>NC_083567.1:8440300-10940300 GCF_019925205.1 Metopolophium dirhodum | reverse complement strand
AGGAAAAAAAAAATAAAACCACAGTGAAAAAAACTGTTTACTTACTCAACTATTTTTATTTATAGACTATAAAAACAATTTACCAAAATAATTAATTATTCAAATAAAATCTTTTAAACTTTTTTTCTTCAATTTTATAATTATTATTCAACCCTTTTTATGAAGGTCCCCTAATAATACAAATGCATAAGAAAAAAAAATATTATACTATTCAGGTATCAATCAAAAATATCTTTAGGGATTTTTCGTTTCGTTTGTAGTGGGTTTTCTTTAAATGATTATTTACATGACTACATTATTAATTGTATACGTTACTGTAGTCAGTGGCGTAGTTTAGGACAGGAGTGATGCTGATAGATCCCCTCAGAGCTTTTAAATTTCTAAACGGTTCGATGAATGCATTATATTACAATAATGTGTTTTTTTAAATTGTTTTTTGTGTCTGTACTTTGTATACATATTTACGTCTTTACAATTTTCCACTTTGAGGATGGTTTCTAATAGAAAATCAAATTTAGATTTTATTACTAAGAATTAAACATTGAAATATCTTGGAATTTTTTTGAACCGGGTAAAACAAAATAAAATTATTAAGGTAAGACAAGAATTTTTACGCAAAACTAGTTTTAGACGAAACCGCTTATTTTGTTTTTTGGTATAACTCAAAAATTGAAAACCGTATATACTTTAAATTTTCATAAATTGTTTATTTTATTATTTTCAAATAATTGACAAAATCAATTTTGGTTTTTGGTTTAATTTTCACAGGTCGTTTATTTAAGCATATCCTATACATGGTAACATTTTCAAAATATTTTGATTTGTTTTGAACTGTTTATGGACATTTTTAGTTTTTTTGTCTATGAATGTCAATAAATATTATTTGTTGGGTAAACAAGCTTAAAATTGTACAAGGCTCCTAAAATATTGTTTCAATGTCATTTGAAAAATACTATAAATCCTTAGACACAATTACTTTTTATAAGCATTTAAAGTTCAAATCTTGACAAAATACGTAAAAATAACGAAAATGTGCAAATTATTTTGAGTAAAAATTCATAAAAATTTTAATTTTTAAATCTAAAACTTGAAAATGTGATGCGAAATTCATTATAAGTTTTTCTACCTTCATCAAAAAAAAAAGTTTCTATAAGAAAAAAAATTTTAATTTTTATGAGCGTTTGAAGTTTAAATTTTTACAACATTGAATATTCACTCGATTTCTCATTTATCGATTTTCTTATATTGTTATAATTTAAAAACGGAAAACCGTAGATACTTGGAATTATATCATATGTTTATTTTATCAATCCCTATAGGTACTTGATAAAATTTTGAAAATATTTTGAATTGTTTTGAGCTGTTTGCGGACGTTTTTGATTTTCAATTTGTTTAGTTCTTTTTTCTTTTAATAAAAATATTAATTTCACATTTAACATACTAATTATGTAAATAAATATTATAACAATATAATAAAATATATATATTATATCTAATATCGAATAGATTAAAAAAACTTTTATATAGGACATTTTTTTTTTTTGTAAATTAAATTTATTAAAATAAATTAACCACCAATAAAACCACCATACATGTATTAATATGTAGGCCACAGTTATGATAGTAAATATAGATCACTCGGATTCCAAACAATTATGATATTTTCTTACCATTATTTAATACCCATTACAAACACTAATTTATAATTATACAAAATATATATATTTTTCGGATTTATATAATTACAATTTTTTTCTTGAACAATTTTTTTTTATTTACAATATATTTACAACAAATTTGTCTAAAAAAATTTTATCTTTTTAAGAACACGTAATAATTATAATTAAAAACAGTTGTTGCATAGTTTGTTCCAAGTATCATAATCAACGTAGATATTTAATATCTGTAAATAAAAAAGTATATACTTCCGAAATTGTTAATTATTATTATGTTGAGGTTCTGTTTCCCGAGAGTTCAAAATGTATAATAATACTCCATTATTGGACGGCATTTTGTTTTGGTTTTCAAACCTAATTACAACAACCCTATAAACAATCAATTAATAAATTAGTGACAAATAAATAATTAACGCTAATTAATTCCAATGACCAATGGTAATATAAATATAATACTTAGGTATTCAAATTATACATGGATAATGTATAATGTCCGTGCTCAGAATACACTTATGATGAAATTTATTCATGTAAATTAAACAATACATTATTTTTGACCATAAATAATGTATTTGATGAATTAAAATTATTTATTGATGATATTCTATAGAAATAAAAAAATGAGTATTTTTTTTACTACAAATTGTATAATATAGTATAACCATTTCGATAAATACATCACAATAAAAAAATGCATCCAGATTTTGTAGAAAAAATACGGAATGAAGCTAAAAGTAACATTGGATCGAATCTTACCTATTTCGTATTGCTTGCTTAACCTCGTGGGACTAAATGTCAAGAAATTGGACCTATAGAACTTTTGGAAAACCATAATCTGATTTAAAATATCTGTAGGCTGAAGTTTTAATTTAATTTATGTTACACACCTATTGATCTGCTTCTAAATTATTCAACATTTGTTATTCTTCTCGCGCCACTATAAAACATTTATAAGAGTTCATTAAATAAATTACAACTTGATAATATTAGAAATATAACTATGATGGAAAATTTAGGAATACAACACATAATATATTATATTATGACAGTTCAATATGTATAAGAATCGCTAAGAAATAAATTACGTTTATATTGAATAGGTACGAAAAAATGTACTATTTCAATATTGTAGGTACATATTTGTAGTTCTTATTTTTTTTCACAAATATGTTGCATTCATCCGCTTAGACTTCATTAAATTGAATATTGTAATTCTATCCTAATCAACATTGTTATAAAATCAAAATATAACTTTTTTTTATAATGGCCTTTTCTACCAATGTATTGTGCTAAGATCAATAAAAAAATTTAAATAAGTTTTCTTAATAGAATTTAAAAATCTTTATACTGTGAGTTTTTTCATAATGTATTGTAAGTGTGTCTAAATGTAGTTTAATTAAATATTAAATCGTTCATAATATAGCATCTTACATCGCGGGGAGTTAATTATAAGTAGATATTAATGTACTTGAGACAGATTTTTTTTAGAATTTCTTAGAATATTCAGAAAATATACCAATATCCAGCAATAATTGATCAATAAAATCATTATTAACAAACTATAATTCAATAATTTTTAAGATTTCAAAGTGTTTTATTTTTATTGAACTTGAGCTCGGCGACTATGGCCATCATAGTTTAATTTGGTACTTAGATAATGTGCCCGTTATAATAAGAATCTATTGTTGTTTTTTTTTATCATAACTAATTGTAATTGCCAATTGTTTTTCTGTGTATTTCTACTTTCTAATTTATATTAAAATATTTCATTTTCCTGTTATACAAAGTTCTGTAATAAAACATTCTAGTAGCATGAGATATTATCAGTATTTTCATTTCGACGTGAACTGACTATATTGCATGCTAATATAAAATTAGTATATAGTTATTATTTTTTGAAAATGTAAACTCATGACGTATAGTACGAAGGTCGTTCCAGATAATTTGCATAACATTTTATTGTAAATGCAGTTTTAGTTAAATCAGGTATTGTATGCAGTTTAAGATCAATACAAATCGTCTAGTTTTAAAAAAAACTTTCTGATAGGTACTTAATTAATATACAAACGGTAACGGTAAAAAATATTTATATTAATTATACTGATGTTGTATGATTAAAATTATTAAACTCATGAAATAAAAAAAATACCGACATCAAAAGCGTAATATGTATTTGTGTATACATTGTTGAAATGTTAATTATTACCAATATAGTAATATAGTTAAACTTATTTTTAAAGCTATTAAAATGTTGAGAAAAAAAAATAATTGCTTATAAAATATTCCAAGGGCTAACGATATCTACGCAATGTATACGAGTGTTACGTAATAAAATGTAAATAATAATAATAATAGTAAACTGTAATTGTACATTTTTTTTACAGGAAATCATTACTTTTAAATATAACATAAGGTATTTATTATTTTTGGCGGGATGGATCCGTTTTACTTTAATAATAAACGATTATATAAAAACTATTTTTATATTTGTATATAGCCAATAACTGATATTAAAATATACTATAACAATATTTCATACGAGTTCAATAAACTGTTGAGATTTTAGTCACAGCGCTTTGGTGACATCGCTGAACTCTAAATGTATTATATTTTATATTGTTGTCTTAGAATTATATTGGTCGTAATATATAATAATAGAATAGAATTTACATTTGTTTGACAACCAAACAACCAAAATGTAATATTATTGTAGACCTGCAACAGGTGAACGATTATAATAATATTATTATTATGTAAGCGCTGTAACGCACAGACCTGCTGAAAACAAGTTAATGAGTATTTAGATGTTTTTAAATGTTTACTTAGGATAATCACAAAATAATAAAAATAAAAAATAAACTGACTTTACTTCAATCCGATAAATGTTGCCATAAAAAAATATATAATATACATAATATGTTTAAAAAGTCGCTCGACGTTATTTTGCCAAAAAGCAATATTCTCATATTAAATTCGTTTACCATATCGTCGGATAGCATGCACCAACACGCCAATGTACCGAAATTGCATATACAGAGCGCCGTTTAATGGATATACGTCATAATAGTATTATTTATAAACATAATATAAAATATAAAATATAATAATATATGATATACCCTTATATTATGTATATTGTATATACATACATATATATTTATGTATATATCAAGAACAACAACTATTGTTTTATCATCTAAAAACAGTTATTCGGTTTCGTGTGGTACGTTCAAGACTATGGTTATGATTTCATCAAAACCGGAGTCGAGAAACATCATCACCCTGTCAGTAAATATCACCCATTTGGAGCACTTTAAAAAATCATTAGTCCTCCATGATTAGACCCTCCCCCAATATTTCAATACTCTAATTTCAAATATAAAATAAGTGCGAATTAAAATATTTTTAAATTTATTTTCACAGATATATGAATTCGTTTTCAGATTATGAATCACGTAATACAATGTTAATAATGCATTTATTTAGGATTATAATTATTTCGTATAATATCAAATATACTTTTACACAGCAGGTATACACTTCTCTAATTACAAATATTTTAGTACTAACTTGCACAAAACCGAACCAAATATAATGAACTAACTTAAATATCACTTTTTCACTAAAGTATTATACTTAAATCTAAATTTCAAAATTAATATGTTTTTTGTAATAAAAACCTTTAGGATTTAATATAAGACATATTGTTTAATAAAAATTTAAAAAAAGTAAAACTTTATTTAAAAATATCGAAATTATAAAACTTAAAGAATGGATTAATGTTTGACTATTATTAATTTTTTATCAACTAGAATTATACAATTCATTAAATCATAGTTATATGGCATAATTTATAAATGCAATTAAATTCATGTTAATAAAATATAAAATGCATAAAACAGAAGATACAAAAACTTCATAATACTTAAGCGCAGACAAAATTTAAATAAAACTAATCACATTTTTATAAATGTTACATTTATAAATTAAATCATACACAAAATCTTTATATTTAAGAAAAAAAACTTATAAACATCACAGAATGTTCAAAAAATAGTCCCGTAGAATGTTAATAAAAAGTAAACAAAATTACAATAAATACTCTAATAAACATGAACAATTAAAGGATAGTTGTACATTACATACTTGTATGAGTTAATTCTTGATCAAAACAAATATAATATAAATGTTATTTAATAATCTAACACTTATTTGTAGACCATTAGTAATACCAACAATTGGGTAAAGTGTACTCAAGTCTTTAATAATTAATGAGACTTACAAGTAAATATATTTTTAAATAAATACAGTTGAATTAAATTTATTTCAATTGCTCAGCTTTTATCTCCTTTGTAAATAATTATACTTCAAGTTCATAAAAATTGGAAATTAACTATTGTATACATATATGGTTATATTCACGAATGCCTCACGTATGATTACTTAAGACATTTATGCAAATTTTTATTTTTTAGTCCAGTAAAAAAAGTATTCTTTTTATTTTAGACCGAATATATGCACCATAATACGCAACACGTTCTAAAAATAAATCATCTATAATTACAATTTAAAAAAAAAAACGATGTTTAATGTTAAAACAAGTTAATATATAATGTCGTAACTGGTAGTTCTTTGTCTTACAATGATTTGTGGATTTTCCAAAATGGAAAACTATATGTAAAGTAATTTAAGCAAACAACCTTTTTATATAAAATCTTGATCACATACTATTCTGTTAGAATACTGAGCAGATGCTAATAAACACTATTTTTTTCAAATTGCGATGATTTAAAAGCATTGGGTATGTAGATAAATAAATAATGGTTGAAGAAAAAATAATATTGCCTAGACACATCAAAAATAAAAAAGATGGGCAAGTGGGTGTCACTGTGCTGTACAGTAGGTTACAAGTGGGTCACTGTAATGGATGGTGTTACATTTGATTTCGATGATATAATATCATTATATAAGAAAAAACGATTCTGATCGAAGACGCTCAGTCAGTCTATGATATTACTAGTATAGCCTTGTATTCAATTTTCAAGCTTTTTTATCTAACAAATACAATTTTATTGACATAGAAAAAAAATTAAAAAAATTGGAAACTGAAAATGTCCATAAACAGTTTAAAATAAATCAAAATATTTTGAAAATTTTATCGTATTTATAAAATGCTAATATAAACAACCAGTGAAGATTGCATGTATACACGGTCATTTTTTTTAAGAGTTACACCAAAAACCAAAATCGATTTTGTCTAAAACCGATATTGCGTAAAAATTACAGCTTTTCCTTAACTTTTTTTAGTTTTTCCCAGCACTTTCTAGCACCAACTAGATTCACTTTCCCATCGAACAAAATACTTTTGAAGACAATCGAAGCAGTTTTACTGCCCCAAATGGTGATTAGAGGCACAGCAAAAATAAATAAATAAAAAAAAACACATCATTGTAAAATCAAAACATTCGTCGCACCACTCAGAATTTAAAATAAACTTACCTCTGCTGAGTTTATAATTCCAAATAATATACCTATTCAAATATTTGAATTAATTATTCAACATAACCTAACCTAATGATTATGCCACTGTTATACATTTTAAATAGTTATATAATCGATAAGGGAAGAAAATGTCCTTCTTTTGGGTTTTAATGAGACATTTTAAATGCTCTCTCTCCCTCTCTCTCTTACATACACTATCTATCTAAATATCTATACATATCTATCTATCTATCCTTCTATCTAGGTATCTATCACTCTACTATAAACACGAGTGTAAATTTTTTAACATGCCTCAATGCTTAATACCTAATTAGCAATGAAGTCAAGTCAATTAAGTCAATGCAATCAAGTCAAATTATTATTGTTTAATATTCAATCTAGTAAATATATCCAAATTTGTCTTTTAATTTATACAACATTTTACCTTGAATTAAATGGGGTTCAAACACACACATGGTTCGGTGTACGGTGTTCAAAACAAGAAAAACTGTTGTTTTTCAGATTTTTGCAAATTTCCATAAAACAATTCAGACATTTTAAAATATGGTCTCAAAAGTTTTAGCATCTTCTATATTATCAAATGTTTAAGTAATACTGTACAAGCGTGCAGCTTAAAACATTTTGAGCATTTTTTTTTCTACTCGGAAATGATTATCTGAACAAAAACCATACACAAGTCATTGTTAAACCAAAAATGCATTTCCCTCCGTAAGTTCTTTACAGCGTTTAATTTTTTTAATCTACCAATTTCATACATTGTCAAAGACCATTGAACTGGGAATAAAATTTCACAGTATTATGATACCGCTAGAGTTATAACACACTGACAAAATAATAGACTTTAATAAGGGGAATAGCATGGATTGAGTGAAGAAAATAATATCTCCTTATATTTCTTGGTTATAATGAAATTCCGAGTAACGCAAGTGTTATCATACAAAATAAATTATTGTTACTACTGGTTGAGAATAAAGGACAAAATTAATTGATAATTAAAACGAAATTTTATAATATATATATACTTGTCATATTATGAATTCATTGGACGCATGCAGATTATCAGATTATGTAGATTTTGCGATTTACATGTTAATTGCCATATTCTTGAACTCATTTTTGCTACATAAATAAAATCGAACACTATCTAAGCTTTTTACTATTTTCTCTGTTATTTTGATTTATCTATATTGATCATTAATAGTATTCGTTACAATTGCGCATAAAAAGAATCAAGTTGTAAGTTCAAAACCTACTAATTTGAATGCATATATATTTCCAATTAAACGTACTTACGATAATGTAGTTTTAGAATATATTATTTTTTTTCATTGTTATTAAATGATAGCTAATAAAGATGAATTACTATAATTAATAATGTCAAATCGTTTAATAAGAAAAAATACTGTAACTCATTACATCATATTATAATGCATTATATTATAGAATTCTTAAACTACTAAAATTATTGCTTTGACATGTAATTCAATGAATGATGTAAAATAAAATTTAAAAATAATATTCCATAAGTTAGTTTTTATTTTAAATGTCTTCGATTGAGATTTCCTTTTGATTTCAATATACAAAATTACAAAATATTATTGCAACAGCATAATAATTAATATTTAAATAGATTACAAGTACATCATATTTTCAAAATTAATGCTTAGAGAAATTTAGAAGTTGTGCATAATAATATGCTACTTTAAGTTAATAATTATTATGTAAATTGTTCTAAATATACACTATATTATATTCGATTTTATTAGATTAGATTATTTTTAAATCTATGAAAATAATTTTAAGTTACTAAAATGTACAAAATATAATAATTAACTTTAATAATATCTATTATTTTATGCAGTTAAAATCACTTTCATAATTTTAAAAGTGATTAAAATTATAACTAAATACGGCATATAACGATGTTTAGAGTATATGAAAAATTTGAAATTATAAGAAGTCAAGAATAAATATTATGTATAAATAATTGAAAAGATACTGTGAACATTAAACCGAAAACACTTCATCAAATAAATCGACCAATCACGTAATAGTAAATTTCTAAATAATTGAAACAATTTTCATGTTAAACAAAATATTTAATGATTTTTACATATGATCCATATTAATACGATTTACATTATATGATTTGCCTAATAAATAACTCCGGAAAAAGTAACCCCGGAAATTTAGCCCCCGTAAAAAACACTCGAAAAAATAATCCTATAATATAAATTATTTGTACCAGGTACCTACTTATCACATATTCACGATGTATGATTGTATGTATGTATGATTTAAAAACAAGTAATACAACTTTAGTAATATATAAATATAAAACAAATAGTCAATTTTTTCTCAGTCAAATTTGTTTTGAAATGTCAATAATATGTAATAAACATTTCTAAAGGCGAAACTATAAAATGTCATTAGGACAGACAAAATGATACATATTTGCAGTTATCGAACAATAAAATAGTAAATTTAAATTTAACTACGTAAAATCTATAATATTATATATGTACATTATATTATATTCATCTAACCAAATACTTTAAACCTCTAATGTATTGCTACTATGAATTATAAAAACGGGAACTCGCTGAATCATCCATTGTGTAAAACGCATTTTAGTATGATTTGAGATGTTAAAATATGATTATGTGTCCGTACATATTATTCAGAAATGATATAACCTAATATAAAATAATCAATTCATGAATAGGTAGGTACTGATTATTTATCTAATGAATAACTTTAGTAGCGTCAAGAGACCCAATTGTTTTGGGTACTTTAAGTTCTCAATTCTATGAATTCATCGGTGTTTAACGTGTACATCTGTGCATTCTCTTTCACTTCGGTAACAGAACGTTAAGCATTATACTTGATTACCGTAATTTGATGTTTTGGTCCACTGTAAATATCACCTTGATTAAACAAAACAAAATTCAAATAAAAAATAAAAAATACGAATTTCGTAATACGTATAAATTTATTTTTAATAATATTATTCAGGTAATTTATTATTTATAACTATTCAAACTCATCCTTCATTCCACAAGTTCGATAAAAGTTAGCTTCGTCCCACATACATAATTATATATACAGAGCATTCATCATTCATCATCAAACATTCATCAATCCATTTTTAAACCATAATAATGTATTTATTCAAATTACGATTTTTTGGAATTTTAAGTATACAGAAATACTTAGATTCATCATACCAATTTTTTCGTTCTGTGGTGAGTGGCGAATCAAACTTCTATTTTTAATTGAAAGCTCTATATTTCAGTGTAAATTATTGTCAAACAAATAATTTTCTTTTAAAGTTTATATGCAATAAATCAACATTTATTTTAAAGAGTAATTTTTTAATTATTAAAATCTGTGTAGGTACAAATGTATATTATATATTATTTTTACACATTGCAAAATCATTGATTATTTAACTGTTCGTGATCTGAAGATATTTTTTTATTTTATTTTTATTCAAAACTGTAAATATTGTATCACATGTGATGTATTGGATTATGTAAAAATCATTGATTGTGTTTTACAAAAATATTTTAACTATTTATACATTTAGTAGATGATTTGAAGATTTTTATGATGTGATGCTCTTAATGTTTTTGGAATCAATTATTCATATTTACCAATGGTGAATAGTGGACTAAATATAAAATATATGTAATATTAAGTCTAAAGTATTTATTATACTTGAGAAATTTTTTTAAATTGTGGCATCAAATTCAAATTATTATAGCCACCACAAAATTGGAGCAATATTTAAATGAACATTGCTTCTATAAAAAATTGTTGTATTATATATGCTATATATTTATACTTTTCACTAAAAGTATAGTAAAAATTCATCTATTCTATGTCTTACCTATTGCACAATGGTTACATTAAATTATTAAATTACATTTTTCACTACGCTGTTGGCTTTTTAAAAGAAGTTTTTATTCAAATATTAATGTGCACAGAGATGTTCTCCTTGTACCATCAAAACTATTTGAAAATATTGTGTACTCCTTTTTATTTTTTATGTATTAGTTTATTTTTATTTTTACAGATGAAATCGACAACCGTACTCTACAGATACAATGATATCAGTCGTAAAAACGGTTTTTACAGTCTCAACATAAGACATGCGGCGATTACCGGAGCTATTTACACGTTGGTGAGTGCGAATATATACGTTGTTATGGGGTTTTATGCGAACAAAGATCTATATCAAAATGTTGTAGGTACTTTTTTTATGGCAAAGGTTAGGTGTACAACCGATTTAGAAAAAAAAGTATATACGAAGTCACCACAATATCTTTCCTTTCACTACATAACTTACATTTTTGAATGCCTATATCTATAACTTGATTGTATTTTAAAAATCCACAAAAAACAACAATTACACCATATTTTACTTAGAGCCATGAATAATAATATATTACGTGATTGAAGTATATACAATTGGCATATAAAATAATATAACAATAAAGCAAAATTATGACACCCCCTTATGAGTATTGAAAAAAACAAAAAACATTTTTTTAATAGAGAAGTATATTATACCCATAACGTATGGCCAGCAATTAAATTTCATGTTAATTGCATATTAATTATGTATCCATATTCCATATACTAAGCAGTTCAAGTTTAAGTACCTACAGCTGAATACAGCACAGAAAATAAATAAGCGGTTTATCTATGAGTCTTATTATATAACCACGATTTCACATTTTCACAATTCACAATGTACTATGATATAATATAATAAAAAAAAATTCAAGTTCCAACAATCATTTTAACTTAGGTGTTAGGTCAACCCTTCGTAGAATCAAATTTATATAAAACTCTGAACTGTTGTGGAATATAATATCCAGGTGGTTTTCTTAAAGTATAAAACCAAATAATATGTAAACATTTAAACGTATTCCTGCAGCATAAATTTGTTCATAATAATAAAACGCGTATAACTTAACTGCTTGTAATATGCTTTTAATATCCATTGTCACACTGCCAAGTTACCAGATAGAAATCTGTAGTTATTGCGAGCTGAAAGCACATGTAGAACATTTTAATCCAAATGCTTTCATTCAGAACAATCATATAATAATATTGGCAATAATTAAACTTGCTAATTGCTAATAAGGTGGGCCACAGAGAAACGACCGTGGGAAATACAAAGGTTGGGCATTAACTAGGTAGTTAAAAAGTTAACTTTTTTAAAAACTTACAAACTTACTAACTAACACACGTACTTTTCTAATTAATTAAAGAACTTAACTAACTGATAAAATAACCTAGATTTCATCACTTTAATTAAAAATAATTCATTAAGTTAAAATTAAAAATGTAATTGAAATGTTTGGTTTTAATGGTTTCATACATTAAATACAGTACACATGGTTTTAAATAAAAAATAAACTCATAGAAACAATAAAATGTTGTTTCTTAATCTTAATATTATATATTATATTATATAGGTAGCCAGGTAGGCACATAATACTTTTCACGTTGTCCACGTTCTAATTAAAAAAGTAGATAAACTGTTTTTTAACTAAGTTAAGTTAGTATTTTTTTCCATAGGTGTTAACTTTTGAGTTAAATTTATTGTTTGTTACCTATATGGTTTATTATTAACTATTTCTAACTTAAAAGATAAACTTGTGTTCACTTGAGTTAATTATTTGCATTAACTTTTCAATCTTCGACTATGACGTTTGTGTATTGTTACTACAATTATAATAAATAATATATGACTTGCAAAGACTACTCATACTTATTTGTCATCATATTTGCCATGATTTGTGTTTTTTAATTTTAATTGACATTCATACATCTATCGAAATAATTAAACAATGATCCCTTTAATATACTATATAGGTTCAAGTTCCAATAAGTTCTTTCAATTTCCGAAAGAAAAGCGTTGCTTGATTCTGAAACTTCTGAGCCAAAATGTGAGAATAAGAAAATCTATTTTTTTATTCTTTTAAATTATCCTTGTAATACTTGCTAATTGTATCCATTACTCCAAATATAAAATACATAATATTATACCATTAAGATCCAAATTAAAAATATCGAAATGAAAACTGAAAAACAATTATAATCCTAAAATGAATAAATAATTTAATTTAGTTTTACACAATTATGATTTTGAGTTTGGATTACAATACGATATCATACAATACAATATTACCTTACTTGAAATGAGGTTGTTTTAATGTTTGTATCAGCATATGATTATCATCACTATATTATTGAGCAATAAAAAATTGAATTAACTGTTAAATGTTTAGTTTTAAATTTGTAAAATCCTACATTTGGTACCGATTACTAAAATATCAACAAAATTACTTATAATAATGATGGAAATGTGTATATTTATTATTACAGATTAAATGTAATTCCTGGTTATAGATTTACCGTCAGGATGACGAAGAATCAAAAAAATATAATCAATATTTACTATCAAAAATGTTGACTAGGGGATATGATACACATTATACAGTACACATACATTAATTTTTTTATTAATCCAAAATATCACTGCACCAGCATCTTAGGCGTAGTACCTAGTTGGATTTTGAAGTTGAATTCTATACTTTCTTTTTACACTTGACTTCCTTTAAAATTATCGGGGTGGTTGCCATTGCATATGGTGCACATATGGGTTTCTCTGGATTTGGCTCACTAAGAAAACGGATGACCTATACCTACTGAATTTTATGCACCGTGGTGAATATCCACAAGAAGTCTTGGTATGTTCATAATCTTGACAATTTTGACATTGGGCAATGATACGTTTTTTCAGAATTCTTTTAGTTTTAATTTTGGGTGAATATGCTGGTCATGTTAAAAATGACTTTACTATCAGAGCTGTCAAAGTTGACAAACAAAGTAGGAACTTTGTTTATAGAGTTCTATGTGGGACATTAATACGTCTTGTTTTATATTAAAAACTTTTTTCTTCTTCCACCGCTTCAATCGAGTGATGCAATCCCTGCTAAGACTAGTCTGAGTGGTTTGTTTACTTGAAGTTGGACGGGGTGTAATACTTAGTATTAGGCTCTTATTTTGAAATTATTATGACTGAACGATCCGCCTCTGGCGTAGATGTTTATAGTTTTCGAGTTAACTACTATTTTGAGAGGATTTGTAGAAAAAAATATCCAGCTTAATTACTTCTTTAAGTTTATTAAGTTAAGGGTGTAATTTGTTACATCTCATCAATACATAATATATGGTGGGGTGACTTTTTATTTCTGATTTGTTCAATTGATCTTCGACGTCTGTGGGGAAAGTTGGGATTCCATATTATCAACAGCGTGAACATTTGAATTTGAACAATTATTTTCTTCTTGAACAATTATTTTCTTCGGGCATAATAGGTGAGAAAAGATTGAGAGTGCCGAAAAATTAAAGTGGTTTTAATTTTCTATGATTATGTTTTTCTCCTCATCGGGTTTATGAGGTGACCGAAATTCATCATCTGAATTTACAAGATACGATAAAACAGACGAGCTTTTATTTTAAACAATAAATACCACGTTGTCGGTATATTTCAATAAGAAAAATGGTTTGTTTTTGCTTCCATTCCAGTGGTCTTATAAATAGACATTTGTGCATGAGACAATCATCAAGCGACTTTTCTACGGAGGTCAGCGATGACCATGATTGGTTGCATTATTTTCGTCTCAGTTATATTTTAAATGTAAACGATGATTTTCTGATGTAAAATTATAAGAATAATTAGCTAGTTTACTTACACGCGAATAAATTAAAAACTCAGATAGTATAATTAGATACGCGTGACTTGCGGACTACTCGTGCGCAATTAAAAAAAAATAATATAAACTAAAAAGTTGGAATTCAACAGCGTATAAGATACAGTTCTAGATTACACTAACATGTCAACGATACTGACTCTACTCAACATTTATGCCACATGTTAGGATCTTATTTGTCTACACCTACCGCAACGCAAAATAATGTTTTATAATAATTTTGATAATAAATTCAGTTAAATAAATAACAGTGTTTGAACAACAATACATTCTGAGTGGAATTCACTTTACTTCACACCACTTAAGTGTTTGTCGTACCTACAATTTTAAATACTTACAAAAATAAAATGTACTTGCTGAATGTTCAGTACTTTAAAATTATACATAGATGTGCTAGAATTTAAAAGCTTTGAAACTAAAGTTATAAAAATGATAAAATCAATTATAACGTTACTGAAACTTTTTATGCTAATTACGGAATTGGTTTTTAATTTTCACTACTTGAGAATACAAATGTTATGTAGTTTCATTTAATTTATGTAAAATTGCACTATCAGTTTATTAATTAAAATAAGTGACTCCACAAATAGTTTTAATTGCATACAAAGTTTTCAAATCAAAAAATTAAATAACTTCTTCACTTTTTTAGGTAGTTTTTTCGTTTACAGGAATTTATACTTAACTACTGTATATTTTTCTTCAATTTGATTTGAAAATAATTTAACGTTTAAAAATATAAAAAAAAAATACTTTTTACAACTGTACGATAAAACAATACTCTATAATTGCGTTTATAAATATATTTACGACATGATACCTGTTGTTGAAAAATGTATTTTCATTTCATTCAGTTGGAGTGATCACAAAATGCAATATATATTATGTCGCAGTTATCTATAGGTAAGGAAAAGAGTAGACTAAATTCGTAAGGCGATACGTATAGCGAAAAAATCCATTTGCCAAACTGTAATAGGTTTCCGTTGAGATTGAGAATCAAATAAATTCTATGAACGCTTATCATCAATACTAGCAGACCCTCTTTTATACATATTTCCTGTGGATCTGACCACGCAATACAAAGACTTTATAATTGGATCCTCTCTACACCACACATCGTTTTATACATCAACCACCTTGCCATAAATCCCCGTCATCGATTTATAAAGCATGAAAAAGATATTTACTAACCAAAAAATATATAATATGCGAAATTCGCATATATGCATATAAATAATATGTTTCGTACATTTATTGTGTTGTACTGAATAGGTACAATAGTTTAAACATTGAACAATAATATATGCGTACTATTTGGTTAGATGTGATCCTACACTTAACAGGAGTGATTTTATGAACTGCCAAAATTCATTATCTCAAAAACTATTACCGTTTTGAAAAAAAATTATTTTTTACATCACTTTATGGGACAGGTAATTTGAATAATTTAAATATGACATTTTTATTTGTTCTACTTTTTTACTATAACTTTTTTATGACTTAGAGGCATACACGTAAAAATGTAGGAAAGTCGATCTCAAGTAGAATTTTTGACAAATTCAAATATATTCCTAAATAAATGCCTCACTAGATCGATTGATACGTTATAAATATAACACATATAATTAATTCATATTATGTTGTTAATATGTTAGACGATTAACAAAAAACTGCCACTTTCAGTCCCCTGAACTATTTGACTAATTTTTGTAACAATCATTTTTTTTTAAATATATCTTAATTGTAATACTATTAGAACCAATACAGATATAGTTTTCACCATTTCATGTCATTCTGTATGAAATAATATAAGGTGAGTAATGAGTAATAAATAACGGAAATCATGTTTAAAGAGTCAATCTACAATACCTATATTATAGTTTATTAATTTTTTATATTACTACATATTATTATAGGTAATATTTATGAAATTTTAAATACCGATAAATATTTAATTAGTTTTAAGAATTGTTAATTAAAGAAAGATGTCTATTCAATAGTATTCTATTGTTCCATTATATTTCATTAAAGCATTAAGGATTCTTTTATAAGCAAGTCGCGAAATAGCATATATTAAAAAAAAAAGGTGTTCGAAAAGTAAAGTAAATAGTATTATCAAAATAAAAAAAAGTAAAAATAAAAAATAAATGTTAATTGTATAATTGTATAATAATCAAGAAAGTAAAAAAATGAACAAAAGTTGTCTATAGGTTATTGATTTAAGTATTCACAGTGCTAAAATTCGGGTGGACGGAGTTCTTTAACTATTTTTTTTTTTATTATATTGAGAGCATCACAACCTACTAATAATTTTCATTAAGCTGGGGTGGACTCACACAGTGACATTTACTTTTAAAAGTATTATTACGCAGAATTGTGTATTAAATAATATATTTTAATTTGACTTCATAAATAATTGTACAACTTATCGTCACCTATTTAATACTATACACAGCGTTTATTGGATATGATTTAATTTTGATTAAAAATAATACAATTAAAGAAACAAATTTATAAATACAACAATTAATAACAATGTTCACTAAATTATTAAATTATACCAAAATATAAATTGTTTTAATAATACACAAATGTTACCCCCACTTTGGTTAGGCTTAAGTTTAATAATTTCAAGGGACGCTAATTTTTTTTTACGTCAAAGAGTCGTATTCTTCTTTTATTTTTCTGGTTCAAACACTGAGTGTACGATGACGTTTTTGAAAAATCATTTTAATAATTATTAACTACTGAAAAATAATTTATCATTCAAAATATCTATACATGCGTTTAAATTATAGTTAAGTTGTATTACTCTCTATCTCTAACACAAGCTTTTAGCTTAAAAGAGATAGATATAATCATGTAAATTTTTATAATTACATTTTTGTAATTTATAATGATTTTAATAATCATAAAAAAAAAAAAATCATGATATGAGATCCATTTCGTCCAATGGATATCATTATTTTTTTAATTACCAACATATTTACTTCGACGGATTATCAAACATAATATATCACTTCATACGAAACGTATTTCAATTTTAGTGCGAGGTATTCGGTCTCCTAATTTTGATAACTGTTTATAGTTTTTACTTATTTCATATTTGTTTATCAATTTATTCCATTCATATATGCGTTATTTACTACAGAAGTACCTACTTTAGAAAATTCAATATAATATGATTGAATTCAAACACATATACGCGGACTCGGTTTTTGTATATAATAATTACGTGCGTTAAGATAAACTGTGTCAAACACTTACACACAGATTATTTTTTTGTCGAGACAAAAATATCATTGATTTGTATCTTATATTGATATTATTAAATATTACCGATTCAAAAATAAAAGCAATTCAAACAATTGCAAAATTGCAAAATTGCAAAATACAAACATATTTTTATTACTTTAATAAAATCTACTCAGTATATATGTTAGTATAGGTATGTAACTTTGTAAGTCTACAAATATTTAGATTTATAAGTAAGTATCATTCTAAACATAGATCTTGGTATACAAAAATAATAAATAGAATAATAATTTATAAAAGTACTTAAAATAAAACATTTTGTAAAAGTACAATTATTTTTTCAGTATATTTTTGATATTAAACACAATATTAAGTTTTATCTTTCACATAATATTATTGTTAATACATTTTTTTAGTTTAGTTTATTAAAATATATTATTTATTTATTTTGATAGTTCACATTTTGTTTTGTTTTAAATCTGCTGTTCTTCTATAAAAAAACGTGTTTCATGAATAAATATTATATCATTTTATGTTCAGTTCCTCGAAAATTGAATGAAAATAAGTTGTAAAGTGACTTAACTTTTTTTGTGCAACTAATTTAAATTAATTTAAAATATTAATAAAAGTTAAGATAAGTTTTTACATTTTGCTTTGACGTGTTAAAACACGTCAAAATTAAAATTTTATTTTAGTCTTTTTACCTTCTTAAGTTGTTTATATTTTAAATACTACAATTATTTACCGGGCTTATACAATATGTTTTATTTATTAACTCATAAATGTTTCCACTTACTAGGAACATACTCATTGCTGTATGTTAACAATGATAATGCATTTTATATCTGAAAAAGCAAATATATTTACAGATTTAAATAAAATAATCTTGTATGAACTGTAAATATACATAATATTATGTACATTTGACATACTTATACAAGTATTTGTTTGCACGTACTACATTACCTAATAGGTATTAAACCAATTTCAAATCGACTTAGTGGTACTTGCATATTTATCATGAAATAACGAATTTTAATTTTAAAGTTCAAATAAAAAGCTATGTAACTACTTTCACATTGCATTGAATATACCATATTATACCATTGACAAAAAGTTGTCCGTCTTATACAACACCAGATTTATACGATTTATGGTATAATTAATTCACGTGATCCACTTATTCAGTTTCTCCGTTATTTTACTAAAGCCATAAGTCTCATGTCAAATAAATATTTACATAATGTAAATAACATTATACGTTAGTTATTGACTAGGTATGCATCGGACGGTACCGTACTACAGTACCGATGTTTACCTATTCCTTAAATTAGAACATTTTATATGTAGGTATCCAAAAACGTATAAAATTGTACATTAAATGAATATACATAATATGTATTACATAAATAATTACACTATCAAACATAAAATGTTTACGGTAAATGCGACGATCTAATGTGCCGCCTACATCGTAATCGGCTCGTAATCCTCGGTAAGAGGACGAAGCGTATCGTCGGACCGGAAGTAATAAAGTCCGCAAATATGCACAACGTATAATATTATACAAGACACATTTCACAGGAATTTTAACGCACTGCAACACATGGTTGTTCCCGATAAATAAAATGATTGCCATAATATACAACTTGCAAGCGACGTCCGAATATGAGTTGTAAGACCCCGGATCCATTTAGACGTGTGACTTCACGGAATGCCTAGACCAGCGGTCACCAAATGGCGGCCCGCGTGCCGGATACGGCCCTCAGACAAATTTTATCCGGCCCGCAGATAATGAAAAAAAAAAGCAAAAACCGACAATATTAAGTATACATAATATTATATATAGTACATATTATGTATTTGTTTGATTTGTCACCCGACAGTAGCTGTTTTTAAAGTTTTCAATATTAAACGTTATTATGAGACTTCACATAAATCATTTGCCGAAAAATGTCCAGTAATTTGTGAACTTCGTAAATCAAAAATTCAGAACCTGCATATAAATTGTTAAGTGCATGAATCATACAATTGCATGTAGTTAGTTGAGAGCAAGACTCGCCATTTTTCTCAATAATTTTCTATTTACATTATAATTATTATAAATTTGTATTTTATTTTAATTAATTTAATCGGGTAATTATTATTTTATTTCCGCTAGGCCATTATCACTATGTTACTGTTACATTATAATAAGTAAAATGTTAAGAATATTCGCTTTGCATTTTGATGGCCCCCGAAAATTTTCAAAATTCCCAATGTGGCACTCCAAAAATATTAATTGGTGACCCCTGGCCTAGACTAACTAGACGGATCATACCGGACAATTACCAGTTCATGAGTAACGTAAACCATGTATGGACCGACGATATAAAGTCTGCCGCCTCGACCACGGTTTGAATTCGGCGACCGCAATCCACATTGTACGTGGTATATAGTCGCGAGCGGGTAACCACGATATTTTCCATCGTCTTTGACGCGTGTGAAGTAAGGCGGTTCGCGGTCCCGCCGATCGTTCTCCGCGTCCGCCACGCCGTCCAAATTCCATCGGAACAAGTGCTGTATATCCGTCTACAGTATTTATAATCAATGGTATTGTATTCGCGAGCCTAATATAATGTCAGGTCGGACGAAACGCGTTGCTCGTTTTCCGAGGATACGACCCAAGGGCCAAAGACACACAGTTTCGTGCCACTTATATTATTCACATGTAGGAATAAACAATTTAATGGTCGTACGTTTCCTGAGACTGTTATTGCGGTGTCATTAAGAGTATATCATCACATCAATTTGCAGTTTTCAATTTAAAACATCTTAAAATAATCATGTAATAACGCACTGTATCACGAATGATTCTTTTATATTATGTTTGTTTCCTATAAATTCAAAAACTACTCGACCGATTTTGACGAAAATTTCAGAGATTATTCTTGGAGGTATCAGGGAAATTTAGATAGTAGTTTAACCAAATTTGAAAATATACTAAGAGCTATAATATCTGAACTGAGGTACACTAAAACCGAGACATTCCGATTTAACCACTGTTTCCCGTGCGAAGTCGGGTTATACAGCTAGTACCTATTATATAATTACGAAATATAATCAAGAATTATAGCTGCTTTGTTCATTGCATTAATACGTACGTATTCAACATGTAGGTACACCCATACCCATGCAATGTACACTGTACATATAAGTTTGTAAAGTCAAGTTCAGCCATAGTGGAATAATTACGTTATGCGCCGTCCATAATACATATTCGGTGCGTATATCATCTTTAATATAATATTAAATTTAATAAATGTATGATTTAAGAACTGAAAGTGAAACGAAAAAAATTTGATTCTGGGAACCTTAAAATTATTATAGAGTATGATACCAATTATTGGCTGGCCCCATCATAAGCACGCCTAAAGATTTCCCTGGGGGGCACTTTTTTTTATATGGTCATACTTTCGGTTATATTTATAAATATAAATATAATATAGGTAATAATTATTTAACACTTATTATATTACATTCATATTTAAAAATCGTATATTTAATTTATTTTCTACATGCTTTGCGATAGTTAATGTTTATTGCTAATTTAAATTAAGTAAAGTTAACAATTTACAGTTGTACAGTTTTATTTTATTTTTTGAATTTGTCATAGTAGGTATTAGTTATATAACATTTATAAAATTAATTTTGATAAAAGACTAGCTTAACTCGGCCACGCGCTTCTGTGGTTCAGACCGATATGAAATGAATGCGAAAGTAAATAAACGTAATCTGGTGAACTTAGATTCACGGAGAAAACACATCATTCAATAATTTAATACCCTGGCTTGCGTTTCTGTGGCTATGTGCAATAAAAGGAAAGGAAGAAAAAACATGTTTTATTATAAAACTAGTACCAGGTACAATTTTGTTTATCCATTTTTTGCATAACCATAAAGATCAGACGATTTACGAACTCTAGAGCTCGCTTTCTAAATTCAAACCACTTGCAAATATTGACCATGTGCTTTATTGGTAGTCATAGCAAATGCAAGGCGTATTGGAAATTGAAGTGGTTTAAACTCGAACGGTCGAACTATTCGTGGAAGTAGTGCGTCTTCATCTTTATGAAGTCCAGTTAGAATTATTGCTTCCGTTAGATTGTTCATCGATTTATAACTAATATTACCGTGTGCCATTGTATAATTTTGGCTGATAAAAATGCCTTAATAATACAATTGGCCCTCCAATTTTAAAATTTAGAATGTGTGACGGTTATCAGGGAACATTGAATGAATTAAGAAATTCCGTTGGAAAATGCACTACTTCATTTTACAATTTTGAAATTTAAATGTTATATTTTACTGATAATAAATTATGTGTTGAGGTTACTTTAGTTAGTTCCTGACTCTCTTTCTAATGATCAGATCGAGTATTCAGATGGCAAATAGGTATATAAAAACATTGCCGCATTCGAATGCATCGTTGTGTCAAAATAGCAAGTCAATCGGCCGACTACTTTTCTAGTTTTGCGAGCACGACCATACGCTGCCTGAAATGGTATATTTAACATGTAACCATAGTTACTGCCGGTATTTTTAAAATCTAACTATCTAATATTTATTATACAACACCAAACGAACAAATTATGACATTTAAACATTTTTGTATGATCTATCAATTGTTATGACTACCTTATAAATTAACTTTACTATGACATAATGTAACTACGTCCCGTACTACAATGTGATCGATGTATGATTTAATTTTTAAAAAAATGAGAAAACATTTTTCTCAATTATTCAATCCATAACAAATATTACCGGTATTCTATTTCAATCGGCTAATCTGATTATATAGGAAACCGAGAACGTGGTGCACGTTTTCGCTTGTAGTCCACATCGTAGTTGTTAAGTGAATACTCGATATATAGACCCACCTTCCATAACAAATCCGGACTATGGTCATTATCTCCAATTCGAAAATAACCCATGGCCAGTAATAGCAGTTACTATCTTCCCGGTAATATCATTTTAATCGCCTTTTGCGATAATCAGGAGTTGTGAGTTTAGCGACTGTGGGCTATATATATTGCCTACTAACTCTAGTTTGTTTGACCTACTGAGTGAAGTCGTTAGTGTTTATAGCTGGTATCGGAATTTAGTTTGGAACAAACAATGTATAGAATTTAAATGACGATTTAGAATATTTTTTATAATAAAACATTTATAAAACTAAGTCACTAAAAATATTATCAAATAATAAGTATTAACATAGTCTGACACATTGCTACCATTTAATATAAAGTATAAAACATAAGACTCAACATGCATATCTCAAAACATAACACGGGCACAGTACATACTGCACATAGTATATTACGATCGAATTTAATTTAATAGCTATCTACCTATAATATAATATAGGTAGTGCACTTTATTAATAATATAAATACCGAAATAAGGAAACGGAATGCCTAGCTTATCATCGTCACTACCGAGAGCCCCATAATTGTAATACACACAAACTAATATTATCATGTGGTACGCTTTATAATTTACCTATGTATCTATATACTATACAATACTGTGTACCCTATAGTCTAGACTATTATAGTGGTACATAATAACATGGGTACACAATAATTTAATATGAATTTTTACCACTTCAAACAGATTTTTATTTCGCATTCTATTGAACATAAGAAAAGCACTCTGTCATCAGATTGTATACTCATTTGATCAACATTCGTCTTAATTTAATTCACGATATTGTATTCCTCCGTGAAACAAACTACAACTGCACAGCATTGCTTTCAACTACATATTATATAGTTTTCGAAGTGTGTAACAATAGTTTACCGTGACCTCGACTAGTTGACTTGGCTAAATGGGATCTAAGTGTGACAACTCGCAGTGTCTCGTTATCGTGGTCTAGACTTAATGTATTGTATGCGTCTCACAAAGTCGCAACTTCCTCTAAAGATTGATTTGAACCGTCAACATGAGACGTTGTTTCCTAAAAAACCCCATTACCAAATCATCACATATATATCAAAGTGCATTAGAATAATTTCAGTTATCGAACACATTATACCTATAATACGTAGCCGGGTACCTATGTAATTACTTAAGAAAAATAAACTATTGATATTATTATTTTTTTTTTTTTATTGATCTTGAGCCCAGCAGCTGAGGCCATTTGCTATTTTTAGTTTTTACTGTAGGTTATTAAGTCGGTAGGGGGAGGAACACGTATGTGTTTAGTTTGGCGGAATTTTCGATTGGGCGCCCGTAGGTATCTGCCATGCCCGGGTGGGGGATGGTGAGACTTGTTCTCCGGACACCGTGACTTGTCCGAAGAAAAATGCCGCCCATGGCCTCATGCAGTCGAGGCCTTAGTCCGCTCGGCCATTCCGTTCCCCTTGATATTATTATACATTTGTCAAAACGTATATTATATAATAATAATAATAATAGTCATTACTAACGGAATTACATTCCAATTGTTACAAATATTCAGTAATGACAGTTGTATAGTTGTACGGCGACACATGTGTTAAATTGATCAATCGTGTATTACAAAAATAATAGATAAAAAAAATGACCGAGTATAATAATAATATATTATTGGCATAATATCATCAGCTAAGTAAACAGTTAGATGCTTATATACATACTGTGCACCTTCTCATATTACATTATGTACATAATATTATACACATTCGTAGACACCACTCGTCTACGCGTGTAATAAAATACACCACAAACTACAGTAGTGGAAATTAGTTGGAATGCATTACCCCGACACATAACACCGCTATAAAATTGGATCGTATATAAGAGACCACCAGACTACGCGTCGTTTAACACGGACATAGGGTGTAATATATTCGTGTCGGACGTTTGACGTTTCCGTATTGCACGTTACAAAAACCAAAACCAAATATATTTTTGTCGTTCGCGCTCCAAAATAATACACAAGTATAATATTATTATTATGTTTCAGCCACTCGTGGCACTGATTTTCAACTTGATTTTTCTCCCGATTTATTTTTATTCCGCGCTACACTCGACATAATGGCTATCATCCATTTGATATCACGATTAATACCACCCCCGTGGCCTGTGTACCGATACCGTTTGTTCAAATACGATACCAGCTACTGGTTCATTAAGGTGTATGCACACGAAGTCACCACGCCTGACAAGTGCAGTACAATATTGACGTGTGTTGTTATGTACCCGAGTAAACATTATAATTATATTGCATCTACTAATGACGTATGTGCGAGAATATAATAATATATGACCTTGTAATATAGTTTGATAATTCGATCGGACAAAATCGATCGCTGACGTCTTCGTCATTCAATTCTAGAGAGCTTACGTAAAAAAAAACATCGGTAAATTTACCAATAAAGTGGTAAAAATGGTAAAATAGAATCTAAGGTTAAATAATAAAATTTGTTAGAGCCATCTTTTCTATTAGTAAATACGATTGTTTTTACTATTTTTTTTTTTTATTTTACTTATTAACCCGCGGCAACTTAGGCCATTGGGTGGTTTTTAATTGTGGGGTAGGGTACTGTAGGTTTAAACACATGTGTTTGTTAATTTGGCAGAATTTTCTAGTGGGCACCCGTAGGTGTCTGCCATGCCCGGGCGCCTCTCTCTCCAGACACCGTGACTGCCCGAAGAGAAGTGCCGCCCGTGGCCGGGTTCACAGCGACGCAAACGACGCCTTAGACCGCTCGCCACTCCACCCCCACATGTTATTACTATTGTTGTATTCCTTTCAAATTTTTTAGATAAAAAATAATTTACCAGTGAAAAAAAAATGGTAAAATTTACGGTGAATATTTTACTGGTAAATGTACAGCACTCACATCTCTATTTAAATCCCTGTCGAGTAGCTTTCGATGATGCCCTATAGCACTATAATCACTATTATACATAACAGAAGGATTGTCGTCCGCGACTAAGCCTAGTTAGTTGAACTATTCAATGTTAATATTGTATTATGTGTAACGTGTATTATAAATATATTTGTAGTATTATGTTGTCGTACCTATATACATGCTCACAACGTATGAGTAGTTCAAGCACAGTCTGATCGTTGTCCGTTGAGTAATCGCCAAAGATTAAAGTACCTACTAAAATAGCTTATTATAGTATCCCATAGAAACTTATCGTTTGAAAGTCGAAGCTACTGCAGGATTTCCGTAGCTCCAACAGGTATTCAGGTATTAGACTCTGGTTTATTTTTGTTCGATAAAATAAAATGATTCCTAAATAGTAAAACTAGAAAAAAATTATATATTTATGGTTACAGCCTATCGAGTATTAAAATGTAGAAAATATGGTATCTACTAGTTTTGGACATCATGAGGTTACATCCACAATTACCTAGTAATTTAACTTAAAATAAAATATTTAAAAAAGGGTGGACAAGTGGGTACCGCTCTGCTGTACAGTAGTTGTCAAGCATGTTGTTGAAATGGATGTGTTGTATTTAAATTCAACAATAAATTATTGTATACGAAAAATGATTCTGAACTGAGACGTTCTGTCAGCCAGCATACTAATTGTATAAATAACACAGAAAAAAAAAACCTATTTTTTATTCATAATTTTTTGCTTTTATTCGTTTTTTTTGACGCTTTCTAAAACTACTTGGCATTTTCAATTTTAACCTCCCAAAAGTACCAACTATCTATCAAAAATGAAAATTTATCTCGAAAACTGAACAATTTTACTACCCAATATTATGTCGCTAGCAGACATCAAAAAATCATTTTAACACACCATTCTGAAATCAATATATACTTTCACTCCACTCAGAATATAACAAAAACACATAACAATTTAAATAATAACCATACAATTAACTAATAATAATATCAAAAAAAACACATAGGACATATTTTTTATACTTGAAAATTTGAAATTATTGAAATATTGTGTTCATTCTTTAAATTGTTATATTGTGTTTATTATTTGTATACAATATATTATGTTTAATCATTATCAAACTTATCATTAAGTAACAATACGTCTTTTGGTTACATAGTTCACAATTGTTGTGAGATTTATAAATAATAATAATATGAACTACGAAAATATTTTATATTTTTACTGATTACGAAATACCAATACATTTTCGGAACTGATCTGAAGTATAATTTATGATAGAACTTTTGTTCTTAATTTTAACTTTCTTTTGTTAATCTGGTCTATGATAGATTATATTACATGTTTACAGTTTGTATTATTATTTTACAAAGGATATTCACATATCAACTTAGTTCAACAATTTTAACCAAAATACTCTCTGATTTTTTCAGTTTTGAGTTTCTCAAGTTGTATGTAACTTTAGCTTATGATTACATCTTATAAGTACTTATATATAATTGTTATATACAGATAATGTAGGATTTGCGAAACATTTTCTACAATGTTGACACAATAATTATAGTTTATTGTTCTTTATTGTCTTACTGTCTTATCAGTTACCACTTTCGTATATGGAAAACGACATCCGTGTTTTTTTTATAATAATAATTACATTAATGTATTATATTTTTAGTTTTATTAGATATATAATTTATTCAATTATAAAAATCAGTTTAAGAAACAGGAAAATAGTTAATAATTTTAAACTTTAAACTTAAAGCATTGTACATTAAATAAGGTAGGTTACAACTCAAAATGTATTATGATATGGTCATTTGGTTTGATTTGGATAAAAATTTAAAGATTTACATTATTTTTAATCAATAAAATCATAATAATGTGTAATAAATATACAATTATGACAAGCTCAAGACTTATTACGGTCTATAAATAGGTACATATTATAAGATACATTATACATATTTACTCTTATTTTGGTACACTCTCATCTAGTCCTATTAAATTTGCGTTCTCATTTTCATATTGAAATATTTACGGAACTTCTTATGTTTTCTCAGTATATATAGGTCAAAATATCGTATTAAAACTCTCTTAAATTTACCAACTTAAGACTCGTATTCAAATATCTAAATTTCATATTAATATAATATAGGTATTAATCATTTTATAATGGAATAATTATAACTAACACGTATATTCAAAAATAACAAATATAGTCAATATCTAACTAATACAAAACTTCATAACTTTACTCATTTATACAAACATAGAATGATGCTCATTTATATTTGTGTGCAGTGTATATAACAATTATACTAAGTACTAATACATTGTATAAATATTGTATTTAGGTCGTTCAATGTTCATATTATATTTCCAAGGCTGGGCATTAACGAGTTAAAAAGTTTATTTTATTTTAACTTTTTAACTTAACTAGTACTTTTGGCTTTTCATTAACTTAACTGTTAACTTACTACATTTCTTTCTTAATTAACGTGAAATTAACGAGTTAATTTTTCATTTTAAGAAGTAAGTTAAGTTAATTTATTTTGTTTTTTATTTTATAATATTTCACTATTTCAGTCTATTTCGTTTTCATGTCAAAAAATATGTATCATTAATTGTTGGAAGTTAAAAATGTATATCATTCGAATCTAACTTATATGGAAATACTGTATGATGTATTAACACTATATCCTATAATTTAGTTTTGGGTTGGAAAAAAATTAAGTACGCTAGCGTTTTATAAGCAAATTACTTTTTTTAATTTTTAATTTTTTTAATTTTGATTATCTATCTGAAACATGCAAAATATAGCAAACTCGCAAAATCGTTGATCGGCTTTACTAGTTAAATTCAATATTATGTTAAACCAGGGGACACCAACATAGTATTAATTATTGCAATTTGATTGAACTACAACTATTTATGAAAACTTCAAAACTAAGAACCAACTATTTGTAATTGATAAAAACACTCTGACGTATAAACTATTCAAGTTTTGAGCATTTGGTAATTTCATGAGCTTAACAGTCATAAAAGAAAGAACCAATTGTTACATAAAAATTAAAATTCAACTGAAAATGAAACGGATTATTATGATGTTTTATAAAAGTCCATTCTATTTAGGTTATGAACTACTTATCAGGAACCTAGTATGACATTTCCAAGCAAGAAAAATTGGAAATTTTATACAATTTAACTACAAAATAGTTTGCAATTTTCGTGATTTTAACTAATTGTGTAAACATTTGAACTACAAATGTTTATAAAAATTAATCATCAGTGTGTATCTTTAATATATTTTAATGGCTATAATTAAAACTTAGGACCAAACTTCTATTAAATCTCCAAATATTTTAAAAGATAAATAAAAAAAATATCAAATTTCAAATGTCTATAAATAGCTCAAAAAATTCAAAATATTTAAACAATTATACTGTGTATAAAAAATAATAACACAAATATTTTATGAAAATTTCAAGTATCTATAGTGATTAGTAAGATTTGGATTTGAAGGCAAAAGCCTTTTTTTTAATAATAATAATAGAGAAATAATTTTTATATAAAAATGCGTGTCATTTAATATTATGTAAGATGATGAACGTATTTTTTTTTGCCTTTTTTACTGATAAATGCCTTTTTGCCCTTTTCACTTATAAATGCCTTTATTGCGTTTAATTTACAATTGATTTAATAGTTTTATACACGACATAAGTATAAAGGGTACAAATCGATAAGATTTTCTGAAGATTGTTTCTTGTCGGCTGTTAATTATTTTTAATGGGTTTTATCATCGGCGATATTGACCGATATCACTAAATACTTTATCGAGTATTTGGTATGGCCCGTTAATTTAACTTTTATAAAAATACACATACTACCTATCTATAAATTAAAATATGTTCATAATGAGTATACATTTACTATAGATTCAAAATTGTTCCTCAGTCCACCCCAATTACATTTTCTATGTACAAACATATTTTAAGCACAAACCGTCAACGTTTACTGAAGACAGTTTATCTAAGTACACGATACTAATTTTTTTTAACACACACTAGTTAAATATACCTACAACTATTTAATTTTTTAGTACATTTTTTTGTAATTTCTTTTTTACATTTTAAATGTTTTTTTTACTGATTATACTGCCTTTAAATCCGAACCCTAGTGATTAGGTTTTGAATATTAACAAAATAAAAAAATTGTTTTATGATAAATCGTTTGTTAACGAGAGAATATCCTATTTCGTTCAAATTTAAACTGAAGAAGCCCATTATATGCCCATTATATGTACATAAACTAATTTTGTGCCATTTTTAAAATGTTTTAATTTTGATTTTCAAACATGGCTTGTAGATTTAATTTATTTGCATTAATACGCTTATATAAATTTACAAGGTGAAAAATTCCTGACTATGTCATTTTATTATAGAACTTCAAAGCACTTTAACATTTAGTTCGACGAAGATTAGCTCAGTAGGGAGTCCATGGTTAATTATGCAACATAGCATCGAGAGAAATAGCTATCAAGTGTGCAGTAGATCCGAGAGAAAAAAATAAGATATAAAAACTATCAACAAAAACCCTAGGATGCCTTTGACATATAGAAGTCTTTTTTAACAAAATAAAGGCTGATGGACAGTTATTTTCGTTTGAAATAACAACAACCATAAAAAAAAAATTGTTTTGAAATAATAAAATAAGACCGGTTAACCAGCCCCAAGCGCTGCGTAATGTTATAAAAATGTTTTAAATTAGGACACAACTTTTTTTGTCATACTGAAGAAAAACAACTCTGAGTAAAGTCCAGTATTATCAAAAATAGTCAAGATTTTGTTAAGAAACTATGACTTGTTTCCATTTTATCAAGTACTATTTTACCAGTCTCACACGAAACTAACTACAAAATTATGACAATTTTTTATAATATTATATATAAGTAATATAATATTTTTAGATCAGAGATTCTTTGGATGTATATAATATATTTTGAAAGAATAAAATACATAATTGTAGAGCTGTAAAACCTGCAAGTTTCTACCCTTTGCTCTTATAATTTTTTGTTTTTTTTTGAAAAAGGTTTAAATTGTTAATTTATATGAAATTCTCAAGAATTTAAGTCCAACAATTGCAACATATTTTAGTAGCACATCTGTGATAGACATACTAGTAGATGGAGTAGTTGCAGCAGCAAGACGTGGCTGTTCGGGTGTAGCCAAATTAAATGGCACTGCGCAATAGATGATACAATTGTGAATAAGTGTATATAATATATATAATATATAACTATAACGTAAATTGCCAAGGACCGCACTACCCAACCCCGCTGGCTTTATATGCTCCGTCTACTAGTTTAAGGTCCATGAGTACATCACAATTGTAATATTTGCAAACAGGAAAACTATCAGTGTCATGTTATAGTTTATAAAAATAAGTTAAAAATATATTTGATTAGATTTTATCACTATGTAGAGGTACTTATTGAAATGGCACAATGTATATTTATTTCAAATTATAATCACATTGTATGCAAATACTAACATAATTTTTCAAAAATGATCCTATGCATAGAATGCAAACTTAATTAGCATTGTGTACATTTTAAATTATATATTTGACAAATAAATACTACAAATTTAAATTTAAAAATGTTTTTTATAGTGAAAACTTTTACTTATATATTTATAGAAATTGACTATAAAATAACGAATTATTTTTATAACACAAAAAGTATTTCATTTCATCAGCTACTCAGAAATCTCAATTAAACTTTTATTTCAAATCTAAACAAAGAAATCATATTATACATGCATTTATTCATAGTAAATTTTTTTCAACAAATAGTTTCACAGTACTTTGATGCAGAAACTCAATGAATTTAAGATTGTTTTTGAAAAATCAAAATACTGATGAGAAGTCCAGAAGCTAGTCTGCTCAGACTCTGCAGCTTATTAAGTAATTTAATCCCTTAATAAATATTTTTATTATTTATCTGAAAACTTAAGTAAATACATTTTTAATCAAATATAATTTATACATTAATATCTTATGTATTTATATAAATAATTTATTTAATTTTAATCGTATTGGCTAAACTTAAAATATATCATAAACTATAAACCGTTTGATCATTACTACAAGGTATAATTTTATTGACTATATTTTTGAATTTATAAAATTTAATTTTTAAACAGATCAAAATCGATTTTATTTCAAATTTTACATAAATCAAAATAATACATCAAAATGGTATGTGCTGTAAACATAAAACATATTTTTATTACCATATTGAATAATCGGTTAAAGTTATCGGATGTACTGTCAATGTGTACTCTTTATTTAATTAATTAACGTATATTATAATACATAAAACCATTTGGATGAATATATTTGACGTTTTAATAAAACGTTTAACAATGAAATTTATAATAATGTGTTACGCGTAGAATATTGGCCGTTCAAAGATATATTATAATGTGTCCATTAAAAACAGACATTTGAATGACATTTCATTATGTTATTGATTTTAGTCGTTTTTTCTTCATGTTATTAAAATGTATATGTTCCACTCTGTCACAACCATAGTTATATATGAATGGGTGGCGTATTATATAAAAAATAAAATAATGCACTATAAAAAAAAAAAATTATTACGCCAAGGTAAAAAAAACCAATACATTCGTTGCTTTGCTCGGAATCTAAAAAAAACAGTGATATACGAATATTATATTACTTTTGTTAACTTACAGAATATTATGTTCAATTTTATATCAAATCACTCACTAGCAGTAAAAACGTGACTTTTATTTATAAAAATGGAGTCTTAATGAGTATCTTAATATATTGAAATTCAAAACTATTAAAAAATAAAAATACTAATGTATAATAAAAAAATTAATTTTGAAATATTCCTCTAAACCCAAATTTAATCAGAAACACAGTTTTTTTTACAATTAAAGCTGTACTTGTTAGCCAAGAAGAAGGAATTCAATAAGTGCTCATAAATCAAAATCTCTTAGTTGACATATATTGAAGGTGTTAGACGTAACATAGTGTCGTGTAAGGTATATACAGTGACATTGAGATCGATTCAAGTAATATATTTAATGTTATCAATCACCTTCGACAAGATTCAATACTATGGAATCTTTAGAATTTACTCAAAGCCGATTTCAAATCTTTCATGAGTAAACCTGTCAATTTTATTAGATAGTCTCTAGATTTTTTTTATAGAGTAGTTGTAACAAAAAAAATACATATTATAGTATTATACTATAGCTCAGTTAAAGAAGATAAAACAAATTGACATATTTTGTCTTAAATTCTATTAAAACGTAAGACTGTATTTTATTTTATTTAGAATATATTAATTATGTACTATTATAATATACCTATTAATGCTACATTTATACACAGGTATTATGACAAAAAATAAATAAAACTATTACTATATGGATTACTATATGGGTTAATACAATTATTGTAAATTAGTAAAAAGTTTTTTTATATTTTAGATAGTTTGTAAGGGTTTTATAACATATAGCTCATTGTTTTTTTTTTTTTTTGGAAAACTATTTTAAAGGGCAGAAAAATATTACTCAAATGTCAAGAAGTTCTTTTTAACATACATTCATTTTTAGACTGGATACAGATATTTTTATTTTTTAACCGATTTTGCGTAATATCAGAGGCGGCTTAATCATGCATTTTGTGGTTCACTGAACCACCAAAAAGTTTGGGGTGGGTGTCATTTTAATAGGTAGGTATACTTGGTCTTGGTTCTCAGTGTTCGATATAGCCGTATAGGTAATATAAGAATGGTTAATTTGATGGTCAATTCATTATTAACAACAAATAGATACAATCACATACATTAACAATCAACTTATAAACAGCTTTATGACGAAAATATAGTCACATAAAGTATGAGACAATGTGGCAGTGTTATTCGAAAATCACAATCAATACTATACTAGTATTATAATAATATCGTTATTACTGAACTACTATCTAATGTGAAATTTGCTGAAATGTAGTCACTTATACTGAATTCGACAACTGCAGATGTGTCAAAGCTCGATCAATTTGCTTCTGTGTATAAGTGTATTGTAGACGAATTTTTTTTTAATTCGAAAATATCGTCTTTTTTCTATAACAATTTTTTATTCGTTATACAAATAAGTAAATTTTTTTTAAATTAAAAAACCCTTATATTTGTTCACATTTGAAAAAAAAAATATTTCATTAACTCTTTATGAATATTATGCTTTTTGGTGATAAGAAAAAAAGCTTATTGCCAATAATTGCCTGTTTAAAATTTAAAAAAGTTATAACAATTAAGTAAGTTCTTGTACCTAATATGACTTTTTGGTAGGTGGGTGGGTCGTATTAACTTTTGTTGAACCACCAACTGAAAAATGTCAAAATGCCTCTGCGTAACACTGTGTTTATCACCAAAGAAACGAATAAAATGTAAAAAAAATACCTAATTTCCGCTAGGTATGTATACAGTTAATGGTTAATTATTAATACATATTTATGATTCATACATTTTCTTCGAAGTGGAAAATATACTATCATTGATAGTCAAAATTAAATTTTTTCATTAAAACTTAGAATTTCAGTTTATACATATAGAGCATTGTGAGACTTAACACATATAATCAAACAATACTAACCGACAAATAACACTCGAATTGAGTTTGATATAATAATAACTAATAAATAACAATTTATATTTACTTATCATTCTACATAAAATTCTTCAAAATATCATCAATTTTTTTTTTTTTTTTTATTGGTTGTAGAGTGAGATTTTTGAAAATATACTAATTGGGTATAGAATAAGAATGATTATTAGAAAACACCGTGTTACATACATAATTTTTATAATTACTCATAGTTTTCAAAAAAGTTATTAAAAATAGAACAAAAATACAATTACTCGTTTTTAATGAATGCTTTATTTTACTCAGAATTGTTTCCCTATTACAATAATTTAACATTGATTCTAAATTATAAAGATCAACGCATTTGGCTCATCCTATTTCTATAATCGTTAATTGTGTTTTAAAATGCAATTCAATAAAATTAAAAGCTTCCATCAATATAAAACAATACTAAATGCAATTCTTATGGCATTGTTTAAAACAAGAGCTGTATAAAACAAACTAAGTCATTTTCTGGTATTAATTAATGGATTTACCATACCTATACTGTATCATATTTAAACGATGTTAAATGTTTATTTTATTTTAACTTACTCATTACCTAGAAACCATTATATGAGACTTTAACAACACACATAGCAAATTAGAAGAGTGTGTGAATTTGTATTCTTGTTTTTATCAACCCCGAGAAGAACTACCCACGTTGGTCTGGCAAGAAAATCGTGCAATATTGTAATGCTATTTAAACAATTTTGCTTTTTCCAGCTTATGGTAATCTCGTGAACCTGATGTAGCTCTCGTGTACCTAGTGGGTAGTCTCTCATTTAAATGCGAGATTCGTGTACATGCAAATTCCTTGAGCTGGATTTTCTTAAATCACTAAATTATTCACGCAGCGTGAAAATAAAATGTAGGAGTCCCATTGATATTGTAGCAGAGCCTCATACAATATATATAATAATATGAGTGGGTGAGGTGCGACACACACGCGTGCACGCATGAGCACGCATGAGCACTCGTTAACCACTTCACTACTGCATCATCCAATATGGGTGTTCTTTAATCCGCGATCGTGCATAATATTAAAAACACCCTGCAAAGTGCGTCTGTGTGGACAAATTGGCTGCCGTCGTCCGTATAATACCTAGTGATGTGAGTCTCGTAAATTTACCATGTAAAATTTTACCGTAAATTCACAAAAAAAAATTTACAATTTACATTTTTTTACCGCTCAAACAGTTGAGTGACTACTTTATTTGTATGTTATTGTATTTTTTATTAAGATATTAGGATCATAATACAAATCAGGATTTTTATAAAATGATAATAACAGTTACGTGATACGAATTATTGTGATATGGTGTATGTGCAGATTACCATGATATATTTTTATTTTATATTTTACTATAATTAATAATTACTAATTGTTATTTTTAATAAAGGGATTAAATACTAATACTTTATTTTATATTTATCTTGCCTTCTTTACATAATATTGTGAAAAAATTCAACAGGTACACTATAAATTGAATTTTAATAAAAATTTAACAATTTTACCGTAAATTTGGTAAATTTACCAGTAAATTTACTTGGTAAATTACCAAAAAAATGTTTTACGTAAAATCCACATCTCTAATAATACCGTTCTTGGTACGTCCGTTGAGGGTAATCATTACTGCGGTGATAATAATTTCGCGGCCCATAATATATTAATATAATATTATTATGATTCCAGAACATCTAACACGTGTATACAGCCGACCGAACACAATACACACGCATCGTCGTAATAAACATCACACTGAAGCATGAAATATTATAGTATTCTGGTCATATATTTGGCTTCCGTCGATTATAGTCCCGTTGATATCGTAGCAGTACCTCATAATATAATCGTTATACATAAAATCCAAATACCGATCACTCACTCACTCACTCATCGCTACATCTCAATAATTACTACGAAACGTACGAACCTGAAATTTTAAATAGTGATTCCTTTAATGCTCTATAGATATAAAATAATAAAGAATTTTCCGATATTTCCAATTTCAAGAGTGGATCAAACAGGGATCTTGAGATTCAGAGTGAAAATTTAAACTTTTTTTTGTTCATAAATGATTGCCACTGGTTACTCGGACAGATCAGGTATAATCATGCGTCAAATGGTCGCGCTTATAATGCTTATGGCCTCGAATAAAAAAACTATACCCTAAAACCAAATGAATATGTGTATGTCTTATATACTCAAAAACTAATCCATTGAATATGACGAAAATCTCAGGTATTGTTTTTAGAGATGTGAGGAAATTTTAGAGAGTAAGTAGTTTGAACCGCGTAAAAAATATACCAAAGGCTAAATCCAATCCGGGACTTGGGTCGGCCGTCCAAATCGAATTATTTCACAAAGCTACAGTACACTGACGCCGCACTGAACTGAGGTACACCAAAACTCCGGTACACTCAAACCGAAATACGCCTATAATAATGTAGCGTACCTATATTATACTATATAGGATTTACCACAAAAAATGCACACGGGTGAAACCGGGATATTCAGCTGATATAAATATAATAATAATAATATGTGGGTGAGACGTGACACACACGCTTTCGCGCATGAGCACACGGTAAGCACTTGACTGTTTCCAATATAATATTCTTTAATCCGCGATTGTGCATAATAATATTAACAACGCCCTACAGAGTGCGTCTGTGTAGACAAATTGACTACCCGACGCGCCGTCCGTATTTTACCATAATATTTCCGTCGTCGGTGCGTTCATCGCGGGCAAACATTACCGTCGTCGTAATAACAATAATGTCACAACCCGCAATAAATCACATGATATTATAATATTATTATGATTCCAGAACACCTTACACGTGTATACGACCCGGCTGACACGGCCGACCGAACACAATACACACACACGTCGTAAATAAACATCTCACTACGACATAATATAGTATAATATTCTGGTCATATTTTTTTATTTTTTTTTTTTGTTGGCTTCCGTCGATTACGTAATAATATTATATTGTTTGTACAGCCGTCGTGCACGCACAATGCATTTTGATTTAAACAATTCCATTCGTATTTTCCGTAAATATTTGTTGCCGGCGCACAGCAATCTACCGGGGATCAAGGCATCCGTAAATATCTGATTACACATACGAATTTAAAAATATATAATACATTGGAACTTGCTTTGAAATTACTAATTAGGTATTCACATATCTACCTACTGAAATTTGGTGAAATAATATGTTATTCTTAATATTTATTATTTTAAATATTGGTGTAATAAAATATACTAACATTGTGATTATACACGAGTACTAACATTGTGTCATATCCATATGCACATTAATCTCGTGGTAGCTAGTTTTTTTCTAATTCTACTTAAAAAATATTATACGTTATTCGGTGATAACTTAAACGTTTTAAGAAGGTTTTTTTTAAACTAAAAGTGATTAATAGTATTCCATAATATGACTTTTAAGGCAATATTAATAATCATTAACCATGGTTATATATGAATATACTTAGAGGCATTTATCAAAACCATACTCTTATTTAAAGTGGTAGATTCTAGATTATACAAAATCCAAAGGTAATAAAACGAAAATAATTATCAATATATGCGAATGGTACATATTTATTTATAGTAGATGCTCGTATACAAAATTATTCAAAACAATATTATCAATAATTATAAATATATTGTCGACATTGTCATAATTGTTATAGTAAATTAATGAAATGGGACTATAAAAGAATAAACCTTACTTTATATTTTCATCTAAAAGCAATTTATAAATTATTTTGAAATACTTTTAAATTTGTATTCAAAAAGAAAAACTGGATTTCATCAAAACATAACCAATTTTGTAAAGTTATAAAAAAACATAAATAATAAAAAACCATTATGAAAACACAATATTTTTTGTATAAAAATAAGACAGTAAGTATGGTACATAAAAATAAAGAACAAATAATTTCCCCGCAATGATCTGAATCCAACATAAAAGTTACCAAGAAAATAAGTTATTTCATTTCAAAATATTGATATTAATAATACATTAAATGAAATAAGCGTTTCGATGAGAGTAAATATTTTTTTGGATTGTTAAGAATTCGGGAGTTATTGGAAATATTGATATGTAAGAATACTACATAGTTTATACCTACAATGGAACGAAATACAGCTATCAGATGTCAGTATACTTCAAATAAAATTAATAACCTTTAAAAAGCTAAAAACAATAATAATCAATAAATATTTCACTTCAAAATACTATAAAGATACTTTTTAAACGAAATTATAAAAATGCATATACTACGATACCGATGTGGTGCTCATAGATTTATTATCGAATATTTACGCCAAAGTTTATATTTTTCCTTAGTTATAGACGATAGTAGAAACGTCCGTTCTAGTACTATTCCGGAAAAATTATTAAAACTATTTAATTGCATTAGCCATAAATAGACAATAAAGGATGAGAAAAATTAGTAAGAAAATAAATACGTGAGCATATTTAAACTATTTTCTAAATATAACATTGCGAATCTTATTTCATTACCCACATATAAAAAAACACATCAGTATGGTATAATATGCAAATTAGTCGTTTTAACTATAGGTTAGTAGTTAAAAATCAAATTTAAATTCGAGATGATTTTCAATGTAGATTAATTTTTTTTGTGATGTCGAGTGCTAATTTTTGTATAATGCGATGATATAATTCTTTATAAATTATTATTTATTAAGCCATACAATGGACTGTATTACACTTCTATGTATGATGTAAATCCTTATAAAATTAAAAAAATGTCACATTAACATACATTAGTCATAAATTATTTGTAAAAATGTACAAAATTATATGAAATAAAATTAATGAGAGTCCTAAATATAAATTTTAACTCAAGTAAATACAATTAAGTGGAGCCGAATTCAATTTCGAACTTGTGAAGAAAATTATTACGTGCAATATGATTTATGCGATTTAATGATGTAATATACAGACAAATGAAAAAGTTATACTTTTAACGCGTAAACATTTTTTCAAAATAAATTAAATAAATTAAAATAATTTAAAAATAATTTTAGTTTAAAAATATTCTACCTATTACGTCTAATGTATATATTTTAATTTACGAAACGACTAGAAAATATTTTTTTAAAAAACCGAGCAATATAAAATATTATTCTATAGATTTATAACCTATGGAGTTCGCGTCGATAAACTTTACAACTAGGTTAAAACGTTGTAATCTAAAATTATCTAAAATAATGTATAATGTAGTTTATCATTCTAGTTGTTCAAATGGATGTATTATACTTTAAAGTTAAAATTATTATGACATATTTTACAATGTGCTTGCGACAATGAATATTTTACGATTATTATTATATCTAATAATCTAGTTCAAACGTTAAAAATAGTTTATAATCTACAAAAAATTAGGTTCTCAACTGACAATAAGTATAGTATAATTTAAACTTCTATGGAATTAATAATTATATCAAATTTTAATATCCTTACATATTATTATAATACTATACATTCCTTTAGTTATTTCACAGGCTGCGTACGAGTTGATTCCCAGGTCATTATATTATATTATTTTCAATATTTAGTCAAATATTTAGCCTATTAGCCTAACCTAAGAAACACCATGAAGATGTTCGCTGACAAGTTTCTCAAAAATTTTGTTCTTTTTAGTTTTTTTATATTTTAAAAATCATTCAATTTTTCGTTAAAAAATTTAGTAGGTAAAAAATTATTATTAAAAAATGTAATAATTAAGTAAAAAATTATTATTAAAAAAATTTAGTTATTTGGTAAAAATGTATAACACATTTAAAAATTGGTATCTGGCAATGAGATTACCAGTATACCGTACCATATAATGACCAGGGAATCAACTAATACATAAAGGAAGGTCTCGGGAATCAACTCACCTACTGCGATTTCACAGCTTATAAATTACAATATTTACTAATAATAATATTAATTGACGAAAAATAAAATAACCATATACAATTTATCTTATAACTGGTTGAAATAGTATTATGATCCTTTCTTAAAGTACTATCCACAAAAAGTCTGCTTCGGTCATATTGTATTGATCCAATCATTTTCAGAAAAAAAATTGTCAAAAAAAATTCTGTATACGCAACTGGGTAATGGGTATATCTATGATATACATATTACATATACCATATAATCTCTAAGTATTCTATTACTCTGAATAGAGACTCAATATAAATTATATAAAATAAATATTATTTTAATGTATCAGAATAAGCTAAGCTTATTAAGCTTAGATCAGTAAAATATATCAAATACGTCATAAAGAATTCATTAACAGTATCATTTAATAATTGTGATTACCAACAAAATTAATCTTCTGGCGGTACAATTACACAGACAAAAAAAAATTTCTCTTTTAATTCGTATTTATTTTACTCGCACCACAAAGATTAATCGACGATAATAATGTGCCTCGCAGAATAAATGATGAGATATTATATGTACTAAAATTCATAATGAAATATTATAATTATTGTTCGTATAATATTTCTGTTTATGGAGATATAAAATATGTGCGTAGTTAGATGGACATAAATAACACCACAGTTCGCGAAAACCATAACTTGAGGAAAATTTAATCGGTAGAATACATCACACTAATGCTACACCGTCAAATTAAAAACGTAACTCAATTTAGGTTCACATTTCAATTACTCAAAAAACAGGATGGCAATTATATTTCGTTTATTTTTTCGTTATTATCGACATTAATTTACTTTCGACCGACGATTAACAATACGACTTCACCCACAGTCGGTTGCACTGGGCGCTTGCAAACCATAAGATTATTATCGTGTGGGTGCGAGTCAAACGACCACGCGACGCATCCATGAGACACGGGGTTTACTCGTCGCGATTAAATAAAAATGTTAATAATAATTATTATTTATTGATTATTATTGTATGTGCTGTGTCGATGTTGGTCAGAAGTAAGTTTTGTGTACAACAATAATAACTTCGAGACTTTGGAAACTCCATTTCCTCAAGCAGGTGATATTTGCGGAAAAATGTTCTATCTATATTATCATAACACCATGCGTGTATGGTTACGCTCGCTACGTCTTAACATCATCTACACATATCGCAAAACCGATCAATCACGTACTCGTATGGCCTGCGTATGTTGGTGGGAGGGGGGGTGGATATTCAAGAAATTAGAAAACGCTTTAATTACAACTGTTTGCATATTTTTATACCCGCATAATATTTTTTTAATATTACAATAACAGACAACACTGCTGCTCATTTGTATTAGATAAAATACTTTTTTTAATCACCACATTAATTATATCATAATACTTTCAGTCCTATAATTATCAGTCCAATGACCGTTTCCCATGACCAGTTCTTTTTGAACACCCTGTATATAGGCAAACAGCACGTCTAGTTGTATAATTATTGTTCCTGTATGGTTATTAATTTATTATCCGTGAATGAGAACTTCGATTTTCACACTGCGAAAATATTATATCGAGTAACAAAGTGTCTCCACTTTCACATCAAACACATTACAACTCATACAATTATTATTATACATGAAGTGTATATAGTAGTGCCTTGCAGACTTATAATCCCCAACCGACTACTTAGGCAAACTTGAACAAAAAAAAAAAAAACAATAATAATAATAATAACTTTAAATACATGACGTAGTATAGTATAGTTGATAAAGTTTGTCTTTAAACACTGTCAAGTTAGTATCAGCTACTTTCCTTTCGATATAATTATAGTTTTATTGATACATACTTCGAATTTAAATGAATATAGACATATAAATGCCACATTACCATTACCTGCTAAATCGTATAATAATAATAATACGTGATGAAAATTAGTCTTGTTAAGTACTTCTGTATAATTTTAGATTCTGAGTGGAACGATGAATGTATTGATTTTACAATGATCTGTGTTTTTTTTATTTTTTTTTATTCATTTTTTTTTTTTGTGTCTGTGTAGTATACGTTAAGTGGTTGAAATAATGCTTCGATTTTTAACTTCAGTATCTTATTCGATGGAAAAGTGAATATTGTTGGTGCATTGAGGAGGTACAAATTTAAAATTCCCAATAGTTTTCAAAAGCGCCGAGAAAAACAACATAAAAATTAAGGAAAAACGGGAATTGTTAACAAAATTGACTATATGGCTATACACCATACAAATTTGAAAATATTTTGACTCTTTTTGAATTGTTTACGGACATTGTCAGTTTTCAATTTTTTAGTTTTTTTTTTTTATAAATATCAATAAAATTGTATTTGTTGGGTAAAAAAGCGTGAAAATTCCTAAATCCTATACTTGATTTCATATTGATAGAAGGTAACCTCTCTGAAGCCAACATAATAAACACATATTATTATGCCTATACAACAATTGGATTAATGATTTTTATTTTTTTTTTTTTTCGCTGAATTTCATGATAAAAAATATTATTTTAATTTTAACAAGAAAAATATCCTAAGGACACTTACATTTTTCAACTATCTAAAAAGATAAAGTGACTGCAAATCCGAAACAACCTAATATTAATACTTTCGTCAGACTTAAAAATATTATATAGGTATGCATTCTTTTTCTTTCACGTTATAAGTAACAGAAACGTTTCATACTTAAATACATTTTTATCTTTTTTTATTGATTATTATTAACATTGACTTCAAAGGCCATTAGTGTTGTAAGTAGATTTTTAATACACCTACCTATAAAGTAGTTTGCTTAATTGTTGTTACAATTATACATTTTATTTTTGTTGTATTTCATCGTACAAATTTGCTTTATTTCAAATTATAATTAGATTGTAATAAAATTTAAGTTTGGTCTCAGGACTACGTTCATTTTGTGTGGTAAATCTATTGAAGATGATGAGAGTACATTGGTGGTGTTCTTTTATTATGTAATTGACAGAGTGTTTAAAGTAGTTATCATTACAAAAGTCGGTTTGGTAACTATTGATCATTAGGAGGAATCCATGAGATAATATTGTATATTTGTATGACCAATAAGATAAGTCTGTTTATTATTGTTTGTTCCCCTTACTTATACTTTAGATATCAGACTTTATTAAATCTTAACGAACCCGAAAATGTAAATCCATTTTATTTTACATATTATAGTTATAATACCTATGTAACAGCTAATATATCTAGTTAAAATTTAAATAGCATTTCTTACGATTGGTATAATAGTAATTTTATGGTATTTGGATCAGAGTATAAGAAGATGTATTTTATACTAAGATTATTGATGATTGTAGTGATTTCCTTTATAAAGGAACGTATAATGCGATTACTCCTTTTATCCAAATTCAAAACTCTATTTATAGTTAATGTCATAATATAGGCTTATAAAGGTTTCCAATTCTGAAAAGACGATCAAAACATAGTAACTCTTTCAAAACTACTAATTGGAAATTATTCGAAAACAGATTAATTTATATTTAATATGCGTAATAATATACTTCGTGGTAGGTATGTTTGAATGGATCCAATGAAGCTTTATAAGCTATGTTTATAACATAAAATTATTTTTTTTTCGTTTATAACATTAGGTATAAATAACAAATTATTAAAAATATAATTTAATATTAATATTATAATCTAAATACATATCTAATAGGTACTCTAATTATAGTACATAATACAATATATTACACACATACAGATTTTAAACAAATTTTAAATTTATTTTTATTATTCTGACCTAAGTGATAAAAAAAACCATTGGTTTTTTCAACGTGAACGTATACTCATACATATAATATGTATTATGTTTATTTTATTGTATACAAAATTAAATAAAGAACCTACATAATATTAAACAATATAAATATATTGTTACTAAAATGATTATTAACGATAACATTATACTGTAACGATTAATATTTTATTTTCATCTATGAAATTATATTTTTCATAAATATTTATTTTATGTTTATACAATTGGTATGTTTCAGAATATTTCTGTATTAGTTGTACTAATATACAGTTGGATGATAAGTTCAAACATGAAAAATGCAGTTCATCTTCAAGATGTATTTTATGGTGAGTAAACGTAGTTTATTTAATAAAATATATTTACGTACATTTTAAATGTAATATACTACAAAATAAATATATCGTAATTTATATAATAATATGTACAATTAAAGACAGTAAATTCCAATGCTAAAATTATGAATTTGCAAGAATTTTTTTTATTAATTATTAACTAACCCGTGGTAACTTAGGCCAATGGGTGGTTCTTAACTGTGAGGGAGGGTACTGTAAGCTTAAACACGTGTTTGTGTTTGGCAGATTTTTTAGGGGGCACCCGTAGGTATCTGCCATGCCCGGGTGGGGGATAACGGCACTTCTCTCCGGACACCATGACTTGCCCGAAGAAAAATACAGCCCGCAACCGAGGTTTTGAACCGGCGTCGGTACGCGTCGCAACCGACGCCTTAGTCCGCTCGGCCACTCCGTCCCCCGAATTTGAATTTGCAAGAATTTTCCACTATTTATAAGTGTTCACATATTTATATATTATTTAAAAAGAATATACTTACCTTTTATCATAATATTATTTAGTTTACTACATTATTTAATGGAATACAACCATAAGCTGAGCATCATCAATAATTAATGAGCAAACCCTATAATGTAATGTAAGGAAATGATATTATAATTTAATTTTAGTTTTATTTGTTTATAATTTAATTTCAGCCTTTATCGGGCATCGTTATTTTATTTCCAACGGTTTATTTTTCGTTTCGTAACTAAACTCAATCAAATAATATTTTTTTAAAAGCTGCGTGTTGGCGTTAGACATTTCTACAAATTTGTCGGTTCATTTATATTTCATAAACATAGACGGATTACAACACAACTTATAACGAAAACGGAAAGCATCTTTTCCTTTAATTTTCAATCAACTAAAATACCTCGTCGTATTCTATACCAGTATCATAAAAACGCCTCGATAGTACCTACTGTGTTTAATACTGTTTCAGGCAGAAATGAGTTTAATTATTCAGATTGTAATATAGTAAAGCCGTGTGATAATAAACTGAGGGCAAACTCTTAATGCGAAGTGAATTAAATAGCATGATAAAATATTTAAAACCTAAAATTGCTCGAGAAGAACTTTTAGCGCCGGAGCTAAAACTTGTTAGTCGCGGAAGCATTGCTCCGCCTCTGCCGGAAAATCTGGAAAAAGATTAAACTCAATGTACAGCTTCGCTGGAAACGGTTTATTAGCTTGTCGCGATTCTTAATGGTATTACAAATTATACACATATTATATATACTTTCAATTACTTTGGTATATATAATAATAAACAGTATATATTATTATGTACCTACTTTAGTCCCCAACTCTTGGTTTGTTAACCGACTTTTAAATGGTAAACGCTGCAAGAACATATACAACGATAGAAACCGAATAAAATCGTGTCGATTTCTCGTCACCAGAGTTTGATACCGATAGGTAGTAATAAGTACTAATAACAATTCGATCCTAAAAGACGCCCTTGTTCTGCCGGGCGTGTTACGGCGATCATTATCGGGAAAACGTCGACCCCGAAACACAAAAAAACCTATCTGCAGTAGTTTTCGCCTAATCGTCTTTTGGTTCCTGATACGCAGGCACGTAGCCACAATAAACGTTTGGCAGGGTAATATTCTAAAATAGGTCATTATACACGGCTATTTTTATTTTTACACACCGACTGTACAATTTTCTTAATTTATAACTGAGCAACAATATTATTATATATTATCGATAAATAAATATATATAAACATTGTGTAAAATATAGTGTAGTACCTAAAATTAAACGAATATAGTACAGTCAAACTTACACATTTATTACACCGTTATGTACTTATGTGAACACCACGTCGTGAAAAGTTCCGGCCAATATCATTTGATCTTCAAAGATTATTTGAGAGGTCAGAGGACACGTAAAAACATCCCTACGATAAATATCTTGTTGGTAATGGTTTTACGATAAAAAATAACTTCATTCAAAGGAGAAAAAACTGTCTACAAAAAAAGTTTTATATTTACTTTTGTGCACAACCTATTGCTCTCATTTGGCCTGTAAACTGTCAACTATTCAAAAAAATTGATTTTTTACTAAAAACAAACCTTTTCGTAAATATCTTGGATTCTATTAATAGTATGATAGAACTATAGAAAAACTAAAAATATTGTTGACGAAAAATTTCTCTACAAGATGAGTGCATTTTGTACTACGTACAAGTAACTGTTATTGCAGTATATTATGATATGTAATGTCAACCTATGAAAATTAAAAGTATATAAAAATAATACGAATACATTATATAGTTTTATTTGAGGTGAATATTTTGCATTATCACATGATTTCTTCGATGCTTAATCTAAATACATAATGCACATATTCACTGAAATTTTTATACTCAAGAGTAAATGTTAAATCGAAAATTTATTCATCTGAAAGTCTAGACCGCCACAATTATCATTATTATTATTAATGTTATAAAGAAAACATTTAGTTTTTATGCGCTGTTACTACGTGCGATACAACTTTTACTTTTTTCCATAATGGAAAATTTAAGATTTTGAGTTTATAATATGAAAAATAAAACGTCTTTTATCTTGAAAACTTAAAGGCAGTGTATAAAAAAAAAAATTGCACTGAGAAGAAATTTTACTCGTGGAATCGTGGCGACGTGACCGATGTGTGTCAGGATATTGTAATGCTTTGTCATTGGAGTCAGAGAAAGCCAGAAAGGTAGATTGGTTTACAGTTGTTGTCATCGCGGTGGAATATGGAAAGGTTTATCTACCCGAGCAAGATGAATTTATATGCACGTGAATTAAAGGATTAATTATTGTTATTTGGTCGTGATGAAATAAATAGGCAATATAATTAAACATTAAAGTGTATAAAATGTATAAGGCCTTACTATTTTAAATTTGTACACTGTAATAAATATCTTATACATAAAAAAAACATAAGCACTAAGCAGGTAGGTACAACTTTTATTTGTAGACGATTTTTTATTCTACGATTTCTGTTTGAAGTCTTTATTGTAAACGTAACACGAATAGAAAGCGAGTTTTTTTTTAAATGATGTTTTTGTCATCTTTATACGTGACCTTTGAACTCAAATAACTTTTGAAGCTCACAATATGATATCTATGGGAAATGTTCACGCGTTTTTCATAACAGTGCGTAGTAATACAGAGACAATCGAATAAGACTAATTTCCCAGATCAATACAAATTTAAATGTTCAGACCCAGTACAACGTACCGTAGATAATTGTAATAATTGCATTTGCTCGAACCACATAAAACTATTATTGTCTTACGTGTTTTAAGTTGAAAAATGTTCTATAATATTATATGGGCGAGTGCTGCGGTTTGGTCTCGACGGACTATTCGACCAACCACTCCCCCTCCCCATACCAACACCACCCACCCCTCCGCCAAACCCCGTGGCTGCGAGCCCGATAATACACCGTTTAATATACGTACTATTTATTATGGATATAACGGGCGGTGCTCGCCATTAATGCAACGTCTATCGATTACGCAATATGCGCGAACGGCGTGCGAAATATTTGCCGGTTCGTCTCTAATGAATGAATTGCTCAGACCGTGTAATGTACACGGTGCAGTTTATCCGGCCGACGACGTATCGGCGGAAGCAGCGAAACTATAATTGATTAAATTCGACGGACCGCGTTTCGTATAATAATATTATATATATATATACGTACAAACGCAACATAACATGACGTATTATATAGTATATACGCACGCGACCAGCCATAGTACACGGGGTCTGAACCCACAACCACCGCCAGCCACTCCGGTATTATAAGATTGTATCGCAGTGAACCCTCCACCTCCACCCCTCCTTATATCGACCCCCCTCCATCACTTTCTCCCCCTCCCACCAAACCCACGACATCTCTGTCTATAATATACCGTACCCCATTTAAGATGAGCCCCACATATTATACTTCTATACCACACCAACACCCGCGCACCACACCCCCGCGCCCTACGTGATCTTCTCTCTCGCTGTTTTTTTTCTTTTTGGACGCCACGAGTTGTTCGGTAAACTTTTTTACGGGCCGGTGATAAGTAGTCACCACAGGCGCGGCTGAACGCTTATGAACGCTTTCGATTTTCAATATCAATTTTGATTAAATATTTTTTTATTTTTTTTTCTATCCATAAGCTCACGTTCGTCTCAAGCCATTCTTTAGCGTACGTGTCCTCTCGCCCGGCAATTAAATCGAACACTATCAAAAGTTATCCATCGCCACTTTTCGAATCACCACCCAAAACCCGAGGTTTGGAGAATAACTTTCGAGAAAAAATCGCAATATGGCATAAAAGTCAAAGTTTTCGACACAATTTAATATAACCGTCCGGCCGAACTATACAAACTTATAAAAATATGTTAAGTATTTTTTTATGACTTGCACTGGTATATCTTTGAAAAAAAAACACTTAAGATAAAATATATTGCACTAGAAAATTATAACTTAAAAAAATATGACGTTGTTCTGTATTAGTTCCGGATTATTTTTTTGTTTTAAAATCCATTAAATATTACTAGGTCAATTTTCAGCACTATACTTTAATTCTTATATATTAATTATTTTATTTTTTATGATTGAAAAAATTGAAACACTTTTATTCGTAAGTGGTCAAAACGGTTAATCTTACCAATCTATAGAGGTCTAGCTTACTCAATTTAATATATTAGTTAAATGGAATTAGATGAATTGATATATTACATAATTCATTATATTAAGACACTTAGCCTTAATGTATGCTGATTATAATTAATATCTTGTTTCCGTTTTATCTGCTAAGTAATCTCCATAATTATTAATGAATTTCTGTAACCAATACCCAGCAGATTTGAATAATTTACCATTCAACCGCTGTTTAGGACTTGAATCTCCGATTGTTATTTAAGTGGTACCCGCTGTATAATTTTTATTATTATTTTATCGCTTAAACTTCAATTTAAAATAATGTGATTAAAATTCACCAAGCGGTTTAATACAATAAGTTCAACCACATTGTATTCTTATGAATTGTCTAATATTTTGAAATCCAAACTATTTAAAACGTGTAGAACTGTTATTATTCAATAATCTATAACTTAAAGGCAGTCGTGGAACACATTTTATGTAAAAATAAATAAATACAAAATGTATAATGCCATTTTAAATTAATATTGATCTCCGTTGTCACCATAGTATTCCCGTAGGCGTATACTATAGTTGATGGAACTGAATATATACAAATACAATATATAACCTTTGCATTACGTCATGATCAACTCCTACCTTCTGACCCTTTAGATAACCATCTATACCCATCTTACGCTCTGGTACATAAAACTCAATTGTTCGAAACTTCGAACTACTATTTGATAAACGCCTATTCTGGTCTCTGGACTGTTCACATTCACACGACTATTGACTATCCTAAGACCACCAACTTGTATACAATTAATATAATATTCTGAACCTCGCAATGAACATGCTTGAAATGTAATAAGAAAAAAATTCAAAATCCTTTTAGAATGTATACACTATACAGTATACATCTTAAATTATTGATAGGAAACACTACATTTAACCGTCTAAAAAAATAATATTCATTCAAATCTCTTCGACTCGTCGTTAACACTGGTCAAATAGTAACTAGAGCACCAAAGTTGCAGTTTCACTCAAACAGAAGTAGACAATATTATTTTTCAAGATACCATAACTCCTTTTAGGAAAATCATTTTAGAAGACGTTATTAAATACATGATAATTTGAAAAAATAGTTATGATCGAATTGAATAACTAGAACAAAATAACCAGAAACTAGATAAATCAATTTTTTAGTATTTAATAATCAACAAGTTTAACCGAATTAATTATAATAAATATTAAAAAATATATATATATTAGCTCCATAATAATACATATATAGGTTATATTTTGAATTGATGAACTAAAAAAGTTTAATTTTAATAGTAATTTATTATATTGTTCGTTTTCTTTCAATTTAACGTTAGAAGATAATAAAAAATAAAACATTTAAGTATTAGTATTGTAACTAAATTCTCATCAAGTTAAGAAAAAAAACTGATAATACAATAGGTAGCTCGACCTCCGATATACAGTAAATGGATTACACGATCGAAACATTACTTATCAATGGACCATTTCTATTGTTTCGAACTAATATTTCTTATTTCCTCGACCGTAACACGTAACTACGAGACTTAAGATTTACTACATAATGCCTTTTTTTTTGCCATGAGAGTTTTAGAAATATGTAGTTGTAATACTAATAAAACTCAATAGAACATCCACCTACTAATAACTACTAAAAACTCAATTTAGTTAAAAGAAAAACATATATCCAAGCATTTTCAACCTTTTGATTTTGGCTAGTCAATCGTCCTTCATATCGTACATTTACTTTGAATGCAAATATAATGATGACATTTTAAGTTATATTATAGTATGAAAAATTAAATAAAATAACTTATCCACTATCATAATATAATAAAAATTAATTTAAAAGTGTTCATATGATTAATCGTAAATCGTTACCATAGTATATGAGCTATTTACATTCTATGATAAGTAGGTACTTACTATCCTTTCTTCTTTAGGTTATCTATGAATTCATTTTTAAGCTATTGCATAGCTTTTATCGCGGGCTTGGTGTGGTGACTGAAAAAAATATTTTCGTAACGAAAATGCGTCACCATAAGATGTTATTATTATTTTTGTTATTTACAGTCTAACCAGTTGTCTAAGAAAAAAAAGTCTCAAATAAAATATTTCCGTACAATGTTTATTTACAATTATCAACAAAAAACTAATTTTATCATTTTCTTTTCCGTCGTCGTGTTCAAAAAGTGTAACTTGAATTAATATCATACAAAAATAAATAGTTATAATTACATGATACATAGCTACAAAATTGCTATGCAATAGCTTTACCACGGCAGTCCCCGAGTGCCAAAGACTTTTTTTTTTTAATATATGGATACTATGGATTGTAAGATGTCGTATATAGTTTATTCAATAATTATTATCAACCGTGATACACATTCAGTCGTCAAACTGTATGGTTAAACCTTACTATGTTAGAGTTTACATTTTTAGTGTAATATTATGTATTTTGACAATATATTTACTTCAATAGGTCATAAGATAAGTATTTTAGTAAGTATACAATTTTATTATTTTTCGTTTTACATCATTTTCATTTAATTAATCCACGCAAAACCCGTTACATACTAAACAATAAGCATAATGGATGAAATAATGAGATACTTGATAATACAGATACAATAGTCAATAAGGCAATGTAACTGCTTTTATTGTATGTAAGTTTTTGAAAAATAAAGCTAGATTGTTGTTAGGCTTTATTTAGTTAGTTATTCTTTTAAATAATAATCCTACAGACAACAATAATATACGTCATTAAAGCATCAAAATATCTAAATATAAGACGAGTTATTATTTTAATAAGTTTTCTAGTGAAAATATAATATATTTAATGTACAGCATTTCATTATAAAAAGAAAGTTGAGAAAAATAATTATAGAATATATATTATAATATAAGAATCCTGTCTCCGTTTAAGATTAATTGCTTTTATTCATATTTTTTTATCTGTTAATATATTAATATTTTATACGGTTCAGTCGAAAATATCTTAATCTGATATTTATTGTTCGTAAGTCATAACACTCATAACTTACAAACAACCTCAAAAAAAATAAAATTTATGTATTTCCTTTGAAAAAAATACTAAAAATATATTTACAAAACTGGGGACATAAATATTGTAATTTTAATAAACATAATTTTTGTTTTACAAAAACAAATTAATTTCGTACTTCAACACATTTAAAGTGTGATTATGAAAAGTTGCACAAATGTCTTCGAATTTGGTAGCTTTATCACATGTATTATTACAACATTTGAAAAACGATTTCTAAGTGGAGACCATATATTTTATCTCACACAGTATGTTTATCTTTCTTCAATGTTGTACTCTGTATTCACAATTTTCTTGAATTTGAAGATTGCCTACTCCTGGAAAACTCATAAATACTGCTTATTTAAAATACCAGCCAGTGGCGTGCTCGGGAAGGAGAGGTTATGGATTTTATCCCCCCCCCCCCCCCCCATTGTCTTTTTTTTACCAACCTACAGAAAACCACTTATTAGTTATTACAGCTATTTAGAGTTATTAATTTTATTCGTTGAGTCAACAAGCTTGAAATTTAATACGAGGCTACTATTATATTCTTACAACGGCAGTTAAAAACTATTAAAAATTCAGTCACAATTTTTGTTAAGCATTGACAAATTACGTAAAAATCACGAAAATGTGCAAATTATTTTGAGTTAGAAATTCATAAAAAATTTTATTTTTAAATCTAACTATCTAAGATTTGATAATTTAATACAAGATTCCTCATAAGTTTGTCTACCTTTATCAAAAAAAAAATGTTTACAGGAAAGTCAAATTAAATGTTTATGAGCGTTTGAAGTTCAAATTTTAACATCATTGTATATTCACTCGATTTCTCATGTAGCGATTTTCTTATGTTGTATTTTATTTTATATAATATATATCAATAAATTTTTATTTGTTTGGTCAAAAAGCGTGAAAATATAATCCACGGCTACTAATATATTTTTACAATAGCAGTTGAAAAATATTAAAAATACATATGCACAATTTTTTTTATAAATATTTAAAGTTTTAATTTCAACAAAATTTATCAAACTTAAAATTTAAAAAGCGGGTAAGTAGATGTCACTCTGCTTTGCGGTAGGTTACAAGTGAGTCAATGTATAATGAATTCTATTAAACTTGAATTCAATGATATAATATCATTATATAAGAAAAATGATTCTGAGCGGAGATGGTTTGTCAGTCCGGATATTTTATATTTCTATTATTTATTACCTATAGCCTGTTAGCTGAATTAATATTATAATATTATTATTTTTATTCGTTTCTATGGCAATAGACAAAGCGTTAGAAATTAAAATCATGTTTTTAGCGGTCTTTCGTACTTTGTCGGTGGTTTTTCCCGTGGCATTAATTGAGAAAATCGAAAAATTACCTCTTTAAAGTACCATTTTAATCCAATCTGCTAAAATATAAGACACTATATGTGGAAATCAAAGCACTCTTTCTGGTATAAATTTTGTATTCAGGATAAAAAAATAAATAAATAAATAAATACCATTGTAAGACTACTAGCTTCTAAAATTATTTTGTATGTAGTTAAAAATGTATATATATATTTATAATAACAATATAAATATAATATAAAATATCCTAGGCTGCCAAACCGTCTCTGCTCAGAACCGTTATTTTCACACATTATATATATATATATATATATATATATCATTGTATTCAAATTTACATTTAAATCTACCACTTGTAGCCTACTGTACAGCAGAGCGACTTCCACTAACCCGCTTTTTTTATTTATTTAAAAAAAAAAATGTTGTCCCCCCCCATTTAAAATTCCTGGGCACGCCACTGGTACCAGCTAATGATACAGATGTGTCACTACACAATAACTGCCTATTAAATTAAACTAATGCATATTTACTCATTTATTACAGGTGTTCAAATCGCGTACTCGGCCGTAATTGGAACAAATTTGTTCATCTTCGCTGCCAGTGTCATATTACTCCTTGGAATCGTCAAAGTAAATATTACTCATTTATACTAAGATCGTTTTATTTTGAAGGCAAACAATCCATATAGCTTGCAGATGCCATTATCAACAATTCAACATGACTTTAACAATGTGGAACTTTCTTTTTCCCTTCAGTATATTTTTCTTATTTTCATTCTGGTTTTTTTTTTATTTATTATTTTCTTTTCTATTACAAATAAAATCAGGACCGAATACTAAAGGCAACATCCATTTTATTTACTTTTATATCGGAAGAAGTAGTAAGCTACACTGTATGTGTGAAGACGTATTGAATTAAAAACGTATTCGGATTTGTTTTTATTGAGCGGACGGTTGAATAAAACATTTATTTCTTATTAGTTAATACACAAGTATATAAATAATCATAAAATATAACAAACAACTCAAACAAAAATATATATAACACAGAAATTAGATTTATCTTAAATATAAGCTTGAATTTAAATATCACGTTCAAATTAATCTTAATCTCAACACTAACTTAATATTTAAATTATATGCATTATGCAATTATTAAATTGTATAGATATTAAAATAACGAATAATTTTTGTTATACTAAAACTGAAAGATTAACCACGCCATGTTTATTTTAATGATTCCCAACGATTTTATATAATATATATATGTTTTATACAATTGACCGACCCTCCTTGAAATATTTCATGATCGTATCGAAAACATATTTTACTATAAACTAAACGTTCGTAAAAAAACCAACATCAAATTTTTCAGCACAAGAAAATAGAAGATCCAACGTCACATATATAACATTTTACTAAAGTATATATTATCATATGCCTAACACGAAACTTTGTTTGACTTAGGTATATCTCATTAACTGAAATTCAAATATTTGAAAACGGTTTCACAAATAACGTATAGCTTATTGATAAGACATTTAATACCTCGACTCAACCCGAGTAAATAATAATTTAAATGGAAATTATGCAATGACATTTACTTAGGTACTTATGTCAATAATGATAAAAACCTTGTTTGTTCAGTATAACCCAACTGTATATTAAGTGGCCCAAAATAATAAATGGTACACGTACAACATAATTAATGGTGTAGAACTATATAATAATATGTGCATATAAATGGAATGCATTAGAATTTTTACTCGTAACAGTTAATATTATTTGAGCGTCTTATCATTATATTATATTATCATTAAATCTTAGTCAATCGGGCCTTATAATTGGTTTATATGCATTAAGACCTAATTCGCCACATACAAAGCCCAGGGGTGTAATATCTCGAAAGTTGGTATAGTCTTGATTTCCAAATATGAAATAAAATTAGGATTCGGAATAATATAGAGTTCCTCTTAGAAATCCCCGGGAATTCGCACAGGGTCACGGGAACCAGATCGTTAAACCATATATTTTTAATAAGTAAGTTTTTTTCAATAACTAAATATTCAAATATTAATAGGAAGGTACTTTATAATATTTTTAATCAAATGGTATATTTAAATATTACTTATTATAATAGAGCAATGGTATCCATGCCAAAATAAATATTAGCCATTACATCAAGTAAATGTAAATTGTTCCGCTGTTAACTATATAACTTGACTATGTTTGATGAACTGAGTTCTTGGTGTCTTATACTCTAACTGTTAGGGTAACGTATTTAATTTGTATGATAATCAGTAACTACAGTTATACTGTGTCACTGTATATTGTATAACCACAAAATAACTGTTGTCTGTTGGGTTAGGTTATTTCAGGTGTCTCTTGAATTATAATAATTGGGTGCTTTAGGAAAATATATACATTTAGGTATTCGGGACACAAATATAATGTAAGAAGGTAGAATAAGATATGTTGCCAATAGCGGTTATGAAATCTTCATATGGCAAGTTCTCGTTAATGTCGATTATATTTCTTGCTATTTTTAGTGGAATTGAGTTACTTACAACAACAGAAGCAAATTATTTTTTAATGCTGCCCACGTTAATATGAGTTTCTGGAAGTTTAATAGAGGTGGTGTTTTTTGATGGATTTGATGTGTTGTTTTTTGGTAGAACCGGTGTAAATATAGTGTAAGATGAATAGGTTATTGTAATTTTATTTTTAAATTTTTGAGCTCATTATATCGTCATAATCATTTACTGACGTATATAATGAAATTTTAAATCCGACTGTTTTAAATACATTTTTAGAATTATTTGTTTATTATTTTGATTACTTATTATTGTACATTTAAATATTACATTTTTAGAAAAAATCGCAACATTCTTGTTTTGCACTTGTAAGTTAATTGTGTATTTTTATATTGATGAAAAATGTGATGCCATCCATTTATTTATGCTCCCGGCCAACCCCGAAAATTTCTGTAATTTCCCGCCAAGTTAAGTTTCCAGGAACTGCTCAACCCTACTAACAACAAGCTAATGAACAAATAGGTAATTACAAAACATTCAAGTAATCTACCTCTTTAATATCGATGAATAGCTGTATAATGTATAAGACGTATCTTAATACTTATACAGCTATAGACATATAGCTAAGTATGCTACCAACTTTTCTGCTACTCGTATTATATTTTTTCACATCAGCTAACTTTATCGATACTGCAATAATAGTATTTCAAATATCCGCTTATATTTCATTATTACAACGCTATTTCTCCATGTCATAATAAATATATTAGATAATACCTCGTAATGTTGATAGGTATTAATGATGATTTAAATAATATGTATTTCATTTAAAACTTATTAAATAAATGTATTTTTTATTAAATATTTAACTTAGTCTACGAGATATTATATGAGATTAAATAACTACTTTAGTAATAAATATTATAAACACACGTTTTCTGAAATGTTTATAACAACTCAACAATACAAAATGTGGTAGGTAACTAAGTTTACATAATAATTTTTAATTCAAAAATTAAACATTTGTACGTTTGTATAAAATTTGAAATTTAAATATTGTTGATTTATATTATTGATGTAAATTCAATATTGTCTGTATATAGAATGTCATTCTCAATATCTTTTAATATTTATTAATATATTTATTATATATAGTAACGTTTTCAAAAATACATACCTAGTCTAAAATACTAAATACCTACTACTTTTTAATCATTTAATTTCTAACGTAGTCAATTACGAGGAATATCACAGGAATAAATGTTCAATAGTAACGTTATCTCTCGTGACTAAATTCACTTTACTGATGACATTTCTCACAACACTGATGTTCAATTAATGGTCAATATTATTGTATTATGTACGGCCAAATAATCACCATAGTCCCAAGTACATATTGTAATTAAAATCAATGAGTTTACATATCACTACCCTTGTCGCTACGCCGTTACCACTTCAACGTGGTTTTAACCTTAGTCCGCTACCCCTGATATCACCACCTCGTCATCCACTTCCAACGCAACGACCCCAGTGATACATCAGCTTGTGGCCTACCTGGATCAGTATGGTATGTTCGCTTTTTATTTTACTTTTCGTAAATGAGCTCCTTCAACATCAGTCTATGTCACAATGAAACATTCCTACTATACTGATACTATCGTATCAATGTTCTACGTATATAATGTACTTGCATTATTTTAATTCAAAATTTCCCATGAAGATACAATCAATCTGTGTCATGCGGTCCACACGTATGTAAAACATTATTCGTTCTTCTTTCATTTACAAGACGATAATCAATCATACTAAACAAACTGTAAAACTTAACGCTGGTTTTCAATTTTATGTTAATTTCCCAAATCAGGGCTTTTCACTACATATATATTGGATTTACTACGATACCCCGAGACATATTATATTCAATCAGTCATTATGCATTAATCATTACACTTAACACCAACTATAACATTATAACCTAGTCTAATATTCCAGTCCAAAGAACTAAGAAAAATTATTATTTATTGAAACTATAATTAACACAATAGGTAATTAATACCTACCTATATACGAAAATCTTTTCAAATAAAAATCCAAACCAGACACCAAGCTGGGTGTTAAGAACTTGTCACATATAGGTATGGCTTACTTCATTCAGAAATACCAATTCCAACTATTCAAAATAAAAAACTAAAAACAATTGTGCTAAAACCCTAAATCAATAAAACCCGTAAATATGACGAGTATTTAGAACTTCACTACACTCAACAAATAATATCTCTTATGTCTTCAGTTATTTTCAATATGGCAGTATACCATGTGTATATAATATATTATATAACTTCGAAATTTATAACCTATAAAAAGTGGATTAATCTATTAAATTTAATTTCAAATCTAATCGTTTGAACATCATAAAAATTCTTTCACTTTATTTATTACGCTATCTAATATTAAAAATGTATTGGGGTGTAAAGTCTATACTTACTTATTTTCAGTAAAGTGCCTACAATTCTTAATTGCATTTTTATATTAACGTTTAAAATTTATAACATTCCGTCAAAATGACGCCAATGAGCTCTTGTTTTTTTCCAACAGTATGTCTACATATTCACTTTCAGACATTACTTTTGTATTTGTTATGTGCCTATACTAAACAAACTAATAAGATATAAAATACAATCTGCAATACTATTATTTTTAACTTAAAAGTATTTTTTAACAATTTTAATTTCAATAGTTAGATACTGATAACATAACAACTAAAGTAGTTAATAAACTAATAACTACTACCTATGGCATAATAGGTAGGTATGGCATTTCTTTTTTCATTTAAATCCGAGTGGCTTGTACAATATTTTACATAATTTTTTAAAAATATGAGAAAGTTAAAAGCAACTGTAATTAGCAGGGTCAAAAAAGAATATTATCCGATCGATGATAAAAACAAATGCTTCAAGTATAATTTGTTGCCAAAGTCTTGCTATATTTTCAAATTGTATTTTTTAATGGTTTCCACTGGTCGTTAATTATATTTTGATAAGTTAATGTCACATCAGAGTTTTCAACGAGCTATAATAGGTTTCGTGACAAAGTCTTGACGTTAATTATTTTCATGTCATCGAGACACCCACTGTACCCGTACCAACAAACAAAAAAACTCATATACTCGTTTGGGCGTTGGTATGCAGTCGTGACAATCACGTTTGTTTTGTCGAGCTTGTATTTCATTAAAAAAATTGTTTAAAATATTACTATTCTACATATTAATATTATATTATGCGTGTCTTCGTATGTGTACGTTTCGAACAAAATGTATAAAAGTAAATCGTACGCTATTACAGTAATACTGACGTTAGGACTACAGTACCTACTTGAGCATAAACACATTGTACGAACGTATTTTGTTCATTAGACAAATTACGTTTCGTTTTCTCTCTGTATAATATTATTCAGTTTGTATGATTTCGTGCGAGTAAAATGTTCCACGCAAAAGTTTAAGATCCTAGGTTTCATTATGTTGGTGTATTTTACTATTTTTCTCTTTTTATTAGGCTCCTAATTTATAAAAGAACGTTCAACTCGTTTTCATCACTAGATAACGTCTAGATACGTGTTACAACTTGTAATAAATACTCTACAAAAATTTTCCTCATAAACGATTTTAAATTAAATACATTATGTTTTTTTATTTCTAACAACAATTATTTCAATTTCAATCATAACATAAGAATCTTGTTTACCGAACGAAAAAAAAATTTAAGAATATTACTCGCAGCTTTCAAAAACAAATCCTTTTCGAAAATATATTTTAACTACTATTATAAACAACAAAATAACTCTTCGTGTATAATATATATGGAGTAAAATAATATGGAGTCAATGAATAGGTAGTCGTATAAATTAAGTAAGAGAAGTATTAAAATATTTATTTTTAATTAATCACCTTTGTATGGCTTGCAAAAATAACATTATTTTACTCTCTGTTTCTGTTTCTTTTTATTTGATTTCAACATTATGGATTAACCTGTTTGTCCAAACTCTTCCAACCACACAAAAAAATAAATATAATAATATTATATTATCAACTTAAAATAATCTTCATAACTTCTGAACTTCTAAAATAAATTTAAACATAATACCCACGTAGTATTTTGAAACACAAATAAAAAAAGTACAAGCTATTTCATTTTTAAGTTGTATTTATAAAATTAAATCAATAATTCAGCTGTCAGAAAATAAATCATTATTTTGAAATATAAACTTTAACATGGTACACAAAACCTAGGACATAGTTATGATTCTTTTTTTTTCACAAATAATGAATAGGTAAGTATTAAAAACGTATTCGTACGAATATATTTTATTTTCTTAAGCGATTATGATAAATTAATAATATACATGTACATATATACTTCAAATTAATTATTTTTCATTTTGATGAACGCTAAAGAACTATAAAATATATTATAAACATTCGTCTAAATTAATTTAAATAAAGTCATTTTGGAAATATAATATTTAACAATATATTCATCCTACAAACAAAGGGATTTACAAATAATTAAAACAAATGTAAGTACCTATATATAAAACTAAATAACGTAAAAACAAAATATATAAACAATAAACATTTAGTTTATTTAGTCGGTGATTCCAAACCCTATTGTTCATTATTCGGGTAGGATGGTGGACATATTATATAATAATAAAAATTTTAAAAATGATGGCTAAATATTAGATTTGAAAGCTTGCTTTAAGTGTATAAATATTAATTATTATTCACACGAGGTACTTGACTAGGTAATTTACATTTTGTCAAGTGTATATTTCATATTATAAAAATATTTATTAATTCTTATAAACCATCAGCTGTGTTATCTACAACATAACAATAGTAATACGATTCACAAATATCTTATTAGGACCGTCCTATCCCAAATTTAAATTTGAACCTTACATATTATAATTATTGTTTATTTTAATGTATAAGTTGCATGAAAAAATCTTGATCCGATACAATACAATTATTTTAAAAGCATATTGACCATATTGACAGTATTGTTGATGAAAATCGGGTAAAAACTTTTCTAACTTATCCCCTAGTTGTTATTTTTCAGTATCATAGCCTTTTTGATGTTCAATAATATCATTAACTAAAATATCACCCTAGAATATTACAAAGTTAACATGTTGTAACTTATTCCATATAGACAGCAAAAATATAAAGTATATTATCATGAGGTGTGTAAAATAGATGATTATTATTATAAAAAATTAATAAAAATTCACAATAATTGTAATTGTAATAAATATTTTAAGCTATTATGATTTAAAGTGATGATTCATCGATTATTGAAAATAAAAATAAGCAAATATATATGGAACAATAAACTATAAAATCAGTTGCTTGTAATAATACAATTGTATGACTAGTTACAGTATAATTAGAAATATTCTAAGAATAAAATAACTGTTAATGAATAATGATAGCCTAGATTAGTATTGGTAATACATAAAGAGTCATATACCTAATACCTAGGTACCTATACTGCTGTGTCACATAAAATTAAACCAGAAAAAGTTATAATTTATAGTTTACAAGTTCACAAAATCGTGTTAAACACAGACCATGATAGGTTTTTAAACTTTTGCAATCATTTTTTTTATAACGCTGAAAATTCTGAAATTTCAAAAGCTATTAATCATACGACAGAATGTCTAAGTGAATGTATAAAAAAACAAATAATATAACATTTTTAATTATGATTATAAATTAGAACATATCATAAGGTGTTATATTTAAAGTCAATGGTCTCCATACATCCCAGTCGTTTACGGCAAAAAAGCACTACTTGTTCATAAAAACTAAAAATGATACAAAGAAATATAAAAAATATGAGAATTGAGAAATTTAATAATCTAAATAAATACTTATAAACATCGATAAACAATTTAGCTTACAGCAAGGACTTTTGATACCTACTTGACAATATTCACAACAGAAATTAATTTAATAAATCGTTATAAAAAATATTCTACTTTGTTTGATTGTTCCCCTTTTATAATTTTCTTAAATGTTTAATTAATACTAAGTACTAAATACTAAGTAAGTGATAAAATTTTGATTCTTCGTACTTATACAAGACTTACTAAAACGTCTTTTCAAATACCTATTTAAATGAACGTTAAATTCAAATTTATATTTATTTTATCTCTCCTCGATCAAACAGTGTTCATAATAAAAGCTCATAAAATAATGAAAATATAGAAACTAACTTTCTTGTACACGTTTCGAAATAGGTAATAAATATAATGATGAAACCTTAAAAAGGCTTTGAAAGTTATTATTAGTTGGTACGGCAAAATAAAATATGCAATTATAATACAATCAATTTGTATGAATAAAGTAAAAATATCTTAATAACTATGTAAACTTTTAAGTTCAAGAAAACACGTACTTTAAAGAAAAAAATTCACAAAGCTTTTAGACCCGCTTATAATCATACCAAAATAATGAAACGTAAATATATATGCAAAGTGATTCTTTTAACAATAGACACTCGTTATTTCAAAAAGCATAAACAATTTTAAAATATTTTTTTACATAATTTGAATCCATTACAAAACTACATTTAAAAAAATACTGTAAGTATATTTAATTTTTTTTTATCGATATCATTGTTTTATACTTTGAGAGACAACTAACATTTTAAATTTCAGATTCAAAAGCATAATATTTTTTTGAGAATTATTGTGAAATATAAAAATTGAGTTTTTAACGAGTGGTTAATTAGTTATGACTTATAAGTATTTTAAGTTTTTAAATTTTATGAACGGCGTGGAGTGCCACAAAAGTACCCCGCAAAATGTTGATGTACTACTCCACTCTTCTAAGATGTAAATACTTATAAGTTTTATTACTATTCATATTCCGTAGAGGAATATATTTCTGAAAATTTGTATGTATGAAAATCAAATTTTGAATGAGTATAGTTATTTGAGTAATGTAAGTTGTCAATCCAAAAGGTAAAACTACTCTTTTTCTTTTTAAAACGATAACGATATTATAAGATAGTAAAAAGTATACGATTTTTGGCAGAAGTTTATTTTGAAAACGATAATGCTTTTTAGTATACCTGATTACTGTTAAACGAATCACCCAGTTTACAATAATACACAACTTATTGTATAATGTATACTATACAGTGGTGCATCGTATGTACGTCCCGCGTAAATGTTCAACGTATTTCGATTTGAGAAATTAAATGTAGAGAAAATTAAATAAATGAGACATATCATTCGTTTGTTTACTATATTATGTATAAATGTATTGACCCGTAGCGTTTTTGATAAATTAGATTTACACGATATAACACCGAGCAATAATAATACGACAGAACAGAGCAGTAGGTAATTAGTACGGACGAGAAAAGTAAAGAAGACAATAAATAAATTTACAATTGTTACGTGAGCCTACCTATACAGATATTATTATCATCCAAACTCGACTAAATCAATATTATGCGCGTCGATTACATACTCAAATATTAGTCGCAGTAGGTAATTAAAAGGGTATACACGATGTTTTAATGACTACTAACGTGTCAACATAATAAATGGATACAATCACAATGAACCGTATTCGTGGTGTTTCGGTTCAAAACTGCGACGACGACAATTATTATTATTAATAAATTATATTATTATTACACATTGATGACATTGTTACGGCCAACGACGTGTCCGCAGCATTCGAGTATTTTTCTTGCGCGATATTAAAATATTATTCTCGATATTATTAAGCAGTAATATTTTAATTTCGACACATGATAAAATATTTTATCAATTTTTTCAAAACATTACATGCCAACGTCATAACCATAGACACCAAAGTATAATATTCTCAGCCACATGAATATCATAATAGATACATAAAATATCAATTCAATTCAGTTTTACTCACTTTCGGTTGTTGTAACGAAAAATTATTATACGCTTCACTGTGCACAGTGCTCTAGTGTCTTACTTTCGTCCCGTATGGAAACTTAAACGTAATATAATATCACAGTCTTCAATATTTTGACCCATTAAGGCGCAATGAGAGGATACTTGTGGGGGAGGGGAGTATCTGTTGTCATATAAGTATTATAATATTATAATATTAATTATTAATACCTACCGATAATATGTAAAATACATTGTTGTTATCGTAACTTAATGAAAATTCATGGACGATAAAAGAAAAACTATAATTTTTTCTTCTGTGGGGAACAGTATATCTTGTTAACAAGATTCAAAAGGCATGGTGGTACACTACTGATATACTGATACAGATATATGATCCTATTACTATATGACCCTTTTTACTTTAATTATTAATCGGATGATCTAACGAGTAATTTCTGAGTAATTCAGCCTATAGTTGGTACTCAGGATAATATCTAATAAGTAATAACTAATAATCAATGATAATAAGCTTAGGACATATTATGATAGACCTGGATTATTTGAAAATGTTAGTTAAATTAAAAAATGAATTTAAAACTTTATAACTAGTAAAAAAATAAAGAAAGTTATACATATCATAGCTGAGTATAATAAGTTCTACAAGTTAAAAAAAATATGGACTAAATATAACATATATTGTAAATTCTGTGTAAAGCCATAACAAAGATTTATTATTCATAATACATAAAATCTTATAATTCATAAACTAATCACATTTGATTTAGATGGTTCAACGTTTTCAAAAAACAGTCCGATTAACAGTTAACAGTAAAAAAGAACGGTTCTCATTTGAAAGAAAACGGGTACTTTGTATCATCATTCATCACAGAATACTCCTTAAATGGCATAAATAGTAAAAAAAATCAGAATTTAAATAAATGCATTATTATATAATAAATGGCGGCGGGCATGCTGGGTAAATCGACGTGCGTATAATATCATTATATCTACAGAATTGACCATCGTGTTTTCCCGACTCATGCGTGTAAAGCTAACATGGCAAAACAAAGTGTATACTGTGCAGAATTCATCGTAATAATATCATGTTTATGTATACATTTCATATGAAATTCTGAAACTCCGAAACTTTTTATCCTAATCCTATTAATTATAACGTTTGAAAATGTTTAAGTTTTTCCTTTTAATTTACATTTCATAACATTATCGTATTACTCGTATTATTTTAACAGTTCGAGTAAATAAATAAATACAAGCTTACAGACATTCAACATTATAAATAAGCCACTTTACTAATTGGGATATACTTCACAGCTACGGTATTTATTAAGCAGTTCATAAATTAAATTAAACTTAATTTCAAAACTAATCACGCATGCGGTCGTAAATTCACTTTTATGTCGAGTACCTTATACATTAAAAAGAGGGAAAAAATAAGAAGAAAAGTTCGACGAAAACGTGAATTCCTTATTTAATATGCCGTTTATTCGATTCGGTGAATCGAACGTTTTTATTTGCAAACCGCAAAACTCCGAACCATTTATCATACAACATCATGATATTATATAGGTACCCACATAGTGAGCGTATACACCTATTATATTAAAGTAAAAACGGATCCAACAGAGATGAAATCATATTATATTTTCGAATAGCGATAATTACGTTTTTCTACGAGTATACACTATACATATTAGTTAATTATCCGCTCCCAAAAACAAAGGAACGTTGATTTTGAACGTGTGGACCGCCCAGCACGTCTTCCATGAGCACGTGACATAACTTTTAAACCAATCATGAAACCGAAACGTGAGCTCCTACAACACCTTATTTCCGCAGAATTATGAATAAAAGTAAATTTAATTTTTTGTTTACGTCAGTTTTGTGAAATAAAAACAAAATTTAAATTACGTACCAACAAGATACTGAGCTATAGTGATAACTGGATGTTGGAGCTCTCGTATAGCTTCACTCATGTCTGCGCAACACCGCGTGTTATATATTACAATACTTTTAAACACGAAAGTTATAACACATTTGAATAAGCAGTCGTTCGGCTTAATGTAAAGGGTCTTAGCATTTTAAATAATAATACAAATTATACTGTATAGTGTATATGTATAGTTACAACATTTACCACATATAATATAGACAGTGGCGTGGTGAACGAGGTTTTATGGCGCTTAGGTGTCATGGTGAACATTTTTTGGGGGCAGTTGGGGGTTAGTATTATAATTAAAATATTTAAAGTCGCATAATAATTATATCTATTATACCTATATATTACATTGAGGTGATTAAGAGTGGGTAGGTACTGAAATATATGCTGAGCATGATGATTTATTAATGCTCGCCACGCCATTGTATATAATAAAGTACCTAGGTGCCTAATATTATATTATAATTTATTAATAAATACATTTTGTTGTAATTAATGAAATTAAGACTATAAACGCTCGCCGGGACAATAATGACTTACTCATAGGTAGGATGACATAATATTATTATAATCAAATCATGAACTTTTAGTAATTTTTCAAAAAATTACGGAAAATTAATAAGATGATTTAAAAAGTATATTGAAACTTGAAAGGCTTTTTCCCTTAGAATATTATAATTACTGTTTGCGAATAATTTATGGCCTATAATGGGGCGTTTGGAACTTTCGGAGTAGTCCATCCAACCCATAAAAATGTTTACGCATATATTAAAAAAAAAATTTTAATACACATCATTGTAAATCCCAGAATATTCAAATAAATGAATGTTCTTGTTCCAGGAACGAGTATCCCTAATCGTACCTTGGATTGTCGGTCTCATAACTTTCATGGCACTCGAAGCGGTTGCCATTGTTTACTCAAACGTACTCAGAGACCATGTAAATAAGGTGAGTTGTGAACATGAATTCATATACATATATATATACTATACTATACATACATAATATCATATAATATCAGAAGCAATATCGTACGAATTACTCGAGTTCTGTACAGAATATAGAGAATATAATATTTTACTAACCAAACATTAAATCATTTATTATTTTTAGAAATTCGACTCGTTCTGCAAAATCGAAGTGACGTTTTACTTGATACGGGCAGTACTAAATGTAAGTAAGCGCATTTAATATTATTGTTTAAAACTCAATTTTAATTTACATATTATTCACCATTTAATAATCTCATAAAGTAGTTATGGCCATTTACACCAATTTTATTTCTGTTTTTGTACGTCCATGATAGAATGACGCGTATAAAAGCGTTTATTTCATCATGCGTACATAATAATATAATATGACAGAAAGGTCTATCTCCTGAGCTAGGAAACTTAACTGTCAATATTATGCATGACGTAAGTTCAAAGTAACTGCGTAGTACTAGTAAACAGATAATATAGAAATAAAATATTAATGTCTCGGGTTTTTAAATCGTAAAAATCATTAGTTCTAGTTTGAAATACGTACCGATTTGTATTATGTCAGAAAAATACGTCGTTTTTATTGATATTATTTGTTTACCAACAATAAATAAAGAGAAAAAATCGATACAAAAATTAAAATTGTTAATGTCGAGAAAGAAAAAAAATATAGGTACTGCAGGGTTATAAGAGTATTCAAAAATAATGTATACGCTAAACATTCCAAAATAATATCTTAGTAAAACTATTTACGAATAAAAAAGAAGTAAGAGCCTCCTTAAACTTGTGAAGGTTATACAGTACTGATAGTAGACACACACCACCGATGCTACAATAATTGAAATTTCACGTTTGGCTTTATCTCATATACAATAATAGTACTTCGCAATAAATGTATTTTTTATTACTTTAAACAATTAATGTTCACACATAACGCAAAATAATGACTCTCACAAAGTAGTAATATACAGGAACCCGGACACTGTTTATGATGCGTTCATACACGAATATAACTGAATTTTTTTTTTCTCGAAAAATGGCCAAATTACCTTCACAACCCGACAGTGGTAATACATTTCTGCTCACCGATCCGGCTTGCTACGTCACTATTACACCTATCATTTTATCAGTAAACCTACCTATTCATAAATTAATAATAAGAAAAATAATTTATATCTGTCTGTTATTGATTTAAATCAATAAGTTTTCCATTCATTTTTAAATGGTTTGTGTGGAGTGTTGTAAGCGAGGATAGTTCAACGAATATTTCATTACAGACATTGACAGTTTTATACTTTTTTTTCATTAAATTCATAAATCTATTCTAATTTGACAATACCTATAGCTTTTTAATTTATATTTTATTATTATTTACACAATACTTTCGAATGGATTTGTTTGGAAGCTTAAAAATGTATTCATATAATACGTCTAGAATACGTTCACCGTGAGAATTAATTTTACCGTCGCGAACGTCATAATATAATTATTATTATGTTATTAATATTATTTTCACAGATTTCAATCTCAGCTGGTCTTTTGAAAGTGAATTTTGCTTAAGCTATGAAACTCTTCTGGTGTGGACTATTACGAGCTTTACAGTGGCGTATTACGATGATGGCTGGGGGGGGGGGGGGGGGCTGATCACCTCGGGTGGCATTTTTGTAAGGGTGACATATTTTGTACGGGCATAGTTATTAATAACCCTCGTTATGATCCGAACTTATTATTTTCTAATCGTTAGAAATTAATTTTTACTACATTGAACATTGAAATTTATTTGTACTAAATTATTTTTTACTTCCTTATAAGTTTTGTATTGCTTTGTTGGATTTGTTTTTCCTATTAATTTTTACCGTAAAAATTGTTATTCATAACCAGGGATGGGCAAGATACTTAAAAACCAGAATCGTATAATAGTAGTTACTCGATACTTAATAAATATTTAGATACCTACTCAATACTTAAAACTTGATAGTCGATAAATAAAAATAATACATTTTAGATTCTGAGTGGAACGATGAATGTATTGATTTTACAATAATGTTTGTTTTTTTTTTTTGTGTGTCTGTGTACACGATAAGTAGTCGAAATAATGTTTCGATTTCCAACGTCAGTATCGTATTCGATGGGAAAGTGAATATGGTTGGTGCATTGGGAGATCAAAATTTAAAATTCCCAATAGTTTTCAAAATCACCTGGAAAAAAAACTTAAAAATTAAGGTGTGACTCTAAAACAAATGAACGTACCTATGAACGTATTAACACATGAAAGCTTCATATATATGCATTCTCTATACACGATAAAATTTTCAAAATATTTTGATTTGTTTTGAACTGTTTAGGAACATTTCCAGTTTCCAATTTTATTAGTCTCTTTTTCTATGTATGTCAATAAATCTTTATTTGTTGGTTAAAAAAGCTTGAAAATTTAATACAAGGCTCCTACTATATTGTTACAATAACATTGTTCATCCACAGTTTTTATTTCTGACAAATAGACAATAATATGTTATATACAGATACACTTTAGACTGCAAAGTCCAAATGCCCACCATACACGAATTTTTGATACACTACATGTGCCGTAGTTCTGGTGTATAGGTGTAAAAAATACGGGCTGGGTAATAAATTGTTAGGCAATAGATGCAAAACCACGAATGACTCAGAGAGTTAAAATAATCGTTATGCTTTATGATTAAATTCCTCGTATCATCGTATAACTCGTAAAGCACTACGGTTGAGTGTTGACGAATATTCGCAAATTAAACGAGTCGTGTGGGACCTGCTTTATATATCAGTAGTAATTCTAACAATAATAAATAACATTTGTAACGAAAATTAAAAAATATGTCTAAGCTAACCTAGGTACCTATTCATTACCTACTACTATTCCAATTAAAACAAATTTTAATAGTCTTTAGAAAAATAATTAATGTTTCAAAGTATCTTTTTAATATAAGTATTGTTTTTGAAATACTTTGAAATACTCGACACATGAGTTAAAAACGTATCGAAACATGAAATTGAATACACTCGACATTTTCCATAACTGTATCGAGATACAGATACATGACACAATATTATATCTAAGATACTTGAATCGACGATGTATTCCAACCTTGTTTATAAGTATTATTTTGGCTGGTGGAAGACATAAGCACCAAAATAAGATAAGAAAAAAAGTGGAATCGTACGAAAGCGCCAAAATCCTAGATAACTGTGTGCCACGGTTAATAGATATTAAATAACAGGTATTCAATTTAAAACTATATATTATTATATTTTAACAATTTATTATAGACAATTTTTATAAGACTGAAAAAATCAACTGATTTATTAAAATTATAATTTATTAATTTCTATTATATTTATTGACAATTTTTTATAAATTCGACATCTTTAAATAACTATTTAAAATATTAATTTTAGCGCAAATGATATGCCATTTTTGCACTTTATGCGTTTATGTCATATAACCAATTTTGGCAACATAAAAAAAAAGCACCGGAAAATTACATGTCTGGAAAAGTGGAAATTGGAAGCAGGGTGTGCGTGAATGCATTGCGGTCGTATCGTATTTACAATTCTCCATAAACCCATTACTGTCTTAATGATGACAAATTTATTCACGGGAAAATAATGTTAATGCAACGCAATCACCGCTGCCATCACAGTGAAGCCGTGGTAAAAAATAATAAAGATTTGTGAACGCGACCGCATATTTTACGCATACACAAACGCCGGATGGTAGCGAAAGAAAAATATATGAGATAAAGATAAATGTGGGTTTTTCTGTTTTCATGACAGTTAAGAAATAGGGATAATTCCGAAAAGAAAATTCTGTATTCTTCATGAGAACGATAAATATCTTTGGTCCAAATCTCTTGGGCTGCGAAGAAAAATATCCATTTTTCAAAACAATAGATTCGTCCCCGCGTAGTTATGCGCGTAATAATACACAGTCATACATTACCGCTTTAGTTTTCACGTTGTGTCGTTCGTTTTGTTATTCGCACACCGCTGCCACGGTCTTACATATTGGCTATTTGTGTACGTAAGTCCGACACCATTCTGAAACAATAGGCAGGCAACACGAAAAATAGATACTTTCATTCGATAAATCGGTTTTTCCTCTTTTAACAAAACCTCCGCACACGTGACGCGCTAAAAGTATAATAACCTTGTCGGGGGGTACACGTACCAAACAAAACGTATGTCCGTTAGGACGCTTTAATATCAGAGCTTTTTACCGATGGTCTAAAGCTCTGCAGAGACCCAAATATAATATAAATCCGCTTGGGGGAGTGTTTAGGGCTATCATGGTAGTGATGGGGGTGAAGTCGAATTCTGATGGAAATCCATATATTCCATCTGAACACAAACCCGTGTATTCCCCACTGATTGATTTCCGTCTGCCTTCTACACATCATTATAATATTGTGTATTATTATTCAATAGAATATTTTATCAGCGTGGGTTCCTTGTTTTTAAACGATACAAGGTGTAAAGGTTTACACTAGTAATATTATACATTTCGCAGTAAGGAATATTATTCTGCCCAAAGTGTTATTTATTTATTTATAATTATTATCAATCGATCTTAAAAATTTCGTCGATATGCATAATATGGTTTGGGTTCAATTTATTAAATTTAAGTCAAAATATTTGCAAACACGACCTTTTATTAATAAATTACTCAACAATACGTTTAGTAATATGAAAAAAACCCGTAAATTATGGATTGCTTTTTTACATTTTTTCCAAACGTATTCATATTCATCATTGCACTGCGATTGGGAAATTAGCGTATTGTTATCACTTACTACAACAACTGACCAATAATTCGTATGCAAGCGATTCTGGTTATTAACAAATAATAGTATAATTTATAAAATCGAACTCTAATTTTTCTTTTTTCACTCCCATTTTTAAGTGATTTTTAAACTTTGAAGTCTCTAAACGTTGGTCGACAATAATAAATAATTACCAATATACACCACTTAACAAAATTCATGGATATACGGGGATTTCGTGATGGCCCAGAGGAATGGGGGCTAAAGGGCGAACGTGCGCTTGGAAAAAACATCCGACGGCGGTGGCAAACATCGGTAGAAGGAATTCGAGTGATAATAGGGCCACCGACCGCCGCCGTACACTGCAAGACGTAATAAACATTGGATGTAACTACCTCCGCCTGTGTAATAGATAATAATAATAAAAATAATAATAAAAATAATAATAAAAATAATAATCCTCCAAACGGAACTCGCTCGTAGGATTTTTAATTTATCGTCCTGCGCGGCGTGCGTCGTCATATAAGTGTTGGAGTCGTCGAGTGTGTGCTTAAGAGCTCGCGCGGCTACGCTATTATTATATTGTATTGTCTCGACGCGTCGGCGTTAATTTATCGCTCGTCGTCGTACACTGTAATAATTATTATAATCCGAGCGCTTACGCCAAAAGCGTTCCTTAGAAGGAGAAAAAAGACGCCGCCGAGATGAAATCATTAGTAGAAACAATGTGACGACGAAATGAACGTCTGTGGCGATTGTGTGTGTGTGTTATTATGATATTCTGTGGGTATGTGCGCGACGCACACTCCTAATGAACGACGGGGCTTGCCGGGAGAAAATATCCGGCGCACTCTAATCGACGATGAATCGTGCGAGAATTGCGGCACATAATAATATTATATATTATATAATATCGACGAGTGTACGCGAAAATCGCGCGATGAACAAAAGGCGCAAATATTATTATAATATTGTGCGTACGTAGTCGATTAAAATGCGTCAGATTTAACTTGCCCGGTATTCGAGTTAAACGGCGTCAGCGGTGGCGGCAAACATCGTGACGTCTACACCAGACTCTGCTATTAATCAAATCGGCTAAATTTCTAATCGGTGCCCGGCGCATGCTCAGCCGTGGCGTATTATACAAGGGTGGACGGCACACATGTGACACCCCCACCCCTCTCAAGCACATGCCTAAATTATTCAAATTATTTCTCTTTACACTTGATGTATAAAGAGATGGACAAAGACAAAAAGTGGCTATCGAGTTATTATATGTACCTACTACCTATACTAAATCGCTAATTTAAATTTTAAAATAATTAATAATTTGATATTTTGTATTAATGATGTTTTATTTTGGAATTAAAGTCTATTTCATTATCTAACCTAACCTTATTTGCCTTTTTTTTCAAATAATAGTGAAATGGCTTTAGCTGGTTGCTTTAATTTCTTATAAGCTTTTAATTCTTTGAATTGCTAGCTATTTAAAAGTTGCATTAGTCGTTATAAGTTTCAAATAGAATTATAAAAGGGAAGGAAAAAATATTTACATAGGCTTGCATAGGTTACCTACATTTATATATATAAATATATTTTTTTTAATGGCCTGGTGAAATGTCAAAATTGGCCTGCCTAAAAGTTTGTACACCCAGAAAAAAAATTTAAATGACGCCCCTGTGTCAGGGTGTAATTCAATGAAATTATATAATTGTATAGGTATCAGCCATCAGATACCTACGAAAAACGATTCTGAGCCAAGGCCTGTCAGCCTATATAATATTACGATATGATAAATTTATATTTCTATTAAAGTTATTTATTTTACAAACAGTAATATTATATTAATACAGTAGGCCGAATTCATTTTTACTGAAAACATGGAATTTTGAAATGGCATTGTGTGTGTAAAATATAATAATAGATATACGTTCAATGATTCAAGTACCACGAATAATATGATTTTACAATAGTGTTTATTTTTTTATTTTTTATCCTGTATACAAAATTTTTACCAGAAGGAGTGCTTCGATTTCAATATGTAGTATCTTAATTTTTAGCAAATTGGATCAATATGGTACTTTAAAGAAGTTATTTTTCGATTTTCTCAATATTTATCTAATGCCACAGGAAAAACCACCGACAAATTACAAAAATCCGCTGAAAATAGGATTTTAATTTCAAACACTTTGTTCATTACCATGGAAAAGAATAAAAATAATGGTTTTAGTTGTTTTGTTGTAATTTATAATATTAATTCAACTCACAGACTATAATAAAATATCCAGACTGACAAACCGTCTCAGCTCAGAATCGTTTTTTGTATACAATGATATGATATCATTGAATTCAAATTTAATACAATCTATAATATACTGACAAACTTGTAACCTACTGTACAGCAGAGTGACATTTACTTACTCACTTTTTTATTTTTAAATTACAAGAAAATAACTAAAATCGATATCCTTTGTTAAAATATCTATGAAAAAAAACTGTGTTTGTATATAAGATTTCAGTTACAGAACCTATGAACTACTTATGACTAATGAGAAATCATATTTTAAATTTTCAGTCTTTAGTTATAAAAATTTACATTTTATAAATATTTAACTACAAAATTATTTGCTAGTTATCTTGATTTTGACAAATTTTGTCAACTTTAAATGTTTATAAAAAAAACTGAGACTATGCATGGACGCCAAAGGTGGGCGATCTACTGAAAATAATTTACTGTAGCAAGTTAAGTTAATTCAATTAAATTGCCTTCAAATAAGTTAAAAGTTAACAAAAAAAAAAAATTTTACTAGATAGTTTTGAAGTTGAGATATAAAATAAACTTAGCTTAACTCACTTTAAAAAATGTTAATTTTTATTAATTTACTATATTCTTAAGTCGTAAACTGCCCAAGTGTTTTGTTTTACACAAACATTTATCAAGACGTTTAACACTGAAAAAATTGGATTATAATAATATATAATTAGACAAAAAATTACCAAAATCGAAAAAGAGCCGTCGAATCAGTATTGTGAAATTATTCCGCATGACACGAAAATAAAATTAACTTAACTGCACGACAATGATAATTAACTATAAAAAGATAAGTTACAACAATAAACATTTTAACTGAATAAGTTAATAAATTAAAAACAAAAAAGAATTAACTAATTAAGTTAAAAAGTATAAAAAAAAAAAGGTGGGTAAGTGGATGTCGCTCGGCTATACAGTAGGTTACAAGTGGGTCACTGTAATGGATGGTGTTAAATTTGAATTTAATGATATAATATCATTGTATAAGAAAAACGATTATGAGCGAAAACGGTCAGTCAGCCTATGATATTACCAATTATATTTGATGATATTATTGTGAATAAAGTAATTCATATATAACCTATTTACGTGGAGCCTTGTTTTCAATTTTCAATCCTTGGCTATAAAAGTTGAACATTTTATAAATTTTCAACAACAAAATAATTATTAAATTATAAATTTGATAAATTTTGTCATAATTTGAACTTTAAATGCCTATAAAAAAAATTGTGCCGATGTATTTTTAATATCAGGAGCCTTATATTAAATTTTCACACTTTTTTATCCAACAAATAAAATTTTATTAATTATATTTTATTAATTCTATAAATATAGAAAAAAAAACTAAAAAAATTGAAAACTAACAATGTACATAAACAGCCCAAATCGAGTAAAATTATTTCCAAAATTTTGTCGTGTATAGAAAATGCTAATACAAACATTCAGTGAAATTTTCAAGTATCTATAGTCATACGTTTTTTAATTACAACAAAATAAGAAAATCGTTACATGAAATATCGAGTGAATATCAAATGTTGTAAAAATATGAATTTCAAACGCTCATAAAAATTTAATTTGACTTTCTTGTAGACATTTTTTTTTTTTGATGAAGGTAGACAAACTTATGGATAATCTTGTATTACATTTTCAAATCTTAGATTTAAAAAGAAAAATTTTTATGAATTCTCAACTCAAAATAATTTGCCAATTTTCGTGATATTTCCGTATTTTGTCAAAATTTGAACTTTAAATGCTTATAAATAAAAACTGTGACTAAGGACTTTTAATTTTTTTTTATCTGCCTTTGAAACAATAACCTTCCTAGGAGCCTTCTATTAAATTTTCAAGCTTTTTTACCCAACAAATAAAATGTTATTGATATTTATAGAAAAAAAACTAAAAAAAAAAGGAAACTGAAAATGTCCGTAAACAGCTCAAAATAAGTTAAAATATTTAGAAAATGTTATGGTATATAGAAAATACTAATATAAACATTCAGTCAAAATTTCATGTTCCTACGGTCATTTGTTTTAGAGTGAAATCGAAAGCCAAAATCGATTTTCTCAAAAACAGATTTTACGTAAAAATTCCCGTTTTTCCTTAATTTTTCTATTGTTTTTCACGTTGCTTTTGAAAATTACTGGGAAATGTTTACTTTTGACCCCCCCCCCTCCAAAAAAAAAAAAAATACCAACTAGATTCACTTTCCTATCAGAAAAGTTATTGTTGAAGAAAATCCAAGCATTTTTATTGTGCTAAAAGGTGATGACAGACACAAAAAAAAATTTTAAAAAAACACATCATTGTAAAATCAATACATTCATCGCTTCGCTCAGAATCTAAAACACCTTTGAATTAGACGCATAGTAAACATGTATCTTTAATATTTGTAGATCCACAGCAAATTTCATCTCTTTCGTGGTTCTAAAATTTGGTACATAGATAATCCTATACCTAAGAATGTGTACCTCGAAGCCAATTTTTTTAATTTTACACTTTAAAGAAGGGCTCACGCAGGGATTTGTTGGCTCGCGAAAAACGAATATTTTGTTGTTTGTATAGGGTTCACATTTGTTAAGTACAGAAAATAAAATTGTTATTATAATAATGGATATAGTTCTGGACCTGTGTTTTTTATATTTGGTGAAAACCCCCAAAAATTACTGTGTAATAAAAATGTATGCAGTTAACATTTAACGGAGTTTAAAAAGGGGTAAAACCACGGGCATCACCGTGCGGTATCTGCAGCCAGTATAATATTATATTATATATAGGTAAATGTCTTGATCAGCCAATCGTCTTTATTAGATAATTAAATAATTTATAAAATTATAACCAATAACCATATTTTAATTTGTACAGTAATATACAGGCTGTAACACAAAGACCTGCCAAATTAAATAACTTTTGTTCTAATCAATATTTTTATTTTTTTTTATCTGTAATGTGACGCTATAAAATACTCTTGCGTTACATGTGCGCTGTAGTGTGGCTTATTTTTTTTAAATTTTTTGAAATCTCTTTATTTTTGTCAAGTAAAGTTTATCCAGCCGTAAAAAACATTTTAAATTCAAAAAGTATAAACTTTTTTGAAATATTTTATGAGATTTTTTAAATAGCTAGGTACTTGTTAAAAACTAAATAATTTTTTAAAAATTTATTTTAGATACTTTTTAAATTAATGAGTAACTTTACAAAATGTTGACATTTAAAAAAATCATAAGAAATAAACCATTTGACTTAGATAAATGGTTTTACAATCATAAGTTTTCTATAATCCAAATTGGCTATTTAGAATTTTAATTTTCAGTATTGAAAAATAAAAAATGTTATACTATACGTGTAAAGCAACAGTCAATAAATTATATTAAATTAAATTAAAAAATATAAATTAGAAAAAAGTTATTTAATTTGTCGGGTCTTCCTGTTATACTCTGTAATATTATGGATACATATATTTTGGTGACACCTCTCTTAAATAAATCCTAGATATGCACAGCACACGCATCATGTACCTGTCATTTTTCCATATTATTATTATTATTACGATATGATACGCATATAGCGTATAATATGTACTACCTAACTTATTGCTGTTAGCTAATGACCACCGTTCATTATCGGTTTTTACAATATTATTACCTAGCACCTATCGCGCGCACAATTGAAGTGTAATATTATTATTTTTAAATAAGTGTTTTGCTGAGGATAAGCCAAACGAGAGTCGGCTCACTGCAGCGCGTCAACGAGGTCTTTCGATTGTTTTTCATTATTTTCTCAACCGTCCCAATTTTTTTTACCTAATTTATTATTCCATACAGTATCTATAAATTGTATAAAATCATAGTGTTTAGTAATCTCCGACCGTTTTCATCATTCGCGTTTCAGTATTGGCTCATTAGTTTATAATAATAATAATAAGTACCTATGACCTTTTCGTAGAACCATGTGCACAATTACGTTTTTAACCACAATTCAGTCGTTACGATCCGCCTGGAATTGTTTTCCTTAACGAACTTGTACGTGCAAGGAAAATTTTGTTGGCATCTCTTGGCCTACATTGAATAACGTAAACAGCGCGCATTAATCCCATTTGGTAAAACAATAACAAAGTTTTGCTATAGAAGGAGAAAAAAAGTATATGTACGTCGTTAATTAAATACTTCTTGTCGTAAGACACAGAATGCTGCTTTTCAAAATCACGAGTGGGGTCGGAAAATGGAAAGGATTTCGTGGATTATTTTAAGTTCTACGAAATCGTTTGTTTCTTTTTTTTCATTATTATTCCCCGTGTAATTAGACAAGTTTTTATTTTACCTTCAAGTGCATTTTTGCGTTTTATTCTTCGTGTATATACAAAACGAGGATGCTAAAAGTTATTGGTAATACCTCATTGTTTTGTTTTTTTTTTTTTTATACATTTTGTTCGATCAGTCAGACGTAAACAAATGGAAGCTGTATTTCAGTTACGTAACAACAGTATAGGCTTTATAGTTTATTGTTCGTAAATTATGACAAAGCGTGAACTAAGTAAAATATTGAACAAGAAAATATATGAAAGCTGCACTTACTCAGTTTGCATGTCAACATAAATTTTCCTACTTAAATTTGATAAATATACCTTCACAAAAGAACGTTATTTTTGCTGAATACCAAAAGAATGATTCTCGAAATAATTCAAACGTCAGTAAAATAGCTTTCACCATAAGCATAAGTACATATCTTTAATATTTAACGTCAAAAAATAAAGACCATTTGAATAATATATTTTTGTTTTTTATAACTTAAATGTGCAAAGAATAATACTTGGATTAATAACAAAAACTGGGTTTAATTATGTGCACTGTGCACATAATAATGAATACGAATCCATTAATAATCCTAATTTATAGACTAATTTATTATCTGTCATGGAACGGTGGTAAAATTGTTCAATTATTATTTAAAGTGTTTTGAGGTATAATTCCACATTATAAATCTCAAATAAATATTCACACAAATATTATACTTATATATGATAAAAAAAGAGCATTTTTAAGTTAACCCCAAAATCGAGTTAAATCAATTTGTATTACGCGATTACAAAGTTGTACAGTACAAACATATACTTGAGGCTTCTCTACTGACACTGCACAAATATAGAACTTATAAAAAATATGCTTACCACCAACATACTGAAAATCATACATTGAAAACCGAAACGTTTTAATGTTTTTTTTTTTTTTTAACTCGAATTGAAATCATTATTACAAAATCGAACCACATAACCTTTTTCCGTTAGCAGCATTTACCTGCGTGTTGAACTTCGTCGTTATACATCCGTGGCAATGTTTATGCAATCTAACCACCAGAGTTGTGGTACATGATATTTAATTAAAAACTGTAGTAAGATATTTATCGAAATGTTTTCCGCTGTTACGCGATTCAAAGTCTACATATTATTATTTTTATTATTAAGTACCCAACGCAATCATTAGTACGCGTACCCCAAAGCTCAAGAGATAACATTTGTCAGCCTACGCACGTCGTATATATTAATACAGTGGTGTGTGTGTGTGTGTGCGTGTGTGTGTGTGAGGGTGGGTGGTTTGGTGGGTGCGTGTACACTCGAACATATAGGAAAACCATATTATATATACCATCTTCAAGATAACGGGCTTTATAAATCAGTCTGGATAAAAGGGTAATGCTGAAACTCTATTACATATACGCTGCTCTACGTTGATACGGTCGACTGTGTGTCAGCCTTTCTATTCGTGTTTGAGGCGTTAAAGATATTATCTATCATATACCTATTATACATGTACATATAGTATCCGAAAAAGCGAAGCCGCCGAGGTCGAAATCGGACTGACGGACATTCAGCGACTGACGCCTCCGGTGGAGAATATAGGATAGCAATAGACTAAGTGTCTATATACGTTATAATTAAATGTATTTCAACGTGCTTTAAATTTTTCTAATAATCAGAAAATTTGCTAAAAACATAAAAGAATTAAAAACCAATTACAGTTTTTGAAAAAAAAAAAACCATCACACCAACCAAAATCTTTTAATTTTTTTTTTTAAATCATTTTTGGTCGATGCAATAAATCAACTTGACTTCTTCGCTTTAATTTATGTGTCAACAAAGAATTTCGTAGTAAGGGTGACTTGTTTTAATAAACACGTAGTAAAATCCTTTACTCTGCGCAGAGCCTTTGCCGTGATGGGGGATTTATGTAGCTTTTGCTCACAGATACACACGTACCTACACACTATACACACACAGACATACCCTTTCACCCCCAGTATTCGATTTAATATGCCAGGTCATGAACAACGCCAAAATAAAATATTATCAATGGTTCGACAAAAATATGCATAATACAATATTGACAGCTAGGGATAAAATATTATTCGTTTAAGGGATACATTTTCATGGCTTGGAAATTACACACTAAACGACAATGTTTAAATAAAATAATTTAAAAAATAAAAATAAAATCCACCGACCGACAAATGATAATTTAACATGAAAATAATTCCCAAGAGAATTCATAGTTCATTTAATATTCTTGGTAACATTGAAAACACATTTAAGGGAGATTTAGAAAACCATAAATAAATGGGCCGAGTCAAAAACCGGCATAAAAACTCCGCTGACACCTGGTGTTCGATTTAAGCTCTCTCTCTCTCTTTTTTTTTTTTTTTTAAATAATTGACGTACGTTTATTGTTCTTGGTGGTGTCACTGTCAACTGAAGCTATCTAATAAATTGATGTAATATCGTTTGCAAAAATGTTCATAAAAAATGTATTGCCTCTCTATACGCCGTCGATTGGTCGATAAAAGTTTCACTGAGTCTGTACATTTATATCAAGTCAACGAAAATAATTCAATGTTAATGGCCGAAGAATCGTAAAATATTTATGAAAAATACAAATCCCTAATTCTTGGTCTAATTTCAATCAATCTCGTCAGTTGGCCAATAATTTTATTATGTACGTATTGCTTCATCGACGATTTTCCGAAACAAGTGACTGAAAAACAATACAAAACCATACACATTTATTAAATTTTATTAAAATATACCAAAACGGTACCTATAACCTGTTATACAATATTGAACGTTGCATGCATTAATCTGTCATACGAATTTTACTAATGCTATAAATATTATGCTCCGAATAATACAGACAAATATTTTTAATTTATACCTACGGTATTTTATTAGTCGACGCGATAAAATGATGCGCAACATTTTATTTAGAAAATCCAGTTTAACGGGAAATCGTTTTTGTTTAAACTCGGCTTTTAAATTGACATGTATATTAAAACTAACTATATTATATTATAATATACCTACATAAATACATTTTTTTTTTCGAGCAGGTGTTGAGTCTATTAAGCGTGATAAAGTTCTACAATATGGTGCGATTGGGAGTAACGTGGAAAGGTCCAGAAACCATTGAACTGTGATGTAAAATTTCGGGACCAGGACGTTATCCCGGTTCCATATCTTCGGCAGAAGACACTGACACGACTCTATCCTCGAGCATGGACGATTTCTTATAATGAACACTGATAAAGTGATAACTATTATGTAAATGTTGTTGTATATTTGTTTTGGTTGAAAATAATTTTTGAAAAAACCCGCAATGATAAATAAAAAAATACATTTTATTTTTACGCTATGATCAATGTTTTATTTTATAATATGACGTAACAATTATTATTATAGTTACAGCAACCTACGACAACGGCTAACGTTTTCGTATTATAAAACATGTTCGTTTGTGCGTACTCGAAGAGACTAAGGTAAAATAGACCCTCAGTCATAATTTATAAAAAAAATGTCTTCAAAATACACATACCATAAGATACCTGCAAAATACGTATGGAAATATTATCACTCGATTTTTTTATTTAAATTAATTTATTCATACTTACAGGCATTACAGATTCGTTGATTTATTTAATTATTGTTTATTAATTAAACAGGTAAATTAAGTAGATTATGAACTAACATAAATTAATATGATTTAAAAAAAATGCCAAAAAATAAATGAATTTAAAGCAAAATAATATAATTAAGATAAAAGTTTAATGCACTCGTAATACTTGATACAATATATTATAATGTACACAATATAAAGTGTACCATTACGATAAATAACGACCCCGTGGGGAGAACATTTTTTGGATTGCTCACAAATATTTCTCTAAATTTATCCTCTGGTATTTTTTCTATTCCTGGCATTTCCTCAACTTCTTTTATCCTCTACGACCAACCTATCATCCCGCCTTTCGGTATTCTATCGTTTGTTTTTTTATTATGCTCGAACATTTCTCCCATCAGTAAATATCTTGGATCAGATATTTTTTTGGCCGGTCTAATCCTATTTATCCTAGGATTTGGACGCGGTCTCTTAACACAATATTTTTGTGGTTGAAAGATAAGTCATTACAATCCATTGTTGGACTATTTCCTCGATATCCTATAATTTTTTTTTTTTTAATTTTATACCCGGTTCAACTTTAAGTTCAAAACTTTTCACTAATCCGAATACGTATAAGTGAAACATCGCGGACCATAATAATAATAATAATATAGAGTTTGATGATAATCGGTTGTATAAAACAAACGACTTCAAAGAAATATGTTTACACGGGCCACGTAAATAGAGCGCAACGCACAACAATCAATTTATCATCATCGTTCACTGTCACGAAAATAATCCTTAAAGAGAAAATAAAACCCCATTAAATTGGCAATTTTCATCAATAAAATTCCCATTTCGAACGGGAACAAAAGAAGAAATTGGTTAAGTGTGAAGAACGATAACAAGTCCCCGAAAGATCTATTGCGCACGTCGATGATTAATGGCGTTTTTATTTTCTAAATATAATTATAATGATTACACACGTCCGCGTCGTCTATGTTCGCAGCTATGTTCCTTTATTGCGATTATCGAGTCTTTAGGTATATGGATACCACGACGACGCCCGTTACGTTTCACACGCGAGCTTACCGACCAAAAGTCGATGACTCAAAAATATATTATCGGCGGACCTAATTCCCTTTCGACTTCTAGTAAATACTCTGTATACGACGTCCAAATTAAATACGAACGTCGGCGATTAAAATATTAGAAACCGTATAGCACACCCACACCCACTATACACTATGCTGCAGGTCATCTATTCTATGAACCGATATAACCGCATATCGGAAAAAAGTTTCAGAGGGGAGGGAGTTGTTTTAACTTTTTGAAAATCAGATGTTGAAAACTGTAATATTGCAATAACTGTAAACACTCAATGTACCACGTTTCATCAAAAAAATGAACATCATAATAATATTATATGCTCACAATAATTATTGTTTTTCTCATAACACGGAATTGGGTGTGGTAAAAAATAAAAACGCCAGAATTAATTCTACCTATACATATTGACTACCCCCGTATAGTAGTTATTTGCGTAATGACGGCCATAGGAAAAAATCCAAAAATTTCTGGGGATTTCCAAAACACCCCATTGCGTGTGTGAGCTTAATACGGGCGTATAGACGCGCGGGCAGTGGCATTACACATATATAATAATAATATGCTATACGTATATACCTACAATGTCATATATATATATATATATATATATAAACAATAAGTGCACCACAATAAAACGCAAAACCTATATACCCCGTGTTCGAGTGTAATCTCGCGACTCGCGGTGAATTTCGCGTTGGAGGATTTAACCTTCGGTTATTTTTTAATTAGGGTTTAGGGTTATCGTGCGTTGTGTGTGTGTGTGTGTGTGTGTGTGCGTGGGGCAAATCTTAGGGACACCCCTAAGTACAGTGCACAATGCAGTATTGTGTGGAATGATTTTACTCGAGGGTTTCGCGCAACAATAGGGCGTATCGCGATGATATTTCGTTGGTTTCCGTAGGTACGTATATATATTACGCGCGTACAACCGACGTCCGTCCCGTTATAGAAAAAAAGATATTAATAATATTATTTTCCTTCTCGTCCGTATTGTTATACATTAATGTTTTACCGCGCGGTATCCACAGCGCCGCCGACGAATGTCGAAATAATTATTCTGAATTGCATTTCCGCTCGGACCGTTGACGCGGTATCCTGCAAACCACGGTCACCCCGCAATAACGGTTACCGAAAAAATCGAAAACCTGACACCTGTATTATAATACAGCTGCAGGCGTGTACACCGATGATAATAATAATAATAATAATAATAATATAATAATAATTGTTTCAATATATCACGTCGACGCTCACTACCCAAACGCACACCCCACCACCGCCTACGTCATTCAATCGATCGTCATATTATTTTTTTACCCACGCTCGTATATTACGAGCTACACAAAATATTATATTATATTTCACGTAGAAAACGTACGTCATAATAATATTATATGATACGATATTCGATAACGCGCACAAACAATTCACTTCGATATTACGTTATTGTTTAGGGATTTTAAAAAACACACGACACTGGCAACGTAAAATAGTGGAAATTTGGTACTCTGTAGTCTGTATGTACTATGTAGTAATTTAATAGTGGCGCTAATATTAATCCACACGAGTCCCATAATACGCCCCGTCAAACAAAATTATTATTCCTCGTCTCAGACTATAATATTTCATTATGGTTTTTTACTCGCCCTTCGCACTCAATGTTTAGTAAAATATCCGTTTGCGAACGAATTTGCGTAAGTGTGATTTTGTTCACTAATAATTTAATATAAAAATTATGATAATCATAAAAAGTTGTTTTTAAAACTGCGGTGACGACTGACGAATCAAATCGTTCAATTTTTCTGCTTCCAATATATCATTATTATAACGAACAAGGAATGAGCGCTATGTATTATTCGACTTTCTAGAAAATATTGCTCTTGGTTTAATCAGTTTATGCGGGTGAAAAATCGGTGCTTCCGGCCGGTGCCTCGAATAAACCGACTGCATCTCGTTCTTCACACTCTCTACGGTCGGAAAAAAAAATACAATCTATATGACGGGTGTAATGAATCAAATTATAAAGGCTTATGCAAATTCGGAGTTTATATAGTTTATACTGATGACTTTCATATTGATTATCTTTCTCGAACGTTTCTCAAATCCAATGCAGTTGAGTTAGCGCCCGTATAATATTATAATATTATATAGACGACTGATATTTTGTTATCACGCCACACGCCCTTTATCGTAAAAAAAAACGCCTGTTCCGGCAAACGGAACACGATATAACAATATATTATTATAATCGTTCGTCGTGGTAGGGCATACAAAACGATACACATTTATCACACTTTGACTTATTCTGTTATTGTTTAAGAAAATTAAAACGCCTGGGTGATTTATATGTTTATTCACAATAAATATTCAATTAACTTTTACTTTCGCCGTATCTACTCGCGACCGTTCGAATCTTTCTAATCCCGATTCGGTATTTTCGTGTGCTATACCTATGTTACTATCAGTTAGTTACTATTTAGTACTATTATTGCACGTGTAATATTATACTAATAGATTATATACTAATCCTAGAGGTGGCAGCGGGAACACATCATTTAGCCATTTATGATAAAACATAATTTTAAAAACGATTAAATAATACTTATATCAATTACTATAGGGCTGAGATTTCGATTCACTTGCATTGTTTTCTAAACCTCTCTACGCAATGCAATTGTTTTATAACGCACGCGATTCATGTATTTTAAACCAGAATAAGAAGTTTTAATTTTGCATTATTTGACAATTTTCATTTTTTCATATTTTATAGCATTTATACTAAAATCCCTTTTTTTAAAATTTAATTTTAAGATTTTTACTTAAAAAGTAACTTTAGGAAAATAACAATGTATTTACATTTTAACTTATTGAATATTATCAATCGTAATTTTTCGAATAATTCCGTACGACGTAAAAATCTACATTACCAGTGGCGACGGAAAATTAAATGAGAATATTTATTTTTTTAATTTAAAAACCAACGTAGCGAAGACTTGAAATTGTGCAGTTAAATTTAATAAATAATATTTTTTGGTTTCGAAACTTGTATTAATTAAATAAATGTAAATGCATTTTAGAGGTGCATTTTTTAGGCTAGTTTTTCGGTATTTTTACTAACATTAAAATGCATCTGTATACCTATATGTTTAGGGTGTGTATAAAAACTATACGTTTTGATTTTGAGTCCAATATGAATAGAGTTATGATAGTGTTTTTCTTCCACTTTTGACACTACAACCACACGTCATGATCCAATTGATCCGTCTTCCGATGCGTTGTACTTCTGGCCAAAATTTTTACATGCCTTCTTATATTTATACTAAATTACCTCTCCGCGGTAGGTACTCGTTGTCAGGGGAATCGTTTTACAAATATAGCATACTAGTATATAGATACAATATAGCGTAACACATTATTAAACAACAGATTCTATTTCAAAGAAATATATTCCAGTTATTTCGGATGAATGTTAGCATTTACTTCACGTAAACTATGTGTTTGATTTAAAATTGTATAAAGTTATTTGTCTTCGTTCCATGTTTGCCGTAATAATTATACTATAGAAGATAAACTAAAAAAACAAAGCAAAAATTAGTTTATTGAAATTCCAAAATTGAACTTAGTGTTTTCAGTGCTTTAAAATAATAATGCTTACTTTTGAGAACACTTATTATATTTACTTCCTTCGTAGTTTAAAAGTAACCAAAATTAGTTATATATTAATTATAATAGTCAATAAATCATAGTACACGTGCTGGTACAAAACAAATAATTGTGAAAGTTACAAATTTATGAACAGTGTTAATTTAAATTTTATCCTGTTAATACCAATATTCGTTGACCATTTTTAAAATAATAAATAAATTTTAAAATAATTTTCGTTAATATTTTAAACTTTCTAAAAGGGTTAAAAACTTTTAACCCTCGCCTTTAAATATACATTAAACATGCATTTATAGTATAATTACGTTGAATATTAAATTGTTGTAGCATATTTTGTTCTAAATGAACACCTGCAGGCGTGTACTTCGTTATTTTTTAACTAATTACGGTTAATGGTTAAAAGTGCCTATTTTTTATATTTAATTAAAAATGACAAATTATTTGAAAAAGTTCAAGTTTATCCCTTTTGTTAGTAATTTAGTACTAAAAATTAAGTCCAGTAAGTTTTACAATTTAAGTTAAAATATATATATGCATAACTTAATTTAGATTTAAAAATATAAAATCTATATTTCTAACTTTGTTCATTGCCCAGGAATAGAGGGTCTCGGTTCCATTATGAAAAAGAACACAACCATATTGATTTAGAACGGTGGTAGTAAAAACTACATTTTTTTTTTGTACAACATAACATGCTTAAAAGCAATATGACAACTATACTGTCAAGGTAAGAACTTAGTATTTTTCGTTATAAGCTGTTATTTATTTTCTTAAAACAAAAATGCAAATAGTGAACTATATTTTTTTTATTTTATGTGTGAGTTTTTCGGTTAACAAAACTATTAATATAATACAAAAATTAAGATTTAACACAATGTTTTGAAATTTAACAAACTAGAAATTACAGGATAAAAAAAAATTTTCATTATTTAAAATGGTAGACATAATTGTATCGTTAAAACAAAATCTATATTCCAAAAAATAAAACAATAGTTTAAATTTAAATGTAATAATATCTAAATGATTATAGAAGAAATCGATTCAATTTTAGAATTTAAATAAATTAAATTATTAAAATACGTAGTGACGTGATCCACCCCATAATGTTTTGGCTGCAACTTGTTTGCGCACAATCTATAATTTTTAGCTAAAAAATCGGAACTCGTTTGCGCACACAATTATATTAAAATATGTACAACTGGTTTGCGCACATGAAAATAATTATATTTTATCTGTGTCACTGATAATCATCTATAAAGAGTACGGAAATGTTATATGTATTAAAATTAAAATTAACATGCATTTTTAACTTGAACAATTATTAAAATTAACAATTATTCACATACATTTTTTACTTGAACAAGTATTAAATATTATTTATTAACAATTATTAATAAGCAAGTATTAACATGCATTTTTAACCACGCCTATGAATACATTCATAGACAGTTCTAAGTCTGTTAAGAGGGAAGGAAAATGTATATAAGTACTTTAATAATTTACTCATTAATAAACAAATATCAATATGCAAGGTATTAAACCAGGGGTTGGCAATTAATTTATGTAGCAGGCCAGATATTTAAAAAAAAAAATTTCGAGGGCCAAAAAAATCTTAAACATGGTTTTATCATTAATGTATTTATTTTTGTATTAAAAACACATTTTAAGACAAAGTATTTAATATTTAATTATTTATAAAGTAATATATTATTACTGCGGCACGTTCAACAACAACACAGATAATGATAAACCGTTATTATTGTCTCAGCGCCTCATAAAATCGATTTCAATATTAGTTTAATTTTTGTTATGAAGGGTGGGGGGGGGGGAGTGATGCATAGGATATAATATAGGAAAATTAAGAAAATTTTTGGCGGTCCATTTTTTTTCCTTCCGCGGGCCGGACATGGCCCGCGGGCCGCCTATTGCTGACCCCTGTATTAAACTATTAAAGTCTAAAAGGTAACTGTGCGCAAACCATGTGTGTGGTTACGGCTCAACTGTTCCCAAACAAGTTATCTTTTTGGTATTTGTACGCAAACCAGTACCGCCCAATTTATTCTCAGAGACCGGGTGGATATCATTTCTTGCTGATATCAACTAATTACAATATATTATATTATATGAATTGTATGTATATGAAGAGACCACGACCGTGAAAACATCGTGCTCATTTAATTTGTTGATTCATATATTTAAATTAAAGAACGATTTTGGTTGTATAAATTACATAATGTACTACGAACTAGTAAATGGTAAAAAAAAAGTCAGCAAGTCACAAAAGGTTACCGATTTTTTCGTTAAAGATTTTAAATTAATGAAACAACTATTATTTTCACAGAGTCGAGTTGAGTCACTCATTTCGAATTTGAATAGATACTAACAATTATTATAATTATTTAAAAAATAAATATATTCATCAAGTACGCTTACAAAAGGTTATTACTTATACTTATTAAGGGTGCGCATCCACGGATGACTGGAATAAAATTATAATAGTTAAATATGTTAATTTACGTAAATATTCTACCTATGGCACTATAATTCGTTTCAACCTTCACTCAAACACACAAAAACAAACAAACAAATCGAGATTAAAACGCAAAATCGTTATTACCCGCACCGTTCCAACATTTTCATAGTATTGTTCTCTGCACGGGTCGAGGGTAAATCTATAACAACCCCGTGCAGTTCGGGAATGGCAGGTTTTGCAGCCGGCCCGAAGCCGACACAATCTCAGGATTGTGGGGGGGTGGGGGTTGGGGAGTAGAGAAAAAAATCGAATATCTATTACAAAAATCATATTACGTAAAGAAAAATGTTCAAAAAAAAAATGTCGTTAGACCTCGCAAATCGGAACGAGGGTGCGGAAAGTGGAAAAATGCATCGAATTGTATTCCGCCGGGCACAATTACTGCTATATATATACACACGTACTTACCTAATAAACTCGTGTATTATTATCGAAAATCGATCGAATAACGTAGCAGAGGTTATTGTTGCAGTCAAGACGACACTCGAACTATACTGATGGGTTTAATTGATAGAGGTAGGTTTAAACGATATATAGCGAATAAAAGCGTCCTCTACACAACTATACAGACCGCCTACGTCGAGAGTAAATTAGAAAACTCCGTTCGTGGAATAAAATATTTAAATAATATAATATCGAATGATAATACGTGCGTCATCGTCGTGACGCGTGGTCGTAATTTCCACCAATTGTCGCAAGACATTGTTCGGGTCTTGCGAATAAGAAACATAACATTACAATTTCTTATAATATAATATCGTAATAATATCTTTTGCTGCGTTATACGAACACAATTCGAACTTTCACAACATGTGAGAAGACCGAAAAAAAAATGTACACCTTTTGTAATAGGTAATTCTAATGATTTTATATAATAATAATAAAAGTGTGGTATAAATCAATAAACTTGTCGAAATCTGTGACCCCTCAAAATCTGCCGTCACGTACAACGGGCTCGGGTTGAGCGTAATGTGCAGGACTAGTGCTTACGTCCACGCGTGACCCCACTCAAATGTACATATATATTAAAAATTTAAAATGGTAACTATGTCATGATACACATCAAAACGTATTACGAAAAAAAAAAATTTTTTATACAAAATACAAATAATAATACAATCTACCTAATTCGTTTTGTCTATATTATGCCGAACTATATGGCTAACGACGGGTGAGCGTATTATATCGTAAGACACCTCAAGTCCTCAACACAAATATCATGACAAATTGACACGGTATGTATAATTAATATATAATAATATGTTTCACCTGTTTTACACCAAAGTGAGTCGCAGACAACCAACAACTCTAAACTCGGTAGTTAACATAAATTACATATTAATTATATAATATTTGGTAAAAAATGTTAAAAATATAATATACGATTATATTTTGCTTCAAAGACTCGAAAAGTTCGCGCAGCCACTGCCCGAGGCACCGAGCGAGCTGAGTTTTGTTTTGTTTTTTACGGCTATTATTATTACAACTACTGTATGTTATCCAACTGCAGAATCCAATCGACCACCGGTAACGAGGGGTAGACCGCCGCGGATTTCAAACGCACACAAGTCGTGTATTCGCTTTGGGTCGTATTATTTCGCGCTGATGGACTTGATGTATACCGCAACGGACCGCTCTGTTGCTGTGTGTACCGATCGACGCCGTCAAATCGCGGGGCCGCCGGTGTCAATCAATAACTTTCCAGACAATCTCGGGCGGTTGGAAAATGTCGAAAAAGAAAACACCGGAGTGATGCGAAAAACGTATCGACGGAGCGATTGTCGATATCGATTAGACTACAACCGCGTTTTCCGCAATAATTCTACTCTGGCGCACGACCGCGGACCATCATCAATAACGGAAGCAGAACAACGACAACTGTTTCACCGGTTTATCTTTCGATATATTACAATAATAATAATATTATTATGCACTCACGTCGTTCCGAACGAAATTCCGAGGAGATAATTTTTTACCGTTCGATTTCCGCCGTCCTGTCAATTATTGTGCCGCAGGTTGCAATAAAACGGTTTTACGCACTCAAGGTGTTTTTAAGCGTGTTTTCGAAATTGTTTTACTATGATTTTTTTTCTCCGTATTATAGTGCAGATTCTTCGGGTTTTATACGCGTTTTTTTAAATAATTTTTTGCTCCACGGTCTGAAGCACAATATCTTTTTGAACATTTTACGATTCATAAATATTGAATATATTGGACGGCTTTATTATATTATTTATAGCCTTATATAGGCATTTAAAGTACGGATAAACTGAGTAGTAGCGAAACCGAAATTCGTGCGGTATTATAATACCCCGCACTCGGTCTACTTATTTTGAAAAAAAAAAAAACATTAAAAGCTTATAAATAATATAAATACTATAAAATTGTTCGATAAAATGTGAATGTCTTACTTTAATACAAAAAAAAACCAAGCCGTGCAATATTCTCAATAATCCCATTCTCCGTTCCTGTACCTTATACCTTATAATTTATACACGAACGATCGAAACGGTCGAAAACGATCTTCCATGTTTTTTCTCCAGTGCGAAGAGTTCAAAATAATATTTTTTTTACCATGATGATGATACACATGTAACGATATTATTCTAAAGCGTAAATATATTTATTTTTTTACATTTCATACTCGCTAGGGAATATAATATTATGTGGCCGCCCGCTACGTTTTTACGAATTAAAATAATATAATGTCGTTTGAACAAATATGGTTTTGTATATTATGTATATTATTAATCGTAACGATACGAAATCCCGGAGGACCATTCCGTAGCGGCGTTATACGCACATAGGTAGGTACGCTTTGAAATGTACACATAAGTGCGGAACGGTTTAAAAATACAAATGTGTTCGCGAGTCTCTCCGCATTATTACGTATTTGGCGGACCGCGCTTGAAATTTGAATGTATATTATTGTTTTTACTTTTATTATTATATGAAATATAATGTAAATATATTATATAAATGTTATTAAATCATTCCCTCCCCTCCACCCCTATTTTTATGCCACTGTATCAACAGAGAAACATAAAACCGTCCACGTTTGGAGTAGGCCGTTATTATTTTTTTTCCGCTCGCTGGCAAAAATATTATTCAACTATTTGTATTATACGCGAAAGTCGTTGAAGTACTCGCGTGTATGCGAATACAATATTATAATCTCTATTAATACAAATAATAAATTACTATCACCAACTAATAACAATAATATGCGTCCGATAACCGACTTCAAATAAGATGACCGTGCAATTGCAGAGCTCTAATATTCTAATGATTTCATTTCGGAATTTTCGAATTATTTATTTATGCGCACCTATTATATTCTTTAAACGTATTTTCTATCACTCGTACATTTACCGTTAACAGCACAAAAACTCGACGGGATCGCTTAAAAATCTAGTCTTGCAGTCCTGAAAGTTTAATAACCAAGAAAAAGATATTATATTAATAATTATTATCACTCAATATTTGGTATTCTGTATTAGCACCGAACAATATAGAAGCGACAATGTCTCTGCTTGATGCCGATCTCTGGAGGTTTGGCGTTGATGTTATATTCGAGTACCTGGAGGTTAGAAGTGTTATTAACAAACGATTTTTATTTATACAATAAACAATTTTGAAATTTATGAATAGTTAATTAAATTAATGAGTGATTCCTATTAATTTATGATTATGTATTTATTTATTAAAGACTATTACATATAAATAATATAGAACAAGCAGGGGTACGACACTCCCTATCTTTCTGTACTAAATGTGTGACCTCGAACCTCTGAAAGAAACAACTAGGAGCTGTCAACTAATTTAAATGAGAAATGTAATTATTCATTTTGAATAAGTGATAGCAAAACAATCATGAATTCATCTAAAATATTACTAATTATACCATTTCTTGTAAAAGAAAAGTTACTAACTTCAAGGTCAAGCATCTAGAGTTCTATTAATCGTTAGTAGCTTTTCGACCGGGCCCCCGACATTTTATATCATCGTAGAGTGTTGATTCGTATATTATTAATTATTATGTTCTGTGTACAAGTTACAATCTCAAATGTTATCGAATAGATAGCGTTCAGTTGTTAAAAAAAGACTGCTGCTTATGTTGCTTAATGATGGACTCGTTTAACGTTTTTTTTTGTTTGATCGATTGCACCGAAACATTATTTTAAAAAATTAATTCACAATTATTATTATAATGTTTTACATTTCCGATTACAGCCGAATAAGAAATGTTAAAACAGATTTCAACTGTAAATAACCCCTGTTCAACAGTTCTCTCGCATCACTACAAGAGTGGACGCTGCTTTTGAATGATGTAACGTCGATATAATGTTTAAATCGGAAACTGGTGCAGGATCGTTGTTTGGGTATAAAAGAGTCGACAATGCCTTTGATCAGTCGACAGATGAGCGGAATAACTGCTGCGGCGACGGCGGAGACATAGTGAATAAAAAGGCAAAACGAGTGGATACGGCAATCTCCCATTAATTTCTGCTGAAAATGGGAAATCCGTGCGCAACGGTGTTACGGCCATTCGATATATATATATGTACAATACATATACTCGTATCGTGCAATTATTGTATCGTTATAGTGCGGTCGTTAAATCGTTTTTAAACAACGAGTACGGTTCGTACCTATATCAGCGAGAGTGCCCATATATATTATTCTGTGCGTTGTATTTGTACCAGTGCGAAACACTGCAGGTGTATCGCAAACTATTGTTTATGTGTCCACATATTATGTAGATTCTATTTATTCAGGACGACGGTGGTGCCACAGAAATGTTAACCCAGATGGTGTCCGTCCGATAATTCATTATAGAAAGCCGGTCGTTTTCATCGTCTGCAGCTATCGTGCAAATACATTAAATATAAATATTTAATACAAAAATATTTCCATAATAGTTAACGTTAGAATAAAATTAATAAATTGTACGTATGCCTACTGTCAGCAGCTATATAATGCACCCAAAGCTGGGCACTAATTTTAGTTATAGAATGTTATAGTTTAGTTAGAAAGTAACTTTTAAAGTAAGTACATACCGTGTAATTCCAGTTACAGTATAGGTATCAATCTATTGTTTGTATTAGTATATTATTTTATTTATCTATGCTGATTCAGCCAAGTACCCCGGGACCACCGGGATCAATCTTTCGAACACTGACTACTGACATGACGCCGGCGGCACTACGGTGAACCTCCACGTACGCGCTCGAGAAGAATACACTTTTAAGATTCGAGGAGTTTTTCCACCAGTACTCGAAACGTATTATTATGGTGTAATATATTGTTAACTATATACACCTCAGGGGTGGCAAAATTTATTTTTTTAAGTTCTACTGAAAATGTATTTGTCCTTTGAGGATCACGACTCACGTAAAAAATTAATATTTTTATTTTTAAGTCTTCATAACTAGTAATAATAATCGTTGAATCCCATAATCACTTACCTATTTCTAATATTACGACAATCACTTTTGACGATTCGATTATACAAGAATTATTTCTCATGTACATTTTATCCGACCTTTATATTTTTTCTATCCCTGATATTATTTCTAAAAAAAAAAATTCAAAATTGGTTAAGTAGTACCAGATCAGTCGTATATCATTTTGTTTGAACTACTATAATTGTTTAGCTATAATTGTTGTGTTACCTATGTACTTAAAGCTAATAAAAAAAAAAGTAATTTTAATAATAAACATGATTATATAAATAATAGCATTAAAATGTAAAGTTATATACAAATGAATGTTCCACGTTAAATTTCTAAACAATTTCAAAATGAAATTAGCATCATACTGTTGGCGTAGAAGAATGTAGTCATTACAATATATCGTCGGCCAGTTGATTATAATCTGGGGAATAATCGCTGACTGCTGCTAAACGAAGACGCTGCTCTAAATGGTCATTAGAAATAGTATCTCATCGGTATACAGCATTCACAACAGCCTTGGTGTGATAAAATACCATTTCACTCGAAAAAGTTGATCCGACTCAAATTAGCTAAAAAATATATGTGGGCATGTAACTGTAGGTGTCTACTAGTAGGTATAAATTATTATTGATGCATTCCAACAGAGGTGGGCCGACTCTAAAATCGTTCATGACCGACCGTTTGGCCTTCCCTGATATAGGCACGTATAGGTTTAACAGAAAATAGACAACCGACCGTTTGTTTTTTCCGACAGAACTATACGTGAACGACGCCCGCAGCTTCTTCTTGCGCTCAACGCATACAATATTATATACACGCCGATTCACTCGTTCGAAACCGATGTGACAGCCTACATACTACACACACACACACACACACATAATGTATATATATATTGTATTGTATATATTTATAAAGGACGTATATCGCACACGTAACGAGAATAATGTAGTATAGTGTTATATGTGATGTATACGTCTCAAAAAGGATACGGATTCCGCGAGTATTACTGTATACAGAGTGGGCCGTGGTATTTGTTGCCTCGAGGTTGTCCGTTTTTTACGTGCTCGCGTATACGGGAGGGGAGGAGGGTAGATATTGTGAGGGGTGGCCGAGCGGGTTAAATCCGTTCTGGCACATTGACTTGGACCCATTAAAAAAATATATCAACCCTCGTCAGTGTTTCGTTTTTATTCTATTATTATAACTCACTAATTTTTGAATAAAATAAATAGCTGAGTATAATAACAATATGTTACCGGTAATGATGCAACTTAGGTAATAACTAACGTAAGAGCCTAGACGATATTATTAATGCCTAAAATTACTTGACGATATCGTCAATGCCCCTAGGCATTAACGGACAATATTATAGGCAATGTTGAAAAAATCAAATAATGTATTAATATGTTTACAACTATATTATGGTCTATGACTATTCAAATTCTGTTTTTTGGAGTTTTTAAACATACATGAAGACCATTTTTTTTTCTTCTTGAGATTTTTTGTACTACTTAATCAGGGTTATTTTAGCTGTACAAACTTTTGTTTTTCAAACGAAAACTCCTCTTTTTAATGTAAATTATATAGTGGATATTTTTTTGAAAATGTTGATGAAAATACCTAATTTAAAATTCAAACTAGTAGTTTTTCAGTTACCTATTTAAATGTTAATGGATAATAGTCCTTAAAAATGGTTTTACACAAATATAAGTAGATATCAGATATAGTAGCTAAGTAGATATTATAAGTAGTAATTATTATACTTGGACTATTTTTAAACATTATACGTTTTTATAGATTAATATTAATTATTAACTATAGCCTCTATATCTTCCATTTTATTATCGTGGACCTGATGCTTAGTACCCAAAGTTAAACAACTCAAAAACTACTAGTTCTCGAATCTTGACTTCGATACGTCGAAAAGTTCAGAAAAATTATTTATTAAATAATTTACAGTAGAAAATGGGGTTCTCATTTAAAAATCAAAAGTTTATATATCCACAGTTTAAAAATGTCAAGAATCCGATTTTGAACAAATGCATTATTGGAGAAGAAAAGTTGTTAGCATGCTTGGTGAACCACTCTGTATGTTACGGAAAGAGATATTGATAACGACTTGGACTGTATACGTTTTTTTTTCTAAGACATTTTCGATCTCGTTACGCTTCCCACACTTGAGTCAACATCGCGGGTAAACTCCACCACCACACGACCTGTACTTACATAATATAGAACACGTAGACGTTTCGTGCGCGCGGTGTATTTAACACAGGCGGAAACTCATACTTTGGGTAAGCGAACGTTTTTCTTATTTTTTTTCACTTTCCTGTGCCGTTGGCGTGTTAGTATAATATATATTATTGTTAAATACACGATAAAAAGTGATTTGTTTTCGACGCACGTCGCGATTTCATGTAGGTACCTTGCAGAACCTCGGGAGTATAGTCCCGGTGGAACCCTCCTACCCCCGTCCGCCGAACAATCACCCGGTGACGTTTTAAGTGGCGTGCGCTAGTCTATATGCAGGGACCCGATGTGTTTTTACTTTTTATTTATCGTTGGCGAGAAATAGCCACGTCGTTGTTGCTGCAGTGGTTGGTCACGGCGTATATTGTACAGATGCCCAACGACAATACGCGTATTCATGGGCATATTATATCAACGGGGGAAGGTAAGGGGGATGTTCCCGGATGGATCCCCCGTGACCTTTTTTTTTTGTATTCAATATTAGTGTGGGGGGGGAGGGCACTACCCTTCGATTTATCTTAGAAATAATTTAATAATGAATATAATATATCCCCCCAATGAAAATTCCTGTCTACGCCACTGCGCGTATTCGGTCATTACGGTCATTATTATTTTATATTGTATTTGTATTATCGTTATTATTATCGTCTTAATGCGTATTGAGCGTACATCACTATTGCAATAGTCACAGTGGACTCGGGGATAGTATTTTTTTTTTTTATATGAAGCGAGGGGCAGAGGCCAAACAAAAGAGGAGATCACGCAAAATGTTTACACATACGATTTATGGGTCCTACGATTCTATATCCTGTTTCTATAAACTTCCCATAGGATGTCTTATTATATTGTGTAACTATCTCTCTAACCTCCCACCCCACCACTTCCTTTTCTTGGTGTTACATTTCTTTTGTTTTATATATTTAGTTCATATAATATCACTGAGTGCTATAAATTATAACATTATTGTAAAGAACGCGCGCGAATAATAACGAAATATTATACAACACATAATGTAAAAAATGTTCGTGTCTTGTTTTCTAAAATACCAAATCAGTCAACGATTTATCGTTTCAAAATCATTAACGTAGGGACAGCACTGCGGCGGTATAAAATCTAGAGTTTGTTCTTTTGCGACAAACTATGGATAACGCCTTTGGTATAGCAAACAGGTAACTTTAAATCGGGTAAAAAATATACAACAAAAGAGGAAACGATTTTAGCGAAGAGCGGCGACGATCGCGTCTCAGACCTGGGGGAAGGCGGCGAATGCCCACTTCGACCCTCCCCACTGCGTAAACACGACTGTTGGACCGACCACGGCTGCAGTCGGTGGTGTTAGGGTCGGCGACGGAGATGGGAACGCATCATGCGGTGTACACGCGACCGCGACGAGTTCACGGCCGAAATTCCCACGGCCGAACCGATACTAATAATATATTAATATTGCCGAGAACGACCTCCTCTGGTACGCGGCCGATGGCGTTTTATGCACAATATCTCCACGGTAAACGAAAACCCGTTTTTGCCATCGGGTGCATTACATCATGATATACCTATTAGTTCGATACAGGGGGATGCGGGGGGGGGGGGGGGGGGGGGGTAGATGTGATTCCGTTTTATCGCGTGTTATCGCGGCCGACTACGCGTCGGACTGTATAATATTATTATACCGCAGCGTAGTCAGCACTATAAAACTGAGTACCTATTATATTATATGTTATTATTGTTGTTAACCTAACTGCTCGATTCGAAGGTCTAGGCGAGACACACGTCATGCGACACGCGACGCTGTTTAGTGGAATTGGACATCATCGTTTATACAATGACATTCGGTTTTTACTGGTCCCTTGGACGTCGTTGCAAACGATTTGCATGCCGAATGTTTATAGACTACTATTTTCTACAAAGATCGCCGATTGTTATAATATTATTGTCACTGCGGGTGGTGAGGGGTTTATGTATACAAACACTCAGAAACGTCTCGTCGAATCGATTTTTCCGCGGATTCGTTCCTCCGTGACACCGGAAATAAACTAATAATAAATAACTAGAGTATTAAAAATGTATTTGTTATTCTCTGTCCTGGACATTAAAAACAGCCTTAATAATGCAGTATTCATATCCTGAGATACGCTGGCTGAAGATCTGAACCAATTCTTTACTTACCGTGAATCTTTTATGTTCCTATTAATTCCAATTTGTTGACTTACATTATGTCTTATACCTACATTTAAAAAGTAATAAGCTAGATAATATTAATGTAATACAATATTATTACTTTGACGTATTTAAAATTTAAATAATACAGATATGATTACATGTGGCATTGGCCGCAGCTGGGTAGTCACATTTTTCCCGGGAATTTCCTTAAAATTATGATCATATAGTATGTTAAGGGGGCTGAAGTCGATGAATAAAAATGGCGTTCAGACCAAAAAGCCAGACAAACCTGAAGGAATTTAGTTTGATGAATTTTAATTTTGAAAACGGATTACAGATACGGATATTGATTAACAAGTTTACTAGGTTTGTGTAGAGATGATTTTTATTATTCCGAATACTGTTAATGTCATGATGAATATTATGATTAAAAAATATCATATGTTTATTCATAGATATCACAGCTGAAAAAAATAAATATTCAAAATCGCTTTTATAATAATCTATTAAACTATTAAACTTGTTAATCAATTAAAATCAATCAGTTTTAAAAATGTAAATCCGTCAAACCAAATTCATCCAGTTTTATCTGTCAAATATATTAAAATAATTATGATCACACGGCGTTCTGGATAGGCTATTTCGTTACAAATCTGTCGTAGTTCCACTTTTCCCAGTTTTTATAAATAAATATTATGGTTTGTTAAAAATTAAAATAAATTAAAATGCGTTACAAGTAAGATGCAATTAATATACAATATTATTATATATGTCTATAATAATTCAATGGAATTTCAAAAAATATAGAATAGAGTACCTATAAATAATTATAACAATGTTTTTTTTTATTGTTGTGTCGTAATTGCTATTTTGTTTTGAATATGCAGATAAATAATGATTCGATCTTACATGGTTGATATTTAATTCGGCATAAAAAAAATGAACCGTATAAAACATCATTGATATATTTTGTTACGTTTTTTTTGGTTTGAGTAACTTCGGTATTCCTATTAATCGAAATATAATTAGAGCCGTATAGTATAAAAATATTATAATCAAAGTACACGAATAAAACATAATATATTGCCACCACATATGTTTGTGTACGGTTTACTTGGCTACTTGTACAAGATTCAATCTGTTGGCACGTTTGTCAAATAATAATATAATAATCGTTAAATCACAATTGCTTTAGTGTTCGCTTAAATGACGCGCTTACTTGCTGAAAACTCAATCACCGACATAATAACATTGTCGGTAGGTATAAACCTACAGTCACGTGAGCCCTTTTTCAAAATCAGGGTTAATTTCATAATTTTTAAACGAGTCCCGAAATATACAGTAAGTAAGATACTTTTGAAATGTGCCTACCTTTCAAATAAAAATGGCAAAATCCTAGTATTAAAGTTCAAGGTCATTCCTATGGGGTGAACTATATAACTATAATCCGGGTCGAGCCTCCGGTGTATTGACATAACCCTAACGAAATTAATATTTCTTTGAAGAAAACGCATTGATGCGTATGCGCCTTAATACCTTGTTGTGCAAAACGTTCTAATGCCGAGCACAAACATTTCCATTGCATTCTTTCGAATCTTTTCCACCGCTTCGTCCTGCAATATAGTTACGACAATAGGCGGAAAGACGCGGGAGATGTCTTAAAATCGTCTCACTCGTCGAATGAATAGAGATGCCTTATTATATTGCGTCTAAATAAACAACACAACCGATACATTATCGGCATGGTATAGTATATTATATAGTGGTAAATAATTCCGTATTATATAATATGTCGGTAAGCTGTTCTCGATTGTCGGTAAGCTCCTTTCAAATCGAACGTAGCGAAAAATGAACCGTAAGACACGCCGTACAATACAGACTATTATTGATATTAATTCTCGTCGACATTGGACAAAAGATAAATATCACAGTCGTACGATTTATTAACCCTTCTATTATTCCGTACTTAGTTTAATATTCAAGAACATTGACACGCGGAAAATAGGAACCGGAACATTATATACGCGTGCGGTTTGATGCCAATTATTATAATTATTACATTCGTTGCGATAAACGATCGATCGAACGAAAGGGATAATATTATATCATTGTACAACAACCACGCGATCGTGTACACCAGAGGTGCATTCGAACAGTGCGCGGTGGCTCCGAGGGGCGTCGCGAGCATATTATTTTGTCAGTAGGGCAGTGGCATGGAAGAGGAAAAATAATATAACAACGATGATTGCGATTAATATAATATTATTTTTATCTGAACGTACAGCATTTAATTTCGGATTTATATGCATAATTTACTATTGTTAAATTTGTTTTTTGATATAACTGACGCGTTTATAATTATATACAGGGAGATTTACCAATGCTCACCCCATCGTTTCCTTTAGTAATAATTTATTCAAATATTTATTTTTGGAATTTTTAAATACACTATTATACAGACTGTATTTTCAAATTCCTCAGATATTTTGTTCTATATTTAAGAATAAGTGTCGTTAGCGAAACAAACTCATGTTTTTCAAACAAGTATCTCCCTTTTTTACAGTAAATTTATTAGTGGACAGTTGTTATGAAAATGTTTACATAATATTTAATAGTTATACGAAGCACAGTAGGTAGTCCTTAAAAATGGTGTTACAAAACTATAAAATAATATATTATGTAATATATGATCTATTATTATATTGGGTGTTGATTATACTTGGAAATTATAAAATATGTTGATATATTAATATTAATTAGGTACCTACTAACATTTGCAAATTACCATAGCCCGCGTGTCTTCCAAACCACCCCCCCATTATCGTGAACCACAACAGATACAAAGTATCGTGATACAATGTCAAAATTTATGAAATAAGTGTAGGTGAGTATGTTCGGTGAATTGCCCTGTATATACCGGCTGTTCTAAAAAAGTAAACGTTATAAGTTTCTGTGTTCTTTTTAATAATCCGAGAGCCACCGAAATGTTGTGAAGAGACGAATGAGCCGCGGGATGAAAAAGTTTTATTACATCTGTTATAAACGTTGAAGTCTGTGAGCTGTAGTAGAGGTATCCAATGGGTTCTGCGTGGCAGATGACGATGAATATATATATATATATAGGTACCTATATCATGGACAATCTGTAAAAGTCGAACGGTGTGCGTTTTTCGCAATTTTCCCGAACGTTTTGTACTTGACGGCCAGACTGAAAGTCTGCGTGCGTGTACGTCGTGTTTTGTCGAGCGCAATGAAACGTTACGATAATACGACAACGAAAGATTTCCCATAATATGTGCGAGTATGCCTATATATAGGTACACCGGGTGGCTCGTACGCGGCGGCAGACGCGTCTTGGCCATCGGACTATCGAGCTGTATACGGTACGAAATAGTATTTATTTATTTTATCTTGTAGGCGGGTGTGTAGTACAGTATATGAAATATGGATCCAAACATCAGCAGTTGGATAATATTCATTGAAATTAATAACATATCGATTTACAGTTGAAAAATTGACTATGCGTTGAGAGAAAAAAAAGATAATAATAAATAACATTACTGTAATCAAACAAATATAAAAGTTCGATTGACCATATGAAATTATAGAGTTTCAAAATGGTTATGTTGAGGGGAAAAAATTACTGAATGAAAAAATTAAAATGACAATAATATAACTAATTCAATTAATCAATTAAACGATTAATAATAACAAAGACTGCAGTCTGCAATTGCAATAATTATCGTGTATGAACATGAACGTCTACAATTATAACAACTGCTATAATTTAATTATCCATTAAATGAGGTTTTTATATCGTGTGGATTGCAAAAAAATAAATCAAAATTCATATTATTATCAGGTTTGGTTAGATCTAACTGGGAAACATTGTGAATATTATTTTTTTTTAATAATTATTTTTTCCTATTGTTTTTATTGTAAATGTTGTAGTACATTTTGTTCTATGATTTCACATAATATACGAGAACACAGGAATCACTGTTCATCTCTCCTACCCCACTGACAAAGTGCACGCACGTTGGTGTTACGGACGAAATAATTTTTTACGGTTTATAAGACAACGAAAAAAATATACATAGGTACTATAGACTTGCATAATATTACATAATACCCCTCGTGACGTACAACCTAACCAACCTTTAGTTTTGCATTTCTATCAATGATGGCGAGATGGGGCCTATTTCACACGAGATCGTTGTCACGGGGAATCTTGCGAGTACGTGATTGCGTCCTGAATTAATGATACCTGGATAGTGTTTCGAGTGCGTTTATAAAAAAGAGTAGCTGAACTGGACTACACTTCCAAAAGATTGTTTTTGTAAATTTTATTTATAACGTTTTAATATTATTGTTGTGATTGATAATTACATCACAAATTTGATTTTGTTTGATTCTGAAATGACATCTTCGCGAAATAAATTCTCAGTGTTTCGAATTGTCTGATATTGTCTTCATGGGTGTAATTTTTTTCTGTTCGGCCGAAGTAGTTAATTATATACGGACGCAATTGAGCTCTACCAAAAATATAAGCGATAACACGGCGGACGCACTTAGGCAATTAAAAATGTACAATTTTGAAAATCGTATACACTTGGGAGACGTCCGTTGTCATATTATATGACCGTATTAACATCCAAAGCGTTGACGGATAAAAAATGAATAATTTGGGAAATGTTCAAATCCCTAGTTACGACCATGATCGGTGGTACCCGTCAGAATACGACGTAGGTATTTTTCTAATTAGTATATTATACAGCATTACAGCCCAGTGGCATCTACAGGGTCACCTACAAATAACACAATAGTAATTTGGGCTGGTATATTTTATCACCACCTGGGATATTTACTCCCAGTCCTCCTCTGACAGGGTGGTGTTTCGGGAATATATGACATCCCCCTATGTCCGCATGTATAGGCACTATATCACCAAAATGACGTTATTTCACGCACGCGTTTTGATATTGTTTCTTAATAATTACATATTATTGTTATCTTAAGTTACGCATTTATTCAGTGTTCTCGGTTTTATAAAAATAAAACATATAATACAGAAGACTATATTATTGTAAAATGTTTTACCAATATTATACTGTATAATACATTTCTATTTACTAATGCTGATAAAGAATTTAAATTATGAAAGCAACGGGGTGAAATAATGATACATTATTAAATATCAATAACTAAATAATAATTGCACGTACAATATTTAGAGCATCACTTTAACTTTAAACATTATTTCTCCATATTATAATCAATAATATATATACTATAATACGTGACGCCCTTAAAATTCGTAATTGGGCCTGGTGTGACATTTTAGTTGGCCGTAGTCTAATATTACTAATGTTCACTAATATTCACTATGAATTCCCTATGGAATTTATGGCGACGAATCCTTGCCCCACATAACACACGTGCTCCACAACAAACCGTTACCCCTCCCCACAAAAAGCTAATCCGTCATTGCCAAAGCCCAAAGAACGATTAAAAATAAAAAATAAAAATTCGTAAGCACGTGCTGATTTACATCCCTAGTATAGGTAGTAGGTACTAACTCAACTCCGAGGATTTGTGTGGGTATAGCCCATATGGGTGGTATGATATACGGTGGTTGTCGATGTAAGAAAACGTGGGTTTATTTATCCCTGGATTTAAACATGTACGTGATTCCCATAGACTATTACATAATAAACTACTCAGCCTATTAGACCACAGTTGTAAACGTCTACATAAATTGCGGAGAAAAAATCCCCTGTTTGAATATTATAATATTATAATGTCATAACTCATAGTGTGCACATTTGCATTATATTATATAAATATAAGATTGTGTTTTATGATGTATGTTCATATCGATTTATAATTTTCTGATATCTAAAAATATATTATCTAAATATATAAAATAAGAAAAAAAATAATTTGAAAATAATTGCCTATTTGATTTCAGAGTAGGTATCTGACCTACCTACTTTGAAAGTCTTTAAAATACTACGTCCAAGTACATTTTTCATTTTGTTTGTGAATTAATTATGTTTTAAAATATCATTGATCAATGATAGTGTGCACGTCCAAAAAAAGTTTGTTATTATTTCGACACTGATGCATTCTAAGAATACTGATTCGATTCATTATTAAACAGGGGATTTTTCTTCCTGGTAAATAGGGAATATTTTTACCGGTATTTTTTTTTACAACTACTGAGATTATTATTTTGGCACTGTGTAGCATAATATAGACCACCGTCGGATACTTGGATGGAATACTCTGCACTCGCGGATGTGTGTGTGTGTGTGTGTGTGTGTGTGTGTGTGTGTGTGTGTGTGTGTGTGTGTGTGTGTTGTGTATGTAGTATACGTATAGGGACATGGACCATGGGGTATATACATTATGTTATTATTATGTGTGTGGTATTTTTACAACACGTCAGGAATTGTCTCGTCTAATCTGCCAGTCACGCGATCAAAGCGAATCGCTTTGCGCCCTACAATATAATATGTGCGTACGTATACAGTATTTTACTGTATATAATATAATACGATATTTTACTCTACGTGTATGTGTGCGCATTGTTCTGATGCTTCCGCTCGTACGTAAGACAGTAGTCTCTAGATACGCGTATTGTTATAAAATAGCGCTCTGAAAACCAGTTATGCCGATTCCGGCTCCTTTAGAGTCTTTTTGAGACGACGGTGCACGCAGGTGTACCCAGTGGTATCGGAGAAGGGGTGGGGGGCAGATGGGGCAATTGACCCCTCCGATATAATCCAAGGGGGGCAAAAGTATACTTTACCCCTTACTACATTAAAATTAAAGGGTAAACAATCGTAAATTACGTTTAATTTATACGTTTACGTATAAATTCAAAATTGGTCTAATTTTCATGAATGTATGAGTGTGCGTGATAATATTATTATTTTTACTATTATCGATTTATTATTTATTATTATAACATAATACATAATAAACATATTGAGTAATGTTTATTTATACATTGTTACTTTTGAATATAACTTCAGGTATAAAGTAAATATGCAGTTTTATGTTTTGTTTCTATATGTTAATGTATAAATTTAATGTATTTATATTTATATTATACTATAATATTATATCAATACATTTATATAATTCTTATATTATAATACACTACCTATATCAACATTAAAAGAATAAAATATTAAGAAAGGTTTTCTGTAATAAATCACAAATACATATATAATAGTTGTTAAGTGTTTTATGTTTTGCCTCCCCCCCACCCTCATGAAAAATAGTTCCTGCGCAACTAGGTGTACCGTGTACATAATAGTTTATAATACATAATAATTATAGGTATATGATATAATATACCTACTAGTGTTAATAACTATATAAGCGATAAGTCACGTACAAAGTATACACCGCTTACGGATTTAGGTACGTAATATTATTGTTTAATGTAGGTATATTATATACGTAAGACGGCTGGAATTTTCGATAGTGACCATTCCTCGCGGACCAGGGAGACGTGCGCGATCAAAATCGTATTTTTCTTCTCAACCGTTATTCGTGGGGAATAAACCCGATCGAAATCCCCTGCGTAATGGGTGTGTGCCCTGTGGGTTCTGCGAGGTCAGAGACTTTCCTCGGTACTTCGTGCCGACTCAATCCCCCTCCCGTCGCGTAGCACAAGTCCGGCCGGCTAATCGAGATAAATGTATTAAACTGAAATATTTTAATATTACCATTATACCAGATACTTGCGCATTTTAATTTATGACGCTCCTATGTAAATATATATTAACGTAAACGTTCATATAACTAATCGAAAAATATTTAGAACTGTTTTTCTCTTTCCCTTGAAGCCTTGTGACTGCTCCACTTGCAGACGATGATTGTGAGAAAGTCATATTCGAGGAAAATTCTTCAACAACTAATTTTAAGCGTATAGATAATTAGTTGAATTTAAAGTAGGTATCGGCTGGTGGACCAAAGAGTCTGAGGCAGAAAAAGTCAGTGATGAAAAAGTCTGGTACACATAAATTATAATTAGATAAATGAAAAAATACGATGTGATAAACAATCAAACGTTCCAATTAGTATTAATATAAGTTGTAATTATTACTAACTGTAATTTTTTTTTAAATTTATTATTTTTATGTCTATAGTTAATTACACTGATATATCATAATATTAGAACAACACTTAGATAAAAATTATAATTATTGAATTAATTTTTTTTAATTTATTATATTTTATACGACGATAGTTAATACTTTATTAAACTGAAAAATCATTATAATATGTTATGTATATTTCTTTGTATAAATAATAATTTTGATTTTGTTATTTAGGTAATGATACTATAAGTAATTATAATCATTAAACTTTTTTTTTAAATAAATTATTTTAAATATTGTTATATATTATTATACAGGACTTTTTTACCTAGAACTGTTTTACCCGGACTTTTTAGGCTTAGGACTTATCTACTGCGGACTTTTTTTACTTTGGACTTTTTTACCGCGATTCGTATCGGCTATCGGGACACTCGGTGTTCGTAATGGTCTCAGTTTTCCTTTGAATCTGATACTCACTTTGCTTCAAACATTCTACACGATTTTCTCGGAAAACTACTGGAAATTTAAATGCGACACAATTGAAAATAACCAGTAACCTGTAATCACGTAAAGCAAACCGTCCAAATTTAATATTTAAAACATTTTATAAATGTTTAGAATAATTTTTGACACAAGTATAAAAATTTTATACTTATAATAGAAACGTGTGTGCTTCGTACGATAAATTTATACGGTAACATTTTAGGATACATTTACCAATATTTTTCTACCACTCAAAATGTTATGTAACATCTTAAATTAATTTTAATTGAATAATTGATTATGATTTATGAAACATGCTATCACTTTTCAGCGCGCTGCCACTGTCATGATTATAAACTTCTTTATAATCATGATCACTGTACTGTTAACAGGTACCACCAAAAGATTAACCACGCATATATACAAACATTCATAAACCTATAAACTAGTGGACAGCGCTTAGATAGAGAAACCAGTGGACGGGAAAGCCGAGAGAGAAAAATTATGCGTCTGGGAATTTACCCAGAAACTTATGGAGCCAAGAGAGAAAAAGCTTTGCGTTTGGGACGTTACAGTTTTTTCTTACTCACTCGTAACAGTCGTAACACACATCTAACCTCACTCTATCTCGTCCCCGTGAACTGTAGGTGAGGTGGTGTGGTAAGTGCCATCAATTAGTTTATACAACGGACTATTGTTATTTGTGATTATATTTCGAATATTTTGATAACTGTTTTTACTTTTTCTGTTTCATACCAAGAGTAGTATCGAAATTCCGAAGTGAACGGGGTTCTAGAGAAGCATTTGCTTTTCAATTTTTTATTAAGGTTTAGAATTGGTAGGTGCTCTACTGATCCGTATGAAAGGAAAAAATAATAACTAAATATTAGAAGGTACTTGTAATTTCTAAAAATAATGAATAAAAAAATGGCATTGAATAAAAATAGAACGTTGGGTTAAAAATATTTTGCATCGTTTTGAATTATTTACCAAGGTATGAAATGTTCACCTTTTTAGTTTTTTTTTCGATTTATGTATGATACAATTTTGTTTTATAGGTAAAAAAAGCTTGAACATTTAATGCAATTACTTACTTCTTTCTACTAACAATACTTAATAAATTTTCTTTATACGGTGTACGAAAAAAAGGACATCATTGTTGTAAAACAAATAAAACCGAATTCCCTCGTCATTCTCTTTACCTACCTCCCCAGTTTCCATCGCCTAAACATCGCGCGTGAATTCACATATGTCGGAAATTATTGTACTATTTATTTTTCTGGGGAGACCGCGCGTACATGATGTATAGCGATTAATACGCACGACATTATTATTATTATTATTATTATTATTATTCATTATATTATTTTATATTATATTATATTATGTGTTATTATATGTGACTGTGTTCCGCGCGCGAAAACTCCACTGCCCCTTCGAAAATCGGCCGAGTCCCACGCGCCCGAGACCGCGCGACCCGACGACATGGGGTGCGACTGTACATGAAACAATATACCTACGCGAGTTACTACAACACCTGTGTGAATCGTACACGTATATATATATACCTAAATAATATATGTGTGCTTGTGTGTACGGGTATGTATAAATATATATTGGTATACACTGTGGGAAACTTCGCGACCATCGGAATAGGTATTATATCGTGTACACACATGCCCGTGAGACTGTTTCCTCGCAGATACGCGTCTACCGCAGTACTACAGGAGGGTGGTGGTGACGGCTGCAGGTCAGGTTATAGGCACCCCCCTCATCGCGTGTGAGTGTGTGTGTGTGTGCGTGTGTACACTTCTTCATATTATTATAATGTTATTATATACACGCGACGATTCCGTTTTCTACCTGCCCCACCGCCCCATTTCGGGATAACTGGAATGGCATTATAGTACCTACATAGGTATATTCGCACAGGTACACCCCACTTCGATTTTGTGCCCCTCTGATCGCACGCCTTCCGACCGTGAGTGCGTGAGACGATAAGTATACGTTTCCCAAAGTATATATTCGCCCTTAAAATAATGTCCTCCGTGTGCGCATAAGACGTGATGTGTGACGCGATTTTAAATTAATTAATACACGCAGGTACATTGCAGTATATAATAATATTATTAGCTGCCACCGAAGAGATTGGTAGCCGAGGTCACGTATAGCTAGGTGTCGTATATTGTATTATATAACTACGCGTCGAGTGGAATACACGTAGTGTCTCGACACGATATCAGATATGACAATTTTTAGAAATTGAATTTGAAAAAAAGGAATTTTGCGAATACAATAATAGGTAATATTTTAATATAGCCAGTCCATACAAGTCAATATTCCTGGTTCGGGCGGAGTGTACCTACTTAATACATACCGATTACGGTTAAATTCGTTCTCCCCCGAAGTCGATTGTACACAAATACATTATAACATTGATGCGTGTGTGTGTGTATAAAGTACGATTTAAAAAGAAGTCGGACGAGTTTGAATTGTACCTAATAAGGTATACCTACTGCCTGGTGTGGAAAACGCAGACACCTTGAAGACTATTTACGGCTGTAGTGCCACTATTGTGATGACCCGGAATTCAAACGGTTGGGGCCACACTATTACATATTAATATATGCAAAATTATACGAAAAGTCGGTCGAAATTCATTGGACGTTTTCTCTGTGTTTACCTTCCGACGACGAGTCTTCTCTCGCGGCGGAACTACGTATATATATATATTTAGAGAGAGATAAAGAGATAATTTTATAATAATATAATGGCGACTAGCGAGTTTGCTGTGCCTCAGACACTCACTCGTTAAACATAAAAGAATGAGAAAAAAAAACCACGCCCCTACCCATATAAAGTAAGTCGTAACACATAATATCATAATTCATTATAATATAATAAGTACCTCCCGACCTCCGTTATTATTGTACAATACTGATGTATTAACAATTTAAAGTTCGCATAATGTTATTTTATTTTTTACGATTAATGACAAAGTCCCCAATACGTGTGCATTTCTCTAAGGCATATATTATAATATATTAGCCCAGAAGAATACTAGGCGTAATAATAGAGAAATGTATAACGATTCTACGGATATTCGTTTTGACGTCCAGTGACTCCAGTTGAATTGACCTTTTGTATTATAGCCAAAGTATTGACTATAATATTTCTTCTGAAAAATGCTGTCCAGATGATTCAAATCGAGTTGTATTTGCCGATAAACTCAAAATCAATTAATAAGATACATATAAAAATAAAATTTTATTTTAAACCAGTAACTTTAAAGTATAAAATAGAAAAATTAATAAATAAAAATCGGATAACATGCCAAATGGCAAATACAATGTAGATATTTTGAATATAGACAGCAGGAAACAAATTTCTATCTAATAATGCATGTATAGGATAATCTGAAAAAAAACCCGCAAAGTCATAAACATCCTAACCCTAATATTATGAGGTAGATACATCCGCTAGGTACTTATTATTGAACGTCAGTGGCGCCGAAGTCCATGTTAAGGTCGGGCCATATTTCATTTACATCGTAACTTTATTATGAATACATTTTTATTAGGTTACCTCTATTATATTAAATAATTAAGATATTGAGGTTTTTAAATAATTACACGGACCACATTTTAAAAACTTCGGGACGTCAGTAAAAACAATTTTAAAAAATCCGGTGGATGCGTACAATATGATTAGAACAATATCGAAAATCTTATCTACCCCCGCAATCTAACAGTAGACAAAAAATACGTAAAATAAATGTCAAACAAAATATATTATGACCAAAACCGTCTGCGGAAAAAGTTGGGAAAAATTCAACCCGTGGACCACGCGCTGCGTCCATTCCGATACCCGCGAACACATTACAAGTGTAGTACGCATTTTTTGATACATTTTTAATCATTTAATGCGTGTTTTTATTACGAATGCAGCCCGCGGGATTTTGTTCGAATAATATAAATGGCTGGCTGCTGCCCCTAAGGTCGAAGACCCCCAGACCTACGCCACGCGTACGTTAAACGGACCAGTTGTTTCTGAAAACATAAACAAAAAATGCGACAATTTACTATATCGGTTATTATCGTTATTATCGCGGATAATGTAAGATTTTATTTTTACGTAGATTTCGCGTTTTGATTTTTGTACGGATCGGCCAGCATAAATTATCGGTTCTTGTGAACGTTGCATTTTTTTTTTTTTTTTACGGAAAACATTTTCCGCTGGGTCACATATTATATTATATTGCCGCATATCACGTGGACGGCGGTAATATAATATAAAGTGTAAATTGGACACGAACACGTTTATAAAGACGTTTTAGACGATCGGTCGAGTTAGCAATTTATTTGTCCGGTAGGTAGTTTTCAAAATACATATTTTATTTTTGTTTGTAATATTATATTCGTGGGAATAAAAACAAGACGGATATCTAAAAGTTTTTCTTCTGTGTGATTTCTTAAGGAAAATTAGCGGTTTTACTTTTCACTGCTGAGTTAATAACTACAAACTATTTTAATACTTTAATTTTTTTTTTTATTGCATTTTATCATAGTTCAAGTATTAATAAATTTATTTATTTTTTACTAAATATTTTTAGCAGATATTATTTATTTTTTTAGTGTAGTTTTCACATATCTCATATGATATGCGTCTACAGCAGTGAAAGCGAGTTAATATACTAGAAACGAAATTTTAATACGAAGCTAATAATGTTGTCACATAAATGCATAAATTAATTTACATAAATCCAATCTTAACTGGGTATACATAGGGCCGGATTGGACAAATTCGGCCCACCGAGTTTTCCGTACTTTACCAACTCACTTACAAACTGGCGGCCCTTGGGTACGTTCTTATTCCGTGCATAGTTTTTTTTTTATTTTATAGTCTCCATTCCTTCAACTTTTCAACTCTTAACTTATTTACAGTCAGCGCGGCCCTCGTGACTTGAACGTCCCAAAATTGTCGTGGCCTACCGAGTTTTACTCGGCAACCCGCCGGGCCAATCCGGCGCTGGGTATACAATTAATTTACTGACATATGATTTGTTCGTGGTTAAATCGTAAAAAAAGTACTGTAACGGGGATGGGGAACCAGCTGTTACGCGCAGCGAGGTGATTCGGCGAAAGTTGTCAGAGCCCTTTGAGTTATAATTTTAAACGTACAGCCAGGGAGTTGCAGCCTTCGGGAAAGATAGTTGAAATAATAACGAGCTATTATTGTTATTGTACAATCAAAATATAAAAAAAAATATAAATAAATATCATTACTTAACCTCGGTAAAATATCATGATTTAATACAGAAACATTGCGCGAAACGAAAGACTTACGATTTTTATAACTTGGAGCCATCCGGAGTTTCTTAGTGCGTGCCGGTTGCTTTGGCCCACAACTATTCAGAACTATTCAACATAACATGGTGCGTCTCTTTTAATATATTACGTTAACACGAGTATATTGTGTATATACACTGTACTGTAATATGACTATAATGTGTTTAGCAATCATTATTCCTTGTTATCAAATAATGTTTATAGTTTGTAACGGTGTCACACACCCTTGATCCGTTACGGTGTATTCGTTACTATTTTAATATCACTAAATGTGTATTATATTTATACATACGGTATATTACACACATTACGCGGTAAATACTGCACGTTATGTACTTTGTAACAATGTGAGCTATTTACAATCACGGTCTGGAAAACATTGTGGCCGATTCTTTAGGTATACGTTTGCATGTAACATAATATAGAGTGATTCACCAAGCACGCTCGTCCCATTTTTTCTATATAATAATGAATTTGTTCAAATTCTGGTTTTTGGAATTTTCAAGTGTACACTTGCGGATCATATTTCCAGTTATTTAGAATTGCATACCGTTTTAATATAGTGTCCTATTGTTACATTTTTGCTGTAAATTGTTGACTGATAATTTGTTTTGAAAATGTTGATGTACCTGTCTAAAGTCTAAATCAAAATTATCCATTAGTACTCGAAGTTTCTGAATTATAATAATATATAATATATTATCCTTAGTACATGCTAAGGATTATAGTCCTCAAGAATGGTTTTACAAAAATATAAAACAGATGTAACATTGGATATGGTAATCTAGTTCCTATTTATTTATATACCTACTCGGAAAATGTTGATACATTATAAAATACTGAAAGATTAATATGAACTACCTACTGAAATTTTCAAACTGTCGTAACCCCCATATCTTTATCCGAACCCAATATCGAGGATCTATCACCTTAAGAACACAAAGTGAAATAACTCTGAATCTACTCGTTCAAATTTCAGAATTCAGATATACATCAACAATTTCAAAAAGACTTCTAATTAATAACTTACAGGGAAATCGAAAATAGGATGATTTTTATTAGGTATTGACACAGGATACTCCTTAATTGATATAAAAACAATTGAAAACATATAATAGCACCTACATAAATTTAATATTCAAAAAATCAAAATTCATATAGGTAAACAATTATTAAAGGAAACAATCGGGGTGTGCATGCTTGGTGAATCACTCTGTATATAGTATTACAAAAGGAAGAAAGGTAACAAGAGGTCATATAGAGTGAGTACTTTTCACACTATGATAACGTTTGCAGTATTAACCGCAATATTACATACAACACATTCTGACAACACATCAACCTACTCGACATATTTAAAATGATAAGCAATTAATAAACAACTGCACTGTAATCATTTATTACATAATACATCGTCGTACCTACTCAATAAAGTTTTTTTTTTTTGTTTACCAAATAGTTCTTGTCCCCACCAACAAACTTGTACAACCTACAACTAGCAACTTGCAAAAATACTCTTTTATTTGAAGTATAGGTACCTACATACATATTTTGTTCAGAAAACTAACCTAAACAATCCCTCCGAACGTCTTTGAAGTGATCTTAAATCATCTCTTAATAATCGTCTATATTTTATAAATTATGCCGAGAACGATGCTTGGTAAAAAATTGAGCAGAATAAAAAAAAATTGAGTAAGATAATTTTGACATCGGTACCGAGAGATAACCACAAAACATAGTAATACCTAATGGTATAATATAGTGACATATTGTGTAATATTATGCAACATAAATGTGTAGGTGTATAATATCATCGTTCATTTAGTGTATCTTCAACCGTTTGGCGCAGTGCAATAGAACGAATAGTAATAATATTCTTAAAGAACAATAGCATTTTAACGTATTTCCGATCATCTAAAATTTTAGATTTTAGAAAAATCGATTTCACTCTTGCTCATGCACAAAACTTATTTCTCAAATTTAGACCACTGTAGTAATAATTTTATGAATAAACCCCACAGTATGATGATTGACAGTTTTTTCCTCTAAAACTATTGGTGGTCTAATCGTGGATTCTATTGCTATCATCCGCAAACGACCGTCCAAAGTTAGTAAATTAATTAATGGATTTAATTAAAATAACCGAAGGATAGAACCCCAGCTGCTTTACCGCCGTACAATTTGTTTACGCGACGGTCATACCCAATAATGGTCCCGTCCCTCTCAATGTGAAATTATTCTGCGTTTTCCAGTGGCATTCTGGACGACAATTCGATTGCGACTCGGACGTGTTGACACGGGTAGTGGGTACTCAGACGTTTTCCCAAAAGATAATTTCACGAAAACCAAAATCCCGGATCCATTTTACCGAAAGACCATTATCTCGAAAAACCTTTTCACGAAAACATAAATCCTGAATTCATTTTCTTTATAAAAATGTAATTATTAGTGTATGAGTGGATATCATTATAAGCATTTATAGCCGTATAGGTAAATTGTATAAGTATACCATAGTTAATAATATATTAATTATTATATTACCTACTTAATGTATCTTTTATTGATCGACAGAATTTCACATCATTTTTCTATTTCTTTGTGTCCATAGCAACCATTAATAAACAAAAATTTCTATCGTAAATCTCAAAATTCCTGTTTGAGCACCTCTCAGGAGTGTTTCTCTTCTATATTATGCATGTTATATACATATAAACCTTCCTCTTGAATCACTCTATCAATTAAAAAAACCGCATCACAATTCGTTGCATAGTTTTAATGATCTAAGCATACAGACAGAAAAAGGGACTTTGTTTTATACTATGTTAAGATATGGTAGCCGTCAAGTTGAATTAATGTTATTTGCATATCATCATACTTAAATATTTGTACGTAATAATATAACTACTTGAGAAGTATTCAAGTATCATGTACTATTGTACCCACGAATAATATTTTTAAATTACAACAGAATAACTAAAATCATTATCCTCGATTATTTATTATGTAAGTTCGTCCAAACTTGAGCTTAAAATACCTATAAAAAAACTGTGTTTATATATTTTTTGGTTACAGAATTAACTAATTACGTGGAACTTAATTTTAAATTTGTAATCCTTAGCTATAAAAGTTGAATATTGTATAAATGTATAACAATACTAAATAATTTGTACATTTTCAATTCGATAAATTTCGTCAACATTTGTAATTTAAATGCTTGTAAAAATCTTGCCTATGTGTTTTTAATATTTTTCAATTTTTTTGACCAAACGAATACAATTGTATTGAAATTTAAAGAAAAAAAAACCAATACATTGAGATATTGGTTTTCATGAAATGATTATTACAACTGTAATTGTCGACACGCGTTGAGCAGGAAAGTGCTACTACAACTTAAATATTCGTAATACACTAATACCTATAGTATATATTAATATATAAATAATAAATATTATAATTAATTTAAGTTTTTAGTATTAACATAATTTAACAATATATTGAGTAAAATGTGTACCACTATTGCCTACACACTACGCCGAGTAACACCATATGTTTAAAATATCATAAATATGTCATTATAAGTAATAATTATTTTAAAATTAATAAATTATTAAAGCCAAGAGGAATCAGAAAGACATTGTCTAAATTCCAAGCAATAAAATATAAAAAAATGTTTTGGTACTTTGTACCGAAAACAGTCAAACTGCACGGCCTAAAAAAAGATATTACAAATAGGAGTAGACATTATTTCTAATAAAACATGTTACCATTTTATTTATCGTCCTTTAAAAACCTGCGGTCGTGACTCGTGAGTATGCGGGCATTTGAATACTTTCCATGTATTTTAAACTGATGCTTTTAAATGTAAAACTAAAAAAATGATTGTTTGAGCCTCGTTGTATTTCTGATTTCATTATATTTTCTAGTAAAGTAAATTTTTCTAGTAAATTAAAACCGACATTAATTATTTTCAAATAAAGTTTTAATCGTGTGGTCAGTAAAGTATTATGAATGAAATCTATAATGGGGGACGGAGTTGCCGAGCGGACTAAGGCGTCGGCTGCGACGCAGCCGACCCGAGTTCGATACCTTGGCCGCGGGCGGCATTTTTCTTCGGGCAAGTCACGGTGTCCGGAGAACAAGTGCCGCCATCCTCCCACCCGGGGCACGGCAGAAACCTACGGGTGCCCCATTAGAAATTCTGCCAAAACACAACACACACGTGTACCAACCTACTACCCAATTTAAAAACCTACAGTGCCCTCCCCCACACCCAATGGCCTATGTTGCCGCGGGTTACCCAATAAAAAAAAAAAAAATCTATAATAATATAATGCATTTTGACCAAGAAAATTATTAGAAAAACAAACACTCTTATAACAAGCTACATCAGCGGCAGGAACGTTAAAGAAATGTTATTTAAACAAAATACGAAGGGTCGTCCGAAACTAGTGGTTTTCTCGTTTTTATGAAATCCACAGTTGAAAAAATCAACGCTTTATTCTACGTCAACATGACAACCCACTGATGTAACAGTACCACAGTGGTCGAATGATAAGTAGTTACGAGGGAATGCCATCCCTCGACTACTTAAACAGGAAATCTTCATTCCCTCTGCCTACACACACTTATTTTGTTTAAAATAATATATTCCTCTTAGATTTCGAAAAATTAATTGTTTTTAATATTTTGGAGTTCTTATAAATAATGTTGAAGAATTTTTAAATACAATATTATAGTAATATTATATTATATGAATTATATCACACATATTATTATTATTGTTAAAAATTCACCGTAGAATAGTGTGATTGTGTGAATAGCCAACAGGATCTGTATAAATACACTAAAATTGGTCTAAATATTTGAACAAAAACCTATTGTTAAAAATAATTACAAAAATATTTATGTCCCAACAATAAATACTGTTTGAATAAATAACTACAAAATAACTAAAATTGTTAGAAGAAAAATATTGATTTATGGTTTAAATATCTAACTTTGTCAAAATTTACCCTCAATTGCTTTTTTATTGTTCTTAAATTCTAAAAGAACAACTTATGAGTTATGACTCATTATGAGGAACCTTGTATTCATTTACAAGCGTTTTGCTTAAGCATAGAAACTGTTACTAACATTTAAGTAGATATCGAAAAATTAAAATGCATTATTACTAATAACTTAAAATTTGTCAAATGTAAAAATATTGTGATATTTTCATCATTTAAAAAAAAATGATTAATTCGTCCCAACTCCTCCCCCAAAAAAATAATAATAACAAATAGATCTAATTAAAAATTGAAGCAGTTTTCGCTCCATAATGTGATGATAAACACCAAAATAAATGTAATGGATTCTGACCGGTACAATGCCAAAATAACATTAAACATTTTAAACTTTTCATCAATTGGCTTTTCTACTTAATACTCAATTCAATTTAACTACTGTTATGGAATTTAGCATATTATTATATGAATTGAACAAATAGAAAAAAAGTATCAGAAACTTTATTATGCGATACTCATATTAACACTCATACACAAAAAAGATCCTAATTCCTGACAAGATTAGTCAAAGCTAAGGTAAAGTCAACCGTAGACTTACAGGATTGTAAGAATTATTGAAATCTGCTATCTATATAGAAGTGTCAATACTACCTGAGAATAATCAGTAATTAGATAAACAACATCACTCAAGTGCAGTCCTAAGACTGATAAGAGATATAATACAGACGTCCGAGGCACAACATATTCCAGATGTATTCTTGAATCAATTAACACACAATCTTCTAGTTACAGTTTTTAAAAATTATACTCTACTCTAATAAGAAGTATTAAATAGTAAAAAGTACAAGTCATTTCGTTTGCCAAATTTTCCTAATTTATAATAATATTAAGCATTGACAGATTATTTGTTCTTGGCATGCAAAATTACTAAAAAATGTACAACTGGGTTTAGGGTTGTTTTTCTAAGATTATTAAAATTATTGTTTTTATTGAAATATTGAAAAGCCACTAAACAACTAATAAATTAGAATGAACCCATATAATATTGTGTTATTTTTTTTATTTGATGAGGATAAGTCATAATAATTTACATAACAAAATTTTGCAATGGTAATTTGTTAATAAAAATATGAATTTTCAATCTTATACATTTTATATAAAAAAAATAATGATAAATGTTATGCATGATAATATAATAATTTTATGAGATTAACATTTTCTTATTTCAACAAGTGCATATATACCTGTTCTTCTAAACGGCAACAAATGAAAAACACAAATATTCTAAAATTATAAAATTAAATTAGAGTAAAAAAATAATTTAAAATTTAAATATATTTAGTAGAAAAAAAAAATTATGAATGTAAAAATGTTTTATTTACGCATGATTCTTATAAGCGCAATATAAAAAACATCTCCAGTTGTATGGTTCGTTTTGAACTTTATTCTGTTCTTTTTACTTAAAAATAGATTGTTTAAAAAAGTGTCAAAAAAATTTTGTTTACTACAAAAAATTAATAAAAAAATAATAATAATTAAAAAAAAAATCGAAAACATAAATAAATAACGATAGAATCATGACTTGTCTTGAACATCAACCAACTTGAGTCTCTCTGCCATTTCTTTTTGAGCAGTTTCTTCAGGCACAATCAAGTCGTTGTACTCAATTTCAGAGACACTATGATACCTGAAATAAAAAGAGAAAATTAGACATAGTTTTTATATTTAATTATAATTATTTTGAGTAAAAATGTTAAGACGCCTCACACAAACACATATACATAATATTATGTTGACTATGGTTTTATAAGTGTGTACTACAGCAAATACATTTTATGAAGTTAGCGTTAATATTAGACTATTAGAGTGAATCCTATATAAAATTGTAATTTACATTTTTAAGATAAATTATATTATTAATTGAAAAAATGTATAAGATAAATTAAAATATAAAAAAAACCTAGTTTTATTATTCATTTACTTATACTCATTATTATATTTTGTACTTAATAAAAACATTTTTTGCAACTAAATATAAAATTTAATTGCTGGTTTTTACTTTTGATTGAAAATAATAGTATATAGAAACAAAATAGGAGACCATCAATTACTGTTCATACACATGGGTGAATGATACCGATGTCATGACATGACATGAGGTCATGATGTGAGGACATGTTCAAATGTTATTATTTTTTTTATATATATATTTGTTGATTATCAGGTTGGGAATATAGTTTGGGTACTAGAATAAAGTATCCAATAAAGAGTTTAATGCAGAATATATTTAATTAACTAAATAACTCAAATAAATGTATTAAAAACATAATAACTGTACATACAAAAAATTAGTTTTATTTATAAATTAAGTTGTTTTTTAAATATTAAACACAATAAATAACACATCAACATACCTGGCCGACTTGTACTTTGACCGAATGGCAGATTGTTGGGAATGTGGAGCAGTTTTATAAGTGTGGTTTAAATGTTTAAGAACAGGTATCAGATCATTCAAACTGTAGTTAGTTAATTCAGCCATATTTTCAGGCCAAATAACTTCATAATCTAATATTAATCTAGCTAATGCAACAGCTCCACAGCCAATCATTGAAGGTGTATAAGATAAGTAAGGATCAGCTTCTAGTAAACTCATTTCACCCAAATACTAGAAACAAACAAGTTGTTTTTATTATTATTGAAGTTATTCAGAAATAGGGAAATATAGATTGTACACAAATCAAAACTTACCATTGCTAAGTACATAACTTTCAAAGGAACATTACAATGGACACAAATGTGAGTTAAGAAAATAACAGTTGTGGGATTTGATACATCAAACCCTAAAACTTTCAATATTAACTGTTCCATTTTAAGTACTTGTTTTTTGGTGTAAGTATCGTCAGTTATATAAACAAACTCACTAACATCTGGAGGATAAATTTCTTCATATTTCCTATAAAAAAAAAAATGTATAAACAATAAATATTACAGACATTGCATATTATATAAGAAACAATTAATAACTTACGATGCAACAAACATAGCAGCGGTACCCAACAATTGGAGTTTAGCACGGACGACTGACATTAAACTAAGGAAACGATCAATAAATGACACAGCCAAGTACAGAGTTTCATTTTGTAGCTTGTATTCTTGTGCTACTTCGACCAACCAATCCACTAATATTGCTCTCATACTATATGTCACGTCTGGCTGCCTTCTCATGTATCCAGGTTTAGGACGATGTAATTTCTATAAATCAAAAAGATTTCTGATAAGTAATAATATCAATAAAAACTCAATTACACATCTTCCATTACCTCGACATTCCTGAGATAAAAGTATAACTCGCATGTGTAAGTGTCTACATCACAACTTAACCTGTGTGCAGTCATAGAATGACAAGTACTTTGTATAGACTTATCATTATCAATGGACATAGGTGAGTATACATTGCTTGAATCTGCCGATTCATCAATATCCTTAATGTCTTTATCATCTGTTTTTACTTCATTTTTTACAGATGGTGCAACAATTTGGCTTACATCAGACAATGGTTTTCTTCTCTCTTTCAATAATTCTATCTTGGGTAGAATGGCCTGTTAAACAAATATATTAGAATGTAACAAAAATAATCTTACATTTATAAATTAGGTAATTGTAATATATTATTAGTTATTACCTTTGCTTCACTGATATTAGTTTCATTCTTGAGTAGCAGAGGCTTCTGATTTTCCACATTGTTTTTTGACAAGTTTTCACTAGCAGCAGCTTTTTTATTTACTTGTGGATCTTCATGAATTGTAAATGGCACTGATGATTTATTAGGAAAACCAAATTTATTGGTACCTTGAGGCTAAAATAAAATATTACAATTACTATACTACCATGTATTGTTTTATAACTACAAGAAAATATGTCACCACTATATAAGTACCTAATAATTAATATTTTTGTTGTTATTTAATCACCATTTTTAATTTACTAAAATAACTTACTAAAATATTGTAAAATATTAAATTAATGTATGTAAAAAAACACCTATAAATTATCAGATAGGTATTATAATTGGTACAGTGTACAGAAATAATAGAATATCATTTCATTAGTTATTCTAGGGAAAATACATAGGTATATCCCATATCTTATCAAAAATGTTGCACTTCATTTTTTCTATGCACCAGTCAATACACTTAAATAAATTCACTACAATTATTATTGAAATAAAATTATAATCCCAATTATAACTATTTATAATTATAAAAAGCTCAATGGTAGTAGGTATGTCTGTAACTATTATGAATATCCAATACAATTAGTTACCTAACTGATTCCAACACATAATATAGTGAAAATAAAAAATTATGATATAAATCAAAATAAATTTTTAAAAGAATAAATTTTATTTAGAATTGTATTTGATACTTTAAAACTGAGTAAAATTTATTAAAAATGAACTTCAGTAAGTAGGTAAATTATAAAAATAAATTAGGTAAAATATTTTAAACAATACCTAGGTAGTTTTCATAAAATCCAAAAGACACTATGAAATTTTAAAATCAACTATATTAGGTACCTATATTCATAAAATATCAATAACTGTTAACTTATAATTGTATAGGTAGGTGCTTAGATAGTTTAAATCAAATATTTTATATTGCACCTACCTACCATTACTAATTATTTCTTAAGTTTAATGAGATCAATTACTAACGACACACAAATATAATTATCACCAAATAGGAAATTTTATTTAGATAAGTATAGTTTATGCATAAATGGCTTAAAAATGGAACAGAGTCAAATACCTAATTATCTTATTGCCTAATAAATTAAGAATATTATAGAATAACCATTGAATTTTAATTTAGGTAGATAGAACAGAAGTTATGCTGAATTGTTGAAAAAAAAAAAAAAAAATAGCGCAATCGGCGAAAATGGTCAGTTAAATTGATGAGAAAAATTAATGAAGCCGTTCGATTACTGACTAGGTAGGTAATGATTGCAGTATCAGGTAGATACAAACAATTTCCATCAACCGATTATCATAATACACCTATTAAAAATAAACAAATTTACTGAGGAAATCCCACAGTGGATTTTTCAACAAACCTATTATAAAACAATGCCATGGCTCTGACTTATCACAATGTTAAAAAGACAATAGGTAATCTCGTAGGAAATGGTTTTAAAATAACTTCACCTAAGTAAAAGGCAAAAATACTCTGTCTATATGGGTACACCTTACCCTTCGATCGCTAATCCTGGTAATATTTTATCATCATCGTCAAATCGAAAATACCATTTGTGACGGGAAAAAACGGAATACCATTCATACTCGGCCAGACCGACTACCTACTACTTAACTCAACTTGCCCGACTTTAATAAAATACACACCTTGGATTTCGGCTGCGGTTTTTTGGTGAAAGGTTGTTTGGCGTTCAGCACGCCGAGCACCGATCGCCGTTTGGAGGGCTGCTGGTCCCTCGGCGGCACATTATTCTCCTTGTTGCGCAAAACGTTGTTGGCGTTTTCTTGATCCCGAAAAACCGTAAACTCCATCTTTCGTCGTTCCGTTCGGTCGCCGCGATGTGTAATAACAATGAATAATGATGATATTCGATATAATTATTATTATTATTATTGGGGTCACGGATTTTCACGGCGACGGCGCTGGTCGGTTGTAGTCAGGCTTCGTAAGACGTCATTCGGATTCGGCGAACGATATTCGATAATATAATAATATATTACGTTATGGGTAACAATATTCTCTATCGTGTTAACGGTCGTAAAAAAATATAATAGAAAAAATTCGCGAATTATACTGGCAATTAATGTAAAATTACGACAAACGCACTAATAATCGAGCGGGATTTAATGTGAATAGGAAAAAAAACTTACGTGACAAAATGTTGTGTATTGGTAATAAACGTACTAATAATTACGTAAAAACTGTATGTTATTAATAATTAATAATCGATATTACATCGGTGAGCTCGGAGTTGCTTGAACGGACGACGGGACTAAACGTTGCGCGACCCGACCGCCTGTAAATTATATTGGAAAAGACTCGCGACAAACAATATTTAACAAATGCCGAAATGCTCGCAAATCGTAACCGTTATTTTTTTTTCAAACGACAGGTGCAGCTGTGGTGCTCAACTCGCCGCTAGGCCGAGGCGGCCAGCCGGCGACGACGCGTAACCGGTGCGGTGCTACCGACCTACCGGTTACCGTCGTGTTGGTTACACTGTCAGCATCCTTTTCGTCGATAACGATTAACGAACAATTATTAAAGGTAATATTACGAATTAAGATATACTAAAATATCTTAATTCGTGGGTAATATCGACATGACACGATATACCGATATACGTATTATATTTTGTTACCATGGGTCACATGCTGTGTGCACGGCCGTCGACTTTAGACTATAAGCTTTAGATCTAAATCCGTGATAATATGTAATGATAGGTCTGATCACGATTTAAGGTACTGCATAAACGTTATTCGAGTTTGAAAAACTCGACATTTTCAGACTTTTTTTTAGTTCTGATTTCGAAAAAATAAAAACGACTTTGCACAGTAAAAATGTTCTCCACTTAATAGTGCGAAAATTTGGTTGCTTAGCTTGGATTACAGCCCCAGTGGTTCTCACCCACAAATCAGTTTTTACAATGTTGTACATTTGTAAGACGAAGACAACACAAGCGGGTGTGGGGTGTAGCTTTCTCATAAGCATTATATAGGGTCCTATCGTCTATGCCAAGTAATAAAATGCATGACTGAACAACATATTTTTTTTTAAATTATCCGAATAATCTGTACTACCAAATAATTTTTCGAACTTATTTAAGCTTTTACATTTCCTTATCACTTGTCAATTATTACTATTTTTAATTTTTATAAATCAGTGTATTATAACTATACTTACATTTTTCTTTAATTAAACAATATTAATGGTTAGGAGTTTAGCTCCCAAGCAATTATTTCAAAATGTGTGATTTTGCATGCTTAATTTGGTAAAAATCACTAAAAGTACTACTAGCCACTCAAACTTATGGTCAAAAAACTTAAAAAAGCTGAATTATTAAGAAATCGTGTTTTTCTGTACCTATAAATTGTTTATAAATGTTGGTATTTCTATGTTTAACATTTTGATGAAATCAGAATTTAGTATTTACCTATCGTACTTACTTTTTATGTTATTGTAAGTAGTAAATAAACCACTTAATTAAAAAACAACGATCAAAGAGGCCTGAGAACTATTGGAAATAAAAAAGCATATTTTACGTCGATTTTTTTCTTCTGTGACGGCCTCTTATTAAAACAGTTCAAACTGAATTATAAAGTTATTTCAAACATTTGTAATTTGTATAAATTAATTGTTATTTGGACTTTTTTTGTGTCTCATCTCTTAGTTGCCTAATCGACTTATCGACTTTTTTGAGCAGTAAAAATCCTTCGATTTTTAACCTAAAACCTTTTTGGTATGAAATTGGATCTAGTAGGTATTTAGGGGGGTTAAATGGTTAACAGTAAAATATTCCCAATATTTTTCTTAATAATCAGGAAAAACGGGAATTGTTGGCAAGTAAAATTTTCGTTATACCTTAACCGACTTCTTATTGCACCAATGCACTGAATGTGATTTCAATGTGGTCTTGACTGAGTTTGTAAGTTACTAAATAGGACATAGATATTGGATAATATATCTTATGCAGGCGTATAGCCAATGGGTAGTGTTTTGGGTGTTAAAATCGGCCATATAATCTAAAAATATATTAGACCCCAAGTTAAATTTAAATATTAAATTAAAATACCCCCCTTTAATAAATTCTGACTACGCCTTATCCTTTATTCGACAACGTATTGTATAAATTAATAATATTACTTAAACAATAAATAAAACCAATTAAGGCAGTTTTTCTTCGTCAATCAATTACTTTTATCCCATCTACAAATGTTAAATTTGGTAAGTATTCAATTTCAATAAAATATTCATGAAACGTTTCATATTCTATAATTGTGTCATATTTTGGTATAGCGAGCTGCAGTTGAATGGTTTATTTGAAAATTTAGATTGACTATTAAAAATATCAAATGCATTATTTATTGAACTTTAAATTTATTTATTAATATTATAATATACTCTGATGTGGCTTCTGAATCGTCGAATTCTCCGTTATTATATTATATCTTAAATAACTCAATGCATAAATGCATTAGCAACACTCACTAAAGTGAATTACACTCGCACACTAGGCAATTCGAACGCGCGCGTCCGCGTTTTTAAAACGTCGCAATCATAGACCTATTAACTGGTTTATAAGTCTGGTCTAGTTTATAGGTCAATGGTCGCAATCAATCGCTCAAAATTAAACGCCTGTGCTGCCAAACGAACATTCACACATGAGACATTAACTTATTTTAGATTCTAAGCGGAGCGATGAATGTATTGATTTTATAATCATGTGCGTGTTATTTTTGTTTTTAGAATAACGGACATTTTTAAGCAAACATTTTTGATTTTGGTTTTCGGTGTAACTCTTAAAAATATTACAAACATGACATTTTTACTGAATGTTTATATTAGTAATTCCTATGCACCATAAGTCACAGTGTTCAAGTGTTGGGTAGTAACGTAACGCAAATTATAGGTAGCTATAATTATAACTGTAGGTAGTCTGTAACGCAATTAATTTTTCAGTAACGCATCAGTAATTTCATTACATTTTACTTAAAGTAACGCAATTGTAACAAAATTACTTTTTAAAAATAATTTCTATGAAGTAACGTACTCACGCGTTATTTTCCACGTTATTAAAATAATAGTTTTGAATGTATTACAAAAACGAGTCAATAACAGGATATTCCAGAAAAATTAAAATCAATTATTTTTATTTTCGATTCCGATAATAGTTAACAATATTATTAAACAGGAATGCATTTTATCACTTTATTAGAAGAAAGAAGAGAGTTTGGTTTAAAAATAAAATTTAATTAATATGAATTATGATTTATGAGTTATGACTAATGAGTAGAGCGCGGATTTGTATGCATTTGCATATTTATTCTGGTTGATCGTATGATATGCTAAGTAAGCGCACAATTTGTTTCATGACATGCCGATTTAAAAAATGAAACTTTTAAGCGCATATTTTTGCATATTATGACATTTTTCTATTTTAAAGGCTTATTTTACAATTTTAATAGCATATTTCATCTTTTAGTGCATATTTCGATGTTTTTTTAGACATTTTTTAAATTTATAGTATTATAATATAAGAAAAAATATCATATTTTTATAGTTTCGATTTATATCAAAATAAATTAAAAGGTACCTACTTATACTTTACTTGTACAGTTTTCCAAAATATGACCTTAGATAATAATCCGGGTAATAAAATACATAAGAAGATAAAAATTTGTTTTATGATACATTGTTGATATAAATTGATTCCTATTTTTTTCTTAGATTAAAACTACCTACAAAAAAAAAAAAGTAGATAAGTATTTATAGTAGGGTTGGATAATTTTTTTGCTAATTTTATTATGCACATTTTAATTTCTTGTGCATATTTTAACATTTTAGTGCATATATTTATGCATATTTAGAATTTTTTAGCGCATATTTGGTTGGTTTTTAATGCATATAAATCTGCGCTCTACTAATGAGTAGTGACTATATAGCCATATAGGTGAGATGATTGTACATTTGTACATAATAGGTCTATTATCATTAGGTCTTATATGCGCAAATAAGTGAGGGGCTTTAGGGGCTAAACCCCCAAAAAATGTCCATAGTTCCCCAAACATTGCTTACAATTTGTTTTATTCAATATTATAAAAGTAAGGCTCATAGGCGCAACTAGGCGGGTGCACAGGGGACTTGTGCACCCCCAAGTTTAAAATGTGCACCCCCAAAAAAATATAAGCTTTTTTCTAAAAAATGTGTTGGTACCATAATGTATACTGAGTAAAATAGGTACCCATTATGTACCCAGACACCCAGCTATACATAATAATATATAACATACTATATGTCTATAAAGACATAGGTATTGTATAATATCTAAGGTTTGTATAATAATATACAAGTAATTACTATTATAGGTTATAGATAACTTATAAGTATAAGTTATAACGCGCATCGCATAAACGTAGTTATTCGTGGAACAATAATCATAATGATATTATAATATAATATATTATTTAAATTATATAATAAGTATATCAGATTCTGTCGATTCTGATAATTTATCATTATCGTTAATTTTTTGATAATTTCTTTACGCTGGGTCGCTGGGACTCTGGGAGCTATTTATAGCCAAACTTCCAGTCATTCAACGTTGTTGTCGTTGACAAAGACGAAATGACTAAGGACTGTCACTCTCACTGCCAGTTACCACTTGCCACAGTGCCACACGCCGGGCACATGATAATTTGGCTTTTGTGTGCAATTTTATTACATACGGCATACGCGTTTTTTTTTTTATTTATGAATTATGTATTATAATCAATTGTTTCCTTATGTTTAAGAATTCGTTTAAGGGATTTATCACAAGTTTATTTCTAAACTGTGTGAATGCGTTTTTTGTGGTTTTTAAAATTAAAATCTTACGTTTACCTACAAAATGTTTAGTATATTTAAAAAACAAAAAAAAAGTGAAGAACAAGTTGACGATCCAGGTGTTGTTCAAGTTTCGAGCACTTCTAGTTATTCAAATCAAGATACCGTAGGTATCACCATTCCAATAAGTTCTGCTACCTGTGAGCGCAGTTTTTCCAGTATGCGCCGAATTAAAAATTGACTACGAACGAGTATGGTGCAGCAACAATTTAGTAACTTAGCAATTTTAAATATTGAAAGGGACATTACAAATAATTTAAAAAGTGAACAAATTTTAAACAAATTTAATTTGCAACCGAGAAAAATTATGTTAAAATAAGTAGGTAAGGTAGAACTACCAGATCATTTAATTTTGTTAAATAAATTGTATTATGAATATTAAAACATAGTATTTATATTGAAACTAACAGTTATTATTTTCATAAGTGTAATGTGAAGAGTAATTGGATTAGCGGCTTGGGGATGAGGGGGCTATGCCCCCACGAGTCAGTGAGCTCTTCACTATTTGTGCACCCCCAAAATTATTGGTCTAGTTGCGCCTATGGTAAGGCTTTAGCCCCCCCCCCCAAAATCTCAAACGCGATTTGCGCCTATTTTAGGTTTATGATTGTAAAATATATACATACTAATTCCATCATACGAATTGATTGGTATGAATCAATTGGTTCAATAATAATACTGTTATCAATCATAAATAAAAGTAACGTTATTATTACTTATTTGTAACGCACTACTTTATTAATGAAAAAGTAATGTAACGTGATAAAAATAATTTTAGGTAACGCAAATGTAATTTAAATAAAAATATTTGAAGTAACGAGTAACATAATTTCATTACATTTTAAAAGTAATTTACCCAACACTGATAATAAGTCATAACATTTTCGAAATATAATATCGTGACTATTTTTGAATTATTTATAGGCGTAAGAAAATTTCGAGTTTTATAATTTTTTACTTAAATTACTATCGAATTACAACAAAATAAGAAAATCATTGAATCGTTAATTTACAGGTGAATGTAGAACTTGAACTTCAAAAGCTCATAAAAAATTAATTTGACTTTATGGTTAACTTTGTTTTTAAAAAAGGTAAAAAAAAAACTCACGAGGAATCTCGTATTACATTTTCAAATCTTAGGTATAGAAAGAAAAATAAATAAGCAAAATACAAAATACATAAACGGGGATGTCAGCTGCTAGATCGCAGCACTCTAAATATTTTTATCAGTGCTCGACCTCGTGCTCGGAACGCTGTGATAAGTGACAATCATCGGAGGACGGATATGCCGTTGTCGATCGTGGGACGTGTATTTTTGAAATTTGAAATTTGTATTGTCCCGCATTCGAATCCCGTCAGTCAGGCAAAGACTAAGACTTTTTTTAGAGATGAACTCGATCAAGAAGTGAGTAAGATATTTGCATTGGTATTTGATAAGCCTGGTAAATGGTTTGTCACAAAGGTGCTCATGTCTGAATGTCTCATTCTATAGATATATGTGAATGTAGGTACCCTCAAGTTTATATGTTTTTATTTTATTTTTCAGAAATATACAAGACACATACACCAAGGAATATCTTGTAAGTATATTTTCATTCTGTTAAATCAATTGTTTTTATACATGTATTGAACACAATAAATTACGACATGACTTTAGGCACTTAATAAAAGGAACGATGGTAGAGAATTAATGAACTTTCGAGATGCGTCACTAAATTTGAACACAATTCACACAGCAGATGGATCGGCAGTAGTCAAAATCGGGAATACAGCTGTTGTTTGTGGCATTAAAGCAGTAAGACAGATTATTTGATTTTAATTAAATTTTTAAATATAAAATATTTTATTTTATTACGGTATCTATGATTTTTTAGGAACTAGGTGTTCCTAAAGCTGAAACTCCAGATATTGGATATCTTTTAGTAAATATTGAACTACCTAGCTTATGTTCTAAAAAAATTCGACCAGGAATCCCATGTGATGAAGCAATGCAAATGACCAGCTTCCTTAATGAAGTGTGTAATAATTGCAAAATACTAGATCTACAACAATTGTGTATTTCTGTTGATAAATTAGTGTGGGTCTTGTCGTGTGATATATATTGTTTGAACTATGACGGATCTGTTTTAGATGCATGTTTAATAGCATTGTTATCAGCATTACAAACAGGTACAATTTAAGGTATTTTAATGTTAATATTTTTTAATTAATTAAATAATTGTATTGTAGTTAAGATACCAGAAGTAAAATATGATAAAGAAACTGAAGAAACAACTGTCATTGAAAATTACATTCCGTTAAAAGTTAACAATTTACCAGTATCGTCAACCTTTGGGGTATTTAATGAAAAATATATTTTAGCTGATCCAACTGAAGAAGAAGAGCAATTATGTGTTAGTAAACTGACAGTTGTAACCAATGGATCCTTATTATTTTCATTACACAAACCTGGTGAGTCACACATTTTATAGTTAATTTAAACCTTTGAGTCTTCAAATATTATTATAAAATATAATTATTAAATAATTTGAAATCATATCTTTGGCATAATTTACCTACATAGAGTATACAGAGCTCATGGGTAGTATAATTTTTCTGTTTTAATATTCATATTATACTGATATACTCTCCGCAGTATAAGTATGCAACTATGATGTATCTATAAATTACATAATTTCAAGATTAAATATCTTGTGGTGATTGAAATACTAGTTCTTTAGCTTACATATTATACAGTATTATTTATTTAATTTATGATAGTCAGTCCTTACTATTCGCAGCAGCTAGTCCAGTACAATTTCACATTTTTGCTGGGTTGCATTAACAATCACTTAAAAGCACACATTCGATGAACCAATAGTGAACTAGTGGTCCATTAAATTTATCAATATTCGTACCATTTGTTTTTGGCATCAGTTTATTTGAAAATTGAATGAATAATTGTTGTAGAGGCCTCCCAGCGGAGGTAAAATTTTATTTGATTATCATTTTATTAGTTAGACAGTTTTTATGTATAAAACAAAAATATTGCATGATAATTACCATGCATTTTGATTACTGTTCAGTTGAATTTCCTTTTGATGCCAAATATAAAGCTAAATATTGATTGAATCATATCCTACTTAAGATATTTAACTTGATATTAATTGAAAAATACTAAATTGAAATTTATATGTATATAATATGGATGGCGCATACTGCTAGTTCATAAATAATCTCATTTACATAATATAAAACATGTTGATTAAAAGCACAACATATAATTGTATTATTTGTTTTTATTTTTAGGAGGAGAATTCATAAAAGATAGCCAAATTCAAAATTGTATTAAACATGCTAATAACAGAGCAAAAACAATTTATCAATTAATAAAAGCTGCACAATAAAATAATTTGTATATTTTTGTTCTTAAAAAATAAGTAGGTAATATGCAATGCATATTTGTGGCAATTATTATGTTGTTATTACTAACATGTTTATTTTATTTTAACTCATTGTATAAAGCAAAAATGTTACCAGGAGTAACTAAATGATAATAATAATAATTTGTATTTAAAATTGGCTGCTAAGTTTCAACAATCAAGATTAACTGGTGTATCTTTGAGTTATTGTTTTTATACTTAATGTTATGGATGTTAATTGGTCAGTTGGAGTCAAAAGTTATAAATAGGGCCCGAAATTTCATGCATTTGCATGTTTTTACTGAGTATGTCAAAAAGTTACTGGATCAGCTTAAAATTTAAATCACAACCTAGAGTTCAAAAATGAAATTTTAGTTTTTATATTTTTGCATATTTTGAGATTCATTTTCTTAAATACTCATATTTTAAAATAAATTTTCACTGCATATCTATGTTGTTGTTTTTTTTTTTAATAATAATATTTCATAAAAGCTTAAAAATAAAAATGTACAAATACAAAATAATAACCTGTTTAAAATTAGACAGTACTTTCAGATATTATAGCTCTTGCATCTTGGTATATTCTTGAACATGGTTCAAGCTACTCTCTAAACTTTTGTGATAACTCTAAAAAATATAACCTCTGAAATTTTTGTAAATATTCGTTGAGTAATTTTTGAGGGTATTAACAACAAACCTAGAAGAATCATTTTTTAAAGATTATTTATTTATTGAAAGTCATGAACACGACAATATTGTATGCATGCTTTTACAGTCTTACCACATCTGCTAAGTAACCAATTTACAAATGGCACCCATTTAAACCAATACAAAAAAAAAAAAATACTAATTTCAACTTTTTACCTACTGGCTACTAATTACTACGCATTATAATCTGTAACCAGTAGTTATAGTGTATGATATATAATATGTACTGTAATAATAAAATTGTGTAGTTAATGTGCAGTTACCAATAACATTATGAGATTAACATCTAGTGTACGGGTGACCAATCAATTTTTATTGCATATATAAGCAATTAGGTTTTCATAAAAAATATATAAGGTATAGAATGTATATAGGGCTGATTTATGAACTTAAATTGATTATATAAATATTGAAATATCAAATAGGCACAAGTAGGGGGGTCTTAGGGGTAGAATTGTCCCCACAAATAATGTTAAAATTGTATTCAATGATAAATACGATTCAGATCGGAGACGGTTATAGATGACACTACGATTCAGGACAGTCAGGCCATGGTCTGACCTAATACTGACTGGATAACATACTAACCTACCAAAATTTAAATTTAAAACTTATTTTGTAGTTAGATTTTTTTATCATATTTTTAACTTGGCCTGTTCTAATGACATTTTATAGTTTCGCCTAAGGAAATGGTTATAATATATTATTGACATTTCAAAAAAAAAAATTAAACATCTATATTTTATGTAGGTGCTAGCCTAACCTAACCTATAAAGAAAACAAAAAAAATTGTGTGAAACTATTCCAATCAGAAAATAGAAAGATAAGTATACAAAATGATTAGGTAGGTTGACTACTTTGGTAAGAAATATGCAGGATATTGACATGAAAATTGTCAGTAGGTATACCGTATACATCTTATATAGGTACCTACTTATTGCCGGGTCGTTGTTAAAGTAATTCATTCCAACGATCGGAGGATATAAACAGAGCCGGTATGGGGGTGTGAAGGACCTAATACTTTGTGTGACGACAAAGGGCAATAGGCTTTTTTATTGGGTTGGGGGAGGGGCACCCAGTCCCGGCTATTGAACTCTGAGAGCCCTAGCGCAATGATACAACATTTTGGGTCCCTCATGAAAAATATTGCAGCATACCCAGTACCTATGCCTATTTATTTAACATAATAATTCATATACTATGATATTTGGTTCTTCTACTTTAAGACATTTACGTAGATACATACCTAATATTATAGCCATGTATACCAATACCACAATGACTTTTTTCACCTACTAATTGAGAAATTCATCAAATTTTATAATAATGATCTATATTATTAAACACAGGTACAATAGTCAAATAGGTATTTTGGAACAACAACTTGGAATAGATATGTAGATAAGTACCTACATATAAATATGTGGTAGACATGTTTTTCTCAACTCCAGTGGCGGAATTAGGGGGGGGAGGGCTTAGCCACCTCCGACTACAATTTTGATATAAGCCCCATATGGATTATTTTAAATAAATAGTTTTGTTAGGTGAGGTGTAACCCCCTTCCCAGAATTTTAACACTATTTTCACCTATGTTCAAAATGTTATAACCTTGGAACTAAGTCCGACCGACAAATTCTGATTGTACCATTCTACTTAACTCGTTGAAGTATACCTATTAAAAAAAATGTCATGGCCCGAGGGGGGATAGGACACCCAATATGTAGAATGTAGATTATATTTAGATTTCTATGTTGAGATAATTTTAGTTTTAAAAATATAATGCTATTCATCATAGAACATAGTCCCTTATTCTCATAATAGTAGGTATATGTTTATACAAATATGCTGTACTATACAATATAATAAATTATTAAAACAAAATCATTATTTTATTTTTGTTAACTTATACACAAATTTTAATATATGTACGATACACTACATTCAATTTAATATTGTATAGGTTAGCCGTAAGACTTTCAAAAACAAATTAATCTAATTTGAAGTTGTCATATTTTTCTAAATTAAACTAATACAGAAAACATTTAAATCAGAGCCGTGTTAAGGGGGGCAAAGCAGGGCCTAAAATTGTGTGCAGTTCTTATTTTTGGCTTTTATAAATCTTTATTTAATATTCAATATTGATTATTGAAAATTACTAATTAGCATATTGTATTTGTTTAAAATCCATAACACTAAAAATAATACAGACTACACTATATTCTGGGCGGCTTATAATATAATTAGTATATTAACCCAAGCTATTTCGTTTTTAATTTTAAAATGTTAAGTCATAATAGCCATATAGGTATCAAGGAATTTAAAAAAAGATTGTCTTAGATTGTTTTTATTATAACTAAATATTAATGAATAGCAAAAACAACTATGTAATAAAGTTATATGTGGCATGTGCACTACTAGGTCTATGTTCATTATTTTAAAATATTTTGGTGTGGAATTAGGTGTGCAGTAGCAAAATATCTTAATTTTAGGCCCTGGGGCAAAGGGGGCATTTGCTCCTTGGACCGTTGTTTTGTAAAAGTAAGGGAGCGCCTTTATGTGTGCTTAATATGCTACCTGTGGCCCCGTAAACCATTTTTGCCCCGAGGCGCTGAATTGCTTGACATGGCACTGATTTAAATATTTACATTCCAGTCTTGTTGAGAATACTTTTCTAAAGTATTCAGAATACGTATTTATATACTTGGTGTTATTTAAATTTCAAATACGTATAAGTAGGTACTTATTTGTAGTATATTAATATATAAATATTATAATTAAATAATTTAGAGGATGTCAGCACACTATTTGTTTTCTCTCTCTGGCCCATGTGCAACATAGAAAAAACGATTCTGCGCTAATGTGTTTTGTAATCTTAGAGTATAATCACTCATTATAAAAAAGATAGAGAATAATATTGACATATCGATTTCTCTAAATATTGTTTCAAAACAATTTAAACATCATTTAAATTTACAACATTTTTTTGTTTATTTTGAAAGTCGAATTCAAAGTCAAATAACAATAAAATATAAAATCAATATGTCATTCCCTCTAAAATATTATTCTCTATCTTTATTGTAATAGGTGATTTTACTCTAAGATTACTTAAAAACATAGATAAAACGTTTCTACGCAAATGCGTTTTGTCTATGTTGCACGTGAGAGAAAACAAATTGTGCGCTTACATCCTCTTAATAAATACCATTGTATTGTTTGATATAGAATGGTGAAATGAAAAAAAAAGTATTTAGTATTCTAGAATAAAATACAAAGAAAATGTATTTAAAAGTCGAAGTATTATAAATACCAAATTAGTAAATAAATACAAGTATTCGAATACTTAACAAGACTGTTACATTACCAATTAACTTAATTCATATTGAAATGAACTAAAAATGCTTACATAATCACAATTCATAATAAAAAGCTACTTGTAACTACATACAAAAAAACCTGTTTGCAATAAACTAATTTATATAAATGTATGTCAAATTGTCTAAAACTAAATTGTTTATGATATAAAAAATCTTATAATGGTATATACTAAGTTTAATAAATATTAAAGTTACATAAATTATAACCAGAAATGGCCAAAATAATTACCAGTCATGACTATTTTTTTTTAATCATAAAGAATGTATTCGCAACAATAAAGTCAATTTTAAACAAAATTAATTAATAAATTATACATTAAATTGCATAACTAATAAAAATATTATGAAGTTCTTTATTGTATTCAAAAGATGAGAAATAAAATATAAAGTTATAAAAATAAATTATACATGTATTTATGAAGATCGTTTTCGCTTAACAGATTTGATATTTTCAGTGCTTGAGGATGAAGTATAATTAATTTCTTGAGATGAAATATCATTCATCTACATAATAAGAAATTAATTAATTATCAAGTTTATAATTATATAACCTATATCAATATCATTGTTATAAATTATTTGAACTAATCATGTGTATACTATACAATGGGAGAAGGAACCTTGGCAGCCAGCTATTGTACACAGCATCAACAAGTAGGCATTGTATCTTTTTTGATGTGAAAACATCTTATTTTTATTGAACTTAAGCCCGGCAATTATGGCCATTAGCTGTTTTGTTGTTTTGAAGGGGAGGGAACAGTTGGAACGGTTTGTTGAACCACGTTTTTAGATTTGGCAGAATTTCAAGTTGGCACCTATAGGTTTCTGCCATGCCCGGTAAGGGACAGTTGTCTGCCCAGATAGAGGAGCTGCCCGTGGTTGAGGTTTGAACCGGCAACGGTTTGTGTCGGAACCAACGCCACTCCACAGGACCACTCCTTCCCCTGCATTGTATCTTGTCTTAACGGTAACCAAGCAATAACTATGATAATTTTTGACAAAAACTGGTTGCTGTTAAGGTTCCTTTTTATATTGAACGATGTATAAGATAATATTATCTTCTAACGGCTTATGTAATTAATGGAGTGTATAGGTAATCAAGCATAGATTTATAACACATTAACACTGATATACCAGTTTGATTTAAAAAAAGAACAATATAAAGGCATTTTTACCTGATCTTCATTATTGAACTTGTTTAAAGATGATGGAACCAATGTAATAACAGGATTAGGTGATGTAACCTAGAAAGAAATACAAATTACAAGTTTACACAGATATGTTAAATTATCATACATATTTAGAAGTTAAAACACCTAATACTACATATTTTATTATGCAGTGAAAACCAACTATATTGATTTTCCATCTGATTATATTATAAACGAAAATGTATAGAGATTTCACTATTAAAATGCATAGGTAAGTAGATAACTTGATAAATGCATTACACTACCTACAATATGTAAAACAAGTTAATGGAAATGTAAACCAATTATTACACGCCTATAAAATTTTCAAATGCATATATAAGTAATACATTGTTAAATTTATAATACTCAATCAAACAATTAAGGATGGATAAAATGTAAAAGGTATAAGTCAAAAATGAGCACCAAATTTAGTTTGGTCATATTGGCCTTATAATATGTATGCACATATTAAATTAATATTTTTGATTTAAACAACAATTATCTTATATATAAAAATCCAGTATCACGTCTTTGTCCGGAATAAACTCCGAAACTACTGGACTGATCTTGATGAAATGTTTACAATCTATGTAATTTGGCCGAACTTAAAATATAGGCTAATTTTAAAAGGGAGAGGATCAACTCCGGGTGATGCTAAAATGGGAATTTTGAGATTTCAGATGGAAATTTTTGTTTATAAATGGTTGCCACAGGTTTTTAATAATAATAATAATAAAAAAAGAAACTATTTGCTTTACTTTTTAAATATAAATTATAATATAATATAAAACTATAAAAACGTGAAATGAAAATCTCTGACAGGCTGAACTCTGGAACTACTTATCAGATCTTCTTGATTTTTTAAACGAAAGAGTATTTCACGGAGGTTTTTTATAAAAGAACATTTTAGGTTGCTATTGGTTAATCGGGCATGTTTGTTGATTTGTATTATTATTATTTTTTGTCAATATACATATATATAACGAGCTGATCCCGAGCACTTCGTTGCCCGTTAAATGTATCAACTCTATATGACTTAAACTTTGTTTAATTTGTTATTTAATATTTGGTGTATGGTGTTCAAAATTTTCCGTTGCCCAGAATAAAAATTCTGATTCACAGCAGTACATTGTCAGGTAGGCAATCTACCTGCGGTAGATCGTGGACCCCGTGCTGTTTGTACGTAAGTGTATGATTACAGTGCATAACTCTAAAGTATTAAAGTTATACCAAGTTTGTCGTTTTTACTTAATTCCACCTACAATGGATTAATATAATCAATTTATACAAAATCCTATTCTAACCTAACCGTACTAAAATCCGACGAATAAAAAAAAAACAAATTTAACCCTTTGTAAATTAACCTATCTTCTTCCCAGAGGTCCATCTACCCACAAACATTAATTTATATATATATCTAACTATATAAATACACAGACTATAACTATACAGACTAAACTCTGGAACTACTTATCAGATCTTCTAGTATATATTATAAATGTCTTGATTTTTTTTTTTAAACAAAAGAGTATTTCACGGAGAAGGTTTATATAAAAGAAAATTTTAGGAAAATCCACCTGTGTATAATATGTTGGTTGCTATTGGTTAATTGGGCATATTTGTTGATTTGTATTATTGTCTTTTGTGTCAATATAAATATAAGATCTGATGAGTAGCTCCAGAGTTTAGTCTGTATAGTTATAGTCTGTGTATTAATATAGTTAGTTGGTAGATTAGACCTCTGGGAAGAAGATAGGTTAATATTTACAAAGGGTTAAATTTGTTTTTTATTTCATTCATCGGATTTTAGTACGGTTAGGTTAGGATAGGATTTTGTATAAATTGATTATATTAAGTAAAAACGACAAACTTGGTTTAACTTTGATACTTTAGAGTTAAATCATACACTTACGAACAAACAGTTCGGCAGGGTCCTCAATCTACTGCAGGTAGATTGCCTATCTGATAATGTACTGCAAATCAGAATTTTTATTCCGGGCAACGGAAAAGTTAAGATAAATTTTGAACACCATACACCGAATATTAAATAACGAATTAAACAAAGTTTGAGTCATATAGAGTTGATAGATTTAACGGGCAACGAAGTGCACAGGATCAGCTAGTTGTATTATAATTATTATTTAAAATGTTTAAACAAAATTTGGTTTACATAAAACTCAACTGGCAAATCGCTATGATTTTTACTAAAATATACATTTTTTTGAATTTATTTTTTAAAATTTTAACTCATGGCATTCTTAATTTCTTGAGTATTTTCTTAAAAACCCTGGAGTTCCTTTTAATAATAACTTTGATTTTATATAATTACTAGCTGATCCCGTGCACTTTGTTGCCCATTAAAAATGCTAACTCCATACGACTATATGAATAATATGTTTTATTCATATAACGGTTACCATAGCAGCCATTTTAAACCAATGGCAATCAATAATTATTATTATAATAGCTTTAAAACACATGGAAACCATTTATAAACAAAAATTAAATGACATATTAAATCAAAATCACCTTGGATCATTATTATGCTCAGAAGGGAGGGGGTCTCTTTATGGACACTTTACAAATATAATATATTTACTTACATATAATTATAATATTTATTGGGAACAAATCTAGTTTAACATTTAACGCCCATGCTATTTTTTTTCAGAAACCTATGTATTACTAGTTAAAAACAATGTTGCAAAAATAAGTTGCAGAAATCATTACCTAGTTTTTAAGTTATAGCCTTACAAAGTTCATGATTTTCGGTGTTTTACGCAATCGTACAACTCAATATTTTACAGCGCGTTTGGATTTTTTCTGTTTTACTGAACACAATTTTTTATCAATTATTTTTGTTTTGAAATACCTATGTAGTTAAGCATGCTAAAATTATGTGGTGGTCTGAATTTGGCGGTCAGACTTATCTTAAAGTTATAGCTAATTGAAATTAAAATCAAAAACATCCCTCCACTTGTAATGTAAAACCTCCATGGGTGGTGTCAGAATTATTTTTGCACCATAATTTTAAAATCATTAATTTACCTAGGTTTCAAAAAAAAAAATTTTTTGTTACCTATTGGCACAGTAAATTATAAGTGTACGTGTGCGTAAAATACTGAAAATCATGAACTTCGTAAGGCTGACATAAAAATTAATGATTTCCGGCAATTCATTATTGCACCATCGTTCTTAACCTTAAAGGCTCTGTCAAACAGAACGCGTTATTGGCTCGTCAGCATGGTGCTTTCATGCGCGTGAATATCGCCGTGCCTTAACAAATTACCAAATCACGCGACGTGAAAATAACGCTTTCTGTTTGACAGAGCCTTAACTAGTTGTAATACATAGGGGTCCGAAAAAAAAAATTTGCGTGGGTGCTAAGCTAGATTTATAACGCTAAATTTAACAAATATTTTGTTCGAAAAAAATTTCAAGCCAACACCTCCTCCCATCCAAAATTTCTGAGCATTTCTGGCCTCTGCATTGGATAATAGATCAAAGTCATTCACAGGTAAAAACAAATATTTTTTAGGCTTAAGATGAAAATAATATAAACAATTCTATATTTGAAAATATTAAGTTGTATTAAGTGTATGTTAATTTTTAAGTATAATTAAAAAAAATTAACTTCAGAATTTTTGTATTTTTCTCCATTGTTTTTAAATGTTACATAAGATACATATAGGTTCCTACAAAAAAAAAAACCAAAAGTTTGAGCTGGTCTTAAACTAGATCTATACCTTCTGTAAATTATTATGATTAAAAAGATTTGATTAATTTTTATTTTGTATTAGTAGTACTGATGTACTGTAATAGGTAGTACACTACCTAGTACTCAAAAATCATGCCACTGTTGTATTACAATATATTTATAGAATATTAGTAAATTTTACTAATCACATATTCATCATACCTGTAAATTAGACAATCTGTCTATATTTGTAGTTAAATCATCATTAAGTTGTTTAGTCTCCTGATAATATGTAGCATTAGGTTTATTTGAAAATCTTCCTTCTGTTAACTTAGCTGCTACAGACAATCCCTCTTTTTTAATAATGAATTCTGGACCTTTTAGACAGACCGCATTACGATGTAAATGTTTTACAACTTTTATATTTTTCTCCGTTTTATCATCACAAGAACTTAGTCCTCTTGCAAAGTTATGTAAAGGCGGTCGATTGTTTATATTATCATAAGATGTTTTCAGTGAAAAATCATTTTTTCCCAAAAATTTAGTATGATCTGTTTTTGATTGAATAGCTGGTTTAGATTTAATATCTTTGCTCACATTATGGTCTTCAAATCTTTCTAAATTTTTAGATGCTAGGCGATAATCAGTATTTAAAGCAGCAGATGAAAATATTGTTTTATATTTAGGTGCTAATGACATAGTTGCAGTGCTTGATTCTGGCGGTAGTGCTGCATCTGTAAAACTCTGTTCTAATGACACTACAGTAATATGACTTGATACTGTTGGTAATATAGTCATGGGACTCGACAATAATGATATTTCTTTAGCTGATTTTGAGTCTAATTCTTTGTGAACTACATTAATGGATCTGTCATCGAGTAAAGCATTTGATTTTGATCTAGCCAGTGATGGTTTAACTGGGTTTAAACTTTTTGTTGGAAATTGCTTAAGACCTAATGAAACATATAATGGTGTTGTTGAACTTTTTAATGATTTTGAATCAACAGATATTTTGTTTGTTGACAATGATTCAACTTTATGAGGGATTAACTTTTTTAATTGTACTCGTTTCTTCTTTTTTTGATCCTTATGATTTTCTGTAAAATTAAATATGATTATTTTTCTTATAGTAACAGCTTAGAATTAGTAGAAAATGTTTTTTTTTTCATTTGCTAGTTAAATAATTCTTATACAAATTGTATTTCATATCTGATTTTTTTTTAGCATTAGAATATCTTAATTTATTATAGGTACGTACAATAGCACTTAGAAAACTTAAAAGTTTTATTATTATTATTTTATTAAACATTTAAAAAAAAAATTAAGAAAGAACTAATAGTTTCACTTGTTGATTAAAAAGTCATATACCTAATTTACATTTTATTCATAAATGTTTGATTTAATATTTTAAGGGTCCTCGCTATGTTATAATTAGAGGACGGGAAACCCGCTTGCGTTGTCTCTGTCTCTTATAAGAGGGTAACATAGCAAATTTTACGTTCAACAGAACACGTGTAGACTGTAGATCCATTAATTTGACCGAATTTATGTTTTTACATATCGTTACTGAGTCTATGCAGTCTTATGAGAGTAATGTGGACGGTTCTCGTTCAATTACAATGCGTAGAAAAAAGTTTTTTTTTGCATATTTGAGAATATTTTATGGGTTAGAGCATATTTAACCCATTTAGCATATTTTGGAATATTTCGATAATTGTGAGAAAAAATTTGTATTTATTTTGAATTTTAATATTATGGTACCCAGGAAAAAGTTTTTTGAACATTCAAAATTTTTTTTTTATCATTTCCAACTCTTATTAAAGTGCAATAGAATACGCAATTCTTAATACCTAATTAATACCTCACTATTAAAATAATGTTGAAAAAAAAAAATTTTAAATGCATATTTATGTAAATATGATGTTTGTTGATTATTTTTGCATATTTTTTAAATTTTTAAGAGAATAAAATGAGAATATTTGAAGGTTTTTTAGAGAATATTAGCATCATATTTTAGGTATTTTAAGAGAATATAAATCCGGTCTTTACTCATAACTCACTTTAAAATTAAAATATAATAAAAAGCCTATGAGGTTGCCTAGATAATAATCTTACTTTAGATTTTATAAGAGGTCAATTCACTTTAATTTTAAATTAACGGACCTACAAGTGTTTTGCTGAGCGTACAATTTGCTACGTTACGTACTTGTAAGATGAAGACAACACATACGGGTAACAATAAGTAATTTGTTATCGCACTCCGGGATCTATATGTTAGTTGAAAATGATTATTAGTGTGAGTGCACAGTCAGTCACTGAGTGGGGTTCAAAGTGTACCCATTAAAGCCACTCTCGTACGCTTATGCACATATCAATAACTCCATAGCAATTTTAAAATTCACGAAACAAATTTTACAGAAACCGACTTATTATTTTGACAAAATGAAAGTTGGTTAATGATTTCAGATTTTAATTCAGCAGAAAAATGTCTATAGATTGTACAGAACACTTTCCACTATTCATTTTTAATTTAATAACAATATTATGAAATGATAAAATATAAAATCCATATTTTCAAGTTTTCAATTACAGTTCAAAATTAAATACGATTAAATAATTTCCAATTTTCATATTTATATGCTAAATTCAAATCTTTGTTCAAAATTAAAGCCAGACAACATAAATTTAATTTAATATTCTCAAAACTTTAGGTCTTTTGAACTAAAATTGATGGTAGTAGTGACTACCATCACTATTCCCCTAAATAAATAAATGTTAAAAAAATATGAAAATAAATTACTTACCTTGATTCTTTGGTAACCTTTTTGAACTACCAAAATTAATGTCTTTCTTCTTTGATTTCACCTATAAAAAAATTATATTTTTATTTGAAAAATAACAATCATCGAGTATAGTACAAAACAGTAATTTCAAAATTAAAACTAGAATAACAGCATAGTTGTGACAATTTTTTTCTTAAAATTACTTTGACCTTTGATACAAAGCCATCAAATTCATAAAATTGAAAGTCTCAAGATAATATGAACTATAATCAAATTTAAAGAATATTATATGTTTTCTCTTCAGTTTTTTTTTAAAGTTAAATTATGTTAAGTTAAATTAACTCACAAGAATGTGTTTGATAAATAAAATATATTACTAGCATTACTTCAATTTAGTGGTGCCAAACACGTACATCAGGTAGTTCAATTGAACTGCCTTTAAAATTGAGGGGAAGGGTGGGTGGGTAAAATAATAGAGTATACTTCTAAGTCTTTCTGCTATAATTTTATTAAACATAGGAATATCATTACATTATTTATATATAATTAGTTAAGCCCGTTTTACAGTCATTTGAAGGGGTGGTAAATTGGAAGGTTTAAAACCTAGGTTGATCAAACTATTTTAACTGCCAGTTTTAATTTCATTCAGCGTAACTGCTTAAGTATATGTATATATTTATTTATTTTAATTTTACCTTTTCACTTGCCCTATAATATAAACATCTTTTTGTTACATCAGTCTCTTCAGGTTCAATTTTAGGTATAAATTCTAACAACTCATCTAGAAACTAAAATTCAAACAAATTAAATGTTTTAGAGTTAACATTAAAATAGAAAATGTTCACGATTTTTGTTATGCAATACATACCTTACAAATATCTGTTGAACTAGGTTCATAAACATTGTCATTCAACAATGATGGAACACATGTAGTAGACTGAGGTACTGATTTATCATCACTTTTATATCTTCGAACCACTAACGTGTCAGGATTAACGTTTTTTTTAAGAAATTCTAATATCACATCAATGTAGGCTTTTAATTTATTTGTTTCAAGATTTATTTTAAACCTATAACAACACAAATTGGCATGTAAACTTTCTTGATTTTTAATTTTTAGAAATTTTTCAACTGATATCACATCCAAGCGGTAAAACAATTTGAATCCAGAAAAATGTCTGTGCTCCACAAAAAATCATTTTCATTTTTATTTAGTGAGATAGATCTCCAAAACCGGAGAGCAGATTTTGTTGTTTGGGGTCTTGTTGGATTCGCATTGGTTAAGGGAAGTGCAGTGACGATTTTCAGAACTTTATCTTTAATAGTTAATTCACTACAGAACATTAAAAAAAATCAAAACAAATTTTATTGGGTGTTCTTTGATGTTTTTCAGCTTTACAGCTTAGTAGTGAAATAACGATTAGAGATAAAAGTTCTGAAAATCTTCACTGCACTTCTCCTATCCAATGTGAATCTAACAAGACACCAAGCAACAAAATCCGTTTTCCAGTTTCGAAAATCCACCTCGCTAAATGAAAATCTAGCAAAAAATAACTCTTTTTTATCAGTGAAAAATTAAATATTTTTTTTAAAAAAATTTGAATTCCACATTTAGTATCTACTTGATAATCCCTTTTTAATGAGTTATCAACCAACTTTCTAGCTATCATAGTTTAGGGGAAAAGTTAAAAAATAGAAATTTTGGGACTGTTCACGCCAACGTTTTTATAGATTCAAGTGGTTATACCGCTTGGGTCTGATATCAAATCTCTCTCATTAATATTTTGTACTAAAGCTAGCTAAATTACCCACCTACTCATCATTACTGAGTTACATTTTTATTATTTTCCTACATAACACAAATTCTTGAAGTTTTTAAAATTCAGACTTTTTTCATTTCAATTTCAAACCAATCATTTGATTAAAAATCAAGAAAGTAAAATCCTACAATTTAAATTATTTATTATAAATTTCATACCTCATCTTCTTAGAACGTGGGACAATTGAATTCATACATAATAACATAGAATACTCTAGAGTTTCTGTTATGACAAACACGTATAATTTGATAATTTTAAATGTATGGATACGGAATTCAAACTTCCATAAAAGATGATGAATCGTATTGTCACTTGCAGTATCTTTCTAAACATAAAAATACACGAGATTCAAAAACAATAATATTAATTTAATTTAAAATAAACTAAGTATGTGAATGTCATTAAAACAATAAAATTATTTTTAACCAACCATCAATTTTGAAGATTCATTTTGTGATTCATTTAATTTGTCTTCTTGTAATTTTTTTGACAAATACATTTCAAAATCGGAAGAATCATTTTTTTTTACTTTTAGAGGGTTTAGTGTTATGGTTCGACGACTGAACAATTGATGTTGTAACTGAACAGTTAAACCAGCAACAGGCGACGAATCGATGCACATGACGGGAAAATTTCGTCTTACCAATTGCCTCTCAATAAATAGTCTTTGTTCATATGAACAGTAGGTAGGACTACATTTAGCAATTATTCGATCTACATCACTCTGAATGGACTGAAAGAATGTATGTAAAAATATAATGTATATAAAAATAAAATATGAAGAAGCATAAAATACATAGAACATAGAACATTAAATACATATTTTTTGTTAAAAATTTAAATTACAAACTTACCAAATTATGAGGATGCAATAAAATTCGATATACTCTCGTTAAATCTTCCCCATGATATTTATTATGAATTTCTGCTATAACACGTCCATTATAAAATATCCTTGGTCGAGCTTTACCAAACGAATCTAATAAACATGGTGGAAGTTGTTCTCTTTCTACAAAATCTAAAATTGAATCATCGGTATAGCTATAAAAAGTTTCAATTGGTGGTTTATTCTTATTCATGGTTATTTTAATTGAATAACCAATATCAACAGAGTATAATGTGATCACAAACACATTAGGATTAACTTCTGAAGGATCATCAAATAATTCATCCAGCAAACATGATGGGTATAAATACTGAAACAAATTAAAAATGAATGTAACATGGAAACATTACCGTGTTATTTTATTTTTACATACTTTTTCGGGCCACTCTTTAGAATCAGCAAAAAAACATAATTTTTTTTTGTGTATTTCATGTAATTTATCATATAAATTATACTTGACTTTTTTAGTCTTATCTTTAGGTTTTTCATCAACAACTAATGGTATATTATAGCTAAATTCTGGTTCTAATTCAGCACATTCACGTTGTAATTGCAGAACTTCCTTATGTAGATCTTCTATTTCTATATTTGGTTCAACAAACTCTTCTGGAAATTCTTTCATTTCTAGTAACTGTTTTTCATCAACTTTTTGTTGTAATGCTTCTATCATTTTTTGTTGTGCTAAATCTTTATATTTGTCAGTTGTTTTTAGAAAATTGCCTTTAATTTTATAAAACAATTTTTGCTCTTTATCATAAATAGGGTCAATTAATGTATTACCTTTTAACTGTTGTTCTTTGTCATACTCTAGTTTTGAATTTTTATAGAACTCTTCTTGAATTGTTTTCATTTGTTGATGTAATTTTTCTTCTAATTCTTCTTGTTGAATTTTCAGTTTTAATGGTATTTCATCTAAATCTTGTATATTTTCTATTTCCATTTGTAGTTGTAAATCTTCAAATTTCTGAGGTTTATCATTATCACTTTTTTTTTTTACATCTCCTTGTAATTCATGTATACTACCAATAGATTTTACTTGTCCTTCTTTATCAATCTTCTGTTGTATTTCTTCATTACGCTGTTCTATTTCTGTAGAATTAAATTCATCATCTGTAGCAGCAGATTCTTCAATTGGACTAAGTTCTTCAATTGGACTAAGTCTTTCTATTGAACTAGTTTCTGCTTCTTCTTCAACTTCATAATCATAAACTATTTCGGTTACAATGTTTACATCATCGTTTAATTCTTCTATTTCTTCATCGCTTTCTTGTAATGACTGTCCATCAGATTCGTCTGCATTTATTTCAGATTCTATTTGTAAGTTCCAATCCAAGCCTCCAGTTACTTCATCGTCAGGATTTGATAACCCTTCAACATCTACATCAGACTCTTCTTGAGTTTCATCTTCATTTTCTATGTCAGACACGGCTTGTAGTACTTCATCCTCCAATTCTCCCATTTCAATATTAGATTCTTCTGGTACTTCTTCAAAATAGTAGATTTCATCACAAGACCCTTTTTCTACTTCTTCACTTTTTTTATCGGATTCTTCTTGTATTTCTTCAAATGCACCATTGCTTACATCAGACCTTTCTTTAAGATTTTCGTGAGGTTGAACAGGATCAATCAATATTTTATCATTAATTGTATCTAATTTAGTTGGAAAATAATGGCTAAGCAAATTTTCAATCCTTTTATAATATGGTGCATCATCATCATTAAATGAGAGAAGTAGTTTTTCTAAGAGTTTTTCTTTGATTACTGATGAAAACATACGTTTAAATTCATCATTATATTCTCTTTCTAATTCTTCATCACGCTCTTGTTCCATGTCTATCTCTAATTCTTCAATTTCCTTTGTTATTTTTGCAATTCTTATTGCTGTTAATTCGTCACATTCTTCTTCTTTGTTTTTTCTATTTTGAAAATCACATATAAGTGATTCAATTTCTTGTAGTATTCTTTTATGATTTGTATCCATAGTTTCTTCATAATCTTCTTGCTGTAATTCTTTAACATCATGTTGTACTTCATTATCATATTGTTCTTGTAAATTTTCATTTAATTCTGGTCGCGTGTTTTCTTCTTCCAAATTTAGATTTGATCCTTTGTTTAATTTATCTTGAATATCTTCTTCAATGTCTTGTGATATGTTTACTTCATCAAATTTAATCTGTAAATTTTTATTTACTGCTTGTCTATCTTTGTGATCCGTGTGCTCTATATTTTTGTCAACTGCTTCTTGATGTTTTTTATCAACATTTTTTTGTTTTTCTCCAAGCACTTCTTCCTTTTTTAAATCAAGTTGACACCCTGAATCAACTTGCACTTTTAAGTATAAATCCACATCTACACCAGGCATTGGTGGGGCTTCAATCAGTAACTGCATTTGTATTTCATTTTCAGAATCTTTAATTAGTTCTTTGTTACATTCATGTTCCTTATCTATATCAATTTTTGGTTGGTCATCTGTGTGGAGCTTTTCCTGTTTTTTCCTAAACTCATCTTGCACTTCACCAATTAATTCTACTCCACATTCTAACTTTTGTTGTATTGTGTTATTGAATTCTTTTGGTAAGTCAATATTTAACTTATGCTTTTTATCATTAGATTTATTTGCAACTTCTTTTTCAGTGTCAGCTTCAACAGGTAAATTATTGTAAGATTTTTGTTGTACATCTCTATAGAATTGTTGTGGTATATCTTCTAGATTTGTTTTTTTCTCTAATTCCTGTTGTTTCATTACTTTTTCATGATGTTGTTTATCAAATTGGTCTTCCTCTTCCTCTATGTTTTGTTGTTTACTTGCTTTAAATTTAGTTTTCACTTCTTTTTCCTCACCTTCAGTTTCTTCACTTTCGGTTTGCCCAGATTCACTTTCTTCACTTTCTTCACTTTCTTCTTCTGAACTTTCTATATCAACAGTATGCAGATATGAATGACCAAGATTCAACAATATCTAAAAATAAAAATGTCATAATTTGATACTACGTCTTTATAACTTATCCTTGTTATTAATTTACTGTAAATTGGGCCTGATATAATGAAATAAATAAATAAAAAAATTTAAGTTAAATTATTATGTAAAAATAATAACTTACTCTCGCAAGCCTTATTTGTCTATCAGCTTCATTATCCTCCATGATGATAATAGCTGTAACATTAAGTAAATATTATAAAATACTTACAAAATAGTTTTATTTGTATTTCCCTAGTATCAAAAATAAAAAGGTGGATAAGTGGATGTCGCTCTACTGTACAGTAGGTTACAAGTGAGACACTGTAATGGATGGTGTTAAATTTGAATTCAATGATATAATATCATTGTATAAGAAAATCGATTCTGAGCAAAAACGGTCAGTCAGCCTATGAAATTACCAAGTATATTTGATGATATTATTGTGAATAAAGTAATTTATATATAACCTATTTACGTGGAACCTTGTTTTAAGATATCAATCATTAGTTATAAAAGTTTAATATTTTTTAAATTTTCAACTACAAAATAATTATTAAATTTTGTCGAAATTTGAATTTTTAATTCTTATGAAAAAAAAAATTGTGACTGTATTTTTAATATTTTTCAACTGCTATTTTAACATTATATCAGGAGCCTGATATTAAATTTTCACACTTTTTTACCCAACAAATAAAAATTAATTAATATTTATGGAAAAAAAAATTGATAACTGACCATGTCCGTAAACAGCCCAAATCGAGTCAAAATATTTTCAAAATTTTATCGTGTATAGAAAATGCTAATATAAAAATTCAGTAAAATTTTCAAGTATCTACAGTCATTCGTTTTTTAATTACAACAAAATAAGAAAATCGTTAGATGAGAAATCGAGTGAATATCAAATGTTGTAAAAATATGAATTTCAAACGCCCATAAAAATTTAATTTGAGTTTGTTGTAGACATTTTTTTTTGTGATAAACTTATGACGAATCTTGTATTACATTTTCAAACTTTAGATTTAAAAAAAAATTTTTATGAATTTCTAACTAAAAATAATTTGCAAATTTTCGTCATTTTTACGTATTTTGTCAATATTTGAACTTTAAATGCTTATAAAAAAAAAATTGTGACTGCATTTTTAATTTTTTTCATCTGCTATTGAAACAATAACGTAATTTTATAGCTTTTATAACCAACAAATAATATTGATATTTATAGAAAAAAAAACTAAAAAAAATGAAAACCGAAAATGTCTGTAAACAGCTCAAAATAAGTCAAAATATTTGGGAAATGTTATGGTGTATAGAAAATGCTAATATAAACATTCAGTCAAAATTTCATGTACCTACTGGTCATATGTTGCACCAAAAACCAAAATTGATTTTCTCAAAAACAGATTTTGCGTAAAAATTCCCGTTTTTCCTTAATTTTTCTTTTGTTTTTCACGTCGTTTTTGAAAATTACTAGGAAATGTTTACTTTTGACCCCCTCCCCCCCCCCCCCCCCCCATAGTACCAACTAGATTCATTTTCCTATCAGAAAAGTTACTGTTGAAGAAAATATAAGCATTTTTACTGTCCTAAAGGTGATAACAGACACAAAAATAAAAAAAAATTACATATCATTATAAAATCAATACATTCATTGCTTCGCTCAGAATCTTAAATCATTATAAATGCCGTCGTATTATATTATTATCATTCATTTAATTATACGGATGGGCTTTACTTAATTTTTTTTTTCATATCAATAAATAAATTAATGTATTAATATATATATATATTTATTTATATTGTAATTTTCAATTCTTAAGTTCTATTATCATTAATTATCAATTAATCTAAATAAACTTGTTACTTTTTTTGTAGTGTCATGAAACTTATTTCTAACTGTGCTTAGTAAGCAATAAACATAATAACTGACAAAATACATGCAAATGCAAAAAAAATTAAGCCACAGTCATCAGGATGATACATTGTAGGATCCTGTGTGCAGTACTATATTCAGCTCAGGTTAAGATTGAACTGTGTCGCCCATGCAGACTAAGCCGCCGAACAGTGCCTAACGCCCTAACCCATGCGTTCTGTGATTGGCCGACAGTCATCGCCAGCCTTGGTCGATCGTCGGCGCCGTGCATACGCTCCCACCTGTGTCCGGAATGTGCGAAAAAAAACGTGTTTTTGGACGAGCGAGCGGTTCAAGCTTAATCTGAACAGAGTATAGCATTACCAATTGACAATTATATCATCAAACATAACTGTGCATCTACGATTAGTCCATTCTTTAGTCAGTAATACATTTTTAAAGTATCTACTTTCTTATTATTGCTTTCTTCGATTTTATTCAGTGGACTATACAATTATATAGTATTTTTATATAGAAATACGGGTTTAAAAAATAATGTAAAAATTACTATAGTTAAATTATATAATATTGTCAAAAATAGTTATGAGTTTATGACTAGCATGGTACAGTCATGGAACTGAAGGAAAAGCCACAGACGTTTTAAACAGAAGACAAGTGTTCAAACAGGTCTAAAAACAAATACAATAAAGTTTGTACAAATCATTGGTACAGTTTGTGCAGCTGGCAGAGTGTTCGATCTAGAAATAAGAATTTTCTAGATGCCCTGGACCATAATAGTATGAACTGGTCAATTTTATAATATATTATTTATAAAATTAGAAAGCCTTAACAATTTATAATATTTGATTTAAATAGATGCAAAATATTACCAATTATATACTATTTATACATTAAAAATTAAATCGAAAGGTTAATTTTGATGATCTATTTTTATAATAAATCACCTGGATATAATTATATTTTTGCCACTGCGGTTATCTAACATACCTATTTATATGGTAATAGTGCTGTAGCTAGGGGGGGACACAAGGGACAAGTGTCGAAATTTGTTTCATGAACAATTATGTCCTAAACTAACAGGTAATAAGTATTATTTATAAGTTCTACAGAAACTAAAAAAAAAAAATTAAGTGCCCCTCCTAATAAAACAGGATTATTTTTTATTCGCTGTGTAATAACATAAATACGTTTTTGGTGAATTCAGAACTTATACTTTTGGGTTTGGAAGAAATAGGTTAAAATAATAAGCAATAAAAAACCAAAATGTACAACAGGTATTGTATTTTATTCATAAATATATTTATAGTTACCTATGTAATAGTATTGATACATGATTATAAAATTTTTATTTTTAATAACCAACTATCTAATATAAGTAAATTGCTTGGACGGATGTGTGTGGAGATTTCAAGAATAATTCATGAATTTACAGTTTCCAAGCTTGAAATATTGTTTTTTATTTTTATAAAATTGGTAATTAAACTATTTGATTGGGTAATACTTTGTAATATATACAAGCTTATTGAAACATAATGTTACAGTTTTCAACGTGGAAACGATTTACTGGTGGCATGGATAATTAATGTCAATTTTCCACCCTGCTGGATGTTTACCACCCTGCCAATGACGTGTTTAAGCTCACGTCTATGTATCCAAGATTCAACATTGAATCGGTGACCCACTAGTTTGTATAACCGACTTGAGACAAATTCAATATAATAATATGAACTTACCGTCGTATTTCAGTGTGTATTGTACTTAACAACGTCGTTTATGGAGATAACTAGGAAGTTGATATAACAAAATTGTTATAGGTAGGTACTCAAATTTACCCGACAGGTAATGAGACGACTGACTAGTGAGAGGGACAAGTAAAAAGACTTAAGGCTATGTACTCGTCTATGAAGTGTAAACCATAGGTTCTTATCCTTATGGGTGTTAATGCGTTATGCTTTGTGGCATAAGTTGAGGGCCCATTAATGCGCAGATGCAGATACTTCTATATTGATAGTTGTAATAATGCATTAATGTTCAATACTCCTCAGCCTTCAGTCCCAGATACTGAAATAGATACAAAGAAATAGATACTAAGAAATAGAGTATTTACACGCCATACTGATTGACTGAAGATTAGGGCTCAGAAGTTGTAGGAGTTGTATATTATTCTTTATGGTCTGGATTTATAGGTGACCAAGATAAACATCCGAGCTAGGTATACAATGGTATTTAAAAAAATCGAAAATTTAAAATATATATTTTGTAACTTTTAAGAATAAAAGTGCATATTTCTTGGTTTTCATACGCACATTATACAATGTATAATAACAAGTCATATTTAATACTTCTTTTTTAAAAAATTGATCTTTTTATTTCTAAGTTTTGTATTTTAATAATAATATAAAATATAACTCAGTATTATTTAATCTAGATATGTATTTACTGTATTAGTCTATTCATTTAATAATAATGGTGCGATGCACAATATACCGATGTATTATATTTTTATAAATATTTTTTTTTAACTACAATTTTCAGTTCAATAAAATTTCAAAATGCCATACAGGTTTCACCATATTTTAAGTATTGTAAATTAATTCTTCCATATTTAAGTTTCTCTTAGTGTAAATTAATAGCAACATAGTTTTTTTTTTTTTTTTTGTAATTTTTGAATAGTTTAGAATATTGACGAGTATTTATCAAATTATTTTGCATATTTGAAATTTTTCCATGTATATTTTACAATTGTTTTATACATATTTTCCTTTTTAGATCCTATAACTTCCGAGCCTTACTGATGATTATTTAGTACTGTACCCCGTAGGCAGTTGTAGTCAGCACCAGCAGTCCTGAACTCACTACTTTGTAGTCGTGTGTGGCAACTGGCGATCGGTCGCAGCGGCCGGCGCTAGGATTTTGCAGGCAATTTCCTTTATAGGCTTATAGGCATCAACAGTCAAGATATGTAAACAAAACTACGAAAGTAATAAAACATGGTGAACCGTGAGTGTGAAGCGGCCTGCCAGAGTCCTGACTCCTCAGACGACACCGTGCCGGGGCGAAGAGCTGCGCGTGCAGCCGTCAATTGTGGCCCGTGGGTGGGACATCCGAGACAACCACAGCCACTCACACCACAGAATAACGTCATGTGACCAATATCACGTGACTACACTTATTGGGTTCTGTGGTACCACTGTGGCACTGTCGGTGCAAACACTGTAAACTGCAATGGATTTCAAAATTCAAAATGTAGTGTTTTGCCTAATTAGTATGCTTGTCTATGTGCTAATTGGCTTCATAGACAAATAGACGATAGACCCATAGATAATATAAGAATCTTATATTATCTATGGATAGACCTATAAGGCTATAAACCACGGACTACTGCACTTCTTCGTTTAAATAGCCAATAATAAGTTTAATGTTTAAATAACCAATTTTATACTTTATATTATTTTTTTATACTATAAAGTCATAAATATAAATGTCATAACGATGCATCTTAAAATCTAAACTACTAAACTAGTATTTTATGACATTATGTTAATAATATTATGATCTATGATATACATTTATATTGATATCCACTCGGCTACTCCGTCGGCCGTCAGCTGTTTATTCAGTGGCCATTTTTTTTCAGTAGGTATTAATATTTACGTAACCCACATAATATAAAACCTTAAAAACGAAAAATTTCAAAAATGTTTAACCTGATGGATTATTTTTAAATAAACTGAGGAAAGTTAAATTATTTCAACCGTATAAGTTAAACTAATTAAACAATATATTTAAGTATATTATAATTTATAATATGATTTACGACTTACGTATAGGGAGTATAGGACGCCACCAGTTAGAGTCTAGAAAACACGACTGTAGACACTAAAAACCACACAACTGAGTTTAAGGGGTTTGAAATAGGCAATTTTAATGACATTTTAAGATAAATTAAAATAGTAAGTGCAAGTTAGCTACAGGCTACAAACCTACAATATTTACAACTTACAAGTGGTTTCCAAGGGCGTCCGCAGGAATTTGTCAAGGGGAGGGCCAAAAATTTCCTTTTTACATTTTTTGTCTCACTATCCTATTACTTATTAAGTATTTTTGTGATATGTGTTCTTTCATATAGACAAGGAATGTAAAAATATTTATGAATTATACGTAGATAGTTAGTTAAAACTTAATCTCACACTATTAATTTTAAATCATCAAATACATTTTTTTTTTAATAAATAAAATGTTACCTACCGTTGATTTTATAATTTTAGGTAGGTAATTTATAAAATTAAATACTTTTAGCTTATTCAGTCATTGATACCACAAACTTGAAAAGTTGAAACTACTGTAGGTATGCCATCTGTGAACATTTAATTTATTTATCAAAAAACCAAAAACTTGGTTGACACTGCAGTATTGCAGTTGGTCCCATCACTACATCTCATAATCTATAAAAGCTACGTTCTTAGTTCATAATCGTTCATAATCAAATGTAATAAAAATCACTCTGTAAAAAAAAACTTTTTATTTTTAATTTAAAAGATTGGATGTCGATCTGCTGTACAGTAGGTTACAAGAAGGTCACTGACCACTGTAATGGATGGTGTTAAATTTGAATTCAATGATATAATATCATTGTATAAGAAAACCGATTCTGAGCGAAAACGGTCAGTCAGCCTATGATATTACCAAGTATATTTGATGATATTATTGTGAATAAAGTAATTTATATATAACCTATTTACGTGGAACCTTGTTTTCAATTTTCAATCCTTAGCTATAAAAGTTGAAAATTTATAAAATATTAATTAAATTTTAAATTTGATAAATTTTGTCAAAATTCGAACTTTAAATGCTTATAAAAAAAATTTGTGCCTATGTATTTTTAATAATTTTCAACTGCTATTGTAACAATATATCAGGAGAATTGCATTAAATGTTCACGCTTTTTTACCCAACAAATACAATTTAATTAATATTTATGGAAAAATAACTAAAAAAATTGAAAACTGATAATGTCCGTAAACAGCCCAAATCGAGTCAAAATATTTTCAAAATTTTATCGTGTAAAGAAAATGCTAATATTTCAGTGAAATTTTCAAGTATCTACAGTCATTCGTTTTTAATTACAACAAAATAAGAAAATCGTTAGATGAGAAATCGAGTGAATATCAAATGTTGTAAAAATACGAATTTCAAACGCTCATAAAAATTTAATTTGAGTTTCTTGTAGACATTTTTTTTTTGATTTCTAACTCAAAATAATTTGCAAATTTTCGTCATTTTTACGTATTTTGTCATTATTTGAACTTTAAATACTTATAAAAAAAAATTGTGCATATGGATTTTTAATTTTTTTCATCTGCCTTTGAAACAATATACTAGAAATCTTCTTTTAAATTTTCAAGCTTTTTTAACCAACAAATAAAATGTTATTGATATTTATAGAAAAAAAAACTAAAATAAATTTTTACCCCCCCCCCCCCCCCTGGAGGACGCCAATTGTGGTTTCGAACTTTCGGTCTCTTACCTCTTATGTCAGTACCCATCCTAGGTAATTGTTGCGTCATCGCGCAATTATATGAAAAACATATGGGAAATAAGAAAAGCTAATAAGGCTACCTATATTTTTTATGCAATAATAAATAAATAACTTATATTATTTTAATGGCCTGTTTCTTTAATCTTCTAAATCAATACACGACTATCTGAGTTTTTTCTTGGTAACAAAAAGTAAGTGATAAGATAAATACTGTTTAGGTACTGCTAGTAAAAATATGATGATGTGTACTTACTACTTAGGCACAACTATAGAGTCAATAATCTGGAGAGGCATATACTCAGACCCACAGCCCGCATGGCCATTGCCCCCGTATTCGATTGGTGCTTAGTAAATTACAAATAGTAATCATATTATACAATAGCATATTACACAACATTAAAATAATTAGCTATTCAGCTATTATAATGCTAGTAATGCTTTATTAAACTATTGCACTCATTACTCATTAGTTAAAATACTGTGAATTATGAATAATCAAAAATAAAACAATTGAATAATACAATTTATCCTCATATTACATTTTGAAACGAGAAATACAATTTTTTTATTTATTATACAAATACAAATATACAATAAAATATTAAATGTTACATGCTACATGCCTACATCATGTCAGTACCTATGTCACAGCTAATTTATTTAGAATAATAAATAGGTCAAATTTACCAAATTAAAAAATAAACAAATTACAACTAGTGACTAACTGAGTGACTCCATTAATGTATAATAATTTAGTATGATGTATAATTACAGGGTTGCCGGTTAGGATTTTATAACATTTCCATATTTCTTTTAAAATTATCAAGAAATAGCAGACTGTAGAGTAAACTTAAAATTCGTTTCATAATTCAGATAACAAAAATTAAAAATTAAATTTTTGTATATTATGCAATTTTTTAGATTCTACTACTATTTCTGAACTTTTTAAGATGGTTTTACATTTTGGGCAGTTTTTTAATCAAAACTGGTCTTGTTTCATGAAAGAACATTTGTACAAAGGTGTTTCGATTATTGTCTAATTTTAAAATAAATATAGACTTACTAGTTACTAGGTATGGCCAGCGTCGTTCATCATTTTGTATTATTTGGTTCTAATTTTAAACTTTTGTTATCTGCTGATTTTGATTGGGTTTTTGTCAGTCACATTGAGATTTCGTCAAATGAAAATTCAAAAATGTAAGAAATTATAATAATTTTAACTTTTAAGTGATAAATTGTTAATAAGTACCTATAATAATTACTACATTTATGGTGTTTTTCATATTTAGCAATATTTAAAAACTATTTTATGTGATATAAAATCCCAGTCATGATAATAAACGTATAAAAATACATAATATATAATATTAATTATATTAATGTAATTGAAAAATTATCAACAATAATTTCTGTGTTGATTAAATTAGCAACGTTTCTTTCAATACTTAAAAGTTAAAATCAAATCTTTCTTGTCCTATTTTGCCATACTAGTCTGCAGCCTCGGATTTGATTCGTCTTCTAGAGGGGGGGAGGGGCAATATCCTTATGTCTAAAAATTCTACTCTTAACTATTCACCCACTTATAGGTTATACAGAGAGAAAAAACTATATCCAATAGTCAAATGTGTATAGGGCGTGATTAATGATTATTATTTTTAAATAGGTACTGAATACTTCTTAATCCATACAGATTTCTGAAACCAATTTTGAATTCATTTTGCATCTCATAATTGAAAATAAGCGTTCGCATGTGACTGAACTTATTGGAGTTTTATAACAACGTGCACTGCAAATTAGATATTTATCTAAATATTAGATGAACTAGATGGTAAATACTTACACAGTTACACTTGATATTTTGTTTTATATAATAACTGACAATCTTTAGACACTTTGCAGATACCAATTACCAGTTAACAGTAGTGATATATTTTATTATTCCTAGTTGACGATTTATTTATATGCATCTTAAGTTCAAATTTTTGAAAATGTTCTAACTATTTTTCAGTTAGGAATTTATAAAAGTTTTTCCTTTCGTAGCTAACAAGTAATATTAGAAATTGTGATGGAAGATTCCCCAGTCCCCACAAATGTTCCTACCTTAAACAAAAAAAAAAAAAATTTACCAGTAAGTATAATATTAATTTGTTGTGAGCGTTTGAATTTAAAATTTTTACTATATTGGGTTCTCATCGGTAATTATATTTTATTGAATTACAGAAAAAAAAAAATTCGAATTTTTCAAAAACTTGCGTAAACATTCCCGTTTTTCATAGGTGACACTTGGCGGATGTCGGTATCCATCTTGAATCGTGGTACCGACTACCGGAGTGAGGAATTGGGGGGACTTAGCAGAAATTTGTCGTGACTAAATACTAATTAGTAATAATTCCCAATTGGCCCAAATTGTATATTTACGCCAATGAGTACCTATACACGGATGACGGATTACTGACTACTGTCACTTGTAGTTCGTGTTATAGTACTGTCTATACAAATATACAGTCTACATTATGTTTCTACCACAGCTCGTAACTAACTGTGTGTACGTGTACTTTAAATTTTAATAGTGTTATTATTTAATACTTAATACTGTAGGTAATAGTTATTACTAATAGGTACTACTTATTTAGTGTATTTTGCTTATTATGCATTTATGCGATATTCTTCTTATCTATAAACTATAAAGTCTTCATGGTTTTGTCATAATGTCATGATTCGCTGTTATTGATGATAAAACATTGAGTGAAGAATATAGATAAAACAAATAATTGTGATAAAAAGAAACCGCGGCTGTGGGAGACTCGACGCGTGTTGGCCGGGCGCATAGAATAATATTATTATTATTTATTATATTATTACTCAATGGCCGGGCGGGCGGCTTGCCGATTGCCGAACCAGCTACGCCTTGTCGCGATATTCAATACCGTTGTGGCGTATCTATTTTGAAAATGCACTTCTCTGCTTATCTCTCGTCACCGCCATCCGTTGTTACTTGTTAGTCATTACTCATTATTAATTTATGTCGATATTTCAATTTTACTACTATTCGTTCATAACGTTTATATTGCTATGGGAACTAATACTTCGTTAGTTTGTGCTATGTACACGTACTACATTGCTTGTCGCTTGTAATCAAGTACAGTATTTAAATATTGGTAGGTATAAAATAATATATTATTATTATGACTGGTTACTTTCCATGTCTAAGGTCAGAATGAAACGAAATATTAAAAGCATACTAAAGTATTTAATTTTCATCGTGATCACTGCACTTGTAACAACTGTGATTTTTAAATTGTCTACTCAATTTAATCGATATGAAAATGATGAAACTATACACCAGAAGACGGATTTTGACAATAAACAGTTATATGCAAATAAAAATCATAATAATAAAATTGACTGGCATGATTGGGAATTGACTAATATAGAGAAACAACGAACTGGTAATAAAGTGGAATGAATTTGATTTTATTGTATTGTAATAAATTATATTGATGTTAGTATATTTAATTATATTTAGGTATTGGTGAACAAGGAGTTAGCGCTTCACTCTCATCACTCAATCGGCATAAATATGATGAATTGTATAAAGTAAATGGATTTAACGCTTTGTTAAGTGACAGCATATCTGTTAATCGCTCAATACCAGATATACGGCACAAATTGTAATTTTTTCCCAGAGTTTAAATATTATTTCTCCATATATTTATGTCCAGTGGCGCACAGAGAAATGTTGAGATCACATGGAGTTGACAAAAGTATTACCACCCACCCCTTATTTTTGATATGTAAATAATCGTTTTCACTGCTCTAAAACAACAGCATTTCTATTCACATAGGTAGTCCACAAATATTAATTATTATAATATACTTTTTAAGCTTTTATATGACCTCAGTATACTCATCCCCTCTTAAGAGTTCATGCAATATTGCAAATGTATTACTTGGTTACTTGGCCTGGGCGCCACTGCCCATGTCATATACCGTGTGTCCGTACAATCTGGGTACACTTTAACTCAGTTACCTACAACATTACTCAGTACCCAATACATATTTTAGAATTCTGTCTGTGAAGATTTATGATCCAATAGTCTAGTTTTATGTACCGCAAACAGAATTAAAAAATATGTATAGGTTACTGAATAGTATGGGTAGCTTAATTAAATTGTACCCTGTTTTTGCGGACACTATTTAATCTCTTTTTTATTTATTGAAATATTTATTTTTATATTGATTTACAGGTGTCGTTTTAAAAAATATAATAGTAAATTACCTACGGTTAGTGTGGTTATACCTTTTCATAATGAACATTTCTCAACACTTCTCAGAACTGTGTATAGTGTCTTAAACCGTTCTCCTAAAATCTTACTTAAGGAAATAATTTTAGTGGATGATTCAAGTACAAAAGGTATATATACCTAATTAGTTTTATTATTTTATCACTAAAATTAAATTCTTAAACTTATTGATGTAATGGGCTTATAAATAACAATACTTGACATTATCGCTAATTTATATTAATTAATTAATTGTTGAGTACCTAACCTACCTACTAAACAAATCATTCTTTTATTATGAATAAAATATATTTTTGATGTTTTCTAGCTAGTTTAAAGAGACCATTAGATAATTTTTTATCAAACAACTTAGCTGATACCGTTCAAGTCATACACTTGAAAAAAAGACAAGGTTTAATTAGAGCTCGTTTAGCTGGAGCTAGAAAAGCCACCAGTGAAATTTTAATATTTTTAGATTCGCATACGGAAGCAAATGTTAACTGGTTACCTCCCCTTTTAGGTATGATATTTCTTACGAATATTATATACTGTATGTACCTACATACAATTTTGTTTTACAGTATTAAATATAATATGAATACAATTTAATATTGTTCATAATATAATTTAATTTGTAGAACCTATTACTGAAGATTATCGAACATGTGTGTGTCCATTCATTGATGTCATTGCTTTTGAAACCTTTGAATATCGAGCACAAGATGAAGGTGCGAGAGGTGCATTTGATTGGGAATTTTTTTACAAAAGATTGCCACTTTTACCTGAAGATCTATTATATCCTACCAAACCATTCCGGTAATATCTACTTACAACAATAGACAACATTTTTTTTAAACATAATTTTTATTTAGGCTATCTGTTACATGCATTGAACAATATGCTTAAATGATAATTAATTACAAGAAGTACAGAGTGGAGAGACCTCCCAGTGGAGGTACTTTGTCATTAAACAATAAACAATATAATTAATATTTTATACAGAGTGATTCCACCAAGCATGATTACATCTATTTTATTCTTTAATTAAGTATATATTCAAAATTTGATTTTTGGAATTTATAAGTACCTACATATTATACTTAATACCATGTTTTCGAAAATTTTTTTTATATGCTATTTAAGGAGTGTCCTGTGGTATTTCAAACACTTTTTACAAATGAAAAAAACCCTTTTTTGTTGTAAATTGTAATTTTTTTTAAAAATGTTGTTGTATTACAAAACAATTTTTGATTTATTAGATTAAGAATGATGATTCCAGTGATTAAAATTCATATATTTTATGTATAACCAAAGCACCATTCTTAGAGCATAGAATTTAATAACTCAAAATTGACTCGTTAAAATGTTGATTTACTACATCAACATTTAAAAAATGACCTTTTGCTTGTTGATTTAAAGTAAAAAAGGGGGTCTTAAGAGAAAATAAATGTGAACCGCTACAGGACACTGAAAAAATCTAAAAACCCACACTTAATCACCATTGTATTTTACATTTAATATACAATTTATAATTGGTAGTTAATTAATATAATTATTTTTAAGCACTAAAATTTTCAATAATTACTTTTATTTCGTTATCTGCCATTGGATTCCATTATTATTTGTATTACCTGTATTTTATTAATGGGTTTAAACCTTAGATATATATTATTGCTTGTAATTAAAAAATGTGATAATAAATTTAGAAAAATGTTCTATTTTTCCATAACTTTAAAGAAAACAGTTTCTAGATTCCTAAGCTATGTTATAGAATTTCATCTGAATTTTAAATTTAGAATCATAAAAATTCCATACACCAGAATTTGAATAAAAATATAATTAAAGAACAAATTGCCCATGAGCATGCCTGATGAATCGTCCTATATATTTAAATTAAATTGTTTAGAAAGTATGGACAAACATATTTTATAGTGTATTTGTGTTTTTTTTTAAATGTTACATACTGTACACTTTTAAATATTACAACTTTAATACATTTAGTGTAGTCTGTCCTAGTAGCGGATCCAGGGGAGAACAAAGAGGGCCTTGGCCCCCCCTCCTAATCACTGTAGTTTCTCTATGTTTTACACTGTGTGTGTTTAGCCAATTTTTGTACTTCCTCCCCACCAATAAAAAAAAAATAATAATCCTTGGATCCGCCACTGGTCTGTCCAGTTTATATTAAAATACTATTATATAATATACTTTTCATAGTGTAGTTTATTTTTTTTATAGGAGCCCTGTAATGGCAGGTGGTTTATTTGCTATATCAGCTAAATGGTTTTGGGAACTCGGAGGTTATGACCCTGGTCTAGATATATGGGGTGGAGAACAATATGAATTATCATTTAAAATATGGCAATGTGGTGGCACTATTTTAGATGCACCTTGTTCAAGGGTAGGCCATATCTATAGAAAGTTTGCACCGTTCCCAAATCCTGGCATTGGTGATTTTGTTGGAAAGGTGAATTTACTTATCTTATTTAATTATTTATTGTTTAACAACATTTATAAACTATGTGAAAAATGTTTCAACGTTTTTATTAGTAAGAGAATTATATAATATACTCAACTTTAATTATAGTTAAATACATTTTTTATCAGTTTTATTCATCTAAAAAAATTATTACTTCTAAATATGATGAAAGTAAAAATGAAACAAAAAAATGAATATGTTATTAATGTTAACAACATTATGCAAACAATGGTCATATATTTATTATTTAATAAAGTTTTAAAAAATTGTTTCAGAATTATCGCCGTGTAGCAGAAGTATGGATGGATGAGTATGCTGAATATTTGTATCTCCGTAGACCACATTACAGGAATATTAATACTGGAGATATAACTAAGCAGAAAAAAATAAGGGAAAATCTTAAATGTAAACCATTTAAATGGTTCATACACGAAGTAGCATTTGATTTAGTTGAAAAATATCCGCCTATTGAACCACCAGATGTATTTAAAGGAAAGGTAAATATAAATTTACATAAACACAAGAACTTTTAGATTAAAATAATTAATTGTTTAATATTTAGGAATAAACTAAATTTTTGTAGGTACGATAAAAAAGATTTGGATACATTCATATTTAAAAGCAAAAATCAGTCATATTTTATATTAATTTTAATATTTTTGAATAAAGTTAAATTAGTCAGAAAAGTATGATTTGTATACTTATATATACATTATTTACAAATTTAGTAATGAAGATAAAAGCAGATACAATATAATACTAATCTTATTGATTATTGATACCTAACAACATTTTTTTTAAAAAAATGTAAATTTTAAATATTATTATGATTTTGAGTCATTGCTGTAGTCTTGTAGATTATATTTTTTTCATATCATATTGGACATAAGGGATTGATCCCAATTAGGATTTTAATTGAGTTCATAGAAGGCAATTGATACCTTGATAGATTGAATTCAAATTAAAATTCACAAACAATTTTTGATATGAAAATATTTTGTTTTAGAATTTTATTATTTACTGAAGTCGACAAAGTTACTTACAACCCCCAACCCCCTCTACTCATCATTAAATCTTGCCGGTCCTCTTAGAAGGAAATCTGAGTTCTAGTTATGAAGACATTATTTTTTTGTAACTTCGGATTTTCTTTTATTGATTTTTCTTTATTGTTTTAGATAAGAACGTTTACTGCTCCAGAGCTATGTTTAGATGCTACATCAGAAAACCCGCTCAATTTAAAAGAATGTATTGATAATGATGATGAAAATCAAGTAATAATTTAAAAATTTAGTGATACTAAGTTTTAAATGTTGTAACTTTTTTTTTAGAAATTTATATTGAGTTGGAGGAATGATATTAAAACAAGAAATAATATGTGTTTGGATATAAGTGACTCATCTTTAAAAGCAAAAATTAGCTTATATGGATGCCATAATGGTGGAGGAAACCAACTGTGGCATTATGACCATGTATATTTTATGATTTTATGATTTAACTATAAAATTATTTTTGTAATCAATTATCATACAATATTTCAGGGCAAAATGAAACTTGTCCAGGGCAAAAATCCTAGATGCATGGAACATGACATTAGTACTAGAAAAGTATATGTAACTAAATGCAAACAAAACAATGATGATCAAAAATGGATAATAGAAAATTATAACTCCAAATCAACTAACTGGTCATTAACACATTAAAGAATAAATATTATATTAAGATTTAGGTAACTAGTTATTTGAACAAATTATTGACATATTAAAACTTATATAATAAGTATTAATTATACTTAATACTTAATACTTATAAGTTATTACTTATTATAAACTTAAGTGATCAAAAAAAAAAATGTATAATTTTTAGTTGTTTTAAACAATGTAAAGTAATCCAATGTAATATCAGGATGCTTCTATGATACAAATTTAATATTATATAAACTTAAAAATTAATAACTTCATTGAAAAATTACTATTTAGTACCAATGCAAAAAGAAGCAAGTAATAACAAAAAACACAACAAAAAAATTTAAATCATAAAAAACTACAGAAAAAATAAATTATATCACAAAATGCCTTATTTATAGACATTAGTACATTATAAATATTTTATATAAAATGTACATTAATATTATTATTAACAATCATAGAAAGTACCTATTTTTTTTTTAACTTTACGCTCATTATATCTGAACCATAAATTACATTGGCTTAGCTGCAATAAAAAACATTTAATGACATCCCTTAAACCATAATAATGTCTATGTAAATTTATATCATATTATATAAATTTTAAATTGAAACTAAATAATTTATCCATAGGTACTACAATATCATACAAACATCAATTAGTCTATAAAGCATTGATACTTGTACCATAAATTGTTTGTTATAATCTTAACTTTTTGTCTGTGATATAATTGTTTTAAATTTTAAATTTTATTTTGTTACCAATTTATATTCATTAGTCTTAAAAATATAATGAACTATTATATTACAGTCTGAAATTGTATAAAGCAATTTTAAAATTATTTATTTAAACATATTTTTGATTTGGCTGATTGTAAATTAAATATTAAAATAATAAATATACTACTTAATTATATTAATTGTATAATAATTCAATAGAAATGTAAGATGTAAGTAGGTAGGTACAGCAAAACCTATTTATAATTTACTGACATCTTTGATTTATAATAATAATTTCACTTGTAAATTATAAAAAACATTTTTAATTCCTAGTGTTTATTTATTTATTATTTAATTTATGATATTGGATAGGCATTTATACGTTATTAATTTGCATCATTGACGATAACTATGTATTATGTGAATTGTATAGGTACAATATGACTGCAAGAAGCAATAAATCCTTCGAAATCGATATAATAATCAATTGATTCGAACAATTACAGCTGTTCGTATACGGTGCAATACGGGAACAGCCTGCTTTCGCATTCATCCGCAAAGTCGCCCATCATTTATTTGAAATCAATTAATTAATTACAAATATTTTTACATACAGGTTTAGGTCACAATGAGGGCAGACGCGACAATCCATCGACTTGCCTCCTAACTATTATTTTTTATACATTACCGGGTGTCTTCCTGATGTTGACTTCTTGGGCCGACCGGAGTCCGTCACTCTGGTGATCTCGTTCTGATCCGAGTTCGGAGTTGGCGAGCCAACCGAAGTCCGCCACTAAAACCTATACCTATTAACCTAACCTTTTATGAATATAATTCGATTCGCTTGAGATTTTTAGTTTATGGAAGAGATGCAGGCCGTAGTTTGGTCTTATTCAAAACAACCACTGAAATTGAACCACGCGTATTGTGTCGGCGGTGTATATCTGTATATAATATATAAAGCTGTAGAGTTTGAGTGTTTGAACGCACTAATCTCAGGAACTACTGGTTCGAATCAGTGTTGGGAAGGAACGCGTTCCTTTTATAGGAACGAAGCTCGGAACGCGTTCCATTTAAAATATAGGAACGAGGAACGGGAACGAGTTCCTATTTTGAAGGAACTTGAACGAAAATTTCCGTTCCTCAAATAATGAAAAAATTTTAACACGTTGAGTGCCACAGTATATTTTATGAAGCGCATATAGTGTGTTTCCGCGCCAAAACTGAGCCGCGACGCCGTCGGTCGACTACGTGTCGTGTTCCGGGTCGTTTCCGGTTCCGCGCGCCAAATTAGTTCTTCTCAAACAAAACAAAATGTCAGTATAAAAATATTTTTTCAAATAAATTGAATTAAAAAAAAAAACAGATTGTTGTATCATACTATGTCCTATACGCCTATGGGCTATAAGCCTATAACCTATAGCATGTCTCTATGTGTGGTGTATCGTGTATAGTACACACTATACACTGTATACTATACTACTATAGTAATATAAATGTATAATATTATGCAATTATGCAATATGAATGTATATATATAAAGTTTCAAGTCTACGCTATACAACTTTTGAATTATAACAAAAAAAATCTAAGACAAATCATTTTTGTTAAAAATCGGTGCTCCTAGAAAGGAGTGAGTTAACCGATTTCAGTGGTGGTCAATGGTGTTTTTTGCGAAAAATTTTTAAGTCAGAAATAATTGGTTAACTCTCTCGGTTCGATTATTTCTGACTTAAAAATTGTTCGCAAAATACACCATTGATCACCACTCAAATTGCAAAAAAAGGAACATGAAGGAACGGGAACGCGTTCCTTTTTAAAAAGGAACGGGAACGCGTTCTTATTTCGGGACAGGAAAGAGGAACGGGAACGAGTTCCTTTCTTACAGTAGGAACGAGGAACGGGAACGAGTTCCTTTTTAAAAGGAACTTTCCCAACACTGGTTCGAATTAAAAAATTATTTATTTTTTGGATAGTCCATTCATCGAGGAAGGCTATATGACATCACGCTACGACCAATTAATAGAAGTTCTCAAACAGGTATTTTGAGATTTCATGCAAATATTTGTTTATAAATGGTTGCTATTGGTTATAGGAGGAATAATTAATAGAAATAGTATTTATTTTTATTGGTTGCTGTTGGTTAATCAGGCAGATCAGGTACAAGCATGCATCAAATCGAATTTTCGCACATAGCCACCAGGGTGGCTGAGTAGCACTTATAATTATTATTGCAGTGAGTTACACCAAAAAGGAGTTGAACAATCACAATTTTTTAAGTGCGCAGGATCAGTTATATTATATATAAATTTATGTTTGTGTGTAGATCTCTGGAAAGAAGATAGGCTAATTTAAAAAGGGTTAAATTTGTTTTTTTTAGTCATCGGATTTTAGTACGGTTAGGTTAAGTTAGGATTATGTATTAATTGATTATATTAATCCACCGTATTATATCAAAATAAACTTGGTATAACTTTGATACTTTAGGGTTAAATCATACACTTATGTACAGACAGCACTGGGTCCGCGATCTACCGCAGGTAGATTGTCTACCTGATAATATACTGCTGCAGTGCTGCGAATCAGAATTTTTATTCCAGGCAACAGAAAAGTTAAGATAAATTTTGAATACTATACACCGATTATTTAATAACAAATTGAACAATGTTTGAGTCATATAGAGTTGGTACATTTAACGGGCAACGAAATGCACTGCAGGATCAGCTAGATGTATGATACGTCACTAAAATGATAGAGAACGTTTATAGAGTTAACGTTGATAGAGTACCTTTACCTATTATTATTTATTTATTCTGAACTCCACGGCCCACAATATAAATTAGATATTTAGATAATAATTTTTACAATCTGAAAAAAGGTTAAACTAATAGCTATATTGTAATAGATAAACTATATTACATAATACCGATAAATCTAAATAATAATAATTACAATCTCTCAAGCTTAATTGAAATTATTGTTACTAAATTTAATTACATTACTGAAAACCTGTGAAATCAATAATTAGCCAATGTGTTTAAATCTATGAAAATGATTAAGGTTTGAATTAATAATCTACCGGCAACACGTTTATAATTTTAGTTCCTGCTGTTTAATATTGCATCTCAGTATAGTCGTTTTATTATTTAAGTTTCTAATAAAATATTTTTTGCAAAATAGGTATCTAGTATTGATAATGACATTATGTTTAGATTGGTTAAGTAGTTTGTGTTTTTCGGATAAGTTACCGTGACTTTGAAATATATTTTTCTAACTGTTAGTGCACATAGAAATATTGTTGAATAAGTCAGCAGTGTGTGCTGACTGCTGTGTAATCTGTATTAAGGTCAATTCTAGTGCATTTTGATTAGTTTGTGAAGTTTTAAAAATATTTTCATAAGCCCCACCCTGGCCGATAATTCCGTAAGATATGATAGGTTTCGTGATAGCATTATGCCAAGGGCGGGAAGTGAGCTATTTCAGTCGCGGGCGACGTGTGCGGCACGAGTCGCAATTGAAGGTCGCATTTCGCCCAAGACTGAAATTGCCTTCCCGCACGAGCCACACATACTATTTGTTGTCACGCCTCTGCGTTCATTGAACGCGATATCACGGCATAGGTAATTCAGGCTAGGATCTATGCAACAACCCGACTATTCTACGAAAACAATATTTCATGAAAGAAACGATTTACGCATAATATCTGAGCTCAGTATTCTTGGGATTTCCGTAAACTAAACTTTCGGTGCAGGCGTGACAAAAAAGTAATTTTTAATGTTATTATTGTTTTCATTTTTATAGCATAAATAACTACATATTCAGTAGGAAATAAAAAAAAATTATAATTATCAGTAATAATATCTTTATTATTGTGGTTCAGGCGCATGCGGCATACCGCATACTTATAAGTAAATTTGTTGTGAACACCATAGGAGCAACTATAGACCAATATTTTTAGGGATGCACCACACTATCACAGATATATACTACCTACTATACTATTACAGTATATAGTATCCACAAAAAAGTACTTCAGAGAAGTAAAAAAAGCTTTATGTGCGTAAGTTGAAGTGACTGGGAGAAAAAATAGAATTTTGATGTTAATAAAGAAGTGAAATCAATCTCAAAATTCTGTACCGAAAAGGCACATTGTTGAAAAAGTTCCAGAATTTTGAGATTAATAAAGAAGTGAAATCAAACCCAAAATGCTGTGCCTCAACTTGAAAAAAGGTGGGTAAGTGGATGTCGGTCTGCTGTACAGTAGGTTACAAGTTAGTCACTTTAATGGATGGTTTTAAATTTGAATTCAATGATGTAATATCATTGTATAAGAAAAACAATTCTGAGCGAAAACAGTCAGTCAGCCTATGATATTACCAAGTATATTAATTGATGATATTATTGTAAATAAAGTAATTTATACATAGCCTATTTACGTGGAGCTTTGTTTTAAATTTTAAATCCTTAACTATAAAAGTTGAACATTCTATAAAATATTTATTAAATTTTGTCAAAATTCAAACTTTAAATGCTTATAAAAAAAGTGTGCCTATGTATTTTTAATAATTTTTAACTGCTATTGTAACGTTATATCAGGAGCCTTATATTAAATTTTCACGCTTTTTACCCAACAAATAAAATTTTATTGATATTTATAGAAAAAAAAAACTAAAAAAATTGAAAACTGACAATGTCCGTAAACAGCTCAAAAAGAGTCAAATTATTTTCAAAATTTTATCATGTATAGAAAATGCTAATATAAAAATTCAGTGAAATTTTCATGTATATACGTTTATTTGTTTTAAAATTACACCAAAAACCAAAATCGATTTTGCGTAAAAATTCCCGTTTTTCCTTAATTTGTATGTTGTTTTTCCCGGCGTTTTTGAAAACTATTGAGAATTTTAAAATTTGACCTCCCGAATGCACCAACTAGATTCAATTTCCCATCGAACAAGATACTGTTGAAGAAAATCGATGCAGTTTTACTGCCCCAAACTGTAATGACAGACAAAAAAAAAAAAAATCATTGTAAAATCAATACATTTATCGTTCCATTCAGAATCTAAAATATCAATTCACAGAAATGTCAAGATGTTCAACTGTACCTACAAACATTGAAAAAAAAATAGCACAGAACTGCACAAATCATAGATTTTTGTTAGTTGTGCAATTTAATGTATAATTTATTAATTAATTTTGTTTAAAATTGACTTTATTATACTTTATTCTTTATGATTAAAAAAAAATAGCCATGACTGGTAATTATTGTGGCCATTTCTGGTTATAATTGATGTAACTTTAATATTTATTAAACTTAGTATATACCATTATAAGATTTTTTTATATCATAAACAATTTAGTTTTAGACAATTTGACATACATTTGTATAAATTAGTTTATTGCAAACATGTTTTTTTGTATGTATAGTTACAAGTAGCTTTTTATTATGAATTGTGATTATGTAAGCATTTTTAGTTAATTTCAATATGAATTAAGTTAATTGGTAATGTAACAGTCTTGTTAAGTATTCGAATACTTGTATTTATTTACTAATTTGGTATTTATAATACTTTGACTTTTAAATACATTTTCTTTGTATTTTATTCTAGAATACTAAATACTTTTTTTTTCATTTCACCATTCTATATCAAACAATACAATGGTATTTATTAAGAGGATGTCAGCGCACTATTTGTTTTCTCTCTCTAGCCCACGCGCAACATAGACAATATGCATTTGCGCAGAATCGTTTTTCTATGTTTTTAAGTAATCTTAGAGTAAAATCACTCATTACAAAAAAGATAGAGAATAATATTTTTGAGGGAATGACATATCGATTTCTCTAATTATTGTTTCAAAACGATTTAAACATAATTTAAATTAACAACATTTTTTTGTTTATTTTGAAAGTAGAATACAAAGTCAAATAACAATAAAATATAAAACCGATATGTCATTCCTTCTAAAATATTATTCTCTATATTTTTTGTAATAGGTGATTTTATTCTAAAATTACTTAAAAACATAGACAAAACGATTCTGGGCAAATGCGTTTTGTCTATGTTGCGCGTAGGTCAGAGAGAGAAAACAAATAAAGCGCTGCATCCTCTTAATATATTTAAACCATGGTAATAAATAATAATGCTATTTGATTGAACGGTGTTTAATGTTCCATAATGATATTAATATATTATATTAATATCAAAGTGTTGATTAGTATCAAAGTTTCACGTGACGGTCTCTGTCTGTCCATATTCTGTATCCACTATCGATCTCTCTCACACGAAACTTTCGCGTTATCGCGTAATCGGCGATACGTCCGGTATCGTACCTAATTTAGTGGAATGATGGAAAATCCGTTTTTTGTGCATATAGGTTATGTGTAACCGGTGACATTTCATTTGATATTTGAACGTTCAGTGAGTAAGTAAACGTTTTTAATTGCTTATTATACCTTTTTATACTGGCCTTATCTCCCATGTTTTTGTTTTTTTTTCATTATATTATGTTTCACTTGCACGAGTAAAATGATTTATTCTCAATCAGTAAGTTGTTAATACTATTATATATTAATATATTTTATTCCATCTTAATCAATATTTAAACACCACTTCGTAAAATGTCTTTTAATTTTTTATGATGCCGGAATCTTTTATACTCGGCACGTGTGCATTTGAATGAATGTAAATCATATTCCGTAGTAAATTTTAGTTGACCAGTTTAAATAGTGTGCTGTTTGTTTTGATGTTAGAGTGAACTATGTTAGTTAATCTATTTATTGACGGTTGTTGTACAACTTTTAAGTTTTAGGTACCTATTAAGAAAATCATCTGTGTATCTTATATTTTACATAGGTACTCACATGGCTAAATATATATATTTTTGTTGAATTCATTATCCCTTATAAGTTATACACTTATACTCTAATACTCGATGATTACTGTATGCCTCGTGTCCAGGTTTTATTTTTTTTTTTGTGATTTAAAGGTGTTATTATTAACATTGTTATTTGTTTGTCGAAAATATGTTTGTGCTATAGGTACCACGTGTCTACCATAGTTTTGTTGGACGTATTGCTGTATTGGACTCCAAGTTATACCGACCTTGTGTGAATAAGGGGGTTGGTTTATTGTTTTTTATATTAAACGACTGGTTTGCTTAAATGATCAGTGCCGTGCCAACTGTCATTGGCTCCCCAAACACACTTATTAAAATATATGCCACTCTTCAAAACATGTCGGATACATATTGATGCAGCTAACCCGACGCGGGGCAGCAGTGGAATTGAACATATCTGCAAAAGTTATAAACTTTAAATTTAAATTTGTTTTGTTTTGAAATTTAGAATGAAGTTTCAACAGACGCTGAATCTTAGAGGTGATGGTGTACGGGTGGCATAATATGTATACCGCACCCGCGACCCGCATAGGTACCACAACCCGTAGTTCCGGAGATTCAAAAGACATAACCGGCCAACGAAATTGGCAAAAAGACGTGAGTAGATTTAAACCAATTACGATTTCCGATCAAGTGCTATTAGTAAGAGGTGTATATCGCCTCGTATATCCCGGACCCCGGTATGACCAAATTGTCAAGAACTACCCCGGTGAATGTGTACATTTCATATGTATCGTTAAGCATTTGCTTTGATAACGATTATATTTTCAGCCCCGCTCCCACGCCTGAAAGGCAACCTCGTGGGAAACTCGTCCCTCCACGGCTCCGCTACAATCACCACCAGTTGACCAAATGGAGGCGGTAGAGGAGGAGGAGGTTGTGTTTGTGGAGGTAAACGCTCCTGAGGATACGTCAACGTTATGCAGCACGCTGGCATGGTGGCAAACGTCGACGTCACTAAGGATGCACGGTTTAAGATAGAATAAATAAAGATTGATTTCTATCCTAAACCCGTGCTAAGGATATGAGTAACGCAAGCTTAAAATGTTTGGGTGTGAGGATTCCAACAATTATGTAATTTGCAGGAAGAGTCTTTACACGGTAATGAAGAATATTGTATTCAATTGAAAACTTCGTTGCATACCAAATTGTGGTTGCATATAATTTATTTTGTGTTTTTCATCTGAATAAAAACCATTTTATTTTTTACCACATTTATTTGTGTTTTTTTTTAATATGTTAGTTTCTAGCCTATGTCTAAGGTACGTTAGTTATATATATATTATATATCATATGATGGTATATTGTGTAATGTATCTGTACTTAAATGGTGAAGTAGATATTCTAATATACATAGGCGCAAATAGCGTTTGGGATTTGGGGAGTAAAGCCTTACTTTGATAATACCTAATGAATAAGCTTAAAACAAAATGTAGAAAATGTTTGAGGGGTCTTAGCCCCTAAGGCCCACCCCTTTTTGTAACTATGCTGATGTATAATATCAAATTTGGTATTCAGGGCCGCATTTAAGGGGGGGGGGGGGCACTAGCTACAACTGCCCCGGACGCCAGTATTTTGTGGTCGAAAATTGCGTAACATAACAAATTTTACGCTCAGCAGATCATGTTTAGCTCCGTTAGTTTAAAAATTAGAGTGATTGACCTCTTATAACATTTAAAGGTAAGATTATTATTCGCTTTTCATTATATTTTAATTTTAAAGCGGGTTATGAGTATTTTAAAATTGTTAATACTTAATTGTTTGTACATCTTAAAATACTCATAACTAGCGTATTTCTAGTTAGTTTCTAACTTTCTAAGATAGACATTTTATCTATATTCACAGAACAATAATCATGCTTACAAAAAAACATGTAATGACAACACTTTTTGGCTACACTGACAAGACAATGAGATATTATATTTTAAGGTTATAATTCATACTGGCATTAATTTAATTTTGATAATAACCACGATTTAAGATATCTTAAATCGTGATAATAACTAATAAATACCTTAAATTAAATTTTTAAAATACTGTAGTTCATATTCGAAGTTTGAGTTCTGAAGTACTTCGGCCATTATATATACTTATTTATGACTTCGACGTTCGTACTTTCGTTGTTTTAATTAATTACTTTATATAGTTTTATTATTATTTAGCCATGCATATAATATAATAGTTATATAAATAATTCAATAGTATGAAAGCATAGTATATTATTATTGAAAAATAATGACTTCATTTAAAAAATCATTTGTGAAACCGTTTGCTCGTCCCAGTGAGTTATATACTGTCGAAGACTCTTATTGGAAAAAACTTACTGTAAGTACTTACCTATTAAATGTTTAAACGCACTCTTGTATTTTGTTGATTTAAATTATTTTTCAGAGCCCTGTATTGGTTAAAGAATTTGGTCCCATAGACTATGTACATTTTTCACGACGTGCACCCTATCATTTTGCAATATCATGTTCTGCTCGAGTCAGTATTTCTTTCAATAAATTATCCAAGTTTATACTTAAATATCATAATTTATTTTTAGGTCCAAGTTTATAATCCTGTTACAAAAGTAGTAACTAAAAATCTCAATAAATTTAAAGAAGCTGCTTATGGCGCAACATTTCGTTCAGATGGCCAGTTATTATGTGCTGGTGGCGAGGAATCTATTGTGAGATTATTTGAAGTTAATACAAAGTCTATGCTGAGACAGTTCAGAGGACATAAAGCGTTAGTATATTATGTTAATTCTAACATTTTCTTTTTACTTTTTAAAGTTTAATTTTATTGGTTTAGTGCTGTTCACCGTACATATTTCACAAGAGACGGACATCATATTGCAAGCTTTTCAGATGACAAAACTGTTTCTTTATGGGATATAAGTAGTCAACAAATAAGTGGACATTATGAAGGTTATCATAAGGTAATTATTTCAATTTTTTTTATATTTAGATTTTTAAAATTAAAAGTTTGCCTAGTATTCATAGGCCATAATTAAAAATAATTTATTGAATATTTGGTACTTTTGGTTTATCGTGACTACCAACAATAGTACCAGTAAATATAAAATCTATGTGGTCACTTACTCACTTGGTCAATTAGAATTCCCTTTTGAAGTAATAATAAAACATGGTTAATTGTATTATGGTGTATAAATAAATCATGTTAAGTTTTAATGGACATGGAACTTGAATTTAACTAAAAATAAATAAATATATAATATATTTAACTATCAATATTTGATACAATAGACATTATTTATTCCAGTAAAAATAAAACTATTTAAATAATTACATGCAAAAATTGTATGTTAAAAAATTAATATTAAATTAATTCATTAACAAACAAAGGCTTGCCATAATATTGTCACTAAATGTAATTGTATTTTTCTTTAGGACTATATTAGAGCAGGATGTGTTTCTCCAGTTTCTGAAAATATAGTTGTTTCTGGTGGCTATGACAAACAAATTAATATGTTCGATTCAAGAACTAAATCAGTAACTATGTCAGTTGATCACGAGTCACCTGTAGAAAGCTTAATATTTTTACCATCTGGCAGCTTACTTATATCAGCTGGTAATAAACAAATTTTTATTTATTGAAAATGCATTGTATTTTCTTTTATTAATTTTTAAAATAAGTTCAATAAAGTTTTATTTATTTTAACATTTACTATCAATTGTGTTTTAGGTGGTACTGAGGTTCGTATATGGGATGTTTTAGCTGGTAAATTATTGGCTAAACTTACTCAAAACCATAAGACTGTAACTGCGTTATGCTTAGCTAAGCAAGGTACATCCATTGTAACTGCCTCATTGGACAAACATGTTAAGATTTACAATGTATCAACATTCCAACTGTCACATGATATTACATATCCAAGTGCGGTACTGAGTATTGATATAAGTGTTAGTATCTTACCTTATTAAATAGAACATGAATTAAATTTAACTTTTCCCCTATTCTGTTTCCAAGGTTTAATCCAAAAGTAATATTTCCTTTCAACTAATAATATTTATCTGACTCCAGAGATTCTAATTTTTTTTATTGAATTGTGCTGACAAATTACAACTTTTAAATGTTACCACTTGTTTATTGGTAGTTTTTTTTAAACCTAGAAGTTCTATTAAAAAAATCGATCAATTTTGAAATATGAACTTTTGTCCGGTTTAAAGTTGTAAAAAGAAAATGTAATTTGCTTAGCTATTCAAATGATTTGTCTTTTGAATTTAGCATTTCTATAAGAATGGAGGATGTGCATGGTGAGCAAAAGAGTGGGACACCTATAATTGCTACTGGCAACAACATCATTTTGGCGATTACTGATAAGTGATTTTGTTTCAAAATGTTCCTATTGAAACTAAAATCAATTTATGAAATTTGACAATACTAAATTATAATTTAATTAGATCATTATATTTTTGTAAATTCTAACCATTCCCTATTTGGCGGTTAGAAATATTTATTTTTGATAGTAATTATAAGTTGAGTTTAATTTGATTCATTTTTATTGATATTGAACTTTAGGCTTAATTTAACTAAACTTTATTTAGGAAATAATTTTATGGAAGTTCGATTCTTAATTACTATAGATCTTTAAATCTATTAATCAAACACAAAATAATATTTCTAATTTCTATTTCTTATGTGTTCAGATTATTAATTTGTTCAATCATTTTTATAAATGTATTTATGTATACAGTTTATCGTATATTTTCCCAGCTCAAAATTTCCTTTTTGTAAATAATAAAACTGATATTTATCACGTATCTACGAAAATCAATTTATAAAATTGATAATTAGTTAACAAAATATTATTCTAATTTTGTGTTTGTATTTTAGAGAGATGACAAAACAATTGTAGCTGGAACTGTGGATGGAATTGTGAACATAACTAAACGTGACACATCAGTGAAACATAACAATGAAAATAAAAAGAGGCAAGCTAGAGCCGCAGCAATTGTCCAATCTGATGGTATTGATATGAGTGTCCCAATAATGCAACCTGATCAGATGAGCAAGTTTGATACTGCTCTAAGGAAATTTAATTATAGCCAAGCTTTAGATTTGGTCTTAGTTCATGCGGTTGCATTCAAAAAACCCCATATAACAGTTTATGTGTTTGATGAATTATGCAGGTAAACATGTACATTATTTCACTACTTATAAGTAGTATCAATTTGGTTTATATTTTAAATTCAATCAACTAAATTATTATTAATACTGATTTATGTTTAAATACATTGCTTGTTTATTTATTTTGAAGAGCCCTTCTTGAATTTATATTTTATGCTAAACAATTCACTTTTTAAATTAATTGTGTAGTGATTATTAATCAATAATTATTATATTTTAATGGAATATTTTTTTAATGTTTAGGAGAAATGGCTTAGTGCAAGCAATATCTGGTAGAAATTCAAAACAATTAGCATTTTTATTGAATTTTATTGTTCGCTATATTGGAGTTAGAAAATTATCTAAGACATTGACACATGTTGCTTCAACAGTTATTGGTGAGTATAATATTATGTTTTGTTAATCACATATTTGATATATATATATATATATCATACAGTTAAATAAAAAAACAAGTCATAATACTTGGTGGCAGTACTAGTTGTATTTTATTTAGTAAGGCAAATTAATATTTATCACCAGTACTGATTTGTTATAAAAAAAATTGTGGATATACACTCTTTTCAAGTAAGTAGGTGATAATAGTAAAAACCGTTAAATAACATTTAAAAAAAAAATCCGCTCAGAATCATTTTCCATCATTTTGTATACAAAGACTTATTATTATAACCATTACAGCAGGGATCAGCAACCTTTTTTGTGTCAAGAGCCAAAAAATAAAAATACATTTTTTCACGGGCCATAATTTGAATACACCTTATTTTATTTAAACAAAATGTTATAGTAATTAAAATTTTATTTATTTAAGTACATCACTGTTTGGTATAATGAAATGTAGAGAACGTGTACAATGTTTTTATACATAATATCTATTTTTGTTCAATAATTATGCAACAACTTCCCATGAGAAATCTCAAATTTTATCAGCAAAGATTACGTGTTGTATAATATAAATTATTGTCAAGGGCCGCCTAAAATTGCTACGCAGGCTGCGGGTTGCCGACCCCTACATTACAGTGATCCACATTATACTTAATGCACATAAATGCTTTACCATCTTTTTTTTTATTATATTTATATAATTTTAAACACTTATACATTTATGTAATTAAAATTTAAAAAATGTATTTATGTAAATTATTATTGTTATGTTATAGATTGTTATTGGGATTCTTTTGAGACATGTACCCTCGAAGTTCGTGCACTACTGACAAAATTACATACTGTTGTTGAAAATGAAATATTACTAACTAAAAGATTGTTAGCTATTGATGGGTTAGTTAAAATGTTAATTATTAGTTCTGAAGTATTACCTGATGCTACGCAGACTACAAAAATTGATAATAAAATTGTTGTTAAAAATTAACTGTAAGTGGTTTTTATTTGTATATTAATTTTTCATTTATGAACATTTCCTGACATTTGTAATTTTATGTTTTAATGTTGATGAAACCAATAAATTAAATACAGCTAATTTTACTCCAGACAAATGTACACACCAACATACCGTTTATAATTCTAATAATGTTAAAGATTTTTGATTTGTCTATTTTACTTTTATGGAAAGTATCGAGTATTTAGTATTGCGATACATTTTTTCAGCCCATGATTGAGTAATGAGTGTATTATAAAACTTTGTCATCAAAAGAATTACATACATTAAAAAGATACTATGAAACATTATTTTTTTTCTAGGCAACAATTTATATTAATAGGAATTTACATTTAGTTTAAACATTTTTAAATCTTCATTATTGTTATTATAGTGATTAGTGTTGAAACTTTGAAAGTTATTGTTGATAATTGATGTCATAATCTGGTCCCACATTTATATACTCTGCTAATATTAATCACTTGTTGTACTGTACAGCCCATGACCATCTCATTATAGAAAGTGTTTATTATTTAATCATAAAGCATAATAATTATTTTAATTCACTTGTCACTCAAGATCTTGCATCTATTGTTGCAATATATTACCTGGTCTCTAGTTTTAACACATCCATGCACACTAACCAGATTGAGACATATTACAGTGTCTCATCTAAATTAGTATCTGACAAATATTTTCAGTATGCCAGACGCCAGTATCTATATATTACATGGCTGAAATAGAAAATAATATTTGTTTATCTCATATTAATTTTTGACGGGAAATTTTTTAAAATTTGTAAAACCGATGGCTATTATTATAATTTAATAATACAATAATTAAGGGGGATGTTGGGGCTGAGTGGACTAAGTAGTCGGTTGCGACGCACACCGTTGCCGGTTCAAAACCCGGCCACAGGTGGCACTTCTCTTTGGGCAGTCATGGTGTCTGGAGAGAGGCCACCATCCCCCACCCAGGCATTGCAGATACCTACAGGTGCACACTATAAAATTCTGCCAAACTAACAAACACACGTGTTTAAACCTACACTACCCTACCCCACAATTAAAAATCACCTAAATTGCCACAGGTTAATTAATAATAAAAAAAAAAAAATTATTACTTATTGGGATTACCTATTAGTGGTTTTTAGGTTTCATTGTTTAGCTGCATAACTAATTTTATTTATTACAATATTATTGACACATGTTTTAAATGTATAGACTAAAACACAGTCTTATATAAAACAATACCGTGGAGTGTGGACTAGGTGCATATGAAATTTATTTTATTTTTTATGTATCGACAGTATCGTTATTCACAATACTCCATAGAAATATAGAATAGTAGATAGGTAACTAATATACTGCAGTGGTAGGTATTGCGTACTTCATTAACTTATGAAGCACAATAATTTTATATAAGTTATTATAAATACTTATATAGTTATATATAAATAATTACGTATTTACTTAAATGGTAACTGAGAATGATTGGCTTAGTCTTAGTGTGTACTTAATAAATTATTTACTATGTGTGAAATGTCGCTAGTCTCAAAGGCGCCCACCACCCTTTAAGCTGAGGCATGTGCCTCAAATAAAGTCCTTCGTCACGCCACCGAGTCGTAGTATGAACAAAGAAGCTAACCAACCTGGCACAGTGGAACGAAACTTTCAACAAAATGTAATTTTTTTTACTAAATTGAACGATTTTTAACCATAGTTCTGAAAATGCCTTATCTGTTCTCATATTTTTAATTACCTAACTGCAGTGACACTATTAATAATAATTTCAGACTTCCCGAATGTAGCTGTTTTGGATTTTTGTAGTACTGTACTGAGTATGACTATGACTCATAACAAATTCCTTAAAACGATTACTAAAATTAAGAATTTACATTTTGTTTTAGATTCTGAGCGAAGCGATGAATGTATTGATTTTACAATGATGTGTGTTTTTTTTTTTTTATTAATTTTTAATTTTTTTAATTTTATTTTGACTGAATGTTTATATTAGCATTTTCTATGCACCATAACATTTTCCAAATATTTTGACTTATTTTGAGCTGTTTACGGACATTTTCTGTTTCCAATTTCATTAGTTTTTTTTTCTAAGGATGTCAATAAAACTTTATTTGTTGGGTAAAAAAGCTTGAAAATTTAATACAAGGCGCCTACTTTATTGTTACAATGATATTTGAAAAATATTAAAAATCCTTTGTCACAGTTTTTATTTATAAGCATTTAAAGTTCAAATATTGACTATTATTGACTATTTAGATATTTACTAATATTGATCTAAGATTTAAAAATGTAATACAAAATTCCTCAGAAGTTCATCTATCTTTATCAAAAAAAAATGCCTACAATCAAATCAAATTAAATTTTTATGAGTGTTTGAAATTCATATTTTTACAACATTTGATATTCACTCGATTTCTCATGTAACAATTTTCTTATTTTATTGTAATTAAAAAACGAATGACTGTAGATACTTGAAAATGTCACGAATGTATATAGGTATTAGCATTTTCTATACACCATAAAATTTTGAAAATAATTTGACTCTTTTTGAGCTGTTTACGGACATTGTCAGTTTTCAATTTTTTAGTTTTTTTTTTCTATAAATATCAATAAAATTTTATTTGTTGGGTAAAATAACGTGAAAATTTAATGCAAGGCTTTTGATATGTTGTTACAATAGTGGTTGAAAAATATTAAAAATACATAGGCATAATTTAATAAGCATTTATAGTTCAAATTTTGGCAAAATTTAATAATTATTTTGTAGTTAAAATTTATAAAATGTTCAACTTTTATAGCTAAGGATTTAAAATTGAAAACAGGGCTCCACGTAAATAGGTGATTTATAAATTACTTTATTCACAATAATATCATCAAATATTCTTGGTAATATCATAGGCTGACTGACCGTTTTCGCTCAGAATTGTTTTTCTTATGCAATGATACCTATTATATCATTGAATTCAAATTTAACACCATCCATTACAGTGACCCACTTGTAACCTACTGTAGTTGCGCCACTTATTTATTAAATAAACTTACAGTAATATTACTTATAGTAGGTATTGAGTTTACAACTGTTTTTTTAATTATTCAAATAGCCAATTTTAGATATACCTTAACCCAACCTAACCTGAAATTTTTATAAAACTATAAACCAAAATAGTGGCCTAAGTGTACTGTTACAACCATAACCCCCACAAATCACAATAGCTAATGCCTAATGGCCATAGTTGCCGTGTTCTAGACCAATAACAAGAAAAAAAAAACCATAATAAAATGACTTAAATGACTTACAAACGGAATAACGGATGCCGGATGGTATAGTACATATGTACGGTAGGTATAAACAAAAATTAAAAATTCCGAAATTCAAGCCTCTATGGTTAGGTTATTTTAGGTATAATCAGGCCCGGCTCAAGAGGTAAGCGACATAAGCCCACGCCTAGGGCGGCACTTAAGCTGCACTTTAGTAAGACGGCGGCATTTTCAAAATACTGAATATTCTATTGTTAAGGGCGGCAAAATTTGATTTTGCCTAGTTCACTATTTTCGCTTGAGCCGGTCCCGAGTATAATCATAACTACATAAAATAATTAATAAATACATCTAATCATGGGTATAATAATAAATCCATTAGTATTCATAATTGAAAAATTATAATTAGAAATATATTTGACTATATGGAGTTTCATTAAAAATAAACATTTTAATACTATAGTTGAATAAATAAATTGTATAACGGGTCTATTCAAAGAAAATTCATACTCGTCAATATAAAAATAGGTACCAAATTCTTTTTAAATTGTACATGAAATTTTATAGTTTATTGGGTTGTATACGTTTAGAAACTGCAATCAGAATTCAGAATACTCGCAAAGTGAGCTTAGCTTTCATAACTTGTTTCATTTTCATTTTTCATTATATTATTTATTATTTTTAATTTTGATAATTTCATTTCCTTATCAATAGTACTTTTATCAAATTTTATTATCTATTATGGTTCCCACTCGTAAGCAATCAAATAGACAGTATCAACTACGGGATGGGGTCCGTGACAACTACAACTGTAGCATACTATCTTTTCAGTTTATTATCATGTTAATGTGAAAATTGTTTTGTTATTTAACTCGGTACTTATTAGCTATTTCTGAATTTTTTAAGTTGAATCCGAAATCGTGGTGATGTACTGATATACATTTTTTATAATTTATTCACCATATTGTAAGGAGAATTGTGATTTATTTGGTGAAGTGTGAAAATCAATAATTTTACATAACATTTCTCCTTTTAATTAAACGTAATTTAAACACATTACCTACAATATTTTTGATTGTTATATTTGGATTATATTTAACTTATTAATATATTTGCAGGTAAGATAATAATCTAGATATTTTAGTATGTTTAAATATTATGAGTGAAGAATGATGACTGTCTACTCAAATGTTTGAAAATTTAGTCCAAACTATTGATAAAATCAAAATTTAAACATTTTTATATTAGTATGAATCATAAAATAATTATTTAATTATTATGTAAAGTTGTATTCAGATTTTGTATCTATTAAAAGTTATAAATTGTTGTAAATACAGTGATGGTAGGCTGCCCGCTGATCACAAGAAATTCAACCTAAAACTTACTGGAAAACTAATTATCATAATATAATATAAAATATACCTATGGTGTAATTTATTATATTATTATTTATATTTTAAATTTATTGATTATTGTATTGAATGAATAGCTTTTAATTTTATCAGTTTTAAATATAAACATTGATGTTTTTAATTTATAATTTTGACATGTTAACTAAAAAAATTGATATCTTATCTTCAGTATAAAATATAATTAAAAATTTGGCTATGAAATAATTTTTATACTGCTGACTAGGTGCATAAATTTATTATTTTCAATACGAATTAGAAAATTATACCATTTAGTTCTTATTAGTTGTATGTTCCTTTTTCTTGCTCACAAGTAACTGTACACATTTTTTTGATTTTATAATCTAATTATTAGTTTTTATTTTTAGGAAATGAACCAAAACGGTTTTAGTACTGGTGAAGAAGATTCACGGGGTCCACTTGATAAGATTTGCTGTTTACAGGAAGACGGATTTCGGTGTCAACGACAAGCTGGGAACGCTTCTTATAGTAAAAAAATTCGCAACACTGTCAGACAACTTAAGTTACATTTGGACGCTGTCGTATGTTATAATTTGTAGTTATTATTTTGATGTATAGGTACTACTAGTTATTATTGTTTTCTTATTGATTAATATATTATTAGGCAAGACACATCTATATTTGTGATCATCACAAGAGTATGATTCAAAGCGCTAGAACGCTGAAACCATCTAGTCAAGATGAAGCACCAGAGGTAGACTTTTCACAGCTACAGATGAATACGCTTAGGCGTTATAAAAAACATTTCAAAGTAGTGACCAAACCGAGTTTGAATAAAGCTCAAATGGCAGAGGTAATTATTTAAAAAAAACAATATATAAATTAAGCTATACATGTTTTGAAGTGGGTAGTTTTTTAACTTACTATTGAATAGTTAAATATTGATAATAAAAAAGACAATAAAATCAAAATGTATGGTTTTTATCAATGGAAAATATTTTTAAACATTTAAGTTGTAATCTTTAGTACAAGAGATAACTTGAAAATTAAATATTTTTTGTATTAGGATTTGTTGGTTTGTAACAAATTATAATATATATTATTATTCAAAAAATAATAATATGTACTGTAGTAGATTAATTTATATTTAGGTTGATTCACCAAGCATGCTCACCCTATTTTTTCTTTAATAATGCAGTTCTTCAAAATCTGATTTTTGAAATCTTTAAATATACTTTAAGACCATATTTTCAAATTCTTGAAAATTTTTTTATCACCTAAGGAGTCATGTGTCCTGTGGCGATACAAACTTCTGTTTTTCAGATGAGAACCCTTTCTTTTTACCATAGATTATTTAGTGGATTTTTTTTTAATTTTGATGTACCCAACTAAAAATTCTGACAGTAGTTTCTTGGTTATTAAAATGTATATTCTAAAGATAATAGTCTTTAAAAGTAGTTTTACAAAAGTATAAAACAGTTGTAATATTGGATCTAGTATTTATTATATATTGAAAAACAGAAGTTTGAGTCACCACAGGACACTATTTAAGTAGTACAAAAAAATTCAAGAATTAAAAAAATTGAGTACATATTAAAATTTTAAATATCAGAATTTCATTATTAAAGAGGGAAAATGGTGCATGTTGGTAGGGGGGGGGGGGTATTGTATTCCTTGGTGAATCACTGTATCTTATTTAATGGTATATTAAATTAATGTTAAATGAAATGTCTTTTTAATTTTATAAAATTTTAACCACTTATTTTAACATTTATTTTTAAATTTAAATTTAAATTTAAACAATAAATATGTATTTAAAAAAAATGTATTAATCTTGATTTTTTTTTCTTAGACCTTGTTAAACCATTTTAAAACAATATCAGTTAACGAAAAAGAAGCCCTTACATTCTTCATATACACAATAAAGACAAATGGTAACAAATTAGATCAAAAAAATGGAAATAATAATTCAGATACACTGTCATAGTGTAATACTATCTTTTTAATTTGTAAAAAATTATTTATTTTTATTTTATTAATATGTATTTGTATCATTAGTGTTAAAATGAATTTAGAATGTACACAACATTTCCAAATAATCAAGGGGCAAACAATTTATAGATATGTCTACAAATTAGTGATTAAAAATTTTATGTTTCTTGTTAAACCAATAGTTTTATTTATTTATTTATTTACTTATTCTAAAAATGTAATGTTTAAAAACATTTATTTGAACCAAATAATTATATTATAAATTATATGCCTTAATAAACGATAAACTCATTTTGAGTTTGAACTTAAAAACATTTTTTTTTCTTAGTAATAAGTAATAACATTTTATTTATCACACATGTATATCATATTTATTTTATAACTTTAGACCTTAATATTATCATTATAAATATAATTTCAAAAAGTGATTATAAAAAAAATACATTAATTAATAATCATAAATCATTGTTTTTACTATAATATTTTTCTGAAACTCAACATCATGATAATCATTATCGCAATGTTCCAAATTGACTGTACTTCTTGATTTAATTTTTAGTCGTACATTTTTATAAAATGTAATGTTATAACCATAGACGTGCACACGGGTGCAGAGAAAGCAGCTTTCTGCACCTGACAAATAATTTAGGATTTAGTGGGCTAGTGTATATTTATTCGAAAGGTATACTTAAAATATAAATTAAACATATATTAATTATTTAGTAGAAACAATTTTTAACTGAAACGTTAAATACCTCTAATAATATTTTTAATTTATTTTAAACTTATTAATGTATTAACTTAATACAAAGTTCATTGTATTAGTTATATTTATTGGGTCTAATATTTAAAATAAATTAGTTACATACAAATTTATAGATTATCAATTTGTCACTATAGCATGCTAAAGTGGTAGTGTTCAAACTTCAAAGGGACCAATTTAATCAAATGTATAACATAATATTATATTAGTCATTATAGCTATTTATTTTTTGAACATATTTGTATAAAAATATTTACAAAAGTTGAATTACTACCTTATGATATTTATATATTTTTAATATTTAAGCCAGATTGACCACAAAATGTATATCACTTGGCCTCTTTTTGTACAAAGGAAACAAAGCACTTATAATTTATAACAGTGATATATTTATGGAGAGGGGGTGCAACATGGGGCATTCCCCTCCCACAAGACAATTTTTATTCTTTTACTTAAAGTATATTTATTTTTGATTATATTATACTTTTGCATTTTTTTAATGATTTTACAGAGATGTATTTAATATTTCCCCCCCCCCCCAAAAAAAAAAAAATAAAAAAATAGTTTATAGCTCGTCACTGATTTATAAGTATTTTGATTAAGCGTATAAAATAATCAATACATAAATATAAACTATATCTATTACAAAAACTTATCCTACTATATTTATTGCTTTTTTTTGTAGTACTTTGTACTTAAAATGTTTAATATGATGTTAATATTAATATGTTCATTGTGTCTTAGAATAATACAAACTATAGATATTATAGAATGAATAATTCTACATATTTCTATTTATAATTTTTTTTTAGATTCCGAGCAAAATGTCAAATACATTGGTTTTTGCTGTTATACCATTACTTTTGTGTAAGAAACAATTTTTAACAACTAGAAATTTAACATAGTTATTTTATTAGTTTGCACTAAATTAAAAATATTTTATAAAGTAAACCGTGATCATATGTTTAGAATAGTTTACTAACCAAGATCTCAAGTACTTATAGGCGTAATTAGGATTTTGAGCTTATAGGGACTAAAGTCCGACATTAGACAAATGTTCTATAAAACCATTAAAACTCATATGGAAAAATAATAACATCATCAAACACAAAAAGTAGTTTCTATGTAAAATATTAAATAGATATAATATACCTAATACCTCATAATTACAAATGAATTCACTGTCTGTTAAAATTTTAATATATTTAAAATTAAGTAATTAAGATCAGTATAATATAATAGTTAATCTTAATAATAGTTACCTATTTTTATACACAAATATATTTATAGATTTTTTTATTAAAATGTTAACGTTTGTTAAAGTTTTTTCTATTACTTACCATTGTGGTACTAAGTCACTTTTTTGATATTCTAATATGCTATATAGCTATACCTTTAAGGATTTGCTTACTTATGGCTATTATATTCAGTACATTTTTTTAACTAGTAAACTAAGCAACAAATGTTGCCCAGTGAAAATATTTTGCTGCCTAGTAGACTGTATTTTTAATGACTGGGCGACACAATTTTTAAAAAGAACTTTTATACAACCTATATAAAAAAAAAATTAAGTAATGTATAAATTTGTAATTAGATGTATATTTTCATATTATCAATATTAAATAAAAAAAAATGCATTTATTATTTTAGAATATGAGAAAATAAGTTATAATATTTGTTACACATATTTTTAAACGATAAGCTTAAAATAAGCTTAATGTGTAAAATTATTCACCGATAACAATTCAAATTTTAATATTCATTGTTACAAGCTTGGACCAAAATGGTTTACGGTGACATGGTATTGATAGCTAAATAGTTGGTTATATTGGTTTCATAGACATGGGGTATGAAGGTATGTATATGGAAAATCCAACAGAAATTGTAATTCCTATATTATGTTATTCAAAACTTAAAAATATTTCTAAACTTTAAAAAGGAAATAAAGATTTTCTCTCCTTATTGAAGTATATTTCATGATTATATGATTTCAGGCTTGTATAAAAAGCTTAGTTTTACTAATAATAATCAAGACCCATTTTGAAGGAAACCATTTTGGAGGATGTTCAGGAGGAAATTTCCTAGATTAGGTAATAAGTGACGAAGACTAAACTAAATTTTGTTAAATAACAAGTACATACGACCTACCAAAAGAATTTTAATTATAGTTCATTGTTAATTTTTATACTTTGTGCTTTGGGTACTAATATCTTATATATTGTTTAACAATATTAATATCATGAAGGCACTATGGGTAAACTTTTTAAGATTTTACCTCAAATCTTTCAATATTTACTAAAAGAATTATGCTTAAAAGGCAATAAGTCAAATAATATTATATTGAATTATGAATCTGTATCGAAAATAAGTCCAGGTGTAAAAAGTTATACCTAAGTCACTAAGTTAATATCATGACATTTAAAAGGTAATTAGTCACTCAAGACTTAAGTGATTTAAATTTTCAAAATATCATATTGTACAATGTAAGGTAGGTAACTCATATAATTTGACACTTTATAAGAATAATAATTTTAAAATAAAACTATTGAAGAAATGAGAAATTTGTTTTGTCATATGAAAATTTGGGATTGTTGACTTATTTCCTTTTACTTGAGCGCTATGCATATCATTTAATAATATATGTTACTTGAAATTACCTCTTATTTTAAATAAATTATAACTCATTTTTATTAAATTTTACGATTTACTTCTACTTTCTAGTATTAATATTGAGAAAATATTTTTTGTTGCCAATTGAAAATTCCTTAAAATGTACTATGTACTATTGCATTACAGGTACTATCAATTTCTATCATATTACATGGTAACTAAAATACATAAACTTTAAAAAGAAAGAATTCTAAATTTTTTTTTTTAAAAGAGTGGCATTTATTTATTATTTACAATATAGGTTTGAAATTAATTCAATCTTTGCATAAATTCAACAATTTAAACTGTATATGATAGTAAAAAATAAAACTCTGATGTTTGATGTTTTAAATCTCAGACTTGGATTATGCATTGACGCATAAATGCACAATGTACTAAAAGCCAAGCAAAACTGCAAGACAACAATATTTTAATTATAATACCTATTGTAGTATTGTTTGTTCGTAACGAAGTAAGGTATGTCGTATAATATTTCATTACATATTGTTTTTATAAGTTCTGTATGTTGCAGAACAACCTATATGGGCGCATACAGTCATACAGATAAATTCGTGTCTATATACCTACATATGTATAATGTATAATGATATAGGTATAATGTATTATATTAAATTTGTATGCAGAGTGTGCTGGTGAGTGGCGACTGGCGAGCGTTACTGCAAGTATGGCGTATGCAACTGAAGTAGGGACCTATAGGTATACCTACCGAACAAGGTACTATAAAACACTACCTACGTATATTATAAAAAAAAAATTTTTTCCACAGTACAATTTAGATAGGTATTTGATATATAATAATAATATATTATGTGGTTGAGTTATTACTTATAATCTTGTTCATTAGGTAGTATTGTAGTAGGTACTTTTTTAAGTAGTAATACTTCATAACAAAATTGTTTTTCCCTTCTTGAATTAATATACTGTTCGAATAATACCTACTCGAAAGCTTGATTTAATATTTTAATCTATATAATATTATAATATAAGAATATGTAATGATAATATGTTATAGGAGATATAATATGATAATAGAACATTTTCAATCGGCAAATGCCAAATACCTAACTGAAAATATGTACTATACTACTATGTAGTATGAACACGCACCGTAATAATATATTAACATTATGCATAAATATTAATATAGGTACATTTCCACATATTATTATGTATTTATTTTTGAAATCCATCATTAGATAACCGTGTATAAAAGAGGAAAGTTTATTATGTTGCGTACCAACTTGCGTGTGCACACCTACAAAACTAGCGTTATCTTAGTGGTTTAAAAAAGAAAATTGCAATTTGCGGTCGTCTACGCAGTTTACGCGCGCTTTTGCTCATGCACATTGCACACTGCAGGCTGCAGCTGCTGCCATAGTGTGTAGCGTGTTTAGTATAGATTTATGTTGCATCTTATGTTATTATATTATGCACAAAGGAATAATATGATATTATGTCTTTTTTATAAGTGTGTGCGTATAAACACGTCACGTAATGGTGCATCAGCTGCCCAATGGGTTTTGTCGGTATAGACAATTATTCTAGGACGAAGCGTAAAATATTATATATATATATATTATAGTTATGGTATTAAGCCCGTGCCCCGTGCAAAACAACCGTTTAGCAATATCGGTACACGGACAAAATGGGGGTGATTGGTTAACAATTTTCCTCGTGACACATTTTATTGAAGATTATTTTATAAAAAAAAAATGGAAATACTAAGATATTTGAATTCGGTGTCACTAACAAACACGTGTATCAGCAGCGCGGTTGAGGCGCATAAGCACATTTTAAATAGTATAAGATATGCGTTTTGATCGGTTATAACTTATAAATTATAACCTATAGGCTATTTTTTTTATAACTTATTTTTTAGCTAACTGTTTGGAAACAAACCGTGGATTACGTTGTTCATAATATCATATTCTTATAGATACCCAATCGAATTATGACTGGGATCGATTGTTGTCCTAAATTCATATCGAACGAGTTATACGAAAAATATAAGTATTATTATGAAAAAAATTATGACAGTCTACTTAATATTGTAATTTATAATTTATATTATATCTCGACGTGCCGTGCAGGATGTGTGCACAGCATTTTCGTGTGCTGTGTTCGGTTTGGTATATTTTTCATTTAATGTAATATCATATATTGTAAATATTTCAAATTATTTCGTACGCGGCGGCGAAACGATCGTACGACATTTCGTGTGCGCGCGGCGGCGTGCATTTCGCCCGAAAGGGTATATGTACACAATATAATAATAATAATAATATATAATATTGTAATGTATTATACAATATACGTACACGTAACGTGTAACGTGTGTCGTCGCGTGAGTGTATGTGTAATGCCCTCGCACATATATATTATATTATAAATGTACGATGTGTGTGCGCACCGTACGTTGTTATACGTTATACGTTATACGGCGGCGGCAACGACAGCGGTTGGGTGCGAGGGGGGCGGGTGGCGGTTGGAAGAGTGGCATTATAAACGGTGGAAAAAAGGACAATATGACTATGGAGAGAAAAAAAATATATACGTGTGTGCGCGCGAGTGTGTGCGTACGCGCACCCGTCGTGTGTGATATACACGCACGGTATATACGTATACGTATGCTTGAACGCACATGCACACACACACGCGCGGGCGCGCGCTATAGCGTTATATACCATACACTTATATATACGTATAATATTATGTTTTATGCTGTGCGAGCCTGCTGCTACACGGCGGCCCGCGTGCGTGCGCGCGAGACGCATGTATGTGTGTGTGTGTGTGTATGTGTGTGTGTTGGCTCATGAATTATTCGCGCGCGGCCCAACGGATTTCGAAATAACGCCGTCGGATTGGCCGGGTCCCGCGGTCTATATAAAATCGACCAATGGCGGCCGGGCGACGGGTCGAGTGCCGCGCGGACCCCCTGTTCACCGCGCTGCGTACATACAACAGTACTGCCGACCGACCGATATACACACGTCCATCTGCCAGGTATTTATATATGCGCTTTTTTTTTTTTTTTCCTAATTTTTCTCACTTTTCTACCTCTACGACGGTACGTACGTACGTTCTGCAACAGCACAACGCATTACTGTCTTCCTGTCGCTTCGATTTGGCGACAACAACAACAACATATCGCCGTCGTTTCGTTGTTGTCGCGCGTCGTCCGTTTTTTCGCTGTCGCGATACCGCTGTTTTCGCTCGTTTCCGACACCGCGATAACACTATTGTTATACCGCCTACTCTACCACTGCTGCTGCTTCTGCTGCGTTTTCTGGTATTTGTGTGTGTCCACACTACGAACACGGAATCGCAAATCGTACGATTTACTGGTACGTACCACGCACATACCCCGTCTGGGTAGAAAAAAAATGCACTTAAATTTTCGTTTTTTGCGACTTTTCACCGCGATGGCTGCACGTTCGGCCTGAGGTTGCTTTTCGCTATACCGACGGCGGCGCCCAGAACAAACGCAAAAAACAACGATTTCGCCGTAGATATAGATATTCATGCCGAACGTCAACGGCGACGCCTCGTCGGTCCGCTCGCGTATGATTAGTAATAGTAATAATAATTATCTTCTATAATAATATGGTACGGTAAATATGTGCCCGTCTAAAGGGGGTATAACCTTTAACCAGGGCGCTTTTCGTATGTATTCCAAGCGACTATTTACGGGCACTCTCTCGTTATAGGTACGGCTTATCTATCAGCCGTAGGCGCCGCCGCCGTTTTCGCGTTACGTTCGCCACCCACCCGCCCGTCTGCTGTGTTTACACTTTATAGTTTTCTGTGACAATCGTGACATCTCTCCCGGCGAGGAAAACGCATCGAGCCGGCCGTGCCGAAATAAACACAAAATTTCGCCATCTCATCGTTGTACGCACTACGGCGCATAGGCAGTAAGAACGTTGTTCTTGTCTCACGCAAGCGCGCACATAAAAATGGCGGCAAACCGATTGCAAAGCGAATCCGTCGGGCCCGGCCGTGGCGATTTTTCCGCCGACCCGCTTCTGATTTCTCGATTTCTCGTCACCGCCGTGCTATCAGAAAAAAAATTTGCTCGCCGAGACGACGACTTGCGGCTGTTGAGGGCGGCGGTGGCTGCAGTAGCATCGTACAGTGGCGGCCCCCCGCAAAAGTGATAGCAGACGCGTAGGCCCGCGGGTGATCACCGCGCGCAACAACAACAAAAACAACAACCGTACCGCTATGCGCGTTATCTATAGTATTATAATGGTTTACCATTATAATATCGTTTAACGTTGCTCGTTTGCCGCAGCCCTATTGATGACGCTTTCGGCGGACGGAATTATATTATTATTATTACATATTATACTATTATAATATTATTACCAGCGAGATTTATGGGGGTGGCCGCCGCGTAGGTTGGTGGTAGGTAGACCGAGAATTATTATTATTATTATTATTATCCGGCGCCGTTGTCATGGAGTAATTTTGAAACCAAAAACGCGCGTTAAACCTGTCCGCCGCCGCCCCCGGTTCGTCTGGGTGGAGGGGAGAGAACGCGCATGGAGGAAGGTGTTACCGACGGCGATGATAATTGACACAACGAAAAACGGTCGTTGGGATATTTTATCATCGTCTCGCCGTCTCCGTCGTCTATTATTAATTATTATATTTTTACTGTTATTAAAATCGTTTCTGCAAACGACGCGAATCGTTTATCTAACTTGCACTATTGTTTTGGCCACAGTCTAACTTCTTTTGTCCGTTTTGTTCGTTTCTAGCTCCAGAATAATTTAATATTGACGGTGTATAATCTCCAGAATCGACCGGGCGCAGACCAGACTTGATCTCAAGAGTGTTCTCAGTGGAGTTTAAATCAAAATATACTATAACATGTAAGTATATTATATTTAATTTCTAGATTTCAATCGTATATTATATTATTTTAACGCGTTTGCGGTAAAAACACGGGTCGACGACGACGATTAAAGCAACCATGGTCGCTATAATTACACCTACTGTTGTTATTATTACTATAATATTATTATTATCATCATCAATTAGGAGATGCCCACATAATATATTATTATTATCGACGTATTAATGTTATTTATCGCTACGCGGTGGTGTTACGTAACGTGTTAACTCTGTCAAGTCGGCAAAATTGTACTATATTATTTTATAACTACTACTAATGTTTTATTTGCATTGCCGTCATATTTTACTGCAACTGCTGTGTACAAGTGTTTTGTAAAAGATTAATACGAGAGTATTGTGTGTGTGCATGTTCAAGGAACACACGACGTCATCAGACTTAAAAATAATTGCCATCTTTGTCGTCGGCTCTTCGTTTTTATCGTTAGCACATTACCATGTACGGGTTTTGTCGCGTTATGGCGCGGTGATGTTGGCAGGTATTATTATTATTATTATTATTATTATTTTGTGTGTGTACAAAACTACAGCCGACGTTAATTGTTCCCCAACAGTGTCGGTCTTGGTCGGCGATCGATCGGCCGGTTAAATGTCAATAATAATATTTTTTATCGTTCCTCGCGTACCTACGGTTGTCGTCCCATAGGACGTGCCGGTTTAATGCAATAATAATAATAATAATAATAATAATTGTTGTACGATAACACAATTCTGTGTGGTTTCCACAACAAGTTTTATGTAATCGTCGAGCGTTATATTATACCGCACGTAGGGACGTACCATATGTACCGGAGGCGACTTGTGTTCACATAACGACCGAAAAACGGTTGGTAGATTGATAGGGGAACGTTAGGTGCGTTTCGGTCAGACAGATGGCGTTAGCATACCGAGCACGAAACATTACGAAACCATTGATACTACTTACCACCGAAACGTTGGCGTCGACTAATGGGGACGCCGCTACACACCATAAGCAAATAATACGAACCATTTCCGTGGGTTTAACAGTTTTTAAATTCTTGTACACAAATCGTGTGTTCATATAATATTCATCTCTCTCGTTTTCGTCGACGACGATAATTTTTCAAAGTTCTAACTCGTTTCGGTAAAATTCGGTAGGTACGTAATAGTAATAATATTTTGATACAAATATATACCATAATATATCTATATATATTACATTTTAATAACACTGTCTCATTAGTGGTTATCGGGATATTGCTGTCCGAGAAATAATATTATTGTCGTTTACGAACGTGTGTTACACTTTGTTTGTCGTCCACTAAGCCGAAATATTTTTATTTATAATTTTTTTTTCGATTCCCGGAAGAAGACAAATTTGTAAGTATATACTTTACCATTGCGTTACAAACATATTTTGTTAGGTATATTATATTATTATTATTTAATTGCCAGCTTAGATTATCATGAATTTAATTTCTAATATAATTTGTTAATTCGTTTTGTTGATGATTTTGTGTATGGGCCGCTGCGGTGTACCGAGAGGAATTAAAATAGAATCTCGATTTATAAAATAACTATTTTAGGGTTGTTAGGTTTCAAAGGAATTACTTGATATGACGTTAACATATAACATATTGTGTCGGTTTCAGAACAATTTAGTGTCTATTTTAAATAGCTTGTGTTTTCCTTTTAATTGCTGTTTGTCGACTTGTCGTCTTGTTACATTTTAATTAAGTATATATTAATATTTGTTGTTTAACTGTATATGTTGTATTTGACCAAAACTATTTTAGATTTATTAAACAAATTTTTGGTTCCTTCAATTTTAACCTATTGTAAAAAATATTGTAACATATTTTGGAATCTAAAATTTAGGTGAATATTTATGCGTAACTGATTTTTATTGTTGTTCCAATAGACAATATTTATAAAATTGTAAACTTAACGTCGATATATATCAAAATCGTGTGTACAATAATCAAATAGTACTAATTAATAATATGTGACTGCAAACATAAACATGTAAACTAATGTGTATGTCTATAGTAAGACTACAACGTTATTTACTACCACTATTTTATTAATAGTTTTAAGTTGTACATAATAAGCTTATGGTGTGTTATTAGTTGACAGTGTTTTTATACAGTTTTATCATGATTTTTGGTATTTGACTCGTTACCTATTTGGAATACATAACTTATATTAAAATGCTATTAACGAGAAATATCCATTAAGTGAAATATCACATTTTTAATTTACTAAAACAACCAAACCAAGTATTTTTTAAATTAAAATTATGATGATAGGTACTTAATAAGTTATAAAAATGATTAAATAAATATTTTTTGGCATCAATGAATTTTGTCAAGATGTCATTACTACTACCTAGTACTACCTATTTCGAAAAACTATTTTTTCTGGGTATTCCATTTGAACACCAATTTATCTTACATGAATAGACTTTAGTTTATCATAATAATTTTCATATCTGTTATGTCTTACAGTATAGATATAAATTAACTAATGATTGATTAATATGTAGGCAACTGATTATAATTTCTGCTAGGTATATTATTTTTATTATCACGCATTACTTCCTTAAGTATTTTCATACATATACATTTTGAAGAAAAAAACTACAATTATCCTTGATATATATATAATTGTAGATCTAACTGTATAGTTTACATGAATATCACTCTTTTTACAAAAAATTAGAAAATCAATTATTGTAATTTCTATATATTATTATCTTATAAATATATATTTCTATACATTAAAATTCAATAATCTACTTGCTATATTTTTTTAACGTATGGTATTTTACTCCAATGACATAATTATTTATTACCCATCTATTCGATAACCTTATTAGTTATTATAGTATTTTTAGAACTAATGGAATTATTATATTTGAAATAACATTAACACAAACATTATATTATTATGTGATACGCCTACTGATTTTATATATTTAATCAATTTTTTTTCATTACTTTCTTTTTGTACGATTTGTGCAAGTATTAAAAATTCAAAAACGACCATATTAATTATTAAGATTTAAAATAAACAAATAAAATATTTCAGCGGCAGGCAGGTGTATATACACGTATATAGGATGGAAATGAAAATATTATTGATCATATTATTATTATTATTATTATGTAATCATTATTAATTCTTCACAATTATCTCGTCGATTACAAAGCATATCTTAATGTCAATAATTCGTTTCGGACGGTGAGGAGGACGACAAATTATCCAGGATTTCGTGCAGCCATGTGCACGAAATCATTGATTTAAATGGCGTTGTGTATTTATAATCAATGATAAAAGGGCGCGCACAGCCCAGGCAGTAATAAAACTCTTTGCATCCCTGGTGGCAGCACATGCTGTGCTCGGCCGGGCTGTGCTGTGCTCCTCTTTACGCCGTTTTACACCGCAGGGCGACCAAAATCGCAGATTCGGTCAAACATTCGTTTGTCAGGGCCGACGGTGATCTAAAATTGTGTCTTCGTTGTCGGAATTTGTTCTTTGTCCAAAGTATGATTTTCATTTTTGTCATTGTCGTCTGTTGATAACGAACGAGCTTGTGTATGGATTCGAACGGACGGCCATAACCCTCCTCGTAATAATATTATAATATAGGTACGCGCACATGTTATGTCACGCACAATAATATTTTATCATCGTGTAGCACGATTTGTTGTGTGCTGTGGCGACGACGTATCGTTGCTCGGGATCGGATTACGGTTTATTATTATTATTATTATTATTTTTTTTAATCATTATTTGGAATTAAGTACAATTTGGTTTAAACGCTGACGGTGGAAAACGTTTTTAAAGGTCTTAATATATTAAGGTCGGCGGCGTTGTTTGTGCGGAGGTCTTATTTGCTGCGAACACGTTATGATATTAAATTATTTTGTTCCAAGGGGATTAACCCCATTCGGATAATCAACACTATGCTGTTCTCTTTCTCAAGTTTCGAAAAACCTGTGTTTTCGTCGAGTAAATGGCGGCGGTGACGGGGCGCGCGCGCATATACACCACATTATATCCCTATGCGTTATAATACGATATTATTATTATTATTATTGACCGAAAGGACGCCGTCGCGCAGCCATTGCCGTTTAAACGCGTACTCTCCGCTGGCGGGCGCCCGCGACAGTCGTCAATTCGACGCCGAACCGCGTGTTTCCCAGTTGGCGCGCCGAGCGTCCTACGGCACAAAATATCCAAAGAGCATAATCACTAACCACAATGCCGGGCGGCTGCGGTTCCGTAACCGTGTATCGATTGTTGTATTCGAAAACGATTAATCGGCGGGACAGGACGGTACGGGAAGAATAAAAAAATAATTTCCTAACCAAAAATCCCGCCATTTTCAACCGTCGTGTACGTACGTTTTGTAACAAAACAATAATATCACGGTTGCACGTATTTTCGTATATTTAAATTATAATATATATTATTATTAATCTAAAGTAATTTCATGAGTCCGTGCAAGTGGTGGCGGCAGTGTGTACGGTAATGTTGGTGGTGGTGTTTTTTCGTTACTCGGTGATACGATAATTTTTCGTTTATAACGTATTTTATTGAGAAAACCGTGCCCCTCGCCACTATCAACTACGACCGCGGTTCCTCCGAGAGAATATTTCGTGCGAGTGCGTGTGCCGCTGGAGGGAAAAAAAGGGAAAGGACGCGGCCACCACCGCCGTTGCGTCGTTGTCGTGTATGCCGCCGTCCGCGCGCGCCTTACGTCGGCGGTGGTGAACTGCGGAAACCTTGAACGACCGGTGGCCTTGGCGCGCGCGAGCGCGGTTTTTATTCCGTTTCTCTCGCCGCGTCCCTCTCCTCTTGCTCGCTCACGCGCGCGCGCCCGTCTGTTTGCCTGCCAACCAGCCAGCCCGGTCGCCCGCCCGTCCTCCCTCTGTACGCGCGCATATAAATGTTCTTTGTTCGGCCGTTCACGATTTCTAGAGATGAGGTTGGCAATGCCGGTTACCGGTAGCTACATCACGGTCGGAGGGGCCGGCCGCGCCATTGGGTTTTTACGAAACGGGCGGTGGGGGTAACATCCGTTGTCGCCGTCGTCGTCGTCGTTCGGCTAGTGGCGGGCAACACGCAGGTCTGCCTCGTTATTTTTTCTCCTTCTCTCCGCCTTTTCCACCGCAGTTTTAACCGTCGGCCGCGCGTTTACAGTGAGATATTATATACTACACACACGCGTCCGTCGTTCCCTTTGTTTTTTTTTCCGCACATACTCGCGTGGTGCACACATATATACATTCGATTTCGCCCCGCTACGCACTCGGCGGCACACCACATACGTACGTACGCGAACCGACCGAGTATATACATACATACACACGCACACGCCGACCACGTAACGTGTGCGCCGCGTTCGTATAATATAATATTTTAATATATACACATAATTTGACTACCGACACCCGCCGCGTATCAAACACACCGCGACCAACAGTGCCCAGTGTACGCGCGTGTGTGCGTCACGTCTGGTGTCCGATCGTGTGCCGTGTGTATTATCCGTGTGAAAAATCCCGCACCATTCGCAGTCCGGCGGCATGTCCGAGAACCGCGCGGGCAACAATGTCGGCTGGGGCAACCGGGACGACCACGCGGCCGCCGCTGCCAACCTGTGGTGGGGCAACAGCCAGGAACAGCAGCAGCAGCAACAACAGCACATGCAGCAGCAGCAACAGCAACAGCAACAGCAGCAGCAGCAGCACTTGCTAAACCAGCATCACCAGCAGCAACTGGCCGCCGTGGCAGCGGCCGCACAGCAGCAACAGCAGCAGGCGGCCGCCGCGGTGTCCGCGGCCCAGCAGTTCTATAAGATGGCGTCGTCGTTCAGCCACCAGCAGCACCAGCAGCTGCAGCAGCAGCAACAGCAACAGCAGCTGAACAACACCGGCGGCGTGTCGACTAGCAACAGCAACAGCAACGTGTCTACGACAGTCACGAGCAGCTCCAGGAACCCGATGGCCAACTACGCGGATAGCTACGGTATCGCCGCCGCCGCCGCGGCTCAATGGTGGTCGTACCCGGGAGCCATGGACAACAACATTCAAAACGTGCACAACGTTCCGTCGCCTAACTCGATCATGGTAATTGGTGGTGTGTTGTTGGGTCGTGGGTTAGCATTTGCGTATGCGTTTATCCACATGCACGTTCGTACGTGGGTACGTACGCCGTATGCGTGTGCCTGATAACGCGACGACGCGCGCGCGCGCCACACAATTATTTATCATTATTTGTGTACACAATAAAATGTATTCATCGGGCTGTACGATGTATGTTATGCGCGTTTATCTGTAGAGAGCTGATTAATAGAAATATTATTTGCGCGTGGATACGTATTTTCGCGTGCGGCCGCGCTTCCGGTTAGGTTTTTCGTTTTGCCGGTTAGTTTGTAGAAGTCGATAATCTCGGCAGCAGCACCGTCGTCGTTCTCGACGATCATAGCTTTTTGTTTTCGGTCAGACCGATGTAGTCTTCACGTTTCTCGTTCATCAATCTTGGCCCGCTGAAATTTTATTCAAATGTCAACAACAACAGTTGTTGTGTGTACATCCCGCTAATTATCACTGACCGCGTGACGCTGAGTCGTGAGAGCCAGCGCTTAACCTTATCTCTCGTATGTTGTGCGTTGTTGTGTATTTTTGTGATTTCATTCACAATATGTTCGTCGGTCGTCCACGCGTTGTTTTTCTGCTACCTAGCCGATTGAACTATGATTTCAGAACTCTGTTTTTTTATTTCCCATCTCCACTTTTCCTCCGAATGTGTGCCCACCCGTCCAAAAATGCGTAAGCAAGGATGTATTTTCGCGCCTATCGTCTCGAGTTCCGAGATTTACCTAAATCCTATCGGGTCGGTATTTTATACTGCCTACGGTTTTTTTTTCTCGTTCAACGCAATCTATCGCGAAAAGCGTTGAAACGTTGTACGCATTTTTCGTTGCAATTCCGACTGATAAATTTGTCATTGAGTAGATAAATAGAAAGTTATGTGGCCTTAGAACAACGCGCGAGTTACCCACATTATATTATTATTATTATGTTATAACATTGTTCTTGTAAAACTGTGATAGTGGTCAACGTGTCCGGATTATAATTTTCCACAATTGCTCGCCGATTAAAAAATGTAATCGTAATATTGTATAGTGGGCACAGGTTGTCAGCCAGCAATCCAACAACCTAATTCCAGGGATTTACCTCGAGGAAACTAACGAATTCCGATAGCATCCAAGTGGTGGTTAATCGCCACGAGCTGTCCTATATTCTTCTTGTTGTGGTAGTTTTGCTCTCGAAAATTTTTATAAATAGTGGACAATAATATGAAATTTTAGGCGCTGTTTCAATGCACAATAATTAAGAAATAAATGTACGATTCGGTTCTATACTTGTGTATTTTTGGTACACCTATTCCAGGGCGTCGTACAGTGTGTTTCAGATAATTAATTAAATTAACTAATCGAAATCATTTATTTCAGTTAATATTTGAATACATTATTGTTATTATATATTTTTAGTACCAATGATATCAAAACAGATGTTAATTGTTCACAAAGACAGACCAATGCCAAGGTTTTTTAGGGTTCTTTAGCCTTCATGGATTATTATTTCTGGTCCAGCAGTTCCAAGAAAATAATTTATTATTCACTACTAGTCGTTTGCTTTCGCGTTGTAATTTGTAAATATTATTCGGTATATCTAAATTATTTGTTGTATTTTTTCGTCAAAATAAAATTGCATTATTAAATAATAACAATAATTAATAGGACAAATTTTTGATAAAACTTTTGTTAATAGGTGCAATCGATTTTATTTTATTGAATTGTATATTGTTACTTTCCGCTTGTGATTTTTGGAATCTTACAATAATTAGTAAAAATATTTTAAGAACTTCAAAATAATTTACTGCCAGGGAAAGGATTAAACAAGAACCTGTTTCTTTTGTTAGAGTAGTTACAGGTTTTACTGTTATTTTTTTTATTTTAATAATTGTTATTTTAGTGCCAGTAAAACCAGTTTTTTTTGGTTTAATCGAATTTGGCCTAAAAGTGCTTTTTATCTCTTAACTAATTAATTGATTGTGTCGAAAGTTATACCTTATTATCTATTACGAACAAGATAAGGTGGTATAATTGATTATATTTTTGCTTATTAACTTCGGTTATAAGGAATGAACAAAATAACGATAAATAATTTTCATACACAACATTCATTACACAGTAGTCTGTTATAATTTAATGATTAGCTATTCTCGAATTATCATAAAATTGTGGAAACCATTGATAAAAGTATTATACCATTGATCAAACTATTTGCGTGCTCTATACGGCTGTAATGTTAAGAATGATTTTTATTTTTATATTCATTGGCCCAGGTCATTAGCCTTCACTTTCAATAATAGACGATTTACAATAAACTGTTTCACTTTGCTATTTAGAACAATGCGAAATCACGTAACACGTTAAAACACTGCTAATGAATGAAAATAAAAGAACCTTTGTAGTGTTTTACATTATATTAAATTATGTAACACTTGCACTTCTTAATTTGTCTAAACTATTATGAGCGTTTAATGTAGAATTTATATTTTTGAATTATTCATATCTTGGTATTTCCATACACCACTTAATTAATATATTTTACATCGTAGGAGTATAATATTATCATTTCATTTGATATTCCCAAAACTACAGGAATCGAAATAGATTTCGTTAACTAACAGCGTATTTCATAATAATCCTATTAATACATTACAATTTAATAATAATATAGTAATCATCCAAATTATTTAAGATTTTAAAAATTTTCATTAACAAATGCTTGTATCTTTAATGTAACTTGTTGTTTTTCAATAACATCTAAATATTGTTTGTAATTCACTAATATTATTAATTGTTTTCATCTACAACAATATTAAGTACATTAACATATTCAAACTTTCGCTTGAATTCAACATTTGATGACCAATAATACTAAATAACACTAGTAATTTTCTTGTTTAATTTCATAATTTGTCCTTCAATAATATAATATATATATCACTAAAAATTTCAGATTTAATTTTTCTTTTGTATAACTGTTAGTTAATAACTATTTTATTATTTCAAGTGTATTTATACAATTATAGATATTTTAATTTTGTTAATATGGCATTAACATAATGGTGTATTTTGTATAGATATATATGTGTATAGAAGAACTCAACTCTAAAGTGATAAACCTGTTTTTTTATTCGCCCTGGACCTTTCTATAGCTTGAACACAATGACGCGATTTAATAGCTACAAAACTTTTGTTCAATATCAATGGTTATCTTGTTGTTCAGCAATAAGTAATAACTATTGATTAAAAAAGTTACTATAAAAGTGGTCAACACATTTTTTTCGGAACCTTGCCAAAATGACTTGAAAAAAATCCATAAATAAATATAACGATTGATACAATTTTACTAATTAGTCTCTCGTTGATAACGATTATTATCACGATTTATCTGAATGTAAGCCATATTTTTACCAATAAATTTTAAGATTTTGGGGAACAGCACTTGTATATGATCTAATGATGCAACAATGCTATTTATATTGTAATAATTATGTATATCCTAACGACCTTTGAACATTCGTCATCTTCTACGTTCATTGTTGGATGCAAACAACAAGTAGGTTTAATTGTGGTTTTTTGATATTAACAGTGTTTAGCTTTGTGTAATAAATTGTAAAATCAATATTATTTCACTTAAAAATTGTAAAACAGTTATTCCTTTTTAAAGTTATTGTAGTTGTTTATATATACTGGTATGTACGAATATGACAAAACGTGTATTAAAGGCAGATGTTTATTATTGTAGCTAACACAAACCCTACTAGTTTCAGGTGTTCCATAAATGCTTTTTGTGTAATAACTAATAACCATATGTATTGTAAGAACGTATTACGAAGAGCAGTTAACCCGAAGATGAGTTAAATTTTTATCGCTGGTTAATGAAAACAAATAACTGTTTAAAATAACCGAGCGGCGACCATCGTGCGCGTTTGCAAGAGTGCGGTTCGCCGTTGCACGTTGGATATATTTAAAACTATAATGTATATTGTGCTGTGCGACGAGTAGGAAGGACATCGACCAATGTTTTTGTGTGCGTCATAAATAATATAATATTATCGTGAACGTTTATTGTTTTTCAGAACCGAGGGAAAATGCCTAGAGGAAAAGGGACCGATGCGAAACCCAGAGGTCGTATGACCGCGTACGCGTTCTTCGTACAAACGTGCCGCGAAGAGCACAAAAAGAAACACCCCGACGAGAATGTCATTTTCGCGGAGTTCTCGAAGAAATGCGCCGAAAGGTGGAAGGTCAGTGTCACAAAACCTATTTAATATTAACGTTTATATTTTAACACACCCGACACACCAAGACGGCTAATTGGCCGCGCGCGCATAATTATAAAAAAAAAACTCATGCTCTAGTCGTCATCGCGCACTGCTGTTGTCCCCGACGACGACGACGACGAATAATAATAATATTACACGTTTCTGATGACCGACAAAAAATATAAAAAAATCTGTAATTTTTCCTTTCTCCCAGACCCAAATCGAGCCTCTCGTGAACAACTATAAACCACCGAGCTATGTCATGATGAAAAAAATCCAGTAAATTTTCTCTTTCCGACCGAATCTGCTTGCCAAATTTTTCCGTCGCGATTATTATCGAGACGACGACGTGTGCCGAAGGCTGTATTTCATTTTTTCGTTTTCCATTCCAAATTAAAAAGTCAAATATGACACGTGAATATAACGTCCGTACGGGCTCGTCGTTCTGTAGGACTCGTGGTGGCAGCTGGAATTCATTATATTTCGAACCGTAAAAAAAAAAAAACCAAAACTGTTTCTTTTAGGAAGAAATTACTCGGTCCGTCGTCGTCGCTATAACACCCGTAACAACATATTATATATAGGTAGACACAAAAAGCGATTGCGCGCACCACCTGCTCTCTTCTACTGCTATACAGAATTCTTTTATTGTAACGATTTCGTAATTTTCAAGACTGCTGTTCACTGCTATAAAATAATATTAATATTATATACCTTCCAACTATATAATATTATGCTTTGCATCGGCGTGTATGTGTCGTTTTACTCGATTTATTATTAGCAACGCCTCCCGAATATTATTGCACCCGTTTCCTGCGCGCAATATAAATTATTTTATTAATATTGAAAATTAAATGTTTTAATTTTTCTGTCTGTCGAAACAAAATGGTTGGTGTGCCGTGTGTGTGTGTGCGCGCGCGCGCGTTTGTTGCGCCAGCACCATGTCTTTATGTTGCCGGTTGCTGTTGTTGCCGGCCGGTCGGCTGGGGTTCCGTAGGACTGGTTTTCCGTTAAGGGGGTGAGAGGATGGGTCAGCAGCAGCAGCCATCCAGCACATACCAGGGAACCAGTTTTTGTACGATAGATCGTCGTTACCCCCCCGCGCTCGTTTCGTCCTGTCCTTGTTGTGCGCTCACAAACGACGAACGAGCACTCGCACGATTAACCGGCACCCACTGCTGCCAACAATAATATAGATGGAAAAAAATATTATATTTCAACCGTCTCGCGTTATTGTTGCAGCCGCCGCCGAGTGTTCTTTCGTATAATATAAAACAAAATAATAATATATTAGAATATTTAATATAATATTATTTTCTCGTCCGTATAAATATTATTTCACAACCATTCTCGCAATCGTACAAAGCGTCGGCGCGTGCGCACGTCACGTGTGTAAAATTGTACACAGGCGCGCGCGTTTATTTATTATTAATGTACCAAGCAGGTACTTTATTTTATTCGTCCATTTCGGTTAAAACACGCGACCTCGGGACACACACCGGACACATTAAATGCCGTACGGTGGTTAAAAGGGAGAAAGGAATGGCAATGGTGGTGGCGAATTAGTTTTATTTAGAATAATATATTGTAAGTGATGAAACGCGGAAGACGAATTTTCAATCGTTTGTTTTTCATTGTATATACATCATAATAATAATATCAGTATTGTATTTTCGTCGAGTTCGCTATGAATACTATTGTGCGAGTTATCATTTATTATTAAAAACGGTAAAAAAATAAATTAAACTGCAGGAATCGTAGTAGCCGGGTTATTTGCCTGCTGGTGTCGTCCAACAGGGGGTGTAGAGGGAGGGAAACTGCTATGCGTGTGTGTGTAGGAATGAGCTCGGGGTTCTACCATCGATTTTTTGTGTGTAAAATGCTGGGGTTGTTTTCTGGAGGGTGCGGGGATAACATGGCGGCGGAGTTTAAAACTGAGAGCGCTGGCGCAATTATTAAAATTAACCCCCCCACACCCCTAAACATCACCCTGTGTGTCGCCGCACCCTCACGGCGCGGGTAATAGCCAGCCTGCCTGCACACACGCGCGCACGCGGTTCTCGCACATTAAGCTCTTTTCAAAGATACATCGGCTATGGTGGGTGATGGTGTGGAGATACACAGGGGGTTGGGAGTTATATAATATCGACGAATCTCTATTATAATGCGCTGTGAATTCTGCTGCTGTTGCCATGTTCCCCTTTCTCTCTCCGCATGTAATATCTAGTTCTGTATTTGTGGTTTGAGAGTCCTCCTTAGGCCGTGTTCCTGTATAAATTCGTGTTAATTTAAATGTGGTCGTCTCTTGTTAGCAAGTTCTGCCACCACTGTACTGGAGAATAATATATTATCGAGTTTTAAATTTGCAGTGTCCCGTGGGTTAAATATATTTAAATGTGTCACAAAGATATCAATTGGCATACTCAATCCCATGTGATAGTAGCGGGAGAAAGTCCGGGAGGCCAGATATTTTAATTTGATAATCTATTTATTAATTTTAAATCAATTATTCATTAACAATAATGTAAACACTAATTAAATAATGAGCTATTATTGTATAATTATTTTAAAATATGTATATTATTTACGTTGGTTATTAATGCAATTTTCATTTACCTATTAAAACATTGCATTTAATCTCAACACAGCACATTCATTTAAATACAAACAATAACATTAAGAGGATGTCAGTGCACCGTTTGTTTTCTATCCCATGGTTAGGTTAGGTTAAAAAAAACAGTGAAACCGTTTGTGTTGTGTGTGCGTCTGAGAGAAAACAAATATTGTATATAAATAGCATAAGTGTATTGTATATTATTATTATATCGTTTATTTTTTTTTTTTAGACAATGAATGAGAAAGAAAAAAAAAGATTCCATGAAATGGCTGATAAGGACAAGTTAAGATATGATACTGAAATGCAAAGCTATATTCCACCAAAAGGTGAAAAAGTGCGTGGTAAGAAGAGGAAGCAAATCAAGGATCCTAATGCACCAAAACGCTCCTTGTTAGTATTCTTTTTATTATTTTGAAGTAATTAATGAAATATTTGCAAATAATAAATTTTTATCTTATTAAAGGTCTGCCTTCTTCTGGTTCTGTAATGATGAACGTGGAAAAGTTAAGGCTGTGAACCCAGAGTATGGTGTAGGTGATGTAGCCAAAGAATTGGGCAAAAAATGGTCTGATGCTGATATTACAGTGAAACAGAAGTACGAAGCAATGGCAGAAAAAGATAAAGCCAGATATGAAAGGGTATGTTATATTTAAATTAAATGTATTGAACATTCGAACATAATTTTAGGGTTTCTGTATTAATTTTTGTAATTGCTCAACAGGAAATGACCGAGTACAAAAACAAGGGCAAGCCTACCTTGTTACAACAACAACAACAACATCAAATGTTGGTACAACAACAGCAACAAATACTTGCACAACAACAACAGCAGCAGCAACAGCAACAAATGATGGCAGTAAAAGATGAAAGTGACGAAGATGATGATGATGAAGACGATGACGAGTGATCTCTTTCAGATTCACATCAGAATCTTTTTTTTTTCTTTTCGTACCTCGAAAATATTAATTTTAAAATTTGTAAATACAAATAAGTTAATTTTTAAGTTATAGATTAAAAAGTAATTTTGTACAGAAAAACTGTAGAAAATTGGTTTTGTCTCAACAAAAAAAAATAATAATAAATATTGGATTCAAATTTTTAATTTTTATATTAGAGATTCCTATATTTTTACTAAAACTTTACAAAATTTACCGTAAAAATATTTCTTTACAGACTGATATATTATGATGAATTTTAAAATTACATTTTAATTTTCCAGGAGTATAATATTAAATTATGCCATTGGATTTTTTATTTAATTAAGGTTTTAACTGAAAATTACCTCCTGTAAAATATAAATGTAATTTTATTTTTTGTACATACAATTTTTTTGTTTATTTTTATTTTTTTTTTTTAATTTGTAATTTTAATATTAGAGAGAAAACCGCATGCGGAAATAAATTGCGAGATCTTTACCATTTCATTATTTTCATATAGGAGATTCATATGTTGTCTAAATCGATTTTTATTTTACAGTTAAGTTTGATTTTTTGTTATGACGAAAACCACTTTTTGTATTTGTAATCAGATAAAAAGAATGGATATAGTCCATAACATACAAACCTGATACTGTTAATAAGGATATTTATATGTACGCTATGAAAGATGCACTTTCGTGCTGTGTGACAAATATTCTCGCAAAAAAAAAAATAATAAAAAATTTAAACAATATATTGTTTCGGCTTTTATTTTTAATTATTTTAAGTTGATAATATTCTGATAAACTACAAATAATTCACGGTTGAAGGATTTCAACAATTCATTGGTTTAAACTCATTCGTATTAGATATATCATAATATATAATATCGGTTTTAAGCAATTCTATTCCAATTTCGGCAATTCATTTTAAAATGATCGATAAAATATAATGTCCATTGTATGTTTTCATCTAATTTGAATGGTAAATTACATTTAACTACAATTTAGTTAAATATAAAAAAAAGATAATGAAATCTATTTTTTAGATTTAGCTTATTGACCATATTTTTATTGTCTTCAATATTAAATATGCTCATTTTATGTTATAATTTGTATAGATAAATTTATTGATGTATTTTTTGACTGAGACAAATGCTACATTTTTAATAAAAATAGAAATAATTTGAACAATTTTAAAATATGAAACATCATTTATTATAATTTATAATTATTATTTTTTTAATCAGTTTATGCAACATACAGCAGTTGCTAACTTGTGTTTTAAATTTATTATAATTATTATTTTTTTATTCAATATACCCAACATACAGCAGTTGCTAACTTGTATTTAAAATTATAATTTTAATAGAATATAATATAATCATTACGAAAACGAAAACAATTATTTTTATTTGTATAAAACCGACCCTCAAGGTTCAAAATTTATTGTTATAAAACGCTTGTTGTTTATTCGATCAAGAATCAATTGAAAATTAATATTATGTTTGGCAGTTGCATAAAATCCCATCACACAATTTCAAAATCATTCTTTTTCTACGAATAATAAACATTGTTGTACCTTAAAACATACCTTTACATGGTTGAGTTTGAGTTTTTGAGTGTGCTATCAATTGGTAGTATAGCTAGTGTATACTTGGGTGTAAATATTATGAATGAGATGTGCATTACATGAAAATGTAAATGTATTTTCTTGAGTGGTGTTTTAAATGTTGCTAGGTAATGATGTCATCGTTGTAAATTCTATTGTTCTGTGTGGTAGCGTCGTGTATTAATTAAATACCAGAAAGTACTTTATCATACAAACTAACACTTAGTTGGTGAAACTTATCACTGAAGACACTGGTTTCGCACCTAACCGGCTGTCCTTTCTGTTTACAATATGGTCGGTCGACATGGAATATCTTCAGCAGTGTGTTCAATAATATTGTTTGCGCCATCGTCTACGGAGCTGCATAGCAAGGAGAAGACTCGTCTTCGGTTCGGTCAGTCGCCAGTGTCAAGTGAATGATGCGGTGGTGTCAGAGTAATCGTTGAATATAAAATTAAGATTAATTTGCAGCGATTTCTGGGCTATGGCATGAGATAATAATAATATTAACTCCTTCCCTATTGCCGTGAATAATAATTTTTGTAATTAAACGCCTAATCGCGTTACGAATAAAATCTGTTTCGTTTGCATACATATTATTATACACGTAAATAAATTCTAATAATAATTATTATTTTCATCATCGTTAAACGTAGTTGGTCGGCTGACCGGTGCCCATAAAAAGCAATAATATCGCCGCGGATTACCACCCAACATCTATATTATAATAATTATTGTAATATGTATGATATACCGTGAATCCCTCTTCCGCCCATCCGGTATAGCTGGTTAACATTATCTAGATTCTAGAATATTTAAACAACTCAGCATAAATACCGTGTATCCGGTCTGCAATTATTAATAGCGGTATATTATTATGCAGGTGCCAGACTCGCTCTGCATTTATTTTAATTTATCGAGATAGATTACAGATTTGCCGGGTGCTGTTCCCATCGATTCTGCCACCTACCTGCTTTTACCTGTGGCCATCATGGTTACTACACAACTTTATTTTATTAGTAGATTAAAAATACATTTACAATTGTGACAAAATATATTTATTCGTATAATAATCGAATAGTATTATAATATATATTATTTTCGATACATATTACAGGTTAGTAGGAAACTAAAAATTATTGTTATTATGTTATTTAATACGGGCTTAGCCTAAAGTACAGTACCGTCTGAGTAAATTATACATGCTGTACCTCAATTAAAAATACGTCAAAATCAAATTATTAGAATATACTCAATAAAGAACAAATGTACTTGCAACAAATTAATATAAAAAACTAAACGTGCAGCCCGTTAAAAAAATGACTAATATATATTTGAAAAACCATAATTTATTACAACCAATATATTGCATGGAGTAAACACAAAATATGCAAAAAACGATTTTATCATAAATAGATCTAACAACTCCACATCTGGTAGATATTTTGAAATAATTGGAACCAAATTATGTAACATAATACCATCCTCTTAAATAAAACAACCAATTAATTTTATAAAAAAAAAAAAACATTTTGCAATGGTAATTGGAATCTTCTGATAAATTAATAATATAGAAATAATATTGTATTCATTTATTCTAATTAATGTAAAATAATTTAAGTTTAATCATATATACAAAACAGGAGTGTTATTTTTTATATAATTTGTTTTAGAACTCCTGGGTAAAACATAATACAAAATACTGTCACATTAGCGATTTTGTTTTATTTTTTGGCAGGCCAAAGAAGTAGTTTCCCGCCGTTTTACAACAATAGTTACGAATGCACATCATGTTCACTCCCACAAATGATGCACCGGTTTCAAATCTAAAATTTCAACCTTTCATACTCCGGAATAATTTAATGACTACTTTTTTATGGTCTTATATAATTTTATAACTTTGTACCGTTAAAACTAGCAAAATAATTATTTATCTACCTACCTATACACAATTATAAATTATTATTTATTTAAATAATCATATACTATATAGTTGCTTCAGCCAACGTAGTACCTAATAAATTCTATTTTAAGGCTTAAACGTAAGCTTTGTTACTAATTACAGTAATATAGGTCAAAAACACCTAATATCAATTTATAATTGACAATTGAATAATGAATATGTTATTATGTTAATAGTATATTAATTAACATAATATAACATATCACATGCTAAGTACCACGTATTACATTGAAGTATACGTAATTGTTCATAACTCATTAACAAACTGTATCATAATAGTGTTATCAAATACCAATTAAGTAAATATTAATTGTACATTTGTACATAATACAAACATTTTAATTCTGAACGGAATGATGAATTTATTAAAAACAAACAGAAAATTAAGGTAAAACTGAGATTTTTACGCAAAACAAGTTTTTGAAAAAATCGATTTAGTTTTATTGTAGTTCTAAAAACAATAACAGAATATAGATGAAATTTTCACTGTATGTTTATATTAGCAATTTTTTTATGCACCATAATATTTATAAAATATTGCGACTCTGAGCTTTTTATAGGCATAACAAAATTTTGAGTTATATTATTTTTTTTTTAAACTAATGTCGATACAAAACTATTTGGTCGATCAAATAACTTTAAAATGTAATAACATAACAATTAAAATAATATAACAATTTTCCAAATAAGTTGGTATTAGTGAAAATTAAAGAAAAGAGTTGAGCGTAAATCCACAATGATTTTTTATAAGCGTGTCTGAATTTATAATGTTGACAAATTTCATCAAAATCTAACATTATAATATCGAGTTAGAATTTTTTCCATTTATATCTAATCTTTGAAAATTGAATACAAGATTCCCCTGAAGTTTTCCTACATTTATAAAAACAAAAAAGTTTACCAGAAAGTCAAATAAATTTTAACAAGTTTTTGAAGCTAAACATTGGATATTCACCCGTAAATTAATACAAGTTCTCATACAACGATTTTCTAAATTTGTCGTTATTCAAATGTTATTAATCTAATAACCCTAGGTACTTGAAATTGTTTGTTTATTTTATCATTTTCTATATACATAACACAATTTTCAACATATTTCAACTTGTTTTGTGTTCTTTATAGGCATTTTAAATTTATATTTTTTTTAGTTTTTTATTCTATAAATGTCAATAATAACTTGTTCATTAGGGCAAAAAGCTTGAAAATGTAAAATATTGTAAATATTAAAGGTTCATAGCCATAGGCACGATTTATTATCACTAATTTATTATTCGTTACCAAGCGTGCTTTGTCGATAAAACTTGGTTTTGCAAATCAAAACCAATCTGTACATTCTGAAGTATACGAATTTTTTTGAAAATATTGATATATCTTAATCAAAATTCGACAAATCTCTAGATTTTGAATTATTAAAATGTAGGTATAATAATGATAATCTTATAGTCCTTAAAAATTAATTTATAAAAATAGATAAAATATATGTGATATATCTAGTACTAATCTAGATATCAATTCGAAACATGTTTACAAATTATAAATTATAAAATTTTAATAGTTAATATTAATTATAATTATTATAGTATTATACTCTTCAGAAATTCAAAATCACCATATTTTCCAAGTCTATTATCCTTCGTACACAAAGTTAAATAACTCAAAAACTTGAAAAACTATTCATTTGAATTTGAATTTAGATAAGTAGGTAGGTTAGGTTAGGGTACCTAATAACGTTGACAATGCTCAACAATTATCTAGAGTAAATAGGGATGAGAAAATAAAATTCCCTAAAAAGGTTTAAATCAATAAGTTAATAAATACGAGGTAGGTATATAACATTTTTTTTCGTTTAAAATATACTTTTCTGGATAATATCCCCTACAAATCTATAATACGATTTCAATGATATTAATTATTTTACTTACTATATAATTACAAAAAAACGAGGGGAGCATTATTCTGTTAGCAGCCCCCCCCCCCCATAATTATGACTATATTATACAAATATTCAATTTTTAATGACTTATAAGTCACAAGTCTTGAGGTCTGAAGGTCTGAAGGTCTGAGGCCTGAAGCAATAAAATTGTCTTATAACTAGTAAGTAGTGATTTATAGGTGCTGTTCACCACGACAACGGTTAACGGTGCAGAGTAATTAATAGTAGGCACCCAAAGTTAAAAAAATTGCCATGCTGCGGTAGACAATTAATAATAAAGTCGTCATTTCTGGAGGCGTTCGTCGAATTGTCGACCGAAAAATGACGCGTTATTATACATGTATTGCATTTAATATATTATTATTTATATATAAACGTATACGTATTGCTCGCTGTGACTCGTGATTCGGCACTGTCTGTTATATATATATATATTATTGTATTATTATGTTATGTGTGTACCTACGTCATATATTATACTGAACGCGGACATCGCATCATTGTCCCTAATTCCGCTTTGAATTGAAGAGATGATAAATTGTATGAAACGCGTAACGACCTTTAACACGGTCGCGCAGCACAATGGGAAACGTTTGGAAATCTCGTCTGTTCAGCTTTTTTATTCGACCGTCGTCGTCGTCGTGGTTGCGATCGTATCGTATCGTTTGACTGACAATTTGGTCGTCGGGCCGAATCGGAGCGATCGATCACTACTATGTCTACGTACAGAAAATCATTATAATTTATATTATATTATATCGTCTGATAGTCGTATGCGTATAAGCGTATATAATACAACTTTTAAGTATATACATACATATTAATTTAGGACTCGAAAGTTTTAGGAGGTAAAATAGACAAAATATGCTCAAAATGTTTTTTAAATATGATAAATAAGCAAAAAATCTGAACTTAATAATATGCAACATTAGTTTATTAATCATTAGGTATCTATTAAATAAGTTTTATTTTTTTAGTAGGTATACAACTATTACAATATTATTAAAAATCGTTTTATTGAATACACGAAAAAGAAAGATCTGATATGTGGAAAACTTTTTGTCTGTAGGCTTACCTGCAGCTAGGAAGTCCCCAGTATCGATTCTGGGAGGAAATTTTCGGAATTACCTACGAATAAACTGAAAATTTTTTTAAAAGTTTTCAGTTATTATTTGTTGGTATATTATAGGTCATCAGTTTCATCAGTTACATATCTTTATTTATGTATTTTTTACATAAATTATACCTATGTTTAACTATAGCTGATCCCGTGCACTTTGTTGCCCATAAAAAATTGCAACTATTAAAATAATTATGATTGTTCATATCCTTTTAGGTGTAACTATTGCTGCGGTAGCCGGTAAGTGCAACTCAGGCCTCAGCCACCCTGGTAGGCAATGTTCGAAAATTCGATTTGATGCAAGCTCCGATTTGATGTAACCTACCTGATCTGCCCGAATAAATGTAAACGTAAATGTTTGTATCATCAATATTAATACAATTACAATATCATAATATAATGGAAGTTTTCATTGTCATCAATATTAAATCATCTGTACTCCGGTCCACGAGTGTGCATACGCAAAAACGTGTCCGTTGCTGCGCATTGGCACGTTGCCGAATAGTGAGAATGGCATCACGGTGGGAGAAGACAGACGTCGCGTATTACTATATATCGATGCGCGGTTTACGTACATGGACTCTCGTGGGCCGGAGTATATAATATAATCTAATATCCACCCATATAAGGTTATGATTTTTTAATTTTAATCAAACGTAAGTAATATTTAATAGTTCTGATTGTGAACTATTTAATTATCTATATAGTAATATAATCATTATTAATATTTAAAATTCTAAGCTGAGTGTAGGTGTATGAAGAATTTTCAGAAATCCATTTTTAAAACTATACAATTAGTGGGTGAAAACATATGCTGAATCTAAATATTAAATATTATTTTTTTTTATTTACCTACCTATTCTACGTATTTTTAACATATCACAGTAGTTATATTATACTTATACATACTACAAAGTGATTCACCAGGAATACTCGCCCCCATTTTTTCCTTGAATAATTAATGTATTCAACATCTGATTTTTTGAAATTTTAATTATACTTTGAGACCATATTTTCATGTATTTCTTAAATTTCTAACACCATTTAAGGAAGATTCCGAGATGACTCTATAACTTCTTTTTTTTTTCAAATGAGATTTATTTATTTTTACTGCAATATTACTAAGTAGGAATATTTCATGATATGTATTTAGTTTTTGCTGAAAATATTAAATTCATTATATAAATATATATTATTAATAGAGTATATCGTATATACCTAATTTATTATTGTTATTAATTTTTGAGTCAATACCTGCACCTTACCGTCCTTACCAAAGAACGATATATAATAGTATCGTGGTCAGGGGCGGCGCTACAAATTGCGGGGCCCTGTGCAAAATTGTTTGAATAAAATAATACTTTGTTGAATTATACCTACATAAATAAATTATAATATAATACATTTATGAAGAGTTTTAGAACTAAGAACTACACTGTAGATATATTATGTGTTATGTTTTAAATGCTGTACCTAAACATTTTCAAAGGGACAATTTGTAAATTTATGAACTATAGAGTGACCGAACGTAACTTTTGGACAAAGTTTGCTACCCGAAAATAGTGTCTATGGACTATAGATAAAAAATAAGCTTAGCTTCACTCAGAAATCAGAACCTAAAAATAAACAAAAAGATTTACGAGTGGCTTTGTTAAATACCTGTTAGGTGTACGGTAAGCGAATACTATATTAGGTTATTAATTTATTATATTGAAATGGACTGAAACTTAATTATGCGAACTCCGCACGCCTATGGTTTCATATTAATTTAGTTTTATACCGTTTATTGTTTAAGTACTTCAGTACCTAATTACGATTTACATTGTTTATCCTCTTCAATGTATCGTAAATACTAAATATTGTTAAAAATATTTGAGATTTTTTTAACTTTTGTTGATGTATTAAATGATATTTTAAATAAAAGTTAGATTACACATATTATAACCGTACGGATGTCACAGAATTATTATTTCAACTGTAGTTTGAAAAATATTATCTTTTATGAAATTATAATATTTTATTAGTGATGATTTGCTTTTCTGGAGTGAGTTCAGCTTCCGCGGAGCCCTAAATTTGGGCGGGGCCCTGTGCAGGGGCACCGGTTGCACTGCCCTTGCTCTGGCCCTGATCGTGGTATAAACAGGCAATTTCTTAAAATGAATCAAAATGTTTTTAGTTAAGTATAACAAATTGTATTCGAAAGTATTCTTGAAAGTTTGATGATGTATTTTTTAAAAACGTAAGTTTACCAGAAATAGTATTTATTTATATAAATAACAAATATTTTGGGAAAAGGACTTATTGCATTGATCATTAACTACTTATTTCATGTTTATATTAACATAATAACATACTTTTCTAATAATACATAAATAATTACTTATGACAGCAATATTATTATTGTATTTCATACATAATATTATTAGATTCTGAGTGAAGCGATGAAGGCAATGATTTTACAATAATGTCATGTGTCATGTGTCATGATTTTGTTGTGTGTGTTTACTGTCTATATATACGATAAATACTTATACTTGAAATGAAATAATGCTTCAATTTTAAACTTTAGTATCTTTTCAGTGGTAAATTGAGTTTAGTTGGTAAGTTAAATAGTAAAAATAGAAAATTCCAATAGTTTTCAAAAGTGACGAGGAAAACAAAAAATAATTGAGGAAAAACGTACATTTTACGCATGATCCAACTTCTTGACGAAATTGATTTTGATTATTTGGTGAAACGAAAAAAAAAATATAAATTATAAATTATTATCATTTGACGATTTGGTTGTTTTCTATAAATATTTATATTGATTTTAACTATGATTTTAATGCAAGGCCGTATACCATAATGTGTCTTTTATCGATGTCTTTTTCAAGAAATATACATTTTTAATAATAAATTATGTTTACTATTTTATAAATAGATAAAAATAAATTAATACATTTTACAATTTGCTTTGATTATTTTGTTATCACTCGATAGATCTTTATACTACATGATACTATTACAATATCATATGTATTAAAGGTTTTTTTAAATTTGAAAAATTGTCACTATAAAAACCATGAACGGGGGAGAGGGTATTAAAAAAAATGTGTACCCAGGGCAGCAAAATCATACATACGCCACTGCTACAGTGGCAATAATAAATTGGCATTGGGATTGAAGAGGTATCTGTATTGTATCATGAATACTCTAGTTCAGCGGTTCTCAACCTGTGGTACGCGGAAAGTTCATAGGCGGTACGCGAAGAAAATCTACCTTTATAAAAAAAAAATTGGAATGAATCATTATTAACATTAAATATTATTTGGTTTATTTAATGTTTATTTGATGGTGTGGAGGTCGTTTGGAATCGTAGCAATTTAGATAACGATATTCTCTTTAATATAATACAAATCGATAAACTTTATTTATTGACTTAACCAGTGACTCTACCCTAAAAACCGCTTTCAAAACCAAAAATATCACTAATTTTTGGCTGGACGTGAAACAAAAATACTTGGCATTGTCAACACAAACTTATCAAGTTTCTAATCCTTTTTGTATCAACATATCTGTGCAAAACTACATTTTCTCACTTATTGTACACAAAAAATAAATATAGAAGTATATAGATTAAACGTAGAAAATGATTTAAGACTTAAAGTTACCAATTTGGAGCCCGATATTGACGTCATCGTTCGTTTAAAACAACACCAATCGTCTCATTGAAGTAAAAAGTAAACCATAATAGTTATAATAATTTTACATATTTTATTTGATTTAATTTAATTTCTTTTTGTGCATTAAATACTTTATTAGTTTATTATATATATATATATTTATTTTATATTATCTCATTTTGTAATTCCTAATGAAATAAATTTCTAAACATGTAACATAAACGTGTACATTATTAATAAGCAAAAAAATGGTCAGGTGGTACGTAAAATTTTTCAAATTGTGTAGGTGGTACGTGACTATAAAAAGGTTGAGAACCGCTGCTCTAGTTAATAGGTACAGGTGGTTTTATTTAGGGGGTATAATCTGGGGGTATTTACTTCTAAGCCCCTACCTAACTGATAACACACCCTTCTAAACAAAGTTATTGATTTTTTACTAAAGTCAAAATTAATATATTTTTAATGCAAACACTATAGTTTTCTATTATTATTCGTTTATCGTTATTACGAGTACATTAATATTTTGAATAACGTTAAATCCACAGACAGAAATAATTCATTAACTGAATATTAATTATATTAAATTATATTATAATAATATAATATTAATTATTATGGTACCATTGTCCATTACACAAATATTATTTTTATAATATTAATGGTGTAATGTTATATAACTTATATTATATAAATATACTAATAATTAGCAATTTTAAATGGTATTATTGGATACGATAATAGCGTAAGTATAGCGTACCAGTAGGTACTACTCTAGATGACTAGATCACTCGTCTTTTAAGTCATAGAAAACATATCATTTATTGAATCATCACATATCACATCACCTTTTTACTAGCAAATATACAGCATTTATTTAGTTACCTATAGCAATAAAACTGCTCGTGTAATCGTATATTGATGGAGATGTAGACTATTAAAATTGTAAACAATTTATTATTAATTGACTTAATTTGACTTAATATTTATTTTAATTGATCTATAACTTGATGTGGGTCTTATCTGCGCGTGTAGAAATAGTACTTAATAGTTAATAGTATTTTATATTTTTATAATAATAAATACTCTGGTAAAGAATTTTAACAAAGTTATAAGTTTATAATATTTTCCAGTCTTAACTTAAAAATTGCATACAGTTAAATTAATTAATTTCTTTTATTATTGTATAGTTACAATAAATCTAAACATAGAAAAGTATTTTTTTTTTGCATAGCCAGAAAAACCATTAAAATGCGTCACATGCATGTGTCTGTTGCAAAATAACGATACAATATTATACGGTCACGTTTCGATTGAATCACTATCACGAATATTCCGCAGTACAAATAATTTTCTTATCCCACATACGATTATCATTTATGTTGGAATTATAGATACAACGTATAAGATTATAAAGAATAAATAAAATGTGCTCCGTTGCTATCATAAGACTTTTCCGATAACTGCAGCAGGATGAAACTGTTGACGAAGACTTTTTTGTATACATACGAACGGCCTATTCAGCAATACCTACGCGCAAGATTAAAAAAATATTATTATTCATTAATAATAGAATACTTATTATAAAAACGATTGCATCGCTTTGTTCAAATAACAATTATTATTTTATATTAATCTATAATATAATGTACCTAGTGGCTACGTCACTACGTATAATATAATATACCTAGTGGCTACGTCACTACGGCAAACGGTGTAATTCGGAGTCACGTGGGCCTATTGCATATGGTACAGCCGTACAGGGTACGGTACTGTATACTACATGTCTACATGAAATCTGCAAAAGCCGTACATTACAAGTTCATTGTCAAACAACCGCGGCTCCATAGGCGCAAATCGCAGAGGAGCAAAGAGGGCTTAGGCCCCAAAAAATATACAGTTTTTTGGTTGTGTGGGATCGAAGCCCTCCCACTGACATTTATGTTAAAAATGTTAGCCCCCCCCCCCCCAAACATTTTAAAGGATTTTCGCCTATGCCACAGACGAAGACATAATCGGTCTTTTTAAAAACAACGGCGACCGTTATTTTATTATAAATTATAATAATATATTATCAGCTATTGAGGTAAAATAATATATAGGTTAGGTTAGGATAGGTACTCACACAATCGCATTAGCGTCGACCATCGATTGTGTTATTTGGCCGCGGTGTGGTGCGCGTGCGTGTCTCGTCGACTTAAAATATATAACTGACGTTATTAGAGTTATGCACTTCTGCTTATGACGATCTGAGTCAGAAGAGGCCTAGGATATTTGGATATGTAATATGTAGCTCTCGGATTCTAGGTCTCTCTGGACTCCGGATTCCAATATCTACATAGCCACAAGATTTTAATTTTGACGATAAAAAAACGAAATAATTATTTTCATTAAATAAGTAGATCAATAATTAAAAAAAAAAATAAACCGCAGCGTAGACCAGGGAGTGGATTGTTAAAATTTTAGATCACCAGACACCAGTCCACCTGAAATTAGGAGATACCAGGCCAAGCGCATAGGTTAATTTTAATTGTCAAAAAATGGTGTCCAAACTATTATTTTAAGAACTATTTTTTGATATAATCATAAATTGACTTCTCAAATTCATTATTTATTCCTTCAAAAAAATTAATAAGCACTCAATTAACAAAACATGACATTTTTAGATTTTCTTCATCAAACAAAAATAAAATATTTCCTAAAAAGATGATATTTCCACTTTGCCCGGATTGATTTTTTCTTAAATAAACATTATTTTTTTTTAAGTATACGTGATTTAGGAACTTGTGTTTCATAACTATATAAACTTAGTATATAATTATGAACATAATAAACTAAGTTTAAAACAGTTAATTTATAAATATTATTTAAAAACTTTAAATTCTTATGTATTTTTTTAAGAACTTTAACTATTTTCGTATAAACGCTTTTATGGTGAATGTAAACTAGTGAATGATACTAAATTATTATCCCGGCAAAGGCGATACACATTGCTGCCAACTTATATGCTCATTATTATTTATTATTTAATCACCAATGTTCAAAAAGTTATTAACATTATTCACTTTGCCCAGCTATCCGTTTTACCCGGGTCTCCACTACTAGGAAACCTAACTTAACCCTACTTCTTTGTTTGCCAAATAATTCTAACCGTCGTTATAAAGACAATCGAAGACCGGCTTTTACTCTCTACTGAGGTCACGACTCTTGAAAATGTTTACCGAATATTTGACAATAAGTGATTTAGTATGAAAAGGTTTAAATGTAAAATTAGTTTACTTTTTTTATAACAACTTGACGACAGTGTAATGACGTACCGTTTTTTAGGATATCGCATCAGGTATATCATAGCAGGTTTACGCTGTTTGTCTTGGGTTAGTTTTCTTATATTTTTGTGATATAAAATAGTTTTTTTTTAATTAAAAAGAAAGTAGTTCCTAGATACTTTTATATAGGTATTAGGTATTGAAGTTCTTTTTGAAAACATTTTATTTAATATTTACATAATATTTTGTTCATATTCATAAAATAATCTTCTTTTTAATACATATTGTTATTTTTTATAGGTGCTTCACTAGTATAATACGCGTAGCTAAAATATATAAATTTTATAAAATACAACTCGGGCCCGTCGCTATAAATTTATTATATAATTTGTGGGTCTAATAAAAATATTAGTTTCACAAGTACGCGGGCCCCCAACATTTAACTTAAGTAAATCGCGGTAGTCACGCCGTGCAAGTACAACGCCAGGTTAGTTATTGTCACAATATCATATTATGTGCATATTTATTATGTATACGTTTTATTATTCAAATGTATAGTTTACAGTTGGTATATGGTCATAAAGGTAGTTGTTTTATAAATTCGACAATTCGTGGGTAATTTATACAACTGCATAAACATAGGCATAACTATAGGCTTTTGACTTTGGCGGGATAAACTTAAAAAACTTATAAACTAATTTTTTCTTACACCATTTATGATCTTTTTTAAAGGGCATTAAAAAATATAAATACTTACCTTTAACTGTCAGTATTTCTGTTTATGGTTGGGTTTTTTAACTGATACCCCTCCATACAAATTTATGTAGGTATACGCCACTGTCTATGTTGTAGGAAACATCGGCGTAGTCACGGAAAACCCACGTGTAAAAATAATAATTATTACTGTAATAACTAATAACTATACTAATTACTGTGCTCTATGATTACCACCGTCATAATATTAAGCATATATATATATATAATTACATGGTGGGCGTTAATAATACAATTATTATAATACCACGTATCATATGATGATAATGAATAATGTTTAATGATTATTAATGGTTGCATTTATACCTGCATAGAGTATTACTCTATGATTTTTATATAGCGTACTATCGCGTGTGCCGAGGGCAAAGGGACAGCAGTAAAAGAACCCTCAAGGCCACAAAAATATGATAAACTTGAGCACACGTGTCTGATATAATAGGCTGACGTTACAGTTAACAAGGGAGTAAAATAAAAGCACGGACGATGATAAGAACTCAACGATTATGCACCACAATTGATATAATAATATGTCACGAGCGTTTTAGGTATGATGATAATTTTGAGTGGAATTTGGAGTAGTGTTTGGATGCTAGTTGTCGACTTGTTGTATGGTTTAGATTTTTAGGTCGTTGATTATTTACCAGGGAGTAGAAGTAATGAGACGAAAGCCGAATGGAACGCAGAAGTTACAGTAAATTGAAAAAAATGTATTATCTATATTAGTTATAGATACCTAATATTATGATAAAACTTAAAACGCTACAGTAAGACGATATACACGTACAATAGAAACTGTACAATATTTTATAAAAACGATATTAGTCATCACTCATCAGTAATCTATAATATTCTAGCTGCATCATCAACGGATTTACCACCGAAAACCAAATTAAGTCATTTCAAGCCAAGTTCACATACCGTGATTACATTTATTATAATTTATCGCTGTCCGTGCAGAGTTTTCACCGCTCCGTAGCCATAGGTTGAACATAAGTACATACTACTAACAGCGAAAATATCTAACACTATCGCCGCGTGATGCAAACGGAAAAACCTCTTCGAGGAAACCGGTTTTAAGTAATTCAACAACTGCATAATGAGTTAAAGCAAAGAAAAAAATTATTATGTCCCCTCTTTTTGCCAACCTCAAGTATTTACTATTTAACAATAGTGTTATTATAGTTATTACTTATTATTATTACTACTTATACCAACGTACGCGTGCATCGGTGATGCATACAGAGTGATTATTTTAATAGTCCACACTATTTATCTCAAAAAGCATTGACGTTTTTGATCATATTTTTTTACATAACTTGAAGTCATTATAAAACATTATTTTTGAGAAAATTAGTGATTTTTTTACTGCTTTTTTGTTAGGGTGAGTTAATGGGGGGGATTTAAAATTTAATTTATACATTTATCCCGATTGCTAAAAAGGTAAATATATTTCCGAGAATTTTCATATAAAAAAATTGAATTTTAAACGAGCAGCTAATAATTTATAAGTATATTCATACCAATTTTTTGCGATAAACCCTTCATGCCTATTATTATATTATTATTATCTGACGTATGATCAAGCCGCGTCGGCGTTTTGGGACCTCCATCGTTGTTTGGGTCGATGCAAGTACGATATGTGACGCGATACATTACATATTATTATAATATATACTTATAACCTCAACTGGTTACTTTATAGTTTATAATGTTTATATACTTACTCATAATATAGGGTTGCCATATTTTATTTTACTTAAACCGGTACAGTTGATGTACGAAAAAGTCGAGAACTTTAAGTACCTATAAGTACAACTGGACCAATAATATCCGAATAAAATTAAGCCAGAAACAGTGTTTTTTTACGTTGGTAAAATTCTTTAGATCCAGAAAGTAACCCCTTTCTAGAAAGACAAAAGTAAGACTATACATAGCATAGCAATAATAAGACTAACCTTAACATATGGCTGTGAAGCGTGGACAACGACCAAAAAAGCTGAAAGAAGGTTGAGGACGTTTTAAATCAAAATATATGGAAGAAGAAATATGAAAAAGACTAAGGAGCTATAATATGTTTGGTTGATGTGGCACCGGTGACCAGTTTTATCAAACGACGAAAATTTCAATGGTTGGAGTGCTTGAACATGTTATGAGAAGAGGAGAAAGCAATACAGTTAAATCAGTAATATATTGGAAACCACTTGGAAAGAGACTTCGGGGAAGACCTAGGAAAAGATGGATCGATGTAGTCGAAGGAGACTTAAGGAAGATAGGAATATACATGAGGAGAGAAATGGTAAATGACAGAGGTGGGTGGCACAATGTTGTATGGGTGGCAAAAACACTTAAAGAGTTTTAAGAGCCACAACAAGAAGAAGAAGAAACCGGGTCATAGGTACGCCATTTATTGTATAATTGTTATGGGATAAATCTTATCACTCGGCAACCACAAGTTTTAACATTCTATTTTTTTCTATACCACACACAATGGTCAGCAATCTATAACTTGCTACGTTTATAAGGTAAAAACTAACTCAACGTTAGAAATCGAAATGAGTAGGCAACCGACAAAATGTTCGGAAATCAGGGATTGGTCGGGAAAATAATGAAAGTATTCGTCAATAATTTATTGACGTCATCAAGTAGGAAAATAATTTTTAAATAGATTCGTCAGTCAACCAAATTATCTGTAACTTGATTATTTCAACATTTATATGAACAACACTGTTTTTCTATTAGAATAAAAACCAAATGTTACCATATTTATTATAATTATTGAAGTTTTAATTCCTGAACAATTATTGGCCGTACCGAAACACTTTATCCCGGGACCATATTAATATTCAAAACCGGGACCAGTCACTGCCAAACCGAGATGTATGGAAATCTAAGTCCTAATCATAATTTATGATTATTATATTTATATAATTTATAATAACAATACCTATACATTTATAATATAATTAATGTTTTTGTCGTTTTTGACGACGCGTAGGACGTAGTTACCCCATGGCGGTGGCGGCGACAATATTGTTGTTATTTTTTTTTCATCATAATAAAATCACGCCAATGCCGCGCGGTGCAGTCGTGTAAATCATAATAAATATAATATTATTATTATTATTTGGTGCATAATAAATTATGGTGTGGCGTAAGTCCGAGTCCGAGTCGTTTCGTCTGCCGCCGCCACTGCCCCCCGCCACCGCTTCCACTACCATCGCACGACTCTGTCCGGCATCCGCGTCCGTTCCGAGAGCATTCGAAGTTTTACGCCCGGCGCAGCAACATGTCGTCGCCGTCCGTTTTGTCGTCAGCGACGCGCGCGTGCACCACCACCGCCGTTCTGTTGTCGTTGCTGCTGGCGCTGGCTGCCAACCGGGCCGGTGCTGCGGCCGTTGACGCAACCGTCGTGGCCGACGCCACTGTGACCACCGTCTTAGCGTCCACCGCCGCCGCTGCCACCACAGCGGCCACCGTGGACAACACCCTCGATACCGTCGACATCGCGGACACCGCCGACAACGTCTTGCAGCCGTCCGGTTACGGTTTACCTCCCTCGAAGCCATCCCTGCCGACACCGGTTCGTATACAACACAATACAAATATTAGTCACGGCGTTTTTTTAAATCTTTGATCTTATAATATTCTAGGCTTGGGTCGTACTTTGTTTTTTATTATTTTTTTTAAAGTTTCCGACGGAAATCGATTGCTCCTATCCCGTTCACCAAATTAACGCGACACTTTTATTGATAACAGAGATCCTTGGTGAATACTGGAGACCTGTAGATCCAAGTGTGTCGGTTAAGAAACCAAAATAATATTAAGATATAATATTATTGTGTATAATCAAAAACCGACGTTTCCTCATATCACGGATGTTTAATGTATTACCATTTTAATGGTTATGTCTAATTCAAATCATTCAAATTCAAATAATCATTAAACTAAAATATAAATCATGCACATGACCTAATAACACACGTTGAGGAATCGAGATCTATTGGAAGTCCCTAGCCTAGATTTGCGTTTTTATTTATATAAGTTTGTGCGGAAACGAAAAAGGTTCAAGGAAAAGTATGATAAGAAACTAGTATAATATATAATATATATAATAATTTGTATCTAAAGATTATTTATCTGCATAAAAGCTAACGAGATAATGTCGTCCAAGGTATTATACGTTTATAAAAAAATCGTATATGTAATCTATAGATATATATTATATATTTATTATTTATGTATTATATTGTTGTATTGTCGTTACATTTTGCATGTAAATGTGTTTTATCCATTGTTGTCTTATTGGTTTTGCAATCACTTGCATTTACAAAAATGATATAAGAAATCTATGAGATAATTATTGACAGTTCATTTTGTTAAGTTTCCGTTATTTCTGCAAAGATTACCTATACCATTATACCCAGGATTTTGTTTTGGGGGTGTACAACTATGTCATTAAGAAAAATGGGTATAACCTGTATAATAAGTATAATTTATAGTTTATACCCATACAAACTGGTCGATAATAACTGTAATTGCAAGATCAGCTTGTGATTATACTGTGAAACTTCCATATTACGAAGTCTCATGGGGCATTAAAAAAAAATTCGTATTAAAGAGAATTTTGTTAAATATAATATTGAATCAATTTGGTTCTAATTTGGTTTAATTCTCAAACATATCTCATTAAATGGAAAACTTTGTTAAAGGGAAGTTCCTTATACGGAAGTTTTAGTGTCTTACTGTAATATTATAATAACAAATGATAAACGTCAGTAATTGTAATGCTACAACGAATGATAATATGATGGAAAAGTGAAATTTAAAATGAGTAAATATTTTTCTTATTTTACGCCGTTGTATAATAGATTTATAAAGCAAACATCGTTCTACGATTAGTTATGTATGAGCGTATGTATTAGGTGTATACTAATCCAATGTTTATTCAAATCAATGCTAATGTTTTTTCATCGGAATTAATATTATCGATAGAAATTGAATCGTATATAAGTGAACAATTATCAAAACACTAAAATATAATGGACATCGATCTCAATGTCTAATGAATTATCAGTACCTATGAATAAATGAGAACCTACGTATAATAACATATTATATTCCCATTTTTTTTTTTAAATAATAATGATAATCGGATTTTTATATAATAAATATATTATAAATTTAAAAATACCTTGTATGGTTTAAATTTTGCAATTTCTTTGAGATGCTATTATTTGACCGCCAAAGTAGTAAGTCAATTCGTAGGTAATATATTAAATATTTCTGTATAATCACTTACGTAACCTTTGGTATATTATACACAAACAGTGTCGTATAATTAGATTTTAATCGTGAATAACATGTCTTCCTTGCAGGAAAAATTTATCTATTGGTCAAACACAAATTGAACTGATTATAATAAATTATGCGTATTGTAAATTTACGCATTTTTTTTATTTTGAATTAGAAGGACTACGAGCAAATTCTATAGACAAGGTGATCAGAATTTTGTGTAACAAGAATGGTGACTATAAATCATACGATTTGTAATAAGTACAACATTTTAATATAATTCATATCGCCATGTTGGTTGAACAAATTTTAATTTTCGCATAATGTTAAAGGTGTTTTTAAAAATAATATAATATGCATTATATTCGCACACTCAGCTATAATACTACTGTATATAATAATATTATACCTAATTTTACGAAATCAAGTTTATACCGTAAAGTTATTATATGCTTATACAGTTATACTTTCCATAATAAGTTCTATAATAATGACAATTACGTTACCTTCCTATATACTTATGTGTCATGGATTATTGTGCATACATAATTATGAATAGGTAATTGGTTCGATTAATATTTTGATAGAAAATATAATTAGGACACGTGCGAATAAACAACTAATAATATAATTTATACCTAATATTGTTTTTAACAAGTGTTCGTTCAGGGGGAAAGTATATTTTCTATTTTCATGAAAAATGTTGACTAACCTAAATGTTAACCACCACCAAACAACAGTAGTCAATACGACACCCTTAGGATTTTTTTTCATATAAGATAATTAAACTAGATAAGGAAAAATAACCAGTCGTAGGGCGTATACCTTTTATGCGTTCGGTACTTCGTACAGTACCTATATAGTATATATAGAGAGAAAAAAACATTTTGGATAGTTCATAAATGCCCCCCATGGTCTTTACGAAAAAGACAAATAACTCTTCGTTTTGAATTAGACATTACATACACATTCATTGTAAAATTTTAATTTAATTTAAAAAACAATTATGAGATATTATAATATTTATATAATAATATATGAGTGCTTAGACTTTTAGAGATTCATTTCCACTACAATCATAAAAATTTAAATTGTATTCCGCAAAATATTTAAAATAATTGGGTATACTTAATTCCCTCGTGCTTTGTGGATAATTTTACAGTTACGTACTCACGTCCATTTTTAATCCAAATTTCTCAACCCACCTACCCTGTAGATGTACCCCATTGAACTTTGGTCTTACTACGCATTTATCTACCAGCAGGTAGGTACTGCATGGTTAAGCCACAACTTAGTTAAAAGTAGGATAGAATAAATTATATCTTTTATTTATGTATTCAATTGTATTCTATTACGTATTTACGTTTAACGCGTGTTCGATCTAACATGGGTAATTATTATACAATTTTATTGTTCCTACTTCGGTCCTACCCCTTTTATTCACTGTATAACTCTTATAGTATGTATTTGTTTAACCGTTGATTTAATGAAATAGAAAATAAAAATTAATATTACGAATGACGGATGTATTATTTGCAATTTGGTCGGTAAAATTATTTTTTGTTGTCGGGAATTACTATTTATAGGTTGTTACAAACACACGCTTTTTAATCAACACAATTTAGTGTTGTAAATTGTAATGCACTGTTTGACAAAAATTTAAAATAATTTATATTTTATCATACAACCATACAAGTATAACAAAAAAAGTTTATATTATAATAGTTTATATTATGTACATTATTATATGTTATACTTGTTATACTGTTGGTATTTTTTTGTTTTTGAGAATTGATAAATTTATTTTATCAAATGATATTTGAACACGCTAATTGTTGTAAAAAGAAATGCGTCTGTATATAGGAATATATATGTATACGAAACTATTATCAAAATCCATTTTCCATTTGTCTTTCAGTTTACCGCATAGCTAACCGTAATTTTAAGTACCTTTTTTTTTAAACACACCGGAATACCTACATAACTTGTATACTATAATATTATATATATATACATATATATTTATAAATGGTTAGCCCGTCTACGACGACAAAAATCTGATAAAAGAGTTAAATATTTATTACCCAAAGACATTTTATTTTTTTTTTTTAAATATAATGTCGCCTACGCCATCGTTTTTGATACTCGGGAGTCGGGACTCGGGATAATGGGTTTTTCGTTTCTACCGAGGTAACAATAACATAACGACACGATTATCTTTTTATACGTATTTAATGGACGTTAACTGCGGACGTGTCTACGGAAAACAAGAGTGTTGCACCCATCAACCGTATACGTACATCACGCGTAGAACAACAACACAATATTCGCTTGCCGCGCTCACACATAAATACATAACCAATAATAATAATAATAATAATAATAACAACAACAACAACAACAACAATAATAATAATAATAATCATATATTAGTATATTACGCTCGTAGGAATTTCAACGCCATACGAAATAAAATAAAAGTAGGAATTTCGATCATGGCGCATATGCCGCCCGTGCGGCCGTACTGCCGTAGTTATTGTGCACTTTTTGTTAGTGTATATTATTATTATAATTTATAATATTGTTATAACGTGCGCGTGTACGACCGTACATTTTATAATATTACTATTAGTATCTGCATATACGTCATATTATTATATGCGTACGTAAAGTGCGTTACGTGTACGAGCTCATAATATTATTATATTATTAAGGAGTGCACTTCGTCTTAATTCAGATAATCGGGGGCCCCAAACGACGCATAGCCATGGACGCATTCAGTGCTTGCGTAGGTATAGTTGTCACTTGCCGTTATTGTTGGTGTTGTAATCAAGTACAAGATAAATGAAAATAGTCTCAGTAACTCGAATCTCGAGGGAAATAAAAATAAATTCAATTTAATACGTGTTTTTCGAATATTATATATATATTTCAAACACAACTTAAAAACATTTCAAGGGGCAAGGACATATTCGAGTTATCGGAGGCCGGGTTACCAACCAGACTCGACTGACAGACTCGACTGTATAATTATAACCAGTACCCACATTATACAGGAATACAGAATATTATAGCTATATCACGACCGACGCTGCGCACTATACAGGATGATTCTCCAAGCTATAGGTATGCTCATCGTTCACCCCGTTTTGTCCTCTAACGATGCGTTTATTCAGGTTCTGGGTTTTAGGAGTTTTTAAGTAAATACAATTTATGACAATATTATAAAATCCACTTAGATTAGTAATACCATTTAAGGGGACTTTACAGTGACATTTGTTGTCTCCGTCTTACAAGTGCGTAACATAGCAAATTTTACGCTCAGCAGAACACGTTTATCTCCGCCAGTTTAAAAATTAGAGCGAATTGAGCTCTTATAAAATTTAAAGGTAAGACTATTATCTGGAGGCTCTAGGCTTTTTATTATATTATAATTTTAAAGCAAGTTATAAAGTTACCTTAAATGGTAAAAACCAGAATTTAAATAAATTCGTTACTATAAATGACTAGCTGATCCCGTGCACTTCGTTGCCCGGCAACCAATAATTATTATTATAATAGGTTCAAAACCCATGACAACCATTTATAAACAAAAATTTACATAGGAAATCTCAAAATCCCTGTTTGAGCACCTCCCGGGTCCAGTCCTCTCCCTTTTTAAATTAGCCTATCCAGAGGTTTAATCTATCTATATATATAAAAATAGCTGATCCCGTACACTTCGTTGCCCATTAAAAATGCCAACTCTATATGAATAATATGTTTTACATATTAACATAGTCCATGGCAACCATTTATATACAAAACATTCCATCGGAAATCTCAAAATAATATATAAATGGTTGCCATGGTAATATGGACACACACACAGACGGAATTCTCAATATAATATATAAATGGTTTCTATGGTAATAAGTAGACAGACATACATTCATTTTTATATATTTAATATATAGATTAAATGGGGGTGAGCATAATGTAACAGCATATTATGCTTGGTGAATCAGTCGAGTAGCAGTTCACCTTTTCACCCGTACACCTTGCAGACTATGTATAAAATATGATTTTATCAATGATGTTGTATACTGTCGTACTTATAAACATAATGCCATAATATATTATACATTATGCATGACATGTGTCAAGAAAGTTTAAAAACTTATATAATATTCATCATTGTATAATACTGTAATACATATTATGTATAGTATGGTGTACTACAACGATTTACAAACGACGTACAACTTTCTAGACACGCGGAAGTGTAACTATTCATAATCGTAAAAGAATCCAAGCAGGCTGCAATCACAGGTCCCTTTGCAGATCACAAACTAATGATGTTTTTGTGATTATAAGAAGTGGTAGGCTGGCGGGTGCTGGGTATAGTGGTCTGAACAGGGTAGCGCTACATAGATAGGTACTATTTATCCACAGACCACAGTGAACCGTGATAAAAGTTGATCCGAAATAGCGGCCCATCCCCTCACTGGGCGTCACCGTTTTCGGCCAAAATGTAACCTTCCCTTTTCGGCCAAAACTTACCGTTCCCTTTTCGGGCGAATGTAAGTTCCTACACGAGATATAGCAGGTAAAAATTACCCCTGGATATCCATACGTAAGTTCCCACACGAAAAAAATTACACTTGTACGTAAGTTCCCACACGAAAAAAAATTATACCAAACACCAAGGCTGGGCAAAGAAAAGTAACTTAACTTAATTTAAAGTTAAAATTTTCTTATTTTCAAAATAAAAAATTTCAGACATAATAATGTTTATATAAATTGCTTATAATTTTAACTTTTAATTCGTTAATGCTCAGCCTTGCCAAACACAAACTTCCTTCCCACTTTATTCAGACTTAGGACTGACAACTTAAACGTAGTTGGTGTGGTTAAAATTTGTTTTGTTTTTGTATTGCATAAAAAAAGTTCAATTCAATTTTGAATTGAATCTAGTCCGTATAATATATAATAAAAATTAATAATATAATGTGTATAATATTTGTATATGTATAAAATAAAAATAATAATAGAAAAAATCAAATTTTATTAGGTTTATTGCGATAGCTCAAACACTTCACATAGTCATACTGTGTAATTTTTTATAAGTTATAATCTGAAATTTTATTATTTATATAGTTTTGTTTTTCTTCTGTTTTTTTACTTTTTTTTTGAGGTCTATTTAATTCTGATGTTCTTATCTTTATATATGTATTTGTTTGAAACATTTTTAAAACTTCTATTATTTTGAATATATTAGGATGATGATGATAAAAATTTGAATTGAATTCAGAATGGAAACTTTCGCAAGCGTTTGTAGTAAGGCCTGTATCACTTCGGCCAGTGTCACTTTTCGGCCAAAACATACCGTTCCTTTTACAATTATAACAACTGAACTTAACAATTTCTATATTTAGTACTTCGATGTATAAAAATTTAATTAAGGACGAGTAGTTTTTGACCTGTAAGTACTATTTAAATATTTTTATATTTATATAAAAATTAAAAATTTTAATATTAAAATTAAAAATGTATATGTTGACATTCAAATGAGTAAAAAATGACAACGATAAAACATATAATATTTTCCCAAAAATGCAAATACACAATATACGGCGGTATACGTCTTCTGCGTATGTTATATTTGTTACGTAATTATTTTTAATACGAGCCATCTTAGAAAATTACAGTCTTGTAAAACAATTATATCAACGGGAAATTAGGGTACTTAAATAATGTTTGATAATATAAAAAGCAATTAATTATTATTAATTAATAATTATTCTTACGCTTTAATCGAGGTGATTAGAGATAGTTAAAAACAAATCACGCGATATTTTCCGATTCCCTTGTGTCATATTAATATTTTCTTGAAATGTTTTAATATTAAGTCAAATTAGGACGAAAACACAAATTACTAAAAATAAAGAACAAGGGTCATCAAATATTATCGAATATTCGAATGTGTGCACCAGAGAATGCGGACATGTATCTCTTTATTCCTCTTTAAATCTGGGTTTGTAGATATTACACATAATATGCCACACGATAAATGTCATAATATTTTTTTTAAATTTTATTAAAATATATAATATTAGGCGTATCATGGTACTCGGAGGTGCAGGTAGCGATGAATATGTACGCACACAATTTCATGCGTTATAATAATAATGCTGATTATTCCGAGTTGCAGCACGTATACGCAGAAGAATCCTTGGATATTTCGATCAATAATTTATTATCATTATAAATATCTACACATATTGTGTTATAATTTTAATGAAGGGCATTGATAAGAAGTTTCGATGATGAAAAAAAAAAATTTGATAGTAATTCAGAATCCATATAATATTATATTAACATAATACATCTATATAATATTTACATATTATATAGAGTCCTCGTCCTTGCGTCCTAACCTAACCTAATCTATATAATAAACTAGCTCCATCCGAACGAAACCAATCAAATTATGTTTTATTAAAATTTCCGTCCAACCCAAACGGTACACCTACTTTGATCGTGTTTTGTGTTGATAACCTATGTAAAATAGTTTTCGAAAAAAACAAATGTAATCGTTGAAATTGTATGAAAAAAATTTAAATACACAACGTACCTATATTAATATTATAATAAACTTGAAACGGAGTGTGCCGTGTGCGCGTGACCTATATTATCTGGGCATTAATAATAGGTACATTATATTATGTTTCAATTGGTTATTATTATTATTTTTTTAAGGTTCGAGTCAACTATTGATTTTATTTTCTGTCACATATTACTGCATTGTTGTATTTTATCTCACATTTCAGGCGTATAGGTTAACCTACCACCTAAATATCGATGACTATATTTAGTTTCCATTTTGATTTTACCTACTAATATAAAAAAATTAATATAATTAGTACACTATTTACACTACAACATAAACGCAAAAACAGAAAAGTGTAAGTAATCGTAGGACATTTTCGATATTGAATTATAATAATTATATTGTTATTTATATAACTTATCATCACCTATGTCCTACATGACTATATAGATAATATTAGCATTGACTAATTCATGAAAAAATATGCTCACGTTCTTTGTACCTATTGCCTATTATACAGTTGTGTATTGTGAATAATAACAACTCTATTAAACAACTACAAAATAGTGAAAATGTATATTAATGAATCACTTAGTCTTAATGTCTTATATAAATATTTGTATATTAAGTACAATATTTTATGTGATTGCGGAACAATTATACACAAATATTATAAGCACATTACAAAAGTTTAAAAGTACAGTGGTTAGTCGAAATTCAAGAGAAATTAAATTTGTTCGAATTGTCAAGGGTTTCGACATACTATAGTTAGATCAGGCAAGGGAACGCTATTTATTTCGATATTATTAATGTTTTTGACTTATAACATTAAATTGTTTATCTAGCAAAGATTTGCCGACACTATAATATATAATGATGGGTGAATCTTTCAGCAGTAACTACTAACAAAAATGATTAACTTTTTTGAGAACCATATATATCAATACATAAAAACTGCAATTTTAACGTGTGTAGTTATATTAGGTTAACTCTATAGATAAATTACTTAGTCATAAACTCATAACCTAATAAGTCATACCTACATATTGCCTTTTAATTAATTACTAGTTCAAAATTGAAATTTTATCATTTGAAATTCTCTAAAAAATATTCTGCTTAGAAATTTGAAATTTAAAATGTGTACCGTCATTTAAAAAAGTAAAAACTTAAAATAATTTAACATTTTAACAATCAAAATAGTAAAAAGTTTTTTTTTCTATTTTAAATGACTTAAAACTATGATAAATACAAAAACGCTAATATACTCTTCGAGATAATAATTGTTTAATGTTAAAATAATCACTGTATAATAAAAAAAAAAAATTCTTATTTTATAAAATGTATAGCTTTTGTTTGAATAATTATATTTTTAATACTGCACCTATATATAAAACGAATTCACCATGTAAACCAAAAGTAGTCATACCTATATGTATTTTTCTAATCTTAACTTTAACGAAAGAATAGATCGATAATTAATTGATAATTTTAGGTTCTGGCCACAAATGGAGACATTTACAGTTTCGTCGTCCATTCGAAAATCAAGTACAGATATGCACAGACTGTTGTATCTAGCCGAGTGGCCAACAAGAAAAACACTTCCCATGAAGTACAGTTCTACGTAACTCTTCCAGAATCTGCATTTGTTTCTAAGTTTTTGATGTAAGTTTCTTTTTAATATATCTTTTTGAATCATGAACTCTATATAATCGATCATGTTTGGGATTTAGGGAAATAAATGAAAAAGTTTACGAAGCTTACGTAAAAGAAAAGAAAGAGGCCAAAGAAGAATATATTGCTGCTGTTAACTCGGGACAGACGGCGGCTCATGTTGAGCAAAAGTATGTTCAGCCTAGTAACCTTAACATTAAAATCATTTCTAAACTTAAATGTCTACAACCTACTAAAATTGATTTATCCGTAGTGCAAGGGATTCAAATAAATTTACGGTTTCTGTAAACGTGGAAGCAGAAAGCAAAGTAACGTTTAATCTCACTTACGAACAACTGTTAAATAGGAAATTGGGAATTTACGAAAATATAATAAACTTACAACCCGGACAAGTGAGTACACGATTATCAATTAGTCATTATAACTGTTGAAATGCTAATATTATTTGCAATTATTGTTGTTATAGGTTGTTAAAAACTTGCAAGTTATAGTAGATATCGAAGAATCTTCAAACATAACAACTTTGGAAGTGCCAGACATAAAAACAGCAAATGAAATTGAAACTACAATTAGTAGTACGTGTACATAATTATTTAACTATTTTATATGTATCTATATATTTTATTTAATTGATAGTGCATGTGAAAAATTGTCAATCTAGTATTAAGTAGGTAACAAGTAATACCTAACAAACAACATTTATTAAGTAGTACAGTGGAGCAGTATATTTAATGAAATAAATGCTATTATTTAAATATGTTTTTATTTTCATCTATGTTACTTTAAAACTTAAAATATTTCATTATGAACTAAGATTACTGTAGTCATTGTTATAACCACCTATTTCGTAATATTTTATCTTTTTCATACAAGTATTATGTTGTACCTAGATTCTATTCTAATGATATACAAATGTTTTCAGGAAACAAATTGGCGAAAATTTCTTATGAGTCAGGCAACAAAGCAACGATAACATGGAGTCCAACTGTTAAAGAGCAGTTAACATTTACGGAACATGGTGTTAAAGGCCAATTCATAGTTCACTATGACGTAGATCATAAATCTACACCAAATCAAGTTCTTGTATGTTATTTATAATTTATAAATAGAATATAATACATTATTATCAAAAAGTACATTAGTAATGTGAAACATGTTTTTGAATTAATGTAATTTTTGTTTGCTTATTTTATTGAAGATGGATTAAATTAAAGAGTATATTTTGGCAAATCATTAGAAATGTTCTAATATTCATTTTTATTAGCTTATAGCCAATTTTAGCGTAAGTGTCAACAATTTTTCACAAATTGGATATAAAAACGAATTAACTGAAAAATTATTTTAATTTATGTGTCAATGTGGTTTTGTATTAGGTAAGTATTTGAAAAAGATTTTCTCACTGAATTAAAAATAAAAGTAATAAAATATGCGTAATTAATCATTTTATGTATTCTCTTTATTTTAATCTAATTGCAGTAAAATAAGTGAACGAAAAATTGTTATACCTATTCAAAAACATGTGTTATACAATATATTATTCTTATTTAATTTTTCTACTATAAGAAATATGTCTTATTTTATAATAATTCATTTTAATTACATTTTTATGAATAGTACAGTTACCCAAACGTAAATAGTAAAGTTAAAATCTAATGATTTAGCTCAATTATTATAATAATGTAATTTATATTTCGAAGAATAAAAAAATGGCAAGATTACGCTCTATATTAGGACTTTAGGAGTTATCAAATTGTATTATTTTAATTAAAAAATTCGCAATTGAAAAATATTGATCTTTAAATGTCAATATGATTATATAAGTTCTTGTAAATAGTTGGCAATGGCAAATAAATCAAATTTTCAGAATACACAAACAAATTGAGTATATTGAAGAGAATTATTGTTTGTTAATATTAATTATACAAAAACAAAATTAGGTATATTAATTGAATCATTACGATTTATAGATCGACGATGGATATTTTGTACACTTCTTCGCACCTACGGACTTGAAGCCACTTAGGACCCACGTCATATTTGTACTCGACGTTAGTGGTTCTATGGTTGGACAGAAACTACCACAAGTGAAGGAAGCTATGGGTCAAATTCTGTCAGAAATACATTCCGAAGATTTTTTCACGTTGATACTTTTCTCAGATTTTGCTCAGGTAAACGCGCAATTTTATTACACCACCTATACTAATAAAATGTTTGCTTGTAACTTTTAACCATTTTCAATAAAACTTGTGTTATAGGTTTGGACAATAAACGCTACTCAAGAAACATCGCATCGCTGGGACGAAAAAGGTAGCAACTGGAAGACGAACAATAATTTTAGTTTGGAGACATTGGGAGAAAACCGTTTCGTTTTTCCGGCCACTGAGCAGAACATACAATACGCAAAGAAATTTATTCAGGACTTGCAATCGGAGAGCAGTAAGACTCGAGATAGAGATAGAACTCTATACTATAAAGTGGTGTGCACAGGAGGTGTGGTTAGGGGTTATATATCCCCCCATTGTCCCATAATTACCCTTATTTGTGTCTTTGGTACTAGTGCACTACCACCACAAATTAAAAATTCCTGCGCTCACCACTGATACTATAAAAACCACGTGGGAAGTTGTATGGTAACGGTTATAAAGTGAACTACTTTACTAGGTACAAATATGGAAGATGCCCTAAACAAAGCTCACTTGATCGCCAAATTGGGCGAAACGCGTTTCAAAGATGGTGCCAACACGCCAAAACCTATTATTGTGTTTTTGACCGACGGCGAACCGACTACAGGGATTACCGAACCCCAGGAATTGATTAAATATGTTTCTAACACTAATGAAGAGAAGTGAGTTAATAACTGTTGATGTATAATCACTATAATGTAGTAATATTAATAACAATAAGCAATAACTGGTCAACATTTACGCGTTGACAAAATACAATGTTTTACAACCTTTGGTAAAATAATAATATTGATTGTTTTTATTAGGTATCCGATCTTTAGTTTGGGATTTGGCGAAGGGGCGGATATTGATTTCCTTAAAAAACTCTCATTGAACAACACCGGTTTCGCAAGAGTCATTTACGAAGCTTCGGACGCGTCGTTGCAATTGCGTAATTTTTATAAAGAAATATCGTCACCTGTTTTGTCCAACGTAACTTTCCAATACATTGACGATCAGGTAAAAATACACCTACACAGTGTTTAACTTACGTGTTCTAATAAAATATACATCTATTGATATAATTTATAACTTACAGGTCGACAACGTTACTGTGACGAAAAAAACATTTAACCTGTTATTCAAAGGAACAGAATTAGTAGTGGCCGGAAAGTTAAAGGATGGCAAATTGCCCGATTTTAACAGCACATTGAACGCCGATTCGACTGAAGGGGATTTCAAAGGCCCTGTAATGATCACATGTTTTGATTTCCCCATCGTTCCTCCCGAAGTTGTTCCACAAAAAAGAAGAATAGGTAATTAATTGAATTGTTGTGCCTGCAGTCGTGTACACAATTTATGTGTGCATTGCGCATGTGCTTATAGTTTCGTGGACAACTTACTATTTTTGTTTTTGTATACTAACAACAGGTCATCTAGAGAAATTATGGGCGTATTTGAACATACAACAACTGATGGATCAATATGAATTAAACAAGAACGAAAATTCTACGGCAAAAGCTAAAGCACTTGAACTAGCATTAGAAGTGATTATTTATAAAGCTATACTTTTAACTAGGTACATAGGTATTGTGTTATAATTATATAATTTATATTCGTATTTTTTAGTATTCATTTGTTACTCCACTAACGTCCCTAGTTGTTGTCAAACCTAATGATACAACTACATCAGCAGCTCCAGAGAAAATCAAACCGCTTAACGATAGATATAATTTTGGTAGGTGTTTATACCAGTTCAAACAAAAGGTTTTATAAAAACTAACTTGTTTTATTTTAATATTTTTGTTTCAGGTTCTCTAATGGCCAGCAGCCCGCTTTATCAATTAGGTGAGTCTTGAAAAGAAATTTGCTCATAATCATATACGGTACTTATTATTATATTATATCACTGACATTGAACTTTGAAATGTATTATTTCAGGTTCATCTAGCTCGATGATGTCGGCAAATAGTTTTGCTTCACATCTTGCACCACCAGGAATGTCAGCTATTTCGTTAAAAAGTAATAATTTCAAAACTAATCATCAACATCAATTATGTTCGATATCCCGAATAAATTGTGATTTGTATAATTATATTTTGTTGTTATAGCTAGTAGTAGCCTTATTAGTCCAAGTCCATATTCGGTAGTCCCTGAAGATGCAGTGATTTCTGCATCCGAAATGGTTCCTTTGACAACTATTACGTCAACTTTAGTTGCAGGTCCAGATAATTACGTACTGACCTCGGAAGTTGATTCTCCCCAAATTGTAAGAGACGAATCAAATTCTACATCTTTGCACGATATCAAAGAACTAACATGGCTGAGTGATTTTATTACATTGAACGGAACTAAGACAGTTTACCAAGTATCATTAAACTCGGTGAGTAAAGCGTGAATGGTACAGAGTCTTGTTTTTTTTAATGATAAATTGCGTATTATATTTAATAATAATTGCAATATTTATGTCTTGGGTTGACTGTTTAATATTTGTTTAGAGTGGTCAATCATATCAAAATTGTACAACACCCGACCAAATCCATGGTAATTGTAAACATTTAAAAGACTGCGTTGTGGCTTCAATCCTGAACTCATTTGATACATATCTTTCACTGTTTTGTCCAATAGAAACATTGTAAGTACAATATTATTTGTTTGGCATAAACCTACTATTATTATTTATTTTGTATTGTAGATATTTGAGTGTATATTATGGGTGTCTGAAATTTGTTGGTTTATTAAGTCATTTAAATTGTAAATATTCTTAATACTTAAATCTACCGATAAATTTAATTAAATTTTTTCTTTCCACATTTTTTTTCACACTCAAGTAAATAGAAATTCTAGTTATAGTATAAGAAAACGTTGAGTAAAATCCCGTAATCTACAAAAAAAATATGTCTCTTATAATTTTTTATTGTTCAATATATTTAATTAGTTTATGGTTTGGAACGTTTGATTTGGTACCTACATAAAAATAAATTAACATCAAATTAAATTATTAAAAGTTAATAAAAAAGTTACTTTTTTGAGTTGTAGTTTTGGTTGTCATATATTTATAAATTGTAATTTATTTATTATGCTATATAATTAAGGAAATTAATATTTTAAAAACATCATTATTGGTACATCTACTACATTTTTATCTAATTATAATAATTATTTTTATTTTATTTACAGGTATGCAGGAATTTGCTGTTTAGTGTAAAATGTTGATGTGTGAATATTCATATATTTCTAGGAAGCAGAGAATTATTAATATTTTTAATGTGTTTAAGTTATTTATTATTATTGATTATTGACTTATATTTTATGTACCTTTGTATTATCAATTAAACATAATTATTTATCCAATTGGTTGTTTATCTCCCAAAACCAGATACCCTATTCAAAGATGTCACTCCAGCACTCCGTTGGAAAATAAGCCAACCTTATCCTCATTTACTAGCACAATTAATAATGAGTTAGTCGTTCTGATATAATGAAAAAACTTAAAAAAATACAGTAATTCCATGATGCAAAGTTTATATCTATTAATGATAAGCTTTTAAGGTATGAAACAACATTGTCTGCTTTAAATAAAAAACTGGAAGGCTTATACAATTCTATAAATAGTCGGAAAAAATGAAAATCATATTCTCAAATCTGAAACTAATAGTCTTCGTAAAAAAATTTCAAATTTAGAGTCTAATAACTTAGTGAAAAGTCTGTCACCTGAGGAGACGATGTTAGAAGCACAACGCAGACTTCTAAAAAGTAAAAATATTATAATTTTTAGTTAAGTTGAATTGCCTAATGAAGTAAATAATTATGCGTTGTTAAACGCAAATGATCTGTTAGCTGACTTACATTTAAATATTATCATTATTCATGCTAAACGTATTGGAGCAACTCATACAGCTACACGACCACTACTACTACTATTTGAAAATGAAACAAATGTATTAGATATATTAACATAAAAATCTAAATTGTGTTAACTTGATAAGTGGAAAATTTTTTGGATAAATCCTGACCTAACAATAATGCAACAAAATGATATGAAATTACTCCAAGAGGAATCATTGCGCCAAAAACGTGAAATGTCAGAAAGTATCGATCTCAGTAAATTGTCCCTTATATTAAGTCTGAAGTCTTTGATGTCCTATTGAAACTACATGTAAATATTACGACTGATTCTGACCTACAGTTCCTGAGATTTTTTTTTTAAATGATTCTTACTCCTTTACATGTTGAATTAATTTTCTATTTTCCTTATCCTTGTCTTCCAGTATTTTTAATACTAATTGGAAAACCAGTACACAGTTAATAAATCGGTTTCGAGATAAATTATACTTAATTGTAGACCGATATTAAGATTAAGCGTATTACCTGAATTATTTGAAAAATTATTAGAATCAAAACTTTCATTTTACTTTCATTTTGCAAATAATGACACAAATAAAAAAAATTAAGAAATTAAATAACACACATCATTGTAAACACGAAAAGACTAATCGCTCCGCTCAAAATCTAAAAAAATCTACTTAATAATTTATTAAAAGTGAAAAAAGGAGTTCCTATTTTAAAAACAGAAGCTTGTATTTTCATAGGATCATCTTTAAGCGGTAAAAATATTTCAACTATTTGAAAATACAGTTTTCAAGTGTAATAAAAAATTTCAAAAAATCAGAATTTGAATATATGCATAACTTAAGCATAAAAAAAGCACAGTCATGTTAAACAAATCCCCTTAATTCGTAATTCCGTAACACAGCAGACGAGCAGCCAAAATTGAAAAAAAACATAAGAAATCAATGTAACAATCCATGCTGTTTTGGCGGACAGAATTGAGATGCATCATACGTGATCAATATATTTATATATCGACGCCAATGGTGGGGAATAGCAGTTTTAACTGTTTTTAGATCATGTGATGTATACCTGGACAATAGTATGTACTGTACGTTAAGACAATCGATCGAGTCCCCTGTACATAAACACTATAATTTTACTTGGTCACTACTCATCAGGCCGAGTGCATTCGAAGTTAAGCTCCCGACGCAACAATATGCTGTCGGTCTCGATGTATTCGCCGCTGCACGCTTGCACCTTCATCGCCGCTCTGCTGTTGTTATTGGTGTTAGCTGCAGAGCAGTCCGCTGCTAATGAAATCGTAAGATGAATTTTTTTCTATTCTCCTATCTTTTACTTGTCTCCTATTATAGAATATTGATTGTCGTAATTGTAAACAGCTTGCAATAACGATCGTTCAAACACATTATTTAATATTATGTAATAATGATTAGTTGATATACAAAATTTAGATTAAAGAATAAAGACAACTTATGACATTTATGTCAATATGAATAGCGAATTTAAGTGTCACATAACACATAGTTTAACATGTCTTAGCGTCTTATATGAAACATACATTGACTATGCATACGGGCATTAGTTAATAACTATGGTGGTATAACTATTAATACTATAGTGTCCAGTATTGTCAATGAACGTATAATTTAATTTAAAAACGTATTCTACGTTCAGTAATGACTGATTGTATGCGATATCTTTTTAGCATTTTTTGATGTTGAATGATGATTTTTATTAAATTTAGTTTTATAAAATTACGAAATTTTATACCAAAATATTATCCCAAAATCATCGACCAAAAATACTATTAGTACACCTAATTAATTTTACCAACATATTTAATATTACATCCCACCCTCCCTATTTTTTTTAGAGTCATCTACACCAGGCATATACCAGTTTTCTTTATTATCTTTATCACCTACGTTCTACATGATTGTATATTGTTTACTAACTGATTTTATGGGCAAAAAAAGCAAAACCTTGAACTGTTTATTGTTGTCTATGTAAAACATTAACGAAATAAATGATCAATTATTTATTATTTATTTTGGGTCCAGACCACAAATGAAGACATTTACAGTTTCGTCGTCCATTCGAAAATCAAGTACAGATATGCACAGACAATAGAAACATTGTAAGTACAATATTATTCGTGTGGTGTACTATCATTATGTATTTATTTTATATTGTAAACGTTTGAGTGTCAATGTATAGGAGGTGTCTGCAATTCGTTGGTTTAAGTAATTTAATGATTTGGAAACACACTTAATATTCGATTCAACCAATTAATTTTCTTTTTTCTTTTGCAAATTGTATTCACATTTAAGCGTAATTAGTTTTTAGTTTTAGTAAAATTCAATAATATCAAATTAAATTATTAATTTTTTTTAACGGGTCCCAGCAAAAGTGGGACACCAAGAAATTCATTACAAATAGATATTCATAGAAATTAGAATTGGTAGTGAAATGTTTTTAAATAATATTTTATAGTGATGTGATTAGAGAAAAAAATATTTTTAAAACTTTAAAACGTTAACTAATGGTTTAGTATTGTGTGTATCTAAATTTTTCATTTAATATCGAGATCTATTATTCTGTATATTTCTGAATAATTTATGCTATAAATATCTATTAAGTAATAATGGTATATATTTTTATTTTATTTACAGGTATGCCGTATGCGGGAATTTGTTGTTTAGTGTAAATGTTTAAATGTTCATTCATGTTCAAACATGAGTGCCACCTGAAATTTATACAGTCTTCATTAGTATTCCATTATTAATATTAGTTATAATATAGTAAAAAAGTACATTTAGATAAATATAAATGCCAATTAAATTTTTTGAATATATCAAATCAAAATCGCGGAACTTAGATCTGATTAGTGAATACTGAATAGTTATTGCTTGAAATCAAAAATTTTAATTTAATTCCCACATATTGATATTTGTGTTTTCTGATTAAAATTTTAAATAATTTATTGATTTTATAAATTTATGATTTTTATATTGTTGCACATTATGGATTTAGTTGTACGTATTAAGGGTTTTAATTAGTTTTTGACCATTGTTTTTCTTTTTTTTTCAATTTGAAATATAAATTTTACATTTTTACGATTTTAATGTTGATTTATATCTAGGTACCTACGAGAAACCTGTCAAAGTTCGCGCGGCTGTGTAATTGACCAAAAAAAAAACGAAATATTAGTTATTTATTATCTACACATTGTGACATATATTGTCATTGTAGACCCATGTTCAAACATCATCATGATTCAATGTTCATTACAATCGAAGCATAGAATATTTTAAATCGGTTATTTTAATTTTAACATAAGTGTTACACGGCGTAATATATAGGCAATAGAGGTACATAATTTCCGTAGTAAATGAATCCTGTTAATATTATATTATATTCCAACATTTTGCTAAAACATGATAAGTTGTAACATAAAATCAGAAAATTTTGTATTTAGAATAAAGTTGAATTATCAAAATATATCTAGAAAAAATGTTTCCTGCAAAAATATCACAGAAACAAAATATCTCTCATCAAAAATAATATTTTTAATGTAAACAAATACCATATTATAATTTGCCTGTACTAAATTGTTTATGTACAACTTTAAATTATACAAGTGTTACTTAGGTAAAATAAAATTCATCCAACCAGACTTTCCGTTACCAATATTTCTATGGAACGCAAATAGATTAAAAAAAATAAATACAAACTACGGTGCTTACTTAACGCAATAAATTAATATAGAAACTTAATCTCAGAAACATGCCGAACACCAAACAAACATTTTAATATACCAAGTTTACATACTATAATAACCACATACAGCACATACTGGTTTTGCAATAATAATATCATCTACATTAGTATTTACTACGCTACGCGCATTTCTAATGTTATCTACGAAAACAAACATTTGTTAATGAATTTTGTCAAAATTTGTACTTTAAATCCATAGGTAAAAAAATAATCCTAGCTGTGTAACTTTAATATTTTTGAACTGCTATTAAAGCATTTTATGAGGAACCTTGCATTAAATGTTCATGATTTATTATTTAGTGAGAATGTTTTTATCGACAATAATTTAAAAAAAATTTACAAAATTCAAAAAATTCCTCAAGACTATAAATAGCTAAAAAAGAGTCAACATATTTAAAAATTTTCAAGTTTCTACGTTCATTAATTTTTGAGTTAAACCAAAAAAAATTATTGATTATTTCAAAATTTGGTTTTGCGTAAAAATTACAATTTTTTCACTTTTATTATGTTTTTCCCGACTGTTTCGAAAAGCACTGGGAATGTTTACCTCTCGAATGCATCATATAGATTCACTTTTCTATCGGAAAAGATGCTGATGTCAAAAACGGAGAATTTTTACTATACTCCAAATGTTGATGACAGAAAAAAATTGAAACTAATAAATAACTTAGTGAATACTAAAATCAAAATATGCAAAATCTTAAGATATTCAAATTAAATGTTGATCATTTAAATACGGTTTTAAATATACTAGAAGTCTGAAAATTATGTTCTTATAAATTGTTTGGAAATAAATAAAATTTATAAAATATAACATTATAACAAATATTTCGTGAATCGAAGATACTTATTAGTTATTATTTTTAATTTAAAATTAGGTATGTATATTATTTAAATGAATCACAATGATTTGAATCATTATGATTTTTAAATCGACGATGTATACTTTGTTAATTTCTTTGCTTCAGCAGATTTGAAACCACTTAGGACATTCATATATGACGACTGGACCTAAATTATCTAGATCCAATTTGCTTTCAGAAACCTCTGTCTACGTTGATTAATACACAAGTACAAATAACAGCATTGTAAAATAAATATATTCTTCACTCTGCTAACTGCTCAAGGGTCTAATATACATAACCATTCCAACATTATAATAATAATTGTGTAAGAACTAAAAATATGCATATCTTATTTATTGTCTATTACAAAAAAAATTGAATTTACCTTAAAGTATTATTCGGTATTAAACATAAACACAAAACAAATTCATTATTATTGATCTAATAAATTTCTATAATATAATTTTAAAAAGATGACAAAAAAGGAGCAAGACATCTCTTTGTTTTAATATTAGATTTCTTAGGTACTCTACCCTGGCACCTGAACTTCTTAAAATAAATATAAATCATACATGCATTCAACAATGCAATATTATGTACTTTATTTTGTACAATTCTGTACAACCTTCAAAATTTATTTTCAATGTATGTTTGCTGCAGTAACCCCTAGCACCCAGATCCATTACTTTTAATACATTTTAACCATTTACTAATAATACACAGTACTAATGTACTTTATTTTGTACATTTTTCAACCAAAATTAAATTTTGTAGTAAAATGGTTTTGGGTAGTTGTGCAAAATTCACAAAATAAGTGCATAATGCTGCATGGTTGAATTGTATGATTTCAAAAGTACAGATCCCAGGATACCACCTGGATTTCTTTTATAATTTTTTTTAACTAACAGATATAAGAACTTTAAATATATTAATTTCACATGCAATTGGTTAATAGTACCTCAAGTAGTTTTGGTTTTAATTTAGATGGTCAGTATGCCAGTTTCTTTTGAATCTACCATTTAGATTACCATGGAAGGTTTGGGAGGACATTGATGAATTTATGGGATTTATTTATTAGTGGTTAATGGACCATGGAATCTTCTGTGGTGACTAGTGAAGTAGAGCAGGTTTATCAACTGTATTAATTTGCAAGTCTTATGTCAGCATGCATTTGTGACACACCATAAGTGCTGCAGTTATTACATATAGACAGATCAATAAAATAAATAAATATTGACTATCAATTGGAATGCTACCTAAATACCTAATGCTTTAGTTTTATCCAATAATTTTATACTATTACTAATGATTACTTTTATACTAATATTTTAGGTTCATTTTGGATTCTAATATTGGAAACAATAGGTAGTCAAGTATACAACAATTTAAAAAAAAAATGTAATATATATATAAATAATATTGCAATGTATTAATGTACATTATTTTGAGTATGGTTTTACTTATTATAAAGAGAACTGAAAAAATTGTATGTATTTTTTTAAAAGTATACAAATCAAGAAATATCAAAATGTATAAAATATTTGGTACATATGATATTAATTATGTTCTGTCATCTATATTCTATTTCATGTAAAATGGTTTGATATGAATATTTCTGTGTACATTTAAAATATTACAAAAAAAAATAAATATTTATAATATTAAAATTAGTTTTTTTTTACAGATCTGAATGGATTTTCTGTTTGGTTTGAATATATATGAATTTCTAGAAAGCAGTTTCATTACAATTTTAAATGTTATTATTTAGTATTATTGACTTTTTTATTTACTATTTATCACTTACACCTAATTATTTATCCTATCGTTATTTTTTTGATGTCCCAAATCCTGAAAATCCCATTAATGCTGCCATATCATCGTTTTGTGGTTCATCATCTAATTCGTCATGTTTTCGTTTTTTTTCTTTCTTTTTTTCTTTTCTATATTCTTTTAACTTCTCTTCCTGAAAATGTAATGAACAAATATTATAAAAAATATTAGAATTTAAATTATATGTAAAATTTAAAATTACTTCTTCTTTCAATTCTCGTAAACGCTGTTCTAAATCATAATCTTTTTTCTTTTCTTCCATTTTTTTTTTATTTGTTTCAAATCGTTTTTTCACTTGATCCAATGATGATCTTTCAATTTTCATGGACATTCCTAAATTTCTTTGATCTGAAAATATGAAGTTATATAAAATATATTAATAGCTATTTAAATGTAAAATCATTTAGATAAACAACAGTCGAGTCTCAATATCAAGGTTTAATATCAAGTGATAATTCCAATTTTTTTCTTTTCCCTTGAAATAATACATAATATAAGTTATATTTAAGTAATTCAACTTGAACAATTAGTCAAATTATTTTTATCCCCCTCAAAAATCAAGTTTTCAAGACCATATTATATTATTCTCATCATTAATCAATAAAGACTGGATTCTTGTGCAATTGCATCTTTTTATCACAATTCCAATAGAAACAAACTACTTATAAATCCAAATTAAGTGAAGTAGATTAATTAAAACAATTTTTATTCATGTCAAAATTGTTCAACTGCGGTTTTTTCATTAAAACACAAATTTTAAATTATATTTCATCTAAATGCACATCTTAATAATAAAATGTATTATTTTGTTACTTTATCATTGTCGTTCAACTTAGGATTTAACTTAATAGGTACAATGTAATAAAGATAACGATTATGTGACAATCATATACAATCGATATTCACTGCAGATAACTGAAAGATAAACACAAAGAAATTTACATGATAGTATATTTTAGTAAAATGTTATAAATTAATTTATATATATCTACCTACATACAAAAATAAAGTAATATGAAATAAATGGTAAAAAAAATATAATACTAAGTAAGTACCTACGCTGAAAACATTTATGTTCTTTAATTCCTACAAGACTAAAATCTTAATTGTTTACGTTTTCAGATGTTTTTTGCACAAAAATACGGTCTTTAGTAATCAATAAATAATTTCTTTTGAGAGAACACCGTATCACTGAATAATATTCATTGACATTGTTTTAAAATTACATGGGCTGTAGACTTACGTTTTTTTCCATTTATATGATCCAAAAAATTAATGGAATCTTTAACCACACAATCGCAAACATTACAGTAATATCTGAAATACAACAAGATTGATTTAGTAAAAATAAAGTCAAATAAAAAAAAAAATTTTCTTACCCTCCACTTTGTGAAGAAGGAGTGGCTTTAGTAATTACAACACTTTTTCCAAGTTTTGAGTCTAAGTCTACGCGGTAATCTCGTTGCTTGAGCATTTCTCTTTTTATTGGTGATAGGTCCTTGGAATGATCGTCGTCGAGATCGTCCATCAGTCTTTTTCTGGCCAATTTTTCGTATTCGTCTCGGTCCCATTTTCGCCGATGATCATCCGGTCTCTATATAAGATTAAAGTCAAATTTTTTTTTACACTATAAAACTGTTTTTTATATAATATGTAACTGGTAGAAAAGATTAAAAGAATGTATACTCACACTACTTGATGACATTATGAGTTTGTTGTATTGATTTATTATTGTCAGTTTAAAATAATGATCACATATAAGTAGAAATATTATGTTTTACTTGTAATTTGTTTAGTAATTGGTATTTGATAATAACATTTTAGATTTGATTTTTTTGTTTTGTCCACATGGCTTATCAGTAAAAAGTACAACAAAAATATAAGCATTGATAAAGATTGTGTGATATCCATGAAGATAAGAGATAAGGAGAACAAATTCCTTTGGCGGGGGCGGTCAGTAGATAGGATAAGTCGGCGTCCATGAGGACGTTAAAATTGACGTGATCGTGGGTTAGTTATATTATAATATGTGATAGTTCGCCGGCGTCCGTGACTGGGTAGGATTGGGCGAAGCGGACCGCAAATTAGTCGTCACTACCCGAGCCTGTTGAGATGAACCAGCAGAGTGCGCAGAGTCTTATGTGGCCCGTCCGCCACACTCTGTATACAAAATTTGGCCCGGCAAAAGTCGCAAGGTTATTTTGCCACCAGAAGCGCGTCGTTCGATAGCAGTGCTACGTTTTACCACACATTATACGTACTTTACTATAAAAGTACGTTCTTTTTGATTTTTTTGAATTCAAATGTAATATAAATTAAAATGTATTATTCATTATCTGGTCATGTTAAAGTATACCTAAATATACAATTAAAGTTCAAAAGGTGTTTGCTATAAAAAAAGTTTAAAATTCAAAATATTCTATAATGACTACGAGTGTAACGAGTAACGAATAATGATAAATGAATACGTTATTTAATAACTAAATTAATACCTACCCATTACTATTTATTTTTATATAAAATATAATATAATATACTATTAGGTAAATTAGTAAAACTTGTTTGAAAACTTGATTGAAAATATTACTACAAATAGTCGTCACCACCGAGAGCGCTGTATGTCCTAAAGAGGCCGATAAATGAACATTGAACAGTTGTCCGACAAATTGGAAATATATTATGATTTAAGGAATAAAATTCAAAATTTTTCATTGCATAATGACTTCTATGTTCTAAATTATTTATATGCATGTATTTAAATACTTTCTTTTAATCAAAAACAATTATTAATATTATTAAAAATTGTCATTTTTAAATTTCTTATTAAATAAAAAAAAAATATATGAAAAATGTGAGAGTTAATTCATTAAATTATCATACATAATGCTTTCAAAGTGTTACAATTAACAAATAATAATTATTAATTATTAATTAATATATGGATTTTAAATACAATTCATAATATGTTGATATTGAAGTTAATACTAGTATTCATATTACCTATGTGTAACCAAAATGCATATATTTTAAATACCTTATTATAAGCATTTATTACTCAGTTGTAATCTATCACCATTGATTTTATAATATATTCATAGTATTTATAGTATATTATAAAATCAATGCTATTACCTATATATTATTATAAATTATTAACAGAGATCCTGGAGATAGTAACATATCTATATGCTAAATGGTTGATAGATTTATATGGTTATCTTAGATCAGTGCTTATTTTCTTTAGACTTTAAGTGACTTTAAGCATTTATGGAAAAAGTTTAAATGCTTAAAATTTAATACTATTATTAATATTTTTCAAAAGTATATTAAAACATTAATTTACTATACATTTTAATAATTTATCTGTGTGAAATAGTACATGGAATTTTAGTATATACCTAATCTAGAAAAAACAATTAATAATTTTGATTAAGGGAGCCTTGACAGTTTTACATTAAATTTAGGGAGCCTCTTGACAAAAAAAAAAAAATGAGAAGCTCTGTACTAGATTATACTGTAAAATATCTAAATATATATAACTAGCGGTCCCGGTAAACGATCATGTTTGTAATGTTGCATTTCAATTTAAAAACTTCATATACATTTTTCACTGTTTACTTTTCTAACATAATTTGTAGTTATTGAAGAAAAATATAAACAACATTTTTGACAAAGGTTGGTTGCTCAATAATACACAGTCAAATATTAACCATATATAACGCATGTCAAAACAAGAATATGATATTCACTTGCAAAAGAAAAAAATTAGCAAGTTGCTAAAAACAAGAAAACACCAAAAACACTAAACTATTTTTCAAAATTAGTTTGAACTTTATAAGATAACTATTATTGAATAATATTATGATATAAATAATATACCTAATCATATAATAAAATATGCAAAATATTTTAAACATGTTTTTAGAGTTTTTTATGAGCACTAGAAAATAATACTCCACTCTACCAGACTAATATTAAAATTAAAAGCAGAATCATAAAAGTTTTAATTTAATTTAAAGATTTCAATTAGGTTGCAAATATCCCAAGAAGTGACTAAATTATACATAATAATATTTCATAATTGATGTCTACTTGATAAAAAATATTTAAAACAACAATGCTAATGTAAATTAAAATTACAGGCTCCAATTATTATAAATTATAATATATATTAGATGCTAACTCCAAAAAAAATAACATTTTAATTCATAGTTTAAAGGCATTTTGCATTTAAAAGTATGAAAAAATAGGCCTTCATAGGACAGGAAGCGCGCTCTGGTGTCTATAGAACTGTGGTAATATTTTCAATCAAGAGTGTATACGTATAGGGGTCCAGAGTGACGACTGACGACACCTTGATTCTGTGTTAATATTGAATATTGATAAATGATAACTGATAACATTCCCATGATGTAAAAAAATTTCTTAATTTAGAAAAAAAAACCATTTTCTTCCTTTTTATACCTTTAACAAAAATAAAAAAACGGACGGGTTGCACTCCGGGAGTGCCGGCTGAAGTGAAAACTTGAATATTAACGTCGTGCATTTTTGATATTTTGGAATGGTAAGGGAAAAATTTTGCACGAATTGCTTTAATTATCAGTATAAAAGTACTATCATTTATGTGGTAAAATACAATATTAATTTATTTCGCATTTCATTTGTACACAAACATGACAATTTATATTACATTAAAAATTTAACACTTCAGAACTATTACAATTATTTTACATTAAAAAGATCTCTCATTAAAACAATCTCTCAGAAAAATCTACTTCCATCCATAATTTGAAATCTGTTTCAAAAATCAATGCATAATATAGTAAGTAGGTATTTAATATTATGTATAATAATATAATGTATTCAATTTTATAACATTATAAGGTATTGTTTGTGATAAAATAAACACAATTCATGGATACCTGAATATTGTGATGTCTGCAGTTTCAGTCCTTTTGACAAATACATTTTTCAAATTATGCTGTAATTTTTTTCGCGGTGCGGATAATATATTACGTTTTTTTTTTACCTAAACGTCCCTTACGCCAATCGTTAATTTTAGCTAGTAGCAGGTAATTGAAAATTGAACAAAACGAACACTAGACACAAGTGACTAGATAAAACATCTAATATGGTAATAAATATCAACAAGTGCAACATATAAAAATAAAATAAAAATTAGATTATCAGTTATTTATTTATTTATTTCTACTTACATGAAAGCGAAAGAAAAATTAACATACTTCTAGAAGTCCGATTTCAATTTTGAAGACTAATTTGAATTCAATAACTTCTTTTCTATGTTTTGTAGGAAGTTGCAAAATTATTTACTTAATTTCTCAAAATGAACTTGTACTTTAAAGGTTCAACGAGTTAAAAAAATGAAAAAGTTTTTTCTACAAAACATAGAAAAGAAGTTATTGAATTCAAATTAGTTTTCAAAATTGAAATCGGATTTCTAGAAGTATGTTTATTTTTCTTTCACATATATTAATCTAAATGCACGCATTCGTCCCAAGCCCGGATTAAGGATCAATTGGGCCCCGGGACACCATACACTTAGTGGGCCCCCTTTCAACTTTAACTTCAAAATAATTGTATCATTACATATTAAGGACTTTATATTACTGTATAATTTTTCACTATACAAAAAATATACAGGATGTATCTTATGTCGTACCCGGCTTTTTTTTTTAACAATTATGGATCAATGATATGGGATTTCGTTAAAACAAAAAAAAAAGATGTGTTTTTCTATTTTTAACAGGCAATTTTTTTATAACATTTTCAAAATTTTTAAACACGTAGTTGTACCAATAATAAAATCGACTTTATTTTTTCAAATATAGTAACCACTTTATTTTTTTATGGATTCTGGCGTAAACCTTTTTTTCTAAACATTTTGACAGTAAAGCGATCAATTTTGGGTCACTAGATCATTAAATATAGTTCTCTAAATTTTAGTATAATATGCATTAATACTTTTAACTGAAATACCTAATTTACAAGAGCTAAATATTTTTTTCTTATAACTATACATTTTTATATACTTAAATAATTAAATCGGTAATCTAAAATGCTCAAAAAAAAAAAACAAACAAACAAAATTGTTGGCAAACATAGTTCATTATTTATAGTAATTTTTCATGATATAAAATTGAGAACAATTTTATAATTATTAATAATAATTTACCTACCGACATATTTTTTTTAAACTCTATTGGACGCGTTAAAAAGAATATATTTTGGGGATAAATATCGGAGTTTGTCGTTTGCGCATCATTAGTACCACAGGTAGGAAATTTGGTAGGTCGTTTGCGCATCGCAAATTTTAACAATAGAAAGGTACCTACTACCTATTACCTATCTACCTATTAGTGATAATATAATATATTTAGATAATATTTATATGTAAATACTTTTGCAATTTATAACAAATCAACAAATCTATTCAGTAGATGATCAAATAATATTATATTTTTTTTTTTTTTTTGGTAAATGTGAATATTAATTTTGTAATTTTTTTTTAAATATGAATTATGAATATTGACGATTATTTTTGTAAGTGTAAATAAAACCTGGTATACGTAATTTGGAATGCGCAATCGGCCTATAAAAAGGTTATTTGTAACAATAGCTAGGGAAAACTCCCTATGCCTTTTTAACAATAGCTATACGCAAACGGCCTATATAAAGGTTTTTTGTAACAATAGCGATCGGAAAATACCCTATGCCTTTTTTAACAATAGTGATGCGCAAAGGGCCTACAAAAAAGGTCATTCATAACAATAGCGATGCGCAAACGTCCTACGCCCATAAATATGGGCCCCGGGATCGTGTCCCTTGCCCCCCCCCCCTTAGTCCGGGCTTGATTCGTCCTGACGTGAGTTTAATATTTTTTACCCATCACAAAAAAAAGTGCAGAACGCCGCTAAAGAAGTTTTCATTTAAATAAAGTTTACTGGAATCAAACTATTTAATTAAATTTGATGACACTTCATATAATACCTAATTATTTTACCTATAATTATTGTACATAAACTCAGTGGCGTGCTGAACAATTTTCAGACCTGAGGCAAATTATATTACCCAATTTGACCACTCACTCGGCTACCAACAGCTTTCTACATCTTTAGACTCTCAGCAGACCGATGCATGTATATTGATTTTACAATTGTGTGTCTGTATTATTTTTTTGGTCTGTCATAGGAAATTGAGCATGCTTGCAGCGTGAGTTTTCCTTACTTGATTTTGCTATGTACCTACCTTTAATATTCAAAAATTGTAAAATCTCACCGTGCTTACCTATACTTATGTTTTATTGAATATATTCAAATAACATACCTATAATGGCTAATACAATTGTAATCTATATTCTATATAGTGAATAATTTTCCTAATTCTTAGTCCAAATCACCAATATGGATGATCAAGATTGTTTCTTCATTAAACTATTTATTGATGAAATCACAAACCTGCAGATGTATTGTAAATTGCATGTGATAAAACTTTCAAGTTTCAAGTAAGTATTAGCTAAACAATTATTATATAATAAGTGCATCATAATGCATAGAACTAGTATTTTTAACATATTTCCTGGTATTTTATAGGTAGACTACTAGACTGCAATTATTCTTGACTTGTAGACTAATATTAGTACAGGCACGTGTCAACAACTATATATTTTGATTGTCATTTATTTACAGTGATAAAATTATTGATTGACGACCGACATGTAAATTTGTACTAATAGTAATGAATTTAGAAATACAAATTGCCATACAATACTGAGCCGACTATACCAATAATAACATTTATTTTATTTACAATATTGACGTAGGTAGGTACTAGGTGTAACCGTATGTCCGTACTCCGTAGGTATATATATAGGTAGGTACCTACAGGCTAAAGGTTATGATGAAAACTTGACGTCATCGTTTTGAATCGATCATTTTGATAGATCAAATCAAGTATTTAAAGTATTTTAATATTGTTATTATTGTTTTCAAACATATTATGATTGTACCATATAATATAATCCCCCGATTATTCTAATGCAGAACATTCATTAACCAACCATCAAAAACAGTTTTTTACTTTTTAACTGACGAGTAATTCATATTTTTAATTTCATATTCATTTTAATATTTTAATAAAAACGCCAATGTATAAATATTGAATATTAAATGATTATGTGCAGGTTATTTCAAATTGAATTTAGGTTTTGTATATGAATGATCGAAGTCGTGTGAATCTTTGATCTTTCAAGACTTAAATAGTACCTACCTATCGCATATTGCTTTGTACAGAAATGGCAAAACTATACAAGACCACTGAATATTAAAATTAAGACATTTTTCAAAATTATAGCATCAAGAGTACCCACCTACTAAAAATCAAACTTAGTACTGTATGCAGTGGCGTGTTGACCGTGATTTTGAAGATGAGTTGCCCGATCATTTTAAAGTGGTAGGTGTGAAATTAAAGTACAAGACTAACTTCATCTGAAGATGATATTTAATAAGAATAATAACTTCAATAATAAGTATTATATTAAGTAATCAAGGGGTGGTAGGTCATTTAAAAAATGAATTGCCCGATAAATAATTTCATTTCGCCACGCCACTGACTGTAGGTATTAAAAAACCCAATTTCAAAAAAATAAAAATATATATTTACTGGAAATAAGGTCAAATGTGCAACGTTAAAATACTCGTCTATGTACCAAAATACACGGTATTATATAATTATACATCATAATAATTTGTAAAATTTATAAAAATTAATTTACCTTTTTTTATCATTTAATTAATTTATTACTAATTGTTGAGCTCGAAGACGTGTTTATAGTATATAAATAAATATAATATAATATAATGTTGTATATTATTGAACCGTATACATTAATTTGCGTACCTATACCAACCAATTATTAATTTATACACTAGGTAGACGAACGACATTGCACGACGCAGGTAAATTTGAATAATACCCATAAAGCATTTATAACATAATTAAATTATATATTATGTGACAGTGAGTAGTACATGCATATGAAAAATACAAAAAAATAAATTTTTAATTTAAAAATGTTACATATTTGCGATATGCCCAAGCCTCATAAAGGTATATGTGTCATATAACAAAACTTAAATGTCACGGTTTGACAGCTTATATACTAATATGTTGCTTACCTAATAGGTACTTGTGTTTGCACAAATGAATAATACTTTGTTGTCTACAATCTACAATCTACAATCCACGCAACCGGGCATTGACGCGATAAATTATAAACTATAATAGTATAATAATAATTTTATATATAAAGACTCTCTATAGAGACTGTGTTTTTAAATATTGTATGTCGTGACTTGCCCGGGTGGAAGCGTAAAGTCTGATATAAAATCTTTTTTTTCAGTATTATTAAATAATATTCTCTATTAATTCAAAGTTGTCCATTTGAGGTTCTACAATTGTCCTTCCGTATATTGTAACGCATTAACGATCGACTGCAATATGATTTAATATTTTATTATAATTTATATTACATATTATATAATATTATAATATATATCATCTACGCCGTACACGTACCACACACCACATCGCATTCGCTGCATCGACGAATCATGAACCGTTTCTATCACTATGCAGTTGTGTTCTTCGTGATCGCGTGCAACGTTGTAAGTTGAATAACTCCAACTTATAGCTCATGTTTACCTGATGCATTTTATGATAAACGTATTAATTATTTAAATAAGTAGTAAGATCCTCTTGATACACCAGACTACTAGAGGTGACCTCGGGTTTTAATTTTTTGAAAGGTAGGGAACACCCCTGTCAAAACGTCCTTGGAATTGTACCCTATTAACTGATTTTATTATACTATTAAGTAGGTACTCTATTTTGTTTTGTAATGGCTGTTAAGTATAAATATATGGATAATAATAAGATACTTATAGTCTATAGTGATGACTGATAGTCTGGGATAAATGCTGGGGGAGGAATTTATCTGGACCTATTATTGTAGTAGGTAATATTATAAAGGCAATATGTCCAAAACTCAATAAGGACAGAAAAAAGTTCGTGAAATTGAGTTTTATTTTAATGGTAATTAATTACAAAAGGATTTAAATTGATTTCAAGATTACGAGAAATTCGAGTTATTGACGTTCGACGTAATAAGAATCTACTGTATAACATAAAATAAATAGCTATAAGCTAATCCGACTATGTTCGTAGTCAGGAATTTATTTAGAATCTTCAGAATTTAATATTAAAATTACTATGGATTGTAAGAAATATAGCTAGATACGTTTTGAAGAATCCCCATTCTATAAAATTAGAATTTTATCTTAAAATATGTAGCGTTCTATAATCAGTGCATAAGAAATCCATGGGTGCAAAAGGGGCATTTGTCCCTCCCCCCCAATCACCGTATATTACTTTTGTTTTACACTGTGTTTAATTAGTTTTGTAAACAATTTTTATACCTTTTGTACTGACTTTTGTTTCATATATTGGCATATACCTATAGCACTATAATATACATATAATAATAATAGTAACCACGCTTACGTAAATATCATAATATAGATGCACGGAATTCAGATTAACCTGGACGAATACCACTTTGAATCTTGGAATGACGTACTAACCTACCCCAGTGAATCGTACCACATCGAATATATTAATAGCAACGACTTGTATGGTTGGAGAAGGAAACGGGGATTTTTCTCCTCGTTTAAAATTCCTGCCGTGATGCCGTACACCGACAAAAATGATGAGAAAACAGCCACCGAGAATACAATCATCACTTCGGACGCCGACGTCACAACCACCGTCAACTCCGAGATGACTGCGACTGCGGCGAATATCGAGGCAGCCTACAGGAGCTTCACGGACGCGACCCAATCGTCTAAAGAGACGCACATTGTGTGTATCGGGCCGGACGTGGAGAAAAGCTTGATGGAGGCCGGACAGTACTTGCCACTGGTTTATAAGTTGACTAAGTACATCATACCTGACTTATCGTTGTATGACGTGGTCACATTGTCCTTGAACGTGGCGTCATTAACCACGCAAGGGGCCAAGGACTATGCGAACACCGAAGTCACCGGAGCTCAGGTAATACGCGTATATTTTATAATATTTTGTACTCATGTGTATTGATTATAGTCTAAAGCAGTAATTCCCAAATGTTTTACTCAACCCCTGATTTTCAAAAATCTCACCACCACAAAAAAAATAATCATTAAAAAAAAAATTATGTTGACCTTTTTTGGTTAGGTACACTGGGCATGTAAAATGTAAATAGTTTTACATTTTTATAAATATGTTTTCGATAGCCAGGTAGGCCTATATAAATTAGCCCTAGTGTCTATTAACTATATACATTATGCTTTTACAATTTCCAATGTAAAGTGTAAACAAATATAATTAATGCATATTATATTATATACTAAATTTGGTATTTTAAATTAAATTTGTTATTTCATTGTACGCAATGTCGCAGTTACTAGTTAGACATTGCATTACGATATTAAGTTATAAGCCATACAAATATAAGTGGCAGAAGAATCGCCATCCTCAGCACCTCTTAAGTAAAACGCCCCCCTCAAAATTAAAAATGCCCACTTTGTTAATTACTGCCTTAGAAGCATCGACGAGAGATAAAATTTACTCTCCCCGCAAATAAAGTTATTTAACTATCATATTTAACACTTGTATAATATCACGTGGTTATCCATAAAATTATCTTTGAAATCGCATAATTGTATTATTATGATAAGAGTCGTCGTTGAAATAAATTGTTCACATTTTTTAAACGTTCCTCCATTACCTGCGCCTGCCTGCCGTTTCATTTTTCTAGTTCAACGACACTAAATATATGTTGTTTTTTCAAAAAAGATCTCCAAATTTAGTGCTTGTTTTACACGAATAATAAAATTGTGTTTCACTTTTAGACCAAACCCGATATTGGTGCTACGATTGGTCAATATGCGACTGGTATTTACGACAAGTTGAAAGATGCTTTTAAAACACATCTTGGACACGTTACGAATTATTTCTCGGACAGAGAAAAAACAAATTCATTGGAAGAAACGCATAGTATTTTCGATAACGTGAAAAGTAAAATGAATATTTTTGGCGGTTTTATGAACAGCGTTGACTCACCGCAAACTGAAAACAAAGAAAACCAAATTGAAACAATAGTAACACAAACGTATATGGAAGGTTCTCAACCCCCCATAACCAACACGATTGTAACGAAAAAATATGAAAGTGGTGATGAATCGATCCACCAACCAACAAATGGCGAAGCAAATAATGTCATATTCAACACTAAACTATTAGAGAATGGAAAACAAAAAGTTGGTAAAATAATAACTGAGATGGAAAATGAATTCAATCGCAATGAAAACTCAGCGAATGACTCTGATGTTGAAGCTTACGATGACGATAATGATGATGAAACCATGAACGATGATGATGATGATGGAACCATGAACGATGATGATGATGATGGAACCATGAACGATGATGATGATGAAACCATGAACGATGATTATGGAACCATGAACGATGATGATGGAGACATGATCGATGACGATAAAAACAATAATATTCAAATAAAAGAAGAAGATTTTAACAAAGTTATGCAAGAATCCATGGTTTTACAGGTAAGTTAAAACTCTGGTTACATTTTTACAAATATAAAGTTTATCCGTATTTGCAACTCATTTTTCAGTCCGTGGACAAACAGTTTTAGATAATTTGGGAGTTTAAAGTTTAAAAATTACTATTTAGATATTTATACAATATTACATTATATGTATAGGTTGTGCACATTGCAGTGAGTTGTGCTATACAATTCTACCTATACTAAAATGGTGTTATATTATTACGATATTGTAATTGCGAATCAACAATATCAGAAAAAAAACGTACAAATAATTCTAGAGACTATAGCAAGTATAGCAATAAATTTCGTTTATAATTAGTACACATTTTTTTGTTAACATGTCATGTTGATGAATAGGCACACATAGGTATTACGCACCCACATGTTTCAAATTAGGACTTCCAGCTTAATTTAATTTTAATAATCAAGCATAACTTAATCTTGAAAAAAATATTTTTAATACTGTTAACACTTTTACGATTTAATTTCTAAAGGTTCAATTATATAAATTTAATCTGTAAATATTATTATATTCACATATTAAAAATTAGCATATTATTATGCATAACATTTATCGCCTAATACATAGTTTTAAGTTATAACGTACAAGTAACATATTATATATTTAGTAAAGATAACTAGCTTCAGTTTAATATTACTTTTAGATTTGTAATGGAGCCATGCCGTCATGGATGTGTATTGGATTTACAATTATGTCTTTTTAAGTAAAAATGTATTTTGTGTGTATCTGTCGTCTTAACCTTTAGGTTATTCTAAATGACGGAAATCACTTTGTTCTCTGAAAATAGTTTATTTGTTCTAGGTTCCAATAAGTCGAAAAAACGCTAAAAACGCTAAAACGCTTAAACGTATTAGTATTTTTTTGATAATCTAAAAGAAATCATTTATCAAATACTGTATTATATTATATTATATATATATATATATTTATGATGGTTTTAGCCTGAATTTATAAATACACTTGATGGCAAGGAGTTGCTGAACCGTATTGATGAATTGCAAAAATCATTATCAAATCCGAACCCTAACAATAGAAAAACATTTAAAGCTTTGACAGAGGAATTAGACATTGATGAACACTATTCCGAAGATCATGTAAATGAACTAATCGACGTTCTCGATAAAACTACGAACTATTTCATAGTTAAGGCTATTCAAAAAAATGTATCATTAATGACGCCACCCACACCACCAACACCACCTACACCACCTACACTACCTATGGATTAGCAGAAATAAAATTGATAGTCGTTTTATAGTTTAATTAATACAGAATAAATAATATAAAACTCTTATATTCAAATTATTATTTGTATTTGATCTAGTTTTCATTTAAATATAAACTACAAGGATTATGTAAATTTATTTTAATATATTACTCGTATATTCAATCACACACAGTTTTATAATATGATATTTTAATTTGTCCGTATTGTTTTAAAATATATTATTTAAAATGAAATAAATTGTAAATACGAGTATATTCCACTGAACTCAAAATTAAAATTTGGGTAACTCGTTTTGATGCATAGTAGGTGTCGAGTGTACCTCGTCATTGAGTATACCACAGTAATCAATGGATGTGTTAAAATTTGAATTCAATGATTTATCATTACAGATAAGAAAAACAGTTCTGAGAGGAGACTCACTGTCTTCTATATTTTGAATGATATATTTTATTACCTATATTATATTTACTATTATTTCAATTAGTAATATGGTAAGTTGAACCAATATTTAACAAAAACAAATCGCTGTTATTAACTTGTAACTTGTTTGTCAATACTAACTGATATGAATAGGTTCTTGGTATAGTTTAAAATTAATCTAAATATTATGAACATTGCATTATGTAAAGTAAATACATAATAATATAGGTGTTAGCAAAAAGTCTCAAGTCCTCATAATATTTTTTAAATTATAATCAAATTATTAAATCGTTATATTTCGTGTAATAGGCTGGTGGTAAATGTATATTGTAGGTTTAATATACCCCACAAAGCAATAATAGTAACTCTCAATTTTTATAGCATGACATTCAACCGGTTAACGATAAATCGTTATTATATAAGTAGTAAGTACGTTTGAATATATATAAAATTGTGTAAATGTACTGTAATGTAAATGTAATGATAATTGAACGAATAACTGACAGTACCTAAAGCATATTGTAAAATCAAAGTGACATAGTGTTATTTGCACAAATGAATTATTATCGAGACAACGTGATTTACGTATAATATTATGTGTATAATAATTCGGTGATATAATATTATGATGTTTAATCATTTGGATTTGAGGTGCATTTATTCATCGTTTTTCGAATAAGCGATTAACGTATTTCTTAAATAATAAATTTAATATTTATAAAATAAGTAGGTAATGCACTATGCTCTGTCAACAACTAACAACAGTGTGAATCGTTATGACAACATATAAAATCGTAAGTATAATATTTGCACTATGTTCCAATAATCCAATTTTAGTCATATAGGAAAATTTATACTCAAAATCAAACTTAATTTCAGGATAAGCGGCCCTTTAATTTATCCCGAAGCCACATAATACATTATTTTTAAGTATTTTAAGGCAGGAAATCATTTTTATTATGTCACGGACAATGACATAGTTGAACAAAACGTTAAACAAATATTATAAAACTGCAGATACGTATTTTTATATTCATCTAAACAATATCATAATTATTATACCTACATAAGTTCAGGTTTTCATACTGAATCGTCTTTTGACTCTTTTGCAGTGTATACGCTGAATACGTTGATGTCAAAATGTTGAAAACGCCAAACGCGTTACCTATCCGTACAAGTAGAATATATAAATTACAAAATTTCAAATCGAACTATACTCGTGATGCAGTGTACAGGCCTAAATGTATATTATTCCTTAACATTATAAAGTCTCGTAACCCACAGGCATCCGGGCAATTGTCATTTAGTCAGAGACTAGCTCTCTCACATAACTACCCACGATCCATGCTGAACTATGGCGTAATGCGGCGGCCGCCAAACGGCTACCACTATGAGACGAGGAGACACATCTCGAATACTTATCCGAGGAATTCGTATACGATAAGGTACGGTCTATCGAACGTTGTCAGAAACAACAATCGTGGGTCATCGTCACCGTCGAAGGGTGGAAAAAAAAAACCAAAAAGAAGAAATCCGGCGATGAGGACGAAGGTGAGACGCCAGATGACACCCGTTCGCCGGCCACGAGTCCACCATACGAGGGTCCACCAGCCGAGAGTCCACCAGCCGGGAGTCCACCAGTCGTCCAGCCAGCGCCGCCTGGAGGACAGAGTGCACCGTAGAGCCAAAGAGGAAAACGGACAGACAGCGAGCTGTCACCAGCTGTTTGAAAATTAAAATAAGCAATATTATCATTTTATTAAATTATTCAAATAACCTTACTCATTTCCAATTCAGCCTTTTCGTGTGTGTTTGAAAATTGTTAAATAATATTATAGCTACCTAGGTTGGGTCACCTTTTTTTTGTGCGGTGTAGATACTAGGCAATCTAGTCGAAATAACTACATAGGTTTTATTAGAAAGAAAAGTCTTTTTAGAGGACGCTACACCCGCATGTGTTGTCTTACAAATGTACAACAGAGCAAAAACTATTTTGCGCGGAAAAGAACCGAGAAGATGACAGTCATAACTAAGAAACGAAATTTACACCACATAAATAAGATAGCTTTGGCTGTACAACATTGTTTTTATTTTTTTGATATCATTTATATGAAAAAAGTTTTTCAAGTTTGAAAAACACAAACAATAATGGTTTTTGAAACAGTAAGAACTTTTTTGATATCAAAAAAATAAAAACAATGTTGCACATCCAAAGTTCTCCTTTTAATGTGGTGCAAATCTCGTTTCTTAGTTATGACTGTAACCTTCTCAGTTCTTTTCCGCGCAAAATAGTTTTAGCTATGACAGTTATGTTATACATTTGTTAGATGGAGACAACACATGCGGGTGTAGCGTCCTCTTAAAAATAATTTAATCCCCAACAAAAACCTAACGGTGAAAAAAGGCTAAGTTCCAAACTCCCTCCCAAAAAAGTGAGCCTATCAAAGTAGTGAAATCTACATTGTGGCCAAGTCTGCTATTTTTTAATTCATACCCTCACTACACTCCTATACATTAAAGAGCAACACTCTTCTTTTATTTGTATTGTTTAACACTTGGCCAGTTTCTGAATGAGACATAAGTCATAAACTAGACTTGGCCGAAATGTAGATACCACTACTATGATTCGCTGTCTTTTTTGAGAAGAAATCTAAACCTTTTTCTTTTTTCTGAGTTCTCTTCTCCCCATCACCCACGTAAGTCATAAGTGAGTACATTCGATAATGATCTTTTACTGGCCAAGTGTTAAACAATACAAATAAAAGAAGAGTGTTTCTCTTTAATGTAGGAGTGCAGTGAGGTTATGAATTAAAAAATAGCAGACTTGGCCACAATGAAGATTTTATTACTTCGATATATCATCAAAGCTTCAATTGTATTACTGTGGAAAACGGTCTGCGAGTACTATCCTACAGAGTATATTATTATATAATTGCTTGTAGAAGGTATGCGAGGCAGTACGCACAGGCGTACAGCGATAAGCATACGGGAGCATACGAAAAACCAATCTATTTTTAGATAACGAATAATTGTTCATTTTTATTTTCAATCTCCTGACCGACATTATGATAATATTATGATATTGAATTATAAATGTAGACAGCGGCCCACCGGGAATTTTCCAATTTCCCGGTGTCTAATCCGTCCCTGGGCCAGGTATTATAAATGTTGCGCCATTCTTAATCTTTCGCGGTTAGCGGTGACGACTTGCGAAGTGTTGACGACACTTAGACACGTAGTGTATTAACAATAAGAATAAATAATCAAAATTGTTTGCGCTATGCGCCCCATACACACTTGTATTGTACATTCAATTTAATTTTCTGCATAATAATAAAAATACAACGTGCATATTATAAACAAATAAGTAAATAAATAGGGTGTTCAAAAATCATTCAGCCAAGATAAATTATAATAAAACATAGAGAAGAATACAAAATGAGACAATATTCAATAATACGGAGTGTATAATAAAACAAAACGTACTAATTACGGCGTTACCACGACCAGCGACATGGAAATAATATGGTTACTAGTTACTACTAACCTAGTAAACTAACCTCCTTATGGCTTATGGCGAATATTGATTGGGATGACATCATATATTCAACATTTAACTTACATGACTGCATAACACAGGAGCTCTGAAACTTTCGGCCAAGAGCCCAGATTTCTGGGAAATGCGACGCTGGGTGGTCGAAAAATGGGTGGCGACTTGTTATTTGTATTGGATATATTAATATATATATATATATTTATTTATTTATTGAATACATGAACTGGAGTTAAACTTTCCCGATTTTTAAAACTATTAAGCTCTCACGATGGTAATTCTACCAGGTCAATATTATGTTTACCAGAAGGAAATGTCTCCGAGTTTTTTAAATGTTATTGCTATACACTATGAATTGGCTATTTCTCTAGTACTCATCCATAGTGTAGTATATAAGGGGTGGGCCTAGTGGGCTGCAGCCCCCTCCCCTAAAATTACAGTCTTTTTAAATAGAACAACAATATATTTTATTAAGTACTATTATAAGTTATGATATTTCATAGCCTGTTGAAAAATAACAAATACGAATATATTTATAGAAACTGTTAAATATATAGAAGACTGTAGCATCTAAGTAATAGATCACTTGCTAGTTTCTATCTACTATAGCCCACTCCAAAAATTATTTATATATACGACACTGCTCATCCATCTCCGTTTATAATTTATTTATGCCCTAACAGATTTTGAAACTGAAGCGAACATAAAAATTCAAAGTTACAATAAACAAAATAAAATACCTAAGTAAAACCTCTCATACAAAAATAAAGAAAAAAAATCACAAAAAATAATAGATTATTAAGACCAACAAATAGACATATACCTTAAGTTTTTTGAAAACTGTATCTGATATCTGTTACTGAATCTGTATCTTCGTACTATCATAAAAATAACATTGAAATGTTTAGTATTATAATAGTATAGCTCGCGCAGCAGCTAAATGCATTGATTTTTATTATTATACAATTTACTTTTTTTAAATTAAATTTAAATCTATACCTATTTAATATCTTTTATAATTTTGTATTTTATTTGTTTTTAATGCTATAATTATAGCCCATGGCAGCTAAATGCATTGGTTTTTATTATTAAACTAACTGATCCCGTGCACTTCGTTGCCCGGCAACCAATAATTATTCTTATATAATAGCTTCAAAACCCATAGCAACCATTTATAAACAAAAATTTAAATCTCAAAATTCCTGTTTGATCCCCTCCCAGGGTTGGTCCTCTCCCTTTTTAAATTAGCCTATCTTCAGACGGCATCGATCACGTTGACCATTCGACCCGTGGCGGAGAACAGAAGCCAAAATGCCTGTTAGGTAGCCGGTCTCCTGAGGTGGTGGAGGGGGAAAGACGCTTCGCAATTATTGTTCTACGCCAAACGCGTGGCTGTGATCTTTAGACCAAGCTAAGAACGGCATAAAATTTAAACACCTGGTTTGAACAATGATATTGCAAATTTAAACAAAATATTACTATTATCAATGCAATGAGAAACAGAACTAAATCAAATCATTATTAGTAGGTTTGTATATAATATTTATATTGCGTACATTTGTGAACACCAGTGTCGTAAAAAGGTGGGTGGGGAGGGGGGTGTAGGGATCAGCCAAACTAGAAAAGAAAAAAAATGCTATTATTTTTAGGCAAAAAGAGGAAACTATTTTATCATATTTGGTCGACAAGAGGACGTGCAAAAAGAAGGATGTTTTTGGGCTAAAGGAGTACCGCCCAAATTATAATACTGCTTTCGGTGCGTTCAAGAAAGTTATTTACAGTTTATGGAGTATGGACTACCTTGTCGAGGAATGCATGCGTTACATTCTTCCCAGGAGGCATGTGAGGTTTCCACTTCTTGAAAAGAGACGCAGTCCGATGGATGTACGAATTATGATAATGATATAATATAATGATACCTACTTACTATTATTTATAAAACTTGTTAGCTATTACTGAAATTTTATATTTTTTTATTTATTTATTTTTACTTAAATTGTTTATATGTATGCTATATTTACTGTTATATTTATTGTTACTTCTTAGATTAAATCCATACGGAAAAATAAATAAAAAACTGAATGTTTTTCGAAAATCGAAAAATAAAAATAACTAAATTCCGCTGCCGTAGCCACCGTTTATATTCCACTTTGGCTGTACAGTGCACTATATGGTATTTACGGTGGTGGATTCTCGGCTGGTGGATCCTCGGCTGGTGGATCCTCGGCTGGTGGATTCGTGGCCGGCGAAGGGGCGTCATCTGGCGTCCCACCTTCGTCATCATCACCGGATTTCTTTTTTTTTTTCTGCTTTTTGAAATTTCCTTTTCCACCCTTCGACGGTGACGATGACCCACGATTGTTGTTTCTGACAACGTTCGATAGACCGTACCTTATCGTATACGAATTCCTCGGATAAGTATTCGAGATGTGTCTCCTCGTCTCATAGTGGTAGCCGTTTGGCGGCCGCCGCAACACGCCGTAGTTCAGCATGGATCGTGGGTAGTTACGTGAGAGAGCTAGTCTCTGACTAAATGACAATTGCCCGGATGCCTGTGGGTTACGAAACATTATAATGTTAAGATATAATATACATTTAGGCCTGTACACTGCATCGCGTGTATACCTAGTTCGATTTGAAATATTGTATTCAACTTGTACAGGTTGCCAGTGGTATCGAGTTTCCAACATTTTGACATCGGCGTATTCAGCGTATTCACTGCTAAAGAGTCACGAAACGATGCAGTGTGAAAGCCTGCACTTAAATAAATATTTACGTTATGGATACAAATTGTAAACGGACAAACCTTGGAAATGCCCGAGCAAAAGTCATATTTCAGCTTTTGTCCGACAAACCAAGTTGTGACCAACCCTATTTGGTCAAAACCATACCGAATTTTATTGTATGTACTAAGTTGTTCAACTCTTAAAATCGACATTATTCCTGTACTTAACCTCCAATTATATTTTATTATTATTTATATGTAATTATTAATTAATCATATTATTTACATAATTATATTTTAACAATAATATTTATTTCACATATTACATATATTGTGATAAACCGTTTGGTTAAATATAATAATACGCCTAGAGCCTAGAAGAAACTGCAGTTACCTACCTATATTTAATATTTTTTAAAACATTTTGAGCAATATTGCATTTACCATTACACAAAACAAATAATTTCCTTCATTAAAAACACTTGAAAATGTTATGCCTTCAATATAAATTAAGGAACTGCATGTATACTGAAACGAAATTTGAATTCGTACATAATATTTTAATATAAAAAGAAGTAAATTATTGAAAAATAAGGGTTTTTTACTTACTATTTGACATGTGGTCATAAAAACACACACTGCAGTTAGATGTTGACAGCTCATAATGCATAATAAAGATTACGTATGAACACGAAAATTAATATTATTTAGGTAAGGTACATTAATCGTCCATTCGAAAAACGATTGATAAATGCTCCTCAAATCAAAATTATCAAACATCATTTACCTTTGACATATTATACGCATATCTATTATGACTTCCGTTGTCTCGATAATATTCATTTGTGCAAATAAAACTTATGTAACACGATGGCAAACATGTCCCTTTGATTTTACACTATAGGTATTAAAGTTACTGTCAGTCGCGTTTGTTTAATTATTATTGCAGACTTGCAATATAATACATATATATATATATATGTATAAGTATATCGTATATATACATAAACATACACTACCTAAACATATTGTTTTACAATATTTTGTTTATTTGTGTAAATTTACTGATCATTCTAGTCATGTTTAAAATTTAACAATAATGTATACAACGTTCATCGTGTTCACATGTTCATGTGTTCATTGTTTTTTTTCGAACTAAAAATATTAAAGTTCATTTGATAAAAAACATTTAATGGATATAAATTATAAACATAAGTCCAACCATAATTCCATTTCCACTATTATAGATCGAAGATCTTTAAACCAGCCTTGCAAGCCCGGATTAAGGATCAATTGGGCCTCGGGACACCATACACTTAGTGGGTCACCTTCAACTTTAACTTCAAAATAATTATATCATTACATATTAACGACTTTATATTATTATATAATTTTTTACTATACAAAAAATATACAGGGTGTATCTTATGTCATTTTACGCGGCTTTTTTAAACAATTATGGTTCGATGATATGGAATATCGTTAAAACAAAAAAAGTGTGTTTCTCTATGTTTAACAGGTAATTTTTTATAACCTTTTCAAAATTTTTAAATACGCAGTTGTACCAATAATAAAATATACTTTATTTTTGGTAACCACTATATTTTTTGATGGATTCTGGTAAAGCTTTTTTTCTGAACATTTTGACAGTAAAATGATTAATTTTTAGTTCACTAGGTAATTAACTATATATAGTCCTCTAAATTTTAGTATAATATGCATCAATACTTTTAACTAAAATCCTAATTTACAAGAGCTAAATATTTTTTTTCTTATAACTACCTTTTTATATACTTAAATAAATAAATCAGTAATCTAAAATGCTCAAAAAAAAAAACAAACAAACAAAATTGTTGGCAAACATAGTTAATTATTTAATATTTATAGTAATTGTTCGTGATATAAAATTGAGAACAATATTATTTTATAATTATCAATAATAATTTATCTACATACCTACCTACTTACATATTTATTTATTTTAAAACTCTATTGGACGCGTTAAAAAAATATATTTTGGGGATGAATATGGGCCCCGGGACCGTGCCCCCCTTGTCACCCCTTAATCCGGGCTTGCAGCCTCGTTTAAAATATATTCTTGTAGCGACTATATAGAAGAGTTGAAAATAATTAATGTAGATGAGGATATATTAAAAACTTTGATCATTTTTTCAAATAATTTTCTATTAAATTTAACATATTAACACTGTTGTTTGTTCAATATCAGATTTTAAGAAGGACTTATAAATATTTTGATGCCAATATCGTACCTATAATATGCGGTTATGATGACAATACGTCATAATCGATTAGCCAAATATTTTGACATGGAATATAGTTGAGGAGCTAAATGTGCAAATTTCTAAATAGCAAATTTAAAATGTATACCATTATGATTGGCAATTAATTTTTTTAGAAAACACACACCATCGGGTACCTAATAATGAATAGGGTAATTATCGTCAAATATTTAAAAGCTATATTATAATATTGTACAGAGCAAAAGGCAAAACATTATCTATGTTTTGACCAGAGGATTTTTCATACCTAAATAAAATTCTAATCTAAATATCGATGTATTAATTTTGAAAAAGTTCTAAATATTCAACCATAAATTAATATTATCAAATTTAATTGCTAACATAAATATCTAGCCAAAACAACAATATTATGTTCTGCTTTTATAAAATAAATAATAAAACATATAGGTACCTTCAATGATTCACATACCAAACTCCAATTAAACAGTCAAAATGGCATAAATTCCAAGCGCAGTTCACCATAATATTATACAGATCCAGAAAAGAAATACATTTTAAACACCAGTGAATTAAAATTTTATTTTTTAATCCAAATAATGTAATAATATTTTTATATTTATACAATCTATTTTTTCAATGTTTTTACTTTCTTGATTTTTAATCAAGTAAGTATGGTAAATGAAATGAAAAAAATCTAAATTTTTTAAAAATTTTAAGATTTTGTGTTAAAAGGAAAATGATAAAAATGTAATTCAGTAATGATGAGTAAATGGGTACTTTAGCTAGCTTTAATATAAAATATTAATGAGAGAGATTTGATATCACACCCAATAAGCGGTATAACCACTTGAATCCATAAAAACGTCTCGCGTCGGCGTGAACAGTCCCAAAATTTCTATTTTTAACTTTTCCCCTAAACTATGATAGCTTTTTTTTTTTTTCCTTTTTGAACCGACGACGCCGTGGGAATTGCTTTCGCACTACTTCCGCGGCGCTAAAAAACTATGATAGCTAGAAATTTGGTTGATAACTCTTTAAAAAGAGATTATCAAGTAGATACTAAATGTGGAATTAAATTATTTAATTTTTCATAGATAAAAAAATAGTTATTTTTCGCTAGATTTTCATTTAGCGAGGGGGATTTCCAAAACTGGAGAACGGATTTTGTTGTTTGGGGTCTTGTTAGATTCACATTGGGTAGGAGAAGTGCAGTGTAGATTTTCAGAACTTTATCTCCAATTGTTAATTCACTACAGAGCTGTAAAGCTGAAAAACATCAAAAAACTCCCCATAAAATTTGTTTTAATTTTTTTTAATGTTCTGCAGTGAATTAACTATTAAAAATAAAGTTCTTCACTGCACTTCTCCTAACCAATGTGAATCTAACAAGACCCCAAACAACGAAATTCGCTCTTCGGTTTCGGAGATCGGTAGATCTATCTCACTAAATTAAAATGAAAATGATTTTTTGTGGGGCTATTTACACCGACATTTTTCTGGATTCAAATTGTTATACCACTTGGTGTGATATCAGTTAATAAATTTCTAAAAATTTCTATAAAGTCAAGAAAGTTTAAATGCCAATCCCTGACTTGGCAAGCGTTTTTTACAAATATATTTATATAAAAAAAAAATAATAATAATATTTGTCTCAGTTTAGGTACGCCGGGCGGGACAGCTAGTAGTACCTATATGGCTATATAAATATAGTTAAGTATTATAATATAAAAATATGAATACAAATAATTAAATAAGATTTTTTTATTAATAATGTCATATGCTTTATATTTTTTACTTGTATAAATCCATACATTAATTTGACAAAATAATTTCTGTTGGGTATTGATTTCAAATAAATAGGTTTTTTTGTCGATAAATGTATGCAGTGTAATAAAATATTTACCTATTCAATAGTCATGAGCACTTATTAATGTAAATACACTACTCTATTGTACGTCATTATCTTCGTCGTCTTCGTCTACATATTTTTACCTGTTTCTGATTCTGACGATCTTTTTAACGACAGTTTTGACAGTATTTTTAAGGCCACCCCTCGGAGGTGTCGATGACTTGCGATTATTATTACTGACAGCGTTCCGTAACGATGTTATCTTGAACGAATTTCTGGGAAAATTTTTATTTATGTTTGCGGCGGTCATGTATCTGAAGCCCGGCGGCGGCGGCGGCAACTGACCGCCTCTCTGCGTGGATCGTGAGCAGTGGCGAGAGAGAGAGAGTTTCTGTTTTTCTGTTAATGGCCCGGATACCTGTGGGATGCAGCATATCATAATGTACAGTATAAACATATTATAAACATGTAAAGTACAATACACGTTTAAGCCTGTACACTGCATCGAGTATATAGTTCGATTTGAAATGTTACATTCAACTTAATACATTTTGACATTGACGCGTTCCATATATACATAATACATGTGCACAAAAGAGTCCCGAAACGATGCATTGTTAAAGCCTGCACTTAAGTACAAATATATAATCATATAATACTCAAGAGGATATCAGCGCACTATTTGTTTTCTCTCTCTGACCCACGCGCAACATAGATTAAATGCATTTACGCAGAATCGTTTTTTCTATATTTTTAAGTAATCTTAGAGTAAAATCGCCCATTACCAAAAAAGATAGAAAATAATATTTTAATGGGAATGACATATCGATTTTATATTTTATTGTTATTTGACTTTGTATTCGACTTTCAAAATAAACAAAAAATGTTGTAAATTTAAATGATGTTTAAATTGTTTTGAAACAATATTTAGATAAATCGATATGTCATTCTCTCAAAAATATTATTCTCTATCTTTTTTGGAATGGGTAATTTTACTCTAAGATTACTTAAAAACATGGAAAAAACAATTCTGTGTAAATGCGTTTTGTTCATGTTGCGCGTGGGTCAGCGAGAGAAAACAAATTGTGCGCTGACATCCTCTTAAGGAGACGTTACAGTGAAATTTGTTGTCTCCGTCTTACAAGTGCGTAACATAGAAAATTTTACGCTCAGCAGAACACGTTTATCTCCGTTAGCTTAAAAATTAGAGCGAATTGAGCCCTTATAAAATTTAAAGGTAAGTCTATTATCTAGACAATGGACAATGACACAGGTATTTTATTATTTTTAATTTTAATGCGAGTTATGAGTATTTTAAAATATACAAACAGTTTACAATTTTAAAATACTCATAACTCGCATTACAATTAAAAATAATAAAACACCTGTGTCATTGTCTAGATAATAGACTTACCTTTAAGTTTTATAAGGGCTCAATTCGCTCTAATTTTTAAACTAATGGAGATAATAATTAATGTGTTCTGCTGAGCGTAAAAGTTGCTATGTTACGCACTTGTAAGACAGAAACAACAAATGTCACTGTAACGTCCCCTTAATAAACTGTTTGGTTGAATAAAGTAATATACATCCAAAGGAAACTGCAGTTATATAATAAAAAAATATAGGTGCATTTTGGGTTGAATTTATGGGGGTGGTAGATTTATGTCGATCAAAGTGACACTGACATACAATGGCTATAGGCCATTTGGTCCATATTTTACAAAAAGGCCAATATTCAAACAGCTCCCGTTGTACAAATATACGTCAATTCCCGAACAGCTACCATTTTTTACTACACAAAATTCCTTCCGACTTTATACAGACATACACTTTACAGACTGTCTCTGCACAAGGGATTGTGGTAAAAAATGTGCTGGTGTTTTTTTGAAATTGTATATAAGCAAAGTAAATTATAAAATTGGCGTTATATAAAAAAACATAGGTACCTATTATAAATTTTAAATTGAAAATGTGTTGATATTTTTAAAATTGTATATGCAAAGTAAATTATAAAGAAATTTTGTTCTTGTATACCTGAGCTGTTAAGGAATTTAAGTATTTGTGAAACCTTATTTGACGGTAGCTGTTTGGAAACCAACAACAATAATGGACGGGGGCGGCTCAAAATTGTGGAGGCTTTGATGCATATTGTATACCTATATTTTAAATATTTTTACCATCACACCCTTCTTTGAACCAAAATTAGCAGCAGGGGCCATTAATAATTATTAATTATAATATTTGCCATGATAATATTTGTGTTGTGGTCTTACGGTTATATATATAATATTTATATATACCCATCCACCCATTTCAGACATGAAGCAATTATTGCTTCAAATAATCCTATATCCCACCACCACTGATAATGGATGGGAGCCGTTTGGGTTGTTTTGACCATCATTCGTAATCCTTCATAAAACTACTTACTACTTACTAACTTATACAAACCTATATAATATTTATTATTTTACTATTTCACTTTATACACATTTATTTTATAAAATATTATAATTATTCATAAATTATAATAAAATAAAATAAAACAAATTTAGTACATTATAAAGATAAACAGCCCCTCACCGAATTATATGATAATATATTTGTAGAAGACCACCTACGTAGTTGTAATATTATTAACACGTAGTACTAATCAATACTTTATATTCAATGAATAGATAGCAAGGTAATGGTTGTGCAATTGTGCAAAACATTATAGTCATAAGGAAAGTAACACAAGTATGTAGTGCGAATATAAATTGTTTAATTATAACATAGATTCAGATATATAAGTCCATTGTAAAGGACAGTAGGGAACAGTCTTACAACAAGCGTATGACTCGTACTTTATCATTGTCGATATATGTGTGTTTATTTTAAAATATACTTAATTAATTAACAAATTGTTATTTATTTTGAGTTACCTTCACTTTCTACAAAAAACTCGTTGTAAGCCTACCTGGCTTATAACATATTTTTAAACGTTTAGTTGAATATTGAATTTTCATTGACATTAATAAAATAATTTCCTGCTTTACTAACACTTAATAATATGTTATTGCTTCAAGATAAATTAAATTGCCACATATCTTAGATCTAAATTGTATTTATTATAGTATATAATAGTTTTTATGTATATACGAAAATAAGTGAATTATTGGAATACTGGGCAAATATTTTACTTACCATATGACATGTGATAATAAAGATGCAAACTGTAGTAGTTAGTTGTTGATAGATCATAGTGAAAGTGAATAATAATAACTTATTGTATAAATACTAAAATTATTATTTAGGTAGGAGGTACCAGGCATACATATAGTTAATACGTTAATTATTCGATAAACGATTAATAAAATATGCACCTCAAATTAAAATTATTTAATATCATAGACACAGTACATCTTTGACATAATATTATATGCATGTTATGACTTACGTTGTATTTGTACTATTAATTTATTCAAATAACTCTAATCGCTATAATGCAACAGCAATATAGCACAATGGCAAACAGGTGCTTTTTCACCTAACTATTGCAGGGGCCGTAGTCAGTAATTTGCTTAACTAGTATTGTATAACATATACAATTAACATAACCAATAAGTAAAAATAACACTAAGTAATTAAAAAAATGTTACATACTATAGGTATTATACTACAAATATGTAGTGAACATTTTGTGTTTATTATAATTTAAAACTCCCAGTACTCTTTTTTTAGACATTTAAAACTCAAATTGTTATACGTAATTCATCATGATCACGATAATATGCTACGATAACATTTTATTATTTAACATCTAAAATTTTAAGATTTAATACATGATTTCTAAAATTAAAAAAATATGTTTAGAGTGGTGACATCGATTATTTATGACATATTATGACCGTTTTTCGTAGACAATGAATCAATTAATTACAATTTAACAAATCCATAACAGAAGGTATACCTACTTTGCTCAATGAGGAAATTTACACTCGACACCTACCTACTATACAGCAGAATGAGATCCCAGATTTTTTTTATTAATTATTATATGTTCCTTTGCACTAAATATGATAAAATAATTAAATTTTGTAAGTTATACGTTTTATTACATAATTAAATTTTTGCTTAATTTTCCAATAACTCGTAAATATGAGTACATTACAGTTTACTACCACTCATTACGCAACAGATAGTACCTATAGTATAAACAAAAAACATTATTTTTTTTTAATTTAACTTAACGTTATATAGTCTTCTTATTTCTCAACTATAGTTTTTTTTTTATTTTTATCAAAAATACAATATTACAAATATCTTATGCACTTAAAACATCTAAATATTTGCAGATTTTTAGTCACACCAACACGCATCAAATAGACATCTGATCTTAAATAGCCAAATTGCCTAACCATGGTGACGGTGGTATGAAAAAAAAATTGCAAAAAAGTACAAGGTTCCACCGAGATTTGAACTCGGATCGCTGGATTCAGAGTCCAGAGTGCTAACCATTACACCATGGAACCGTCGTGAAGGAAAATCTATTTATTTAATTTTATAAGCAAATGGACAACGGACAACAGTTATTATAATTTATTTTATTGTTTGTTTATATACGCGGTGGATCTACGAGACGTGAAATTGCACAATTCAGCCCATAAAAATGTCTACAACTATTATTATTCAAATGAAAACATTCTTTTCAATATATTATTATTTCCACAACCATTTAATCGTAGGCATTCGTAGCTATAAATATACAATAATTAATAATAGGTAGATATACTGCAGGTATAAAAATAAATACCTAATGGCTGTTTGAATGAATTGTTCGACTGCAAAATACGAATATATATTATTAAGATTTAGGTATAGGTACACTGTAATACATTTCTAAACACAGGCGTACCGTGAATCGTGATAATCATATGGAGGGGGGGGGGCTAAAGCCCCGAAAACCACCCACCATTATACGTATAGAGTTATAGGACTCTAATAATCAATAGTACATTGTTGCTACTTACAAAAAAATACTATTTAAATATATCCATTATTGTTTTTGTTTGTAAGTTAGTGACGTTATAATATGACGTGCTATTAAAGTGTGCTACTTATGTGGATTATAATATTTACTAATATTACTACATCTACCTAGTGTTCCATGCGGTATTGTGGTGACTGCAGGTGTGTGTATGTGTGTGTGTGTGTGTGTGTGTGTGTGTCGTACGTGTTTCGCGTATACTGTTACTGACTACTGTGTACCATAATATCTTCTTCCATACCGTTTCACGGACAATTTAACGTTTAAATAATCAATTTTTCGATTTTTTTTTTTTTAACATTAGGGCGAATTGACGGAAGGATTGTTTTTGATGTCTTAATTTTAAAGGAAGTTACCTATGAGCGTATAAAAATCGTAAAATATTTGTATAATTTTAAGGAATGCTAATAAATTATTTCAAGATGAAAATATAAAAAAATATGCTTTCTTGCAGAACACTAGATTATAAATAATTATCATAAATTATATCTAAACTAGTATTTTTTAGTATTATATTGAAACTAGTTAAATTATTCAGAATGCTTATACTGAACGTAAAATTTGCATTGTTGTGCATTTGTAAAAGAGAAACAATTACGTCCTCTTATTTCTTAAGCCTTAGATTCTGAACGGAGCGTATTTACAATGATATGTGTTTATTCAGTCTGACATTTCATCAATATTTGGGGAAGTTAAAATTCTATGATTTTCGACATCAACATCTTTTCTGATAGAAATCTAGTTGGGACTTTTGAGAGGTCAAAGCTTAAAATTCCCACTAGATTAAGAAAGCGTCAGAAAAAACAAAAAATGTGGGTAAGTGGATGTCACTCTGCTGTACAGTAGGTTTCAAGTGGGTACTGTAATGGATGGTGTTAAATTTGAATTCAATATAATATAATATCATTGTATAAGAAAAACGATTCTGAGCGAAAACGGTCAGTCAGCCTATGATATTACCAAGTATATTTGATGATATTATTGTGAATAAAGTAATTTATATATAACCTATTTACGTGGAGCCTTGTTTTAAATTTTTAATCCTTAGCCATAAAAGTTAAACATTTTATACATTTTTAACTACAACATAATTAATAAATTATAAATTTGATAAATGTTGTCAAAATGTGAACTTTAAATGCTTATAAAAAAAAATTGTGCCTATGTATTTTTAATATTTTTCAACTGCTATTAGAACGATATATCAGGAGCCTTGTATTAAATTTTCACGCTTTTTTACCTAACAAATAAAATTTATTGATATTTATAGAAAAAAAAACTAAAAAAATTGAAAACTGACAATGTCCGTAAACAGCTCAAAAAGAGTCAAAATATTTTCAACATTTTATGGTGTATAGAAAATGCTAATATAAACATTCAGTGAAATTTTCAAGTATCTACAGTCATTCGTTTTTTAATTACAATAAAATAAGAAAGTTGTTACATGAGAAATCGAGTAAATATCAAATGTTGTAAAAATATAAATTTCAGACGCTCATAAAAATTTAATTTAAGTTTCTTCTAGACATTTTTTTTTTGATGGAGGTAGACAAACTTATGAGTAATCTTATATTACATTTTCAGATCTTAGATTTAAAAAGAAAAATTTTTATGAATTCTCAACTCAAAATAATTTGCTATTTTTCGTGATTTTTCCGTATTTTGTCAAAATTTGAACTTTAAATGCTTATAAATAAAAACTGTGACTAAGGATTTTTAATTTTTTTCATCTGCCTATGAAACAATAACCTAGGAGTCTTCTATTAATTTTTCAAGCTTTTTTAGTCAACAGATAACATTTTATTGATATTTATAGAAAAAAAAACTAAAAAAATTGAAAACTGACAATGGCCGTAAACAGCTCAAAAAGAGTCAAAATATTTTGTAAATTTTATGGTGTATAGAAAATGCTAATATAAACATTCAGTCAAAATTTCATGTCCCTACGGTCATTTGCTTTAGAGCTACACCAAAAACCAAAATCGATTTTCTCGAAAACAGATTTTGCGTAAAAATTCCCGTTTTTCCTTAATTTTTCTTTTGTTTTTCACGTCGCTTGTGAAAACTACTGGGAAATTTTTACTTTTGACCCCCCCAAAGTACCAACTAGATTCACTTTCCTATCAGAAAAGTTACTGTTGAAGAAAATCCAAGCACTTTTACTGTCCTAAAAGGTGATGACAGACACAAAAATAAAAAAAAAATTAAAAAATTAAAAAATTAAAAAAAAAACACACATCATAGTAAAATCAATACAATATTCATCGCTTCGCTCAGAATCTAAAAAGTTCATCGGAAATTACGCAATTTATAGCCATGAGATATTTTCGATTTTTATTAATTATATTTTTTAATTATTAATTTTGATTATTTATTATTTATAGAAGTATGCTAGGATATCACAACGTATCCAGAATCGTTGTTCGTATAATTGTACGCAATGGTTTATTATTGAATTCAATATTTCAATATGCAGTAACACATTCATTACAATGACATACTCGATGACTACTGTACAACTGAGCGGTATCCACTTGTCCACCTTTTAGATATAGTGACTAGTTGAGCTTAAAAATGTATTTCTATAAATCCACTTCGGTACTTCATATATTTGATGAGAATGAAATTTATTTCAATAGATTTATGAATAAAAACTTAAAAAATAAACAAGTCTATAAATTGAATTGGAATAATAATAATAATAATCATCATTATGTTATTCGTTACAGACTTTATACTACTAGACAAGCAATGCGTGTGTGGGAAGAATTTTGATTACTCGATTACTTAATGTTGGTAGTGCGGGGTAGTAGGGTAATATAAATTATAATATATAGATTATTGTATTTTGTAGTCAAGACAGACTGCGAGATGTTGTTACGCCGCTCGTAATACTGTTATACACCAGGGACGGACTGGGCCTGTAAAAGCATATTAAGTTATTAACCTCCTATTATAGAAGGCCCCATATTCCGATAAATTTGGAGGAGAAATTAGTATTTTTACCATAAAAATAACATAACTCCAACTGTAAATACACCAATAATATATTATCAAGTATCTATTTATAGTATTTTATAAGATTAGAAATTAATAATTACTATGCAATTCAGAAATTACAGTTGAAGATAATAAAGATTTAAGATGTGCGATCCCTTAATTTTGGCCCTTTGGAGCTTATTAATGAAAGACCCCGTGCCCCCACAGTACAAGGGCCTACAGGACAATTATAGGTCAGAGGACCAGTCCGCCCCCGTTATACACAGTTCTACTAACGTAGACTATAGCTACTACGAGTCTACGACTACTACAGTCGTCAAAAGGACTACAAAGGTCAGGTAACCTGGTAAAGTAAGTCGTAACCCGGAACAACATAATATATCACGAAAATTAATAATCAGTAAGTACTAAGTTGTAAGTGAAAGCCGAATAGAAATTAAGTGTGAATGTAAAAAATGCAAAAAAGTACAAGGTCCCACCGAGATTTGAACTCGGATCGCTGGATTCAGAGTCCAGAGTGCTAACCATTACACCATGGGACCGCTACATCCTGGCGAGGTCATTTGAAGTTATTTAAACTGAAGTCCACGTACTTGCACAATTGCACAATAATAATTATGTTGTTACCTAATATATCTCCATCACCTTTATCTACTATTCTATGGCCATAACACAAAAAACAATTTTTTTTCAAGTTCGAAAGCATGCACACATTTAGGAAAAATTACACACTAGGTACTGCTGATCCTGAGGGACATTTTTAGAATACTGAATATTACATTTTCATGGCATTATCAAGACATATCGGGGGCGGGGGAGCATTATTGGTCCATTAAATCGAATCAATTTTCTATACAACACGGTATTAGGATGGAAAAAAAATGAACTTATTGGAACTCTACAGGTTCCACTATTGTCCATTCTGCAATATTCAGAAAAATTATGATATTAATGTGAAAATATTTGTTAGCGGAAATCAACCCAACTTTCTGCCTATATCAAACAACGCCACTCAGTAATATTCCTTTGGGCTATACGGTATTTTCAGAAGAATAGATTTCCTGGAAGAGCACTTTTAATTAACAAACCATGTAATAGCTTACTTTTAATATTATTAATTTTATAATTTTATAATTTTAATAATTAATATTATAATTTATAAATACTACATAGTGTACGGGTCAGTACATTTATTATTCTGTACTTACAATTTTGTTTAATCATTTGATGTGATTTTGAAAATATTAAAAATGTAAGTTGGTTCTATTTAGAACTTAAGATGTAACAAAAACAATGGAAATTCAAACTAAAATCTGATACTTGATTATAGATGACTGACCTAATAATCTAGATCTGGATATATAGTGGACCAAATATAGGTCCAACCTTAGACTTTAGAATCTAAAAACTTAAAACACCAAGATGCTCACATTTGTAAGCCTAGTACTTACACCAACTTTAGCTGGTATATAGTATGTTCCAAAAGTCCAACATCACCCTTAGATCTCAATAACACATCCACATATTTAAATGCGGTTTTTTTTTTACAGTAATTACTAATTAGTATGGAAATTATTCAATGGCATAAGATTCTAGTTTATTTTATTTTTAGTTAAAAAAAAGGCAGAACTTCTTTTTATGCAATTATTAAACACTAATTCTCTAATTGTTTCAACCGTAAACCCACAAGCGTTATATTAGAGCAGCTGAATCAAGTAAAATAAAAAATGTCGGTTGCACAGAAAAACAGCATATATTCAGGTTATTACAAAATTGGTTTATGCCAAGTGTCTAAAATTACGTGAGTCTTAGAGGACTGTCACAGCGGTGGATGATTTACAACTCTAGACACATTATCGGTAATTACACATAGTACGTATCTGCAGCCCGAGATCGTCAGTTATTAAACACATATATGTTGGACGTCAATCTCGTCAACTTTTGTACTATGTGTAAATCGATAATGCACCACGGCCATAAAACAACGGTTTTATTAAAAAATTATATTTTTTATCCTTATAGTATTTAAGTTTTTTCTTTTTTGAATAACTACATAAAGCTTAATTTCTTCTTCGAACAGAATATTTATTGAGTATTCCGATGCATAAAATATAAAAATCGAATTTAGGATGAGTAGTTTATGAATTATGAGATAGCTTTATAAGCATCTAAAGTTTAGATGAGTGGAGTAGTGGGCAAAGATTTTGTGGGTTAACCGCGTACCACTCCACTCCGCTCATTAATCCTATAAATACTTATAAGTTATTCCTATACTAATAGTGCTAAATTCAATTTTTATGTATCGAAATACTTAGAAAAATATTCTGCCATGGAATATGAAATTAAAACTGTGTTATCATTTAAAAAAATTCAAAAATGTTAAGGAATAAAAATAAAAAAATATATATGTAATATGTATATTTTTAAAATATTGTTTATCAATGACTGGTAAACCATATAAAACATTTTTGCCAAGAAAACAAACTGGACTTTTTTAATTAATCTTGATTGGAACGTTTTTTGTATGACAATTTGTGACAATTATTAGTGTAGCATTATGAAAATGTATTCAAAGATTGAGACATTAATTTGTTGATATAACATTGAGTGATGGTTTTTGACGATCTGGATACCCAAATACATAGCTTTGTAACTTGTCTGTAACTTTCATTATTTTGAGAGTAACATTTTATCAAATTGTTGTAATCATGTACTGAAAACATATAAATCATTTTTTAAATGTAAAACAAAATAGCTTCTAAGTACATTGTCGTAAAAAAATGTATGAGATTAATTAAATCATGCGATTTGTGTTTTGCTAACGTAACTTTTATTCTTACAAAGTCAAAAACTTAATTTGTTTTAACTTAATCAATTTTCACTCAATTTTAATTTTTTTTTTTTTAAAACTGCTTTTAAAATATGATCAAATAGCTGTCTTGAAAATTTGACTCTAACGGTATGGATTAGAATTTTCATACTTATAACTGTAAAAAACAGAATTTTAAATACAATATTGATTTTCCACAGAGATACTAAGGATGATACGGAACATACTCTAGCTACATTTTACAATTAATTGATCACATAATGACATAACCAAATAACATAAAACTTTTCTCCAACTAGTGGGACAGTAAATTGTAAATGTAAAATTGTACTATTATAGCTGACTATAGTCTATTCAAAATGAGATCAGTACACGGCGGCGGTCAGACATATGGTCAGACGCCGTCCCCACTACAGCGACGCGTTGGGCACTGCCGCGAAACAAAGCCACGCAAGTGCGCACTATTTGACCGATCTCATTTTGAACAGACTATAGTAATTTCTTTAATTCTTTGTATTTTTTTTAGATTAACAAATTCTTTTATTAACAATTTATAACAAAAAGTTTTATAATATATCGGAATGTATATGCCTAGTTTTAAAAATTTAATAATCAAATATGAAATAACTGCACAAGGTGATGTACATAATAAGTGTACGTATATATTTCAGTCCACACTAATAACATTTAATTAAACAAATTGTTTTAAACCAATGTGATTTCTAAACTTATCTAACGACAAACTTGATTCTTGATCGCTTTTATTTTGAGCTTGATTTTGACTCATTGAATTGTCAGGCTTGAATAAATATACTGCGTTTGGTAATAATGACAATTTCATTGGCTTAACTTCGTAATCCTCATTATCAATTGACAACCATTTAATTTCCTAAAAAACACATACAAATATAACTAACAAATGTAACATACAAGCATAACTAACACTGTACACAGTTATAGTAAATTAATTAAATATTGGTAATACATCATCAATATGAGGTGTTACTGTCACATCTTTAGCTTCTATAACGGAATTTGGAATTTTACTATTTTCATCTCTAAATTTTAAATAACCTTCTTTTACAAATTCAGAGTAAGAAATATTTTCTGGACCAACATTTATTCTTAAAACTGGTGTCTGTTTGACATCTAAATTAATATTGACATTAAAAGTTCTGATTGGAACTTTTGAATAATTACTGCATTCGGGATTGATTATTTTTGAATAATCTGTACCACCTGTAATTACAACAATAAACATTTTTAAAATTTGCTAATAAATATTTTGATATACTAATTAGCATTGAGTACTCACCAGAATTTCTTTTAAATGAAAAAACCCAACTTATCCAGGAAAATAAACTTGACGATTTATTGATGGCAGTGGTTAATTTTGTATGGCAGTTATTGCAACCAGAGCATGGAGGACTGTATTCTAAGTCAGCATCCACTGTGTATTGGAGAAATTGGTTGCCAAACACAAAAGCGGCAAAATTTCTCAGTTTACCAAAATACCAATATTGATCACGGGTCACTTTGGCCTCTCTCAATGCACCCCATTCAATACTATTCAAAGCATAGACACATTTTTCGGGATTTGGACTCTATATAATAATTGTTAAAATTGAGATAAGTTTAAATTTACATAATTTAAATTGGATCAAAAACTAATTAACCTCCAAATTTTCAATTTTTACAACTGGATGAGCAGAATTAACCTCATTTATAATAGCCATTGTTGCGTTGGTAAGAAAATGCACATGGTTGTCATCCTGGGGTTGTAACAATTGTCGAGCCACATTGTTTGTACGTCCAAGAGGTAAAATTCCGATTGGTAAATGTTCTGTGAGAGATGTATCCCCCTTTAAACGTCTTAACAATCCAGTTACTACCTACAACAAAATTATACAATTATTGTTTCAATTTTATCAATTGGTAATAAACTCTTCGAACATTCACTAATAGGCGTTTGACTATAGTTTTGAAAATGTACCAAAGGACGTTTGTTTTTGGATAATTTATAACTTAGAAGAGACTAATGTTCTTAGACCCAAACATTTTTATTCCATACCCACCCTGTTAATTTTCAAAAATCTCATGCCTTCTCCTCAAAATTATGGGGGACATCAAATCTTTTGTATGTTTATACTTGTATATATCATATAAAATGATTAATCAATGTAAATAAATATAAGATATTTTTAAATTTGAGTATTTTTAGGTTGGTTGTTGCTTTCAATGTGTTCAATCTCAAATTTCATCACTCAAATGTTTTGTTTATGAAATAGTCAAGTAGGGTGTTGACTGTTTAATAATAATTTTTTTATTTTTATTCCTTATACTACAGAATATAACAATACTTAAACTTCCTAAATATTTTGGTTTTATATAATTTAAGAATCTGGGATGCCCAATTTGTAAGGCTATTTGATGTCAATATTTTACATTATTAAATAGTTAAGTATGACTTATATTGAACTTGTACGTTTTTCTGTTTAGAAAAAAAGTCAGCAGGAGAAATATCAATGTTCTTTAAAATATTAATTAGATAAAGGGTTGTTGAGACTAAGCGTAATGACACCCTGCATTTTATTTAAAATATCACTTTCACCTTTTTTAAATTAAATATAATTCTATTGTGAAAATAATAATAATTTTCAAAATACCTCTGATAGAGTACCATCACCTCCAGCTACAATAAGAGCATCTGTTTCACCGATTAAATTTTCTACCAAACTTCTAGCACCGCCCTCTCGTTCTGTTGTGAGGACTGTAACTGAGTAACCAGCCAAATATAATAGAGGAGCACAATATTTTTCAAAATCTGATTTAGAGTTTCTAAATACAATATAAAACCAAATGAGAATAATAATTATGTTATGAACAAAATAATTTTACAAATAAGATATACCTTTTGTTAGCTGCTGGATTCAATATCACAGTTACTTTTTTTGGCTTTTTGTCGACCGATAATGGCATATCTCCATAAGCCGAAACAGTTCTACAGCATTGAGACATAAACATGTGAGTCCTAAAAAAATTAATATATTATATCAAATACCAAACATCAGAGAATAACAGAGTTATGTTATTGCAATAAAGGTTATTTTGAATGGAATAACATAGATTGTTTTTTTTTTTACATCAAGCTTATGGTTAACCAAAATGTCCTAAACTAATCAAAGTACTGCCAAGATAGTTGTCGGTGAGCGATAAACTATTGAAATCAGATGTATATATAGGTAGGAACTCTTTAACTGAGTGTAACCTGAATAATGAATAAATCTACTTTTCAGATCACATCAACAAAAAATTGTAGATTATTAGATTAATACCTATCTATTCGAAAAAGATCAGCAAGTACTGAAATTATTTGGGACTCACTCATATTTTTCGTTGGCGAAATTGGCACCGTATGACAGGACAGCAGTGAAGAACACAGACTTCTTCCAGTTGTTCCTTATAGTCTTAAAAACTCCAAATACCTTAGCCATGTTGAGTGTGAGGAAGCCAGAATTACGGTAATAAATTTTAAATATTTACAACACTTATACAATATTCACAAGCATAATGTGATAAGAGATAACGTGTTATCGGTATATAATAAAAACTATAAAAAAGTGATAAGCAATTTAACAATCATCAATTATTATTGATCATAATTCATAATAAATATAATATTCAGGGGCAAGGGGCGCAACAATTTAAATTAAGAAACTGGGGGTGCTGTAGCCCCTGCATTTTTTTTCATATTATCTTACGGTTATGGTCTTAAAATGTAAATGAACCAAGTTGGAGGTAGTTACTAATTTCGGCATACATTTTTTTCGAAATTTAAGCGTTGCGCGCATGTTCATAAACGTAAGATCACAAACTTTGGATAGCTATAACTTCCAAAATAATGGATTTCACAATTTTTCGTTCTTAACTCGTTGAAATACGAATATTTCAAAAAAAAAATTCCTAAGATGTGGTGGGTAGCTAAAGTGAATTTGTTCCCTAATTTCAAAATTGTGGTTTCCAACTGCTAAAGCACATCCAAGCCACCTTCTCTCCAAATTGCGCCTATGTTAATATTATTATGAAAATAATAAATATTATAAGATCTCAATTCGTGCTAATAATCAAACCGAATACCGTGTATATTGTATACCACGATGATGTAGAGAAGAATCTTTATATTATTAATTATTATCACAGAACAATATAATTCTACATTGTGGTGTAGACTCTATAGTGTAGGTGTTCCGAATGTAGACCATTCATTACCATTGGCATAAATAGTCTTTGGGAGACTTGAGGAGTCCCCATTACAAAAGTTAGTACTGTCTTACCAAGCATAATATATAATTCTTAGAATTAGAAAATATTATAAGGGGGAGGGAGGCCTTAATCGTCCCAAAAAAATTCAGGCCATTTGCGCCTACTCACGAGTAAACCGTACTAGCAGTCCTATTATATAATATACTAATGTACCTACTATTATTATAATAATATCAATATATTATGGTTTAAGATTTTAGCATACAACTCACGAAATATAGTCATACTTATAAATCATGATAGTATTTCAAGATCTCCAAGGACCTAACACCTAAGTAATACTTAAAGTTTTTAATAAACTTAAAACCTATCCCTAAAATGCTCAGATATCAATGTTTCCCTAACTTTTAATCTAGTTTGGTCCCCTTTTATTTTTCTAATACTTCCATCATTATTCCCCTTATTTTCATCCTTTTATCTTTGTATGTATTTTTCCACACACCCACATCGCTATCCAATATTTGACGGCTATAATTTTCTCAGATTTATCCTATTTTATATTTTTTAACCAGTTAGATAAGCAAAACAATGTATTATATGTACATTTGACATATTTTTTAAATTGCAAGACTAGTGAAGGAACTATTGGTTTTAAAATTATTATCAATTAATTAATTTATATTTGATGTAGTATTCTTTAATATTACAAAATACATAATATTTTTCAAAACATTTCAGTTGGAGTTACAGGCATGTATACAAGGGAGATTTTGGGGTTCATAACTCCCCCCCCCCCCAACCCACCGAAATTTAATAGTTGTGTATTTATTTATTTTATTTGTACCAATCTGAATCATCGATAATATTACAAGATGAAGACTAATATGAACCTACATCCCAAATATTTTTTTTTTGTGTACAAGCCTGGTTACGTTGAATAGACCGTTTTCTAAAAATTCAATTCCTCCACGGCATCAAATAGAAATAGATTTTATGTTACATTTTAGATTAGTGTCCATTTTTGATAACCCAATCATATCTCTAGGGTAAATTAGTTAGACAATTTAAAGGTGTAAAATACTTAATTGTCAGAAAGGGATTTTATGATTAGTTGACAGAAACTAACATTTGTTACCATGTGTAATTGATATAATTATTACATCAAGTCATAAAGTTATCATTATGATTTATGGTCATAATATTGTTTAGAAAATAAGCACAAACACAACACATCCAGACAAAAATGTTGTTTGATAATGACCTGTATTTAATTTTATAAGCTATTTAATGTATACAATTGAACAGAAAAAAAATACTTTAAGCAAATTTCCCAACAATGTAATAACATACATAATATGGTGTATACCTTGAATGAACACATACATTAATTAAAACATCTAAGTAAGTATCACTGTTCTAAGACCATGTGCTTACGTGCATAAAAAACGACAAAATAATAATCATAATAATTACTAAGTTTACAAAAAAATAATTAAATGTTATATAAACAACTATAATGTTTCACTTTCTTAACAATATTAAATTCAATAACAATATTATTTTAATAATAATACAATGTGTCAATACTCACATTTGGTGTTCATCAAAAGGCACAATGATAAAAATGTTCATTTAAAAAAATAAATAAACAATTATATTATTCATCAATTAATGATACTGTTATAACTTATGTATAACAAAATAATCATAATAATAATAATAATAATAATAATACATAATACATTTTAAAAGTAGCAATTGTAATAATATATAATTATGTAATGATAGAAGATACAAAAAAAAATTAGTATAACAACTTAATAGTTAAATAGCTATTACCTATGAGTAATATTGGTAGGTACTGATATATATTTTGTGTCTTTCATTAACAGTACATTTTCAACGCCTCTAAACGAAACTATAATAAGTAACTATTGATAGTAATACTGTTAGTCGTTTACTTGCAAAGTAGAAACATAAAATTATTTGCGTTTATTCAACTAAACAAACGACAAACATTACATAATAATTATTGTTTTGATTGTTTGGGCCGATAATTTTGGTAAAAACATATTAACTCAAAATAATTACCGACAAACAAGTTTACAAAAAACATAATAATAACTATGTAAACCTAGTTAATCTAAAATTATTAATTAACATAAAAGACAGTCTTTTGGCAATGTAATGTGTTAGTAAAAATAAATAGCATTTACCTTGAATATAAAATAATAACTTAAAATAATGTACTCAACTAATTCAAAAATATACAAGAAGTTAAATTGTAACGACACGAAACAACAGTGACTATGAGCAGCACACATTTCTTTTAGTAAAACATTTATAGACATATAATACATAATATAATGTAATATATTAATAATATATAAAAAAATATAATAATAAAAAAAAATAAATATTAACAACTGTTACTTTCAGTCAGGGTGTTTATCGATATTTTGAAAAAACCAGTGTGTGAAATGTTTGAGTTGCTGTGCAGCGCTATTGGATTCATCTTGTAATCGACGGTTTTCTTCTCTCAAATGTTTCACCTCGTTTTGCAATTCCATTCGCATTTCCATTTCACTTCGCAACATCATTTCCAAATCACCTGGACTCATGTTTGTTCTAATAAATACACATTTTTGGTTAAACAGACTGCCGCAATACTTAGTAAAATATTGTTCAATAGAAAATAGAAAAATATTTACTTGTTCGTACTAGAAGAATTTAATATGGTAACACTACCATTCATGCCACTCCAACTTTGATCTTTATTTTCATTAATAGTAGTAGTCTCTGGTTCTTTGATTTGAGCACCAGCTGATACTTTACGTAACGCTTCAGTAGCTGTATCAACAAGAATTTTCCAATTCATTCGGTCAATCGGAGTGTCTGGTAATGGCAAATCAGCAACACTAGAAAAATAGATAACTTTAACCAATGCAGGGTCGCAGGGATCATATTTTATTTATTCAAAGTATAATGATGAAATTATCTTTAACACTTTGATTGTATTGTTAATAATTATAAATAGTTTTAATACCTTTCAACTTGATTCAGTGGTTTCATTTCACTCAGAGCTGGACTCGGTGCACTAGATATCACAGTAGCAGGACGCGCTTTGGTAAGAATAACTTGACCCTGCTCTACATTTGATACATTCTCTCTGGATGGATTCTTATTTATTGTGGTGTTTGTATCCTGTTTATAAACAATTTTTTTTTTATTTACAATGTTTCTATAGTAGCTATGTAGGTGAAATTGGCAAAACTTACGATGAATGATGAATCCAAATTATAGTCAGGATCTATTAGTTTCATCAGATCTTCTTGTAATGTACTCATATTGCCACTGAGTCTACTACTTGCATTTGAATTGCGTCCAGAGATACCTGGTCTAAGTCTTGGCTCACCTCGATCCAATCCAGATCGAGGACTTTGGTTTCGACTGCCATTGTTCTTCAAACTTTTACGATGACTATGGGGTGAGCCAGTACTACTGCTTCCAATTGTAGAAACATCATCTTTTAAAGAAGAAAAAATCAATTATACATTTTTAATTAATATTTAGCAAACAATATAATTCAAAGTATGTATAATGTTATGACAATTACCTTCACTAGCTACTAGGATTCTTTCATTCAATGTTTCTGGTATGTTACCGTTGCTCAAATTTTTTTTAAAATGATTGGTATCAATTAAACCATTTGTCTTTTCTAATTCAGGGCCACTTGTCGCCTAAAAAGTAAAAAAGTAAAATAAAATACAAAAATACTCATTATTTATGTGTATTATTACTAACCTTAACTAATCGTTTTGTTGATCTTCGGGGTTGTTCTGAGCGTTCGTCAAATTGTCTATGGAGATCATTATTATGGTCAGAAGACTTATTCACATAATCATACTGTTGAGCAGCAACACTTTTACTACTCCGAGGATCCGAATACACAGAAAATGAATTATTCATAGTAGACAATGGTAATGAATTGCTTGCATGCACTTTAGAATGAGTTTTGGTTGACGTTGGTGTCAACCTTGTGGGGACAGGCGGAGGATCTTCTAATGGAACTTCTAACAGATCATACCAACGATCATCAGACGAATGACCACTTGACGAACTCGTCAATGTACCCTGTGAAATATTATATAAATAACCTATTCAAAAATACATAATATTTTAACTTACCTCAGGATTTTGGGGAAAACGAGAATCCATAGGTGTTGTGTAGGATTTATTACTTCCCATGGTACCATAACCTGAACTATTGCTAGATCTTGGGGGTGACAGGCTGCGTTCATACCTATCACAAAATTGAGAACTGTAAGTCGATAAAATTCAAAATATCCTTTTTGCAATAATTACTACATACATTTTTCGATGATTTCCAGTAACTGGTTGTTGCAATGCTGTTTGTTTTCTAGGACTAGTTACAGCTGAAATACCGGAAACATTTTCATACTCACTCTCGTATCCTTTTGGAGAACTACTGTTGTCAGTGCGATAGGAACAATTTTGAATATGACAACCTCTGAAATATAATGTAATTAATAGTTTCATAAGCTTGCATAATATTTTATGTTTCATACCTTCTGGGTGAACCATCCGTGAAAGGTGGTATCACGGTGACTGTGACAAGAACACTAGTCTTCAATAAATCCACCATTTGATCATGCGTGAGTGTGGCAACAGCTACCTTGCATATCTATGATTGTACATTAGTTAATAAAATACATTAAAAACTGTACTCATGGATAATATAATCATACCTCTATGAGTCTGGAGTTTTGCCTGAGACCAGCTTCCCAAGCAAGGCCAGATTTTTCCACTTGCGTAACCAGACCATCAGGTTGAACGTGAAACCCTAACTGACCTAAAGAATTACGGTGTAACGATAATTCCTGGGCAACAGAACCCTGCGTTACAGCTCGTAATCTAACTACAACTTCCATTAATTCATCTCTATCACCGTCACTGCAACCTTCATGCATATGTAAAGTAACACATTCTCCCTCGTGGTAATATATTCTTAAGCTGTAAAAAAAATATATATTGTGTTATATTTTAAAAATATTAATAATTTGTCACACCAAACACATACCTATTAGTTTGAGTTGTCCAGCCCAATATAGACTTGCAAGGTATAACTAATAATATGTCATGGTTATTTTCTTCTACGAGCACCATGGAGTCTGATGATATGGCCAGAAGACAGTGTCCACCAATAACTCCATTCCCTTCTTCTAACACTACTTGCCAACAAATAGCACCTCTTTGAGACGCGTCTGGCTGAAATCTTGGTCGCCACCTCTCTTTTTTCTTACTGCTAAATGACAGCATTGCTGTTAACAAGAAAATATTAATTTAATTAAAGCTCTTTATTTTTTACATCAAAGATTACAATTAACTTACAAAATTTCTGCACTGGTTCAATAGTAGTGTTTGATGAATGATTTAAGGTTAAGTCTTTTAAATACGCTTGCCTTGTACGAGTTGCCATTGTAGCAAACTTTTCGGATCGATGAGCAGCATTCTCAGCATTAATAACTATAAAGTTATTAGTATTATAATAATATTTTAAAACAAAATTAGGAGGTAATGTTGTATATATACTTTTAGCTAATAAGAAGTCACTAAATTCTTTGGATTTTTTGAACACTGCTTCTGATGGAATTGGAGGACCAAACATTTCAACCTCTTTAGATCTCGTTACTGCGACACTAAAATTGTGATGGACAAATATTTTTAAAAAAAACTTACTTTAAAATATTAAATGTTCATTTAAAAGCCATTAGTTATTACCTGTATTGAGTGTTTTCTGTACATGGATTTATAACTCTGACTACAATGAATACGTGTTGAAATTGAGAACGGATATTTTTTGGAGAAAATGGCTGAGCTCCAGGTTCTTGAAATACAATTGTAACAATATCATTTCCTATGTGGCGCTTTCGAAGAAGCTAGACAATATTAAAAATAATAACTTATTATATTGAATTATTTTGTATCATGTATGTTTTGAGTAGAAAAAGTAAATTAATATACCTGTTGCCTGTTGTTCGGAGTAAATGGCAACATGGTAGACACATGGAACATTATTTCACAGTTTTGAAACTGACTGTAGAATGAATAAAGTCCAGTGGAGTCAGCTACAATATATAAAACATATTATATTATCAAGAAATAATATTAGTATAAATTATATTTTGCAGTAGAAACTTACTCTTGTTATCTAATCCTGCTCTGTATTTGTTAAAACCCTTTAGGCGTACTCTTTGAGCAATACTGTCCATGAACTGATAAAATGGTAAGCCCGCTTCTTCATTGTTGTACATGTGTTCTTCAGTAAATTGTCCAGCACGACAATACATTACTCCAACTTTGTAGGTATGAGAAATGCCTTGTTCATCCAGACCTAACAGTAGTTCTTCAACTCTGTTACTCGACACACCCAACCTTAAACTACAAATTCATGTTTGACATTTAGTTTATGATCATAATGCATTCAATAACTTCAATGATAAATTATTTTTACCTTGGAAGAGGAATTTCTGGAACAATATATTCTAAGACATCTTTTGTATTGATGTTTTTAGAACTGCTTGACATTTTGATATTAGGAATAGCATCTTCAAGAATAGAACCACGAAGAGTTTGCAACTAAAAAATTAAAAATTAAATTAATAATATAAAATAATTTGAACTTAAAAATATATATTTATTTATCATTATCACTATTATTGAAATGTTCTTACTTCGCTTGTTCGGATGATAATCCGGTATCTAAACATAACCAACGGATTTGAACTACAACCATTTGATGTTAAATCAGTTTCAACTTTTTCTCTTTTTAAACTGATAGCAACAGGTCCCAACGTCTCATCCATTCCAAACCAATTCTGGTGTTCTAAAAAAGAATATTTAAAAAATCAAATTTTTGTTGCTGATATTTTAAAATTATTTTAGATGTAATGCACACAAAGAAAAATTTTAACTGCTTAAAACCATTAGTACAGAATTAAATATTTAATTTATTCCGTGCAATTATCAGCATCTAACAATAAGATATCAACATTTTTGTAGATTTTGTCATAAATGTTCATATTGTAATAAATTATAACCATGCATAGTAAGTTTTTGGCAGGTACTTAAAAATGAGAACTAAAAAGTTAAAATCTATAATATAATAATATATACATGAATAAAATATGACTACACGTCTCATGTTGATAAGTTGGGAAGAAAAAGTTCTCATTTTTAAAATTTGTTCAAAAAACCAAATTTATAAAAATTATGTAAATATAGTATGTAAAAAACAATTTGTTATCCAAATATCAAATGGACATATATTAACACTAGCTAAATGTAGGCATCATAAATTATAAATACAACTTGAAAACAAACTTTAAAGAATTTTTAAAAGTTTTATTGATAGAAACTTTTTTGTCACACTAAAAATATGATATAGGTATATAATTAGAACGCATTCATCCAACCACTTTTTAAACGCATATTATTTTTGTTTTGTGAAATTCAATTTTTTTCATTCCATACATTTTTATAATCAAAACAATTTTTTAAAACATTTTCTTCTAAAAAAAGGTTGGGTTGTACTTTTTTTTTAAGAAGTAGTAGTATTTCGTTCTCTGTATGGTGGTGAAATGTTTTCAATCAATCCCAAGACCAAGAGAATCGCCATTTAACGACATAGTAAATCCTATGCAGTGGCGGATCCAGGGCTGAATTTTGGGAGGAGCATGGGGGAGCAAAAGTACAAAAAGTTCCAAAATTGGCTACAAGGTTGGTTAATCATAGTGTAAAACAAATGAAAACAACGGTGATTGGGGGGGGGGGGGGGAAATGCCCCCTTTTTCCTCCCCCTGGATCCACCACTGATACTATGTAGTTTGATTTAGTAAACATATTTACAAACATTTAAGGGTCAGGACTTTTTTTTTATCCCAAGTTGACAACGTGTAGCATAATATATTTAAAACATTGAAAGTAATAAAGAATATGTTTCGAAAACTCAAAACAGTCAAAACCTATGTATGAGAATCTGGTTCATACACTACACTGTACCATTGGTTATACTATGATTAAATATAAGTTTAATCGATGATAATTCCTACCCAGTATCTGTATACCCTATATAAAATAGGTTACTCATTATTATTGGTTGGGTACCAAAAAAATTAGTATAGAATTAGGATTTGTTAAGTATAATGTATATGTATATACTATATACTATATTATAAACTATTTGCTATTATTAATAGTGTATAATATTATGTATGTTACCTTGACCGAAAAAGAACGAACGATAGTATAAATCTCCCTCGTCGGTGGTCTCGATCAGTCTCGAATAGTTTTCGGGGCAGATGCTGTCGGTCCAGTGCGTCTCTCCAGATTGAAACTCGAGGACTGATATACCGTAGGCCATACGCGGCCTATGGTACAGTTTTCCGTTGTTCAGTGTGGATATCTGACCGGCTTGGGTCCTCTGCGTCAGGCTCACTTCTCGCTCGACCTCACCGCCGAGTTCGTTTCGAAAGAACGGACAACTAAGTACAAAATCATATTATTTAGAGGAAAGAAAACATAATATTTATAATGCAATTTTGAAAAGAATTACAATTTTAAATCATATATCTTATCCTTATGTATAAATACTAATTCAAGGTATATTATAACAGTGGCGCAGTGGCGTATACATATTTTATTTTTTTTTTGGAAGGGGGGGAGTGAAAATAATTTTTTGACAAATTTTATCTAAAAATGATTTATTGATGAAAATGTTGTTATTATTTAAACATTTTCAGTTGGGGGGGGGGGGGGGGATTACAACCCACAAACCCACCATGGATACGCCGATGCCCTTATGTGTCAGTACCACGTTTTCGGTTACCGCGTATAATAACGATATCATATTAATAGGCATAAAAACAGATGATGAAGAAACCAAATTTATACAAATTAATAGAATATTTGCAAAAATTAAAAAGCTACGACACAGAAAATATTGTCTTCTGTATAAATTTGGTTTCTCAACTGCGGAACTGCGCAGCCTAAGCGGTTTTTTTTTCACGCGCGAGGATTTTCAAAAAAAAAATTTGCGTGTTCTATTACTTTCGTCTTGTTATACCACGCCACGATACAGCAACAACAAACAACGACAACGTGTCAAGTACATCGTTTAATACAAGTTTTATTCGATTTCATGTGGATGTACCTGTCCAGTAGATTGTTGTGTTTTCCGTCACCGAGGTCTTCGTCACCGCTGTCTGGCGTGGACGATCGGGCGGCCAGCATGGATGCGGCCGAAGCACCCGTGGCCGTGTTCCGCCGCCTGGACAACATGTTCTGCAGCCTCGATGGCAGGCCCACTGTGGCCGTCAGCGACTGGATGTCGTAATGGGCGAAGCCTCGTCGCTTCTGTCGCTCGTCTCCCGTGAAATCTGCGCATCCGACACCGACCGCCTGCGCGTTGGAAACGGGAGCACCCGGGAGGCCGCCAGCGGCCGCATCGTCCGTAGTCCTGGAGAACTTGTTGTTGACTCCCCAGAACTTGTGGAACTTGAGCCTCAGCTTTGGGCTGCTGGAGTTAGGGCCCTGGGGCGACGTGGTCGTCTTGTCAGTGGCACTTGCACCGGTACCGCCGTTGCTCATCGTCGCCGATACCGTAATCCGATCGTCGGGCGGCGTGTCGACCGGCATCTCTCGGTACCCGAATTCTCGGTTGTTACCTGTAAGCGGAAACGACATAAAACGGAATGAGCGACGGTGATGTTTTATAACGTCAGTAAAAATATAGCTTTGAGTGACTATTCAAGAACCGATAGCACACAAAATGTTTAGTTATATACGCATTCGAGAAGACTGAACGTCTGAAAGTGATATGAGCAAGCCCGGTTTATTGGGGTTGAGGGTTCCAGGGGGCACGATCTCGGTTTAAAATCAATTTCAAAAAAATAAAATAAAAATGTTCACATTGCAAGAAAAATTACTAAATTATAAATTATCATAATAAATTTATATCCGATGACAATACCTATACTATGATTAAGGGTATTATATGGAATACTGGAGATTGTCTGTTTTTGTACAACACACAACGTGTAACATGGGGATGTAGACGTGTTCTATTCATAGATAATAATATATACATTATACATGGATGGGACATACTAGTTACTAAATATGTTACATGTATTCAAGATGTGGTATCATAACAAACCGGGTTAAGTGAAACCACAATACAATCATTGATATACCATTTTAGTTTGTACTTTTTAATAATAAATTAAAAATACTGAAAATTTACTACCTATGTGTACTAAATGTACTACACTAATAAACAAATAGCAATAGTCAATAATATTAAAGTAAATATTTAACTAAAAAATTGGCAGATATAGGATTGATAAAAAATTGTCTTTATCGTCACTAATATCTATAACCGCATATAACCAACAAAAGTGAGTAGACTTTTCGCTCACGGTATACCGTATATAATAGGTATATAGATGTATTAATGTATATATTATTAATTATTATCCATGGTTCTATTTCCAGCGTTTCGATTGATCAATTAAAGGGAGTGATAGATTTCTGCAGAAAACCGATTTAAATTTTTCGTCAAGTCTATTTGAGATTGACTTTCCCTCAATTTTGATTTTATTCCCTTAAATCCTAAAAATAATATTAAAAAATATTTATACTTATATTTTTGAATAAGTTGACATTAAAAAATCAAGAATGTGGGAAAGTCATTCTCAGGACAACAAATTCAAATCCTTTATCAGAATTCTTATCGCTTCACTAGATCAATCGTCGATACATGTTGCTCGTCTATTATAAGTTATAACAGAAAATCACAGCTTCTTAGTCCTCAGACCCACTATTTAAGGAATTTAGTATAGGCAATTCTAATGACATTTTGAGAACAATTAATATATTATGTTCGATCTTAAATATATTTAAATACTAATTCAAAGTACTTTAAAAGTGGTCCCATTGGAGATTATAAAGGGTGATTCTTTTATCATAAAACATTCATTATTTCAAAAAGTATTAATGTTTTTGAAAATATTTTTTATCCTTATAATTTTTTAAGTTTTTTACTTTTTTGAGAGACAACATTGAGTTTTAATTTAATATTCCAAAGCAGAATATTTTTCTAAGTATTTTGATTCATTAAAATCGAATTTAGGGCGAGTAGTTGAGTTATAATAAGTAATAAGTATTAAAAGTTTAGATGCTCGGAGTGGAGTGGTACGGGGTTACCCCTCAAAATGTTTGTCCACTACTCCGCTTGTCTAAATTTAAATACGTACAACTCATAAACTATACTCGCCCCTTCCCTGCGGTGTCCCTATTCAGATTTAGTCACTTTACACCGTACGTCCACACAGGAGCTATGGAAGTTGGAATGGGATTCCCTACCAGAGTCCTATGCTTCAAGTTATAGATTTTTATTCAAAAATATACCAAGACAACCATGGTTTCAATCGCTAAAAATGAGCCGCGCCACCATAACCAAATATACCAGATTACGTACCGGCCATAGCCTACTAACTCACCATTCGTTTAAATTGGGTCTCAACAACAGTCCATATTGTCCCCTACCCAATTGCGGTGGAGAATATTGTGATTTCCAACACTTACTCTTAAATTGTTCATCCCTATCTATACAAAGAACAACGTTAAAAAATCGGTTTTCCACCCTAGATATCAATTTTTCTCTTATTAACGCCCTTTCAACTAAAAATATTAAGCTAATCATACACACTCTAAATTTTATAAAACAAACAGGGGTTCAAATCTAAGAGTGTGAGCTTTACAATGATAATTCAGTTTAATGTATTTTATTTTATTTATTGTATTAATTTTTAAAATGTAATTGTCGAGATATAATAATTATTCATTAAAATCTCATTAATAATAAAAAAAAAAAAAATACTCGCCCTAAATTCGATTATAATGAATCAAAATACTTAAAAAAATATTCTGCTTTGGAATATGAAAATAAAACTCTATGTTGTCACTCAAAAAAGTAAAAAATTTCTAAAACTATAAGGATAAAAAATATTTTAAAATATATTTTTTTAATAAAAACGTTGTTTTTAACAACTTGAAACTATGTAAAAAAATATTTTCAAAAACATTAATACTTTTTGAAATAATAAGTGATAAAATAATCACCTTGTATAGGAAAACAGTTTCTCGCAGGACAAACAGTCTATAGTTTACAGTAGTTTTACCAAATGCTCACGCTATACTTATGGAACAGACCTGTCTGTGCCGTAGTTTTTATTTTGTTAATATCAATACTCAATAGTTTTTAATAAACAAACAAAAAACAATTTAAAACCATTAATCTGTACCTACACATTTGGATTGTCTATTTTATATTATACAACTTAAGAACATGTAATTATTGTTTTTGAAGTGAAAAGGGTCGAAAAGTTTGGAAGTTGTAAGGGGCCCACCAATAAGCCCTGGCAGGTGTTCCGGGGCCCAATGGACTTTAATCCGAGTTGGCGTCGAGGGACGGACGGAGTTAGCCGACGGTCAACAGTAAAATACAGCACGGTAAACAATAACTCACTGTTTCCATCGATCATGTCCAACACGGTGGGCCGGTAGTCCTGAAGCAGCGCGAAAAAGTTCTCGCCGGCAGACGCTCGGCCGGCCGAATTCCTGTCCGAAGATATAACGTCGATAGAACCGTGACTGCCGTATTCCCGTTTTAACAGTGGGCTGACCATCGGCCGGTCGGTGGCCGCGGCCCGGGAGTCGACGTACGCCGTGCTGCCGCCAAAGTGGTGGCCGGCAGTGACGCCGCGTTGTTGATGGTGCTGTTGCTGTTGCTGCTGCTGGTGGTGGTGATGGTGGTGGTGGTGGTAGTCCGAGTGGTGTGTGAGCTCCAGACTGGAGTTGCTCCGGTACAACGGGTCCTGAACGGTCCTCTGCGGCTGTCCGCGGGCCGACGACAGGCCGGCGTTGGTGCGGGCCCGCAACACGTTGCTGTTGTAGTAGTCCATCGCTTGGGCCGCATGTTGACGCGCCGTACTAGTGGAGGTGGTGCCGCCGTTCCGCGCACCTCCTTCTAGGCCTATCATCACAATCCACTGCGAACAAGAAACAAAAAAAATCATGAGTACAGCGTTGTCGAGAATGACGTCGAAAAAAATATTATATTATTATTTATGCAATATAATATTAAAAGATGATAATATTTTAATAACAAAGAAATATGATCAGTTTTTTTTTTTTTGGAATTTTGTTTACATAAATGACACGTACGGCGCAGGAAAATGGTTCAACATTTTCGTCGATTATATAGTGAACAATAGACTCATTATAATATTATATATTATACTTATACCGGGCGTTACCAGAAATTAGTTGAGTGCCTTCTACGCACCTACTATTCACCAATAAACGAAAACTGGAAAAACTAAACTTTTACCTACCTATATTATCGGTTATAGAATAAAAAAATTAGCTTCTAAAATGCATACGTTGATTTACTGCGGACGGGCCAAGTTGGAATTAGTTAGCAGACGCGCATTTGTGATCGTTCACAATGCAGTCGGTTAAAATGTGTTGCACGTTTTTTGTTGTTTTTTTTTTTGCGAGCGCTGCAGATAAGAAGGACGGTCGACGATGAATCGCCACTGGAGCAGTGCCGTGTATGACTGCTAATTATTGTACACAACGCGAATCTCCGATTGAAATGTGTGCCTAATGCCTACATAATGTATATTATATTATGAATAATTCATCATCAATTCTCTCCTGCGCGTTGTGTTCGACGACTTCAATGGCGTTATCGGAAGTACCGCCGATTTATGAATAATACATTTTGAAAATTCGGCGGAAGCTTGAATTTGAGAATAATAAGAATAAAAAAATTAAATAAAAAACGGTTGCCGGAAAACGTGTCACCTGATAAATATAGAGGAGATCGACGTTGACACTGTTACGATCGACGCTGTTACGTAAGGATATGTTGAGAAATCCATCGTGTATATTTTTCCGAATTACAAATAAAATATGTAAAAATATGTTAAGGTTCTTATAATATACTACTATATGTGTAGCCGTGTAGGTATTTATATTATATATACAGCACGTGATATATCTGCTCGTTGAGCCTTAATTTAAATAACCATTCGCAATAGCACCTTTATATATATACCTAATATTGAAATTTAGATACCGAAAGTAAAAAATTATACGAAGACAGACCTCGGGCGTATGGAAATTTATGGTGATATTCAAAATTCAAAAATTTCACACAGACACGCGTATAGTTATGTTTTTATCATCGTATTACATTTAAATAACATATTTGAATAGGTCATAAATTTGTGACGTTGTGATACACTGATATATCTTGTTTCAAATTGTTGTATAAACGTAATATAGGTACCTACGACGAAACGTCAGAAAGTTTTCGACGTTAACGTAAACGATATTAAAGGAAATGGTTTTTGAGGTTTTCTATTAGGTAATGGATATATTTATCAATTATTATTAAACAGTGGCAAACGCATGGCGCAAACAATATATTGGGACCACGGAAAAAATCAGCACGAGTCGGTAGGTCTAAGGTCTCAAATACAAACAGTAAGTATCAACGTCAGAGTAACACAGGCACTAAACAAACACGTAATAGTAAATTAGTTAAGCGAAAGCCTATATTACAATAGAAATTCGATGATATAGTGGACATATATGGTTATAAATTATAATCAAGTATTATAAATCCTTTATATTGTGTAAGTGATTTTTAGTGCATAATTATAATACATACACGGTATACGGATTATACACCATTCAGTTATAGTATACAACTATGCACATAGGTACACTGTAAACACATTACCTTTATTTATTTTCCTATATTACAAATAGTAATAAGTATTAAGTATAATCGAATGTATAGATACCACCTACTTAAGCAAATGCAATGTATGCATTAAATCGTTGATTTATTTGTCATTAAGTAGGTATTGAATTGAGTTCTCTCAGTAAAAAAAAAAAACATTATTTCGAATATTTTATTATTCTTAATATGGTCAGATAGGTATTTGGGAACTAATATGATTATAATTATAATGTTGATATGTTACAGAGAAAAAAACAGTATATGTAGGTAACATATGATATGCATGTATATACAATTTACAAGAATATACAGTGAAACCTCTATTTACGGACATCACTTAATAGCGGATATATTCCCTTATGGTGTCAATTATAGAGAGGTTCCACTGAAATATGCATATAAGAAAAAGCTCTGCCTATAATATGAATTATATTAATAATATACAAATTTAAATTAATTTAAAAGCTTAACGTAAAATTACCAACACGTTGTTTGTATACTGATATTTTAAATATAATAATTAATAAGAGTTAATTATAATATTTTTCTTCGAGTAAATTCTACTATAGCACATCACAAGCTTACAAATGTATTTATATAAGTAGCATATCGACCCCGGTTTAGGGGTTTACCCCCCCCCCCCTCACTATAAACGAAATTATGCTTATGTCACCGAGTATTACGCATTGTTATTATTATTATTATTATTGCACTCATGGTCATCTCATGTTCTATATGAATAATAATATAATATGACACACCAACGTTATTTAAACGCCATAAGAATATCCGACTCGACCGTCGTCGGCGCCGCGCAGGTCGTAACGGAAGACGTCCGTCTCAAAAAAACCTAAATACGTCAGCGACAAAAAAAATAATTTACCTCTTACGCGTACAATATTTGACCGATCACAATAATTCACATTTCGGAACGTTGTCATTGCAATTGTCACTAAATGGGCCCCCGTTTTTATTCTATCATATTATTTTTCCATCACAAAATACAAGGAGTTTTTCTGCGCATGCCAATTGCCAATACTGGAAATCGACGCACACAGTGTAACTTTATATTGTACTAACTATAAACTATATTATATTATGCAAGTAGATATTTTTGAATTCGTGAAAATATATAAAACGCATTATATTGATTGTCGAAGACCGTAAACTGATGACTAACCTAACCGACTAACCCATATATAATATATATATATACGTGCAAGTATTATAAATATGCACAGTATAATACGTACTACTGAGGACGAATCAAAATCGTGCAAAGGTGTCGTTTTCGTCACTAGGTAGTATAGGTACACAACCAGTTTACCAGTGTATTCAAATTTAAAATATTATTGGCCTGAATAAATCCATCTATTCTCCGCAGTGAGCCAGCGTGTAAATAGTTAATAAATAGTTTTCCACTGTACATATTTATAGCTAGGTATAATATATATACATTACTTATAATAATACAAATAAATGACCAAATTATTACGCACAAATGCACAATAATATCTTTCGGGACGAATTTTGGCATTTTATGTATGCACAGGATGCACAAGAATGAAAATCCTATACCCTTAATTATCATATAGGCTCATCCTCGGGCTCATCATAGCTAGCTCAAGCCTGCAGATGAAATGCTCTCTACTGCTATATTATATACGGAATACGGGTTGCTGCCTGCTGAATTCCAAATGATAATCATTAAACTTGCCGGTTTCTTTTATAAGAATTTTATTACCTCCAGCTATCCATTAAAGTAAAATGTATAAATATTAAAACTAGGGAGTAAATTCGGAGAAAAATAAATATCCAATTTTTAACATACTGCTACAAGCAAGACATAGTATATAGCTTCATAATTACTAAGTTTGAATTAGGTACTAATAAAATGAATTTCGAAAATGTATTTTTATTTTTCATTTTTTAAACTTTTTACACACATCTTGTGAATAATTTTTCAATGTTCTTTATAAATATTATACACGTTCTGTATATAAGCTAGTACAGCGTATTTAATTAATAATAATAATATTTTTTTAATTATCCATAATTCTTTAGTATGCCTTATAGAGCATTGTATACTGAATTATATTTTGAGATTTTAATGCATTTATAAGGTTTATTAGTGCAGATTTGGGATTTATTGTGTATTTTATACTGCTTTTATCTAGATTTTATATGAATTTTTCAAGGTTTTTCCATGCATTTAATTCACAGCCTAATTATAACTATAACGACCATAGCACATAATTATATGTATATAATATTGTTGTAATATTGCTGTAACATTGTACAAATATTAAGTATGTCGACACAATTATGAATTAATTCAAATAAAAATAATAAATTAATAAAAGTGATGGCCAAAAACTACTGACGTCACTCGCGATTATTGCAACGTGCACCCCCCCCCCAACTTAGGCACGCGCGGTGGAATGTCGTCGTCGTCACTCGTCGCGGTCGAGGTATTTTCATGGGTCCACAAAACTCTATACGCACACAAGATGCGCTCCGACCGACCGGCGAGACATCCTGCGGGGTAATAAAAGTCGGAATTCCGAGACGAAAACGCGTACTACCCGGCTACCCAATATATACGACGTACTCATATAAAATAACACAAAGGACCGGCAGCATCAGAGCAGTGCTAGTGATCGAGAGAGATGACGAAGAGGTCTCCTCCTCGTGTGCGTCGCTGCAGAGTATTCGGTGGACCAATATACCATCTGTCGCGCAGTCCTCTTATTTAATAGCATTATATTATTATACATTTATACTGTACATTCTGTATATTATAGTAGGTATATCATACAGTGTAATATACACGACGAGTCGACGAATACCATTGCAGCGGGCTGGCTGCGCATTTTGACCTGCGGGCTGCAGGGTTGTGGGATGGCGAACAGATTTAATTGACCGGAATGCCGCAAGGGGATGGTGCAGGACAATGTACGTTGTTGAGGCGGGGTGTGGAGGACGAGTGAGGTTTTCGATGCACAGGAAATCGAATACAGACGTATAATAATAATAGTATACCGATTAGAATGCGATGCGGGCGGCGACACGTATACCTAAAATTCAGGGTGCAGCCTGCAGTAGTTCTATTCCGTGTATATTATCCTCATCCGAGTATGTGTCCTCGAGAAAATAAAATCGCGAGTATCTAACGTCTATCTGTACACAATATACTACGCACAATATTTAAATTTTTAAACGAGTTATTATGAGAATTTTTATATTTTACATACTCATAAATTGTTTAAAATTAAAATATCGTAAAAAACCAACTAGAGAACACGGATACAGTGTCCATACTGATTATTTAAAGCCAACAACACAAAATTACAAAATTGAACGCAAATTTTGTATTTTGTGCATTTGTAAGAGACAATAACACATGCGGGCGTAATCCTTTTAAATTGAAATTGTAATAGATTAAGAGGACGTTACATCGACTATTGGTGTCTCCGTCTTCCACTGCGTAACATACCAAATTTTACTATTTGCAGATTACGTTTAACTCAGTTACCTTAAAAATTAGAGTGAATTCACCTCTTATAAAATTTAAAGGTAAGATTGTTATCTAAGGCATCTCATAGGCTTTTTGTTATATTTTAATTTTAAAGAGTATTTTAAAATTGTAAATTATTTGTATATCTTAAAATACTCATAACTCGCTTTAAAATTGAAATATAACAAAAAGCCTATGCGACGCCCTAGATAATAATTTTATGTTTAAATTTTATTATAGGTAAATTCACTCAAATATTCAAACTACCAGAGTTAATAGTGATTTGCTAAGCGTAAAATTTGTTATGTTACGCACCTGTAACTTGTAAGACGGAGACAAAAAAATATGTCTGTGTAACGTCTTTTTAATGTCGAAAATCCACTCTTAAATATATTGATGTGTCACGGTCTCCCCGTGATACGGGACTTACTTCAATATTACAAATTATAATGCTTGGAACGGTTAGCTGGGAAATCCATATTTTTCTTGATGGTCAAATATTTTCAACGGTTATAATGTAACCGATATAAATCGATATATACGATTTTATAAATCGGTGCAGATTTTGAGTTTCGGCTGAAAATACTTTTATCGATTCCGTAATTCTATTCGCTATACCATCACGTGTGCTCCCAAATATTTTGTATTTTAGTGGGCCTGTGCAATTTCAAACATAGAAAAAACTGTATGACCAGCCTGAGCACAAATTCTGATTTTCAGACATGGCTAAATTCTGACTGTGCCCTGACACTATATCTCTAATGCATTGCATATCATACTATATCATTGTAAATATGAATATGATTACTAAACGTAGCGCTTACACATATATAGACTATAATAGTCATATATATTATATTAATTGAAGTGTTGTTGAACATTAGCAACTGCATTTGTTAAGAAACGTGGTTTCTCGGAGACATAATTGAGAGACGTCGCATTCGACATGTATGATGTATTATGTAAGTATATAGACACGTCACACGTATATTATATTATATTGAATACGAAAAAACGAGAACGGCGAGAAGATCTTCTGTAATTGGAGCGAACCGAGACGACTGCCGGGCGTTGACACGACCCGAGTGTTATTGTCACGAAAAATTAATTAATATTAACGAGTATGATACGCATTGACGTGAGCATAATGTAAATCCTCTATAAAAAAAAAATTTAAAAAGTACACAAGAACAATTAAAATCGAGGAGCCGAATGAAACCGTCGAAGAATATTAATAATATAACATGATATTGTCGTAGGGCTCCGTTTTGGTATGTGACTGTGCGGTGGAACACGTGAATTAATCTAGTTTTTCGTTCATATGTGACATGTTAAATAAACAAAATGACAAGCGAAACGAAAACGGTATCTGTACCTACGCATTCATAACGATCAACGATCTATGTGCTGTGGCATATTATGCGAGCAAGGCGCGTCCGCTTGTCCCATTCTCATAACGTCGATAACACACACACACACACACACACACACGACCACGACGATGACAACGGTACGGTATAGAAAAATAATATAGAATAGAATATACAATATACATTAAACATAATATTGTATTATTGTGTATCATCCATTCCAGACTTACGTAACTATTTTATCGTACAAGTGCATGCGCACGCCGCGGTGTATACCTTATGCGTTAACCCGGTTTCCAATTCAACAACTAATCGATCTAAAAAATCGTATTATTTCGTTTGTAAAAGTATAAACGCATATCTATAGTATACAACATTGTTCAACGCATACGTGTGTGTAGAGTAATGGTGAGATAGTGTATAGAAAAAGTGTTTTAATATAAATCGTATGCGATTCACCATTCACACAATAATAGTAATATTATATATTTTAATACTCCGATATCCAAATACGGATTTCGAGCGGTTTTGAATACAGTACAAGCGAGCGGGCGTAGACGCGACGATGTCACGAACGTCATGACGATTTATAAGCTTATATATTTTAATAGCACTTACGTTTATAATATATAAAAAAAATAATGCACGGTAATATACATAGGTGGCGATGTGTAAGAATAAAACATTTAAACCTTTTATCGAATCGTCGTCATAGAGTTGAATTAGATGTTTAGCGTTTCGAGATCGTGACCGAGAAAGATGGTACCGCCGCGCAGCAATAGTATCATTCGTATTATTTTAATGTTCTTTACGCGGAAAAAAGACGAAAAACCGAACGGTTTGCAATATACTAATATTATTAAATTTAACAAACACAAACGGTGGAACAATTTTATTTAAACATATTGAATAATGCGCAATGTATTTTTTTCTCTACAGAAGTCATACTTGTGCGCGTAAAAATTTAACCACGGAAAGTGGTTGTCGCTGCCAAGGACAAGCTGTATACCATTGTGTGTGTGTGTACCTAGTAGTGGTGGTAATAAATATGACAATACAAGTTCGCTAATTATAGTCCGGCTATAAATATAATTATTATATTATGTACCTTTTTGTTCTCTATTTCTAGTGGCAACAAACAAACACACACACACAACATGCACTATGTGGTCGCGTGCTGCAATATTTATATTCACCGACCAAACAGAAATAAATTCATCACGAATCGAACCAGCATTTAGCTCGCCGTTTACTGTTTAGTCATAAAGACTTACGACACAAGCAGTCGGAGTGGGTAGAGACGTATAGTTTATTTATTTATTTATGCTATATTATATTATTATTATGGTTGTTTCCATTTTCCTCTAAGCCAATGGCACCGTTTTCCTTAAAAAGAAGTATAAAGAACAAATTCAATTTTCCTTTAAGTATAATAACAATAACAATAAAAATATTATCTAGCAAGTCTGAGCATTATTTATTTATTTAAATATTTTAAATATTTATACTGTATTAAGTATTATTTTTAATAATTACATAATATAAATAAGAACCATTGTTTAGTTAACTAATAACTTACAGTTGTATACGATTAAGCTTATTATGAACAATTTCATCCAATAATTTAAAATAAAATCAAGTATTACCACAGGCTATATGAAAATATACCTTATTACCTTATGTCCTCATGATCAATTTTACATTATATTTTTTGAATTGCGTTACTCCTCGCCAATATATTGTATAAGTCCACCGATCAATTTTTTTTAGGCAATTGATTGCAAAAAATGTAATCAATACTAGTTTTTTTTGCTAAAAACAGTACCCAAGCTTTTTAGTTGTCATTGTTGTTATTTACATTATTTACGAATACGTGCTACTGTAGTAGTAACTAGTAACTAGTAAGGCGTAACTACTAACTGCGTAACCAAATAAACTGTAGATGCTAAGTATCGCTGTGGATTCACGCATTGCCGACTCACAGATACAACTATACCTAGCTACTGCCTAGTGGACAATGTTAACCGCAACACGTATGTGCAGTGTATAATAAAATATAAATTATGTTATTATAATAATACATTATACACGCGCCACGCGGTCATATAAATATTAGGAAACTTTAATAACAATAATAAAACATATTGCAGTGCACAGATAAATCCGTAAATCTAACCGATATAATAAACATTGCCGTAGAGCAATAATATCATTATAACGCCGCTACCACACCACCTACTGCGGTTGTGGACAATTTTGAAATAATCTACATAAAACATTATTTTTTTGTGCATAACATCATATTGTATATATTGCAAATAATAATATTATATTATATTATATTGTACATTTGTACATATTGCATATGAATAAACTGAATAATATATTATAGCATAAACAACATACGTATACGAGTTGCGATTGTTTCTAGTGTCCGAAGGTTATACTTACTACTTACACATTTACATATTTTTACACCACCTACCACCACAATGTTACGAATAGGTGCAGTAAATTTTCTTAAACCAACGAATAGATAAAATTTGTAAAAAATACACTGTACGGTTTGAGTATGTATAAAAATTATTTACTTTATATTTTATACTTAGCGATTTTTTTACTTTTATATAATATACATAGGAACTATAATATAGTTATAGTTATAGTATCGACATTCGATCGGTTATTTTCCACCATACGAGGGTTATCAACAACGATTCTATAGTATTTTTATGCGCATAAGCATTTTTAAATTTTAATGGTAATCAAAAAAAAGGGCATAAGTATTAAGTAGACATTTGTCAAGTGTTTTTTACTTACAAGGTTTGGAAAAAAAGAATTTTTTCCAACTTTAGTAGCATTATATTTACATATTGTTATTAAATACAAGTGCATTTAGTGAATAAGTCTAAACTCAACAGTTTTCACTATAGAATACTAATGAGTAATGAGTATTGAAGTAAATTGTGCAAAGTGACAAAATAAAAATAATAATTAATAAAATGATAAAATAAGTAAATTAGTTAATCACACTACACAGCATAAAACAAGAAAAGGTAGGAAAAAAATATCTGAAAATTAAAAAATTTATTTATTACGTTATTTATTTATTTATTTTTCATTTATATAAAATACTATATAGGTATTATGTATTTTTTGTAACTACTGACTACCTATTTTATCTGTTAATATCACGGTAATATACAATTTTGAACGACGATTCCACCAATAATAATTTGACTTTAATTTCGTAGGTAATTTATTTTTAGATTATTGTTGTCAATCACAAATTTATTATAATATGTTTTTAGATTTTTGTTGTCATCACAAATGTAATAAATTCAAATCATGTCAATGAAAAGATTTGGATAAGAATATTACTGCTTTTCGTTATTATCTTTAAATTAAGTATAAAATATATAAGATACAATAAAATATATTCAATAAAAAATACGTCGAGATCGATCAACAATACAATAGTATCTATCAATAATTAAATATAATAATTATTGTATAAAGCGAAAAACAAAATAATTCAAGAGAATTTAACAAAAGTAACCTTGACAAAGTTTTATATATTTTATATATTTTTATTTTACTAAAGGATTATTTGTACACATCACCTAAATAATTACACACAAGTACATTCTTACTGAAGCACACAACTACCTACAACGTATTTTTTTCATAATTTCATAGTACACGCCACAATTGAAATGTTTACGCATGTCGCACAAAATATTTTTAAACGGTAAATCGTCATCAAATACCGAAAAGCGAAAACGGTGTATCAGCGTGACCCACAATTTTAGCAAACCAATATTCAATTTATTTATTCGGCAACTGGGGTATACCTTGTAAATGCATTTAATGGATTTTGTTCCATACATACAATACCACAACATACATAGCACAACACATTGATTAGGTTAGCGTAAATATATCGGTTGCCTCTGGCGATATTTAAATTGAATAATTATCACCACATAATAATATGAGGAAGCCTCTAGGTATATCAAAAAAAAAAAAATTATAAAAACATCTTAATAAATATGGAATAATAATAATGCCTAATGATGGTATAATATGATTAAGGTATAATGTTTTTATAATCATAACGTAAACCTACTATACATTGCATAAAATCAACGAGTGAAAGAAAGGACGCAAATTACCTACTTACTATATATACCGAGGGATAAATCCGTTGTAAAACACCATGTTTATATTGGCTAATTACATTTAATATGATTATCATTATTTATTATTACGTTTTTTTTTTCGTAATATTCTAAAGGGCATAATATTATTATTATTAAACCATTGCTAACTAACCAAGCCTAAAAGTGACTTGAAAATGTATTGTACATTTGTAAATCAAATATTCCCACCATTTATTGTTTAAACTTTAAAACAATAAGACTATAATCCTATTAAGTTCCGAGAAGTGTTTGAAGGTCTTAAAAAACAATAATAATTATTGTATTATTATTTTTTCACATCAGTGGTATTCAGTAGTATGCGTGGTAAATGTTAGGTATAGTTGATACTAAATAAACACATTATATTATAATGATAATTATTATAAATTATAAATTATAATAAATAAACATTGAGTATTAAAAACCGGCAAATTAATTTCTATTGATTTTTATGATAATAAAAAAAAATTGTATCGACATTTCTTTATTCTTAAACTAATTTGCAATTTTTTACGCTTGTTTTCTTTCTTACACTTATTTATTTATATTTTATATACAAACAATATTATCGTCATTAAAATCTTTAACAATTAATTATTTTATAACTAATAATTATTAGTTAATAGCACTATTTAAATGATATTTAAAATACAAATATCACTGGCATTATAGTAACAATAACACCTAGGGTACCATCATAGACCTTATACTGAGTAATGAGTATAGTAAAAGGTCTATGGGTATCATACATATTATTATTTAGTCATCAAATACCTATTTAAATTTAAATAAACATTATAATATTAATTATTGATTAACTAGGTACATAATAAGTAGTAACTATAAATAACATAAATCAATAGTTTGACGCCCAGTTAAATGATAATAATAATCGTTTAAATAATATTATCTCAGCAGTAAAGAAAATCAATAATTGTTAATTTCTTTATGTTTGATAAAGCTTATATGACTGCGTTTTAAACTTCCACTATGATACTGAGCTATAAACGTGTCGCCCAATGAATTGAAAAATAAAACTCTATAGATAATAGGTAGGTACCTATGTTATTTTTATTTTTCTCTCTCTCACGGAATATAATAATATTATTGTTCAAATGCGAAGCATATTCTCGAGGGCATAATATTTTAATATTCGGACTTTTTAGGAGATTTTTTAGCTACATTTTAAACTATCGAGGCAGGTGCACTTGTTTAAGTGTTGCCAATTTTGGCTGACCCCTCAGTCGAGGAATAGGTATACACAAAACATCATAAATAAAAAAAAAAACGCTCGTACGACGACGGCGGTTGAACTCGAGCCAAGAAATGCGCGCAACGATTTTCCGGGTTGCAACAACCCACCCACCGGCCCCAACAGCGGCGGCCTAGCCCATAAATCTCAGCCTTCGATGCGACTTAAATAACTATACACCACTATGCGGCATTATAACAATATATTATACAGTACACACAGTCTTCGTCGTCGTCGTTTTTTTCACGCCATTGTCGCTTTTCATGGACAGAAGATAAGAAAAATAATAATATGACTTGGAAGAAACTCGGCCACCACGACTGTGTGGGGATAGTTGTGAGGATGGACGGGCGTATACATAACATCACCGCCGCCGCAGTGAAATAATCGCGGACTGCCTTCGGTCAATAGGCTAAATTAGATATAATATTATATATAGGTATCCTCCGTACACTATATACACGTATTATAGATACTGAAAATTAATTTCTATCAAATACAGATTACGTGATGCACTGAATGCAGCAGAGCAGCAACACTAGAGCTCAATCGACCGGACATTTTTGACCTACTTCTCTTGGCGGGCACGACGTTCCGTCGTGTAGATACAGACGGCACGCATTTATATTATGTACAAATAACAAACGACGATTCTCTCTAGCTAGGGCTCTCGTTAGTTTTATTAGCTCTCTGCGACTTTACAACAAAGAAAACAGTTTGCGAAAACAAAAGAGTCGGAAGACGTAAGAACAAAAAGTACAATAATATTATAATAATACATTAATAAAAACTATTTGTAGAAAAAAAAAAAGAGCACGCATCTCTTAACAGTCTGCATGAGTGGACACGTGAAGCATCGTCATTTTTAATTATACGAATACGTAAGTAGAGCTCGCGATATTATTATGATAATTCTATGTACCTAATGTTATACAACATTTAAATTACAAATTTTAAATCAGAAAAACGGAATACACGTGGGCCTAGCATTTCTTCTATTTTGACAGCGCCATTAACATGTTCCACCTGCAGAGACGGTGTTTGTTTGTTAATCGGTATCGAAAATACGAATACGTAATGAATGGTCAAATTATGTCTTTCGAAATGAGTAATGGTGACTTATAGCATACCATTTTATTTGAATTTAAAATGTACTTTGTACATTATACCTAAAATGCTAAAACTAATTATACATACATTGTCTAATAAGTATATATATTAACCATAAATATTAAAATTTTACCAATAAAATATAACCTGGCATTTTAAATGTATCATTTTCGTTTTAGTGTACGATAGTTTTATTAATTCATTTATTTAACTTTATTTCACAAAAAAAGAAACTACTGGGTCCTACAGTCACTCGTGATGGTGCTCAGTAAAAATAAACGAATCGTATAATTATTTTAATAAAAGTTTTCAACAGAATTCATTGTAATTTAATAAAACCCATTAAGAATAGTAAAATTTTATGTTGAACCTTCGAACCAAGTTGGTAAATATCGTTAAATGTTAATAATATAATATTATAACATAGTAAAAGCAGCTAGTGGAAAAATTTGAATATGCCTACGTAATCTTAAAACTATGACACCAGGTATAATACTATGACACAAATAGGTGCAGTACTTGAGTTTGACAAATTATACAGAGCAAAACTTAAGACAAGTCGTCCTTGTGAAAACCATTTAGTCTGTTGCACTGCAGCTAAAATGTGTAATATAGAGTATAAGACGCTGTGAATGAAATAACGCGTTTCACATTGGTTGTTTTTTCTTTCACTTAAAATAATATTAAATAAAATGAAGTACGAACGTAATACTAAGGAAATACAAATAAATGTAAATAACAAACCCGCGGACGTAACATTTAACTAAAGTAAGTCCCGTGATTGTTTATTTAGAACACCCGTCAGCAGTATTATGTACTACTACTACTACTAATAATAATAATAATAATAATGAAACGCGTTTTATTTTTTGTACGTTTTGTTGATTTTAATTGACAAGTATAGTAATGATTGGTAGGTAAACATTATTTGTACAAAACAAATTAATGTTATAAATGTAAAAAGCTCTATCGTGCACCTCAATTTCATTTCGAACAAACTAATTATGAATTTACAACGGAGAGAAAACTTATTTTTTAATGAAACTTTGAAAGATGGAATTTAACAGGCAGCCATAACACTGCAACGTACAATATTATATTGTACGCACTTAAAGCAATACAATGTGAGGTTTCGTTATTATAATAATACATTTTGTATATGCGTCGACGATAATATTCTTTTACACATTGTAGAACGAAATCACATCGGGAGGAGGCGGTAGGAAAATTAATCAACTGATACAAATCAACGAATAGGGTAATAACCGTATGAAAACATAATATTGTGAGGTCTAAATCGCGTACACCACCATGCATACGCGGTTTCGTGGAAAAATAGCGTCTTAAAAGACAGACCGTATGTGTAAGTGCGAAACACGCCGACGCTGCACTCACGCGTGTGCACATTACGGACCACCGGCTGCAACGACACAACATTGCAGTAATAATAAGAAGAAATAATAATAATATGCACCAGGAAAACCGAACGTCGTGTGATTCGTATCGGACACGTGCGCGGCGCGTTGTTAAGTTGTAAGGTAGTCGTCTACTCGTCTAGGTACCATATTAATATAGGTAACAATAATAATATACATTTTTTTTTTTATTGATCTTAAGCCCGACAACTATGGCCATTAGCTGATAATATAAATTATAGAATACCAAACTGTCGCCCGGGAAAAAGTGTAATAATAATAACATTATGATAAAATACTGGTCCGATGCAGTTTCTCCACCAAACTTGTAGTGATCAATTCTTCTTTTCTTGGCAATCTATAATCCGCCAACAACGAAAATCATGCGATTAGGTAAACCCTTATGTCCAGATAATTTTGAGAGAATTAGAGCTACAGGCAGTGGCATACAGAACTATTTATAAGCTAGAGGTAAAACCAAAAATTAAAGACCCACCTACGCGACCTACCAAAAATATGAAATTTTATGTCACATAAATAACTTTTTTTACAGCAAAGAAACAAAGTCATACTTTTAAAATTTATCATACGCCCACCCATTTCAAACTTATGCTATTGCCTAAAAAAACACCACTTCGTCACGCCACCGGAACTTCTAGGGACCCCCATAATCTGCTGCGATAAATGAAAAGCATACAAAACTTTGAATCAACTTTGATTTACCCTTAACTGTCAATCACAGTGAATAATATGTTATAGACCCAAAAACTCCATATAACCCAGCATATCCAAAGCTTATGGCGGAACTGCATTCGTCTTTGATCAAAAGACTGCAGTTTCAGTAGAAGATGGTGGAGATCTATGCATCCATCCCAGACAAAATACTCAATATTTAAAGGTTTTCTGAACGAAACACGGCAGCAATCTTTTTAGAGTAATTTATAATTTGTTTTTTAGGTAGGTTATGTAGGTATAGTTAACATTAAGGTTACATTATATAATGTATAACAACATTTTATGATAAATTAATATAATAAAGTTAATAATATATAATTAATACACTTTTATAAATGATTTGCTCGATTATTTGCAAGTACCTATTTTTTGTATTTGATTTTTTGCGTCCTTGCAAATATTTGTCGTTAAAATAAGTAAATCGCTTAGGACACCGATACCAACACAATTATACGTGTGGATATTACGTTACAACGTTTGAAACTGCAGAAGAAAAAACTTGTATATTATTATTATGTAATTTTACTCTTAGCCTTTTCTGGTAAATTTCTTTTACACAATAATTTTTGACGAAACACAACAATGAACAACAACGCGTAAACACATCAAAAATAACGTCGATATAACGAGTTGTATTGAAGGGCATTGGAACACACGTATTTTTCATACGTTTTAAGACCAATAAGCGGATGGTAAATTATAAACATACTTCGGAATATCAGATTTAAATTTTTTATACATATGAACTCTTTGACAAAATATCTAGGCTTTTTAGGAAGTCGATTTTCAATTTTAAAAGACCTTAAAATTAAGATTTTTTTTCAAAAATCCCATGAAATAATTGCTTTACATTTGTATTTATAATAGGCACATCTGATTTTAAATCATAAAGTGATTCATAAAATTCATAAAGAGCATAGACTAGAAGCTTAAATTCAACCATTTTTTAAAAATTACAATCGAACTTCAGGAAGTATGTTTGATTTACTACCGATTTTAGAAGTTTTTATAGTAATACAAACAAGAATATTTTGATTTTTCACGATTTATTGACATGTGCGTACGCGTGAGAGTGTTGCATCCGTTGGCGCCTTGGCGGTCGCCCGACTCGGCATACAGCGATTCTCGGAAACACACACTAATGTCCATTTACTACTCACACATAGACATAGTCCAAATGTTTTTTGTCATGTGAACTTCTAAAAACATCATATGCTGAAGTCCCCTTAAGAGAACGTAGCATACGAACGACATAGTCAATTTTGTTCACCAGTTTCAACTTTCAATAGTGCGTGCTGTTAGTTTTGATATTAAAGTGAATTTTACTTACTATCAAACTTTTAGGTAAGAACATTATCTGTGTTCTCTTGATGGATTTTTACGATATTTTAATTTTTAAGTGAATTATATAAGAGCATTTTTAAATATTAATATTTTACATACCTACATACTCACTTAAAAATTAAAATATCGTAAAAAACCAACGAGAGAACCCAGATAATGGTCTTACCTAATACCAAAACTAACAACACACTATAGTTGAAACTGGTGAACGAAAATTTGCTATGTATACAACATATGCGGGTGCGACGTCCTCTTAAGGGAAAGAGGTACGTACATTATATTTTTACGAGTACGACGACCGCGCAGGCCGATCACATTATGGTACGACAATGCCGTGCCGATAGGAGGGAAAATTAACGGCGGTGTCCTGCGCTGTCCCGGGGGAGGAGCGGGTCACACGAAAACGGTACGAAAAAATAAATAAAATAAAAGATTCTACTACCTCCACCGTGGAGTACCGATCCGTTAGTAGCGGTGGAGGTCGACCCCTCTGGGAAAATGCCGTCATATTCGTATAATGCGGGTAGTGGGTTCATATAATATTATTATTATCTACCCGCCTGCCCGGCCGAAGATAAAAAATATAAATGAAAACGTCAATAGGCAGTAAAGGCACGTCGCACGTCCTTGCGCGACGGAAAATCCGGTAAACGACGCCCCCGGCACCCGGACCGCGTGTCCTTACCACGGTTATCATTCTACTCAAGTAAGTATAGATACCGTGGCCGTGGTCGTTACGCAGCCTTACCACTAAGCAGTCACGCACACACACACACTACTAAACACCAACTGCAGATCATCTCTGGTAATTAATTAATTCATTGTTTTACTTTATTTTTTTTTCACCGGTATACGCAGCAACACTTGACTGACGTCGCGGTCGTAACATCTGGGTCGGGTGGAGACGGTAAATAATAATAATTGTAATTATTATTATTATTATTAAATATATTATTATCTCGGCCGCCCGTAACGACGTATTTGCGTGGGAGGAGGACCTCGTTTTCGGTACGCACCGTATAAACGCGTTGCCCCGTGTCCGTTCTGCAGTGTTCGGACTACAACAACTTTACTATAATCTTATATAATACTATAATACTAAACTACAACAGGCACTATTATAATTTATAATAATAATATATAGGTACGAGAAGACGACGACGCGCCGCAGGTGAACGACCTATGTGTGGTAATGTGGTATACAACTACTACTACTACTACTACTACTACCGTAGTGTACCTATATACCATACATTGATACCAAGACCATTAAACGCACATACATTTATTACCGCGTTATTACTACTATAATATACTATAATATGTACAACTTACGTGCGTATAACACTTATCGAATAGAACCGACTAGGCGATACACACAATACGGACTCGATCGATACCGATATACACGCGACTCGTCGCATAATAATAATATAATATTATTATAATAAATACACACAATAACGCACGTATTATATGGGCCTCGACTCCGTGCTTGTCTTTGTGTATACCGTTCGCACGGTTATTATTCTCTCTCTGATTTCCTCGGAAAAATATATTGATGATAATTAAAATAATGGTTATGAAAACTCTATCTGGCTCAACAAATCTCAGTCGCCGGCACAGCAGGCTGTATATTATGAAAAAATAGCCTCTGTCAGAATTTCACTGCCTCATAGATCACCGTGTTATGAATATACATTTATTTTTTTAAATCCGTCGATGCGAATCATACAAACATTTAAAAATCACATACACGTTACAGCGTTGAACTTGTTGACCGTTATTACTCTTATAATAATATAATACATTATTAAGGTGGTATTATATTTACGGCACGACCAAATTTGTACTGAACGAGAAATGGGATTTCAAAAAATTAAACAATATTTTATATATTATGTAGATTATGTCATCAAAACGTCGCTTCGTCTATAACGAGTGTCGCCAGCGGTCTAGACCAATTAACGTCAATATAGATAATACAAGCACCACGACGCCATCTCATAAGTGCCGGCGGAAAGGAGAGTCCGCCAGACAACATTTACCTTTCTATAATATCATCGTTGTGACGTTGTTAATCGATCAGCGCGTAACGTGAACGTCGATCGGAAAAGTCGGAAAACCCACCACACCTAGCAGATTCACTAACCGCACAAGCATCGACGTGTGATGGGAATCTCCGCGCCGGATAAACCGAATCCGGAAGAGGACGTGTCAAAAGCAGTGGCGTGACCGAGAGAGAGCCACACCCGGGCCCGGACGCAAAAAGCAGAGTACTTACCTAATGTTTTAGCTTAAATATAACTAAATATTTTTCTTCAATAACTCAAATTCAAAACCTACCTACCTACTTAATTTAACTTTAATTTTATGAACCTGTTGCAATATGTTAGTGTACGGTAAGCGACTGGTATGACTTATGCCACAAAATCATTAGATTAGATCGATGGCAAATTAATAGGTAGTGAACGGTTACTACAAAAAATTAACCGGTGGTAAGATATTTCTACCAGATTTTCGTTAGATTATAATAGCTAACCCCCATCCTATACCAAAATAATTATCTCTTATCATGTTATCACTATTTGTTAAATTAATATTGATAACATGTGCCATTAATTAGGAAAGAGAATTATAAATTGTAATCGTCCATTAGAGATAGTGACAAAAATCTAAAAAGTGTGACCGGTTTGTAACCAAAGTGATCTGTTTTGGTAAAACGAATTTCTTTTTCTTCACCGATCATATAATTTTAAGGGGAAATAGTCACCGCGATTACAAGTAACAAATTTCTGGATGATTACTGCAAGAAATACAAAAGTTTTATTATAAACTTTAAATGTCGTTGTACGTATTTTCAATTATGCAAAAAACATTAAAATTCAGGAAAATTTAAAATCCGTTCGAGTTTTGCATTGTTCTCACTCTAAATTCTAAATACGTACTATACTATAAACCATCTATAATATCCTCGTATTTATAGAGGTCTTCATGACTTCATGAATCGATATATCTAATAAAATATGTAATATTTGAAAATTGTATAAAATAATTTTAGTAAGTGGATGAACAACTCCCATTTGATATCCGGGATACTTGCCTGGATTGAGGGGGGCTGTTGAAAATTTTACTCCCGAGACCAAATTTTTAAGTTATGCCATTATAATCGGGAGAATGAAAAATGGCCACTGACGATAATATGATAGCAACCTTTATTTTCTTCGAAAAATGGAGGTACTTTAGTACCTAAAATTCGTATACATCATTATTCTATAATACTATATTATATCTAAATCTAATATTTCAAAATGCGCGCTTTACGAAACCATCACAGAAATTCACCACCAGAAGCGTGCGCATCAGCGGCTACTTTTCATTCTCTCAACTATAGTTTAAACAGAAAAACTACATCGTAAACGGTGGGTCTATAGCGACTCGGTCGGGTTGCATATCTGTTGTACTTTAAATTTCTTTCAAAACTTCTACCGGCGATCCTCCCCACCCACGCCCACCACCTGCACAACGCACGACGCGTTTTTAATTGTCGCGGCCGAAACGTGATTTTTATTGACCGGACGATTTGTGTGTGTTGCAGTGTTTATAACGCGTACTTATTCATGAGCACATTATAATAATATACGATATTATCACCGCGCCGCTCCTCCGGGCGGACCGACAACATTGCGTCGTTAGGAATCACGTCGTCGTTTATATTATTAAATATTATTATTATCACTATTATATATTATTTTATATTCCAAGGCCGTCGGCCGCCCATATGCGCGGCGGTGGTCTGCGGGCGATGGCGAGCGGGGGAAAGGCGTACGCGAGTCTTGAATAGGAGGTGAACTCAGAGTAAGAGGAGGAGGAGGAGGTGGAGGAGAACGACGTGTTGTTATACTCGTCGCCGTCGAACACGGTACGATGGTTTTCGGACACCCGCGAGACACCGGAGAGCATACAACGCGTGCACGTGTGCGCGCGCACTAAGGAGACCCGTTAAAAAACGAGCGCCTGTAAAGACTACAGTACGCTTTTCTCGCGGTGCGGTGCACTGCACTCAGTGTCAGTAGATCTTACCCCGTTTTTCATTCCACAATAGGTATAAAAATATTATATATATATATATATATAACAGTACCTACGTCGTTTGTATTCTTTTCTCTTTATTTTCTTCTCTATCTGAGCTTCCTTTGGTCCTCCCTCCACCTCCCTGTTTTCCTATCGTCACACACCGCCGTCCAGGTCTCTGCGGTATAATGTTTACACGACACGAACGACGATCGGTAGCGGTGGTGGCTACGGCATTTTCCCCCTGTTCGGCGATCGAAATCCAAATAATGTTTGTTCAAATTACACTGCGTTTGTTTAGCGCACAAACCACCGCCGCCACCGCAGCCTACACGACGCGAAGTTGGTGAGAAGGGAAGTTGCGGTAATCGAACGTATAGCAATAATAATAATAATTTGTATTTCCTATACTAGTGTGTGGGAGACATGTCACACGAGAAAAACACAACCATGCATGTAGACGTAGTATCGTGGAAGCCTCACAAGGGTTGATGCGCCGACAAAACCGATGGCTGATCCTAATTAAACTAAAAAAAACACCTTACTTTTTATCATATATTATAATGCATTTTACTGCACGCATTTTTTCACCTATAGAATGCGTGTTTCGTATTATAAGTATATTGTCAGTGTCGATGGGAAAATCGATACAAGCAATGAGGTGGTGCGTGATGGCGATAATTGGATAAACATGAAACACTATTTACGTTTCAGAAATTTAAAAGAAAAACCAATTCTGAAAAAAATAGGATAAGACGTTTTTTCATGTATAAGTGATCATGAGGGGGGGGTGCGATTTTTCTAAAAATTAACGAAAGAAACATTGTATAGTATAAAATTAATTTATTTTATGTGAACGGTATAAGGAAAATTACCAATTACCCCTTGGTCTGCTGTGGTTGATTCTCCCACTTTTGTATATTTGTACACGCGGGGGCGGTTTTATGGGGAAAAATCCATTAACTCAATCTGCTAAAAGGTATTATACTTTCGCGTGTATCGCGTGCTGTTTTTATAATATTCTCTGCAATAGTTGTACATCGGAATCAAATTTGGAGACATCTCGCAGGCGACGCAGGCCCATATACCCACGACCTTCCCACACGCGTACTCGAGTCTTTTCACATACGCACACAGTAAAATAAAACGCATTATCCAATACCGGATCCAACACACAAAATTATTGCTACTTTCCGTTGGTTTGTTTTCTCTCCTCTAATCCCTATGAATCCAAAGTAAATAGTTTTAACTCATAAGTCATAACCATCCATTAGTGTGCATGATAATAGTGTAATAGATATAGACGTAGACATCCGAAAAACACGTGCCATTATGGCGATAGCCAGTGGTGTGACCGAATAACAAAACAACAAAAGGCCTAAAAGGGTTACAAATATAATTTTTTCTCGATCTGGGTATGGTGGGTGAAGGCAATAATTACCGTGTCCACATCATGCCGGGTGTTACCTTGTTATATACGTATTTAAAAAAAAAAGTGTTATCATGTAACACACACACGCCACCGCCGCATCGCCTCCTCAGCTCGTGCACGCATCATAATACGTACACTATTGTTCGCATATCGACAGCTCTTCTACAATGTTACGCCTTAACACCTACCTATATACGTACGAATAATGTATGATCTATGACCTACGGGCGAGTCATCATAATGTCATATATTAATATACTATTTAATTCGTCCTAGAGACCTATAATACTTGTCTATTGCAGAGTTTTTGCGTCGTACCGCCAACTATATTACACACGGAACAATATACATGTAAGGGGGAGGGAGGATGATATCTATTTAGTTGACGGAGATTTTGTAGTTTGCTGAGAAAAATAATAAAACGCCATTTTATGAAGTGCACGATACACAGTCATCGTATCTTTGTTTATCGGACGAGTCCCACTATTTTTTTTTTTACAATTATTAATCCGGCCGATTGCGGACTAGATCTCGTCCTATAAAATAATTAACAATTTCACAAATAATGTTTAAACAAGTTTTGTGGACCAAATCGTAGCGCAACCGCTTTTATAGTTATACGTTTCATTCAATTAAATTATGTATGAACATTTTTTCCACGATTTCTGAAGGTCGCGAGCTGAACACATTGAAATTGAAATACACTTATAATGATAGGTATATGCGATATGCCATTAAAACGTTTCGCCTAAAAATTGATTAAAAACAGATCTATCTACGGCGTGCATATTATGTTTGAAAAATGTATTCATTGGTTGTATTATTTTATCTGGTTACGATACTACGCCATTTGATTTGGGCATAGGTGGGCTGCTGCGAACCAAGATTATCAAAGGACAAGACCACAAGAGGCATTTGGCGACCTCCCGCTATAGGTACGCGGTAGGTATGTAATTTAAAAGAAATTAAATAAAGCATGCGTGCGTGCACTTTTATTAGTTTTCAAACTAAATAACGCACGAGAAGTCAAGGCCGAGTCAATATATTTGTGTAACCCTGTATGACACCGATCATGCAATATTGGGCTTTGGCCGAGAAACCCACCTACGTGTGTAAGAATATTGTATTCAGCAGAAGGAGTAGAAAAAATACAGTTACTACAACGATAGACTGGTTTATTGCTCCAGGCCAGGCTCACCGTGTTTTGTGCCCAATAATAATATTACTAAACCGGCTGCGTGGGTCATTTCGTTTGATAAATTCAGACACGTGCTCTTTTATTGTTAGTACTACAATATTCTCCACAGAGTCTTAGAGCATGCCTAGAGCATGGTAAACAGAAAATAACAAAAACAGAAACACCATTTTCAAACATCCAAGTATTTCGGTACATGTAACCGGAACTAAAATGTTTTCTTATCGAAAATAGGTAGGTTCTACAATAATTTTATTAAACTAAATAATATAAACTTTGTGAGCAGTATTTATTTTGTAATATAGTTTCATATTTTAGTTAATTAATAAAGTTTTTTTGGCTTGAGATTTGTACCTATTATATCTGAATAAGTATAAATTTAGTAGTTTTTTTTTATCCTATCCAGACTGTCAATAATAATATGGATTGATTGCCTTTAAAAATACTAAATTATTATTTAACTATAAATCGTACTACTTATATTATATTGTGTATTATAGATGGATAGAACCCACAAGAAAATTTTGACAATTTAACCAATTCAATAGTATATGATAGTGATTCGTGAAATTTAGAACCTATTGCAATTATTAATAATATTATATATTATTATATACTATTTAAAAGAATATAAAATATTTGTGTTTATCTTAAAAAACGATTTATATATGATGAAGTATGACCAACACATGTAATACACATACGCACTTGCAACATAATAAAAAATAAAAACAACATTTTTTTGGTAAAATAGACTATTGTTTCAGTCAGTTATAACTTATTGATTATTATTATACGATTAGATTAACATTTAGGTTGATTTCAAAGACTTGTCAGCAGATGTCTGTAGAGTGCAATAATAATTAACTTAGGAACAAATACGATTATAATAGAAAACTGAACGACGAAATTATATTATACAATTAAATATATAATCTTCAAATATTGGTTTTAGAAACTATAAATAAATGATGTAGTAATGTGAAATAAAAAAATTAAGAATCTATAAACAATATAATGATATTAAATACTATATACTATAAAGCATATTATAGCATACATGTGTCATTGAGATCTCTCGCAGAAATAGCGGGATGAAACATGAGTCATCGAGTGCGGATGTGTAAGAATTATTATTCAGGAATTTAACCATCACCTGTATAATATTATCATATTTAATATAGTTACGCAAAAAATAAAAATAGGTAAATAAATGTACCATTCATTTTAATCAATTTGAATCTTTAAAATATAATACGTTATTAAAACAGTTAATAGGTATTAGGTACTTAAAACTTATAAGTTATAATAGCTATATAACTTACGACTTATTATTATACAAATAATTCTAATAACTATGACCAGATTGAACTACTAACAAAATAAATAAAACAAAACAAAAAATAAATATTGAGACACATAACAAATGAAGTTTGTAATGTTATTATAATTTATAGGTATTTAACGTTTAATAAAGCTTTTATAATAATTATTATTTTATATTATTATTTGCTGATACGTTCTAATTACGTCACAACAAGTTTTGATTTTAATTATTATTACTACTATTCTGTTCTCAAAATTGTTTACAATATTTTATAAATCAATTAATTAACCGTGATATAAAATTTAAAATATATATAATTAATGAGGTAACTCATTTATAATTTGGTTCAGTTATTTTTTAATGATCTGTAGGCCAAATTGTACAAGGACGAAGATGGCTTATGAGGTATGATCAAATATGTTGTAATAGTTATAAGTTTATAACAATTTAAAATAATAATAAGATATATAACATCATAATATCATATTTGTACAACACACGACCTATAATGAAATTATAATATTTTCAAAAGTTTTGATTACTATTTGACAAATGAAAACTTTATGAAACAATATAATATCTACATGCATACATAACCATAAAACATTTTTAGATTAATACATGCAAGTGCCTTGGCCTTGCAAATGCATTTTAATTTTTAATAATGAAACGATTAGTTAATTGCTTTATCTATATTATTCATTAAAAATATTATGTCAACATTCATCAAACACGCCGATAACGTATTCAGAAAATCATAATATATTAATTTTATAGTTTTATACTCTATAACCCATGAAATGTGCTTTTAATGAAATATTTTTAAACGTTAAAAAAAATTGAACCGTATTAGACTGTTTACGTACTTCCGAAACTAAATTACCTATCTTCTTTAACTATTTGATTACCATTCATACTGCAGGAAGACATTATTACATGATAATACTATACAGTATATTAGTATATAGGTAATAGGTATATTTTTAATAGTTTAAGATGAATTATGTTGATGAATTGACAGTATTTGATACACTTATTTACAACGCTACTATAATATAATAAACGCAGACGTACAATTTTAATTATTTATCGTCAGATCGTCTATAAATCGATTTATATTTAGGTAAATAAAAAATATATATTTATTATATAAAAATAAATAATAGGTAACACTTCAAGAATTTATATCCATGATGAATGATAATTAAGTGTTCCGTAAAATAACATGACTTGTAAATAATTTACAATTATTGTAATATACTATTTGAATAAATGACCTGAATAAAAACTACTAAGACCTAATATGAACGCTGTCAACATAAATCGGAAATGACGGTCGAATTACCAGAGTAACACCGGAAGTCATAAACAAAAAAATTATAATTTAATGCAAATTTAGGAAATAACTGTTCCATAACAGTATAGATAGCCAGTATAAGTACTCGAATTTCAGAACTCAAACAATTTAAATTATCTACACACATGTTCCTTATAATTAAATTAACTATACTCGTTTATAAATTAAAATAGGTATAATAATAATAATGTGTTAGTATCTACATTTATAAATATTTTCCTTTTTCAACCGGTATACTACCAACTACTGCATAATGTATGTTTAAGTTACAATCGTAAAAAACATAGGAATCAGTAATGCGAATGATGTTTATAAATAACTATTTATATTATATACTATGTATAATAAATAAACGCTTGAAATATTAAAATACGCACAAGATTTTCAACGGGAAAAAAGCTTATAAGAGTATTTACAGTCTTTAGTCGCTGGTTATAGAAAATGAGTAAGTTGCAGTTGCACAATGCGTAAGCCGCTACAACTAAATTTAGATATCTACCTAATTTTTAAAGTTGAACTAACATATTACATTAAAACGTACACTATACATAACAGCAAAATTCAGATTTTTAAAAACGCCATTATTTTTGTTGTATTTTGCTTTATTTATAATATATATTAATATATTGTAAACTTTAAATTTAAATAATATTTGTCCTGAGAAAAAGTCAAAGAACGCATATTTGCGATTTGATTTTTTTTTTTTTCTAAGGTATCGAGAACCGGAGGAGGAACCGCGTTAGCATTACTTCTCCTCAGCTATTTGATTTACGAGGTTGTATTATCGTGTACTGAGATAATAACAAATTATGCTGGTAGGTTTTTGGGATTGTGTCGAAAAAGAAACACGCAGATAACGGGTTGCGAGACCTAGTGCACGGTGCATAATATAGCGCGCATTCCAGCAGAGGCTCGTCACGACGACGACGAGTGCCGTCTGTATAGGTAGTTTGGTACCCCTAAAGAGAGGAAGAAACGAGAAAAAATATAATAATAACGTTTTAGTCGCATCATCCCCGAACAGCTGCAAATGCCAGCGGCGTGCACTCATACACTCACATACACATACAAACAAGATGGGCACCGGAGACGTATTCTATTATATGGCATATACTCTTAAATAGTTGTATAAGAAGAGTGTAGCAGCAACAGAAGCCAAACGAAATTCCACTCGTTCCTACGTTTTGGTTTCTATACACGCATGATGTGAAGAGATCCCCTAACAACGCATAGCTTACAACACAACATTCGCGGTTGGTGGAGGGCCGAAGAGGGGGGGACTTTTGGTTGGTACAATTAATAAATGAATACGACTACGAACTAGTAGAACATAAACAAAACGAAAAACCGACGATAAACATATATTATGTATATTACAATATACAGGGTAGGGCCAAAAGTCAACAATTCACCGGCATATACACTAAAACCGGAAAAAAATCATTAGCCCACCCTGTAAACGTGACGAAACACATTAAGCTAAGGGCGGTGGCTTCAAACAGATCGAACACACGTAAATACCGATAGAATATTATAATACACACGCGGCGGCAAGTAAGGTTGTATAGGTGCACCTCTACAACATAATATATTATAATATACATCTTGACTATATACAGACACATTCGCGCACGCAAATTGCAACCCCGAGGCACATTTTTTTTCAATTAGTCATTGTGTTTTGTATGAGTACATTGATTACAATGCACGAGATACATCTGTACCTCGATTTATACATTATGCGTATTTCAAATTTTCTCTAACATGACGATTAACGAATTCAAGGTTTGCGATACGATTACACCAACTGGGCCTTTCGTCAGCTGATCGTGTGTAAGACAAAAAACCGTTAACTATGCAGCGTATATATTCAAAATGAAACAAGAAAAAAAAGAAAAACTGAACGTTCGAACCGAAATACCAAAATGGTCAATTCTCACGACGATCGTTTCTCGACTGATCGGGCTGTAAAATAACAACACAAACGCGGGCCATTGATCATCGTTCTTTAAAAAAAAAATTATATACACAAACACGCACACATAATATTATTATAATGGTATCGAATCAAAAAATTCGCCTTCACAGCTGCTAGTCCACCCGCCAGCCTGGCGATGGTTTTTTTTGTTGTAATATGCAGTACATAAATTATAATATAATATTATGCACACACGCATAATCGATAAACAGATAAATGCATAAACGATAAACACACACACACACACACACACACACATTAGGTGTTCTTTTTTCGAGATGAGGTGCGCGCTCACGTCTCGCAAACATGAGGATACCGTGCGAGATTCGGTCATGGTATAGGGACGTTCGCACGCACAAAACTCTCGGTAAAACGGAAATTGCTTGTCGGCCGGCGGCGGCGGCGATGGCGTAGTAAAAATACGGGCCAAGACGAATTTTTACTGCGTTTCGGTCGGAATGCGCGCGCGTACGGCCACCGAAAGACGCGCGCGCGGTTGACACATCCGCTGCCGCCGACTACCTCGCTGAATGCCGATGCCGCCGCTGCCGTTGCTTTGGTGCTCCGTTCCCGCAGTATGCAGTGTGTAGCTGGACCGGCGCGCGGCGGCGGCAATGACAATGACCGGCACCGTCGAGTTGCAGTGGTTCTCATGGTGTGCGCAAGAGAGAAAAAATTAATAGTACGCACACATACACACCACGACTAGGTATAGCCGTATAGGTACGAAGCGGAATACGGTGGCCGTAAAACGCCTGTGTAGTGGTGTTAAAAAAAATCCCAAACCGGAAATTATATTTACTGAACCCGAACAAGAATAATATCGTCGTCGTCGTTGTCGGTGACGAGGCTTCTACATCAAATACTACTACTATTACTTACTAGTTATGTGCCTACGACGGACGGGACGAAATGGACGAACACCTTCCGTGCGAATGGTATACAACGATGAACAGAAACGTACCGAAACACAAAAGCGTGTGCTCTGAGAGGAAATTGCAAATCGGTTTTGGATGACGGGCTTTTTACGTTTTTTTTTTTGTTATTGCCGTCGCCGTTTTGTTGATTTTTATTTTATTTAATCTTTTTGTTTGTAGTGCGTTTTTTAACAAAACGATCGTTCCAAAAAACCCGTCTCGTTATTAATACCTTCCGTGCGAGAATCCTTACGCACCGGAAATCCTCGGGCGGCAAACAATGATATAGTTATGATTACTCTATAGATATAATATTATATATTATATATAAATACATTGCACAGCAATTTTTTTTATATTCTTGTACAAACCGTCCCCACCTACACCGATCTATTGAGACTGGTGATAATTCTAAGTGTACTAATGGAACACTAAAAATATATTTTAGAGATAACGCGCTATCCTGTCGATGCCTTGAGTGAGCAGACAATAAATAATATCGAAAACGCACTATTTTGTTTTTCCTCTCGTGTTTTGTATAATGTATTGTAATGTATAATTATAATGTATAATATTTAATATTATTTAGATTACCTATACACTGAAATACATTACTTATTATACCTAGGTATTACCTACGTATAATTTTATCATTTTATATTAACGTTTACGCGAGTGTCTAATACTACAAATTAATATCCGTTATTGAGTAACTCCCGTGTGTATAATATTATAGGTACGATGATTATTTCGACATTCGTCACGGGATAACTGTGCACAACTCGGATTATGGATGTATATTTCTGCGGTTTATATTTTATTATTATTTTATATTATTGAAAATATAATACACGGAAGACTTTGCAACACTATACATATATTAATGTAGGTATAATATTGCAATATAATGGGATAGGCCATCATTATCAATGTTGTTTACATAGAAAAATGTTATATAAAATATTAATACAATTTTTCGTGTTAAAAACACGAAGTTTGTTTATTAAGCAATAAAAGAGTGTAAGTTGAAATTAATCTATTATTACCAAACCATACTATAAGACATTTATGGAAAGGTTTTTTTAACCCGACCCAGTTCTACATCGACGTTCTACAACAAAACGCTCAGAGTAATATTTCCAGAAAATAATATGTCAGACGATTAGTGAATTTGAAGTTTTTAAACCCAAATCAACATCAAACCCTAATAATACAGGTATAAATTATATAAGCTATTTAAAACGTTTTGAGGAGAATTTTGCCTATGAGTTAAAATACATTAAATTTTCGTAGAAATCAACTGGTATGCGTGAGACTTGAGTAGGCAAAATTGAAAACATGTACATTTATTTATTGTTATAACTCATATTATTATTTTTTTTTTTTTTTTTTATTGGGTAACCCGCGGCAACATAGGCCATTGGGTGTGGGGAGGGCACTGTAGGTTTTATATTGGGTAGGTTTGGTAGGTTTTATATTGGGTAGGTTGGTACACGTGTGTGTTGTGTTTGGCAGAATTTCTAATGGGGCACCCGTAGGTTTCTGCCGAGCCCCGGGGTGGGGGGATGGCGGCACTTGTTCTCCGGACACCGTGACTTGCACGGAGAAAAATGCCGCCCAGTGGTCGAGGATCGAACTCGGACCGGCTGTGCCGAATCCGTCGCGTTAGACCACTCGGCCACCTCGTCCCCCCTATTATTATTTTATACCTGGCACGAATAGTCGAATAACGCACGTTTTTCGTTTCAGACGAAGTAACCGTTATTGATGTGATATAATTTTCTACAATCCAATCGGAACCGAATAACAATAACAATTCAAAAATATACATTTCCGACAAGTGCAATGAAAGCCGAACACGTGTAAAAAATAAATAAATAAGTACATATAAAACGCATTTACTGTAAAATAATAATATTATCTACGATATCCACTCTCATCACGCGCGCCAACTCGCATATACAACGTGCTCGCACGTTTAACAGTGGAAAAAAATCAAGTCGGTATTTATAGCTTTAGAAAGTGTAATGAAATAGCAATGTCTAATTAATTCGTAATATAATATGTACATGTACATAAAATTATGTATAGGTATACAATTTTCTTATATAAAACATGCCTCGTTACAATAAAGTACGATGCGTCGCCGGTGTCGTCTACCAAGGATGCGGCGCACGGTGGATGGTTAAGAAAACAAAGTAAACCGAATCATAAAAATGTAATTATTTTCTCCTATTATTATATGGTGCATTGTTCCGTAAACTTTACACGTCGGATAATTGTGTACACGACACAACAGGAACCGGGGGAAAACAATGGGAACGCGCGATATTTGTGAAAAGAAAACCAGGGTCCGCTAATTTCTGCAGCGCGCGCGTCCGCTTCGTTTTTGTTTAAAACGCAAAAACTTCACTAAACGGTCCACGGTTTGTAACTAATATATAAAATAGGTATTTAATGACAGTGGAATGACAAAAAACAACGATTTTTGTTATTATTATATTATTATGTCGTGAAAACGGTTTTTTTTATTTCAGAACGAAAACGGTAATACGCACTCAAACACGTTTGTTCGCGCCCTTTAAACCCCAGCACCTCTATTCTGGTATCGTTATTATTGTATAGAAAATCCTATTCCCAAGGGATGCGAAATCGTTTCGTAATGATACAATCCGAAGCGAAGCGCTAAGACCTTACTTGACGTACCTTAAGGGTTGAGCGGCAGTGAAGGTTAGGGAGGCAGGTCAACAACGTGATACAACAACTACCGGATTATACGGAGCGGATGCGATATCCCGGAGACCTTCGAATAAAATAATGACGAGATTTAACCAGATAAAAAGACCTATCCAGAGATTTGAATCACCCGAAAACTATTCCCCGGGGTTCGATACATCATACATCAAACGTTAATTTTAACGTCAATACGTCATCGTATACGATGCACACACAGTTTTCAAAACCTTAGTATTTATGTTTTTCATTGTTTATCAATTATTCGTTTATTTATTTTTTTTTTGTAATTCCGATGGAAACGCTACTCGTTTGTATGTGTTTTAACACGGTATGTCATTTCACAGCAGAATACACCAGCAACTATTGTTGTTTCATAATCGATTCATCCTTGAAACACCAAATCATCGTCTAATTAGGTAGTCCCGTAAAATGTGCGAAGTATAATATGTACCTAATGAAATATTAATAATTAATATCTAATTCTAAGTGAAGTGCACTAGTGCATGCCGCATACGTTTAAATTGTATGATATTAATTTCCATTAACTTCGAGCATGCTTAAGCTAAGAACCTGCATTTAACTACCCAAAGGACTAGTGGTTAAACGACAACAAGAATCAAATTATTTCCAAGTTCATGGGTTTTCTATGAATAAAATCCACGATTATTTAGATATTTAAATCGTAAGTACACTTCATTAAGTCTATTTATAATAATATGTTTTTCTATCACATAAGGTTTCGTTTATAAACCACCTAACCGCAATTATATAAAACGACTAACTAGTTCGTAAATGGCATAATACGAGATGTGTTCTGAGACAATACACGGCAATTAAATAAACGCTAAGAATTAATCACAGCATGTATTGGCGCGAGTACCCAACGATAGGTAGTACGATACCGATAACGAAATTTCGCAGTTATCATTTATAGCGTCGCACAATGCACTTTATACATTGTTATCATATAGGTAAATTGTTCTACTTATTAATAGTTTATAATATCCTGGATGAGTTTTTGGTCAATTAATACGGACTACTTTTCGCGGTTTAATGCGTCCAAATCGTCCTAATACGCGGTTTTACGAACTACTAGAAATCTAGAAGCGGTAGGAACCTAGAAACTAGGTAAACATTAAATAAAATGTAAAATTTTCTACCCGGTCCACGACGACCATTGTACGCTGCAAATCGCAAGTGTACACAAAATATCAAAACATTTCGACGAAAATACTAAAGATGTAGCAGCTATTACTATTAATAAAACTAGTCTCTAGTTAAATACTATCAAGGTTTCTCAATGTGTGCGGCGGCACATTAAAAATTAATATATAATATACCAATAATAACAATATTATAATCCGATGGGGTTATTTTCATGTCGTTTACACTAGTCAGAATTCGCCTTCTCCTCCCATCCAACGCCGGCCGGCGCCCGGCAGTCGGTGATTTAATAATAATTATTGTGTAGCACACGTGTAACTTGACGTCCTAACTATAATTATACTACATACCTAACTCGACGTCGGCCGAAATATTCAATCGCGTTTACGGTATTTTATCATTTTTAAAACCAAATTCGACGACTGTGAGGTCACGAATGACGATGACTATGGTGGTGATGATGATGATGATAATAATAATAATAATAATAATAATAATAATACTAGTAATAATACTAATGATAATAACAATCGGATCACCAGGGTGGTAATTAATGTAAATTGCGGTCAGCGAGTGGACTATCGAGTGGAGACTACAATGATGGAATTACTCCGAGGACGGGGGAAGGTATCGCTCTCGCGGCCTTTATTATTATAGCGTTATCAGCGAGTGGTCGGCGTATGTGTGATAAGCACTAGTTCGGTGCAACAAGTAAAGTAATAACTAACATCAATTACATTATAATCTTAAATATTATAAGTATTTTTAATGTGTATGCAATTCTACTTACTTCGAATCGACCACCGTCCTAGTGTAGTAGTAGCAGTCGTAGTAACGGTTGGACGACGACGTGCTGACGTCCATTTATCGACGGGGCACGGGGTAGAGTGGCGTCGATCCACCGAACGCAAACAATATTATCGTTCTACCACCGCGGCGACACTCGATAGATTCGTTTCGTTTCGGCGTGCGCCGCACGATGCACGATTATTATTCTACGGGTCGCAACGACAACGATGCGCACACTGAACAATTAGCACGTAAAAAGGCTATAATATTAAATAACGCACGAGAAGAAAAACGGAAATGAAAAAAAACCCACCTCGGAAATCGAACGGACGTCGGACACAAACACAACAAACGACAAACGCGCTCGGCACCGACGAACGGACTGACACGAAGAATAATAACAACGACACAAGTACACAACCGGATTCGGTGCGCTGGAGGGACGCGAATCGGAATTCGTGTGAACAGGCGTGGCGGTGGTGCTGGTAGTGGTGGTAGTGGCGGCGACGACCGATGTCTCTCCGGTGGCAGCGGGGCCGGTGCTCTCGCATCCTGCCTTCGCCTCACCACCCGGTGTAGGAGCGCGCGATATAATTAGGGGTTACCAAACCACGGACGGACGTACGCGCGCGCAATCGGCCGGGCGTGACCGTCCGCCCGGCCATCATCCTACCCACCGCACCGGCAACGTTTTCGACGTACGCGTTGCTAACTTCCTATCGGTTGATCGTTCGCACCACGGCATAAAAATACATAATAATGTAATAATAATATAATATATTGATATTATTATACTTCTTTTTGTTTACCTTTATTAACAAAAAAATCTCTTACGGAAAGTCGAATTAAATTTTTATGAGCGTTTGAAGTTCATATTATTACAACAATACAACATTGGATATTTATTCGATTTCACATGTAACGTTTTTCTTATTTTGTTGTAATTCAAAAATGAATAACTGTAGATACATGAAAATTCACTGAATGTTTATTTTATCAATTCCTATAATTATTACTATAGAATACTATTGGTATTATTATAAAATTAATAATATAATTGACAACAACAAAACATTTATTATTGACATTTTAAAATAAATAAATTGGAATTTTTTATTAAACTGTAATTTTATGACCAACTACCTATGTTCAAAATTAAAAATAATAATTTAATACTTAAATTAAATTTTTTTTATATATTTATTAATTTTTATTTGACTTTTTTTCCGTGGCTTATTTTTACGGTGGATTATTTTTCCGTGCCTTTTTTCTTGGTTTTTTTCCTATACATTCGTTTGCACACGGTTGCAACAACTGCAGTTACCGAGGACTGCTGTTTTCTTTTTCTTTGATCACACGAAAATTGTATTATATTGGAATATAATATTATATATTGGTTAATAGTTTGACCACACAAAAATCTGTACATTTTAAATGTTGTCGCTATGTCTCCAGAGTCTAGACGACGAACACTATCGTTTGAGCTATATACACTTGCACAATTTAGATAAGGACTTGGATGCGCTTATACCACTTATCATCCCCAACATTTAAATCAGTAGCCTCATAATTTATGACATTTATGGTTAATTAGTGAATTAGTTCTTATTATATAATAATAAAATTAATAAAGTATACAGTACAAAACTATTATTTTATAATATGATTATTGGACGGTGGGTGTTAAAGAGGGAAGTGAAATTGCTCATTGTATAATTCAAGATCAAGACCAACTGATAAAATAGCTAGGGGGCTTCATCATTCCCCCAGTTTTCTCATTGAAATTGCGCTCCTAATTTAACTTTTTTAACTATTAACTTTTTTTGTCAGCAAACCGGGTGTTTTTTATGTAGGCACACTGGTTGTATGATTATATTATAACTTATAGTTGACTATAATAAATACCTACTTCTATATAGACTTTATTATCCGGTGCGGATAATATTTCATGATTGGGTTTAGTTTCCAAAAAAACATGAATGAATTCACCATAATGTTTTTAATTATCTATTTATGCAATATGAATAGTAAATTAAAAATATGATAGGTATTATTTATTGAATGTACACAATACACATGCGTACCTTCTTTAACCAATTTGAATCTGAATGACAACCAAAGTATTGAATACATAATATTACATATACTATGTGAATCATAATGGATATCACTTAATTAACATACAATTTTGTGAACGTTTAAATCTTATTAGTATATTATTACAATATTACATATTACATGTATATTAATTTAGATACCTAACAGCATAAACATTATATTCTACTTTAGACTTGTGATTCAAAATTAAAAATACTCAATGTAAACTCACTTGTATCCTTATTATTTTTTATTTCCATACAAATGTTATGGAGATTCTGGTTAGCCTTTGCATCATCGTCAATGGCTGTTGACTGTTGACACCCATAGCAAATCCTATTACTTACGCTAAGCTACTGCATTATATTATAATATAAGATAAATGGCAACTAGAAGTATATTATATTGAGCTATTATGGAGTGTTAAAAATGTAGGTAACCCTCTTATAAATTGATTATTGACTATTAATATTTAATTCTGAATTATGATATAAAGAAGATATTATATAATATATACATATATATATATATATATTCCAGTTAAACATTATAAAAAAGTTAAGTGAATCTATTACCTCCGATTGTTATTTACACGGTAGATACCTATATATATAGTCCACAGCTGATGCGCACATACAATTTAATTTTTTTTAAATTTTTTTTTAAATTAAATTAAATCACACCCAATAACTGACCTAATCTATAAGTCTTGAGTGGTTTTTTGTTTAATATATAACAGTTTTTATATGTTACAATAATTATATGATACATATAGTATTATATAAACTATACACACAAGACACTGTATACCTGCAACTGCAGTGATTATTAATATTAAAATATAATAATGCACTGATTTTGCTGTTGAAATGGACGAACGTTTCGTGATACGTGTCCCCAACCTCCCCATCCAAAGAAAATCTAGAAAATTTCTATCCAAATATTTTGTATACGTCATTTGTATGAATTTGTTTGACGGTTCTTAGAATTTGTACGACACCAGTATTCGAGCAATATTGAAAATACAGAAGGGGGGCTGGAGACATGAATTATAAATAATAAGGTATTCAGTATAAAATATATGAATACTTCTAAGAACCGTCAAACAAATTCACACAAATGACGTACAAAATAATTGGATAGAAATTTTCGAACGTTTGAAATGGACGTATGTTTGCAAAATACACGTTAGTAGTATAATAATGTAGAGTATAGTATATTATACTCGAATAGCCTATTAAGTATTAATTATTAGACTTATATACTATTGATTTATTCAGTCATTAGTCATAGCCGCAATTTAAATTTTTACCTTGGGGATGAGAACTAAACAAATGTATTCCTAACAGACACATCATGAGCTTGAAGCTGTGGGAGAGGGGGTAGGGGTTGCATTAGTTCACCTTAAACGGCTTAAACCACTTTTTAGATCTTACAAGATTTTTACAGCACATTTTATTGATACATTGTCATTACTATAACCGCTAATGGATGATAGTATGATACTACGAATTTAGATAATATACTAATTATATTAAGCGAATGCCAGCGCACTATATTTGATTTTCCCTCTGACTCAAGCACTGTATAGTAAATTTAAAATTTAAAATGCAGTGTTGGGTAAGTTACTTTACTCATACCTCGTTACTATAAAATTACTTTACTTTTCAATCAAAAAAGTAACTAGTAACTATATATAACTACAATCTACATGCTACAACTTATGTTAAATTCACGTTATAGAAAAAAAAACATTTCACGTGTATTTTTCTAATTTATTTTTAACATATTTTGTTTTTCGACAAGCAACACAAGTAAAAATGCTATTTATAAGTATAATTTGAAAAATATTTATATAAATATTATAAACAGATCGAATTACTATTAATTTTAGATTCTGAGTGGAACGATGAATGTATTGATTTTACAATGATGTGTTTTTTAGATTCTGAGCGAAGCGATGAATGTATTTATTTTTGTGTATGTTACCACGGTTTGGGGCAGTAAAACTGCTTCGATTTTCTTCAACAGTATCTTGTTCGATGGGAAAGTGAATCTAGTTGTTGCATTCGGTAGGTCAAATTTTATAACTCTCAATAGTTTTCAAAAGCGCCGGGAAAAACAACATAAAAATTAAGAAAAAACGGGAATTTTTACGCAAAATCGGTTTTCGAGAAAATCGATTTTGGTTATTGATATATTGTTACAATAGCAGTTGAAAAATATTAAAAATACATAGGCACAATATATATAAGCATTTTAAGTTCAAATTTTGACAAAATTTATTAAATTTTAAATTTAATAATTATTTTGTAGTTAAAAATGTATAAAATGTTCAACTTTTATAGCTAAGGATTGAAAATTTAAAACAAGGCTCCACGTAAATAGGTTATATATAAATTACTTTATTCACAATAATATCATAAATTAATATACTTGGTAATATCATAGGCTGACTGACTGTTTTTGCTCAGATTCGTTTTTCTTATACAATGATATTATATTATTGAATTCAAATTTAACACCATACATTACAGTGACCCACTTGTAACCTACTGTACAGCAGAGCGATATCCACTTATCCACCTTTTTAAGTATTAAAATAATATATTTGTGTTAATAAAGGTACAAAAACATAATAACACCAGTACACGCGACTTATTTATAGGAAACCCTTTGTGTATTTTGAATAAAAATAAATTAAAAATATAATTTATTATATAAAATATATTTAAGAGGACGTGATACCCGCATGCGCTGTCTCGCGTCTTATAAATGTATAGCAAAAATCTGTTTTGCGCGGGATAGAACCACTCCGTCGATATTTATAGTAGAATTACTAAAACTCCACAACGCATAGGGAACAACTTTATCTGTGTCACAGCGTTTTTATTATTTGGATAACATAGATAAAATCAAAGTTATCAGTTTGAGAACATAAGGATTTTTTTTTGTTTTTTTCATTTAATTATTGCAAATCATTGGTGAATGCCATAAAAAAAAATAAAAACGCTACGACACAGTTAAAATTGTTCTCTATGCCTTGTGGAATTTTGGTAATTCTACTATAAATACCAAATGAGTGGTTCTATCCCGCACAAAACAGTTTTTTGGTGTGTTGTACATTTGTGTGACGGAGACAACTTTACGGGTATCACGTCCTCTATACGAATATTATATATCCGCATTATTGACATTAATTATAGTATTTATTATTATAGTACCGCCAGCGAAAAATGAGCCGCAATTGTAGCGCCCCAAGTGGATTTTTTCAGTAGGGCTGTCTAAAAACTATAGCCCTACCGAAAAGACGTCACCCGGGGCGCTACAATCGCGGCTCATTTTTCGCTGGCCTATTGGTATACGTTTTTTTCACGTTTTTTTTTTTATGTACTTATAAATAGTATTTATAATCAATGGTAATACTTATACAAGCCGAAAATTCGGAACGCTAACGCATTGTAAAGTATAAACACAGATTATATATATATTATATAATCTGCGTTATAAATTTATAGTATAGGAATAAATTCCTTATCAAAAGTAATTTCCATTACACGGAAAGAATTCGCATTAAAAGTTAATGTCAAGTTACTTTTATTACGTTACTACCCAATATTGATAATTTGTCTTCACAGAATCACTTCTGTTATTTAAACAGATAAAAACAATATCTTATATTATAATTTATAGTTATCTACATTGGTTTTTTTTTTATCATATTTCAATAAATATTTGTCTGTGATACAATGATCGTATTTTATGATACCTATTTTTTAATAGTCATAATTTGCATGACAGTTGTAGTATTCAAACATAGTAAGAAAAGTCAATCTACCAACCCAGGTAAAAATTCATTCAAATTGGTCCGGCCGTTCTCGAGTTTTAGCGAGACTAACGTACAGCAATTCATTATATATATATATATATATATATAGATATGTTCTCAACTTTATATAGTAATAGAATTTATATAAAAATACGTCTAACACGTCTTTTTTTGTTTTAACGAAATTCCATCGATCCATAATGAATTGTTAAAAAAAAAGCCGCGTACAATGACATGAGATATATCCTGTATATTTTTTGTGTAGTAAAAAATTATACAATAATATAAAGTCGTTAATATGTATAATAATACATTATTTTGAAGTTAAAGTTGAAAGGGGGCCCCCCACTAATTGTATGGTGTCCCGAGGCCCAATTGATCCTTAATCCGGGCTTGAACATACGATTCAAGATTGGTTCTGCTGAACCCAAATTTACTTTGTTGCACGTTGTTCCGAGAGAAAACAAATAGCTATAGTCAGTGGTGGATCTAGAATTATTTTTTTTTTTTTTTTGGGGGGGGGGGGCATGGTTTGGTTGTATTGCAATATTGCATTATACGGCCATTATCGACGTCTTTTTCAAGAAATATTAATTTTTAATATGTTCACAATTTTATAATTAGATAAAAAAAAAAATAAGAAGAACATTTTACAATTTGCTTTGATTATTTCATTATTCGTTGCTACTGAGAGTACCTACGATTTTCAACATTCAATGGGGCACTCAATAGATCCTTATACCATCATGGACAGTCACAAAAGTATACTTATTTATTGTTCTCTAGGAACTAATGAGTAATTTTAGCACAAAAAAAATTGTGGGAACAATCATATCTTATCACCGTGCACACGTGCTGTGCTTTATCAATCATCAGTTATCACTGTTTTTGTTTGTGAAATACTATCATAAATCATTATTCTAAATTCATATATGAATTTTCTCTATCTTACAATTTACTTCGCCAAATTTGGTTTTCCAATGTCAATAATGCGTTAATACATAATAACGAAAATAACGTACACCGCAATTTATTTTTGCTCAAAATGGCACTTCACACTAATGCAGTAAGATTCGGTTTACAGAGGATTTGTTTGGCACCTGTGTCGTTTCGATACAGTAGACAAGCCGCATGCCGTTTGGGTTTGGAATTTAGTTCCAGATCTAATGATGTCCCTAAACGTACCCCAAACGTGAGTCAATTTAATTATTAGTCTGTATTTGGTTGCGTATGTTTCATAGACCAATATGCTAAAATGCAACCAGTATGATCATTAAAAAATATACCGTATATTTGTTTTTACCGTAGATTCTTTATTGAATTGTCAAGTGCAATATTTCATACTTTTCCTAAACTTAAATAATGAATTAAAAAAATATATCTTACAGGTACGGTTCTTAAGCTCAAAAAATGAAAAAATTATCGATCTTAGTTACTCAGACATTGATCCAGTGTATATACCTATTAAGAAAGAAATTGTTGACGAACAAGATTTACATGAAGAAGATCAGCATTCAATCAATTCTGTTTGTTTTCATAATTAGCCATAACAGTTTATTAATAAAAAAAAATTGTAATAAATTCAATTTTAGGTTATTATTGGTTTTAGGAAATTGTTATTAAATGTAAAAGAAAAAATTTAAATCATGAAAGAAATCAGAAATATGATCAGTTTAAAGAAATTCCACTGGCATCAAAAGGATGGAAGAACAAGAAGGCTAAAGATGATTATTTTACTATTCATATTTATAATGATGTAAGTTGTATTTTTATCTACATTTTTATGAAAATTTGTATAATACTATTTTATGTATTTTCATTTATTCTTGAAACTAGGATTATTTACCTCAAAGTAGAAAGAGTTTTTATGAATTTAAAAACACTGGACTATCACAATCTATTCTTCATATTTTAAAACAACATGAAATCACTATTCCCTCACAAATTCAAGTAACCATCTTAACCCTTTCAATAAACTAGATAAAGTATTAAGTCATAACATTAATTTTTTCAGGCTCTTGGAATTCCATCAATACTGAGAGGGAATAATACTTTGCTTGCAGCTGAAACAGGTTGTGGTAAAACATTAGCATACTTGGCACCAATAATTCAACAAGTATTAGCTTATAAAGAAAAAGTAAAATTTAAAAATCAGTTCAATAGCCCATTAGCCTTAGTTATTGTACCTGGCAGAGAATTAGCTGATCAAATTGGAGTATGTTCAGTGCCTATGTTATAATATTTGATGGAACAATTTTAAAATGAATAATTTTGTTAAATGACAAGTATATTTTAATTCAACATTTTTATTTGTAGGAGATTGCCAATTGGTTTACTGAAGATTTGCCATTGAATGTAAAAGTAATTACTGGAGGACACACAAAAAGGCAGATAGTTAATCCTGTTTTTGAGGAAAATGATATAATTATTGCTACTTTAGGAGCTCTGAGCAAATTAACAAACACTGGTATGATTTTTAAGTCTTATTTTTTATCCTTAGACAGACCTCATTTATTGTATTATTGTTTTAGGCATATACTCAATGCGTTATGTACGTCATGTTGTATTAGATGAAGCCGATACTCTAATGGACGATAGTTTTAATGAATTAATGACTCATTTCCTATCTAGATTTCAAGTACAAATACTTTTTTTTAAAGCTATTTAAAACCATATGCATCAATACAGATTTTAAAATATTTAATTATTTAAGTATCGTCATTATTCAATATGTTATGTTTACAGTTTAAAGGTCGTAATGAAAGTTCTAATTTGACTCAATTGTTGTTGGTTAGTGCCACAATGCCAACAAGCCTATCCGATATATTGGGTGATATAATAGACGTAATATTATAATGACTTGATACTCTACATTAAATATAAACTAAATTAATTGAGTATATCTATAATTTTTAGATGGATAGTTTGAACAAGATCAAAACGGATAAATTACATGCCATTCTTCCTCATGTTCAACAAAGATTTATTAAAACTAATCTGGGTGAAAAACCAGCAAATCTGTTGTTACATGCAAAAAAACTTTCTAAAAGCAATACTCCAACAATAATATTTTGGTATCTCATTTGAAAAGTCTACTTTATATTATTATTTATTTTAGTCAAACATTTTAACGTGAACAGACTTGAAAAAACCGTCTATTATAAAAATAGAAATTTATTTCAAACGTTATATGTATCATATTTTAATATTAGTTCTTTATTGATCAATTATGTACAAAGATTGGAAGTTTTCATTTTTAGAAAGTATCTGATATTAGTGCAAAATAAATAATAATGAATGTTATCATTATTCATTTGATAACTTATTTAATCAAACTCATTTTAAACCTTAAACATTTAGAACTAATTACTCATGTCATAATTATGATTGGAGACTTTGATTAATATTGAAATATTAACGTAAAACCCTGTTGGTAAATGTGAGTCAATAAGAAATGCAAATGTGACTTAGTCTATTATGATAAATATTGCAAGGATTTACACATTATTGTCATACACTAACTATATATAATCTATTAATATGAATGATAATATCCATCAAATATTTATTGTTATAGTAATAAATCAAGTACTTGTGATTGGGCTACAATGTTTTTAAATGAAAACGGCATCGAGGCAGTAAATTTGCATGGTGATATGCCGTATGAAATTAGACTTGGAAAATTCAAAAAATATCAAGATGGCGAAGTCAACATTATGGTTAGCACGGATGTGGGATCCAGAGGATTAAATACAATAAGAGTAATTTGATTAAACGTTTTATAGAAAGTATCTATTAAACAATAAAACTTCAATATAACGGACACCAAAAAGACCGTAAATAATAACCACTAATCACTATTTAGAGTTAGCTGTCCTAAAGAGGTAACTAATAACAGAAGTGTAATACTTCTAGTTGATCACTATATAAAGGGCATGCATACATTTAAAAAAAAAGATACAAAAGGTATAAATAATTTATATATACTAAAAAATGCATTTCTAACACCCGTAAAGTGAAAATAGTAAATCTATGCACAATTTAAAATTTAAAAAGTTGTTGCATATCATAAATATAAAAATTAAAATAATTTAAGTGATATTAGTTTATTTTAAATAAATTTAAGTATGTGAACAAATTTTTCCAAAATTAATTTCTGTGGATTTCAAAAAATTAAAACTACATCATTTCTGAAAAGTGAAATCATTTTCTTTTTTTCTGCAGACATTTTTGTAGACGTGTTCATCACATTATTGTTTGGTTAAATTGCCAAAAATAAATTTAAAATAATTTAATATTTTATTTTTTTTTTTGGATACTTGTATTTTGACCATCATAGTTCTTACTCTAGGGTGTAACCAGGAAGACTTGAAAAAATAAAAAATAAATATATGATGCTACTAACATTTTTTGTACTATTAGCACTATCCAATCATTTTTTATAAGCAAAATAAAAAAATTAAAAAACTAAATGTTTAGAAACAAATAACTTTTATTTTATTTACGTTATCTAAAATATAGGCACGCTGTTGCATAGATAATTTTCTACCCTATATATTCAGAGATTTTGGATTTACTACTACAAACACAGAAAGATAAAAGTTGTCCCCCGCAAAACAGTTTTTGGTATGTTGAACATTTGTAAGATGGAGACAACACATGCGAGTGTGATGTTCTCTTAAGAAATATACTCTTGTTAAGAAATTCTCAAAAATAATATTTTAAAAAAGTTATTACTTTCTAAATACATTTATTTAAAAAATTAAACTATTTGACTTAGATAGATTTATTTTTTACCATAAAAATTGTTCTTAGGATCAGATTTAGGAATTGGCTATTTTAAATTTTTATTTTTAGTACTAAAAAGTAAAAATAATATTTTTATATTATACATGTAGCGCGAGTGACTATAAATTATATATATATAATTTTTTTTTTAAAATATTGATTGGAACAAAGGTTATTATATCTGTTATCCCAGTATAAATGTATTAATGTATAATAATGTATATTAATACATTTTCCACATAACACTTGATGGAACAAAAAAATTAGTGTTACATAAAGGTGACCGTTAACGGAAGTTTTACTGTACTTACTTAATTATAATTTATAACTTATTACTTATATCATGTGGTTTTCAGACTAAGCATATTATAAATTATGACTTTCCTACCTATATTGCTGATTATATTCATCGATGTGGGCGTACTGGACGTTTAAATGCTGGTACAGATGGAAAAGTCACCAATTATATCAGTACAAATAATGATTCTGAATTGGTCCAAAAAATTGAAGTAATTATTACAGTTGTTAGTTAAATAAAAAAACAAAACACAAATTTTAATTAATACATTTCTATGAAATATTTTTAATAATTTTTTCTCATATTTGTTTTATAGTTAGCTGCACGCACTATGAAATCTTTACCAAATGTCAATGGAAATATAACTAAAATACGAAGATTCTACATAATGAACCAACTGGAAAACAAAGCAGCCAAAAAATTAGATTAATATTTATTATTTTTTGTATTATATTTTTAACATATTATGTTTATAAAATTGTAATGAAATGTGATATTGATGATAATGTATTGCTATAATTACATATTTATAAGTTAATTTGAACCTTTGAGTCTTCAATTATTTTAAATTATTTTAAATCATATCTTTGGAAAAAATTACCTATATACTAGTAAGTATACAAAGATCAAGCGTAGTTAATTTTTTAGTTTTAAGGGGGCTGCTGCCGATGAAAAAAAAGTGACTATTAGACCAATAAGCTGGACAAAACTGGAAGAATTTGGTTTGACAGATTTTAATTTTGAAAACTGATTATGATTGCTTAACAAGTTTACTAGGGAATGATCGAGGCAATTTTGAATATTTTGTTTTTCAGCTGTGATATCCAAGAATAAAAATATCGAAAAAATATTATATTTTTGTATTTATATTATTCATTATGACACTAACAATAATTGGAATATTCAAAACCACCTCGATCATTCCCTAGTAAACTTGTTGATCAATCATAATCCTTTTTCAAAATTAAAATCTGTCAAACCAAATCCTTCGTTTTGTCTAGCTTATTGGTCTAAAAATCACTTTTTTTTCATTGACTGGAGCCCCCTTCAGGTTTATTTTATGATATGGAATTTAAATATATTGAAAAACATTATAACAAACAAAATTAATGTTTAGATTGGTCAAATCTACATTAGTTTTGACTTTTGACAAAACTGGCTGCAGCCCCCTTAATATAATATAATAATTATATTATTTACTCTACACAGCAAAATTATGCAACTCCTGTATACAACATTTCTACTAGAAGAAGTGTTTTAATTTCAACATATGGTACTTTAGAGAGATCATTTTTCGAATTTCTCAATAATTATTTAATGCGGGAAAAACCACTGACAAATAACAAAAAACTGCTAAAAATGGGATTTTAATTTCTAACGCTTTGTTTATCACATAAAAATTATAGTATTATAATATCAATTCAACTTACAGGCCATAATAAATAAAAAGTATTAATAACAATATAAAATATTCAGGCTGACAAACCGTCTCCGCTCAGATTGTGTTTCTTATACAATGATATTATATCATTGAATTCAAGTTTAATACAATCCATTATACATTGACTTACTTATAACCTATACTGTACAGCAGAGCGACATCCACTTACCTACTTTTGTATTTATGAATGACACGCTTTGAAGATTAAATCTCTTGTGGTTACTAAAATATTAGTTCCATAGACTATTTATTTAATTTATTAGTGCTCACCATGTGCAGCGGCTAGAGTCCAATACAAGTACACATTTCTAGCTGGGTTGCATCAACAATCACTTAAAAGCAAACATTCATTGAATCAATAGTGAGCTAATGGTTCATTCAATTGATCAATTATTTGGCATTAGTTTATTTAAAAATTGAATAAATAATTGTTGAATTTTATCTGTTTATTATTTTTTTAATTAGAGAATATATTTTATCATAAATGTATAAACAGTACCGGATCTAGGGGGGCGGTCCGGGACCCATACCCCAGGCACTAATCATAGAGGGGCGCTAATTTCACACCCAAAGAATATAGTGTAGGGGCTATAATATTATGTTGTGCCCTGAGTTACATAGTTTGTAGATCCGGTACTGTGTATGAAACAAAAATAATGTATTATTACCATGTAATTTGATTATTGTTCAGTTGAATTTTTTTTAGAGATAAATAAAAGGCTAAAATATTGATTGATTCATATCTCTCTTATTTAAGATATGTAACTTGATATTGAATTGAAAAATACTAAATCGAAATTGACATGAATATAATATAGTCTTGGATGGTGCATAATTACTGCTAGACACTAGTTAATAAATAATCTCATTTACATAATATAAAACATGTTGAAAAAGCAAAAAATATAATATTGTATTGTTTGTTTTTATTTTTAGGAGGAGAATACATAACAATAGCCAAATTCAAAATTGTATTTAAAACCGGCTACTAAGTTCATACTACATTAACTAGTGTAACTTAAGTCATCGTTTTGATGCTTAATTAGTTAAGTGAATTAATGTTATGTATGTTTATTTGAGTCAAAAATGTTAATTAGGGCCCAAAACTTCATGCATTTGGATGTTTTTACTAAGTTCATCAAAAAGTTGAAGGATCAGCTACAAATTTGAATTACAACTAAAACTTCCTGGGTTCAAACATGAAAGTTTAGTTTGCATATTTTCAGATTTTTTGTTTAACTATTCATATTTTAGAATACGATTTCACTTTACTGCATAGGTGATTGTTTTTTTTTTATTTATAAAATTTCATGAAAATTTCAAACTTTATAATAAAAATGTCGCCAATATTAAATAAAAACCTGTTTAAAATTAGGCCGTACTCTCAGATATTATAACTATTGTCTCTTGGTATAGTCCCGTTTGTGGTTCAAACTTCAAACTACACTCAATAACTCAACTTTTCTGATAACTCTAAAAAATGTAATCTTTGAAATTGTTGTCACAATCGGTTGAGTAGTTTTAGAGTCGATAAGCAACAAATATAAGATAATAATTTTTTTAAGATATAATTTTTCTATTCGAAATATTTTATGCACTCTTTTACAGTTTTACCTCATTGGCTGAGTTACCAATTTCCCATTTACCAATAAAAACCATGGTTGCATAAACAATTTATTAAATTTAATGGGTCACTAAAAATTGAATGGACCAATCGTGGGCCACTAAATTTTGTTTAAGGGACCATTTGCTCACTATTGATTCATTAAATGTTTTGTGCAACCCGGCGCATTAATTGTTGAGGATCCTAAATAAGATTTTGCCATTATAAGTTAAAGATCTTTCATTAGTCGCAGTACCTACAAACTGGAAGTTTTAATAATTTTAACTTTTAAGTAAGTACTTACTTACCTTGGATTTTTCTAAAAATATTCTTCTGGAAGTTGTTTGAGTGTATGCATCAATAATCTAATTCAAATTATATAGGACAATTATTTAAGTTTCACTGTTTATTGTGTTAAGTAATAATTTGTAGAAGCAAATACACAACACATTTTTAACATATTCACTTTAAAATATTTGTACTTAATAGTATAAAAACCTAACCTAACCTTTTTCTTGTAGGAATATAAAGAATTGTGTAAGCATTAACATTTTGCATTGAAATAATGATAATGGGTTTAATGAAATATCAGGGGAAAAAAATGTTGGCTAGTTTTCATGGTGGCGAGTGGAGACTAAAAATTATAAATTGCTATACCTATATGATTTTATTAAATCAACAAAATCTGGAAGGTTAGGTTATATATTATACACATTATGATTTATTTACACTAATACAACACAGACAAAATAGGGATATGATACAACTAAGTCAACCCCCAAATGGTTATAAACTAATTTTATGAATTTAAAAACTCATATAATATTGAAGACCTTAGTATTTTGTACAAGTTATTAATATTCATATACATACCTTATGGCTTTTACTTAGTCTATATTAATTATTAAATGATATAACACTGAGGCTGCAGCAGATGACTGCCACTAGCGGAACAGGGACCTGTAGTAATTTTATACAGATCATAATAATATGGTAGGTAATTGGTACTGAATACTGATGTGACATGTGGTCACATGGATCACCGTTTGTTGAATACACAATCATTTTCATTTTTTCATGCAAGGGAAGCATTTTGTCAAAAAAATATAGTTTCAGGAGAGATAATCAACAACCACCAATGATTGTACATTTGTACACTTTTAACGACCAAGACATTTCCTGAATTTTCGTTTTTGGGGTCCATTATTTTTGCATTGATCATTGATAAGTTTGGACAGTGTAGTTAAGTTATCATGCAAACTATATTAATAGGAGAGTACTTGGAAAATGCACATATTTTGTAGAGTTTAGAATTATATTTGTAGATTTTTTTTCTAAAATCATCTAAACACACAAGTACAAAAAAAAAAACATTTACTAATCTAATGATAATAATATGTCTACATAATTATCTTACATTTATAAGTTTTTATAAACATCAAAAATTCAAACATTTTACATTTAAGAAAAAAAACATACAATAGTTAGTTCTCATCGATGTCTTATAAATATAGTACCAATTTTTTTATGATCCAGAACCTGTGTAGGTTAAAATACCATTATTAGATAAGAAAACTAAAAAAAATAAAAATAAATATCCCTCTGTATGTTAAAAAATCATAATATTCTATTTATAACAATGATTATACAACTTACTAATAAGTAATAAATAATAGTAGTTACGCGAAAAAATTTCACAAAGATAAAACTTACATAAGTAATAGTGTTCTCTACTTTATACAAATAGAAATCATTGGTAAATGTAATTTGTTTTTTGAGGTAACAATTTTTTTCTTGGCATATCTGTTGTGTAACTTAAAAATATATTTTTTTTTTCAAAATATGATTTGAAATTTAATTAATGACACTCGAGGAAAATGTTTTTTTTAGGAAAATAAAAATAAAAATGTTAAGAAATTAAACAATATTGTTGACAGTGCAAAATATTAAAACAACATTAACCTAAAATAATCATTTCATAATTGCAATAAATTCAAGTTATTCTATTAGTCGGATAATTCAGCTGTTTCAGATCTGAATCTAATAATAAACAGTAATATAGGAAATTAGGAACACATATTATATACGCCAGTACACAACAAGTATTGCTGAAACAGCTGTATATTGTGCACCATTGAGCATTATTGTAATAAAATGAACAATTTTTATTTTTCATACTATGTATGGTAAAAATAATTTTGTTGTCACAAGTATCAATTGAAATTCGGATTTTTTTAAAAAAAATTGTATGAATGGTACAGCGAGGTAATTTTTAGCATCCATGCCCTACAATCCAAAAAATGATTTTTCGACATGAGGGGCAAATAGTAATTCTCATCAGAAATGCTTTAATACCTTGCATTTTTAAATCGGTTAGTCGTTATGATGTATTGAAAGTTAAATCAATTTATTGTTAACATAGTGTATAAACAATTATTGAATTCTTATTAGCATCAAATAATTAAATTGATTATTGGTGATATACCAATATTGAGTTTATTATATAAAATAATTATATGCATTATTAATCCTTAATGTGTTCAATAATTGTTTAATTATTTAATTAATATTTTAACTTTTCTACATAAACCAAAAATCTTGATTGGAATAATTATAAATAATACTTTCTTAAATGTTGTTTAATTTTGTAATACAAAAATAAAGATAAATCCTCAATCAAATGATTTTGTCAGTATTTAACTAAATAAATTATATGTTTTTTAAAATTTGTTATCATAGATACAATACGAGGGAGATTACACATAGATACCAAATAATAGCTTTAGACTTTCCTAACAAGATTTTAATTCTGCAGGCAGTTAACTTATATTTGATAAAATTATTAATATTAATATTTGTATTATTTAATTTGTAATCATATAGTTAAGACAGTTTTTGTGTTGAAATAGTATTGACTCCATGATACTTAATATAATATTGATGAATAATTTAATTAATAATTATTAAATTTAATAATGTGTCTAAATATGAGATACTTAAATATTTTAAACAGACTTTAAGACAAAAATATTTATGTAAGAATTGTAAGTTGTAACGGTAAGTTATTATTAATTTTTAATAATGTATGTTATCAAAACAAATAAATGTAAAGGGAAACTGATGTGGTAGTCATTTAAAATGTGTGATAGATTATCTACCCAAAGAATAATTTCATATTTAAAAATGATGTAATTAATATTATTAAAACATTAAATAACTAAATACTGATTCAGTTTAAATTGTTTTTAAATAACTAGAATACGCAAAAATAATGAACTTAATTTAAAAAAATAAATATTCAATTAGTTATCTGTTCTACAAGAAAAATATTTCTAAAATAATTTTTTAAAAAATTATTGAATTAATTCAAATAAATTTGATTGGGCTTTTTGGTAAATGTAGTATCTATTTTTGTTCTTTATAAACTATTTACTGTATAAAAACAAAACCATAATTTTTTCACAAGGTAAGGAAAATCAATATAGTTTCTTTTAAAATTGATTACTTAATAATATGCATAATCATTCATAAACAGTATAAAAATAACAATTTAATTTATGACTTACGGAATTTGAATGGTACTTGGTTTAAAATGATTATTCAACAATAAGTTCAAATAAAGTGTAAAGGCTATATTACAAAATATAATTCATAATGTATAATTATATAAAAACTTGATTGCAAGCCTTTTAAATAGTTTCTAGAGTACAAATCCCGCTTGTATACATTTTCTACCTACAATTTTTCCCAATCACACTCCCTTTTAACCCAATATACTATCTATAGAGCTCGCTATGATGTACAATTAAGACAAACAGTAAATACCACATCGAAAACATAAAAAAAAAAATGCTTTACAATTTTTAAGGATAAAAATGTATCCTGCATACAAGGGAGGCCGGTAAAATGTTTTTAGAATAAATTTTCAACAATATGTACACAAAACAAACACTTTCAACAAGACAGAAAAAAAAATAATAATAATTGAAAAAAAAAAACAGCAATAATTTATAATAAACAGCTACATACAGAAAAAATAAATAGATGAAAAATTCTATAAATACTGAACGATCTTATAAGAGTGACTTTTTGTGTGTTATAAGTTTCAATAAGTATTTGACCAAAGTTCAAAAAAAAAAAAAAATTCACTAGTTCAAAACATTGTATAGTATTAATATAATTTATATACAGAAAATAGCCTAATGTCAAAAAGAAAAAATATGAAGAGTAAAGTCAGTTTATCATTTGTAGTAAATTAATTAATTGTTAAGCAATATTTTACAGAATCACTTACATATTTTTATTTTGTTCACGTATGACTGAAACACGAACTGGCACTTATTGATATTGATCCAGCTAAGTCTTGGTAGCTGAATTGTGGGAAGTATGGTTGCTCCATTTCTTCTGCAATGCTGTTGAGGTGATGCGATGACAGGTCAGGTGGAGTAAGTTCAACAGATTCTCCAGTAAATTCTGAGTCGAAATATCGTGTGTCTGTGTCTGATGATACTTGAGGTTGGAATGGAGGAGGAATCTAAAATAAACGTTAATTTTTTTAGTAATAGAATTCTAGAAATAGGAATTTATTAAGTAAATATTATTTATTCAATCAAACAGAATCAAAAAATTAGATTATATTATTTTAACGAGTAGAATCATAGTTTCTATTACCTTTTTTTGTTCCAAATCCAACCAATTAATACTACTAAAGAAAACATGACTCATGATTTCTTGGGCATCATCAGGACCTCCACCCAATCGCTTTTTGGGATCTTTGATTAGAAGACCAGTTAGCAAACTTTTTGCAGCAGCAGAAAGTCCTCTTGGAAATCGTACCTTAACAATAGTTAATAATATTGAATATAACGAAAATTACAAAAGTAATATTTAACATACAGATTCCATTAAAATGAGAGTGAACAATTTGTCATGATCTTTGTTATAAAATGGTAACCTTCCACACATCATTTCATACATGACTACTCCTATTCCCCACCAATCAACAGCCCGACCATAATCTAAATCTTCTAACACCTCTGGAGCCAAGTATTCAGGCGTGCCACAGAATGTTTTGGTTGTTGACCCATAGGTTATGTCTTCTTTGCACAATCCAAAGTCAGCAATTTTAATGTGACCATCTTTATCTAGCAGTAAATTTTCAAGCTAAAATAAATTAAATATAAGTTAAGAACTCAAAAATTAATAATTAGAACCATATATTTTTTTTTTTAATTATTACTTTTAAATCCCTGTAAATAATTCCTTGGGAATGTAAGTAACCCAAAGCAGAAATAATTTCAGCTCCATAAAAACGAGTTCTATCTTCTGTAAATACACGTTCTCTTGACAAATGGAAGAATAGTTCTCCACCATTTACATACTCCATGACAAAACATAATCTATCTGCAGTTTGAAATGAGTATTTCAATGACTATAAAATAAACAATAAATATAAGTAAAATTGAATTGAATTAAACTTTAAATAAAATTCAGTAAATTATTAATTACTATCAGAAAAGGATGACTAGTAGTGCGGAGAACCCTGTTTTCAGTTAGCGTATGAGCAACTTCATCTTTTTGGATGATGACTTCTTTTTTAAGAATTTTGATAGCATATAAATGACCTGTTGCCTTTTCTCGGCATAGAATCACTTTTCCAAATGTACCCTTTCCAAGTACTTTAAGAAACTCAAAATTCTCAAGAGTCTAAAATTATAAATACGAGTAAAAAATACATATTTTTAATTCACATAATTTTTCTTATATTCTTATATTACATACCACTTTTCGTTTTCCAGTGGATTTACTTGAAGATGTTCCTTGAACAGAAAATTTGGCACTGAAGTCATCTGAACTGGGTCCTGACATTGTGCTTGACATGCTAGTTGAATGAGATACGCCTTCCATTTCAACTTCATCAACATCAGACAAACGCTCTGATACCCCTTTAATGGCAGTCATCCATTCTTCTCTAAAAATGTAAATTTTTATATTATATCAACTGACAATCATACGACTACGAAGATTTGTGAAAATTGTTTTATAATTTAATGTCAGTACCTATACATTTAAAAACATATTCAACAAAAAATATATTTTTAAGTGGTTAACATTTACTAGTTTTCTATTTAACTGAAATCATGTATTATAATTAATAATAGTAAGAAAATAAATTTGAAATAAAAATAGACATAGACTAATTTTATACTATAATCTATGCATTAACTTCAATTTAAAACTTATTTTTAATGATATAATAAATGCAATTGGATCAAACAATTTATGTTAATTGTAGCACAATATAATTATTATGTTTATCTCCGTCTTGATGTTATTAATTTCTTAGATATCTATTAAATATTGACTGACATAATAATTCAAGTTGTTTATTTATGCACAAATAATAAATAAATATATTTATTTATTTTAAACCAATATATCATAGAAATAACAACATGTGGCACCAAATGTTATGAATATGAAAGGCTACTAATATTGAAAGGTGCCTACCCACAACACATACATTTTTTGGTAGTTTTTTGAATATATATCCTGTTTCAATTAAGATCTTCAGGGCAATAGAATTAAACAAAGGACAATTTTAGCACAAAGTACTCAATAATCTAACATCTCACTTTTTAAATTTGTTCAGTACTTATTAATATACGACAGTAGGTTAGCATATTGTCTTTCCATATAGCTAATAATAAGTTGGTGTGTAAACATTGCCTACCTTAAAAATATAATATGTACATACTAATATAAATTATTTAGAATAGAGTACAACAAAATAATAAAATTAATTTTTTAATCAATAATTTTATATTTAGGTTTAACAAAAAAAGAATAATCTAAATAAAAACAAAATGTTATAATAAAAAAAATACATTAACCATTTGTTTGTAGAAGTTTGAATAACTTGTGCTCCATGTTTACTAACAGCATGACCTCTACAATTGTTTGTAATTATTTTGGATAACAAATGATGTACTTTGAAACTATTTTTTACTTAATAGTTTTGTAGGTAGGTAGTAAAAAAATAAAGCATTTAATACGCTTCGTAATATGACAAATAGGGTCATAATAAGATAAAAACTACCTAGTATTTTCATCTGACCTTTGATGTATACTAAGATGATAGTTAGTATATATTATATACATTCAAAAATTTAAATTATAAATTTAATATAGGTATGCAATTTAACGGGCAAACTAGATAAATATAACTAATAAGTAAAGACCGGATTTATATGTTTTTACATATGGTTACTGGGTCTATGCAGTCTTATGAGAGTAAAAAATGTGGACGATTTGTTCAATTCTGGATGCGTAGAAAAAAGTTTTTTTTGCATTTTTGAGAATATTTCACGGGTTAGAGAATATTTAACCCATTTAGCATGTTTTGGAATATTTCGTAGATTGTGTGAAAAAATTTGTATTTATTTTTAATTTTAATATTAGGGATTCCAGGAAATTTTTTTTTTTTATCATTTCCAACTCTTACTAAAGTGCAATAGTATTCCATTAGAATACGCAACTTTTCATACCTAAATAATACCTCACTATTAAAATAATGTTGAAAATAATAATTTAAAAATGCATATTAAAGCAAATAATAATGTTTATTGATTATTTTTGCATATTTTACATATTTTTTAAATTTTTAAGAGAATATAATGAGAATATTTGTAGGTTTTATGAGAGAATATAAACCTAATACTGTTTTAAATCAAATGAGAAATCATGAAATAAAAATATTAAGATATGTAAACAAACATAATATATAAGTTGTTAAGTTGGATTCAAATAAAATTCTTTTATTTATGAAATTATTAAATATCAATAACAAATAACTAGTAAGTAATATCATTATAATATTAAAATTTACTCATAAAACATTTTTAAAATTTTGTTTTTGTTATCTTAATTAATATTTATGTGGATGATGGTTATAATTTGTTTTAGAATTAAAAAAAATGTCTGTTTACAACATAATCTATACTTAATTACGTTTGGACCAAAATAACAATTTTCCTTTATAATAGTCATAGGTCAACTGTTAACCTCTAGTTTATCACTTATTTATTTATGAGTAAACATATGGTTAGTTTTAATTGAAAAAAAATATTATTTTTAATGTAGTTTTTATTAAAACATTTTCATAAAATTATAAGATTCTATTTTCAACACGCAGATATCATTATTTAGAAGTGATTCAAATTGCAGCGCCAACATTATAATATTTATAATTTTATCAATTTTACTAGGTATAACTGCACAATTCTAGCAGTTATTAAATAAAATAGGTAAATGAGTTTGTACGTAGGTTTAGGTACATTCAAATTTATTTATATTTAATATACCTCATTAGTTTTAAAGTTGATTTGCCAAAATTGTCCTAATATAATTGGCTTAATAATTTATCTCTATAAGAGTAGTATAGTTGGACATAATATTATAAGGGCTATTTATATAGCTTATGTAAATATATAACCCCCCATTTTTGGGTTAAACAATATAAGTTGTTTGCACTATTATTTTTCCATACAATCTGATTTCAACTTTTTACAAAAAAAACCAAGTAGTCAAAGTAATACGATTATTATCAATATCATAAAATGTTGGTATTAAGTTTATATATAATATATGATTCTGTTTAAAAAAACTTGTGTTTGATATAGGTATGAATCCAAAGCACAAATAGAGTGAAGCTCAGGGATGGAAATGGATTAAATTAAGTTAAACAAATATAAATTTGTATAATATGAATAACTTTTGTGTTTGAATATTAAAATGCTTGCATCGAAACTTATTCCCATTTTACAATTTTTATTTATAACTACATACTATTATTATATAACTATAGTGTATATGTCACTTGTTTGTTAAGGAAGCAAGAACTTTCAGAACGTTTAAATATTATACTCAAAATTAGTTAGGTATATTTACATTTAGGTATCTATCTTAATAAAAATAATATTCTCTAAGTATACAATTTTGTTAGGAATACCTATTAAGGGATAAGTATCATTATTAAAAATTGAAATTTCATTGAAATGAAATAACAGATGTTAGTAAAATAATACCAACCTTTCTTTATCAGAAGATACATGAAATGTTCGTTCAATAACAGTAGTCCATTGCAATCCTCGAATTGTGAATGTGTATGGTTTGGGACGATCAACACTCATTATTTGACACCTCTTTACAGTGAAATTGTTGAGAGGTTCGGTCATTGGACCTTCGGGTTTGTTTCTGTAGCCCATAAGTGAACCATCGGCAAACAGTATAAAATACCGAGACCTCCAATTTTTAATGTGTTCGCCTATAATGCGGAATAAGGTTTGTAGTAATTTGAAAACAGCAATGAAGTATGGACGGAAGTATGTAACGGAAGCAACAGAGTGCATGAGAGTTATAATAACACTAACCTCGTTTGAACAGCCATCCCTCTTTAATTATTGACGACTGGCTGGATGACAGCGGTAACGGGTTGCAAATGGACTGTATTACGTCGGCCATGGTTACAAGATCAAAGGTCAACGGTGGCAAAAGTGTGTTCTATTATGTCAGATCATCTAGAACCAAACCATTAGATGAGCACAAATAAAAACAATAGATCCAGATAAAAACAAAACAAAAAAATAAATTGCAGACAACTAACAACAAACATATGCAACAGTCGGAAAGCCACATACCGAGACTTTTAGGTGTACATGAAGACCTTTGACGATGGCCGATGGTTAAAACCGTCGTTGTCAATTATGGGAGGGGTGAGTAGGAGGAATATACTATTAGGACGAAGGAAAGGTTGTAATAGGAGTCTGTTTTGAAAAACAGTAAGGGGAAAAGTTGTCGTCGTAATGCTACAGGATCAGTATTTCAGCAATTCAGCCCAATGGACACGGCGCAATTATAGTACGTCGCAGAAAGCATGATCGAAGCGTGTCTCGGGTTCCAGAGTCACGGTCGTGTACTATAATATTATCGTCGTAGTATCGTACTCGCGAATGCGCGCACGCGTGTGCAATATGTGTGTGTGTGTGTGCGCGCTCGTACAACGTGAGTTCGATTGGGATAGGCTCGAGTGCAGCTCAACCGCGTTGGCGGCGATCGAGGAAAACGACTCGGGATCGCGATCGAAGGGGACTGGAACGCGGATCGATATCCAGTCGACGTCGGGGGACGGTGAATCGATACGCGGCGGCGAGCCGGACGAAAATTGAATGTTAAGTAGCGGACTGAGGAGATTGTGTCTCGGCAGCGAAATTTTACAAACGCCGGCGATTGGCGATGGGCAGTATGCGTGCGCGGGCGAGCCACATCACAATATTATGCGTTTCCGAATCGAATTCAAAATACGCGTTCGTGCCTCGCGATAATCGTACGCGTTTCTCGGTGATGCGGCGGCTGATGTAACCGCTGACGATTTACGCGCGCGCGCCTAGTAAGATTCCGGCGATTTCGCCTCCCGCCAGACGGTATTGAATTAATAATATTATAATACATACGTGTTCTTGTTAAATGTCTTACTTTGATGATATTTTCTATAGTTACTGACTCGAGACACGCGCTCGGAGACCGTCGATGCTGGAATTTCTTAGACGTTTGGTCTCACGTCCTCGACGCCACTGTCATATTGTTTGCGATCTGTTTTTACTTATAACGTTATATTTTATATTATTTAGGTATTTATTTTTGTTATTATTATTATTAACGCAGTGGGTTTGTTGTTGTTTTTTTATCGCCATTCAGTAATCGGCAGCGGACGTAGACTAGGGCGGCGGCGGCGAACGATTTACACACTCACACACAAACACACGTACACACACAAGCGCGCGCGCACCGAGGGAGGATTGAACTTTACAGTGTCGCCGGGCGCCGTTTCTCCATCGCCGACGGCGCGCGCACGCACTGGCAGAATACAGCAGCTGTCGCACCGAGTATGCCACACGCCGCCATCGTTTGAAAACGATTGATTGCCGACGGTTTTGAACGACGAAGGCGAACACACGAGAATCAAAATTCACTTGTTTTTTTCATCGGCGTCAACACTTTGACTCTATTACTAATGAAAACAGGTGTAGGAACGTGCCTGCGGCAATATGTGAAGATGCAAACGCCAAAGTCCGTACTAAAATACTGCAATACTACTATAATACTAGCAATAGTCTACTTAGCTTTACTAAATACTGAGACACATATTGTAATCAATATTTTTGTTTTTATAATGTAGCAATTTTTAAAATTGCTACAATTTGAAAAAAACAAACCTCTATTAATTTTATAACGACCACATTAATACGTATTATTTTTTTTTTTTTACATTCTTAGCGGACCGATTAATGTATTGATTTTACAATGATGTGTGTTTTTTTTTTTATGTCTGTCGACGCCTTTTAGGACAATATCTTTTCTGAAAGTGAAAGAATGTGGAAAGGGAAGTGAATGTATTTGGTACTTTGGGTGGTAAAAAATAAATATTTCCCAGTAGTTTTCAAAAACTCCGTGTAAAACAAAAAAAAAATTAAGGAAAAACAGGAATTTTTACGCAAAATCTGTTTTTGAGAAAATCAATTTTGGTTTTTGGTGTAACTCTAAAACTAATGACCGTAGGTACATGGAATTTTGTCTGAATGTTTAAATTAGCATTTTTTATGCACCATAAAAAAGCGTGAAAATTTAATGCAAGGCTCCTGTTGTATTGTTACAATAGCAATTGAAAAATATTAAAAATACAAAAGCACAATTTTTTTAAAGTATTTTAAGTTCGAATTTTGACAACATTTATCAAATTTAAAATTTAATAATTATTTTGTAGTTAACAACTTATAAAATGTTCAACTTTTATCGCTTAGGATTGAAAATTCAAAACAAATAGGTTATACGTATTATTCACAATAAATAATAATATCAAATATACTTAGTAATATCATAGGCTGACATACCGTCTCCGCTCAGAATCGTTTTTCTTATACAACGACATTATATCATTGAATTAAAATTTAACACCATCCATTACAGTGATGACCCACTTGTAACCTACTGTACAGCAGAGCAACATCCACTTGCCCACTTTTTTTTTTTATTGATCATTATTCACGGCAACTATGGCCATTAGCTGTTTGTTTGTAGGGGAGGATACTGTAGATTGATAAACACGTGTGTTTTAGTTTGGTGGAATTTTCAAGTGGCCGCCTGTAGGTATCTGCCATGCCCGGGTGAGAAGTGGCACCCGAGGCCGAGGTTCTAGAGATTCTGATCGTTTTTGGAATAGTCCACTTTTGAGTATCAGAGTATTAATTATGTGTTAAGAAAAATTACTCCGTGCATAAGTATGATAAGATTCGCACCGGGATAATCTTACACCAGTTTGGACCAACGAATTGAGTGTGATACTGCGATGGCTGATGAATCAGATTTTCGCTATCTAATTTGTAATCAATTAGGCCATTAATAATCAAAACAAAAGACTATGGAAGGAAACTGTGACCCATCATACTAAGGATTGAGCTCAAAATGTCCAATTAATAATAAATGTATCTGTCGCTATCACCACAACATTATAATTTAATAATATTTTGCACACTTTCACCCACCTGGGATGAACCACAATTATTTCAGCCGCGGTTACTTATCGCGTATCGAACGGCATTATTAAATAATACAACTGATTATTTTGTTTTATTATGTATAGAGTACGTGTCTGTACAGACCAATATCCGTCCAATCTCATATTCCTATATCTCATATTAGCTATTCGAATCGATTGTTATCGAAGTTACATAACTCTATCGGTCAATAAGGTCATACGAGCCGCTCTACCACGACGTGCAATATAGTATAGCTAAATAAGTAATAACTTTGTTTTGACGTATTTCATATTTTCATCATCATTCCCAAGTAATTATGTTATTTACATTGACTTCTAGAAGGCAATCGTACGGTTGATCGGGCATCACCCATTACCGCACGAATGTGCAAAATACGTATCTAGTAAAAAACCGTACACAGATTTTAAAATACTGGATATTCCACTATCGTACAAAAATTTAGTCGTATATTTTTCGTATGAAAAAAAAAGTCATAACTCGAAATTTGGACACGGATAAATTGTTCGAAACTGTTGGACACTTTTATATGCTTAAGAAATAATCTTTCAATAATACCTAATACATATATATATAACCGCAAAACTCTTTCGATAGCAGGCATTAGTGCAAGCCATCTGGATTTACTGTAGCCCAGTAATTTCTGGTACTCAGTTGATTAATTCCAGCCACCTCACAAAATTTATTTTTGATTTTCGTTAACTTTTGGTCTACTCTCTGAAAACAGGACATTTTAGTCTCCCGAAGATTCCTCAGGGGACAACAGGACAGATGTACGAAAACGGGACGTATGGTCACCCTTTTATATACATATAAGTACTATATAGATGCTATTTTTAATTGTTTTGGTGTAACAATAATTTAATTCTATGTAATATATTTTTATTTAAATAATTTGTATTGGTTTTAAGAAATTTATACGGTATTATTGTACTATTTTGATGCCCGGATTTAGGCTATATATTTTTATAAATCTGAGCGGTATCATACTATTTTTGTGACGTACGTTTTCCCGGCGCCCCACATATGACTTTCCACAAATTTTTTCTTGCCAATATTCAGTTTGTCATTAGTTTGAATTTGTTTGACCTGATTCAGAATTTGTTCAACATCGGATGCCTCTGAAAATTCAATGTGGGGGGACTGAGGAAACGTTTCGTCAGCCCCCCCCCCTCTGAAGTAGATAATGAACTTTCCACGGGGTTGGGGAAACGTACTTATTTTTGTGTGCGGTATTCGGTACCTATGCATTTTGTGCGGTAGTGGAAAGCGCTAGGTAGATCATGGTGTTCTTATATAAAAATGCTCGAAGACTGCTTCATTATGCCTTTCATAACTACTTAAAATCGTATCTTTATGACTTTATAACATATAATTTAGTCAAAGTATTTGACACAAAGTCATCGGTTATCCTAGCCGGCTAATCCCGTCCGGAGTTCCTAAATGTGGGTCACCTACTCACTTAACATTTTTGGGGGGCTTAGTCCCTAAAGCACCCTCCCTATTTGCGCCTATGCACATGTCTCCTATCTTGTTATCTTTATTTGTTAATTGTTAATAGTGTTTGTAGCACCCTGAGACATGAAACTGTTCACGAGAATTGAGTACTCTGACTTCTGAGGATTGTATTAAATTTCAGAACGATCTCATTCGTTTTGTAGATTGGTCTAAATCGCTAGGACTTGGTGCATTAAATATAAATAAATGTCGGGTTATGAATTTCACAAGAAGACGATCTTATCAACAAATCTCAGACAGAATATAAGGTACTGTTTTAGAGCCACCAAGGCACCAAATAATTCTATACTAGATCTTGGTTTTAAACTAAATAGGTAGGTAGAATTTTTATCTCACTTTGAAATTATATATTATATTGTAGGGCGCTAAACACTCTTGGTTTTGTCATATTCAAACAATCGTGACGGTAAATTACGTTAAAAATAAATAACGTTATTCGCCAGTCATTAAATTAATAACAAAATAGCTTGGCATTACGCAATTATTTATTTTTATTTATTTAAGTAAATATCAATGTTTCTAGGGCATAATAGGTACGTACAATTCAGTTTCTGACAATGCATTAAAATACAAGGTAAAAAGAAAAAAAGGTGGGTAAGTGGATGTCGCTCTGCTGTACAGTAGGTTACAAGTGGGTCACTGTAATGGATGGTGTTAAATTTGAATTCAATGATATAATATCATTGTATAAGAAAAACGATTCTGAGGGAAAACGGTCAGTCAGCCTATGATATTACCAATTATATTTGATGATATTGTGAATAAAGTAATTTATATATAACCTATTTACGTGGAGCCTTGTTTTAAATTTTCAATCCTTAGCCATAAAAGTTAAACATTTTATACATTTTTAACTACAAAATAATTAATAAATTATAAATTTGATAAATGTTGAAAAATTTGAACTTTAAATGCTTATAAAAAAAAATTGTGCCTATATATTTTTAATATTTTTCAACTGCTATTAGAACGATATATCAGGCGCCTTATATTCAATTTTCACGCTTTTTACCCAACAAATAAAATTTTATTGATATTTATAGAAAAAAAAAACTAAAAAAATTGAAAACTGACAATTTCCGTAAACAGCTCAAAAAGAGTCAAAATATTTTCAAAATTTTATGGTGTATAGAAAATGCTAATATAAACATTCAGTGACATTTTCAAGTATCTACAGTCATTCGTTTTTTAATTACAATAAAATAAGAAAATTGTTACATGAGAAATCGAGTCAATATCAAATGTTGTAAAAAATATAAATTTCAGACGCTCATAAAAATTTAATTTAAGTGTCTTGTAGACATTTTTTTTTTGATAAAGGTAGACAAACTTATGTGGAATCTTGTATTACATTTTCAAATCTTAGATTTAAAAAGAAAAATTTTTATGAATTCTCAACTCAAAATAATTTGCTAATTTTCGTGATTTTTACGTATTTTATCAATATTTGAACTTTAAATGCTTATAAATAAAAACTGTGACTATGGATTTTTAATTTTTTTCATCTGCCTTTGAAACAATAACCTAGGAGCCTTCTATTCAATTTTTAAGCTTTTTTACTCAACAGATAAAATTTTATTGATATTTATAGAAAAAAAAACTAAAAAAAATGGAAATTGACAATGTCCGTAAACAGCTTAAAATAAGTCAAAATCTACGGTCATATTTTGTTTTAGAGTTACACCAAAAACCAAAATCGATTTTCTCAAAAACAGATTTTGCGTAAAAATTCCCGTTTTTCCTTAATTTTTCTTTTGTTTTTCACGTCGCTTTTGAAAACTACTGGGAAATTTTTACTTTTGACCCCCCCAAAGTACCAACTAGATTCACTTTCCTATCAGAAAAGTTATTGTTGAAGAAAATCCAAGCACTTTTACTGTCCTAAAAGGTGATGACAGACACAAAAATATAAAAAATAAAAAAAAAAACACACATCATTGTAAAATCAATACATCCTTCGTTCCACTCAGAATCTAAAACTAACAAAACTAACAAGATTATTGTTATATAGCAGATATTTACGTGAATTCCAAATAATAATAATTGAAAGATGCAGTGTAGTTAATATTTTAAATTTAAAACAACTGTATTATAATTTATAATTGTTATAATACATTATATCTTATTTTTTTTTCAAGAAGTACTTCCGTGACATTTACTGACACACAACTCAGAACCCTGTGCAGACACAATGGTTTATTATTGCAACCTGTCTTGCAATGGCGGCGGCCAGCGACAGTACAATTATTGATGGCTTAGCAACACAAGTACACGACTAATAATACTCCTGCCCACCAGAGAACGAACAGTTTTCGTACATGTAGTGGTAAACTGATGGATTACTCAAAGCTGACTCGTTTAGTTTTCAGTCACAGACAAACAGTGTAAATGTGTAATCATAATTCATAAATATTCCATATCCGATTAATGTCGTTATTATTATAAAAATGTCAAATCTCATACGGTTATCAATGTGACTCATTAAAATATCACAATATTCTCACTTTTGTAAGCAAATAACGTTAATGACCGGTGAATAACATCATACATTCTGATATAACGTAATTAACCGTGACATATACATTTTGCATTGTACTCGTACACTTCGTATACACAACAAAATAAATTTATTACAATTATTAAAAATAATGTTTCACTCCACATTAAAACTTTAACCATTATTTATAACTCTAGTCTGTAGACAGTAAACATGTACCCATTCGTATAAAGTGATTAATGTCTACTGATTAGTGTGTCATGATAGATATATCTACTATCTAGACTCTAGAGTCTAGACTCGTATGGAAACTGTAACGCCTATGAAAAATATTATATTACAGTCGGATTTGGTTGACACAAAGTTGAAGGGACTGGCTAAAAATTTCAAGTTATCCAAGGATAATACAATAATAGGAAATTCTAGGGACCGGGAAAAAGTTAGAGGTATTGACGATTTCATGTCAAAAGAGTTCTAGTTAATCAAGTTCAACTGTACCTATAAAATAGAGATCCGTGATCAAGAAAACTCAAGGGGATTGGAAGCGGTGATTTTCTGTCTTTGTCTTACACACGTGAAACATAGGAATTTAGACGTGTTTTCATATCAACGTACCGATAGATCAATAAAGCGATAAGAATTTTAAAAACAGAATTCTGATTTGATCTGATCGCCATGTCTACTTAAGATTGACTTTTCCACATTTTTTATTTTCTTGATTTAACTTCTCCAACAGTTTAAAAATACCGTTTTTCAAATTCATGCAGCCCCCCATGTTGTCCGATCAACTCCAAAACTTGGCCAATATTTTGAAAATAATTTGAAAACATTTGAAAACCTTTATTTTAATAATAATTTTTTTTTTACTTGGGGGGACCAAATTCACGCAGCCCCCCCCCCCCATGTTGTCCGATCAACTTCAAACCTTCACCAATATTTTGAAAACAATTAGAAAACATTTGAAAACCAGTTTTTAGAATTTGAAAACCTTTATTTTAAATATAGACATTTTTTTGTATACCATCGTTTACCAGATAATTTGCATAATTTTGCGGACTAACTTTCAATTTATTTTTGTGGACAAATATTTTTTTAGCAATCTAAAAAAATTTAAGCAAAAAATTAAAAAAAATCCCATTTCATTTTTTAGTATTACACTATTTTATAGATAATTTGCGTAATATTGCGGACTAATTTTCAACTATTGCAGGTACATTTTTTAATGATTTTATAAAAATTTTGCAAAAAATTAAAAAAATCTTATTTTACTATTTTTTATACCATCACTTTGAGGATAATTTGCGTAATTTTGCAAACTAAAAGTTTTTTTAGTAAATCAAAAATAAAAAACGGTTAACATGATGGTGAAAATTCACATACTTAATTTTTTAGTATACAATCATTTTGCGGATAACTTTTAATTTGCTAAGAAACTATTTACACGCAAAAATTTAAAATAGTCCGCGAAATTGTGCAATTTATCCGCATAATGGTAGTATACTAAAAAGTGAGAAAGGATTTATTTTTTATTTTTTGCAAAGTTTTTATAAGATCGCTTGAAAATTAGTCTGCAAAATTCCGCGAATAATCTGCAAAATTATGGTAAAATAAAAAGTAAACTTAAAGTTAATTTTTTTATTTTTGAACTAAAAAACTATTTGTCTGCAATAATTGAAAATTAGTCCGCAACATTATGCAAATGTTCCGCAAAATTATGGTGTACTAAAAAGTAAAGTAATTGTTTTTTTTTAAATTTTTTGCAATGTTTTATTTGATTTGTTGAAAAACCATTTGTCGGCGAAAAATGAAAATTAGTCAGTAAAATTGCACGAATTATCCGCAAAATGATTGTATACTCAAATATGAAGTAAGTGCATTTTTCACCAGCATGTTAAACGTTTTTTTTATTTGCTAAAAAAACTTTTAGTTTTCAAAATGTACGCAAATTATTCACAAAATGATGGTATATATAACAAAGTAAAATAGAATTTTTTTTATATTTTTTTGCAGTTTTATGAGATTGCTAAAAAAATATTTGTCCTCAAAAATTTCAAAAAAATGTTGATAGCTAAAATAAAGATTTTCAAATTCTGAAAACTGGTTTTTAAATGTTTTAAAATTGTTTTCAAAATATTGGTGAAGGTTTGTAGTTGATCGGGCAACATGGGGGGCTGCGTTAATTAGCCCCCCCTCAAGTAAAACAAATGTTCATAGATAAAATAAAGGTTTTCAAATTATTTTCAAATAAATGGCGTAAATTTGGAGAAAATTGGACAACGTGGGGGGGGGGGGGCAACTTCACACGCATATCTAAATGTGTATAATTATATTGTATAAATGAATGTGATGAAATTAAATTGAGTGAATATTGTATATTACATATTATAAAATATAATATAGCTAATATCCAATATGTTACATAATACGATTTATTTTATACTTAAAAAGGATAAACTTTTTTTTTTTAACATACTATTATCAATGTCGTATAAAATAAAATATAAAAAAATAATAATATATATTATAGATATAGGTATTACTGTCACCAATGAGTGGCTTCTTCCATCAAAAGACAAAAGTTTCACTCATATATATATATATATATATATATATATATAATAATATTTACCCTTTCTATAGTTTCCACATATGCTTATTGTTGAGATATAACAGATTGTAAATATCATACCTCATAATTTATAGAATGAATAATTATATTTATGTATGTTATATCTGCGAATCGTTGACGGTTGACTATACTATTGTTTAATTAGTATTTTTTTCTGATTGAAATATTATGTAGGTACATCGAATGTTGTAGTAAAGTACATACCTATAATATGTCTTCTATTTTTCTGCCCTGTTACAAAAACCTAAATATATATATAATATAAAATAATAAACCACGCAAAATATCTTACTTAACAGTTTTGTTAATAAATTGCAACCAAGCTCAACAACATTTTTTTAAATATAATTTTTATGCGAACGGTGAATGAAAAATATGTTATTAAACCTGTGGTAGGTTTTAGGTAGGTACCAAATCCGATACTTATAAAGACATATCGCGATTTATTTTGTAGGATTGTAGGAATTAGCATATATTATTTTATATAGACATAAGATACATCCTGTATATTTTTTTTGTATAGTGAAAAATTATACAATAATATAAAGTCGTTAATATGTAATGATACAATTATTTTGAAGTTAAAGTTGAAAGGGGGCCCTCTAAGTGTATGGTGTCCCGGGGCCCAATTAATCCGGGCTTGGTACCTACTTATGGACTTATCTGAAATTTGACTTTTCAATTTAATGTATCAAAATACTCAGAATAATATTTGTTTAGTGCTTTTGAATAATAACCTTAAAATGTATGTAGTAATTGAAAATAGTGAAAGCTTAATTGATGATAACGATATACCTAAATCTATAAATATAAAAATTGTTTTTCAAAAATGTTGTTTACGAACAACACAAAAATAATTTTAAAAAACGGACAAGTGGGTAATGCTATCTGCTGTACATAAGGTGTTCAGAGGAGTCTCTGTGACTAATGAATGTATAACATTTGAATTCAGTGATATAAAATCATTGCATAGTGTACCTATACGAAAAACGATTCTGAGCAAAGACGGTCTGTAATATATAATAATAATATATAAGGTATAATAATATATTAGGTACCTATACTGACTACTAATAGTATATTTGATGATAACCCAGTACCTAACTTATTTTACTATTAGGGTTTATAGTACTATTACAATATAAGTTATTAGGTTAAATTCGTTTTTTTCCGAAAAAATTACATATGCAAAAGTCATTGTCTGTATAAAATATAAAATTATTCTTTAAAAGCTTCAATAGTCCTGAAATTTTTTGTTCAAGATACATTTTATTATAATGCAATTATTTGTTTATCGACCACCAAATATATTAAGGCTAATATATTAATAAAGGCTTACTATTTGTAATTTGTATCGTTATACTCTATATTGATATTCTATAACAATTTTATTTTTGGCGCAAAATGTCCTTTTTTCATTTCTGTAGTAGTGTAGTGTATAATATGAACATATGCAAAGGGAACACAGAACTCACGCTGAGTCATTTCCGGCGTGGAAATGAAAACAAGTGAAACATTCGTTATTCTTATAAACTAAATTTTATTAAATATCTAGGCACTTTTTCAATGTTCGTACCAAATACGAACATATATTATATAACCCAATAACCCATTATGAATTAAAGTATAAAGATATAAACTCTCAATGTGTGCATAATATTATGCACAATAATATTTGGCGTCAAAAAAATAAAAAAGTGTGTAAGTGGATGTTGCTGCTCTGCTGTACAGTAGGTTACAAGTGGGTCACTGTAATAGATGGTGTTAAATTTGAATTCAATGATATAATGTCGTTGTATAAGAAAAACGGTTCTGAGCGGAGACGGTATGTCAGCCTATGATATTACTAAGTATATTTGATGATATTATTTATTTTGAATAATACGTATAACCTATTAACGTGGAACCTTGTTTTAATTTTTCAATCTTTAGCTATAAAAGTTGAACATTTTATAAATTTTTAACTACAAAATAGTTATTCAATTTTAAATTTGAAAAATTTTGTCAAAATTCGAACTTTAAATGCTTATAAAAAAAAATTGTGTCTATGTATTTTTAATACTTTTCAACTGCTATTGTAACAACATATCAGGAGCCTTGCATTAAATTTTCACGCTTTTTTACCCCGCAAATAAAATGTATTGATATTTATAGAAAAAAAAACTAAAAAAATTGAAAACAGACAATAAACCCGTAAACAGCTCAAAACAAATCAAAATAATTTGAAAATTTTATCGTGTATAGTAAATAAAAATATAAACATTCAGTAAAAAATTCATGTATCTACAGTTATTCGTTTTTGAAAAACAATAAAATAACAAAACCGCTACATGAGAAATCGAGTGAATATCTAATATTGTGAAAATATGAACTTCAAACGATTGTAAAAATGTAATTTGACTTTCTTATAGTTAATTTTTTTTTTTTTTGATAAAGGTAGATAATCTTATAAGGAATCTTGTATTACATTTTCAAATCTTAGATTTAAAAAGAAAAATTTTTATGAATTCTGAACTCAAAATAATTTGCTAATTTTTGTGATTTTTCCATATTTTGTCAATATTTAATGCTTATAAGTAAAAACTGTGACTAAGGATTTTTAATATTTTTTAAATGTCATTGTAACAGTATAGTAGTAGCCTTGTATTAAATTGTCAAACTTGTTTACCCAACAAATAAAGTTTTTTTGACATTCATAGAAAAAAAAGGTGGATAAGTGGATGTCGCTCTGCTGTACGGTAGGTTACAAGTGGGTCACTGTAATGGATGGTGTTAAATTTGAATTCAATGATATAATATCATTGTATAAGAAAAACGATTCTGATCGAAAACGGTCAGTCAGCCTATGATTTTACCAAGTATATTTAATGATATTATTGTGAATAAAGTAATTTATATATAACCTATTTACGTGGAGCCTTGTTTTAAATTTTCAATCCTTAGCCATAAAAGTTAAAAATTTATTAATTTTTAACTACAAAATAATTAATAAATTATAAATTCGATAAATGTTGTCAAAATTTGAACTTTAAATGCTTATAAAAAAAAACTGTGCCTATGTATTTTCAATATTTTTCAACTGCTATTGTAAAAATATATCAGGAGTCTTGTATTAAATTTTTACACTTTTTGGCCCAACAGATAAAACTTTATTGATATTTATAGAAAAAAAAACTAAAAAAATTGAAAACTGAAAATGCCCGTAAACAGCTCAAAAAGTGTCAAAATATTTTCAAAATTGTATGGTGTATAGGAAATGCTAATATAAACATTCAGTGAAATTTTCATGTATCTACAGTTATTCGTTTTTGAATTACAAGAAAATAAGGAAATCGGTACATGAGAAATCGAGTGAATATCTAATGTTGTAAAAATATGAATTTAAAACGCTCATAAAAATTTAATTTGACTTTCTTGTAGAAATTTTTTTTTTGATAAAGTTAGACAAACTTATGAGGAATCTTGTATTAGATTTTAAAATCTTAGATTTAAAAAGAAAAATTTTTATGAATTCTCATCAAAATAATTTGCTATTTTTCGTGATTTTTCCGTATTTTGTCAAAATTTGAACTTTAAATGCTTATAATTAAAAACTGTGACTAAGGATTTTTAATTTTTTTCATCTGCATTTGAAACAATAACCTAGGAGCCTTCTATTAAATTTTCAAGCTTTTTTACTCAACAGATAAAATTTTATTGATATTTATAGAAAAAAAAACTAAAAAAATTGAAAACTGACAATGGCCGTAAACAGCTCAAAAAGAGTCAAAATATTTTCAAAATTGTATTGTGTATAGAAAATGCAAATATAAACAACCAGTGAAAATTTCATGCATCTACGGTCATTTGTTTTAGAGTTACACCAATAACCAAAATCGATTTTGTTAAAAATCGATTTTGCGTAAAAATTCCCGTTTTTCCTTAATTTTTCTTTTGTTTTTCACATCGCTTTTGAAAACTACTGGGAAATTAAAATTTTGACCTCCCCAATGCACCAACGATATTCACTTTCCCATCGAACAAGATACTGAAGTCGAAAATCGAAGCATTATTTCGACTACTTATCGTGTACACAGACACAAAAATAAAAAAATAAAAAAAAAATAAAAAAAAAAAAATAAAAAAAAAAATAAAAAAAAAAACACACATCATTGTAAAATCAATACATTCATCGTTTCACTCAGAATCTAAAAGACTACTATAACATTGGAAATAGAAAATGTTCCTAAACAGTTCAAAACAAATCAAAATTTTATCGTGTATAGAAAATGCAAATATAAATAACCATTAAAAATTTCATGTATATACGTTCATTTGTTTTAGAGTTACACCAAAAACCAAAATCGATTTTGTCAAAAACCGATTTTGCGTAAAAATTCCCGTTTTTCCTTAATTTTTATGTTGTTTTTCCCGCCGCTTTTGAAAACTATTGATAAAATTAAAATTTGATCTTCCGATTGTACCAACTAGATTGATTCACTTTACCATCGAACAAGATACTGTTGAAGAAAACTGAAGCAATTTTACTGCCCCAAACCGTGATGACAGACACAAAAAAAAATAAAAACACACATCATTGTAAAATCGCTCCGCTCAGAATCTAAAATAATATATATAGGAATCTAGTATTATTTTCACGCACATTGACGCATACCTATAATTAGTGAAATTTTTTTTTTTTTTTTTTTTTTTTTTATTGGGTAACCCGCGGCAACATAGGCCATTGGGTGTGGGGAGGGCACTGTAGGTTTTATATTGGGTAGGTTTGGTAGGTTTTATATTGGGTAGGTTGGTACACGTGTGTGTTGTGTTTGGCAGAATTTCTAATGGGGCACCCGTAGGTTTCTGCCGTGCCCCGGGGTGGGGGGATGGCGGCACTTGTTCTCCGGACACCGTGACTTGCACGGAGAAAAATGCCGCCCAGTGGTCGAGGATCGAACTCGGACCGGCTGTGCCGAATCCGTCGCGTTAGACCACTCGGCCACCTCGTCCCCCCAATTAGTGAAATTATAGTATTATAGTGATTATACTATTATTTAGTATTTTTAGTTTTTAAATCGATAGAATTTATGCAAACCATGGCTTAATTGTCATACACTCACGCCTGTATGTGTGGTCTCCGCGTATTATACAAACTGCTAGACTACATTGAAAATTTTATTTTACTGTTCCAATTTTGTGTAGTTGGCTTTCAACCTATTTTATAACTTAAAATATAAATGTAATAATTATTTAATATTATTACATATAACATCATCTGTATTCTCTCGGTTTTGACAAATTTAAATTTTTAAACGATTCATGAGAAATGTTAATATTTTATATAGGTACTATCATTACTCGCTTAAAAATTAAAATATCGTAAAAATTCAGGAGTTTAGGTCGGCCATGGCCATATGTATTGTACTCACATTTTATATGATTAAGAATGGATTATAAGGCCGTTATACTTGTCGAGCGTTCATAATGAAGCAAGATGGTATTTTACACACGAACAAATATAGGTACTAGTCAACCAGTCGCCTTTGCGAGACAGAAGACATTTGTTCTTTCGAACCACTGCAGCACTATTAATGATAGCGGAATATGCGTGTTCTATCCATTCTTTATTATCTATGTATGTATTGCCTACGTTGATTAGATAATCGTGTAAAATACATTGATGTTAAATTTGTCAAAATCGAATCGGTATAGTTTCAACTTTTAGATTATTACCCCGGACAAAATAACACCATTTTGTTTTATTTATATTATAAATATTAAAACATGTAATTTTTTTAATGATTACACCTATTGGTTATTAATTTATGTTTTTTTTTTCAATCATATTCCTATCCTCAGTTATTAATTATTGAATGAACTATGAGATTATAATTTAACAATTGTTACCGAATATTTGGCAAAAAAAGTATAGGTACACATTTTAATAATATAGGTACTAAAATGTACTTTACACGTTTGAGTACAATTATTCTATTAGCATTTCATAAAATAATAGTGTGTTTTTTCACTGCATTAGCAATTTGTATTTTCAAGAAATTCTTATTAAATAATTTAATAATAATTTATTCAACTCAGATAAAACACAAACAAGAAAAGAAGAAAAAACAAACATAAGTAATTATATGAACTGAGCTGATTCCCCTCTCTTAAAGCATGCTTGTGATAATAAACTTTGATGGTGAATTCAATAGTCAACTTATAAATTAATTATCTTGGAAAAAATTTTTTAAAAACCCTAGCATTTCAAAAAGATGTTTGAGGGGTAAAGATATAATATAATATTCTTCATCATCCAGGTAATCGATGTAACGCGTAAGCTCGTAAATGTTGGTTATTTTTTTTTTAAGTTTTAATTTTGTATGTGGTTTTTCATAGAAAATGTTTGGCAAGTTGTTAAAAGAAAGTTTAATGTAAGATAAGTAAATTCTATACTTGTCCATCGCATTCAGCGTCAAAAAAAAAAATAAAAACCAAAATAGAGAAATATACTAGGAAAATAAGAGATACTATAAATAACCTAACATAATATTTTCTAACCTTAAATTATAATTATTGTATTATATTACCTAGTTTAAACTTTATACTGAAGCAGTTGAAACAGGAAATCTTCACGGCAAGTGGATCCGTAGCTATTAAGTCTGAACATCCAACCTCGGCGACTGAAGCAAGACGACTAAACGTTTTCTATTGTCATTTGTCACTTTATAACTATAAAAATATATAGTGGGAGAGTGTCTGTTTGTAGATTGTAACTGTCCGATTGGTTATCATTAGTGTATAGTTTAGAGAAGAAATTATTTTAGTACGCCCACATCATAATACAACCAACGTTATGGTCTTACATTTTTATAACCATAAATTATTTTTACCAAACTAATTATTTAATTTTTTGGTATAAATGATGATTATAACATTATATTGAGTTAAAATACAAAATATTTTTACTTTGTATGCCTATATAGTCAGGGAACTTGATAAGTATTACTACCTATTGGGCTATTGGTAGTAGGTATTTTATTGTTTTATTATTTTAATATTAAATTTGTTTTTTTAACACATAATTATAAGCATGTATTATAAATTGTGCAATGTGTTTAGATATAGTTATTAATTTTATACTTGGAAGTTTGATTCCTGTTTTGATCCCATGTCTTCGTGGATATTGCTCGATCCTTACGACTCCCTTGCTGCACGGTATACTATATGCATGTCGACTTACGATTGATCTAAATTTAACAGCACTATAGGTAGGTAGTAGGAACTTATTATTACTACTATACCGCACAGCGCATATTAACTCCTATTCGATTATACCACGGTTGTGTCTATAGGGCATAGGCAGAGCTATCCTTGGGGAGGGAGGCGGGGACTAGGCTGTGAGCCTTGTACTTTTTACTAAACTTCAAGGCCAGACGTTTAAAAAAAAAGAATGGGAAAATTGTTTCAAAAATTGAAAAAATATATTATTTTTTAGTACTTAAAGTGTATATTTGAGAGGGAAAAAACAATAAATAAATTAGCAATATATATCTATACTTAATAAGAAATAACTATAAATAACTGTAGGCTGCACTAGACAGAACATACGCAAGAGGTACAGTATTACAGACTACTGTAGTAATAATTTCAGAAAACCCTATATAGAGCTTTTTTTTTTAATAAACTCTGCTCATGCTTCATAGACTTAATCTGCTTTTTCGGAGATAACATCATCCATACAGCATTACCGCAAGACGCAGCTGCTATGGTTTTTTTGATGTAATTCAAAGACGTAAACTATTTTTTCTGTTACTACTAAAAAGATGAGCAATTCTTCTTAACTTCGATAATTTTGAATAAATTAATATATGAACAGTAAAAATGTGGGTATTTTATACACTTGTACAGTTGGTATAGTTAGTATAGTATAGTACCTAAATATAAATGTATTTTAAGCTTCGGAATTACCTACTTTCGCACCGCACCCTGGTCCCTGGGCCTAAAAAATTGTACGATCGTCGAATATATGTATATTTGAATGCATTGGGCTAATGTCTATGGACTTAGTCGAAAGTCGACAAAAAGAGAGGTTCTAGAAACTATACAGACAAACAGTATTGTGCATTTGCATGTATATTGCTGCTGCAGGAGCAGTTCTGTAAATTAAACGGTGACATGTCAAAATATCCCCGATAAATATCCCGAAACCAAAATATCCCGCGTAAATATTAATTCAAAATGTTAACCTTTTTTATAAAAGTTGCATAAATATTAATATAATACATTTATTATCTCCATTTATAAAAGAAAAAAAACAATTAAAAATATTTTTTGCCAAAAATTAGAGAAAAAATTAATATATTATGTATTATTGTATTATAATACCAAGTTATGAGCTATTGATTTTAAATATTTATTTTTATTTGTTTCATCATATCCTTTTACAACAGTATTTAATCGCTCGTCCAAATTTTTATATTTCCGCCTTTTTACGTCGGTTGATATACTCCAGCTGTTTATTGTTCACTTTTGGCCTCCTGCTTGTTCTCGGTTTAACATGTTTATAAACTTCCACGCTGTTAGGGGGTTAGCCGCCAGTGCAGAATTAAATGCTCTGTGCGATGACACAGATCTTCTACTGCATTATTTACCCTTCGAGAGCCTTGCATCGCAGCAACAAACATATTCCATATTTTAATTGGGAAAGTAGGCGCTCTTCGTCTACCTTAGGTACGTATTGGTCTGTCAAATGCCTATCCATGATCGATGAAAATTTTTGTTTTGAACACCATTACAAAGAATATAAAGTAACGAATTGAACAAAGTTTGAATCATATAGAGTTGGAAAGGAAGTGTACGGGATCAGCTAGTTTGAGATAATCAGACAAATAAATCCATACACCTCCTTAGCTTAGCGTCGTCGATCTCATAATCTTGCTTTTCTTAATAAGCTCTTATCAGGCTCTGTCGACTCCTCTTCCATTCTTGCTCTAATTAACTTTAAGCTTCCTGTTAGGCGCACACCCGCAACACACATACTTTTTTTTATTCCACATTGCCCTTCTAAATATTTAAAAAATGAGCCCATCAACCGTATAATGAAGTTAGCCAATGAGGATCCGTACCGTAATTTCTTCTATAGAATTATGATACTATATTATCTTATTTTATTTTTTTTTTTATCTATCACACTTGTTTCTATGGTCCACATTTATAATATGTATCTTGTACTATTTTGTCAACATTACACCATAATCGTAACCTGGGCTCCCGCCCGTTTATCTATAATAAATAAATATTTATTTAAATTTCCCTATAACATTTATTGTAGGCATTGCAATTCTAGTGCTAAACCATTTAACATATTATTTTCACTAATATAATTTCTCAAATATGTTTTAATACGCTTTAGGCTATAGAGATTGTGAGAAGCTCTTTTCAGGTAAAATTGAGTATATTTTTAATGATGTGTTAATATTAGGAAAGATATTATATTATATCAGGGCAACAGTAGATTAGTTGACACCATTTTTCCGTTTTCCATCTAGTTTTCCATAACTAAAATTCTCCATTTTATGTGGAATATTGTGAATCTGCCCATGTGTAATGTTATTTAAATCATAAGTTGGTTTAACATTATCAAATGTAGGCACCTACTGGCTACTACCACATACTTTAGACTTTAAAGTTTAGAAGATAAATAGATAATACGAGCATGTCAGTAAAGTTAACATTTCTGAATTTGATTTAAATCTTTCATTACAATTTAAGATTAAGATTAATTAATTTACATTAATAGAAGAAAGCAAGTCAACTAGATATGGATAAAAAAATAACCCTGTGGTAACCTATGTTGGGGTAAAAATTTAAAAATACACTTATTTCCCCCCTCCTTTTCCCTGATGAAATTTCTAGCTACGCCCTTGAATAGGGGTACTAAATATCGTAACTTTCGTACGATACAACGATACAGTTTTAAAACAGATAACCTACTACCTAGGTGTTTATCGTGTTATGGCGTAATGGCTTGGTTCATTTGCCTGGGCGTCATGCGTTTAGGGAATTACCTTTTTACCCACATAATAGAAGTAGTGTATTAGAGCGAGTTTCTTATAACGTGTTTGAGCTAGTATGATCGGGCGTCACCGTTTTCGGCCAAAATGTACCCTTCCCTTTTCAGCCAAAACTTACCGTTCCCTTTTCGGCCAAAACATACGGTTCTTTTTACAATTATAAAAACTGAACTTAACAATTTTTATATTTAATTAAATATGATTGTATCTAAAAATTTGATTTTTTGATAAACATTCTTACCTACAACTGAGTGAAAAAATAATAAAATAAAACAATTGGCAATAAAATGGTTTAACATATTATTGGGCCCAACACACAAAACAGAAAAGAAAACAATCAAACACACGTCTACATCTCCTCCGTCCATTATTGTCTTCTTCAATGAATTTAAAAAACAATATATTAATATACAAGACGATAATTACCCCCCTCTGGTCATATGGTATCCAAATCTGGGGCCAAGCCAAACCATCCAATATAAGACCCATACAAGCTTTCCAGTCTATATGTTTTAGACAAATAACTGGAGCCCCATGGTATATGACCAACGACGCATTACATAAAGATCTCCAAATCCCAACAGTCAAAGAAAAAGCAACTCGTCATTACAAAAAGTTTCACTCCAAACTCCACTCGAACCAAAACCCTCTAATTTCCCGCATGTCCTCAATAACCATCCCCAACAATCCTCCGAGGAGGTTAAAAAGAAAATGGCCAATATACGCTCTTGCCTAACGGTCTCCATATTATATGAACCCATCAAATTAAATAGGAGGTACTGTTGATGGACGGTTTTCCCCCCTCAAGACATTCAAATCATTTTAATTACCTATGTTATCAAATTTACTTATTATACAAATTGTATAGATTGTAAATATGCTTAAATAAATTAAATAAATAACATATTATTAGCTTAAATTCAAAAAAACTAACAATTAATTTTTGTTTGAAAAATGTTACTATTTTTATTATATACCTTTACTCTTCAATATAAGTTTAATTTCGTTCATAGTTGGTTATATTTTACTATCATAATTATTATTATATACCTTCTTATTGCCTATATGTATTATATAACTATATTATTTTTTATTCGATTAATGTAAGTAATAACATTGATTATAAATACTAATATAATATAATCAATTGTAATAATAATATGTTATAACAGTTTATTGCCAATTGTTTTATTTTTTCAGTTTTTTTACAGTTGTAGGTAATAATGTTTAAAAAAATCACATTTTTGGATACAATCATATTTAATTATATATACAAATTGTTAGGTTCAGTTGTTATAATTGTAAATTTTAAAGAAGACTGTAAGTGCTGGCCGAAAAGGGGGCCGCCCGTATGATTCAATATAAAAGATGAAATTGTAAGTTTGTAAGGATTAAGATAAAAATAATATATAAAATCTATAGGGAATTTTATATCAATCTAAAATCTAAATATAGCACATCATTTAAATTTTTAATTACACACACTTATATTTAACTTTTATATTATTTTAATTTTAACAATAATTTAACTTGACTTACAATTATTTCAATTTTTAATCACACACACAAAAAAAAACAATCCACTTTTAATCATACCCGTGGAGTTCATGGACAACCCAAGTCTGTCAAAATGAGAGAAAAAATCGATTAATAAAATACAGCAAATGATGACTATATAGATTTTCTTCTAAAATCTATTATTAGATAATGTGCATTACAGACATTAGCAGTAATATATATAGGTAGGTCAATTAGTGCAATAAGTTGCAATGTGCCAATGTGCATTATTAGGTACATAATTTTAGTATATTATTGTTATTCACAACGATTCTATACGTCATTATACGATAGGTACCTATACGTACAATTTATTTATACGAATGTACGATATAGTATAATATTATGATATATAGACTTCATTGGCAGAGTATATGCAAAACAATAAATTGGGTTCATCCCCTCTAAAAAAAACTGCACTAGGTACCTATAAAAAATTAAAAAATGTTTGTCACATTAAAATATGAATTTATTTATTTAATTTTTAAGTCACATTTTACAAAAAAAACACATTTACCTATATATTATTTCTTTGACATCACCTATTTCAGAGGTCAAATTTTAAAAATTAAATTTCAAGCTTATAAATATTGAGCTTTTAAGAATATCGAGGGAATATATAGAAAAATATATAACATTATGGTCCCTTGTTCGGATAGCGGAGTATCCATCGGGATACACGCCGCTATATCCCTTTCGGCTTTTTTCGCGTGCATCTGCAAAACAGAGTTCAGTCGTGACGTGCAGAGATCGCCCACGACGTCGACCTCCTTTTTGTCGCAGACCACGTGCAGTCGACATGCACCGCGTTTTCTGTATGTTACTGCCAGACGACACATCTGTACAGCTCCAGCAGATTTCTTACAGCCGTTTCATTCGCATATTATAATATCGTATTCATTACTTTTATCAGCCCGGCGACAGCCTCTGCGAGGGCTGTAGAAATATCTCGACGGTATAGCCCCGACAGATCAATGATAATTATAGGTAGGTACTGCAGGGAATAATATGTTCTTGTTCACGAATTATTACAGATGGCACTTTTATTATATTACACTTTGGTACATTTTGGCATTTTGGAAAATACAATATTTAATATTTATGTAAAAGTACTGAGGGTCACAGTCAATAACCTACCTAACCAAACCAACTACCAGCTATTATATGACGTAACGTTGACAATTTATTCGTCAAACTGCAATGTGCGCGTGGTGAATCGCCGTCGAAGTAAATGTTCGACAATACGTACAGATTCTGAAAAATATATCACATAATAATAATATTGTGTTGGCGTATGGTTATTACGCTGTAGTATAATGATATGCTGCTATTACCAGCTATATGGGTAACCACGTGTGTTGTTGTTCTGGGAAAAAAACGAACTTAAAATAATAATAATAACGATTTGGCACACAATAAAAATATATAAAAATATGTTTGCGCTGAATTTCTTGAAATTTATTTACAGATTATTGAACAGCATATTATATTATACGCATATTTTAACAATAATAATTGACGAAGGAATAGGACGAAAGAACGAATTTCGACGAATGGGTATTATTATATTTTATTATTTAATAGTCTATTTTAATAATTGTACCTACAAGCTACGTTAGTACGTTGTATACTAATACAAAATTAGGTGATACGTGTTTCATGGTTAAAGAATTTAAATTCCTGTATTTCTACAAAAAAACACATAATTATCTTTATTATTTTTCTTAAGAATGTTACGAAAACAATCATATTTCAATCTGTAGTTTAAAAATCAAAATACATTAAGTGTACACCAAAGTTAATTAATTTACCAATGACTATTAAAACTTCCTTGTCAGATCAAAGCGGAACGATTGATAAATGTATTGACTTTACAATGATGTGTTTATTTTATTTTTCGATTTCTTTTATAAGTATTTTAAATTAAAATGTTAACAACATTTATCAAAATTAGGTAGATATGCAAATTACTTAATAGTTAAATATTTATAAGCTGTCTAATATTTATACCTAAGTCTTTTTATTTTTATTTATTTATTTTTATTTTAAGTCGAAATATACAATTTATATCGGATGCCAGAATAAGTATACATGATATAAGACAGATAACATGAGAGTACAAAAAAAGAAGTGAGTAAAGAAGCCACCCAATGATGATAGTTTATTATTGATTTTTAAAAAAGTTATAAAATGAATTTATTTATTTAGAATGCTTTTTATTTCCTAGAGTTAAAATTGTAACAGGTCTGCACCATATGCGTTTTAGGCGTCTATAGGAGGGCTGCCTGGAATTATGAGGGAGGAAAGGTCTTTAATTAAAAGGTTTGAGTGGGGGGAAAGACGGTTGTGGAATCTTTTATAAAAGTGTTTGGCTTCTTCGTGAATTGTTTATACCTAAGTCTTGAAAAATTAATATGATAGGTTCTTCGTAAGTATAGTTCATACCGAAAGCAAACTATCTAAAAATGTACAAACACAATTTTTTTCATAGACATTTGAAGTTCAACTTTGGATATTTAAACAAAGAATAAGGATTTTAGTTATTTGGTTGTAATTCAAAAATACCATTTTTGTGACTTGCATCTTTTAAGTACCTACCTATATTTTTATTTTTTTTCACTATATGCTCTATGATATTTAAAAAATATTTAGATTAGTTTAAAGCCTTTTTATACGGTATACCTAGTAAAGTAGTAAATCAAATTACTTTAATAGTAATATAAATGTATCATAAAATATACTTTATAATACATAGGCTGACGCTAAGATTTGTTTTTCGTATGCATTAACTGTTGAGTTATCACTTATCATTGAATATTTGAAATTTGAATTCAAACTCAACATAAACATATCACAATGAATTACTCAATGGCGAGGAATACTCGACACCTACTGTACGTCTGTACAGCTGCAGCGAGACCTATACTTTCTCCGTTCTCCCTTTTTAAAAGTTAAGTTTATAGCAATTATTATATATTTACTCGTCTCTATATTATCAATTCTGTTAACATTTTGATAAACCTATAATTTAGTATTCAGGCATATTATAGATAATAGTGTTTATAAACTATTCAAGAATAGGTAAAATTATATAAAATCAATTTTAAAAGAAAAACATTGCTGTTAAATATAATATAAAAAATAAAACTAAATATATATATACGATATATTTAGTTCCACTTTTAATTTTAAAACACTACAGTTCAGTAACTTTATTGCGATATGCATTTTAAGTAGTATTATATAATTTATAACTATTTTTGGTTGTTGTCATTTGCATGATACACATGTGACATGTCATAAATACGCGATATTGTTACTGACAACATAATTATTTTAGTTAATATATTTTTATCATTAGCTATTCTTGGATGAAGCAAGATATGAAAAAAACTATATGTCTGCGTATTATACACTAAAACTAAACAGACCGTGGGTAATGCACAGTTATCTGTGTACTATGAGTTATGACTAATTACGTCTAACACTGTTTGATAAATTTTGGAAAACCAAATAAACGTTTAACAAAATAATCAAATATTAGTTGTTTCCGTGTATACTTGGTTTGGGTCCCTAGACCCGCCCTGCTAATCACCCCTTCTCCCCTAATCTAGTGATTGCAACACTATAGTATAGTAGTCCATAAGTCTGTTTAGTGTTTAAGTGGTAATTGGGAGCGATAAAATTAAATTGATAATTGAACAATTAAGCACAGTTTATTTGTTTAAAAACAAACGATGAAATCAATAGATGTACTCCATGTAATTCGTGTATTTTTTTGTGGTGAAACACGATTTGTCTATATAATCATGTCTATAAGAGTAATGACAATATACCGAGTGATCCATTTAACAAAACACTCATTCATATATCAAAAACTATATATAGACGTTTTTTTTAAATATTTTTTCTAACATAATTCCAAGTTGTTGAAAACTGCATTTTTCTAAAAAAATATATCATACTATTATTGTTTATCATAATTTTTTTAATGACAACATGTCCCGCAAAATGTTGGACCTCTACTATTCATGCGCACTATTCAGAGATGTCCGTTAGAGGAGGTTTTAATTTGTAAAAATTGACTGGTTAATTATACCTAGATTAAATATTACATTTAATCTATATTTGAGCTTTACATCGGTTATCACGGATTCATGACTTAAGTATACTTATACAAAGCTTATAGTTCAGAGCCTCAGATACTATAGGTACTCGGTTGAATTTCGATTTATATTTATTGAAGCCTCTAAATATTATGAAAAATAATATAATAATTTGCTTAAAATTGTGTGGTATACGTTAAGGGTGGTTCTCATTTTAAAAATAATAATTTTGTACGATACTCTATAAATTATTTTACATTTAATTAAAATCTAATAAATTATAAGGTGATTATTTTAACAGTGTAGTAAGTAAACACTCATTATCTCGAAAAGTATTGAATGTTGTGAACATTTTATTATTTTTCACATTATTTGAAGTTATTCGGTACTTATAGTTTAGACGAGTATAGAGTATACTGAAGTATGGAATGTCACAGGGGTACCCCGTAAAATGTGTTGACCCACTCGTCTAAACTTTAAATGCTCATGCAAAATTAACCAAAATTGTTCCACAATCAATTTTTATTTATTGAGATTCTCAGAAAAATATTTTGCATCAGAATATTAAATTAAAAATGCATGCAGTTATTAGAAAAAGTAATAAAAGACTTAAAAAAATGATAATAATAAAGCAGCAAAAAAATATAATTTATTTCAAACATTTAGTTTTGTAATGACTATTGTACTGAAAAATGTTCATTCATATCTAGATATGAAATGTTTACTGTTCAATAAGACAATAAATATCTTAAAGACAGTATTTCCAGATACTTGGATTTTTTTATATCAGTTATGGAGTGTCTCGTATATACTATAGTGATAAACACAACTTTTTTCAATTTTCACCTTATGTTTACTGAAAAATCCAAATGTAAGAATTTGAATAATTGCATTTTCAAAGCATAAAATATACACTGTCTTATACACGTGAATATGTGAAGTGAGTATTCTTGGTGAATCACCCTGTAACAGAGAGTACAATAAATTAGTATCATAACATAATATTATTATGTCCGTAGAATGTAAATGCGTCATAATAATATAGTTGGGTATTTATCATTATATTAGTTTTAAATTTTAATACATTGGATTGGTGTGGCGTATGCAGTTTAATTATTTTTAGTTCTAACAGTTTATATCGTAAGAATATTATTTATATTCTTGGCTAAATCTAGACGAGTAACCGGAGTAACTATGTTATATTATAATATCTTATTTATTATGTTTATATATATTATGATAAGCCTATAAGTTACGTGTCAGTGATATTGAAATCCTTATAATTAAATTATCGCATTATAACAAATTGTATTTAATAGAACGTGACAAGTATGTACGTAGGTTGTAGGTACATATAAATTATAATATTATAATCTGTGTGGTTTGTTTATTCGTAATTATTCACTAGTAGTTAGAGAATCACTACTCAAATAAAAATATACACGTGTATATAAAAATAATAGGTCCGGAGACGACGATCTGTATAATTATTATGCATAAAAAACAGTCAACAAATAGTTCAATAAAAAATTATCATCAACTGAACACAAAAATCACTAATACTGCATAAATCATCTAAAAAAATAACATAATATCATAAAGTCAATGATATATATTTTAATAGGCACATTAATATAAAAGAAAAAAACGAACATGAATTGACACAATGCAGTTTAATAAGTTCTATAGTCAGAATATTAGACTATCCATATTCAAATAAATTCAGTGGCGTAAAATAACAATATAATATGTGGATTTGTTTATCTCTATATATTTATTTATATAAAGGTAGTTGATGGTCATCATCGTTTATTTTACTGAATCCATATTTTTGTGTACACATATTATTTTAATTATGATTATTATTATGATTATGATGTACAAGATATACCACGGCGGCACGGCTTGGATGACGGTCGAGTAAAATAATGTGAATCGCAAGAAGTTTTATAAAAAAATATAAGGTACGCGTTAAGCATAGGTATATTATTATGTTTTCTTTACTTATAGAACAATACAATACATCCATTTATAAAACGATATGTTGGTGGCTAACGTGGTGGCTGTCACTGGTTAAAAAACTATAAGAGAGGCGAAATAATTTATTCACCAAAATCGAAACCATAACCTAATTGGTAATTATTAATTTTTACATAAGTCTTAAAACTAATTTCATGGCTTGGAAACAAATCATAGGTACCCGTATCGTTAAATAATATTCAGTTCATAAAAAAGGTATAATCATAATTAATCGAATAATATAATATTGTATCTTTGTAATTTAATTGATGAAAAAAAAAATACCCAGATAATACGATAACGTTCACAAATCACATTACGTCAGCATATTATCATATAACAGGAGAAACATGAAATAAATTAACTTTATATACAATAATTTGAAGAGAACATTTTTTATCCTTATAATTTGAAGTTAAATACTTAAATAACGTATTGCATTCATTCTTTAATTTTAATAATTTTAGCAAACATAAAGATTTGAGCGGCATGCGTTTGGGTGAGTTACCTTTTACCCACCAAATAAAATCAATGCGTCTGGGTGAGTTCTTTGTACTGTGTTAGGTTAGCGAGTATGATATAATATAAAAGATAAAATTGTAAATAGCTATTTAGATAAAATATTATATAATAATTATAATTATATATGGTTTTCAACATTAACTTAATAATTATGTCACAAATATCAGTTTTGCTCGAACATTGGAAACGTGAACTCGTTATAGTGCTAGTGTAAGTTTATTACGTATATATACTATATAGTGTACCAAATGTGGAGGATCTATTAATATTGAAAATAGTTTAACTACAAAATGAAATAAGCAATGCACTTCAGTTGAAAATTATGTTTTAAGTGAATCTAACCACTTAAAAATTAAAATTCCGATCTTTTCGTTTTTGGTTGTGTTGTTTCAAATTTGTCAAAATAAGAGGGGAAATAGATTGACACAACAATGTACAAACGCATCACAGGATATTAATAAAGGTGACCCAATAAAGTATTACAATATTTTAGATTCTGAGTGGAACGATGAATGTATTGATTTTACAATGATGTATGTTTTTTTTTTATTTTAGATTCTGAGCGAAGCGATGAATGTATTGATTTTATAATGATGTGTGTTTTTTTTTTATTTTTTTTTAAATTTTTTTTATTTTTGTGAGTGTCATCACCTTTTAAGAAATGCTTGGATTTTCTTAAACAGTAACTTTTCTGATAAGAAAATGAATCTAGTTGGTACTTTGGAGGGTCAAAAGTAAAAATTTTTCAGTAGTTTTCAAAAACTCCGTGTAAAATAAAAGAAAAATTAAGGAAAAACGGGAATTTTTACGCAAAATCTGTTTTTGAGAAAATCGATTTTGGTTTTTAGTGCAACTCTAAAACAAATGACCGTAGGTACATGACATTTTGACTGAATGTTTATATTAGCATTTTCTATACATCATAACATTTTCCAAATATTTTGATTTATTTTGAGGTATTTCTGGGGACATTTTCAGTTTTCATTTTTTTTAGTTTTTTTTTTCTATAAATATCAATAAAATTTTATTTGTTGGTTAAAAAAGCTTGAAAATTTAATAGAAGGATCCTAGGTTATTGTTTCAAAGGCAGATAAAAAAAATTAAAAATCCATAGTCACATTTTTTTTTTTTTATAAGCATTTAAAGTTCAAATATTGACAAAATACGTAAAAATGACGAAAATTTGCAAATTATTTTGAGTTAGAAATTCATAAAAAATTTTCTTTTTAAATCTAAGATTTAAAAATGTAATACAAGATTTCACATAAGTTTGTCTACCTTTATCAAAAAAAAAATGTCTACAAGAAAGTCAAATTAAATTTTTATGAGCATTTGAAATTCATATTTTTACAACATTTGATATTCACTTGATTTCTCATGTAACGATTTTCTTATTTTGTTATAATTAAAAAACGTATGACTGTAGATACTTGAAAATTTCACTGAATGTTTATATTAGCATTTTCTATACACCATAAAACTTTGAAAATAATTTGACTCTTTTTGAACTGTTTACGGACATAGTCAGTTTTTAATGTTTTTAGTTTTTTTTTCTATAAATATATAAAATTTTATTTGTTTGGTAAAAAAGCGTGAAAATTGAATTCAAGGCTCCTGATATAATGTTACAATAGCAGTTGAAAAATATTAAAAATACATAAGCACAATTTTGTTTTATAAGCATTTAAAGTTCGAATTTTGACAAAATTTATCAAATTTAAAATTTAATAATTATTTTGTAGTTGAAAATGTATAAAATGTTCAACTTGTATAGCTAAGGATTGAAAATTTAAAACAAGGTTCCACTTAAATAGGTTATATGTAAATTACTTTATTCACAATAATATCATCAAATATACTTGGTAATATCATAGGCTGACTGACCGTTTTCGCTCAGAATCTTTTTTCTTATACAATGATATTATATCATTGAATTAAAATTTAACAGCATCCTTTACAGTGACCCACTTGTAACCTACTGTACAGCAGTGCGACATCCACTTACCGACCTTTTTTAAATCACTCATGCAAACGAAAAATTACAAACCCACCTAGTCACCTAGACGCAAACCACCCAAAGATTTGTTCCCTGCAGCAATGATGGATTCAAATATTAATTTTATTGTTGCTACTGGCGTTAACGAATATTTTACAAATCAACACACATTTCACATTGATAAATATTGTACTAGCTACAATAATTGGCGTCATCGATAACAAAAACACCAAAAACACCTCGAGATATTATACATAATCATGACTATTATTATTATTGAGCAATATGTATTATATTTCCATGTGATTATAAATAAATAGTATAAAAAGTTCACGACTCAAATTGTTTTGCAAGATATCAGGGCGTTCAACCTAAATAAATCAAATATCTAAAAAATGTTAAAAACAAATTATATATATGTACTGCTCGTGTTCGGGACAAAATAACTTGTAATATAGATGCTGCACGAACGATAGTTACATACGTACCTATACTGCAAGGCGCAAGCATTTCAGAACGAATCTTTTAAAAAATTCAAATGTGTCGATATTTACTTTATTTCCCCGCAGTCCACCACACATAATAATGGGACGTCAGTACGTTACGAATATTATTATCCTGACGTTGAAATTGTTTATCATCGAATTAATTTCTGCAGACGTCTGTCTATATCGTCCGATGACTGGACTTCCGTGGAAGTCTGCAGTTTAAATGTGTATAAAATATATTATTATATCTGAGAAAAATAGTTTTCATACTTATATGTGGGAGCTCCAAACAAATCTGTTTAAAACTGATCCATCATGTGTTTACTGTTTAGCAATTGTATTATGTTACTTATTTGTATTCATTCCCATCAACTATCAAGGCCACAAACACAGTTGTACATTGTACAATAGGGTCCTTGGAATCGATTGTCAATAAGTCGTTGTAATATTAAACACAGCACTAACTATTGAATAATACGTAACGTTTCGTGATGAAGTTGGTCGTACTTCGAACAGTAATTATGCAATTTGCTAACTTTTTTTAATCGCCCCATTTTCCCAGTGACTCTTAAATTATCAAAACATTAGCATCCAAAACATGTTTTTGCGAATTTGTCTGTTGGATAAATTTTCCACCAATCATTGTTTTCTTAGCCATATAGTTACACACTTGCAACGCAAGTACGAACAAAGTAAACATAAGTAATATTAATACAACAAACAATATGACAGATATAATATAATATTATTTACTATTTAGGAATACATTTCAATTATTACAATATTGTTGCTTTTCTAACTTAATATTTTATACCTTGAAACGTAAGCTTTCAAATGTTTATAGTTAACTATTTAATACGTAATATAGGCAACTAAATTTACATCAATGATCTTTAAAAAGTCATACTTATAAAACTATTTTTTTAACTAGTCCAGTTTAGTATAATGTAATTAAGTACTTATAATACGTATTATATAGTTAACTATAAACATTTGAAAGCTTACGTTTCAAGGTATAAAATATTAAGTTAGAAAAGCAACAATATTATAATAATTAATATGTATTCCTAAATAGTAAATAATATTATATTATACCTGTCATATTGTTTGTTAAGTTTTATAAGTATGACTTTTTAAAGATCATTAATGTAAATTTGGTTGCCTATTGTAAGCACAATACGGCTTTTCTTTTTTAACAAAAACAAATATTTTACCGAGGAACTTGCATATTATTATATATAATATTATTATTGTAAGCACTAAATGGCACCATCCGATTTATTAAATGTCAAAAAACAAATCTCGTTTGGAATGAATTTATTAAGACTTTAAGAGTATATTTTATACCGTGGGTTATAGATGTTGGGGGGGGGGGGGGGGAGGAGCACATATCGTGTAGCATTGTATCGTACGTTGAAGATGCAACCAAAAAAAATTATGTAAGTCAGGGTACTACCCGCAGAGGAGAAGGTTAATTTCATGAAAGTCGGTTTTTATTGGTTATATACTTATATATCTATAGAACTTTGGGCGAGAGAAAATAACTAAAAATTAAACGAGAATCGAATGTCATGGAAAACCGAACAAAGATGATATTATATCGGTAGACATAGGTATAAGTTAGTTATATTATGCATTTATGATATATTATAATATTATACATGTTAAAGATGTGTTGAAAAAGCGTGGTCCGGGATAACAGAACGGATATACTCTAGATATATTACTAAGAGCTATTGATCTCCCACCGCGAAAACGCATATACAGACGAAATATATGATACCTACGACGTTTTTGATTCATTTCACACACTCAAGGAGGTTTCACGTGTAACGGTTGCATAACAATTATTTAAAACAATGGACGGCAAGCACACCGCTCAATTATACCTATTTTATTGACACGGTTTCCTATGTTTGATTTTTAACAAGAAGTATAACGAAACCGTAAAAAGTCCACCTCGGTGTTTTGCTATTCGATTGTTAATTAACTTTTCGTCGTAGCGTGGGCGTCGGTGATATTATCGATAATCATATTTTGGACTATGAATCCAATTCGTCCACAGGTTGATGTGTATATACCGAATAATATCGAGGTCGTAGGTAGGTACATAACATTATACTGTAACTTTGTATCTCTGGATCTCTATGTATATTGTAATAAAATGTAGATATAATAATACGTATTATGTACTTACAAATAGCAGTAGGTTACCTATGTGTACCTACTTATCTATTTTACGGACAAATTTAAATAGAAATTAACGAAATAAACAAAATAGTGGATAATAGTTATGAGGTGTGACGTATATGAATTGTGATACATTCATGCATCATGCATGTTTGGTTTTTAGTATTTTCAAATTATATTATAATATTATTTACCCTATTTGGATCCTACGTTATTCGTTGAATTAGCACACCATTGTGTTAATTGTGTTTCATATATTTTGCATGTGCAGTTAATGAATAATAATTTGTCTAAAATGTAGAAGATGTATTCAAAGAAAGAGTTTTAAAAAAATATCTTCTTATTTGATAAATCTATTCATTAGTTATAAACATTTTTCAAAGAAGCCAACAATAAACTCTATAAATAAACATCGAACAAATGATCTATATATAATATATATACATATTCTAAATGCATTATTTAAGTTTAAAATATTAAGTACCTACTTTGAGATTATTTTATAGGCATATAGTTTCAAGTAGATAATTTATGAAAATACGTATAAGGTCAGTATAATTGAGCATTGACATAACCTTGAACTAAAAACAGCAAACAATATAGTTTCAGAACAGCTTATAATAATCCTTCATAACTTTGTATTTAGAACGAGTAAATATTTTTTGTTTAAAATTGTTATTACGTTGTAGGCAGGGATAGGCCAAATACTTTAAAAACTAGGTATAAATACTGAATACAAAACACGCGCCTACTTCAATTGAGGGTTATGAGCAACACAAACTTAAATAAAGATAAAAAAAGTTCCTTAGCTAATAATTATTATAGGTTGGGTGAAAATGAAAAGTATTTAGTGTTTATTTAAATCATTTTGTCATTAAAAAATATATTAAATATTAAATGAATAGAGTGGAAATAGTATTTTATACTTAAGATGCACAATATTTTTGAATAACATGTTTTAGTAGATACTAAATACTAAAATACAATATATTATTTTTGAAATACCCTAAAGGTTAATTATCCCTGCAGGTTGTAGGTAAAATCAAATAATATTTGCTTTTGTATACTGTAAATACATTTTTGTGTACAGGGTGGGCCACAGTATTTTTCAAATGCGCATAACAACGCAACAAATTTGCGTTCATAGAATCAATTTTGTGTTTTTATTTTAATATTAGAGCAGTAAATTGACATATCATTACCAAATTGAATGGTTTGAATATTATCCGTTTTCTCTTGCTGTGTAATTTTTATGTTTTAATTTTAAAGTTAGTTACAAGTATGTGATATTTTAAAATATAAAAATTCTCTTACTCATTTTATAATTAAAATATAAAATAAAATTCGACGAGAGAACACTCTATTCTTACTTTTAAATTTGATAATTGGTCAATTTACTGTAATTATAGGTACCTATTAAATTAAGCATTAAAAATCTTTAAATCTTGAACTTCGAGGGTGGCTTCTATATAGTACTTAGCAAACTGGATATAGTAGGTTAGGATTTTGACCTTCAATTAACTCATTTGTGAAAATACGTTGGCTTATGATTTTGTAAGTAGTGTTATTTTAGTTGTTTTTACCAAACAAAGTTTTTGGACCTGTGTGTTAAATGGCACTTACATGCTTTTTAATCATAATAATCAGAAGAGGAAATAAGGTAAGACCATTTTATAGTACCTACTACCTTATATTATTACTGTAAAATATTTTCCAATATTACGACACAAATTTAAACAAAATAACAGTTACACCTTTTTATTAAAAACGGTCCGCTGTAATTTAATTACTCAGTAATTTTAGACACTATTATTAGAACAATAATAATAGTGTATTTTTATAAAAATATAAAATTCTCAGAAACATAAAAATCAATACAACTTACAATACATATATTTAATAAAATAAAATAATTTTTGTCTATATGACCTATAAAATACCAATCTAACTATAATTAGGTACGGTTGCACATAAAGTATTATAATAATAACAAGTATAGGAGTTGATAAAATAAACTTATCAGGAATCTTGTATTCAATTTTAAAATCTTAGATTTGAAAAATTTTCATGAATTCCTAACCCAAAATAATTTGCACATTTTCGTAATTTTTACGTATTTGTCAAAATTTGAACTTTAAATACTTATAAAAAAAACTGAGACCGTAATTTTAATATTTTTCAACTGACATGGGGAAATATATATTAAAAGTCTTGGATTCAATTTTAAAGCTTTTTGACCCAAAGAATAACATTTTATTGACATCTATAGAAAAAAAGACTAAACAATTTGAAACTGAAAATGTCCATAAACAGCTAAAAACAAGTCAAAATATTTTGATGATTATAATATATTTATATGGTGTATAGCAAATGCTAATATAAACATTGAGTGAACATTTCATGCATCTACGGTAATTTTTTTTACATTTTGACCTTCCCAATGCATCAACTAGGTTCACTTTCCCATTGAACAAGATACTGTAAGTGCAAAATTGAAGTATTATTTCTACTATACTTACCGAGTACACAAACAAAAAAATTAAATAAAACAAATTAATGTAATATCGATACATTCATCGCTCCTCTCAAATCTAAAGGCTTATCTTTTTATGGACAACAAAACCTTTATAGTTTAGACAAAATTTGAGTTACCACTTATTATTGGGTTAGCACGTAAGAGTTGGTACTTGTTTAATAACAACAGTTTTGCTTGTCAGTCGAAAAAACACGATAAGGTTTCTCAAATATATAATAACAGAAATTTAAAAATATCAAAAATATATTGTTACAATTTTTTTATAAGCGTTAGAAATTCAAATTTGTTATAATACCTATACAATACTTCCAAATGATTTATTTAATTATAGTTATATAGTTTATGTATTCAAATGATTATTCATAATAAAATCAAAAAACAAAATAAATTACAACTTATAACTAATATTTTAACCTTACTATTGGCATTGTGTCCATATTATTTTATTGCATTCGGGAACTTCAACGCAAGGCAATTCAATACAGAAAATCTAATATAAAATCATAGACACGATTGTATAGGTTGTATATTAGTAAATTATACGTATTACAAACATATTGTATAGGTACTTATTTAGTCTTCAAATAATAATTTTTTTTATGACGGTTAAAATTTGATAATTATGCTCAGTAATATTTGATATATATTATATTTGCATTTATTGCTACCATAGATAATATAAGAATGGATAGGACATGCCTATATCAGTTTCATATGGGGCCGTGTGCTTTTTTGGGGAAGAGAGAACTTAAAGAGAGAAAGACAATATAGGGCTTTTTTTAAGGTTATGTCCAAAAACTGTTTACAATATTTGTCAATTTCAAATTTTGATTGTTATGCCTAAAAATGGAAATTGGAATTCTCGAATTACTCTAACCTTTGCGTACATAATTAATTGTAATTAGAATAATCGTTCATTATTATTAATCAATCATTAATAATGTTATTTATTATCATTTATCAATTATCATATCAATATTGGCCCCATATAACATTAAAAACGTATCACTACATTTTCTAGTGATAAGTTCTTATGTCCTATCCATTCTTATATTATCTATGAATTATGATTGCTACAACCTAAAAGTCATAACTAGATATTGATGAGTGGTGTACAAATTATATGTCATGGTCTAAATAATTGCAGATATGAGTATAATTAGAAATTCGTAATACAAAATTTATAATTTATGTACTAAAATATGTATATATTATCTTATCTCGATCGTTGTAATAGTATAACATTCGAAATAAATAACAATATCCATAAATTGTTAAGTAGAATTGAAAAAATATGATGTAGAAAGATATATAAATAATAACAAAAAAATATGTTGATATATATAAATATAATATATTCATATATATGAATACCTGAGGAGTAATAGGTTAGGTTATACAGTGAAGATTTGTCTATCGAAGGTTCAAATTATAGAGCTAATTACTGATATAGGTAATAGGTATGTATGTACTTATAAATAATAATCATCTATATATTATCATATAATACAGTATTTCTATATAGCTACAGCTCACAGCCGACTACAGTCAAATAATTCAATATTATTTTGTGCACATGTGTATAAAGATTAAAGATAATGAATGTACTTTTTATAATATTATAAGTATACTATTTGTAATAATGAATTTATTGAGAATCAATCAATGACTCGATGTCTTCAAACGTCTTTATTTATCTTGACTGCATTATTATGGGTTTATTAAAAAAAAAATTTTTGCAATAAATGAAAATACGTGTTGAAAATAAATTATTATCTTCCATTTTGAATGCACAGTGGTTTAGTTAATTCATCCGTATTATATAGGCGACCTCGACTTCAATGCGTGCGTTAAAAATGTCGTTTGACGTCTGTTTTGTTTTTGCTGAAATCTTCGCGCTGTGCGCGCATACAATGTATACCTACCAACTACGTGCATAGCAGGTAAGACCGTTTCCTGTACAGTGTATACACTATACATGCAAAGAGCGAATATTTAATACTATATTGTATTGCCGACGATCGTTCATTCACGACGAGGCCTACGATTCTTCAACGGGTCCTCATCGCAAACACCACGAACTATCAGCGCGCGTGTTTGCGTTTATACGATGATTATTATACTTATCAGAAAAAAGAGCCGGACATGATTCGGGGACTGGATTTTGAGTACTCATCTTTCCTCAGGTCACATGAGTCACGGAAGGATAGTTGGTGCGTATTGTTATTATCAGACAACATACTATGAGAACTGCAATGATAAAAAACATAGAGCAAAAAACCACTACAATAGTGCTGAGATTTCATTAACACTTTCCGACGGTCATTGTTAATTTTTCTTTATATTATAAGTTTAAGGAAACTATATAAGCTTATTACATAAAATTTTATGTATTTAAACATTTTTTTTGTTGTTTTATAGGTACATACTTTACACATCCGTTTGTTGTCTCCGTCTTACGCAAGTGCGTAACATAGAAAATGTACACTCAGTAGATCACGTTTAGCTCCGTTAGTTTAAAAATTAGAGTGAATCGACCTATTATGAAACTTGATGGTAAGAACACTATCTATTCTGTGTTTATATTTAGGTTTTTTACGATAGTTCAATTTTTTAGCAAGTTATGCAAATTATATAATATATCGTAAATTAAAAATGCTCATAACTCACCTAAAAACTGAACTATCGTACAAACATAGAAAATGTACTTATCATCAAGTTTCATAATAGGTCGATTCACTCTAATTTTTAGGTTAATGGAGTTGATGTGATCTGTTGAGCGTAAATTTGCTATGTTGAGCACTTGTAAAACGGAGACAACACATATCTGTGTAGCGTCTTCTTAGTTCTAGAACTAATCTGCAACTACTCGTATATGGCCATTAGCATTTTGTAGGGGTGTTAAAGTTTGTTGAGGAACATGTGCACGTGTATGTGAGGCGAGGATTCACCACTAATCACACACATCCAGGAACTAGTGACGCCGGCCGATGATTGGTCTCAGAACACGTTAGTGACTGAGGCCAATCACTGAGCCACACCAGTCCACATTTATAAAAAAATAGATACTGCCACAGTTTAAAAACTGAAAAAACTTAAAAATGTCCCTTTTCAAATTATCAACTACAGCCAATAGATACCGATGTAGGCTATACCTTGACATTTTAAAAATTTCGTTCCATCATCAACTACATAAAAAAAACATAATTGTATCATCTAAATCTATCGCATTCTTATTCGTTACATTATAAGGAGTAGGTACCTACTTATTATTTAGAGTTTATTACACGCGCCGATGATTTTTGTAGTGTAGCTTTTTCGTGTATTATCATTTATCTGTATTATTCTGTGTTATAACTCATAAGTCGTTTATAAACAAAGTCGATTACATAAAAATTAATAAAAAATCATATAGCATAATGTATACAAACAATATACATTTAGACGTGTATCATTAAATATTTATAATAATATAAACAACGCGTTATAGTAGCGATATAAGATATTAATACTTGCAGAATACCTCTCCTGTATAAGTATAATATTATACAATATATATATACTAATTATATAAATACACTATGCGAACGCGTATAAATTATTCACTTATCCTTGACTTACACTATTATATCGTCGTAATTCGTGTTTGTAGTTATTCAATGCGTTATAAAATTCACGTACGCGATTATACGCGACACAAATACCTCAAGCAGTCGTAACTCACGTGAGTAAAAAACGTATTCGCATGGTAATCGGCAGATATATTATAATTATTTATTATATTATCTCTGGCCCGCAAATAACTGGGCATGGACCAGTTTTGTCAAAAATAAAAATATCGGCAGATACCTAGCCATTTGCACTAGGACGTCGGACGCCCGGACCATAAATGTAATATATATATATTTGAACGGTCAGTACACCAATTATTACGATCACGTTCCGACTAGTAGTGTGAAAAAAACTTCTAGCCAAACGGGTCAGGTCAGGGGTTCCTTGTAAGTTTTTAACAAATATTTTAAAATATATAATATACGATTCGAGTACCGGTATACCTACAACGTTAACGGATTTTATAGCGTGAACTTGACTTTTTGCTGCGTATATACACCATCACAGTTCACAATGTCATATAATAATATACAATCAATTCCAGTCATTTGTGTCCAAACCCTGAACCCGCTTGCAGTTACCTCCATAGGAAAATCGATTCCTGTGTTTGCAACCCGTTTGCGACGAATTGCAAACGATGCTCCGATGCTTGTCAGTTTTTTTTTTGTTAGTCAAAAAGTGGAAAGTTAATTTGTGATTGAGTGTTGAGTTGTCAGTCGTCTTCATTCTCCAGTGAAAACTGATTTCAATTTTTGCAATTTTCATTTGTAGGAACCATACTTTCAGATAAACTTAGATTTGTATTTAACAACATTTGAAATATAATAATCAGCATTCTGCTTAAAAAAGTTTGTACCTATCAGCACAGGACAATCCTTAAGGGGATTCGATACCGTGATTTTCTGTTTTTGTCTAACACACGCGCGACATAGTATTTTAGACGTGTTTTTGCCAAACATTCCAATTGATCTATTGAAGCGATAAGAATTCTGAAAACAGATTTGAATTCGTCATCAAGTCTACTTGAAATCGACTTTCCCACATTTTTGATATTATACCCCAAATTCCAGAAAACGTCATATTAAAAAAGAGTATTTAAACATTTTTGTATTTCAATTTTTGGAGAAGCTAAAATCAAAAAATCAAAATTGTGGGAAAGTCGATTTCAAGTAGACTTGACGACAAATTCAAATCTGTTTTCAGAATTCTCATCACTTCATTAGATCAATTGATATGTTTGGCAAAGAATCCGTCAAAAATCCTATGTCACGCGTGTGTTAGACAAAAACAGAAAATCACGGTATGGAATCCCCTTAAATTGTATAAAGCCTAGTATTTTAAAATATAATATTTATAGGTAATTAAAATTCAAAAAACCAGAATTTAAATAAATGAGGGTGAGCATTCTTAGATATTTATTGTAATATAAATACTATAATAGTATTTACTATATTTTATGATTATAAAATATACACGATATAGATAATGTGCAAACCGAGGCAGACCACAGAAGACGGTATCCTGAGCACAGTGTCCGACAGTCAAATCCATTCTGAGAACCTCTGATGTAGCAGCGACATAACCACCACTGACGGGGCCGTCGGTCAGCCGTGTTGGTATAATACGCATAGTCGTCGTCGCGTATATTATAGACGTTCGGTTTCAGTTTTGTTTGGTACCGGTCGTAGTAGTTGTAGTCATCGTCGTCGTCCTCCTCCTCCGCTCCTACTCCACAACCACAGCCACCTCCGCCACGGTAACCACCGCCACCATCACCTCGTCATCGGGCAACGCCGAGCCCGTCCGTCCAGTTCGGTGCGCGCGCCAGACGACCGCTCGCCGTGGTCGCACAAACTCAAGCCCCGCGTTGTACCAGTCAGCCGCGTCATTCCGCTCCACCATCGCCATATTTTGCCGTTTGGCGCCCATTTCGATCCCTGTTGTACCCACCACCCATCAGTGACGACGTTTTTCCGATCCGTTTTACGCTTGACAGAATATTAATAATATATATATATATATAACACACACACTCGCGCGCGTACGTAAACTGCAGTGCCGCACGTATCGGTTGTTAATTTTGTTTATAATTTCGTTTTTTGTGTTCCTTTCGGACAAGTGCGCGAGAAAACTGTTTACTGGCAAACGCAGTGGTGTGCGCCTAACTACCTGTCTACACGCCATCGTCTCGTATATGACGCAGTAGCCGATTGCTGTGATGATGCAGGACGACGACGACGACGACCGCGGTCGACGACGTAATCATCTCCGTCACTGAAGGACCCACATGAAGGTAAGAATAATTATAATAATATAGGACTTGGCAAACTTAGGGCTGACGCGAGTGACCCCCTCCTCCCTCTCCACCTGATTTCGATGCCCAAAAATCGATACACCCTGTTATACAGTATGCACACACACACACACACACACACACACACAAACACACATAAGCGTACCGATGTACCTTTTATCACGCCGTGTATTTATTACGAGTATACTAAAATATTATGTACACGCGCACAAACACGCAGGACGACTCATTGACTCATTGACGGAATAACTATTAACTACATCTGTCGTACGGCTTCTGCATATAGTTATTAATATATAATATACGTCCACGGGAAAATAGACGCGTATTGCTGCGTCCTCTCCCCCCCCCCCCCGCCCCCTCATCACTCGTAACACGTCGAGACTGCCATAAGTTTGTTGTTCAAAAACCATCTTTTGAACCTAACCGACAGCCGAGCGTGCGTATGATACGTGTATAAGGCCTAATGCGTGCGGTATGTGTAGGGCCACAACGAATATTACGATACAGGGGTATATATTATATACGTATAATAAACACACACGACGCCGTTGACGTATCATAATGGATTATTATTATTATATATTTTTTCGGTACCTGCCCCATATAGGAAACTGGATGGGGTCGATGTCAATGGATTAATAATAAAATACGTCCGTCTTCCTATATTTCCGCGAACTCCGGCAATAGGTTTCGTGTCGTCGGGTATATTATATTGTTGTCCGGTACTCCGGTGCAGCATAATAACATAATGTAACAATAATATAATAACGTTACTATTACTGTAGATGTACAGCTCTTCCCGAAGTAATATTATATTATTATTAATGCTGTAGCGTTTTTTAAAAGTCGTCGGACCGAACTAGTTTCCCGGTAGGCCCGTTTGCAAACAAAATGTCAAAATCCATTGGAGAGATAAACTCGTTTCATACACATATACATATTATATATTATATATATAATATCAAACACACGTCGGAATCTCAATAACAAGGTGTCAACTCTCACTTTATACGCATACATATACAATATCCATTGGCCTGCGCGCATGTGTGTGTACAGTAGAAGTGAATATAATGTAGCGCATGTGTACGGGAATATAAAAATGTATGTGTGTGTGCGCACGCATGTGGTGTTATTAACAGATATTTTCTATAATAATAATAATAATAATATAAGCGTGGAGAACGAGCTCGTGGGTTTGAAACTACTCTCGGCAGTATCGGTTTATTTATATTATTATATTACTCCATCACTCGGTGTTAAGGGATTTTGGAATCCAGCGATACCGACTGCCGATGTTATACGCAGAGGTACCTTGAGGTATAACACGCTTGCGAATTCAACACGTCAATAATACAATAATATTGTCATCCACCTGTATAATATTATTATTATTATACTTGTGCGGACCGACGCGCTTGCAGTGCGTGGCCCGGGCCGTCACCCTGTCCGCGCACGCATTGTGTACCTACCTGCTGCCTACGCCCTACACGGGTATAATATATTTTCGAAAGCCTGCAGTTAGAAACACCAGAAAATTCCACCGGTAATAAATGGGTTTCGTTTTATAGTTGTTGTAATATAAGAAACGCGTTGGAGACTCCCAAATCCCGAAATTTAACGACCGTCGTCGCGCCTCTCGGAGGTCGTTTCTCGACAGACGGATGCTTCGCGTGGTCCGACGACGGAAAAATAGTTATTCAACACGAATACCTGTTTTGGCAGTAACTCGATCTGATGGAGATTTATGGTCCGCGTCTCTCCTTATCGCGCGCTGGTTGCTGCACTCAGTTATATGTACATGTTACCGCCTCCACCACCGCCTAATATAGCTGCCCCGCACACCCCACTGTAACATCGAAAAATTTATAACATACGCACATAAATACATAACAATATATTATAATATATTATTTAGAAGTACATTATAATGGGCTAATGTAAAATCTGTTTCATAATGTTAATATTTTTTTTTTTTCATTTACATCATAGGTTAATACATAATTCGTATAATTATAACTTTTTTTTTAATATGTAGGTACCTAAAAAATAACATTTATCACATAATAATATCACGAGCTTACATTACAGCAATTCAGGTATTACGTTTTGTTTTTTACGACGAATCCTCGTTTGATTAAAGTAGGTATATTAGCTCAAAAAACGTAAAGATACGAACACAGAATCATTGATAATGTAAAACTTGACGTGCGTGGCGGTGACAGGTCTATATTATAGTATAGTCATAATCAGCTGCTATATGCCTACTATATACACTACATGTACTCATAGTACATACTCACACACACACTCACACTTCTACGTGTTTTTATATACACTTAAGATATGGATATAACATGTTATGTATAATATATATATATTATATATGATATGAATAAAAAAAAGGAAAACAACGCGTTGTTGTCATCGCGTAGTACGGTAGTCTCACAACTCCGCTTTTGCTCTTCCAGAATAGCTAATTAGCCACGTGCTGTACGGTTTGTTGGTTCTTATATATTGATAGGTACACTGTGGTATAATAATATAACGCATGCGAACATAATATATTATTTCGAGCCTTTTGGCTACACCGCAATTAGCATCCCATTGATATTATGTCACTTTTCGGATCCATTAAACGATTTAACGTTGTTATAATGGCCCCCTGTTGGATAACTTCGATTTTTCAAGGCCACCCGTATACGGCGATATTTTACATAGGCATTATAATATATAAGTACATTGAAATTATTAACTATAATATAACATGTTATATAATAATATAATGCGAGGGACTGCAAAACCGTTTTCGTCGCCGTTGACAAGAAAATAAAAAATATATGATAATTTACCGAGAACCGTATAATGTATACTGTGGTTTTTTTCTTTTGGTCATTCGCATAGGCATACCATATTTATACTTATATTGAGTTATATATATATTGTACACATAAGAGCGTGTCATGGGACATACTGCTGTCTCTAAAAAACGGTGAGCTGAAAAAAAATTGTTTACTTAACATTAGCGTCTGCAGAATTAGACACACGATACGAGTAATAACTCTGGTGCGTGCGCGATTAACAATAAATAAATGAAAAATAAAAAAATAATAGCCGACGTTGAGTCGTCGCCACTGATGCAGCGTTCGATTACATCGTCGTATCAGAATAATATTATTGACCGACTTTTGCACCACCGAGGAAGACTTTTAAACATATCTGCAGCGCTCCGTCGCCTGTACTACGTATACACATAGAAATTAGCTGTTAATTTAACTTTTACATAAATTGTTGAACAACTAAAAGATCAAAGCCGAAGCCCGCAGCAATAAATTTTGCATTTTTTGAAATATTTATAATGTGATACAAACAACAACTAGTGTCAAGCCAACATCAAATAAGTGTTGGGCTTACTAAATTATGTTGAACTGTTTGCTAGTAGTATTTCAACACCAAGCTTACTCCAGCTGGAAGTCTACACTCAAATGTGTTCAATAATGACACGTTTTATTGTAAATTCAACACCAGATTTCTATGTATGGCCTATGCGGTGTACTGATACCTATAGGTAATTAAGTGTTAACGATATTAGGTATTCGATTGTTTGGTATTATTAGTGTAACGATAGTTAGAATTATCAAGATATGATAATATAACACATATTATAGTATCCAACATTCTTGCATACTACTAAAACTGACCTATAACGGCACATAGACATTCGTCATAACTCATAATATAGTATAAAATAAATTTACATTATACTGCAGACTTGATACCTAATACCTGTACCGAATTTGCTACTTATACAAGCTATGCTTCATTTATATACCTACTGATATAAAAACAACAAATTTGGACCTCTCAAACTGATGTGCTGGTGTTAATGCACTCCACTTAGAAAAATTCAGCACTATTTGAAAGTATTATACTGCATTGGAATATTGATCTTTAAGAAGTTTTTTTGTTATTTAAACTATACATTTTTCAAATCATTGCAAAATTGTCTGTATATATAAAACATACTTAATTGTGAAAATAATAATCAATATAGCTAATGGCCTAAGTTGCCGGACTCAAGCCTAATAAAAAAAAAAAAATAATCAATAGGTATTTATATTATGATTTATTATACGACTATATACATGGGTAGCTTTAAGATTGTTACTCGTTAGGTAGGTTTAAATATTTCTCGGTTTGTAATTTGTATATAATATAATATAGAAAGAATTCTGAATTTTTAAATAATCTACATTTCAATTGCATTACTTAGTTAACATTTTTTTTTCACAAAATGTATGTTTATAATAACATTTGTTTGTATTCATTTTGCATACTTTCTACGGCATCCACGATTGACGTTATTACAAATATGAAGTATGTTTGGATTGATATATACAAAGAATAGCTTAATGCTTATAGTCATTTATCAGGAAATAACTAAATAAGAGATTCATAGTTCGTGTCTATAATATTACAGCACACTTTTAATGACGCGTAAAGCTATATTACTGAAATGTTATCTTTTTTACTAATGTATGTCTGTTTGGTATTTCTAGCGAGACTAATCCATTAATACCTTCTTTTGAATTTTGGGATAACCATATAGCCAATTAAATGGAGCCCAAATTAACGACAATACTAATAATAATCATATAGTTGGGTATATTTAAGCATTTCAGGAATTTCACTGATGTATTTTTTTCTTAGTCGAAATAAAAAATATTATAGAATATCTGAAATATAATATAAGATTGGAATCCAGTGCATTCTCACAACCAGGTAAAATAGTACAACGTTTTTCAGTTGAAATAAAAACGTTTTTCGTGTTTCGGGAGATGGAGGATTGTGTTTCAGTTAAGTAGTTATTGGTGTTTTGTAAATTTGCTTCGGGGCAGAAAGAGACAAGCATAATACTATTATCGTTAACGCTGGGAGATTGAATGTCAAAATGTTGCAGATTTACAGACACCATTATCGATGGTATCGAGTGTATATAATATTCTGCTGCGAGGAGAGGACAATCTACAGGTACCAGCTATATATTATACATTTAAACCACTACGACGACGACCTAAAAGTCTTTACTTTACGGACCACGGACGTATCAAACTTTTTATAATATATCATAATCAAAATGTATAATGTTATAATAATATATTGATATGTTATTACTTATTATACTATCCGCGTGCACTTAAAATACACCTGTGCGCTTACACACTGCACCCGCCGTCTCCAAATCGATTTCAGTTTACGTCATCAACACGCGATGCGGCGAATTTTTTCTGCGCTGCGATTTAAACAATTTTTTTCATATAATATTATATACTCACGCACACACACATAGTACTCACACACGGCTTTCGCGTTCATCATATATCGCGTTTACGGTGCACACACACACACATATTTGTGTTTGAGTTCGTGTGTTTACGCGTGCCTGCGTTTGTATGTGTGTGTATAGCCGTATAGGTATTGTATAGTCGGCACCTGGTCACGCACCTGGTCTCTGGGGATCCGGCAAGAGTATAAGTGTATGTGTGTGAGTGTGTGTGTTTGTGCGTGTGTAGACGGGCGGGAAAAAGGTCGACCGCATTCCAGGGCCGGATCGCTCCCTCCAATGCAGCGTAGGAATGTCGTCGGCTCGTGACCCCGCCCCCCTCTACACCCCCGCGTCCTCATCCGCCAACCCCTCTCCCCCGCGACGGCCTCACCCGAACCTCACTCGTACTAGGTCTCTCACTCTCGCACTGCGTATTTATACACACACACACACACACACACACACACACACACATACATATTCTGATCAAACAACGCAATCGTCGTCGATCTGATATAAACATATAATAATATATACCTATAATACATATTATATACATACCTGCGCATTCGAAGGTACCTACACCTATACATATATAAACCTTTTTTTCTCGGATTTTATTATTATTATTTTTTTTTTTTTTGTTTTCCGAACGCGCATCTCCTCTCCCGAGGCGACCATTATTATTATTATTACTATTATTACTTTACTACCGATGGCTATGTACGTATTTGATATTATGCGCTACTTTAACATACACCCTCCCCCTGAAGAGATTTTTGTATTTTCTTTGGGACTCTACCGGCAGACCTGGCAGACGGTGAGGCAATGAGCAGGAACCACAAAGACGGGTTTTTTTTTATTTACGACAAAAATCACGGTCCATTTGTATACGCGTATATACGACGACGACGACGAATAAAATAATGTTATAATAATAACGCACTAGGTTAGGTAGGCCCGTAGGATGCGTAGGCATATTAACAACAATATAATATATTTAAAGACAAAAAGTCGCGCCAATTATTAATGACACACACTCACACACACACACACACCACACGCGCGCGCGCGCACGCAATAACATTCCACGCGGGGTAGATAAATCGAAGAATGATCGTACACACACAACAATATACGAAAACAACGTTGAATCACATTTTAACCGCGATCGCGCGCGGAGAACCGGTTCGAGCCGGCACGGGGGGAAATATATACGCATACGTTCGAGTCGGACGAAGACGCGTATATTACGCACGCGCATACTTGTAAAAAAGGAATAATAATAATTTTTATTCAACAGCGGTGCGCGCGATGTATATTATAATAATATTACATTTTCGTTGTGTACGATAAATAGGTACATGTGCACGCGCGGCCGCAGCGGCGTACCTATATCATTATAGTTACAAGAATATTATATTATTATTTATTATGTAGTGCAGATTATATACATGCCTAGGCTTGACTAGGGTGTTCTTAGCATCCCCTAAATAACTTGATTAATTATGCACTTACTAAGTGTGTATAGGTATTAATTACTCGTGTAGTGAAACGAATAAATTGGCTATAAACTATAATATAGCATGCCACAAGAACGATTTTCAAACCGATCAATGTTAAATTTTGAAAAAGATTGAAAAAATATCAATAAAAAAACTGAAGATATTATTAATGGATTTGAATTTGCAGACAGGAGAACTATTGATTTAATATAGATAGTAACTTGTTATATTAATCTTTTATTTAAATTATTAAGTCGTAGGCTTTGTACCTATATAATTTTGGCATCCCCAAAATGTAAGGTCTAGTTGCTCTTACGTATTTATAGGCGTTATATTATATTATTATAACAGCAGGCGTATATTCGACTTTATCCGTGCTGAAAGGTTAGGTTAGAATGCGTTAATGCTTCCGTAGAGTATTTTGTGATTCATCTGCAACCCTCCTCTCCGAAAGGATTTTGATAGGGAGGTAAGATCGCATAGGACATCTCGTGCCCTATATAATATTACGATATAATCGTTATCCTGACATATCGTTGGAAACCAATTTCTTTTAAATCCGTCCGCGAATAAAATGGAGGAACTTTCGCACCCAAACCTAATAATGTCAAGTCAGGAAATAATTTTTCCTAATATTTGATTAAACATTTTTTTTTATTTTACGAAAATGACAATTATACAAGTACAAATAGTTAAAAGTTAAATAACAATACGTCTCACGATCACCGACGAAATTATAACGTCTAACAATTATATTAGGGAATTTTTATCATTTTATTTTTGGTGTAAAAATAATTTTGTGTTATTTAACTCTTATAGTTGTAAGTATATTTGTATTAGGTATTATCATTTCCGTATAATAACAAATTACCTATAACTTGACCGAGAAATAATAACTATATAATATTGTTCTAATTTACAAAACTTTATATTATAATTCCTATTGCCAGGTATTTAAATGTTTCCAAAGATATTAACTAATAAAAATAATGGTTTGAAAAACCGGTGTACCAAACACGTCCTATACAATCATTATAGACCTGCGAGGACCAAACGTCCGTAAACTGATTTTTTCGATGGCGATCAAATGGCGGCGGTTCTATATAGACACTCGAACACATAGCACACGGACCACGGTTATAGGTTTAACGTGTCAAATCGGAATGTCGTATATGCGACGGGACTCGACGTGGATATAACCGAGAAAGTAAATGTTATAGGTACATTATATTATTATACACATCAATAATAATATAGACATATAGTTTGAAATGTCCGTCGAGTCGACGGCGCCTCGGTCAAGTGGAAGACCCGTGCGCGTATAATAATAAATAGCTGGTGTAGTCCGCGCACATTCTATAATTTTATATTAAACTATTATACGTTTACTAGGCGTTTTTATACAGCCGTTACTAGGCGCGACGATCGCATAACACTTGACGGTGATTCATTATAAGTAGGTATATAACATAATATGTATTGTATAAAATGATACAGGCTAATAGTTATATTCATCGTTTGATTGTAATAATTGGTTTTTTCGTTCGTTAAACCGCGTATACATTTTACGCGGAGCCTTGGGTGACATGTATTCCGAGGTATAGTGCGTACCTATAATACAGTATACACTATATAATATAGTATAATATGTATACTGTATATTTATAATATATAGTACTGTTGAAGTATTTCAATTTAGACTGATAAACATGTTTAGGCAGATATATGTTTTTAACTGCAGTACGTATTAATAAACAATAACCTATATCGGCTGGGCATACAGACAGCGTGATCCTCTCTGCAGTAATATATATTAAGTGATACTACTGATACTGATACATTTCGAATATAAGGAACGATATTACATCGTACAGTACAAAAAGTTAAAATATATTAATTACAATATAATATATTCTTATTTCTATTCTGGAATGAGGAATTAAATATGGATGTTCCTTGTCATTAAAGAAAAATTAAAATAATTGTTATTTAAACCGCGACTTATGATTATATAAAAAAAATATTTTTAGAACGTTAATAGTTTTTGAAATAATGTATGTCTTACGTTTAATGGATCCCCATTCCCCAGGTGTATAATATTATATTGTCCTGGACGTTTAAATCTATTTCGTAGAAATACCCACGCAATCTATATAAAAGCGTAAATGTGGTAAGAATGCGTAAACAATATCGTGGATTATAATTGTGTATAATATACAATGTATACGGACGAGAGGGTTTAGGATTTTTTTTTTTCATTTTACAACAGTGTAAATAAAAAAGAGTGCCTATAATATTCTGCTTTTTATAAATTCTTTATTATATATATTATATTACATTACAGTCACTGACGTTTCCCATGTCCCGCGCTAATTTGAAGTAATAAAACTACGAGTGCGGTGTGTGCATGTGTATATACATAAAGTTTAACCACATAACTCGAGGGGCGACGGACGACTGGAGCACAGACTTGCGGTATATAGTAGACAACACATGTATGGAATAGTTTAAATCCATCGTGTAAATATTTTATAACTATCACATGCTACAGTATATAACATGCAGGCATGCCCAGTTAGTCATTTTTCCGCCCGGACAAAAATTTATTTAAAGTTGTCAACCGTGCGAAGTCTCGGCTGTGCTCTTAAAGTCTATAAGCATAATTATATTATCTACATGCATTTTGACGTTTCACTAAATTTGTATAAACAACGTTCGTTATTATATTGTGCACAGCTACGCCGTTGTATGTTCTGCAGGCCACACGTATCTATACCGTTTCAATGTGTACAGTTACGATCCGAAGTCATTGTATTATATTTTTATTCAAAGGGTTGTAGAAATATAATTTTCTACGATAGAATCACGTTGAAAATGAAATTAATGCTTTGAAAACTTACTGCATATCAGTATTCGTAAGTTGGTTATTAATAAACGGTAAACCTAGCACTAATGCTAGTTAAATTTATGCTTAATTGTATAAATATGACATATAGGTTTGCATTTTGTATTCGTTTAGAAAATGACACTTATAATATTTATTGTATATTGTCACCCGCAAACGGTTTTTATATACCAAACAAAAATATTTACATTTGAAAGTGTGAGAATTTGTTCTTATCACTTATTATAAGAGTTTAAAACTAGCGTATAAAAAATTCACATATTTACATTTGTTGTATATATTATAAACACAACAACGACGTTCGTTTCGGCTGTTGAAATGTACGATAATATTATTAAGGTTCGATTACGTGGCATCGGCGACGGGTTTTGGGACGCGCTTCAAGTTTCTGACTTCGATCGCTGTAGCAATTAATGCGACAGCAGCCATATAACTATATACTTAACTATATACCAATAACACTGTGCTGGGAACGGTTTCCTTTCTGCGATAACGAAACTTACACAGTGGACTGAGTTCGACATCGCGCGCAAGCACCGCCTAATGGCGCCTATATAATATATTTATAATGTAAACACCTACGATAATTTCCTCACGTATTTTTCGCAGAACTATACCGAATCGATATTTCCCTTTAACGCATGCACGAGCAATAATGTCGGGCACCCGTTCTACGGTTTTTCAAATCATTTTTTGCCTAATCGAACCTTATATAGGTACTTAAGTAAAAATCAGTTTAAACAGTAAATTTATATTATCATTGGCGTAATATTATATAATGAATTATCAAGGTTAGGTTAGGTACATGTTATATTATCCAAACGTAGATACTGCCGGTCTAAACTAATACACAAACCGAATAGATTTATCGAAAATCGATCGGGTAACTAGATACATAATATAGGTAATGGACTAATGAATAATCGGAAAACGCGATGTATTATGTACCTATATTATGTTCATTAAAATGAAATGCGCAACACTACGCGATGCGGCAAAGTCTCTCGCATCATACTACATTATTCCTAATTTGAGGGACCTATGCGGGCATGCGGCTAACGGCTGCAAAGTTTCCTGTGCATACAACATTTAAAAAGTTTTACAAAAGTCGTTACCATTCACGTCTTAAAATACACGATATTATGGTGTGTCTTACACTCTTACCGCGGTCGTCCTCGTATAACCACCTGTCTATGGCAGTACGACCTACCTGTATGATGTACCTACCTATCCGCCTCGTGCCTAAACTAAAATTACTATTACTAGAAAGTAGAAATTAATAATTATACTTTAATAAATTTATTTTATTAATAGATGTGAAAACTATTATTATTATTTGAACCAAGGCAAATCAATATTAATATTATATATTTATATGAGTCCTATAATAACTGTAAAATGTATATTATAGGTAGTTAAGTAATAATATTATTCAAGATCAAAAGAATCATATTATTAATGGGAAAAAAGTAACTCAATCGATGGTGTCAATCATGCTATAATCGCTAGACATTGCAACACATATATGGATGTGTCACAAATGTTATAAATATTAATGATATCTCATTACAAAAACGTATGTAAAAGCTATTAGGTATTCAAAATAAAGTCATCGTTTGTATATTTACGTACGTCGTATGTATTATGTATGTATTTGAATGATATAACATTATTAATATATCTGATTATGGACGTAAATATATATTATACACAATTAATACGATATTGTAATATTTATAACAGAGATTGTGTGTGTGTGTGTTAGTTAAACCATGGAATTTGTGAAATGCCGGTGTTTTACTTTCTCCCGAAGTATGTTTATAGTAAACTCCACGTGATTAGTATTCAGACACTTCCTGGACACAATAAAAAAAAAAAAAAATACAAAATACGAAACAAAACAAAACGTGACAATGGGTTATTATTGATAAACCTAATATCGACGACAAGACGATGATTATTATTTTTTTCTACTGCTTACCCGATCGGCTGCGCGTGTGCTTGGATCCATCGCCTCTGACGGCCACGAAATGCGCTTAAGGTCGCCAGCGATCGTATTATATTATTATTATTATACTCGCGGTATTATATATTTATACGTATAGACTATAGGTACTACGGACTCGCGTGTAAAGATGACATGCCCGGAATACTTAATGATAATTTATTGTTGTCGGTCAGCGGTCACAGTGTGTTTGTGTGTGTGTGTGTATGCGTACATATAATATTATAACGTATATATATACACTTATCCGGTCGCCTTTCGACGTGTATATAAGCTCGTATACGTATATAATAGTATAATACATAGTTGCATCATCCAGCCAGCCACCGCGGATAAAAAAAAATTAGTTCTTGAATAACGGAATTCCTCGGACGGTGGACGGTGGTATATAATATTGAGGTATCTGTGTATATTTATGTATATGCAGTGCACACCGGTTATAGGTTATATTATTATTATGTAGAGACGCATTTACGATAATATATGTATATACACATTATATTATGCTTATTATTATATTTACGCTTGTCGTATATGTACACGATGTACACACGTATAATATATGTATCGTAACAATGGTGCGTTTCACACATACCAGTGAAATACCTCTTTGGAGATTTCGAGTGGGTCCTTTAGGGCGCACACGCGGTCATTTCGTTTTACATATTATTGTACTGGACAGTCGTCGCGTATATAGGATTGTTGTAAATCGAAATAATATACACTCACACAGACATATTTATATAGGTATATACCAAAATGAAATATTATCGTACTCTAAAAATCACATACATGTATATAATTCACAAGTCGTAGCGTTCGTGTGTGCAGAGTGTGTGACGTGTACAATAATACTATACAGCAGTGGGTTCACGGGCGAAGTGAATAAGTGATAGAGCGGCACAGGGGTACCATGAAAAATATTGGTTTACCATATATTACATAATAGTTACATATATGCAGTTCATCTAAACTTTTAACTAATAAATAATAGTCGTAATATTTGCAATTTGTATTTTTGCATCGAAATTCTCGAAAAAAAAGTAAAAAACTTTACACAAAGTGGTAAACATAAGAAAAATTAAGAAGTATAATTAAACAATGTATTCAAATTACCTATGTATTAAGCATACTCAAAAACTAATACTCTACGAGTTAATGAGTGTTCACGGCAGTTCATAAAATCACACAGACTATAGGTATATTATAATATAGTAAATATACGACTCGACCGGTTAAGCTCAATGATTCGAGTGTTTAGCGGCTTGACGTTGTGTTATTATTACTTGTATCACCATACGTAAATCATATATTATAATATTATATACATAGGACATTCCACGAGAAAACGAACAAAGATCTCGAAGCAATATATTATACACGCATTATAATAATATAATATATAGGTCTCCCTTCGTCCGCCGCGGTCGGTCGTCACAATAATAATAATAATAATTAGCCGAAAATAATAATAACCACGTTCCTCGACCGGATACGACGGCCAGTGCGTATTTTAACACTATATGCGCGCTATAATACACAAAGTATAATAATATTATGCGTGTACTATAATAATATAATCTCTGTATATACACACGCGGACCATTGTACGGGCATAAAGACGTCGTCGTTGTGGCGACAACTCGGCGATGTTGTCTAGCTGCGCGATTTTTTTTCATTGTCACTACTTATATTGTACACCGCACATACTCGGAGATAGATAAAAATAAGAAATAAAAACGATTTTCGTTCGAGTAGGAAAAAATGTAACAATTTTTATGGTATTTTAATAACGGCTATTACGGAGCGCGCATTTCGATGCTACATAATTGGTCGGTATCCTTGCTGTACTAACTCGCAGTAGCTGCAGTAGCAGTTCTACACTTAAATCTACTATAATGGTGGTCGATCACATAATAACATCAACATAATGTAATCCCGTAAATTACCCAGTCATATTAGTTATTAATTTTTTTTTTTTTTTAGTTATTAATTATTATTTATTATTATATATATCATATTATTATTATGTACGGGTTTACTTTCGTTTTTATTTAGTCAGCCGATGATTATAGTATATAATTATTGTATTAAAATATTATATGGAAAAACAGTCATTCGTGTACTATATATAATCGTAATAATCTTACGTAAAATTTCAAATTTTTTGGAATTGTTTAATTGCACGTTTATATATATGTGTTACACGTAACTTACTGTTTTAGTAGGAAGAAAAAAATTGTATTATTGCTTACCATGCATGCGGTGGTGGTCTCGAGTATAGTTCTAATTTCGCATTGCAGACAAATCACTACCTCCCATCTAAAGCATTCCAATATGTATCCCACCGTCTCTAACCTGCAGCAATGTAAATAAAAAGATAAAGAATTTTTTTTGTGTATTGTATTGATCAATACAATCATGTTCAGTGTATGCGGCTTCTAAACTTCTCGGCCCTCGCATGGTCTGTATGTAAATATGTAAATGATAATGAGTTATCACGGTAAATGATTTATTTTTTATTTCATCAAAAATTACAATTTTGTTATATTTATTTATTTATTCATAAACGACCGAGCGCTGTGAGAACTGCAAAATATGTTCTCTATAATATACTGTCACATACCTACTAATATTGCTAAAAACGAAATAAATTGCCATTTTTAGCGTGATCGAAACGTTAACAATTAATGTATTACGTAATAATACAGTCGGTTTGTAATTTAAAAAACAGTAATTTGAGTATACGCCTGACTGTATAATGATCGGGCACTGTATAACTAGGAGCAGTAAGTACATTATAGGTATTGGAGGGTATAAAATAGTACCCATACAAATATATAGGTACTGTGTTGTAATTAACATAATATTATTAATATACTTCGCTAAGCACTGCACCGCAACGCGCGGACCACGGCGGTTCGCTGTATGGAGAAAAAGCACGGTACGTTCAGAATTCCAAGCGGTCATTCATCCATAAGAATATTAGCATCGTTTAGCGTGGCGTGAATTCGTGTTAATAATATCTCTGCGATTAGCGCAAGATCGCTGTCGTGCCACACGTAAATCACCAAATATTCAGGCGGCCATTAACTTAGAGATTCCGCAACGAGTTAAAAAAACAAAAAAAATTTAAATGTAAAAATAAAAACCCGTAATAAATTAATAACATTGTGGGTATCTATAGGCTATTATAATATAGGTATGTATATTTGTAATGTTTGTAGTGTATAAGTAATAAGTATATATACATATATAACATAAAGTCGTTATAATTATATGGTAGTTGGTCAATGCGTATATATTAAAATATTATTATTGCTGGACGCCGAGTACTACGTATTTTATAATACGGCCGTCGCTGCGTGTAATGAAATTTTTTCGGATAGTAATTGTGGACGACCAGTTTCATTATATTATACGTATTACGGCCATGTGTATATTATACAGCGTGCGAGTGAGACGACGGTGGAGAGCTGGTGTACCTACATTACACCACGTCATATACACATATTATTATTTATTATACGCGTACACGACGAGCAGGTAAACGACGGTTTTTTTTTTCCAAGGGAATCCGTAATTTTTTGGATTTTGTCCGTTTCCAACGCACACAAAGAGTTGTAGGTATGCGCTGCGGGTCTGCCCGGTGGCTGGTGCGCACACATACTGCGTCGTACGTACCTACATAATAATATTATGTGGGTACGGAGACGCTGTCTCGTTGTATAGGGTCCGACGCGTTCGGTAAAAAAAAATATTATATTATATGTATAGGTGCATTAGCGGGCGCTCGACGAAACTGTGCAGCGCTGCCGAGAGTGCCCGCGTTCGGGGGTTTGGTCTCGTTTTCCTGGTAAGATACATCTCCGACCTTGAACCGACGAAAACTATTATACACACTGTAATTTATTCTATTATATATATATATATATATATATATATATTCACTCGATGTGTGTGTGTGTATATATATGTATATACACATCGAGTGAACTATATAATTAATAAACTAGAATTCATCATGTCGGGGAAAACATTCGGTTCCGACATATTTTCGTCTCGGGTATGTTTAAATAGGTACCTACTACCTATAGTACCTACTTCGTGTGTGTATATCGACTACCAACTAAATACGTTTTATGATGGAAGTATGATGCAGAGTGCGTGGAAATAAAAACACGCTGCCGTGGCAATGTTTATCTGCCGCGTTTCGTATAATATCATATTAACGTTATGTAATATAATATACGATATAAGTACCTATCATAATATTCATATTGTACATATTTCGTACCTACACACTCGCGAATTATAATAGTTAGAATATTATAATATAATTATTATAATAGTAAACTCGTATCGTTCGACGCCTTCAAACACAAACACCACACACACAAACAGTACATGCGCACGCACACACTCTCTAGTCTCTCATACACACTCACACACACACTCAGCATGCACATGCACATAATTGAATAATATTATTGTGTATATATTGTATACATAATATTATAGGTAACACTAAATATTGAAACGTTTATTATTTTTTTTCCGTACATGTGCAGTTTGGCTCAGGTTAAAATCGCGTATATTACGTCCAAATATTTGTACATTGGGCGTATTATCAGTACATATAAAATTAATGTTTGTCTGTTTCTTTGTCCTCTATATAGACTCAGATACTACTTGACCGTATTCATTAAAAGCTATATCAATAGAATTCTAGAGACTAGGGAAGTGTTTATACCTTATTTTTCAACCCCTATGGCCTATATGTTTCTGTAGGGTGGCTCACACAGTCACACATGTACTAATTTTTGGATCATGAAAATCTAATATTTTGATATTTAATCAATTGGTTACCAGATACCACTGGGTACAGATTATATTACTATTATAATTAGTGGACATATGGTATATAAAGTGTTATACAAACACAAATCTTAAAATCAAATACTTATGAACACAATTACAATGATTACATTTTTATGATAATATGCTCTCATAATTTTGGAAGTATTTTCGACTATAAACACGTCATAAAGACAATCTAACGACATTGGATTTACGTCGGCTCTTAAGCATTAGTTGAATTTGTCTTCAGTTTTTTGTGTATAGGCACATCAAAAATATGTCCTGAATTATTAATAAGTGAATAATTATAACATCAAACATTGTAATTGGGTTTGTAATTTGTATAATATTTTTCAGCACAAGTAAAATGGAAAACGATAGATTAATTTTAAGCCGAGTGAAGTCGGGCAATATTGAGCCAGTATATTACGTATAGGCACAGTACCTATCCACATATTATCGTTATTATCATCATAGTATAATAATATATAATAAGTACTTGAATAGTTGAACACACAGCGCAAACGTCATAGTTATTATGGTGATGTCATACTACAAACCTTTGTACAAGAGATATTACAATATTTTTGTTTGACTAATAGGCAACATAACTATCGATATGTACACCCATATAATGTATAATATATTGTACAAAGTACAGCGAAAACTTACACATTTTTCTTTGCCGCTGCACCGGAGTCGGCGGCGTGTCGATTACGCTCGTGTAATAATGTATGCATGTTAATCAGTTGCAGATATTATGTGGGCGCGCGAAATGTAGGCGTCGGGCGAGCTAGCATGCGGAGCGCCAGCACAGTGAGCGGCCCTCTACTGTCTGTTTCAACGCCTGCCAGCCAACAAAACCGGTTCGCTGCCGTCCACCTGCTCACTGGCCAATTATTGTATTTCATTGTCGAGGTGAGTGTAAAATGACGACTACGGCCATAAGACGGCGGGGCAGAAGAAAAAGAAGAAATAGAAGAATAAAAAGATTAAATACGAGAGAGACGGCGCGGTGAGAGTGAGCGTGCGCGCGCGCGTGTGTGTGTGTGTGTGATAGAGAGAGATAGATTGATAGAGATGAGAAATTAATATTTTTATTTTTCGATACATATTGTTCACCGGGCAAATATGATTATATCCGCGAATTTCGACTGTGATGACGGGGCCTACATAAATACATCAGACACATAATATGTTTCACACGAGTTATGAGGTCGCCAAAGAACGTACCGTAATGCCTCCATATCGTAAAAATATATAATAATATATTATATAGGTACTCGCGTATAACACTGAATATAACAATATGTGTTGTTGTGGTAGACGTGTTATAACTGGACCACTGGAAACCGGCATTGAATTCGGGTACATCCACGATAGAATATATAATAATATTATATTGTCAGAGTGCGTGAGTATAAAACAAAAAAAAAACATTTTTTATATATTATACGACCGACCTACATAATATAAAATATACTAGTGTATAATATTATTATATTTGGTCGCGGTCGACGACGATCGCATCGCGGCACGGTCAGATTTATTTCGGGTTGCTCAAAATATATTTTAATAAATCGATTTTATCGTCGTATGAATAATAAAAAATCGTTTGAGTGAATGAGTAAGTGTGTATGTGTGACTGAGTGAGAATTATAAATTGGGTGATCCATAACCAAAACACTTAATATTTATTTTTTTTTTTTACATAATTTGAAGTCGTTAAAAACATTTTTCTAAAAAATATATTTTTACAATTTTTATCTTAATATTTTTTGGAGTTCATCGTTGTATAAAAATTGAATTTTGCACGAGTATAGTTTATGATTTATAAAATTTAAATTTAATAAATTTAGATAAGCGGAGTGGAGTAGCAAAGAGATACCCCGCAAAATGTTAGTCCACTACTTCTCTTATACAGGGTGTATCTTATATCATTGGACGCTGGGGTTTTTAACGATTATGGATCGATGACATAGAATTTCATTAAAACAAAAAAAGACGTTTATAAAAAAAATATATTTAGCTCTTGTAAATTAAACCTATATCAATTATTTCAATTGAAAGTATTAATGCATATTTTAAAGGACCATAGTTAATAAACTAGCGAACCAAAATTGATGATTTGACTATCAACATTTTCAGAAAAAAAAGCTCACCAGAACCTATTAAAAATATAGTAGTTACCATTTGAAAAAATAAAGTTGATTTTGCTATTAGTACACCTGCGTGTTTAAAAATTTTGAAATTGTTATAAAAAAATTGCCTGTTAAAAAGAAAGAAATACGTCTTTTTTCGTTTTAACGAAATTCTATGTCATCGATCCATAATCGTTAAAAAATCCAGCGTACAATGAAATAAAATACACCCTGTATAATCTTTAAAATTTAAATACTTTTAACTTATAAGTTTTAATTAATAAACTATTTTTCCAAAATCTGATTTTTGTAGATTAAATAAAGAGATTTTTACTCCAAATAATATTTATATGAAATAAATTATGCATGTTGTCATAAAAAAAGTAATACACTTGAAAAAAATAATACTGATAGAAAATAGTAAAAATATAATGGGCTTAAAATTATTTAAAAGAAATATTTTCATAAATGTTATTAGTGTTTTCAGTTATAATACGTGTCTTGTCCGTTAAATGGATCACTCCGTATATATATATATATATATAGAGAGAGAGATATAGAAAAATTATAGATTCGAATTATAGAATATACGCTTTTCGGACTATATATATATAAACATTACGTAAACTTACAGAAAGTGTATTTTTATTTTTAGGGTAAATCTCGGGTGAAAGAAGTCTTCTCACAGCTGATGACTTACATGATTGCTCAAGGAATGCAGGAGGTCGAACTGTTCGCACTGGCATTTATTCTAGGTGAGTCGAATTTACACTATCACGACGATGGTATAATAGTAGGTGCCAGATAGAGATATAATATTACAATGTAATTAAAGTTTACATAATAAATTGTGCATAATATTTATAAAGTATATTATAATCTAATATATTATTGTACGTAGACTATAGACTACCTATAATATAATTATCTATTTAGTTTAATAAATTCTCTGTTTCTACGACGAGAAATATTATAATATAACCTACAACTGCGACCATAATAAAGACTGTAAACGCGATCATTGCACATTATAATATTATACTGGTATGTAATATGTATGTGTATGTCGTGCGTGTTTAAGATAAATATAAGTATGTGCATAGGCGCAAATAGGACTCCCTTCTGGGAGGAGCTGGGGGGGCTTGGACCCCAAAAAACTAATGATTTCATTATTATGATTTAAAAGCATCATAAGAGTATCAAGTATAGACCTGAGCTACAGCCCCTCCAAATTTCAAACACTATTTACGCCTATGAATATGTGATTCGGACAATTTCGTAAACATACCATTTAAATAAATAATAATAATACAAAACTGAAAGGTATAGAATGGTAATTACTAATTTATATACACTTATGATAAAGTGATTTCAGAATTTTACATTGTCCATCGCATGTATATGATTTCGGTATATGTATTTTATATGTATATTGTATGTATCATCGAAGAGATATTAAAATAAAATAATCTTTTTTACCTCTATGCCCACAGAACATAATAATTGTTCAACTACTCTACAGTCGCGATAATATTTTCAATCAATTTTATTATTTCACAAATACCATTTATAAAATTATGCTATAATATGTACAAATCCGTTATGAATGCCAACGCGTTTTATGTGCATAGTATACACTGTATACCTACAGGTATATTATACACATATATATTTTGATTGTATATAACTGTTAAAATTAAAACATATACAAATAAATTATGCACGAGAATGTTATTTATCGTATTAATTATTATGTTTGAAAATAAATCGGATCTTATATTTTAATAATAACTGTTTATTTTACCAACAAAAATTAATTAAATTATACCTATATTGTGACGTGTTTGTAATACAAAAAATCATAAACTATCGATTAACTGATAATAATTTCTCACCAAACATGTTATAACGACAATAGGATGTCAGCGCACCATTTGTTTCTCTCTTTGCGCAACATAGCAAATGTACGTTTAGCATAACCAACCCTGTGTGATTAACTTTAATTTTAGAGTGAATTCACCTACTGTCAAACTTACAGTTAAGAACATTAACCGTACCCGCATCGTTGTATATTTTATGATATTTTAATTTTTATGAAAGTTATGAGCGTGTAAATTATTGTAATTTAAAAATGCTCATTAATTGTATACAAAATAAAATAAGCCAACGTAGGGACAATATTAAACACAGGTAATGTTCTTAGTTTAAAGTTTGATAATAGGTGAATTCACTCGAATATTAAAAGTAACAACACGGTGTTGGTTCTGCTAAGTATAAATGTGCTATGTTGTGCGTGGGTCAGAGAGAGAAAATAAATGGTGTGCTGACATACCCTACTCCCTAGCCCTAGTAAAGGAGTGTAAATCGTTGTTTTATTTTATTATTAAAAACTACTAAAACTAATAATGTATAATATTACAATATGTCAAGGCGCGTCGTGTAGACAATTCAAGCGCATAGCTGCCATCGGAGTTAAATGATTTTAATGTGTATTGTTTTGTTTCAGACGAAGAATATTTTTTCACTGACCCTGAAAGTAAACTGTCTAAGTATTCGCCAAAAAGTTGGAAATCTTCTTCGACATATGTAAGTATTTTTAAATTTATTTTTGTTTAATACAAACTTATAAAAAGTAATTTATTCATTCCAACTTCCAACTTTATCTTGCGGTCCAGAGCTTACGGTGAAAACTGAAGACATACGATACGATTGAAATTTTTTATTTTTAATTCTCTTTCTATTTAACATCAACACATTTAAATTGATATTACAATTACATAATATATAACTTAATTAATTAGGTAATTACAATTATAAATGTGGATGTTTACTTAATTAGTTAAAAATTAATTAAAAACTACGAAGTTTAAGACTGCTTTAATATACCAAACATATTTATAGTTGTGCAACGTTAATAATTATTTATAATTTTGTTATTCTATATATAACACGGATTCGTATAGTTAGGAACTTGGTTGTTAGTTACAAGTAGGTGGGGGGTGGTGGGAAACTTAAAAGTGGGATATTTTTTTTTAATATTTATTTGTTGTTCCGCTCAGGTTGCCGGTTGGAATACGTACACATACGTATAATTATGAGTACAGCCCGCGCGAGAAGGGAAATTTATTATGCAACTGTCTCAATTTATTCCGGACAACATATACATATATATGTACGACTGCGTACACAATAATTGGTTTTTAAGTTGTCAAAATGATATGTTGTTTTGATACGTACAACAACAAATACGTATATATTATATATAGTTTTTCGTCCCGATCCAAGGTCACGTTAGATTATCGTGTTCCTTCCAGCTAAAGACATATATATATATATATTATATTATATACCTGTATAAGATTGCAAGAAAGTATTACCTAATGCCAAATGAAAACGGGTTTAATCCCTTCTTTGTCTTCCTCGTTTGTTATTTACATATATTTATAATACACACTCGTGTATTTGATTACAAGTCAACATCGGTATTTTAATTTTGTTTTTTTTTTGTTTTATCACGCCTCAGGGTCTCGATCAAAACGGCCAACCTCTACTCCAGTTGCATTTACGCGTCAAGTTCTACGTCGACACTACTAAATCTCTACGGTAATTACAACGTATACGCACATACATAATATACATTTATAAATATAGAGCGACAGATATATTATATATAATTTTAATTCGATTTAAGTTCGTGATATTTTTTTTATAATATAGCCGCCGAGAATATAATATGATATGTTTGTGTGTGCACATAATATTTTATTACATTATACACATTAATACTTATATTCAAGTCGCCGGACAAAAATGTTTGAATAAATATTAAACGAGTCATTAAGTTATTTAAAAAGTCATATTATTCGACTGGTAGCACGAAGCGTTTGCGTGCGTACAGTTTAATGCATTCGTGGAATTTATGTATAGTTAGTTACGCGAGCGCTTATATTATATACGTTTTATACTTGAATACGTATATTGTATACACCTATATACATTGTACGTGTACCCATAGTATATATTATATATACATAAATACCACGTGATCGACAGTAAATTATGCGTTAAAATAATTATAAAAATATTTACGACTCACTAGCCGTCACTGCGCGTAGAATTTTTCCCGTCGTCAATTCGGTATACGGCGGCTATGGGTGCGGAGAAGAGAAAATTCGACCAGATGCCTACAACGATGTTGTTAGCTGCCCAAGCAACAAAAATAATAATGATGATGATTTCGATAAACAGTAGTGCGTAATACAGGCTTAAGTTTTTTAAACCGTTCGATGATCCTCATCATAATGTGATGTTTATAATATAGGTTATATGGGAGCGCGGAATTAATCCTCACCGGTCACCGCATTAAACTAGACGATATTTCGCTAGGTACGAATAATATGTGTCATGTCGTCGGGCCTGATTTTAACGAACGGAATAAACGCATTATATGTAGGGATTACAAATTATAACTTAACTCAAATACATGACGTATTGCCGTATAGGTAAATATTACATAATATACGCTGCCTAATTACTATAAACTTATACCACACTCAGCGTCATCTATATATAGAAATATTGTGAAGGCTATGCTACATTTTGTGCACTGGAAATCGCGCGTATTTGTACATTTTCTAACCTAACCGATAATGGAGACCATCCAGCAGGATCCCAGGAAGTCTTCAGACCTCCGTGGTATAGGTATATTATCATTTATTGGTGCTAAGTGACGGGCGTGGTCGAACTGCGCAATTTTTTGTTCGATTGCTTTCGGAATAAAATATATTGAAGTAGGTAATGCATGTTTGAGTGGGTGGGCATAGTAGTAATTGTGATACACAATGCACATACGTTTTTACATACCCATAATTTCATTAATTTCGTTATCAGTCATCACTATATAATCCCTATACGACATAATAATATATTATTATAATTTATAATATACCTGCACAGTGTACACGCGGCGTTCGTTTACTGAAACATAAAGATTATAGGTGCATTACACACCTAATATAAAATTATAATTGGTATATAATAAAATATTATAATCTCCATAAAGAAAGCATGCACAAAGTCACTAGGTTCCTAGTCACTTCGTTAAAGAGTTAAAAACCATTAATATTTACTTTTATCCTCTCGCGTTTTCCCCCCAAACCCCTATAAAAGGCGACTAAAAAGATGCTGTATCCATGGTCTATAGGTGATTATAGCACTCTATAGTCTCGCTCAATTGACCTGTTGGGTGACACGCTGGGTGCTCGTCCATCTTTCACACTGCTAATGTAAATTCGTTGTTACCAAAATTACTTATTGTTAAGATAATCTCGTATAGTTCGGAATTATTTTTTAAATAAAAAAAAAATGCATAATATAATTAATAATATTCATACGTGCGCGCGTAAAAATGTATCGAATTGTTGTCATATTATTGTATTAAATTAGACGCGTATGCTTTGCAGCGATGACATCACCCGGCAACACTATTACCTTCAGCTGCGCAAAAATGTCGCGGACAGGGGCGGCCCCACGGAAGACGGCGACCACCAGAACGTACTGCCGCTGGTGGCACTCGGCCTGCAGGCGGACCTCGGCGATCACACGGCCGACACTGACATATCGTCGGAGCTGCTTGACCAGTATCTCCCACCGAAGGTATTGACTCGTATTGATAAATTTGATATGCCTACATTGCATTGTGTACTTGTACTTGCGGGTACGCCCTAAATATTATGCTGCTGCTGCAGTGTATTATCATTTTGTAATTGGCAAATTTCCCCCATAGAATATTATATTGGGCTTGGGGATTCCTATACTATAGAGTATAATATGCATGCTGGATAAAGTGCCCGATCTTGAATTCTGAGGGTCCTGGTGCAAATGAAAATGTAAACACACCTAATTTAAATTATCCTGCCTGGATATGTTGGCCCGGGGATTAAGACCTATACGGTGCCCGTATAGACTGTGAATAATTAACAGGTGACCCTATTTTACCAACTCTATGTGAAAATATTTTTTTAATATTTAGGTAATTATTTGTGTTTATATTGTACGAACATGCAAGCATGCTCATCCCTATTTTTCTTTTAATAACGAATATGACATTCAAATTCTGATATTGAAATTTCAAGTAGGTACTCATATACCTATTTAAACACAATATTTTATTTTATTTAGATTTTTATACCATTCATGGTGTGTTCCGTGGCCAAGGCCGTATTTGAAGGGGGTTTTGGGGGTTCAACCCCCTGAAACTTTTCTTATTTAGTTATTGAATTTAATTTATGGCCCATAAGTAATAACTTAATGTACTTGAGGAAATAATACGTCCAAGGTAATAGCCAATAGGTTTGGAAGATACAGGTATTATGATGATTTGATGTGATAGTTATTAATATTAATGTTTCAAAAATACTTAAAAATATTCGAAAGTAAGAATTTGAATGAGTTCATTATTGAAGGGTAAAATGGGGGTGCGCATGCTTATCACCTCGTATATATAACTATTATAGTTTACCTTTAGGTTTTTTTTTATAATTTATCTATAATTTATAAAATCATTGAGACGCCGTATATATATGATTCCCGGGCTTTATAATAGTGATTTACAAGCATTACGCTTAAAGAAGGTATTGTAAACATTTTAATATTATGTAAATTATTCTATTTATGTTTTAACAATAAAAATGTCGGTAAAAAAAATTGTAAATACCTGCGATTAATAAAATCCTCAAAGGTACCTTCGAGATTTCGAGATATTCTATACTGCAAATATTATCTAAACGGCGTTTGACTCATCACTCATGTTTGCTACAGGCGTACAAGATTAATGAGCACAAGGTGAAACAGACGTTGTGCACTCTGCACAAGGGCCATAAAGGAATGTCCAAGACTTGTGCGCAGACAATGTTTCTCCAGGAAGCTGGTGTGGTGCAAAAGTCTCACCTATACCGGTTGCGGTTGAACAAGTCGCAGCCGAAACAAAGTCAGGGATGCGCGATGTCCATATGCAACAGCGTGTTTTTGGCCATTTCTATCAACGGCGTACAGATGTACCACGTGAGTTCCATTGAAAATTCAAACATTATTATAATGATAATCTATCCAACTAATGTATTTCAACAGGAAAGCTTATCGCAAGCGCTCACTGGTTTATTCTTGTGGAACACCATCGTCAAGCTGTGTTTTGACGTGAGTATAATAATAATTAAAATTATAAGCCACATAAATATAATATGGTCTAGCCAGTAGCGTATCTAATTGTAGGGGGCACCTTCCCCCCTGACATCTTAGCGGTGTGTCAATAATTTTGCCCTCCCCCCTCCCGAATATGCCAAAAATATACATCCTTAAATTTTCTAAAATAAAGAAAGAATGCAATACATTCAACATACATTTATTAGATTAAAATATTCTGAGTTCTTACCAAAAAATTGCATACTTAAGTGGTAAATAGATACATATTTTATTACACGTTTTTCCTGATGCGTAATATGTTGACGTATTGTCAACGTTATTGCATTATCTGGGTTACAAAATTAACTCAATAATATTATTTCATGAATTGTGATTAGAAGATTAGGTACATTATTTTTTTCAAACAAGTTATAGGTCGGTAGCACTTTTTTTTTGAAATCTCATGTTTACAGTATACTTAATACTATTTATGGATATACCATAATTGGTACCAAACCATAAAATGAGTTATAAAAGACTTATGTGAAAACAAACAATATTAAGTTATAGTTTCGATTTTGACAAATAAATTATTTTCCGCTCATTATATTTTTCTATATGTTATCACTAGTCATTAGGGCTGTTTTCACATGGCTTAGCCCCCAATTATTTTCCGCTCCTAGTTTCTTACTCAGTTACGCCACTGTTTATACCTATAATATATTTACTACACTGACTACACTAGGTTATGTACAATAGTCAATAATAACGATATATTATAAACTATAATAGTACATAATATTATGTGTAACACATAACTGATTTTTAACAAAATGGTTTTCACGCCGCAGCGTAAAAAATTCGAGCTGAGGCCATCGAACATAGATCGGTTGGTGTACTACACGAATTCTGACGAGAAGAGCAAGAGGATATTAGCACTGTGTCGAGAAACTCATCAATTTAGCATGACAGTACACCCGAGGCTTTTGGACGCGTTTTTGAACAACAACACATCTGGTGAGTGCGCGCGACGAATCAGCAAAAATAATAGAAATTAAAATCTCAAAAATGTCACCGTGTTCGTGTGTACACGTTAATGATTACCAGTCACTAACTATTGATTTTTGTGCGTTGCAGATAAGAACGCGTTCGACGGGCTGAAATGGACCAACGATAAGAAATCAAAATCGAAAAAAAACGATGACGCCATCGAAAACAAAAAATGCGAGAACGGCGGTTGCTCCGATTCCAGTATTTCGACGGCCGACCCGAAGACCTCTATTTCCAAGGACAAGGTATGTATATTATATAATAGATACACGAGTGTTTTAAGTTTTGTCATCGTTTTGCAATATTAATTTTCTTTTGAAATTACATACTAGTTTTGAATGAAGAGATGTATAGTAATTTAAAAATGATTAACTCATTAGTTTTAACTTATGGACTATAGACATATTATTATGTATAAGGATGATTTTAACTTACGTATTATTTTTCTAATCAACTGAAAATATTTAAAGTTTATTCAATGAATTCTATTTAACAAGATAAGTTTTGATGTCAATCAGACAATTATTAACCTACTAGTCAAGTTAAAAAGTTTGGAAAATTAAATTTTTAACATAGGTAGCAATTTAATTTTTAAAACATTAGCCCGTTTTTGTTCACAATATTACGTTTGTGCCTTAGGTGCCCAACGGAAGCATATCGTCCAGCGTGGAGCTGGGCTACAGTCACACGGCTCAGAACTCAGCCATGTCCGAGCTGGACTACTCGGTGCAGTCGGCGCAGGACAGCAGCGACGCGTACCTGATGTACAGGCACCCGAGGGCCAGGGCGGCTTACGTGGACAACAGCAACCAATCGGCGAACACCAGCAGTGGCGTGTACACGTGCGCTAGCTACAGCACGACGTCCAAGGACATGGCGTCCGCGTCGTATACCACCGAGAACTGCAGTGTGGACTGCAACCACGTCGGCGGAATTTACAAAGCTACAACAGTCGCGGCCGCTATGCAGAAATCGTCCACGATGGCGCAGCAACCTGACGCTGACTCAGCGTACAGCGCATCATTGCCGCCGGACACGGTGGCGGCGTCGTCCACGTCGGCGGACGAGGAAGGTCGTCCGATGGGCCACGGTCAGCAGACCACAGCAGTCGACGACTGCGACGGGGGCTGTGGCGGCACCGACGAGCTGTACGACCTGTCAGCCGCGGCCACCAGCGACAGTTCATATTGCGTCGGCATCGCCACGACCGCCACAACCGCCTCCGATGTGGCCCTGTCGTCGGCATCGTCGTCCAAATGCGGCGATACTGGTTGCAGTAACCGGTGCGCGCTGGACGGTTACGCGGACGTGGGTGGTGCGGCGACCGGCGGCCGCAGCCGTAGCGGTTCAGTGGTTAGTAACTCGGGCAGTTTCCGCGGTGACGGCAGCGACCCATCCGAGGGCGGGCGCGGCGCACTCCTGTCCGCCGTCGAGCTGTCCGACCTGATTGTCGGTCGTAAGTCGTTACAGACGCCCCGCAAGGGTTTCTATCCGTCGCGGCCGACCACCAGCTCGACACTAGACTCAGACTCAGATTACGTGACGTTGCCCCCACCGATGAACTTCGTAACCGGTGCCCCGTCCTTGTCCAACCTATCACTGGCCAACTTCGACTGCGGCACCGGCACTGTGGCCCCGCACTGGGACGTCCGTCGGTCGCTTGACCTGCTGTCCAATGTGGTCAAGTTTTGCGGTGGTCATCACCATCACCATCACCATCACCAGTGCGTGCAGGTCAACAGCAACAATTACTTGGACGTGCATAAGAGCGGCGCAGCGTTCTATCACCACATCTACCCGGCTGCCGCCTCCGTAGCCTCGGTAGCGCCACCGCTTCTGCACGCTCGACAACCACCGCCGCCCCCACCACCACCACGGCCCAAGCGATTCGACTTGCAGCTGGAACAATACAAACAGCAGCTCCGGTCCGATGTCGATTTCGTCGTGTATCCGCTCCAAGATCCGGCGGTCAGCCGCCAAGAATATGTGGACGCCAAGCTGGCCCGTGGTCGTCGGAACCAATACCACAGGTATTACGGCTGCGACCCGCCGTCGTACCAGGCCAACGCACACCTGTATCGAAGCACACCAAACGTAGCAGTCGCAGTGTCACCGCCCCCGCCACCACCGTCCTCGTCGTCAGCGTCGTCGTCGTCGCTGTCCCACCAGCAGTTCCAACACCATCATCACCACCATCACCTGCTCAGTCAGCAGCAGCAACTGCAGCTGCAGCAACAGCAACTACAGCTTCATCAACAGCAACTGCTGCTGCAGCAACAGCAACAGCCACCGCCGCTGCCTCCGTTGCCGCCACACTTGAAATACGCTTCCAATCAAAACTTGCTGTTCCCTGCCACCGTGGCCGCATCCGCCGACTACGCGGCGCAGCACCATCACCACCGCCGTCACAGGCTGCAGCCGTTGCCGCTTCCCGTCCGAACGTACTCTCACGATGACTTACTGGCGGCCACTACGTCGGCACCAGCCGTACCCCCGAAAGTTCAGCTGTTCCATCGACGGCCACCACCACCACCACCACCAGTGACCGAACTCCAGAAGCCCGCGGCTGTTATCCACCCTCGTCGCCCCGCTGCTGTGGACGCCGCCACCACCACCACCGCTGCCACCACCACCAACGGCGCCACCACTCCTACGGGGTCCCAGTCGGTGTTGGACATCTTATTATTGCGGGAGAAAAGCCGCAACCTGGACTTGCCACTCATATCAGCTCTGTGCAACGACCAGACGCTGCTTAAGCAAACCAACGCCCTGGTGACCGAAAACAAGGCCACGCAAACCGTGCCCCCGCCTTCGTCGTCCCTTTCCGCCGCTACGGCCCTCGCGGCGTCTTTGTACCAGCCACTACCACCGCTGTCTTTATCTTCGTACCATCAACCGCCACCACTGCCTTCGTCTTCGTACCAACCACCGCCGCTGCCGTCGTCTGCGGAACAGACGCAGCCGCTTCAGAGTGGCGCCGCATCCTCCAATAAGCCGAATAGCACGAGGTGCACCAACGGTACGTCGTCGTATTCGTCGCCACCGCCGCAGAGTTTTATATCGGCTTCGGCGTCGTCTTCTGTTGTAGCCACCGCCGCCGTTAAGACGGCCAAATCAAAAACCAACCACGTCAAAACCAACACAAATATTATTTAGTAATTACCTATAGTTTAAATTCCATACAATTACCTATGAAATATTTTTTTATTATATATTTATAAAAGCGAGAAGTAGAAGGGTGTCCGAGTAAGATGTTTTTTATTTTTTTAGGGAAAAGGAACCCTAAATATATTGTTGGTTATCCGGGGGAAGGGGGGGGGGAGAGGGAGAAGAGAGAGAGAGAGAGAGAGAGAGAGATTGCCTTAGACATTATCCTAATAACCATATTGGAGTTCGGACGCTTATTGTTTCTCGACGAACGCACGTGTTTAGGTTTTATTGTTTGTAATGAATCGGGAACGTGGGTTTTCAGTAACATTCCGATCCAGAATGACATTATATGCTATATTTCATTATCTCGATTTTCCAACGATTGTCTTATAATATTCATAGAGGTCTGTCAAATGTGTAACCACCAGGTTACCTACTTTGGTTTTTACTCGGACACCCTCTGCGCGCGTAATTTAGTATCGTTACCTTATAATATTTATTTGTGCCAATTTTATTTTTATACATGTGTATACTACACGAATGATAAGATGATTTTTTTAACACTCGTTACACAACTCGCATCGATTTTGTAAATTTTAAGGTTACAATATTTATGTATTATATATATTATGAAAAACTATCAGTATAGGATTAATTGTACAAGCTCGGGGCATAAGTCACTTGAAACATAGTTTTTATAGTTCTTATGCTCCGATCAATTTAAAAAATGGTATACCTACTCAAAATTAGGATTACTATCAATTATATTATTATTATGTCGAACTTTTTTTTTTAACGGTCTTCCACGAATTTCGTTGTTTTTAATGTACTGAGCAATACGTACAATAATTGTACTAATAATAAGCCATTTTTTGTATTAATATTATCCATGGCCGATAGACTGTTATTTTAGCACCGCCATAAATATTAAGTGTTTGATTGTTAGTATTTAAGATATTATATGTGTCAATTTTGATTAAACTCTAGACTTGATGTAATGTGCCAAAAAATGATTGGTTCATAATCGTACAATTCAGTTATTCTAACATATAGAAAAAATTTAAATAATTATAGCCTCGATTGCCTATTCTTTTGTTATAGGACCATAATAGGTTAATATTATAATATTATTAATTTTGTAATATTTTTATGTACCCTCATATTTGTGCTTACTTGTGTTAATTAGTTACCTAAAAAGTGCCTCCTCATTTTTTACATTTTTTTATGTTATTATTAAATATTATCAAAACACTATTTTTTTTTTGTATATTGAAGAAGTTACTTTTAACTTTTTAGTATTTAAAAATCAGTACAAAATATTGCACAGTATTATTTTGTTTTTTTCTTTTTATAAAATTGTATATTTACGTATTTTAGATTTGAATAAATATTATCTATTGTAACATGTTTTTCGTCATGGGCGTTATCTTTATTTCAAGACAATGTACACACCTTGTAAACCAATTTGCTCAAAGATTGAACAAATCAAAATATATCTTTAAACTACTATCTTCATAAATTTATGGATAAGAGTGAAACACTTTGTCAATCGCCAACAGGACATCGACTATTATCCTGAATAGATTATAGAAACATTTCTAGTAGATATAATATTACATTTTGATTTTAATTGGTTAAATATAACAATCTTGTTATTTTTATGATGACCAAAAACCATTTCGGTTGTCTTAACACAGTATGTGCATTTCACAGAATTGTTCAGAAGTAAATTATTAGTGAAGTTGTTGTCCATACATACAGATGGCGTATATTGTATATCAGCGGTTCTTAACCTGTGGTCCGCGATACTCATGTCGGGGGTCTACAGCAGCCTTAACACATAACATACATCAATAAGTGCATTATTACAATATTGTTGGATTATTATTTTTTTTTTTTCATATATAATTTGTAGATTCTACACCAGATAATTGTATTATTAATATTTATTAAGTAATCAGTTTCTCTTGTTCATACGAAATGTACATGCGTACAGCATTGTAGTCTCGGCAGCATTATATTTACTGCCACTAAGTGCAGTTGATCGATCGTAGTATAGTTTTATTTTTATAAAAAAATGAATTGTAATAAAAATAATTATAAATGTGTATGGTTTGTTATGTCTAGTACATGTAATTTGTAATATAAAATAATTATTATAATTTTGGTTATGATAACATGAGTTGTTTTGTAAAAAAAGAGGTATTCAAAAAAAATTTGATAAGGTGGTCCGCGATTTCTAAAAATCTTTCATGAGTCCGTGATCTACTTAAGGTTAAGACCCGCTGGTGTATGTATATAATTTATTTTAGTGTACTAAATTTTAGTAAAAATATTTTTTTTTTTTTGAGGTGTGTGTGAAAAAACAAAATATTATCCTCGATTATAATGTATAAAATATATATGTGTGTAATTTAATTTAAATAGCACACATATGATTATAGAATACAATATTGTATAGTATACAAATAAAGTTTGGAAATGTCCAATACAATCAAATAGTATAAAACATTTTCAAACTTCATTTTATGTAAATAATTGCATATTATATAATATTCATACATAATAAGATAAGTATGGAAAAAAATACAAATAATAATTCAGTAATAATTAAGCTAATGTTCCCATTGGATCCCAAATGGGAAGTACTTGAGGTTCTTGTTGGAACACAGACAACACCTCTTCGGATAAAAGACTCTTGTCTACAACCACTTCAAACACGTATTCTTTAAACCAATCTGTGGTCATCATCAAGTAACCTTTGTCACCACGTTCTTCACCCCAAGAGTTTTCAACACGCCACTTGGTTGCATTACCATTCTAAACAGATATAAAATATAATTGGTTTAAGATTATTTTCACATATTTTAAACAATTCACTCACTTCAACATTGACTCCAGTTAGTACCATTGCGTGTGTCATGGCAGATTCACCATATAACATACGTTGAGCTTTAGTCATCGGGATCGATACATCAGTTCCAAAGACTAACTGGTAATCATGACTAAAATTATAAATACTCAAATAAATTACAAGTTTTCAATAAATATGTTTATATTAAAGATGATTTTAAAGAAACTTACATTTTCAAATCTTCCAATCCAAGCTTATCAGAAAATCTTTTGCTCACTTGACATCCATACCATACTGGTTCACCATTATTTACAATTGATTCTTGAGCTGCCTTGATTAATACTTCAATTGGCTGGTTGTTATAGAGAACTTTTCGCCCACCAGCCATATTATTTAACATGTCCAATGTGTACAATTTACCGTACCGGTTGTTTGGTCGTGGATCCGAAATCAAACACACCTAAATGATAATATAGATAAATTTAACACAAATTATACTACATATTATTAGGTTATCTAGCAAGTACCTTTTCTACGACATCAAACACAGGGCGGACATGTGTCAAATAGAAATCCAATGGAGTGATAGGTCCAACAGTGTTGAACACTTTAGATTTGTCATAGTATTGCCATTCAAATGTAGCTGGTGGTATACCCATACAAATACCAACAATTCGATAAATGACTTGCATTTGTTCTTCGATTTTGGTTTTAATCTCATTGTCAGTGGCGTTATCGCTGACAAGTTTGTGCAAAATTATAGCATATTCTCGAAGCTTAAAATGTAAAAATGCATTTATTATAAAACATCTACAAGTTGTTAATTATGAGTTATGACACAATATTATTACCTTGCTGTTCAGTATAACATTAACAGTATTACTAGTCTCGCAACTAAACGACTCAGGGAAGTTCTTCTTTGGCATCAACCCATACTTGGTTATGATGTTGACCAACATATCCCACTGACCTCCATCTTCAATAGGTTTCTTTAGTCAACAAAAATAATTTTTAATGTTAACAACATAACTTTATTGTCTAATTAGTAATTATACTTACAGTGAGTAAACAAGCAGTGGTTCTATCATCAACAGTTTCACCACGCTTAGCGGTTTGTACAATTGCATTTAAAAAGTAATTGCTTCTTTCAATCTAAAAATATAAGATATCAATTATTTTACAACTAGGTATTGTCAACTTTAACATAAATTAACTGATAAATTCCTCTATACATTAGGAAATTAAAACAGCATATAAATTATAATCATTAATAACTTATAAAATATACACTTAATTACACTTTACATGTTTTCTTGTCCTGTTATTTTTTCTTACACTCGAGGAAAATTACTAATGAAACAATTGCCAAGACTATACATGTATATTATATAGACTAAATTTCTGATTTAAGGAAAGGGGTAGATGCATCTATTTCTTCACAGAAGAGAAAATAATTGTAATGCCAAAATATTATTCTATATTTTATTCAGAATATTTAATGTTAAAATTATGAATTTTTGGCTTAGTAATGTACAAATTTAAAGGTTTATATCCAATATATAATTTTTTTAATTCTACTTTGATACATTTCATTATAATAATGTAAATTAAATTAAATTACTCGAGTTAATAGTTTATTTTATTTTATTAATTATTCATGTGCATAATGTCACATTTATTATTAAATCTCTGTAATAATAACAGTTTTATATCCTCCTATAAAATATTATATTATTAAATAATGGTAAAACTGAAAAACCAAATAAATATATAACAGATTTAGTTGCTGTACAATATTTTGTACTCATAAACATTTATACTCTCAAATAATATATGAAAACTTCATGAAAAATTATTGTAGTTTTGAAAATTTGAACAGTATTCTGTTTATTATACCTAAACCTTTATTGTGTTTGAGATGAATTTTGGACCCCAAAAAAAACCAGTCCTATTGACAGAAGTACAATACAAATACGATGAACAGGTGTGTAAAAGGGACCACCTATTGTTAACATCGTCCAACAGGCCAAGGTCATACAAGTATATTATATTTAAGGCACAAAGAATAATATCTCTGAAAATTTTTATACAAACTATACCTTGTCCCAAAAAAATATATAAGCTTGGCTGAACTCAAATTCTTCTAAGTTGAATTGTTTGATAAATGGAACTCTGATCACATTTAAACATGCAAATATCCAACAGCGACCCGAACTTCTTTGGTTAGTTACTGGTTTGCCTTCAGACTCAATCTAGACAAAAACACATATATTTAAAGGTTATATGGATCTTAAGTCAGAAATCAGTCAAACCTTGTGCGTGTAATAGTGATGGCATTCCTGTACTCTATTTCTTGACGTGCTCACTTCTGTTGGGCTAACACGAGAACAGGCATTTTGGGCCAACACATTTTTGGCATCACTGTAGAATGCGTCACTGAATTTTAAAATATTTTTGGGATTGATGACGGCTGAAATATAAAAACCTTATATTCCAGTAAGCAAAACAAAACATTATTATTTTTAATTTAAAATAATAATAATAGCTTAAACAATAAGTTTATTCAATATATAAGAATTTCCCATGAAAGCTATCAATTGATACTATTTTAATTAAGCATAGTCATAAATCAAATACATCAGGCTGTTAGGTGCCAGATATTAATTATCATTAAGTAAATTAATTTTTTTATACAATTTCATCACACATGGCAGTTAATATAATTGTATCTGTATAGCTATATTTGATAATAGCCAATAAGCTATTAAACTATGAAGAAAACAAATTATAAAGAATTCTAAAACATAATTCATTGAGAAGACAATATGTATAGACGTGTAGTGTTCACCTTGAACCCTTATAAATATAACAAAACAGAATTTATGCGCAGCTAATCCAACAATTTATCAAAAGGATGGTATTTTGAAACTATCGACAAAGAAGATGAACATTGTCATCTAGACAGTGCATGTCTCTTATTGGTTCACTGTATTCCATTGGACACAGTAACGGTAAATTAGTTTTATTATTAAAGTATTCATCTATTGCTCAATCGCATACCATTACAAAAGAAATTTATATTTGCTCATATTTTTATATTGTCTATGTTATAAAATGGGGAAGAAATATGTTATATTAATTCAGGAATTTATAAAATAATAATGATAAAAAAAACTTTTCAATTTATTTATGCAAGACAAAATGAGTAATGACACTATGTTTTCCACTATGAGATAATTTAATTAATTTAGATTATTTGTAAAAGTTATTTTCATAGAAGTATTATGATAAAATGATGCGAAAAAATCATAAAGGTAGTTAATTGAACAGGGGGGTAGATAGTCCAAGGCGGCAATCGCAATAATTGCCGTAGTCTCAGATAACAGGAAATACTAATAATATTATCAGTTTGTTATATTAAAATATGTGTAGATAAATAAAATAATCAAAATTTGTCTTACATTAAATATAAAGAATAGTTTAACAGGTGTCAAAGAAAATTACCTGTATTTATAGAATTGGCAGTAATATTATGGATGATTATTGAGTTTAAGGTTATTCTAAATGACTATGCAATATTAAAATCAGTATTAATTTTAATAGCTAGGTATTTGTATTAGTCAAATTAAAAATAATTTAGGAATAAGAAATTAAAATATAATACCTATTTCTATAGGTAATTTCTATGTCTGTTGATATACCTACCAATACATTTTTTAAACATAGGTATGTAAAATAATTGAATATATAACATTTTTTTACCTATTTTTTTAAAAGTATTTAATGACTATTTGGCATTTAAATAGAGAAAAATAATAAGAACTAAACTGATTAAACGAACTAGTGACATAGGTATCAAGAAGATCTTTTAAATAAATTAAAAACACAATTTTCTATGGATGTAACAAATATAATATCAGGATTTATACAACCCACATAATTGTATGTTTATGAATAGTGTTAGTATTATTATTTATTTAAGACCAATGGGCAATGAATATTATCTGTTAAAATTATAGCAATAATATACATCAACATAATGGTAACATAAAAAAAGTTGCTTATCAAATGAACACTATAATATTGTTGAGTAGGCAAAAGTAAATTAAACAAGATTCAGTTGTATCATGATAATATTATTATTGAAAAAAAAATATGGGAGTCATTTAGGTAGTACAAGGTTGTCTGCCTACAGGTTACAGTACTGTTATCTACCTACTCATAAATCTGTTATTGTTTAGACAGTTCAAGAATAGGTATCCAGAACATTTTTATAAACAAAATAATATGAATAAATAGGTAGAAAAACTGTTTTAAAATTTTTTTTTTTTGCATTTAGGTTAAAATAATAATAAACTGTGATCTCGCCGAGCAGTAGCTGATTAGTTTTTGAAATATATTGATTTACTCAGACAACACGCAAATTTGTTCACACAGTTGGGTAGTAGGTATAATTGACATATTATAAAAACAAAGTAACAAACACGAATTCTACGTGTTTATAATTATGTTGAAAAAAAAATATAGGTACGTCGGACAGCAGATTTTTGACTGTGTTGTTCGGTAGTGAACTTTTGTTCGATTTTACCGTCGACGGCGACGAGGAAATTCAGAAACAGGAAAAAAAGGTATGGAAAAGGGCATTGTCCTAGGGATCCAAAAAAAGTAAACCAATACAACTCGGATTTGCCGATCGGTCGGAAATGAAAAATAAAAATAAGCCAAATTATCGAAAACCCCAGGCGCGATATTGTGTGGGGGTTGGGTGGTCCACGAGTCTTACATGCGGCATCGGGGTAGAAAAATGCTTTTCAAAAAACGACGGCGGCAAGACACGGGACAGGCATACTGGTAATCGTTACTATTATGACGTTATACTTACACGAGAAGGTTTTCGCCATTTTTCCGGAACGGTTAACGCAGCACTGATCGAGATCGTGTGTCGGAAAATATGACTGGGATTCCCTGGTGGTCAGGCGTTATCGAATATCGATATGAACTAGAGTCGGCGGCGATGGCTGCTGGCAGTAGTCACGGTGGCACAGTGCACGATAGTGGAGCGCAAGCAAGTAAGTGTGTTATTGTAGTGCACTATAATAGTACGAAGCAGTGTAAATATACCGTGCACGAACGCGCGTGCGCGAATAGTAATAATAATATCGTCGGCGGCGGAGGGGTGGGAAACAAACAAAACGGTAAACCGGGAATTCGTATAAAAACAAAAACAAATCACGAGACTCGTGGAAGGCGGAATAGGACGCGACGAAAACGAGTAAACGACAAATGGTGAAAATATCGTGCAAACGATGGAAATATGGTGTTAGGTGTTATTGCCTCGAGTCCGCGTCCTGCGGTCGTGCCCGTGCGCGTGCGCGTGTGGCACACTACCGATGCGGCGGCGATGGAGGGTCGTTGGCCCGATCGGCTGGCGGGCTGACGGGCGGGGGGGTCGTGACGTTTACCGTTCGGCGGCGACCTCGTGGAGACGAAAATGACGTGTCGTTCTGAACATTTTTTTTTCCTTTGTAATATCTCCCAGACATTTTTCCCCGCCAATTTTCAAATCTGAAAAAGCGCGCACCGCATAAAGACTATTCTATGACTTATGTTACATTCCATAAATATTCGGAATACTAGGAATTCGTGACATCAAAATTAATATTTTTTATAATTAGTAATCAAATCTCTTAAGTTTTACTGTTTTCTTGGTTGTCAAATTGACGCGGATTTGGAAACAATCTGGTATCTGTGTGTCTTCGGTATTTATTTCAATGTACCCATAAACGATAGAACTGGTAGAAACTAGAAGTTACTAAATACTATATAATAGGAACTAGGTGTCTAAGTATAAGGAAATTGATACTTGGTTCTCAAAATATTTTTTGATTGTCCCAGGGATATATATAAGTGCTCTATGAGACACTTAAAAAATTATAGATTATTAAATTATTTTGTTTTTGTCACTGATATATTCTAATAGTCCGTATTTAGACTTTAGAGAGTAGGTATACCTACGTTAATAAATAGAGTAGTGAGAATATGCCGTATACCCAGAATACCAATGCCTACATTTCAAACATAAAGTACATACATTTGTATTCGAAAGATTTAAAAACGGTATATATTATTATGTGTATTATGTGTACAACACCCGCTGGGTTCTCTGTTTTACAAGCATACAGCATAACAAATGTTACGTTCACAATAATCCGTTTTACTTTGTTTTTTTTCTTATTATATAATATAATCTAAAGGTAAGATTATTATCTAGGGCAGAGGTATTCAAACTGTGCGTCGTGGCTTCCAGAGGTGAAAACACAAGGGAGCCGTGGTATGAAAAAGTTTGAATGATCTAGGGCATTCCTAAGGCTTTTATTGATATTTTAATTTTGAAGCAAGTTATGATAATTTTAAAATTGTGGTATTCATTTTTTTCTTAATACCCATTATTAGAGCTGTGGACTTCTATAGTTTTTTCATATTTGTCTATAAAGGTCACAGAAAAATGTGAGTGATGTATAAATATGATTCATAACATAAGGTTATATTTAAAATTATATTTTTCATATTTTGTCGTTATTGCATTTGAATGTATATTTTCGTATATTAGACAAATTAAGAGCATATTATATTATAGTAGGTACAAATTTGGAAAATGTTGATATTTAACATAATATAACATAAAAATCTGTATAAAAATATTATTTTACAAAATATGTCATGCCAGCCTATAGGTGTATAATATTATTAATATTATCGGTTAGGTAATTCACTATCTGGCCGATAATATTGCGCGACACAAGTAGGATTGTAGGAAGTAAACTTCAGTTGTCCTTCATAATTGATCGCACACTGTTGGTTGATTTTCAATTAATTTATCAAGTTTTTTCAATGGATTAAAATTATATTTTTTTTCACATAAATATTATAATTTAGGTTCCATATTTTAAATAATATTACATTTATTTAGAGCATATTTAAGTGCATACTATTTGTTTTTTAAATGAATATGTGTACATATTTTGAGGGTTTTCAGTACCTACTAGAAATCCTCAGCCCTACTCCCCCACTTATTACATATTTAGGTGCATGGTCTTATATAGTCATACCATAATATATTGTTCAAGTACATACATAATTTTATTTTGTGTAGGTTTACGACTAAGAAATATATGGCTTACGGAAAAATATCTACCGTCAAAAAATACCTTATTTAATAAAAAAAATTATATAACTACAATTACAAAGAAATAGGAATATTATCAAAATTAACTTTTGTTTAACAATCCTTTTTTCTTTTTAAACATTCTAATAAACCATACAAATTTTTATTTTTATTTATTTTCTAATTAAGCAATAGAAAAAAATACGACCAATCGACATAAAAAACATATATATAAATAGACTGAAAATTCTCAAATGACGGAAAATAGAAGAAAAATGTATGTGAGAGCTTGCTATAAGGTGTGATGGGTATTAAGTTAGAGTGAAGGATTATTAGTAGATTATTCATATATGTATTTGCTTATAGAAAAATGAATTGGTACCGTAATGGTATATAGTATATTATCAGATACATAGGTATTTAGAGATTTGGCACTCTAGGGCATAATAATTTTGACTTCCCTCCCCCATGAAAATAAATCAATAAATTATAGATATGTTTTGCAAGACAGCCAATAACAGAAAATGTATTACATTTGTATTATAAAAATATTAAATAATAATAAAATTAAATAATATATTCTTAAATCAAATGTAGGTACGTTGAACTTTTTGATTGCTGCAAGTAAATTTATTACACCATTGTAATTTAGTTTATTGATTACAAGTAATTTAAAACTGACTCAATTGTTAAAATATCGGAAGAGTTTAAACTTTCTTGATTTAATTATTTTTAGAACTGAAAGCGATCTCTCTGCTTAACAATTTGATATGGAACTGGCGACAGCAGAGGAATATCAGAATATGAGGATGTCAGTGAACTAAATGTTTTATCTCTCTGACCCACGCACAACATTGCAAATATGCGTTCAGCAGAACCAACCTTGTGTGTTGGCTTTAGTAGTTAACAGTATTAGAGTGAATTTATTGACCTATTATCAAACTTAAAGACTAAAGTTAAGAACATTATCTGTATTTATACTACAAACTTTGTACGTTATACGTTAATTTTAAAGTGGGATATCAGCAATTTTAAATTGTTATAACTTACACATACTTGCATAAAAGTTGAAATATTCCAACGTAGATAGTAACACAGATAATATTTTCTTAACCTTAAGTTTGTTAATATGTCAGTTTACTCTAGTATGAACTAAAGCAAACATCACAAGGTTGGTTCTGCTGAATGCCAATTTGCTAAATTAATCTTCACATCGATATTATATGGAACAGATTTTACTATTTCAGTTACCTTGTATCAGAGAATTCATCATTTATAAATTACATAATTTACAATACCAATAAAAAAATATTCACAGATATTAAAATTCATTAGAAAATGTGTAAGCGAGATCTCCCCTGTAGTAGTTTTGCAACGAAATGTCTAGATTGTTGGGATAATAATCGATTATGAAAACGAGTGATTCACTGAGTTGATTACGCCGTGCATGTTATTACTTTGTCATAATGGTTATTATTTTTAGACATCCCCACTTTTGTTATTCATAGTATGTTGTTTAAATTTTTTTTAAAGTTACTTCGTAGAAATATAATCGACTTATTATTAATATCATTTATAAAACACCAAGCCAATGCACCAAACCGTCTCTGCGGCCGCACGTAGCGCACTGCACTACACTGCACAGCTTTACGGTGTTCCACATCTTTAGTTTATACCACAAAACATAACAATTATAGACATTTAAAAAAAAATGCCACCCCTAAAATTTGGCCACCTAGCGTCCACGTCCCTTCCACTACCACCCCCTAAATACGTCACTGCAGGGTATTATTATTTATTGTAGACTTAAGTCTTGTAGTTTGTAACTGCAGTAATGTTGAAGGATTTGCACTCATGATGTTTTTTCAAATGATGTATAATTTATAAAATATATTATACCGTGGAAAATTAAGCTCGGAACGATAAGCGCATAGAACGGTGTTTCAGCTTCAATTTGAGAAAAACCCCACGGAAACTGGCCAGATCGCTGTCGTGTCGCACCCGTGAAACCGAAATCCTAGCGTTGCCGCGCCCATGCCTAACGCCTAAGTACGAGATTTACAGTTAGTCGAGTGTACCTACGTTGGGTATGCGTGACGGCATGTGCAAGACGAAAACCGGTACAACGAGTGTACGAGAACAAGCGTCGGTCGCGATGCGGCCCGTCCACAAAGTGTTCGGCTCTCGTCGCTCTCGAGAAAGTGACAATTCGAATGTGGTTGCGCTGCCGCGTTGAACAAAATCAAAATAAACAATAACATTATTATGCAAGCAACACATATAGATGTGATGTCTGTTCAATTGCCTATCCACGACACCGTGCGATTCTGAGTGTATCCATACTTAGGGAACTTGGTAGTTAGGTGTAGCAGATATAACAGATAAATTAAATAACTTTTGTACGAATCGAAACTTTTAAATTTTCATCTTTTAAAATTGCAATATTTTTGTAGAGTAAGATATGTCGATCTAACTAACGTAAGAAATATTTTAAATTCAAAAAGTATTTAACTTTTTTAAAAATATTTTAATATTGATAATAATAATTATTATCGATATTAAAATAATATTATATAATAAATGATAATACATTATATTGCATTGAGAATTTTTAAATATGGTACATGTTAAAATCTAAATATTTTCTTTTAATATATTATATCATTTATATGTGTATAAATTCGATTCCCCACTACTATATTTATTAAATATAACTCGTATGTATAATACTAGAAATGTTTGAAAATACTTTTATAATTAATTAGTATACATTTTGTTTTCAATAGTACGTTTGTAAGATACAGTCATTTCAAAATTCAATCATAAAATATGTTTTTGGCTACTGTTCACAACTGCTTTTCCGCACTATTTAGTAGGTATTTTATAATCGCGGTAACCGTAAACTATTGTACCGCAACAGATTAATATAATTTATGTTTATCATTAACTCGAGATTAGATTTCGTTTTGACTATCGTTAAATTCTTACAACTCCTCTAAAAAATATGTAACCTTGAAAGCTTTCATTTCCAAACGGATAAATAAAAAACATTTTATGTATACATGCATAAATAAAATGGTTTTATACATTTTTGAATATTATAGGTTGTTAATTTGTTGTATGAATATAAATAAAAACTGATACTAGTTTAACAGTTAAAAAATTCCATAAAAAAAACAAAGAAAAGTTATTATGAGTGATTTATTAAATCAAATATATGAAGTGATTTAAAAAATAGTGGTATCATTACAGAGGGGCCGAACTGTTTGAACATAGCTTGACCACTCGTGTAGCATGGTTTATTAACACAATAATAAATACAAAGTTAGATGACCACTTTCCTTAGCATGTAATAGTGTGTATAGACTCAAGGCTCCGTCAGTGGTGTCATTTCAGTTTTTATAAGACATTAGACTAGGGCAACTTTTCATTGCTTTTCCGACGATTTTTTTCACTCAGATTCTCATAGCATAGTGCCATAGTGGTTAAGGCGGAGAGGGGGGTGGTACATGTGCCGACTTAAGGTTGATGTAAATACTAGACTAGGGCAAATGCCCCAGTTGCCCCCCCCCCCCCCCAAATAATGCCACTGGGCTCCGTTAGGGTGCACAATTTGAGAGCCTTTAGCTGAACTCGAAGTGGATAGACGAAGACACCGCCTTAACCCTTTACAGATTATACAAATATTTAGATTAAAAATGAATGTTGGGACTAATTTGTTTCTCTTACTTATCATCACTCATCAAAACCTAACTTCTGTCTACTGATATGTTAGATATGAGCTAAACTGTCTTATATATTAGATTGAATTGTAAATAGTAATAAAATTAATAATATTTTGTATTCAAAACGCAGTAAAAGTAAAGTCATGTGAGTCATGTTGTTACAGCAGACCTGAATAGACCCCCATGGCATGCACGATGAAGAAATCCTTTAAGTACCAAATGTGTACACCTCAATCGTATTCTAAATTTTATTACGATCAACTATGTGGCACATGTGACTGTAGGGTGGGTCTGACGAATTAGACAATATTTGTCGACATAATTAACGTCGACAGTCCAGGGTGACGGGGAATTGGTGATGACGAAATATGGATACAGTTTGCATCAACAATAGGTAACAATAAGTAACAAGAAAACATTATGCCACTAAAGTTGTAATTACAGTAGTTTATGGTGTAACTGGTAACAACTATAGGGTTTAAGACTTTTATATGAATCCATTTGGTTAGGTTGTTTTAAAAAATAATATTAAAAATTCAAATAAATTATGATAGCGTTTACAGTTCTCAAATTATCAAAAGGTTTCAGTTCAAATACTACAATATCAATAATTTAGTTTTCATAAAAACATGAAAGATTATATGGTTCTCTGTTTATAAATCAGTTAAAGGGTTAGAGTGTTATAAAACCATCCTGTGGTTTGAGTTGATGTATATTCATCGTGGAGGTTAAGTGCTACCAACATATAAATATTATACACCAAAAGAACCGACACAATGGAGTGCAAAGGGGCACCACCTTTAGTCTCATTAGAGATTACAAACAGTTACAATTTCATTACAAGTAGGTAACACTATTGCACAACAGTAAAGTAAAACTAATAATTTACAACGTTTGATATGGACAGTAATCACTTATTAGGTTAGATTTTTTTTTATCTATTAAGTACACTGTAAAACTACATTTTTATAAGAACTGAAAACTTATTATTAATAAGAATAAGCCACTCTAAACCTTAGTGATACATATTATTGCCCTATAACTAAAACACAACTGTAACATTTTTTAACTTTATGTTAGAATTAAATGAAAACAATATTTTAATAATAATTACAAGATGACACAATTTCTTTGATATTATATCACAAAAGTAACAAACCACAACATTTGATTTCATTTGAAATGTCCTTATTGACATTTATTTATTTTTCATACAAAATATACTATAATATTAACACAAATAATAATCTTTTATTTTATATTTTAAAATTAATATACATTTTCCAACTATTTTAGCAATATTAAATTTAATTTTTAATTGAAACAACAATCATCTTTTTTTACAACAGATATAATTTATAAATTATACAATTACAATTTTGCCTCCACATTTTTCAGTCGTTAGCGAGCACAATAATATAATATTTATATAAATTTAATAATAATAATAATAATAGAGAAATACTTTGTCGAGAGATGGTATCTAGTTTAATAGTCAACATTAGTCGCTAACATACACTAACATTGACACTTTTTAAAGAATATCAGCTTTCAACCGTTATGTACTTTAAGTAATAATAATTATAAACAAAACAAAATACAAAATAATAATAAAATATAAATACAGGAACTTTTACAAATTCAATAATTTCTACAAAAACTTTTTTGTTGATGTGTTTGAAATTTGCTATTGGCAAGAGTCATGAAGAGGCTTTAATAAGTTTATCAAATTATTTTACATTTCGTAATAAACATGTTTACGATTAAACTACTTAACATCATTATTACATTTTTAAACATTGTTTTAGAAAAATCAAACTAACTGTAATCAAGTTATGTCAGCGAAATCAAACAAAAAAGTTAAAAAGTTTTTTTTTTTACATACATGTCAACTTTAACATTTGTTGTTTGACTTAAAAGTTTTAATTAATTGATACATATCAAGTATAATATATTAGATACATAAAGTTTAAATATAATCAATTTCTTTGTACAATTAAAAAATAATGGTATTCAAAGCAAGTATAAAAAAAACAAATCTGTTAAAAAATACATTAAAACACACACACAAGAGTAAAATTGGACATTCAAGTGTTGAATTAAAATGCGCGTTATCACTATATTTTAAACAAAAATTGAAAAATATTCAATATAAATAATATGGTCCTAGAATAAACAAAAAATATATCAAAGACGAGTGAATTGTAAAATAAAAGAGTTAAGAATCCATTGGGACAATCGAGGTTTGTTTTTGGATGTTTTTATTACTTAATATAAATTTATTTTGACTACAGATTAAAAAGGGACCATAAATAACATCAACAAGACAATATATAATAATATATCGACAACAGGGTTTAATGAGAACAAACACATATTATACATATACGCTCACTATGTATTATACAACTAAAGTACTTTTTTTTTATACTGATTGACAACGACAGCGACAAAATCAAAATTGATTCATAGAAACATAATATTATCAACATAAATACATATAGAATAGAAAAAAAATACAATATAATATAAATAATATCTTAGTTACACAACACGTCCAATCCGAAAACGAGCAGCCTCATATTATATATTTTTTACACTGTGTGTGCCATACATCGTCAAGTAGTATAAGGATACATGTATTTTTCATTGATTTTTCACTCATTGATCCCCGAGGGGTTAATAATATATGCGTTCTTCAATTATAATATAATACAACGTATATAAGAATAAAAACTTGAGGAGGAGGTATTCTCTATGATGTACTCTTTTTAAACATTAAAAGAAACACTATGCACATTGCACAATCGCATGACAACGATACAACCGCGATAAATAGAATCACACGCTTAAATTCTTTCTTTTTAAATTATTTTTATAACTAGGGAGGGAAGGACAAAAAATTAAAAACGAAACGGTTATAGCAGCCGAATAGTATAGAAAAACAAAAACAATATAGAACCCCTTGTGATGAGTGAATGAAAATGAGAAAAAAAAATTAGCATGTTATACGAACAAAATAAAAGTTATATCATAACATAAATATATCATCATGGAAGTACAGAGGATTCGTTCGAGTGGCACGCGGGAGAAGGACGGACCTTAGACTTCAGTGCCGTCCTCGCCTTCGTCTTCGAACAACGGGCCACCCTTCATTTTGGGCTTCGGCGGCGGTTTGGGCGGTACCTTTCGCTTGACGCTCGTCTGGCTGGCCGGCTTGAGGACGCCCGACTCGGGCGTGCCGACCCGGCTTGGCGCCCAGCTGCTCCGGTTCCTTGCGTCCATCTCCACCAGTGGCGAGTAGTTCGGCGGCAGTGCGTTGTGCTGCGGCAGGCCGGAAACCTGCGACGGCGATGTCTTGTCCGGCGATCTGGGCGCCGGCGACGGTACTCTGCGGGCGTCCTGCGCGTCGTCGGCGTTGAATCTGGGACGGTGTCCGCCGCCTCCGCTGTGCAGCTTGGTCTTGTGCGGTAGCGTCTGGCTGTATTGCGGCTTGGGCCTATGCACGGCCGCCGAGTCGGCCACCGCCTTGGTCAGCGATAGCACCGAACTGCCGTCGGCTGTGGTCCGCGGGCCCAGGTTGTCGTACACCGGTTCGCATAGCCGGCTCACACCCAGCGGGTCGTCCACATGGCCGGGGGTCGGTGTGGACGCGGACGTCCCACCGACACCGGTGCTGCTGGCCCAGCTGGGCACGCGCGGCCTCCGCGGTATGGTCACGTAACCGGCGGGCGGCTGAGCGGGACGCGAGCTGAACGGAGATTGGGACCGATTGTACGGCAACGTTCCTGAGTATATGGGACTGTGCAACGGTGACTGGAACGACGGGACCGTGGACACTACGCTGCCGGCTGGCGAACTGTGGCCGCCACCGCCGCCGCTTCCCCGGGGGAACGCCAACAGGTCCGGTGGGTGCGTGCCCTTCCGGTAAGAACGGCCGTTGCCCACGCCGTTGCTTATGCCGCTGCTGTCGATGATGTTGGCCAGCTCGTCACCTGACTCGCCGTAAAATTGTTCGTCCGCATCGCCTATATACAGAAATAAGACAGCATACATTAGTATTAATACCACATTTAAATAGAATATATATTATTATGATATTCTATTTTGTCGAGTCGGAAACACGAACACCAAAACATACATTATTAAGAAAAATACGTGTGCTCTAAATCGGCGTTAATGCGCAAACAATAATAATAATACTATAGTAAGACGTTAGTCCGCGATTTTCCATTCCGTTGAAATTTATAAGAAACAACCAAGCGAAACCAACCGGTATGTACGGAAACCAGGCAGACAAAAAAAAATCTAAGACTAAAATTGCGCATACAATAAATAAATAATTACGTTTGGTGGCCGTCTCGGGTTCATGCAGTCGAAGACGCCGTTCCCAAGTTCCTAGTTAAATTTTATGCGCATACAAATCCTTAAATATTATATTATAACGTTCTACTTTCTTCTATTTGCTAAATACAAACTCTCCAACATTACTGCCGCGAAGGATTTGAATAAATCATGATCTTATAAAGCTGCGAGTGTTTAGACTTTCAGTCGAAGGAAATTAATTATATTAAATAATAATAAATTATATCTGTAAATTATTTAAAGGGATGCTGTGATTTAAATTTTAGTTTGATAATATTCTTGACATTTTTTAATTTGGACGGGCCGTATGCATGCGATGTATATTATCTTGAATCCCGAAAATTCCTGTCAAAATACGATTAGCCCATCTTTAATAAGCTCCAAGTGTAACACGTTACCAACAGTATTTTATTTAAATATCGTTTTCAAACTGTTTAAATGCAATCAGAGGCTTGACCTACTTCTAGTGCGAAAATACGAGCTATCTTCGGCCGTCCTTCCCATGAAAATAATTATTGAGCATTAAACATTAAATAAAAAACAATGTATCCAATATGTCGAAGTTGGAACGTACAAAAGAAATCAACTACATATACTATAATAGGTAATAGGAATGAAAATCTCTGAAAATATTTCAATAAATAAAATAAAATTATAAAATAAATCATAATAGGTAAATTAGTACACCATTTCCCTAATAATTGTACGATAACGCGAGGACTTCAATTAATGTTCTTGATTGTATTCAACTATTCATTTTTTGTATAACTTATCGACCATCCGAAAAGTTTTATATAAATTGCGTGTTTTTTATGATGGAATAACTATTAAATTAGGTAACAGTTGTATTATATTTTTTTTTATAAATATTTAAATATTACTTATGATATTTTTATTAAACCAAAGTACCTACCCATAATTGTCTATATAATTATAATGAAATATTAATAATGTTGTAAACGTTTTAAAAACATTAAATAAATACATTTTATTCAATTACTTGCATTGAAAAATGCTGTGTGGATAATATTGTTTCCGGAGATTTTTTCCTCCCCACAATTCCTTTAACAATGTAGTTTTAATTGACGATTATCATATCATACGATTTCCGAGAAAAAACTCAATCAATCGAATATTTGATCATAGCGAAGTATTTATATCCTATCATAAAAAAAAATAAATAACGAAAGTTCATAATTATATTGTTCTGTTGTTGTATAATATTATTTTCGATTCAATTATAACATAATAATGAAGGTAGGTATATGGGATTTTAAAAATACGATTTTTTGTCGTCGCAAGAGAGTGAAATCATTCATTTCAAATCTCGTGTGAAGTCGTACAAAGATAATTTCTATTCAAAATCACTCCAACGCACGACGAGGAGCCTATTATATTCACGTGAAAAAAACCGACGAAATGGGGTGAGGGGAACAATAAATAATACAACAAATCTATAAACACACACACACACACGACACGATAGAAGCGCGTACCACGTAAACAACTAGCGGTGAGGGTGGGTGGTCCCCGGTGACATTTTCGATAAGAAAGAGACGTGTTCGTTAGAAAACTACGAAATATAAATTCGTGCGTTTTTGAATAATAACGTCGGAGTAGGTATATTATAATAATAATAATAATAATGTAAGCCAGCGATCGACCGAATGCAGTGAAAAAAATGAAAAATAAAAAATACCAGAGACCTAGTTCCATGGAATTCGGAGAGAAACTACCCATACGTGCGGTGTAAAACACAAAGCGACACGCCACTGCTCGTTCGTATAATAATATAAGCTTTTCCACGAATCGGTGGGCACGTCTGTTGAAGATGGTTAGGAATTCGAAATCGATCTCGGAAGGAGGGTGGCGGCACGGCGGGAAGACGGTACAATATAATATAGGTAATAACATCATTGTTATTTGTTATTATTATTGTGATCTACGGACTATGACAACGATTATTATATTGCAGTAGTATTGTACCATAATATTTTGTACCCATTATTATGTCACGGCTTTACTGCAGGAGAACGATGCAGGGATATAAGGATTTTTTATATATTTTTTCGCACAATAGTTTTGTCGAAACTGACCTACCCGCCGAAAGCGCATGAATTTTACCTTTCTCCTTCTGTCTATCGTTTGACGGTGATCAGTGGGAGAGGACTTTTATAGTAGGTACTGAATAAACGAAAACTGATAATCCGGATCCCATACTAGGAGTCTTGAAAATTATATTGATAATATTAATTGATATATCGCGGTGGCGTAGCTTGGAGAGCTGCAGCCAACCCCGAATTTTCAGGAAAATTTAAAATTAATGCTTTTAATGTTTTGTGAACACGTATTACGTAAGACGTAACCACGTATTGTGGTTTGTACTAGAGTTGCCGCTAAAGGCTCAAACGTTGTATACCCACGACATCAGATTACCAAACCTATATGAAGGACCTTAGTGCCGGAGTTAAACAACTTCCACTATGTACAACAAATAATTAGTAAAATTTTGGTTACACCGATGATGTATGTCTTTTTTTTACAGTTTTACAAAATATGCGTTCTGCACCAGTATTTAATATTTATCCGTTACCCATGGTATAAATACGTCGATGATACAGTAGGGATAAACCACGCGTCATTGAGACGAACAATAAATAAGCCTATCGGAAATATTATTATCGCTCAATTATTATATTTTTATGGGCAATAATACGGTCGTAATAAACGTCGTCGTTATCGATATAATTATAAAATAATAATACCAATTATTGCTATAATAGTACAATGGTTCTATAAACGCATAATGCCTCTACCCCCGCCTACTCATCAATATCGTTAATAAACCATACCGCCGCCGGTGCTGACTGCGGAGATGAGATCTACGAAAAGTGAAAACTGATCGAACAAATTATTACTAATATAGTTTGAGATAATAGTACGCCTAGTTCTCGAATGAATTCGAATTATTTGTTTTTCAACTTCGAGTTATCGCGACTAGACTATAAATTATTTATTACTATGTTTTGACGTGTAAAATATTATATATATATATATATATATATATATATATATATATATGTATATAAGACGAGTAAGCGCAATGTATCTGGAAACCGGTAAAACTGTATTGTATACATCGGGTTGTTTGCAGTTCTCTGCACAAACCGCGTTCGGCGTACAATATTATCACAGAAGAAACCGTTAGTTAAATATCCAGAAAAATGCTTAAAAAAGGTCTTTTTAGTAAGTTCAATGCGACAATTTTCATTAAAATATCGTGTAATATTGATAAATTAATCATATTACATCGCACGCAGTTCGTCTCGTTTCAAAAACAGTCATCTGTGCTGTGTAGATAGGGTACAGTGTAAGCTGCACTACTGCGTTTGAAAAGATTTGGTTTTTTAATCGTCTTATTTGATTTGAACAACTCACTTTCCACCAAGTCCGTAGTGCGTTCTAATAACCATTATACAAATGTACCAATTGTATTGTCTAGTGTCTAATATCCAAGACGATGGATGATAAGTCATATCATAATGTTTGCGCGTGACCTCGTTCGCCACGTGCATCATACGCGCAATCGGTGCAGTTTGATACACCGAAGAGCTAAATATTAGTGATTAAATAATTTTATTATTGTTATTATTATTATTATTATGATAGACCTAGATCTCGATCTCTAGGATCCGAGTCTGTGTTTCTGGACAATACGAACGGCGCGTTATCGGCGTTTGTATAATATTGCCGCACTTTGAACGGAAACGGTAAAACAGGCGACGGCGGCGAACGCCGAACAGACAATAGAGAAAATGGAACGGAAAACAATAATATCTCGGGACGCGCAGCCGTTACTACAATATTATATTATTAAATACAACGGTACGTCGGTACCTAACAATAACAATATGCTATAGCGCACATTTGTTTCGGTCCGGTCGCGGGGTAAAAGTGCAGCGAACGGAAAATGTCCAACTCGAAACAAATGTCCATACCTGCGTGTGCGTGGAACGAGTAGGGATTAATAAAAAAAAAATAATTATGATAATAACAATTATAATCCGTCACGTCCGCCGTCGTGCCCACCCACTCCTCGAATGCCACCTTGGATGGGTGTACAATAACAGTGAAATGTTGACAATTTATTTCATTCCATCAGTTTTTTTGTTTGTATGCACGTACCTATATAATTATTATACGGCAGTCATAAGACGGCTATACTAACTTACTTACGCAAGCCTAGTAATTTAAAAATTGCGAATCTCCAAAACAAAGTCCCGAGAACAGCACTCAAAGCTCATTGCGAAATAATAACAACTGCACATACTATGACATAATAATATATGTATAATATGATAATATTAACCAATACAAAAACTTCCACGATTAAGTACCCAAATACGACGCAAGGAGCTCTCAATTATATAAAACCGGAGAGAAAACAGCCAAACCTATTGGCTAAAACCACGCTTATACCATCATAAGACATATTCCTAGAACACCAACCTCCGATAATTAACAAGAAGAAGATATTTATTTATGTTTAAACATAAATATGTATTTTTTGCAAAAAACGTTATGGCGCGTTTAAACGGTTAATTGATTAAATAAAAAATTTTATTGATAAATAATAATAATGTTATCCTCGAAATCCGCAAAATATACCGAGACGCACCCGTACGCGCCGGAGTCGTTTTATCTGTGTTTGACAACGGTGGTGCCACACACTTTTCAAACTCTCTGAATACTGCATTTATACATTGTTACCTACATGCAACTACGGAGACATCACATTTTATTTATACACAAAATAGCTTGTTTGTACACGTCGGAAATGTCTTTCGACCACCATAACTAAACTCGCGCATGTCCAATATTTAATAACGCATATACATCCAACGCCACGACCCGGTGCAGGGCCGCAGGGGTAAGATTATATAAGATTACTCACATATCATTCCACATGCGACACACACATTACTACATAAGTATATTATGACCTACATAATCGGGAATGACCGTGGTGATACACACTGATATATAAAGCGAGTTAAAATTTTTTTCATGAGACATGACCCCGCAGCTTGCCGACGTTTCTCCAAAAACACGACGATTGCAACATTCTTTACGAAAAACGTCGACGGTTTTCGGTAATAGTTCCTTGCACTTATAAAATCTGAAATTCAATTACGACTAGTGACTACCCCATCTCTCTATTTTCGATCTCCAGAAACTTTTTGATCACTTCTTACCGGGGAATGTAAACAATAACAATTAAAATATATGTATACAAGACGCGGCAAATACATTCCTTGTGCGTCGCTCAGAATCTAAAAACCAATTAACGATACAATAATAGTTAGGTTATGTTTCAGCGTATTTACAGAACAAAGTTGAATTATATTAATATCGGAATCCAATGTTCTACATTATTGTACGTCCATAAATTATAGATTTTTGATTTTTGCTCAAATCTGCGAGGCTTATATCCGTAAGAATGTAGTCTATTTTCAAACAAATACGTTTGGATACGAGGAGGGGTGGCGGGGAAGACTTTGTAAAACAGTGTTAATGATAATAGAATACAAACATAGATAATATAGAATGGATAGGCATTCCTGAGCATTCCCGAATGATAAGCTAAGGGTAATATATTTTTCTAACCATAATAAACAAGTCATTCATTATTTAAAAAAATACATTTAAGCCGGGTTCACAACTGCGTCGTCAGTTGTGTTGTCCAAAAGTTGAGATCTGCCCAACTATGGAAATTTTCCGGTAGATCGTGGTTGGCGAAATCAAAATATTCTTAGTTGCTACTATATATTTAATAGCAATTATCAGTAAACAGTGGTAAGTTACTAAGTCAGAATGGTTACCTATATTACAGCCTGCTGGTTACACCACTAAACTAGTAACAGTGTTATCGATGGGGCATATATATCGAAACTTCAGGAACGCTACCCCAAAGGTATATTCTAGAGATGGCCTATATTCATTCTATATTGTCTATGTATACAAAGACTACCTATATACATAAATAATAAAATATTATTATTATTGTCATTGGCATTATATATATTATTCTAAACAAACGTGCACCACGGACTGCTTAAGATTGTACACTAATACTGTGTCTTTAAGCAGAGACGCGACGATGAGGTCGCCGTCGTCTTTTGTCTTTACCTATCGTCCCCGAAAGTGGGACTTTTTTTTTATCATCGCCGCCGCCACCGCCTTCCTCGCCGCGGAGATCCGTCGAAGGTGTAGGGTGGTCGTGTGCCGGTTCACTCTTCACCACGACGATTCACTGCTGCAGCAGGTGGGTGACGCGAACGATACACCACCACCAACCACCGCAGCACCAGGTCGACGAGCAAACGACAATATTAATTTCATTAATTCTTTTTTACAACTTGGCGTACAATAAGTACACGACACGGGCGCGTGCGTGTGTGGTAAATGTATATTATATTGTGCTAGTCGGCCACGGTAAAACTACACGAACACGCGACGATAGTAATAATAATAATAATAATAATATATAACATTATATTATATTGTGATGATAATAATATTATAAATGTTTAAATAGGCGAAACGAATTTCGTGTTTGGTTTTGTAAAAATAAAAATACTCGTAAAAGAAAGCACACACGCACGCGCCCGACCTGCAATATAGTTGCATAGATTGCGTGTAAACAGCAGCGGCGCAAAATTAAACGGATATTGAATTTCAGCGGCGCGCCGAATGTGGCCTGTATATGGAAGGTATACCCCTCCGATATAACAACCTTCCTACATACTCGGATTTCTTTGCGTCATTTTTGTTTTCGAGATTCATTTATAAACTCGATTTCTATATTATGCATATCGATATCATGTGACGCGTGTGCATATATTATTATAGTAAAAGTATAATACTAATAAATAATATACGTATATAGGTACCTTAATATAACCTATAACAATATATTATTATGTCATTCTCGTACGTTATATTGCGTTCGAATCATTACAATGATACATCATCGGTAGTGCGTTGGAAATAATAAACGTGGGGGGTATTGTGAGTCTTCTCTCGCTCGGGACGAAACGAGTCGAATAATGCTAAGCAGTAATAATAATAAGTAGAATTAATATATTTTGCAATGATCCAGCCCGGCCACCAACTTTAAACATAATATACTACGGGTCATGGATGTCGTACTTTGCATAATTGTGCAGGGCACACTGATTCGAACCACTTGGCTCTGATTGGCTCCAATTGCCACTCGGTTCTGATTGGCCCCAATTGCCACTCGGCGTGGTTTTCCACGGGAAATCGGAAAACAACGTACAAGCCACCGTTTAAAGGACATAATGTACCTACTCAAGTAATTAATCGATCGGAGATAAGAGTGAAGAATCATGTTATTATACAATATACGAATCGATCATTATCATATAATAAAAACGAACGAGATTGGTAATTAGTATAATAGTGTGATATAATATATAGCTGCAAAATTCAAACATCGAGCACAGGGGTGTGTAAACCTTATTTGAGGGCTAGGCAAAACAAAAAAATGTGCCCTTCTCTCTAAAAGAGTGCTGTAATAAAATTAATGTCATCATAATATAGAATTTGATGGTGATATTTTATAAAAAAATATTTATAACATTTTGAACTTGTCTATATCTTCTTTAATATATTGATTTCCGTCCACCCAAGCCATTTGATGATAATTAAATTAAAAAAATATTAATACTGAGTTTATTAAGAAAAAAAGGTCTTTGATGGGAAATAAATTAATCCCTTTGTTGTAGTCGCAGAAAAAGCCTTGACATATATTATCCCGCATATCCCGTGAGCTTATGACATCGAGCCGGCCAAAGAAAAGCCGTTCCAAACTATTATTATACTCTGTATGAAAACCACATCGCTGGGCACGAACGGTTCGGTTCACCTTTTCGGGTTGTGCCGCACACACGGGACAGCGACGTGGCATGCCGCGAAGACGTAAACACACAGCGATCGATAATCGATAGTTTTTTGGAATGATGATAAAGATCACGACATAGCAATTGTAATGAGGCAATGATGCGTTTTGTTGAGGTTATTCTCTCCAAAAATACCAGGGATGGAAAATGTTTTTAAGCGAAATCAAATTAAATAGAACAGAAATAAAACTGGAAATAAATTTTGCATAAGTATTATTGTATTAAGTACTGTATCTATCTACCTAGATGTCATAATACTATAATTTTAAATTTTAATTATTTTCTTTAGTTAAACTTTATAATTTAGAACTACTTTTTTTTTTTTATAGTATATTTTAATATACAAATTAACTTTTAAAATTCAAAGGCATTTTAATTTTAAACAAATTATATTTAAAATTTGAGAAAAATTAATTTAAAGTACCTATAAGTAGGTATTATTATTATATTTAATTTGAATGTGTTTTTTTAATTGTACTATTGAAGCAATTTAAAAAAAAAGAAATTCTCTAATTCGGTAAACACATACACTCTAAGTTAATATATAGGTATTGTTATAAAAATTAGGTTTTCAAAATGTTAAAGAAAAACGATATTGTACATACATCAGCTAAGATGAAAAACCTAAAACTTAAAAACATTTTCTATCCCTGTTGAAAATATAATAATATATTATAACACGATTACGATGCGTAAAGGTAGGTACTGACCACTGACGGACGTCTCGTCCAGTAAATTCCTCTTCAGTTCGGTCATTTCGGTGCCAGTCGGCGACGATTCATATCTCCTGGGCGGCTTTTGAACCGGGTTCACGACGGCCAAAAGGCTCTTTTGCTGTTCAGACGGTTCGGACACTAGCGACGTGACGTGGTTGTGATGATTGGGCACGTCGCCGTTGGAAAAACCGTTGGCGTGTGATTTCTTCGACAGCACACCGCCGCCTGCCGGTCGGCGCCGGTAACAGCACAGACAGCAAACGATCAACAACAGAATTATGATGAAAATGCCAGCCACCAGGCCGATGATGATGGGCAGCGATTCTTTCACGCTGACCGTACTACCCAGGATGCCCTTGCTACCGCTGCCCTGTAAACGGTAAGGTTAAAAGGTTATAAATACGTCGTGCAATAATAACAACAGTTATAATAATATAATTATTATCATATGATATGCGACTAAAACGTAAGGAATGTACTTTTACTTTTTCGTCTAGAATCCATCGTAGCAACCCGAAATACCTGAACCCTTTCCCCATTCGTATATATAATTTTACACGCATTGGAGCGATGTTTAGATAAATTATGACCCATACGATATTATGATTGAGAGATTGGATTAAATGACCAATCTGAGATATGATAGGTAGTTGTTTTATCCAGGGAGATAAGTTCGACGGCTTAAATGAGCGCGATAAAAAAATTTCAAATTAGTTTATGTTTATGGCCTTTAATTTCCTCTACATTTATCATATTTATATTGTACGAGTGTACGACGCATACATTATGTGTATAATTCGTTTCGTAGGTATACCTATGTTTAGTTATTAAGCATTTCAATTGTCATTACAACATATTTGTCCATAATTATTAAGTTTTTGGGAACTATTAAATTCGCCCGCTCAAATGACCTATGGCAGTTTTAGGGTAAAATAAGTACCCGCGCACAAACTGCAGGCAATAGTATGACACCATAGTTTATCGTAGTAACGATTCCAGTGGCGGGAGAAGGGATTGACAGCATATATAGGTACCTGAACGATGACGGTGATTTTTCGCTCTTCCAACCCGGCGGGGTTCTGCGCGATGCATTTGAATTCGGACTTCCCAATCAACCGGGACCGGGACACGGTCAGGTTGATCCACTTGGCCATGGTGTTGTCCACGCTTTCGTATACCGTGAATTTGTAATCACCGTGCGAATAATTCGATATGGGCCGGTTGTTGAACACCCACTGGACGCTGGGCATAGGCTCTCCGTATATCTTGCAACCGATCGTCATCAGCTCGTCGTCATCCAGCTGGAACGTGGAACTCTGCGCGGGATACTGGATGATTGGCTGGCATGCAAAGTCGTCAGGTTTGATGTCGCCCCACAGCTTGTTCAGTAGTCTTGGTGGTTCGGTGCACGACGCTGTTTTGATGTAGAGATTTTTGTTCATGACCTGCAGACATATAAAAGAATCAGTAAAAATTGTACTTTTTGAATTTTAGACTAGATATAATAACTAAAAAAACTTTTATAGATTTTTGCAAAAAATTTAAAAATGATCAGTCCGTTTTTTTAGTTTACGGTACTTCAAATTGTATTAATACAAGCAGTAACGCGTATATAGTGTACAATATACAAACCAAGTTCATGAACGGCCTAAGCTTGCAGTCACATCGCCACGGGTTGTTGGTGATTCCCAAGTTCATCAGACTCGGCACGGAATACAGGACCTCGGCCTTAATGTTTGCCAACTGGTTGCCGCTCAGCTCCAGACTATTAAACTTGGTGATGTTGTAGAATGTCTTGGGCTCAATGTCCGTAATTAGGCACGAATTAAGCTCGACCGTCTGCAGGAACGACATGTTGCTGAACAGACCGTTCCGCAGCCGCTGTATGTGATTGTGGTTTAGGTAGATCTTGCGCAACCGGAATGGGTCCCGGAACGTGGTCGGGTGTAGCACGTGAATGTTGTTGTTAGATAGGTCCAGCTCGATTAGTATTTCCAGGCCACGGAATGCGTCTTTGTCGACCAGCTCGATGGAACAATTGCGGGCGATCAGCTTGTGCAGGTTGATCAGGCCCACCTCTCGGAACGCGTCCTTATTTATCTCCAGTATTTTGTTGTTGGTCAGGTCAAGCACCTGCACTTCGTTGCTTAGGGTCTTGGGTATGCCGGTGAGGCTCGAATTGATGCACTCGGCCATCTTCTGGCCACTGACCCATTTGCACCGGCACGTCTGCTGGTTGCACACGGTGACCCAGTCCAATTCGGATGCCGAGTGCGACGCGATGGACGCCCACAGCAGCAGCGCTATCAGTGTATAGAGGCCGATCATTGCTTACGCATAACAGCTGGCACCCGTGTATGACGACCTGTGCATCGAAGACAAACCGGGAAAAAAAAATCAATCAAAACATTATTATAAAATTAATTTATTTTTCAACTATACTATGGACTGTCTCTCTAGGTGAATACAAATTGGGGAAGGGGGGGCAATGAAAAAATGAATTAGGAGTTCTAGTCAACAAGTCACAAGCAATATAGGTACCTAAGTAATAATAGTTTCAAGTTAAAATTTTTTTTTTTAGAGTTATCGTGAGTAGAACGTCTATAACAAAATTTTTTTTTTTTATTAGGGTTAAGGCTTCGAATAATAAATCATTAGCCTGAGGTACTGTAGGGGAGGGTACTGTAGATTAGTTTACACGTGTGTGTTTGTTTTGGCAGAATTTTTAATTTAGGCACCCGTAGGTATCTGCCATGCCCGGGTGGGGGATGGCGGCACTTGTTCTCTGGTCACCGTGACCTTGCCCGAAGAAAAATGCCGCCCGCGACCGAGGTATCGAACTCGGGTCGGCCACTCCATCCCCCTATAACAAAGATTACGAAGATGTATATTTTAAATCCAAGAATAAGACATATAATCGTTTTTAACGGCATTGACGTGAATACGTGACGACACGTACGCGGGATTATTTCAATTTCTTAAACCAACCAAAAACATTGAATAATTTTAACATAAATTATATATTATATATATTTAATAGGTATATCTACCGGGTGGACCACCGTGTATATATGCAAACCTTATAAGATATATATTTAAGTACTTAACAACAAATAAATGAGTACGAGGACACGTCGTCATACTACAAAACACGTAGCCGAATGCTTTAGTAAGTTCATCATTAGAAGTGCGCTCACTGTATTGTATCAAAAACAAAATACTAATGTACTTTAAGTTGTCGTCAGAGAATATTTAAACTCAAAACGGAAATTCTATTCATTTTGCGCGACTTTAATATTTGTGTAAATCAAATTAATTTTATATTATGATGTATTCTACGAGTTTCAAAAGTGAAGTGAACCGAGTTTGGGATGATTGATTAACACAAGTTACAACTTAATGAATGTATTTATTGTATTAATTCAGTGTCGGAAAATAAGAAGAATACAGTTTGGACGATTAGTATTTCCAGTACGAGGAAATGTTTAAGTATATCTACAGTCTACACGCGTGGATATACGCGGTGTACCTATACATTTTTAGATTCATACGTGTCCCAATGTTTGCATATTATACGTTGAAAATTCCCAACGGATTATAGTGAATATAGTTCATTCGCGATTCAATTCAAATCAAAAATCATACAATAATGTATGAAAAACTAAAACTCACACATGTTTATTCGATTTCTAAGTAAATGTGTAGTTTTGAGTAAATAATAATAATTTTTGAGTTTTGGTAACAAATCCATGCACCTGTGGAGGGGAAAAAAATGATGTAAATGTAATACAAATAAAACATTTATCACATTCACCGATTATTATTAAAGTTTGCGTTTATAAAACGAATGTAGGCAATGGTAATTTATTTAAATTGAAATTTGCGATTTTACAAAAACAAAAAAAAATTGGAAGAAGAATAAAAAGAGTAAGCAAGTTTGTTTTACACACGAAAAACAAACAACATAATATAAAGTTACAATAAACATAGAAAAATAGTTAAAAATATCATTCATATAGCTTATATATATCTAATGAATTACCAATAACAACAATGATACATTCAAATGGATAACTTGATTTATTATGGGTGGTTAAATAAATGATTAATTACATTTTAAATATTGTTTCATCTATAACCCATTCGTCTGTAATCTAAATTTGTTTGAAGTATTAAGTATTTAATTTGCATACATTAAACATAGTATTAGTAATAATAATATACAAAATAGCGGCATATCGGGTACGTCGATTTTTAAAATTACGTTACACATGATGAAATTTTTAATAATAACTCTTGCGTACAAAATTATGACTCATTTCCCTACTGTTTAATGTATTTGTTTTAATCATTTCATATTCGTTCAATAAAAATATATTCTTGATGGCATTGGCATAATTCTGCAATTAGGTCGCCGGAGTAGCGATTGTCAAATAAATGAAAACAGTAATAGTTTATGGTAACCATTGATTTTATAATATTTGATTGACCATTATGAAATCAACGATGGAAATTAAAAATATATAAATTTTAAAACTGTATGTAAATAATATAAACATAAAAAAGTTTACACGTATTAGGAATGAAATGAGGCCATTAAATAATTATACTAAACATGCGCACTAAATATACAATATGTATAAATATGCAGTTGCCAGTTATAAATATTGTTCATCTGCATAAAAAAAAATCAAAAAAATCATGTAGGTACCTTTTTAATATGCACCCTATACAGTTCAATGAATCTTCATTTAAATTGAACAAGGTTTTTTTTTTGTGCGATGTCCATAATAATTATTATTAAATGTTAATTGTGTTTTTATTCTAAAGCTGCAGAGGATCAGACACGGAGAGGTTCGTATTGTATTAAAATATATGAATCATTTCACATTTGCCGGCTAACGACGTTAAAATTTTTTTTATTTTATTTTGTAGTAATTAATAACGCGGAGATTTAAAATACGATCGAAAAAAAAAACACTATAATTTTACATTTATACGTGTATAATATGTACGCCATACATGTTAAAGGTACTATATATAATAAAACAACGGGCACATCAAAATAAGTTCCAAACGAATCCATTTATTTGTTTTTACCATTTTTTAAAAATAATTAATGATTCCTGGTACATTAGATGTATGCGTGTGTGTGTGTGTGTGGGGGGGGGGGGTGACTTACATAAGGCAGTGTGATCAATATATTAAGGCCGTTAATTTAACATTTGCGTTCACAGTTAAATATATATAATGGGGAAGATGCAACTTTCCCACCGTATCTTTGGGCATCGTGTAACTGATCAGGCGAAAGAACGGCAAATGCCTGTGAGTCGTTTCACTTAGCATTTGGGAAATATTTTTACTCACCACATCCAAACATTTTTGTTTTTTTTTATGAAGTTTTAAATATTATTCAACTTTAATCATACATAAAAATAAATAGCGTCGAGAAAGAAAATAAGAATAAAAAATAACAAACCATAGTTGAAGATAATATATCCAAGTATTTAAATGGAAATTGTACAACGGATAAGCTACCACTACAAAAAATGAATATAAGGTAATTAAATATAAATCTATTTTTATATCTACATTTTCTAATTTTAATTAAATTTTTTTAGATTGAGATTAAGATTTAAGACACTTCATCAGAAAGATAAATTTGTATGTCATATATGTATGTAAATTATTTTTATTTAAATTTACTTTTTGATATAACATTTTTAATACCAGCGCAATAGATGTATACTATACAGGTAGTGTCCCAAATTCGGCGCAATTGACGAAACCCCAAATTACTAAAGTCGACGACAAATCTTACAAAATATGACGTCGAGAAAATGTTTCTGTTGATGTGCTTTTGGTAGTACTACGTGTGTATGGGTACAGAAAATTATTGTATGGTATTTAGATTCCTTATAAGCGTTATGGTCTAAAGATGAAGATATTAAATAGAAATTGTAATGATGCTTTTAAAACTGAAAACCGTAATAATATTAAATCTGCAGTTAAAAATAGTTGAAAATCCACAAGGCAAACAAAATGGTAAAAATTTGAAATAATTTTATCTATCTATTAAAAAATAAATTTTACAGGAACAAAGCTATATTTTTAAAAATGATTTCTAAATATTATATATTGAACATTTTTCAATTATATTTAATTCAAATGTATGGGACCGAATATTTTTAGGATGATTCAACAAATATATTTTAAATTTTTATTTGGGATAATTGTATGAAAAATATATTTTATAAAAACTGTTTATTTGTTTATACTTTTCAACTATAAGTATTATTATTTTATTTAAAAAAAAAATAGGTGCGATACATTCATTATCATCAGCGATAAAACTGTAATAATTGACGTGATTAAAATTGCCTGTAGGCTGTAGGTAAATAAAGTACAACATTTATATGCATAAAGAAATCAAACAGAAAACTGCAATGCAAATCTGTGCAGTGGCGGGGACTAAGGGTTATACCATTTGTATAGCAATGTAGTTATATTATATTAAATTTTAAAGAGAACATATAGAAATCACACACTTGTATTATAATCATGTCGTTGTATAATCGCATACGATTTGTCAGTCGTGTCATTAAGAATCGTTCAAACGTCATAATAAATTATAATATCGAGTTCATACAGATATTAATTGGGATCTTAGAAATGGTCCAAATAGATATTAAAAAAAAAACCTTGCGGTTTCGCGCACTTACGTCAACACGTCTCAAAGCCGGTGGCTGCGATCCAACGATCTAATGGTGACGGCGCCCACTCCTTGCCAACCGATCTCGTAAAGTTCCATACTCCTGAAACACGTAAAAACAAATGATGGCGTCAGAACAACATTTTATTCATTGTATACAACGCATCATATGACACTGAGAAGAAAAAAGGGCATTATCTCCGGTGGAATTTCCAACGGCGGTTATTACGCAATAGTATGACAAATAGTGACGCGACACATAATAATATTATAATATACTATACGCACATTAATCGATTATAAAAAATTATTACTCGCGTATGAGTGTGAAAATGCGGATGTGGCCACTTGAGGGACGCGTAAACAGTGTGAAAAAAAATATGGAACGAGTGTATTATAGAGGTATACAGTATACACACAGAGTAAGTGTAGGTACAGTGTGCCGAGTGCCGCGACCTGCGAGTAGTAGAGTATGATTAAAAACATAAAATACATTTTTCAGTATTTCATAAAAATATAATGACAACAAAAATTGATTATTCAGATTGTAATGACGCGCAATCAACTCCTGCGGTGGCTGTACGGGGCGGAGAGGAAATCGCTTTACCGAGAAAGATGATCGTTTTATATTTTACTCTATCAATGGTGGAGGGGTGGTGGAGGGGAAAAAACCCGGGCGATAAAACTGAAATTATTTAATTACGAAATACGTTTTTTTCCCGTTTGCCCGTGTTGTAAAAGTGTACACCTAATTTAGTAATTTACAAGGAGTTATATAGATTACTATTTTAAAAGGAGCAAGATGGTACTGCAGTGAACAGACTTCCGAGACTTCACAGCTCTCGTCGTTCCGGATGAAATCCGCACGTCGGTCGTAAAAGTAAACTCCATGTTTTATAACATGACGTTCTACATACCCAAGGTTCATAGGTAATATTATTATCATCTATTAAACCTTGGTACACACCGCGTTATTATCGTCACATGAAATCACCACCGTTATATTTTGTACGAATGGTCAATGATAATAAAAATATTATATATCCGCAATATAAAAGGCAAATTTTTCCCGCGGAAATATAAAACGATGACATTTTAGCGACCAGTTAACGAGGACCGCAATCGGTGTTTCAATTACAGATCAAGGCGTGGAGTCGTTGCAATAACGGATTTAAGGAAAAAGGCCCAGTCCGCAAACATTACAAAGGACCCAATAAAATAACTATTCAGGTTACGACAACATTTTTGTTTTTCAATAAATATTTCGAGTTAAATTACAATTTTTACATTCAAATTATAGAACAATTAATTACAAATTAATTAGGTACACCTGTCTGTAAAATTCCACATCAAAATAATTGCAGGTAACTAAATATCTTTATTTCAAGCGAAATATTTTTAATTTTTTATTAGATATTAACGAAAACCTTCCTCTTGCTTCCCATTCTTGAAGTAAATTATCTGTCATTTGTAGTTAATATTTACAGTCGTAGACGATTATACCTATACATTGAAAATAGATGTGTATAGATTGTAGATGTGCGAGTCGATGCAACACATTGTATTCCTATAATAGGAAGTATTACATCGAATAATAATTTTTTTTTCTATTTTTGGTTGAAAAAAATGTATGGGGGGCCGGGGACCCCGAATGTCCAAAATATGATTCATACATGATTATTATTTTATAAAAGATTTTACCTATTTGGTATTGTACGCGTCGTCTATACGACCGAGACGGACTTATTTCGAATTCCGCTTGTAAGCGCACGCACGTACGAGCTTCCAAAATTCGGCGGACCGCAACGTACGACGAAACACGACGCGTCAGTAATAACGGCAACGGTAATAATATTATTATAATATTATGTTAAAATAATTTATACAACAGACACACGACCGACGGACCGGCACACGCTCGCACAACCGTCGAGGAAATAACGGCCAACGAGCGAGCGAGCGGGTGTGTATTAGTGATCGTCGCCGCACGTTCTCGTCGCTGCTACTCCGTCGACCGACGCGCACTGACTGAACCTGTTCTGCGCGGTACACGACGGCCGACATTCGGCGGCGGGGTACCTGCACACCGCGCGCGTGCAGTAAGAATGCACATCTCGAGTTTGTGCATTGCGATAATAATAATATTATTATACACAGATCTAACGATATTGCCGTGTCTTCGGGGCCGCGAGAATCGAAAGCGCGGGCAGACGACCACGCGACAAGTCAAATTTTACCGAATTCTAGCCAAGAACCTACACTACACGACATTATTTAATCATCCCTTCAACAAGCTGATACTTTTCCAAAATAGAGTTAGATCTCTTAGAAAACGTCCCAGTTGAAATATTAAACTGTACGTCTCACATAAAATACAGACAACTATAATGCAATTAATATGGTTTGTACATTTATAAGCTCTGCAGTTTTCCCAATTTCTCCGATACAAAGCAATATGTGCCTCGGTGGTATATCAGTCCGAATTATAACAATTATTAATATTTAAAATTGTATGAATTGTTTTTCGACCAAAAAATTACCTTATCTATCTATCTATATACATTTATATGAAAAAAGAACCAAAATTATTACCCACGCGTAGCAAACGTTTTATTCGTCTCTATACTATAACTTCTACCCGTTGTACACTTGTACCTCTATCGAATTCCACCGAAAAAAAGATCTTATTACATTCGTCTCGCCACTGTGTCATATTATTCTGTGCAGCTTTCGATCTGATCGCCCAAGAATTTGTGACACGAACGCCGATGTAGTAAGTACCAGAAAGTTGGACAAGGTTGTGGACACATAGGTACAGTGTTTGTGAGCGTATACAGCTGTGCGCCTATGTGTCGTACACGCCGCCCGTAACTGAGAAGTCTCAAATTTTTATATTATTATTTTCTCGTCTCGCACCAGTCATGAATGCACTATAAATAATATTATAATACAGTCGAACTTGGTTATCTCGAACTTATTTAACTCGAAATCGTCGATACCTCGAACTTTTACTCAGGTCCCTTCAATTTCGAGTTAACTAAGTTTGACTGTATCTAATTATCATTTATCACTGTTATTACTAATTTTATTTAAAAAAAATAACCACTGTTAAATATTACTTTTTTTTAGAGCTACGGCTATGAAAAGTGATATTATTAGAGCTTAATAAATTTTCTACTTTCGAGTAAGTTTATGAAGTATTAAGCCAGAGTAATTGTTAAGTATTTGATTATAACTTTTCATTTAACTTTAATAAGTTAGACTAACTCGTGTAACGTCTCTCAGATATTATTAAATATTAATAATGTAAAATATTTTGCTTTACGACAGTCCTTTTTTGTTGTTATTGCCTGTTATTTTTCTCTGCTAGAACCTATGACGCACGTCAGCGGAATTAGTTTCTTATTACCTACTTCCCCGGACGATAGGACCCTAGTTATACTTCAACGAATATAAAAGTTATCTAGATGTTTTTTAGATCTTATACTTATTGTTAACGATAATACAAACTTTTTTTATAAATATATAAAATGATAATAATAGACTGCAACGTGCCAACGTAATTAAAAATATACTATCATATTCTCTATACGGCCGACGTTCACGATGTTTTGTTAATCCATTGGGACTCTCCCCAGAATTATAGATTTTATACTTGGCTCTGCAACAAGGAGGAAAAAACCGATTATCTTTTGAGAGCATATTAAATGACCTCGAAAGAATTCCGGATTCCCAGGCCTGAATTGAATTCTCATTCTACCCACAAGAGCCACCGCCCTTGTATACATATTTAATCCGTTTGTTTTTCCTCGACACCAACCCGTACCACACACCACAATACAATGTATACGTAACCGATAAGTTATGTATAACGGGTAGCACACTGGATATCGATACACGCAGAGTTTTTCCTCGTGTAAGCCAATAGTAAGTTGCAAGTGAATGAGAATTGATGCATATAATATATAAATTTAGGTCTGCCGTGTGCGCGCGGTACAAAACAACGATGATACACGGAAAATATACTTTCAATTAGCCGCGCGGTGCGTAATACAAGTAATCGAGTTATAGGTACAGTGTAGGTACACAGTTTTTGTGGACACGCGGTGTACTATTATTGACATTGTATAACACAAGACGATGTGGTCGTCGAAACACATAGGTCGTGTCTCTGTCACTGTATACGAGGATGAAACTTCCACTGTAATATGGCGCCACGTCCGGACGGATGCGAAAACCAAAGAGTCACACCATGTTAGTTATTAAATTCGACGTGTTCGACCCGCGTCCGCTGCAATCGGCTAATTAATACTCGGCCGAGACTTATATTAAGAGGACGCCGCGCGTAAAGCGTAACGTACGCAACACACACAGCCGAGAGTTTAAGTTTTTATTCGACGCTATAATAACTCAAGTCTGCTGACGCGAGGACGTTTCTAAATCGCCGTTCTGACTTTTTAATCGGCGGTTGTCGTTCGGGAAAGTGAGGGGGAGGGGGTGGTGACGTTTGTTTTCTAAGGTTGACGTGGGCGATTTTGAAGATTTATTTTATAACGGCATTAAAATTATTTTATATCCGTGTATAATCGGACTTTTTAAGTTTATCTTTAACGGTTCGATAAATATTCATAGAAAACGCGGCAATATTCGATGAATATAAAATGTTGTATTTACGACTTCCAACGGAAACAAATCTTATAAGTTATTACGTATAATATTTGTTTATTATATAATATAATAATTTATAAACGGCGAAAAGTCAAAGGGTAGTATAATTATGTATGGTACATTTAAAGTGCAGCGCGATTAGTAATATTTACACTAAGGCGTAACCGAGATTATAAATGTATGTGTGTATAGCAATAGCATACGAGTATACTTCCTAAAGTCCTAAACGACTTGCAGGATATTATAATAAAATTATAATAGACACATATAGTGTTTTGTCATCAAAATATAATTTCAGTAAACGCCTTTTATTCGCAAACGATGAACATCGTAATACTGAGCATTAAAACCAAAAATGTGATGGAAACACCAGTCCGGGGTCTCTAGACAACATCATTTGTACCTGGATCAATGTATATAACAAGTGCATATCATGTACGTATATAATATGTAACTGTAGTAAAGTCGTGCCAAGCCCGCGTAAAGCTGAGGCAGTGGATGATGAGTACACCACAGGCGTCGGTCAAAACGTAACCACGGTCTTGGGGTTGCTGAGGAGTGAGGACGAACTGCCCGTTATCATTATTCATTATTATTATTATTACGTTTCTTGGGACTGCAGGGATATCCGTCCAAAAGCCCGGTAGTTTTACAACGGATATAAGATTTCGGTTGCGGCGCGGTATGGCACGTACACGGTCACACACACACACAGGTATAATCTATTACATGTTTAGCGGCGAAGATAAAGCGGAAATATCGATTTTGTGCCGAATAATAATTTCCGTACGCTGCAGGAACACCACCTGTGCGACACGTTGCAGGTGAGTTATACTGTTTTGTACACATTGAAAGCAGGAAGCCGTAAACTTTGCGACCCTCGAGCCTGATAAGCCGAATACATTTTTTTTACCCGGTAAACCGCCAGCTATGCGGTGCCGAGTTAAGCGCTTCGTTTGTGGCACATCAGAACGAACCGGGGAAAGTTTACCCATAGGTATACGCGCAGGCACTTACTGAAGTTGCACGAATCACTGCAAGTAATAGTGAGTTATGGGTATATACACTATACAGTTTAATTTTGTGTTCAAGTATAATGGATCTGCGCACAGGCAGTAAAAAGACATATTACACAAGACAGGTACCTGCTACTACCCATGTATAAACGCACGGAGGGTTCTAACAAACCACAGAATGTTGTAACGTTTTAATCCACAGTAATTTCATAATCATACATTATATTATAGCCTCAGAAATAAATCCTCTATACACGCGTTCAAAATTATCTTATGTATACGTATACACGATATTGTATTTTATACGATTAACTACCGGATATAACTCAAGAGTCTCCTATTGAGAATTTTAAGTTGAAAACGAGTTTCACTGTAAATTAGTTTTTCAATTTTTGAGTAGAAATTGTAGTATTATAGACGTATATAGTACAGTAATACCTATGTGCCTACCTATAATATATATTATTATGTATTAATAATGTGGTAACAGAAAACAATTCAAAGTAGCAAACTAGTGTTTTTTAATCCAACATATTTATTCTAACAGAAAAATAACGTGCTTGAAACTGAATGTCAATAGCTAGATTTCATAAAAGAAAAATATGTGTCCTTTACTAATGTATGAAGTTGGTAATTATTTTCCAATTACCGGGTCTCTGTATACAATAGAGTTACTCTATACGCGCACCGCGACCACAACTACTGCGGGACGCTGGTGTTTTTGAAACATTCGATAACATACTAATACTGTCAGTATAGGAGTCAAGAATAATTTACAAAGCGTCACGTGCTGACGAAAAATATATTTTAGGACGACGATTTTTGTACAAGTTTTGTCAATTTTTTACTATTAGCGTGGGTCAAAGTTTTGTCGTCGTCGGTGGTTGGTTACTTTTCTTCAGAAAAGAAAGTTTCTTAAAAAAAAAAAAATGTTATATGGACCCTTTAAGACTTTTATGAACGGAAACTCTGCGAGTATCAAATAAATATCTGGAGTGATTCCAAAAAATATAAGACTCATAACAAATTGTTATACATGTATAGATGATATGGGAAATGATTTATGGTCAAAACTCTACACGTGAGGGGCGACCGAGAAAAATCATAATCAAAATCATGTCCACCCAAAAAAGTTTTGCAACAAAAACGATTTCAAGTATGTACACAATACACATACCGTATTAAGACTGTAGCAAGTATATATATATATATATATATATATATAATCTAAACTATTCTATGTCTATATTATGACGTACTATATACATCACTACAGACAGCAGTGAACACGCCGTCGCGCATATTATATTATATTCGTGCGGGTCAAAACAAATTCGTGTATAGGATACAAGACGAACAGCCGGATTTAATCGACCGCTGCGAGCGTTTCACGACGACGATATTCGATCGATCCGAATACAAAACCAATAGATCTCCGCCCGACACGGGATTTTTTCCGCGGACCGTTCTACAGCGAACATGGAATATAATATCTATGTGGCTAGGTATGATGCTTAGGTATTACCATGTGTAGTATAAACACCGCCGAGAATACACGTAATTATTTTCCTCGGGAATTACACATTTACACGCGTAAATAAACCCCACTGCGGGCTGCGGCGCATGGACGATGAAAACGATAATAATATGACCATCTGGTCTCAAATAGGTACGACCATACTACGCCAGCGTGCGCATCCTAAGTATACAAAAATATACAACGCAAGTCCGAGTCTACCACAGGGTCGCTGTAGTGGATATGACGTATGTCCACGGTTAGTATACTAACTTAATACCAAACAGCCGTGCAAGTCTTTCAGGGTTAGGCTGGGGCCCCTAAATCATGATAGAACGATATTATGATAGTACAAATTTAAAATAGTCGCAGAGATTTGAAAAATGTTAGCAAATTTGACCGTGCAAATTAATTTATACTCACGATATCGGTCTTAATGTAAATTAAATAGTTATAAAGTCTTTAATATAATAACACTCTGGTAACTATATTAGCTGTCTGCTGTACGCCACTTAATAATGAGTAAAAAGTAATAACGAAAATATTTAACATGTGTAATAAGTAATACCTAACTATAATTTAGTCATCGTCCGACTTTTCTATGCTACGCCATTACTTACAATAATAACAAATTTCTAGAACAAATTTGAATATTTCTATCATTAGTCTTTACACTCTTAAATTCGCGACAATAATAAATTATAATTATTATCATTTTAAAATTCAGTACTTGAACTTAGGGGGTGCATGGGAACGCAGTTCTTCTTCTTTTTAAAACATATTTATGCGTACCTGTCCTTTCTAATTATATTCTCATCAATAAAGCCTTTTAACATTCAGGTGTGCACATTATTTTTTACGCTTTTGCATCTCCGTTCAAATGTTTTCTCAATTCAACCACTGTTTAGGATCACGTAGCCTGTCTGTATAATTGAGAATAAAACTGCAATTACAAATTACATGAACGAAATAAAATTGCATTATTGTAATTCATCATATGAAATAAAACATTTTTATCGATAGTGCGGCCCTATAATGACTAATCATGGGTAACGCCGAGTAATCCTAATCGTATATATTATTATTGTTTAATCAACACTGGAATTTTTTAGTGGCCCTTAGAAATTGCCTTAAAATGGAAACTGGGGTAAAATTGCACCGTTGCCACCTCCCCTTTGCTTCTGAACGGCACTGTATAGTGTATACGGAGCGGATAAGTGGGTTCATTTTCGAAACAGGCAGACGGTGTCGGGTAAAATGCGATCGAACAGCGGCGGAGATGTTGGCAACAATGTTGAATGTATAGTAAATGTATGTGCGCCGGAGACTGCGACGGAGTGTGTCAATTAGTGGGTGGAAAACGTATATAAATACAATATAATATACGGCTACGGCGCGATTTCTTCGGGAGAGCAGCTCACACACGCACACACAAGTCTTCGTCGTCGTCGTCGTAGTTGCCGAGGACAAAACAAAGAGCGAATCGTCGGCCGTGAACAAACCGGTTGCCCATTGTTCGGGGCGATCCCAGTGAAAGGTCAAGCATTGTGTGTGTGTGAAGAAAACACGCGGTGCAGCAGCACAGCATCCATTATAGATGAATATTACGATTTACGTTTAATGCGAACGCGATTCACCTGTAAGTCTACGACCTACGACAGCAGGATGTGAGGGGAGGGAAAAGTCTGTAAATCAAATTAAAATTTGTTATTTTATAATTAACGAAATTCTACGATTGCGAATCGATAACCCTTCGACGCCCGAGATAATATGTACATATAATAATAATAATAATAGGTAAGTATTATATTACACGGCGAAAACGATTCGACAAAATATTATTATGACGTAGTACGCAATATCAGTCGATGACGATGTACGAATCTCCTTGAGCATTATTGTTATCCGGATGTGGGTAAGTGTGTGTATGTGTAATGTGTTTGTAGCGTATAGTGTTTTCACGGTGAAACCTTGAACTTGATACGCGTAAAATAAATTATCTGCACGTCGTTATTAACCATTTGTATCATGTGCGAAAATGAAAATCGTCAGAAGTAAAATTAATAATGAAAAAAAACAAACAACAATACTGATACGCGACGTTCAATAAAACTCGAGACAATCACACGGTTGGTCGAAAAAACCCAGAGCATGCAAACGGCTCGAATAATATATTGGACAATATATTATATTAAAGGTAACAATTTTATTGTTCGGTAAACAACGTTAAATACGTTAAATAAAAAAAAAAACAAACATTTTCCTGTTCAGAGAAAAAATATTTTTTTCTCCCATACGATCAAGCACGTCTAAAAAAAAACGTTCAGTACCCATTGAATTAATAATTATATATCAGCATCCCGTTCGATATTTCAAATTACCATACTATATAGCATATGACTGAGCAAAACGATCGTTCAGATGTAGACGGCCAATGAACTTAGGTACAGGCATTGTTATTGTAATGACTAAAACAGGTATATAAGTAATAAGTATTGTATTGTATATATTTATAGTTACACGGTATTTCAGTATATAGGACACGTGCGATGCGCACAACTATATTGCATTACAAGCCGAAATTGAAATATTAGCAATTCGAAAATATTTATACTGATTAAATTATAATAATTTTCCACCCATTTTCAAAATGCAAAACATTTTATTTCTAGATATACTATAGGTTTTTATTCCGAAAAAAAACAACAATAAAATCGGTGAACTGCATCGATTTAATTGCAATTTGGTTGGCTAATTTACAAACTGATTGGACCAAGTTGGGCTTCGTGGCGACTCTTTTCATCCACTTGGGTAGGGTGATTTCAAGCAATTAAATACAAAGCAAATAATTCACCTCTTTGTACCTACTTCTGAACTCGGACTTCTCGCTCATGAAATTCCTAGTTACGCTATAGTGAATTAGTTATACTAATTCAGCATATTATATATAGGAAATATCTAAGTAGAACACGGTGTCACACGACGTGTGCAGTACATCGGGGACACGATAGTAAACAAACGACGTGGAAAGGAAAAAAATCAAATCGTTCGTACTACGGATAGGACATTTATTATGTGGTGATGGTATATAACATTATAATAATATAGAGAACGAACGCTGTTTTCGTCCAAATGTCGGCCAAACATATACGCGTGTATATAATAATAATCCATTATAGAAAACGAATCAAACTATGGCTGCCGAGTGTCGTGCGAATTCCTCGACCGCCGACAACCATTATCCGCCATTAATACGCATGCGTCGATATGGGCTTTTACTGTCAGACTTCGGACGAAATGGTCCAGAAAATATCATTTCTTTTCTCCCCGCGGCTGCAACTGCAATTATGTCAGGCGAGATTTGATTCGTTTCGAGCGGAAGGAAGATGAAAAATCGCACGGCAAAAAAAAGATAACCAGTGCTGTGATGGTAATTATTCACTTGCGTTGGACAAGCGCAACGTATATATACAAACAAATTGATCGCCGTCCATAAACCGTTAAAGATGTTAATGTTTCATCCCCAGTGACTGCAGTAGTCGTATTATTTATTATGTAATCGCAGCAAAACTTAAAAACAATATACATAATTTATTGCAGTATTGGCTGTCACTGCAATTATTCTATACTCGACCATAGTACTTTTTTAGTACATTATCCGTTTTTATTGTTATTTATTTATCTTTTGGACTTTAATAATCTCCACACGAACCATGGACCTCCACTCACCCTGCGCATAAATATATTATGGATACGCATATGACTATGATAAGTATACACTATACATAATAACTAATAAGTAATAAGTAATAACATAATACAGTCAAATATGACATACCATGTTTGGCTGTGTCGCGCAAAAGCAAAATATATCTCCCGGTGTTTTATAATTTCGGAATAGTTAAATTATGTATATAAACCATATAAGTATATTATGCGACATAAGTACTTTACTGCACTCATTTATACCACGGTAACTATAATGATTTTTTTTTTTAAACAGATTTGTTTGCATGCATATATAGGCACAACAGGCGATGCTGCCTCAACAACATCAACAACAACGGTGACGTTAATGTAAATACTATAAATACCCACTACGGTACTTCCACAACCAGGAAATATCAAACAAATTAGAGGATATACATATAGAATATATATATTATATAGGTACGATATACAGAGCAGCATTCGAGCAGAAGTAACTACGTTTACACACGAGCTCGAAGCATTACATTTATTACGGTTGAAGACCCCCTCCATCCAAGCTCTTGAATCCTCTAGAGCACCATAATATTACTATAGGTACTCTATATCTTTATACGATAATGTCTGCAATTTTTAAAAACATATTACATATACCTACCTATCTAATTACACCTCCACTGGACAACGTAACTGATAAAAATGATGTACATTAGTGAGTTACGCGGTAAGTTTGCATTTGTGACAGATTTGCGATTTACTAAATGTCAGACGAAAACATTTTTACAAATGTACGTACAAATCGTACGACCGAAGAGGGTTTCATAAGGGATTACACTCGGGGCAATTAGGGAAGTATACACTAACTTTTCATTTTTAAACGATAGTCATCATTATGTTTTAACATTTTAAATTATCGTTTGTTTTTAAAAATAATTAGCGTGAGCGTGTACAGTTTTATAAGTGGTCAACAAAATAAAAAAAATATTAAACCAAGTTAACTTTAATCGGGTTTTTTTGTTATATTTGTATTGTTCATCATAACAATTTCAAAGTGTACAAGATTAATTTCGGCGCAAAATTTATTATTACGTATTTATAAGTTTTGTAAATTATTGTTATAGGCAATAAGAAGAGAAGAGGAATGAGCAACTGTTATAGAAGCATTATTTATTATAATATACAATGTGCGATGAAAATAGCTATAGCAATAAATGCGAAGAATGAAATAAATATTTTACATTTTAAAAATGTACCTATATATTTTTAATGAAACTTTCTTATGCTAATATGGATTATGCAAATTAAACATAATATTATTAAAACGTAGTATTGTAGGTTGAAGTTTTTTTTTATTTCTTGTAAACGAAATCTTGGGACGCCCGGCTTAAACCATTTTTCGGTGATATTGTGGGTCGGTACAAAGGTTGGCATGTAAGTATGAGAAAAATAGTAACAGTGTATAAAAAGTGCATGAACGCAACTTTTTGTGTTTAACGAGGCCATCAAAACTTTGTTTTTCACAATAAACGACACTGTTATGATCCGTTATATTATAGTGAAAGTTTATTCTACCTAATTTATTTTTGACCCTACGTTGTTCTAAAAGTAGGTTTATTATGAAAACTGCAAACAAGCGGAAAATTGCTGACGTCCATGGTTAGACTCCCTACGCTTTGAAATTAATTAAAAGTATTATTATGAAATTCTCGAATGACACGAAACATTGGAAGTGAAAAAAATATTTAATAAGAACACTATTTCTGTTCAATAAAAAGTTGGGTAGACCTTTATACCTTTATTGTAGTTAGTAAAGTAAAAAAAACAACCCGACTACCTAACTCACTCTGCAGTATAGAATGTGTCGAGTGTACTTCATTATTGAGTAAGTCACTGTATTGTATGTATTGGATGAGTTAAATTTGAATTCAATGATAAAATATATCGTACAATTCTAAAACCCTAAAATGCTCAAAAAATGCAAAACACAAACTTCTTATTCTGATTCACAAAAAGGTACATGAAATGTGTGTAATATGTTATAAAACGAGTATCACGTAGCTAGATTCGAAAAACAATGCTAAGTGCATCGAAATCCCAGCCTTAGTTATTAAGTTTTTCATAATTCTGATTACGCCACTGGATACCGATGTACCATATAGACTGGTATGAATAGGTTTATAGTATTAAAACTACCTAGTCCTATGATGGTTGGTGATAAAGAGATTGTAATGGGAATATAAAATTCTATAAAAAATCATCTCTCATTTACCTGACCTCTTGAATTTGAAAATAATGCGGATAAGTTTGTAAATAACAAATAGATGTTTTTTGATATATTTTTTTTTATCCTTTTGTCATTACCAGCGAATGAACGAAACAAGGTCTGGAAACTATCCAAGCTTAATTTTAAGAGAACCGCACTACCGCAATCTCTGGGTTTTAAATTATTTTGAAAATATTTACCTGGAGAACTATTTATAAATAAATTGTATTATACAACACACACACAACCTCGACCTATTGTCGTTTCTGTATAACGGAATCGAAGTTTCATGTAAGCCGCATAAGTTTTCCAACATAATATTATATTATATTGTTTGTTCGTGCACGTAGGGCGCAGAGAATTATTTTCACAGGAGCACCGTCACAGTGAAAACTTCATACTAATTTACGCAAGCTTAATTAATCTCGGATTATATATTGTAATAATATGACGTTCACAGTGATGGACTGACATTTTGTTTTTTATTTGTTCATATATTATGCAAACATATTAATTGTATACATGTTACATAATTAAAAATGAAAAACAATAATTGAACAAACATTTTATTATCGAGGAACACGATCAGAGCCATCAGGAGGACACGCCGTGTTTCAGTTCATCGTTACATGATTGATGCATATTAATATAATAACGAGATTAATAAAGTTTTCCAAAAATATTAAAACAAAAACAACAATAATATTTGTTTTAAGAATTTCAAATGCAAATATGACCATGTATAAAAAGTTACACACCCAGGGTAATCACCCCAGTCCCTAAATTATAGGACTCTGGTTCTAAATTTACAATGCATTGTATTATTTACATACTATGTGGTTGGGTTACTGTGTATATACATATATATACCCATTATCTATAGTTAAACTTCTAATCCGGATTTGATAAAATAATTGTAGTGCGCAGCGCGTGCGTTGTATGACGATTTTTAAAAATCCAGTAAGATATATAGAACCTATTATGGCAGTAAAATTCTCCAATTCCGAGGTTCGATAGTCTAGAATTGTTGAACGTACGTAACAACTAACAAGCTTTAAGTTGTTAACAATGTAAATAATCGGCGGTGATCAAAGTTAAATAATGCAGAAGAACGTAACATAAGCTGCTATCAAACTGGTGTCCACATGAACGTATTGCATTGGTATCGTTAATTTTGTTCATTGATATCGGTTTGTTCGGATTATTACGACAATATGAGGCTTGAAACCTCACCGTCGTCCGGCTTCGTTTCACCCCGTACGCCAAGTCTTTCAAACGAACTATTTTCAACTCGGTAATCTCGCCAAATCACGATGATAAAAAATCTAATATTTTAATTTCGCCGTGCTCGCTTAGAACTTGCAAGCTAAATATTATTTATAAGCATTTTTATAAATTTATAATGTATTGGTACATGGTCGTATTAATAATATTTATTGCAATCAGGAATATATAAACTATTATAAAGCTGATACGAAAATAACAAACATACCCATCAATATACGTGATTGTATTATAAACCAGTAAATAAATAATAAACGAATGAATAAATAAATAAATATTAACCTACATATAGAACATATATAATAATAATAATAATGAGCATGGGAACTGAAATCATTTAAACATTTTTATAATTGATTTGAATCATAAAAAACGAAAATGTTCAGAATTAATAACTATAACACAAAAACGAGATTTTTTTAAGGTACAATCGAAATTGCGTTTTTAAATCAAACACACCCGTATAGTCCATCGTATTATAATATCACGAGACAGAAATCAATAGAAAAAAAACGGGACGGGATATGATAACCTTGTGTTGGATATTTGTCTGGCTTCACTGACTTCGGCACACAGGGTATATACGTGGTGTATAAATGTATAATAATTAAATGAATTTAATAAGGAACTTTTTGATGTCACGACAACCCCCCCCCCTCCCACAGTAAATATGTATTAATTCTCGCTTCGCCCTGAATCCAAATTAAATAAAAATAATATATATATCGTATATACCTACTATGTATACCCATAGCCTATAGATAATAATTTGACTTACGAATTAAACGCTCGTTCGGATTTAGTATGCATAAAGCATGTATTGTACAACTTGGGTACTATAGAATATATAAGTAGTATAATATTAATTATATCGTGGGTAGGTTATACATGATATTTAATTATTATACAATATTCAATTGCCGGTAATCAATGTTTGGAGTAAATGACGATGACGCGGTCGTCACTCGTTACACTTCGGTGTGTGTGTGTAGAGGAGGGAGGGAAACCGGTGATGAGAGACTTAACGGTACTTTATCTCATTGATATTCACAAGACACGCGATCCCAGACATCGTCGCGTACCTATCTGTACGTGCGTGCCATAGCAGGTACCTACACGTATATAGGTACGGTGTGTGTCATCATACACGTCTTGTATTATGGGCAACTATTGGGCTTTATCGTTGTCTGCACGGCGACGGCGATGCGCATCGAACATTCGTCATTCTTGTCGACGGCGGAGGTTGTGCGGTGGTGAGTTATTGTGAATTCGACAGGTGAACCATAATAATATGGACTATAAACTATTAACTATATTTACCTATCCTAACCTCTAAATCGTCAGTGCACAGTCGAGTCTTATTATGTGCGAGAAAAGCTCCTGTAATTACGCACGGCATATGCATGACCGCGGGCGAGAACGGCGACGACGGGCGTTAAATGGAGTTCAAAAGTCACGTGAAACACATATACATATTATACCCCGCTGTTATTTCATCACAATTCAATATTATAAATTTAAAGCGTACCTACGCGAAGTGTGAGTGCACACAGTTACGCGTATTACCTCGCACAAACACGTGCATATTATTATTATTATACATATTTATTCCGAACTAGGTCTGCGGCGGCGGCGGTGGCAGCCTTATGCTAATGTGTCGGTTACTGCAAACGAGTTTATATAATTAACGTATATACACGCACACGCATGCACACACGTAGCGTAACCCTCGCCTCCTTTTAACGACGACTCCCCCACCTGCACCACCGAACAACTACCATCGAGCGCAACTATTTTATAACGAGCGTGCCTCCCCGAGGAGCTTTGTACCCCTGCCCAACCGCCGGGAGGAACGCTAGAAGATGAGCAGGGAAAAACAATTATATGATACATATAATATACATATCCATATAATATATTACAGATATACGAGTAAGGCGTCAGTGGGTTTTCCGAAAATGAATCGCAAATAGGGACACACGCCACCGCAGATTAAGGACGGAGACCTGCAAGAGACGGACGAACTACCTACGAAGCGCGAGGAATTAAGTGCAGGAGATTGAGGAAAACGTTCGCGTATCATCCTGCCATGACCACCATGGTTAACCGCCGGTGAATAAATCGACTACTGTATTATTATTCCCCGTATTCTTCTTCCTCCCCACTATTATAATCGTACACGCCAAACGACGTAAAATCACACACATACACTGTAGGCGGACGTTATTATAACGAGTAAGTTTGATTTTCGTTTCATATTAATTCCAGTGTTCACAGCATAAAATGTACTATGTGTACACTTAACGAGTCGACATTCAGCTGGGCGCTCACGCATACGAAGACGGAAAATTATTTATTGGGAACCGCGTTTAGAATAACACGTTTATATTGAAAAATAACATGTTGGAAACACATATTCTTGGAATGAATTTTTACTGAATCGTATTACTTTAGAATCGAAATTCGTTTGAAATACATAGGAAACGCGTAATTGTATGAAAAATATTCTATTTGAAACATATATGTTGTCAAAATCGTAATATGCTGAACAATATTTTTTTCGAAATCGTATTTTCATGGAAAATATTTCGTTGGAATTGTTTAATTTAAGATTATGGTATTCCGTTCTGAAAATCTACTTTTTCGACCAAATACGTTCCTGAGTTAATAGTTAATACTATTCCAACAAACAAAATTATAAATTAATATTACCAACGGTTTAATTTCAAAATGCCTAGGCTCTCGAGAAAATATTTTTCCAAGGCAATACAGTTCAGAAAAATATTTTCCGAATTTTTAAGTTGCCAACAAAATGTTGTCCTCTCGGCCATTTTACTTCCGCAGCGACCCATCCGGCTGTTTTCCTATGGCCCAGTGGCTAAAATTGAAGTACATCGCTGTCTATATTTCCAATATATACCTACCTATAAATAGGTAGTCGATCTGACGACATTATTCTGAACCCACCGATTTTTCATTCATACCTATCTACATCATAATTGGAAAAATGTGATTTCGAGGACCTATATTATAGATATAAGCATCACTCTGCATCAACTCTTATAGGCTCTATGAAATCAAACACTAAATGAAATTTAATATAGAAACCTTCTTGGCGATTTCGGATCCGATTACAAAATCGATTTGAGAGTATTTTAAGACCCACGCTTACAATATTTTACGACGGCCGATCGTCGTCACTAGCGACTATAGCTGGCATGTTTATATTTTTCACCGTGATGTATACTTACCATGGCCGGCTGGTGGTCAGTATTAATGTATACTGGATACATTATCGAATCGTCGAAAATTATACACTGATTTGTATTGGACGTGAAAAGGAACCATAAATAATAAAGTAGATAAATAATGAATATGTAATAACCCACATGTGTAATATGTTATGAATCAAAACCAATATTATGAATAAGCAAATAATATGTGTATCAAACGATCCTTATTGTTGTATGAATAAACAGACCTTTTCGTGAATGACTATATAATAAATATAATATACAACTATATTATTATACTAAATAAAAGTATTTCAATACAGCACTTGTCAGCTGTATGAGATAGACCGAATAAATACATTCGTTTGTAGTATTATAATATACAATACACTATCATTACGAGTGAAGCAAAAGGTCGAGAGGGTGAGAGTCAAAACCGTATTTCGAAAAAGGAATAGAGAGAAAAACATTAGAGTCACACGAACACCACGGGAATGTTGCGACGATCGGTTTATTATTATTATTATTATTATTATTATATAGAATGCGGTTGGGCGCCGAATACGCGGAAAATGTAAATTACGTTGTTAAATCCTGATGATTTTTCGGGGCGCCACCGACACCATTACAGAGAAGCACGGAAGTACTGCACAATTATATACGACGGTAGGGTCGATCGCGTGTCCCAGCCGTTCGTCGCGTTTGTTCCTTCGAAGATTCCAAACTACCTAGGTATATATTTTACACGTAAACGCGTACATTGCAAACTCGATGTAATATACCTATTATTGGTTCTCACGTCGACGCGTTCAGCAAATGTAATTTTATAATATTATACGCTTTTCGAACCAGTCGTTGGAATTAGGTCTCGCGCGCCACTAGATATACTGCTAACTATATCGTAGATAATTTGCAATATTTGAGAATATATGATACGATATACTCATTTATTTTCCTCGGGGAAACTACAGCTGTCACCGAAGTCGTATAAACCTACACACGTTTAGTTTGACCGTTGTTTAGTAGGACGCGTGTGCGTACAGCAAGCCTCGGCGACGAATACAAATATTATCCACCATTTACAATATACCTACATGTAATATTATTTAATATATATATTATAAACGAGGCCATGACAAATAATCGATATGTCAACTACTGGTCACGGCGAATTAGATACGCGAAATGTCCGGCTTCTGTGTGAAATGTAATAATTATAAATATGTCTTAAATGACGAGTGACGACGAGTCAAACAGAATTTCAAAAGAAAAAACTATACCTACATCTGTCAAATTGCTTGTGAACTCAATGTAAGTACCTATTATACATATACATAATATAATATATTAGTATATAATGTGAGTATATGACGTAATGTACACACATAATACGTGCTAAGTGTCCATCTCGGCCAAAGAGGGCTGACGAAATACGCATACGAAGTTCATTATGCGTGAACGAATCTCTGCAACGGAGACTATATTATAATAAAAAAAAAAAATCAATTATAATCTTCTCTCGACGAAATTGTCACGTCTCGGGCTGGTTTTTCTACATGAGTCCTGCAGTCGACACCGTATCGCGATCACTAGGCGTGTAGGATAAAGACGATTTGGGTACAGTTTTATACGATGATCATAATTGACTTGGCGCATAATCTAAGAAATAGTTGTAAGTTCCCAATATTTTATATCAACGACAAACATATAGAACGCGACAACCAATGGGTGCATGGTTACTGAAATACGGCCGGTACACCGGTATTTGTAAGTATACAGAAAATAACACAGGTAGTAACCGCCGGTATACCAACCAATATACCAACAGCCCATTGGCTGCGCGCGCGATAAAGGCAGAACGCAAAAGTGAGTTGTGCTAATATTACAAATTATAATAATATGTTTATCGAACAGGTAGCCCTACAAGCAACAAACACACGCCGTTGTACAGTGTCACTTCCGACGTCACACACAAAAATACGACTTTAATAACAATAATAATACTGATACTATAGAACACGATAATTATTATTATATTAAAATAATAGGAAAATACTTGTCCCTGTCGTCTCCAATAATAATAATAACAATACGCCTCCGTTTGAGGCGCGCGCGATTTTACGTCTCGAATTAAACGAGCGACGCAGCGCCAGCTGTAGATGTTTTATTGCCGTCATAAATTACACACGACCCCAACGATCGTATTTATATACACAAACGCACACACACACACACATATATATATATAAGACAAGTACAAATGACCGCACGTACAAGCATTCGACTCAATTTTGAGACCGTAATAATATAATATAACCGTTAGCATTATTGATTGACAACCGATTTCGTGGTCGTTATAACTTGTAGAATTCATCCCCAAGACCGTACAATAAATCTCAACTGTTTAGTATACATATATATACACATAAAGTGGTGGATCTATAAGTTTGTTGAGGGGAGGCCTGAGTGCGGTGCTCGAAAAAATATTTTATTCACCAATCGACACCGGGTTTCGCCAACCCAATAAATAGCACCTATTGAATAAACCATGTCGAGTTATAAATACAAACAGCAGTTTCTAGTTTACCTACCCTAATATTATATACACAGCACCTAACTACATTATGTTGCGTGGAAATCGAATATACGTGGGCGCTTTTGATTGAGCGCATTTTGGCAACTCTTCGGGAAAACAGAACTCCTATATTCATAGCCGAATTCAAGGTATAACAAAATAACATAGGTATACACATATGATATACATTATACATATCTAATAAGTCAAGAAATGTCAACTGTTATACGGTGTGTGCAGCTGGTGTCTAAATTCACGTCGCAGCAAATGAATTTTGATCCCATCACTTTCCATCAAATTATTTCTGTATTAACACTGAAGAAACCTAGCTATAGATCTTAAATCTAACGATCTAACGCCCCCCCCCAGTAGTTGCATAGTAATTTTTTCAATAAGTTAAACTCAATTTTTTGTGATGTGTTTTTTTTTTGTGAATTCTCTGCTTCAATTCTAAAGACAAGCTATGAAACAATATTTAGCTCATACAACAAATTAAAATATTTTCAGCGCGATTGTCACCATTTAGAGGACGTTTAATTTTTAAACGTATTATTATATTAACTAATAGCTGCTAGGGGATTAGTGAACATTATTCCATTGTAAATAGCATTATCGACAATCCCCAGAGTAAAATAGTTGGAAACTAAATTATATTCGACATTCAAGACAGTAATCGATTACAAATATCCATATCCCTTTCGAATACGAACTTTTAACTCAGAAACTTCTTGAAATTACGCTCAAACAACTTTCAAATTCATACATATAGATTTGATTTGAAAGTTTGAACATTTACCGTCACATTTATACAAGATTTCATTAAAATCTTAGACTTTCAGCGCGCAACAAAAATCCATATAAATGTTTAATAATCAACTTTTAGAGCAAATCCGGAGGTTTAAGATCGTTGATGAATTAAAGTACATAAGAGAATAACTTAAACCATAAAAACTTTATAATTTTATTTGATTACATTTAATATTTTAAAATGACAAAATATTACAAAGCAAAACTGGCCCAAACCTGAAAAAAATGTCCGCTAGATGGCAGAACTTGTTTATTTTGGAACTGCAGCAATTAAACATTCAGCAATTTTATTGTTTAAATTGTATTACCTAGCCTAGTCAACACCTAGTCCACCTCTGCAATAGTGAATTGGGCAATAAACTGATTTTATTAGTTGGATAAACTTTATGGAAATAAATATATTGAAAAAAAATATTATATACAAATTTAGTTACTTACAATTATTTTATAACAATAATTACTAAACAATCTTAAAATATGCAAAAACCATTATGGGCTTTCTCTCAAAATAATGAATTTTAAGGATAAGCTGTTCTGACGCTATGAGCCTTAATTTTAGAGATGCGAGTGCTGTAAATTTACCAGGTACATTTTTACAGGTAAATTACTTTTTAAATTAATAACCCCCCCCCAAAAAAAAAAAAAAAGTTGGACCCTCTAATCAAATGCAATCAAAAAGGCCTATCCTGAATTGTAAACTGATATATTTTTATCAACTGATAATAAATACCAATACATTAATTATTATACTAGGTAATCATATTTTATATTTTATCGATAGGTACTGTATATAAAGTTAAAAGTAAATAAATATAAATCTTTTGACTATTGAACATAAAAAAATAGAAGAAATGTTGTGTTAATTTCAATAATTCATTAATTGTAATATGAATAATTAAATATTCATAATAACATGTATATCGATACAGAACAATAGATCTATTTTTAGTCTTTTATTGTTATTATATTAGAAAAAACTAAATTTGTCCAGAATAAAACAATAGAAATAACAATTGTATTTACTAATAAAATAGATGCCTTTAAGATATTTTATTATTTACACTTAGATTCTATTTGACAATTATTACTAATTAATTGGTAAATTTACTGGTAAATATACCGATATTTGTTTTTACGTACATTTTCCATCACTACTCAATTTACAATATATGAATTATTTTCCGGAGTTATAAATACATATAAATATGTAAAATATGGGCCATGATAATTATTATTAATTTCTTACATTATTTTCTCATATAGTGATATAGAATATTAGAAGGCATTTTATTTTTACTTAAAAGTACTAACTTATTTGCATAAGTTGTTATTTTACGGTGACTACATGTAATTACATTCGTCAATATCTACATTTTAAGATATTAGGTAGGTACTCATCGAGATTAAGAAAAGTATAATATTTGGTTATTTGGTATGAACAGGTACTGCAGAGTGTAGTATATACCCACGACTGAGTGAAATCTGAGTATTTAAGCCACATTGGCCCAAGGCTGTGTAGTATCAAATTATTTTAAATTTGAATTCAATAATTCATTATAATTTCTGAAAAATTAAATTTCAGCTTACCATATTCAATATTCCTTACAGTTCAATAAGATGGAAGTTTCAAAAACAAGTTTTTTTTTATTTATAAAAATTCAACATTTTAGATAGTAACCAAACTAAAATCAATTTATTACATTAATCTTAAATTTTAATGTATAATTTACCGGTTATTTATCACATTTTTGTTGCATATTATATGATCTGCAAATTTATTACAAGTATTTAAATAATACCTTTATATATATATACATATAATAAATATTATTATTTGGTACCCCTTAGTGAAAGTGCCGCACCGTATCGCATTGAACACCTACATGTACATGCTCATAATAAAGGTATAATAATAATTGGCTATATTATGTTATAAAGGCGGAATCGATACACGCACGCTAGATTTATCTTATTGTTCTTAAAGTCTAAACAATTGATCATTTTTAAAATTTTTTTTGTGAAAACATAATTTACGCAATGTTTAATGTAGGTCATCATAGACAAAAACGTTATAAATAAAAACGAACACAATACGACATGTTTTAACAAAAACCGATTGTTATTTCAGAAATCGCATTGAAACGAACACAGATAATATTCAAATAGACCGAACAGATTTCTGGCTTTTTGTACAAAATACAACCGAACTCGTCTCGTATGACGTTATACAGCCCCCCTTTACTAACGGCAGCCGTTTGGAAAGCAGTACAATGGTCTCCGTAATAATGGGATACAATAACTGCGGTCCCCCGTGTAACAGACCCACCTATTACTGTCGAGTTAAATATAACCGATTCTTCTATTATAATAATACAAAATTTGTTATTTGGTTTGTAGTATTTTTCACATAATTTAGGCACACGGTAATATTATAATGTCACGCGGACGGAGAAAAAACACGTACAATTGATATAATAATAAATCAATATTATTTTTTCCAATACGTAATAAATAATGACAATTATATTATGCGTACCTATAATATTTATTTTATGTAAGAGGATAATATAATAAATGTGCTGACGAACATGTTCGAGACGTTCGTGACGACGTGGCATGAGTGATGTTCATAGGAAATTTGTATACGCAGAAATAATATTACATGAACATGACATATGACAATATTATTCGATCTACTCAGTCTCACTTAAATGTTTTGTAGGAAATCGATAACGTAACACGATATAATATTATCTTCTTGATGCAAGGTTAAATGTTTAAAAAACTTGTACTTATGGGGAATATCGTTATCGAACACAACACATCCACGCTAATATCAAATAGTGGTAAAACGGTTCGAGTACAATTATTAATTATTATTAAATAATGAATTACACCTTGCAATGCAAGCACATAATATTACCAATAAAACATAGTAAACATAGATACATATATGACTACCGTACTACCGCTGACTGTTTAAATGGACAAAGCCACCGACAGCCATCATTCTTTGTAGGTGATAAGATCAATATCAGGGCTACAAATCATTTAATATTCTATACATAATACAGCGCTCCTCTCGAATGGCAGATATTGAATTCGATTGTTATTGTCAATCGAACATATACACATAATACATATTATATGTATAAATATAGACAAACATAATAATATCTGCGTGGTTATACGCGTAAACTTAAAAGTAGTAGGTGTATAAGTCCAAGCAGGTATATTAAACGCATTATTATGATATTTTACAACCACGCAGAGATCCATGAACAAAATATTATTTTAGGAAAATCGCAATGCGATGGAGAATTTGTTTGTTAAATTATCACCACAAGCCGCAGCTGTATCAACACACAGTTGTGTCTGTTGTTAAAAAAAAAATGGTTTAAATTTCACGACAACAAACGTCGGGATCCAGGGTGTATCGTCGATGGATATTGTTTAGTATTTTGTATAATATAACGATAGCACGACATACAATGCGAAGTATACAGAGGATTTCGTTCGGTCACACACAACAATAATAAATAATAATGAACGAACCATGTCCTCGACGAGAACGACACTGCACACGAGCTTATCATAACGAGTAATAAACTACGCGCCGTCGGGCATTTCAATAAGCGCGTAATAAACATAATCTCACAACCGTACATTTGTATAGCAATTACTATTTGAATAATCTACAGAAGAGAGGATTGAAAAACAAAAAAAATCAAATCCTATTATCTTCAAATCCGAGGTCAACCCGCCCTTTGCTTGGTTATTTATTTTTACTCCTAACTTAAGGCCTTTATTTATTTTCGATTTCAGCACAATTTTCGACATTTCGTATTTTCGTGGTACCTACATAATATTATACTGTTGTGACAGATACTGGAATACATCACACAAAAATGTATTTACCTATATAATATAATATAATGCGGCTTCACCATTAGCAAGGGAGCTGCTTTTGTTGAGCCGTTCATACATCGCTGCCATGGGAGATGGTAAATTAAAGAATTTTTGGTGGATGAAATAATTATCAACAGAGGGGGTTACTCCTATAAGTCAACGAAATTTTCCGTCGGAAAAAGAGTTAGAAAGATTAGAACCAATTAAAAAAAAAATCACGAAAAATCTAAAATTACGGTGTGCTATATGACAACGGCGACTACTCAAAATCCAAAATGTTGTACCCTGTACCTTGACATACATGCAAATCGAAAAGTGAATACTAAATCAGCCGAGAAAGCAATTCTAACGAATTTTGTAAGCGTATATTATATAAATACAATGTTATTATTACTTCAACGTTTAATTTATCCTAAACTAAAACCTTGTCGTACTGAACAAAAAAAAATCGACGGACACAAATTACATGCAATTTAACATTTTGACCAACCACGCACAGCTATATTATTATGCATATGTAGGTGTAAAATAATTCTAAGCTTTCGAGTAATAATTTCTATGATTTAACTGTTTAGTATATCATCATAATAATAATTAGATGTTTATCGTCATACGGAGATTGCCATGTTTCTGTGATCACCATTCATCACGTACTTTACGCATGGCTTGGCTTAAATGTATCGTGATTTGTGCCTTCTCGTTCGTATCGTGTTATATTTTCGCGTTAGGAAAGAAAAAAACCGAAAAAGATAATACACGCCCAATAAGTTGAGCGGCGTGTAAACGACGAAAAAAAAAGCTGATTGAAAATTAGATAACGTGAAAGATTCGAGAAAAATTATTGACGTTTAAGGAGACGGTAAGTCGTTAAAACGTAATTTGTGGGGAGTTTAAGGTTTCCGGTAATAGAAACTTGCGGCGACGGTTTTTATTTTTATTTTTTACGCGTTTCTTCAATAACACGTGCCCTGTAAAAGCCATGTGGTATTTTCCTAATGAAATCCGTTGCCCCCCGGTTCATTTCCATTTAAACCCATTCTTTAAAAGTTCACTACGAAATTCTCCACCGGTGATCGTGGAATGTTCTTTTCCAAATAACTCAGAAGCAATCTATGTATGTGGTTTTTTTCCGCACACTCCGAGCCCCCACCTCCTCCCACCCAACAAAGGAACACTTTGACCGTACATCTGGCGGTCACAGGATATTGCGGTCGGTTTAATGATTCCGCTATATACTACATGCAATGATTTCTATTTCTTCTGGAGTACACAACAAGGTATCTACGGCGGGCGACACGTTTTTCACCGGTGTATTAAAGTGTATTAAACTTTGTTATAGATCCACCGTCCAAGAATTTCATTAAATACAAGAGAACCCGTCGTAAATAGGGGGTGACTAAACGTTTTTTCGTCTTTTTTTTCTTACGTAGGTAGGCGATTTGTCATTATTGATTAACGGCCAGCGCACAAAAGGCTAGAAACGTTTTAAGAGAAAACATTAATAACCAAAATAATTTACCATCTTCCGGAGGCGCGAAATTGTCTAATCATTATATATTGTATAATTATTAAACCTAAAATACATAGGCACTATATATACATACTATAATATAATGTAATAAACCCATAATATAATATATAGGTATAGAGGAACATATTACAGGCCTTGAGCGACACATATTTTTATGTAATTGGAAAATAGTTGTGCTTTTCAATGATTTATAATATAGTCGTAGAATAATAGAACACAATTATTTTCATCGAGGATATTTCATTTCAATAACAATCATAATAACACGGACAGTGCCGACACAAATGACGAAGCGCGTATGAGACTAGTTTTGTATCATACCTATATTATTATATTATACGTATTAGGTGGGCGGTGGATATTTTAGAACCAAATTGTTTTTTACGGTCTCCAATTTATTATTTACCGTCCTGAACCAGAGAATGTTTTTCGATCCGTGTGTGTGTGTGTGTGTGGTTGACATCCCGTATACACCCAACGCAAATATTTAACATGAATGTTTTGTAGACATTATACTGATACGAAGGAGATGAATACCATAGTTATGGCCTAAATGTAGGCATACGTATTGAAATATGACAATCATGTACCAGCCGCTGACGCAGTGGCAAACACACTCTGTGCTGTGTGCACAAATATAAAGTCAGATGGGATTTTTTTTTATGTGAAATGTACTCGGAGCGTATTTTGTTTCAAGAATGTTTTTTTTTTATAATATAAACGCTCTGTTTTCTGCAGATCACTTTTCAGCATAAACGTGAGGTTAAAGCGGTGAATAATTAGAATTGAAATTCTGATTCAAATGTATGTAACAATAATATCGTCCTCGCGACGACCATAAAAAAAATAAAAAAAACGAAATTTCGAATAACTATAATAAATGTACAGATAAAAAGTAGATAAAATATAAATAATAAAATAAATAAAAAAGTTATTTAAATTAATATAAGAATATTTTGTTCAATAAGTTTAAGTAGAAAAAGTGAATCTATTGTGTTTGTACAATATAAAGCATTTCTGTAAAAAAGAAACTTAAAATGTTGTTTTTTGTTATAAAATAAACTTTGATAAGCTCTATATTATGTACATTTACAATACTCGAATTTGAAATTGTCCATTAATAATTGAATTCGTGTTATAGGTATAGAAATGTATTGAACACTTAAAAATAGCCCGAAGTTACTATAGTATTTTGGTAGAATATAATATTATAGTATATGTATGTTCCCACCTACACAAGTTTGTATATTTTTTCTAACTTTTATGGTTTCCATTGTTCGTTAGTATTTGTATTACACTATTTGTATATAGGTAGTATTATAATATCTAATCAAATAGGTATGAATAAACTCATTTAAATTTTTAACTTAACATAAAAAAAAAGATTCGAATAAACTATTTATTCTTCAGTGGAATGAAAAAAAACTAATTATCTCATATAAATACATAATATTATTTAAAAATCTATTCAGTTTATAAAATGCCATTAGGTAACTCGGTTAGTATAAAATTAATAAGATCTTTGAGTGAAAAATTTTGTCAGTGGCATATTTGGATGATAATATTGCATTGCTCATTATGTAATTTTCCATCTGAGAGAATTTATTTATTATTTGCTCGGACTAAAAATCGAGTAGTTAATTTAGTTTTAATTAAGTATAATATGTCACTGTTTTCAATCACGTGGCTGTATAAACTGCACCCCGTCAATTTACCAGACCGTGAAACGTCCATCACAAGTATTGGTGAACATAATATCAGTATGATATTATAAATATTAATCAAGTCTATACAGCCAGAATTATGAAATGTTTTTCTTTTACGTTTTCTCCGAAGTTGAAACATAGTTTTAAATTGGTAGGTACTTGGAATCCGTATTACCCTACATTAAATAAATTCACGAATAAATTCAATCTAAATAAACTGGTAAATCCAATATTCTATTAATTTCTGTGCTATAACAAAAAAAACGTCAACATTTTAAGAAATTGTTAAATAGAAAAAAATTTTAACACAAGAACATATTTCCATTGACAATCCATTATAAATCGATGTACCTATAATTATATTTTATATCTTTTAAGTACAAAGCTTATTTAGAAATCCATTATAACTTATAATATTTTCAAGGATTTTTAAAGCATAGATACGTGGTAATAAAAGTTAAAGTTGGTATAAAGTTTTCACTAGGCAATGGACTCGATTTTGAATGATCCATACCAAATTTAATTATTTTAGTACATTTTTTAGACGGAAACATAATTATTTTTCATATAAAATACTACCTACTCATATAATCAAAATTAACAATTTTTATAACAGAATTATACAAAAAATATAATTAATGCACATAATATTTTATTATATAAAAATAACAGACAATTTGTTAATACCAACAAGCAGTGATTTTTTGGATCGCGGGTATGAATTCTATGAGTTTCTATGTTGATGATACAGAAATGACTTTAACGAGAAAGTTATGAAAAATTTCAATTATTTGTGCTTGGAATGCATGCAGTATATATATTCATACGGATATATCTCCTGATGTCTGATGTACGTGGTTTACATCGTTTTATGAATTTCAAATAAGATATTATAATTCAAACGCATTGGTTTGTGGTACAAGATTTATTTTATGCATGTCAAGTAGAACAATAAAATTTGTAAAACGATTTTTCATTTAACAGTGTCGTATGTAGCCTATAAGACAGTAATCGAGCCAAGGAAAACTCACTTTACCGGTTTTAAATACTAATAGCATACGTTGCAAGTAGATATTTGATTTCTAAAATAAAACTAGGTTTGTGTAATGTATCAATCGTTCAACGTTGGTAGAAATAATAAATTAGTATTCAATTTTTATTGAATACACAATTTTAAATTATTTTGAAAACAGTACATTTAATATTAAACTATCTGACTGGATTTATGAAGTTTTTAAATTTTTTTGTTCAGTTATACTTAATATATCTATATTAGTTTTACTTTAACAATAGATAAATTTAAATTTAAAAAAAAGTATTAAACAGTTGGAAATGTATATTTAACTGTACATAAAAATAACATGAAAAACAAACAAAAAGTCGACGTTTAAATTATAAAAAAATAAAGTTCAATGGCCCCAATGAATGTTATAAAAAATAAAAACAAATCCTAGGGACGGATACCCCGTGACCCACGGTCGCACTTCAAGTAACACTCAAAGTATATAATATAAGTTAAAGTAGGTACGCAGCTTAAAAAAGTTAAACACAATTTTGAGTATGCTAATTTTTTAGACGTTGATTTAAAAATAAATTACAAATAATGATACACGAATTATTGTATGTATCTTCTCGCAGTCATTAGAACACAGTAACTACAATATGTATTTATAACAAACGTAAAATTATTACAATGTAATTTTTAAACCGTACCGAGAATTCAGACAGTTATTATACATGCGTATAAAATTATACAATTACCTAAGCATAAAATGTATTGCTAAACCGTAATAATGTTTCGAAGTTCGAATAGCACTAATAATCTTAAAATTAACATAGGTTATATTAAATATTAATATATTATGTACGTGCACAGTCCGTAAGAAAAAAGTCTATATTGACTTTAATTGACTGTAAGACATTAATTTTCTAACTAAATTCTATATTATACTGTGTATAAGTATAATATTATACATTAAATTATAAATGTATAAGGTTAATCCTAATTACAATTGCGACCTAAAATTCGCGGAGATTACATTACTAGACGCGTATTGGCAGCGAACAGTGGAAAGTGGCGAAGTCAAGATGGGGAAAACTGTTTGTGATAATAATACTATATAGGTGGGTAGGTAATGAATTATGAGTTAGGTATGACATGTGTGCATGATGATATTATGTAAAGTATCAGTGCAGTCGCGACACGGAAAAGCTGATGTAATCAATCGTGAAATAACAAATGAGTAGCAATAGTACTTCCTGTACTTATTATATTATTATTATATTCGTATAGATTGTCGCGATGGTCGATGATTAAATAAAGGGATTAAAATACGATCGTCTGTCGATGGGGGCTTATGGATGGAATAATTCGTATTAAGCAGGTTATATATTATTATATAAAAAAAATAGTAGTGTTTCAAGTTGATCCCTTTGGATACTAGAGCAGCACCCTTTTTAAAAAGTGTTTGGCTGCAGGTGAAATTTGACACGTCTGATGTTTTTTTTAATTAGCCAGTTTAAATGTCGACAAAAACGCGTTTAGGGCGATAACTATTTAGATTCGGGTTATCTTCAACCAATGTACCCGAACGGATGTTCAATGTCAAAACATAATTTTGTTGGAAACGTTCCATACATTCTCGAGATTTTTTTTTTGTCAGAGTATTAATATTTATACGTTTTTTTATATCCATTATTGTTGATATCCTCGGCTAAAGAAAATACCGCGTAAATTCACAATAAAAATTGACAACTGTAGAGAAGATATAAACAATGTTAACGCCTATCCCCTATTTAGTATATAAACATTAACAATAAACCGTAACAAAATCATAAAATTATCGTCAATGTTGTTAAATGTTATAAAAATCATTAAATATTTTTATAGAGATTTAAATGCAATTATAGAGAAGATAATATTTCACTTTTAATACCTATAGGAAAATAAGAGTTCGACGATTTTTTAAAACACGTTTAACTTGTGAAAATGGACAGAGTGCTCGATAAATGAATTGTATTTTGTTGTATTTGTAATAGATATTTATATATCTTTAGAAAAGAAACTGAAAATAAGAAGTAAAGTACAAATAATTATATTTCCATTAAAAAACGTTTTAAATAAAGAAACACTATAAAAGTATAAAATACCTATTACTACCTACCCAATGGGGGTGTAAAATTGTTCTCCAGTTTTCCACTTTACCCGTTTCAAAAACAGTAATTAACAGTCTCTGTGCGATTTTTCCCTCTCGCTGTGTAGCTCCAGTTGTTACAGAACGACATTCTAATACAATACATGTTACTAAAATAAAATCGTTTTATATATTAATGAATTATCATAATGTCCAGACTGTACACCCAACGAATACTAATTTCGCGTATATTGACTCTTGTTAAACGAGAATTAATTACTAGCATATTGCAAGTCAAAACGCTTAAGAAAAATTACAGTTTTGAAATATATACCCTGCCTAAATACATTAGTTTGCGAGGGAATATCGCACGGACTGTCATGACGGCAAATAACGTATGGTGACTGGTTTTACATTAAGTATAATATTATTATAGTCGTAAATAGGTTATCCTCGTAAAACCCTTCTTTGTGCGTACAAGACGACGTGTATGGTTGGTTCTCCATTTAAAAAAAAAATAGTTTTCCTCCATTTTACTTACATTATATATTATTATTATTATTTTTTTTTTAACCTCGGATGCGAATAATTGTGCGCTGGCAATAAAATTCGCCATCACCATAAATATCTATTATTTACGGTACTGGAAGCCCGCGTGCGACTCTCTCGTGCACGAGGGCTTAGAGTTCGTTATTATAACGGTCATAATATATATATATATATATATATATAATATTATATAAATAAATATATATATTTTTTTTAATAACGAAAATACGTAGTGACACGATTTTGTTGGTTATTGCAGCACGGGATTGAAAACAAAGCACATTTTTTTTTATTGTTATAATGTTATTACAACTGAAATTAGTTTGGTGGTAATTATAACATAATATAATAATATATAGGACATAGGTACCTGCAGGGTTTCCAAGATAGTATCAAAAAAGTACGGAAATTTATGAATACTAACGAAATAAATAAAACGGCGAAAGGTCACATAATAATAATCTCTAAAAGGAATTAGTTAAAAAATATAGCATATTACGGTCAAAAAAAATAATAAAAAACATAACCTACGCGTACATCATCAACAGCTTAACGTAAATGTTAAGTGGTGTTACATGGGGATGCACGTGTGTTTTTGACATGACTATGCCAGTGGCAGACATATTTACGATAAATTTTTATGTTGAATAAAAGTTTTTTCTAAATATTTGTGTTTCCAGATGAGTTATTGACAAGATATGACGTTAATTTAAAAGAGCAAAACCATCAATAAAATAATAGTGTATAGGTATAGTTACTTTCATTAGAACACACACGTCATGTTTTCATACGCATATTCATTAATTTATATAAATGTACATTTTTTTCATAAACAACAAGGTTTGGTTATTTCAATACTAGTAGGTTATGGCGTTAATTACTATAACGAAATGAAGGTACCTACTTTTAGGTTATCCTCACTAGTGCAGTGGTTGAATTTTTGTCTTCATAACCTATTTTTGTTTCATATAAATATATACAGAGTATAATAAAAATTATCAAAAAAAATTAATTTTATATCCAGCACATAAAAACCATATAAATTACTAAAAGTTAAAAAAATTTATAATTATATAACTACTGTCAAATCAGTTGAACATCGTATTTGATACTGCAGATATACAATGTGCACATATATATTAATGTCAGTTATATACTTATGTAGAATAGAGATTTTTGTCTAAATTATGAATCAATTAACGAATCTCTAAATAAACAAATATATACAATAACGAATAAGCTGATTGAATATAATGTGTTTGGTGCATTCCACACATAAAATAATGGGACTTGATGAATCCTATCTGTTGGTTGATAAAATGTATTGGTATAAAATGTGATAATAATAACTTTAATAACGTAGGTATTTACGCGAATTTTGATTTTTGAAATGTTTGAGTAAACTTAGACTTTCAGCTTTTAAAAATTACATATACTACCTATGAGAAGCTATTTTTTTTATTGTAAATTTAAATTTGGACAAGTAGTTTTAATGTATTATTAAACTTAATCTAAGATAATAGTCTTTTTAATAATGGCTTTAAATAAAAAATAAAATATATGTACCTAATATTTAGTCCCGTAGTTATTCTAATATATAGACATTTTTTTACAAATTATAAAAAATTGGTAGATAAATATTTATTACTAAAATATTTAAATCATTATAGGTAGTCCCAATATTATTATAATCCAAACCTATAATTATGGGCTATTATTCTAAGTAGATATGTTTAAATAACTCAGAAACTACTCGTTTGGATTTAAATTAATACATAGATCAAAATTGAAAAAAAAACGCCACACTAATAGTTAACAGTAAAAAATGATCACATTTCTCATTTGAAAAAGAATGTTTTTAATTACGCAGAACACTCGTAAAATGGTATACAAAAATCAAGTAATTATATACTAGGAAAATACCAAACATCGGAATTTTAACGCATAATTATTAAAGGGAAAAAATGGAGGTGAGAATGCTTAGTGAATCACACCGTATAAATTATGATATCTGCGCGTTTATCACTTAGCGTTTAACGACATTCGAGTCCCGACGAGTGGCGCGAGGATAATGTCGACAAATACCTAGGTACCGAAGAGAAAATTGACATTTCTGATTATTTTTATCCTGCATCTTTAACTCGGTATACAGACGTACAGTGTTATTAGACACACACGAAAAATAATAAAACGATACGACACAGTTATAATATACCAGCGAGTAAAATAATATAAATTCACTGCGGAATAATGTAAGTATGAAAAACTTAAAATACTGTTTTCATATTTATACAACATTTTACATATTATTATTTATTATTTACCTCTGTTAACGTATATCATCGGTCTATTGTACATTAAAAGCTGACACGACCGCACCACTAACGGGCAATAAACGTTTTTATACGCACCGCGCAGTTGTCAGATTGAGTAACCTGCTGGTTTTATCGTTCCGTACGATTTTGATTTCGGTCTCGGTCTCCAGTGAAACGAAAATGAAGGATTATAGAAACCCGTTGGCCATTACCTATATGCGTATAAAGAAAAAAAAACATGGCGTGAAGAGTAATAATTTCGGTTGGCAGGCGAAGATCGTGCGGTAAAAAAGTTACGTTGAAAACGGATGGGAGTAAAAAAAAACTTACCCCAAATTAATGTGGGGAATTTAAGGAAACGTGTTTTTATTGTAGACACAAAGCAAATGGTGGGCGATACGCGTTTATTGAGATTAAGTCTTCAGATATTAGGCGAACGTAATACACTACTACATAATACTGTTATTAATATTTCTATAGTATTATTATTAATTATAGTTGTTGTTATTATTAATTATTATTATTATCATTATTCATTATTATTTTGATGTTTGATCACCTATAACCATTATAATTTATCCACGAACTTACGCATAATATAATAATATATAACATACGTTCAACCGTGCACTGTGAGAATCTATATGGAATGAATTATTCCTTCAATATGACACCAGAATATCCCTATATAAAGGGGAGATTTTAACGTAGACCTAAACAATTTATAGAATGATATTTTTAATTATCATCTGAATAAGCGCAGATTTTACATAACGGCCAACAATGGCGTCCTTGGAATGGTTATGCTAATAATATATAGGCACTTAGCGGTTGATTATCGATTTAATAGTTTTCATTAAATGCATAATATTTACTATGAATAACTGAAATGTTATTACTTCGACCTCTAGAAAATTTCACGTAACTTTAACATTAACTTTTTCAAAGCATATACTATGTCAATTCAAAATATACATGAAATGAAAGAAAATGTATTGAAAAGTAAATTTGTATTCTCATAGAAAAGAGACGACATAAAAATTAGTTATTTAAATGTATCAAATAAATAATAAATTGTCAATACTAAATACCTATATTAATATAATTAAATTCATAACCATAATTAGCTAGGTACCCAATATTTATTTATATTTCGAGTTAGTTTTATAGGAACCAACTAAAATATTGTTAAAATATTGTGTTGGGTTGTTGAAAATCATTATAGTAGGTACTTGGGATTTTTTTATTAATTTTTTAAACATCATAATAGATTTTAAAAGAAGATGCAGAAACAAATCTTTAAAGTTTTCTCAATATTCGTCAAATATATACCTAATAAAAAAAAAATTTAGCAATATTTTGAATAGGTTACTTTTTCTGGAATAATATTTAGAGCAAAATGTTGAGGGAAAAGTTAGGTAAATATATAAAGATTAGGTACACAGTTGTGGTACTTTAGAAAGGTGTCTTTTATACGAGCAAAGGGTGCATGGTATAGAGATAAAAAATAGATTTACTTAGAGTATTTTTAGAGGAAGTTTGAAAGAAAGTATTTTCGCAAAAACCACGATATTACCGGATGACGAAGTGTGAGGAAAAACCATCAATAGATATTGAAATTCTTCTCTATAGAACCATTTAAAGTTTTTCTTATGATTATCGTATTTTACTCATAGCATATAAAACACGATTTTCCAATTGGTTTTTCGCAATTTTAGGTATAAATATGACTGAACAACATATTATTCGCACTTAACTATTAAGTATAGAAAGTCTTTTAAATTCCACGTAGTGATATATTTTCTAAATTCCAGTTCGATAAAATAAATCGCACGTATTAGGGACGATTAAAAAATATATACTTACATTTATTTGTTTATCGGCAATAAAAGAAAATCACACGTAAAGGACCGAATAGATCTAAATCTCTATAACAGTAAAATACTTTACTATAATTTATTTATGAAATAGTAAAGCTGTGGATATGATAAATAGTAAATATTTACATCTTAGAATACACTTTACAACCTTTTTATTCCGTTATGTAATAAAGCTTTTACTACTAAAGTAAACAAATATGTTGCTACCTCAATCATAGGAGTAGATCGCTTACACAAATATTTGTTAAAAATCTAGAACAAAAACCTCTAATTTCTGAGAGAGAAAAAGGAAATACTTATATGTTACAGACCACATCTATAAATTCTACAAGAAGATTATATATACTTACAAACATTTAAGGACTATTTTAATTTAAGGAATTAGGTTTAAGTATAATCTTATAATATACGAAATTAGCGGCTGTTTGGGTCGTTTTGATTTTTGAGTATAGTGCACGTGATGACTCTTTGGTGAACCTACAAACATCATGAATAGAAAAAATTAATGGTATCAGCTGTTAGTTTTACTCAGCCTGTTAGTTTGAATGTGATTATAGTTCCGTTCAGATTGGAACGTATTCAATTAAATCAACACGTGTAGTTATGAATAATTCAATATTTAAATTTCGATTCATATGTAATCTGAATTGTCAATTGTCTAGTAATGAAGTAGGTTTTCTGTTTTTTCATATAGGTAATATAACGTTATAAATTTAGTTTCTCATTATGATTCGATCAAATAAATCAATATTATAATATATTGCAATAAAAAATTGTCAACCAAAAATAATACTAGCCGACATTGGATAATAACTTACAACTACACAAATTACAAATATTAAGCCTGACTGTGACAAAAAAGTAATGAAAATGAGTCATTTAACACATTATAATGTTATTAGTACGAGAAGATATGATGATACTATTCATACATAATATTATGTGGGTAAGTACATATTTATTTACGTAGAGGAAAACAAAATCAGAATATTGTACATTTTATAATATGTTCTTTCGAAGCATCATACCGATTTGGATGTCGTAATGAAACTATAATAAAAATAACTTTAAATTATAACTCTATTGAAGGTCACATACAAGTGATACAACATGAAGATGACGTCGAAACCAGCATAGCGACTTGTCCAACCCGATGCACAACGCATTTTAAAATTGTAAATGTTTATTAAAATTGCAAAATAATCATAACTAAATTCAAAATTAAAATATCGAATAAGCATACGTGGGACTCTAGATAGTATTCTAAAATTTAAATCTGATGATACGTCAATTCACTATATTACAGAGTTAAAATGGATATTATACTTTGAACGTAAAATTTGCTGTTAGTAAGACAGAGACTACACATAATTATATGACGTCGTCTTAAGAGGAAAACGTTATCATTAATGTTATTACAAGTTAATTAAAAATGACTGTTTATCTCTATATTATTTTGACAACATATTATAAATTGATAAATCATATTGCATGATTGTATATTTCACAATATTCCCGGTTATGACAGCTATAACCTACATTTTCTATTTTCCATCTCAAAATTGTTTTTTCCTTAATTAATTCGTAATTTTTTACTAACAATATTAATAAAAAATGAAATGTATTCTAGGTAGGTACTCATTTTTACCCTAGTCAAGCGGGAATGCAATTATATAGAAATACCCATAGCAATATATACATTAAGCAGTAAAGACACTGGGAGTTTGTTGAAAGTGCCTTTTATGATGTTCATCATAAATTCAAAACTCTCGGTCCAATAACTGGTTGAATCCAAACGAACGATTGAATAAATACGGCAGAGTAGATTTCAAATAGCTAAGTAATATTATGTTTACTCATTAAAAACAAATTAACAAAATCATTGATATAATATGACGTAGGCATCCAATGGGTTTTTATTTATTTTACATTCATATTGTATTATCTACATTAATTTATATATTTTTCTGTACCCAATATTTTAATATTTTAATTTGTTCATGATTATGCCGCAAAATAATGATAACTTATTTTATACATAAGAATAAGAACCACACATAATTGATAATTGCCATTAAAATTGGTTTATTTGTTTAAAATATAAAATTAAGATTTACGACTCTATACACTTGAAAATATAAGTCTCAAGTGCTAATTGCGTTGTTACTTATTAGTTATTATCATTATGTAACACCGAAAGGTAAAAATGAAAACAAAATGTTATACTCAGCACTTTGCTATTATATTTAAGAGGTAAAAAGATTTATGCGAATAAAACAATTCTGCAAACATATTTCTTATAGGGACCCATATAATGACAAAGGTCAATATCATAAAACAAAACGGGCGCTGAAAATTGTTTTTTCATCGTTTGTCACGTAACCTTGCAATCAATTTTGCACGGTTTAATAGGTGTCCCACTCGGTTCGCAATAATATTAACAAACTACTTTAGAGAAATGTGCACCGCTGTAACCTGTAGATTTAATAGAGAAAGAAAAATATATTTGGTCAATAATTTTCTTCCAACAACCAACGCTTTCTACAAAATGTACGTTATTTTTAAGAACATTTTTTAATTTGTGATAAAGTAAAGATTGTGTTTGGCTTTCATTGACGCACTAAAAAGAGGATTCTCGGGATGTGATCAAGCTGTACAAACTAAACATTTTCCCATGGGTCGCAGCTTTTGAATTTGACTACTTATTCTCGGAATAATATTTAACTTTATATTTACAGATAACATAATCTATTTTAACGGAGTAATACTAACGGGATGAGTTTATATTTTTTTTATTTTATTATATCAATCTACCCACCTAAATATCAAAAAAACATTTATCTATTGTATTTGTTCATTTATAAATTATTATTGATTGTCAAAAAAATATAATACTACCACACGACGATGACCATAAAACTTTTTTCTGTACATTTTAATTTTAAGTGTATACCTACAGTTATAAGTATTTCAAATAATATGTTTAAATAAGAATCATAATATAAATTAAAAAATAAAGATCAAAAGAAATTTAAAAAAACACCGTTTTCGCTCGGTTGATCACCGTCTGCTTGCGTTTTTTAACAAAGATTTCGACTGATAAAACAATCCAATTTCGTTAATACTTCAAGAAACCCAGTTATCAGATCCTTGCTTGTAAAGCAAACCTCGTATAACCCCGTAGTTTATCAAAAGTATTTTTTTGGGGATTCAATTTTTATTAAATTATTTTTTTTAAGCGCAATGCTTACAAATATTACACAGGCATTAAATACAATAAATATAATTATTCCAGTTAAAATAAATCCTATTATCGTGTATAGGCAGCACCGCACTCCGCGAGCAGAGGGACATATATACCATTTTGTTTAGGATTTCCAGTTTTGCGAATTGATCGCATAATGAGTAAAATAAGAGTAAAACAAGAGGAGAGAAAACTTACCAATTACATTTTCTTAAACATGTATCAAGTGCACGGCTGTTTCCTCTGGTTCAAATTAATCTGAAACACAAAGAAAAGCGAAACGTCAAATATGATATACGCGACGGCATAGTGGTGGTACAGCCGGTATTGGTGTAACTTGTAATATAATAATATTTATAGGCTATGGCTTTCATAATGTACCAAGCGCAAAAGTGCACACGTGTTTAATAACATTTTAGGGTTCAACGTTGTCGGCATGGGACGATATCTTTACAAGAGATAAGAGCATACAAGGGCAAGAGCTCGTACGACGAAATATCTATATATTATATAATATAATATACGCAATACGTACCTATATACATCATATAAGATGATAATAATATTAATCGAATTCACTAATTATTTGTCATAAAATAATTTACTTATATATTTATAGGTACAGGTTGGTTGTATATTACATCAAACAGGATATACATATAGGTTGTTTCGCGTTCGGCGTTCGGTCTTACTTTTTGCCTATAACTCTTTATTAATTTAGTTTTCATGAAAATGTGCAAATTATTTTGTAGCTAGAAAATAAAATATAAGGTGACTCATAAATTGTTCTTATTGATATTAAAAAAAATATTGAAAATACATAACCAGTTTTTTTATAGATATTTTTAAGTTCAAATTGTGAGATAATTAATTAATTTAAACGAAAAATAACTACCTATTTTAGTTATTTTGATGTAACTTGGGAGTAAAATAGGAGAAACTTTTCGCCATTACGCGATGGTATATTATTATTTCATGTATTATGTACACGATTAACTTTTCAAAATATTTAGATTAATTTTAAGCTATTCATACAACGGACTTATTCACACACCGTTCTACGGTACGGCGCGGTATTAGCTTGTAAGTTTATACCAGTAATATATGATACCTAGGTATAACGTTAAGTGTAATAATATTTACATTGTTTTTTACATCCTTTCGGTGCAGTTCAACGATGGGGCGGCTGCAACAAAGTGTATACATAGGTTGCGTGATCACTGATTACTGATTAATATGGTCACAATATTTTGTGCTCGCGTACGACAGCAGGCGCACGTGGTTGGACGGCTACTTTTGTAATATAGGTACCTACTTGGCAAGCGTTGTTGTATTATGCTCGTTGGATATATAAAGGTCTGCGTGTCGGGGCTTTTCTCGCGCCATCAACGGCAGTAGAAAAAGGCACCGGCTGAACGGAGTGGTAGGTGGGTGAAGTGGGTTGCGTGTGATTTATACCCCGTATTGCATAAAAATAAATCTAGTATTTTTATTTAAAAAAAAAAGTAAATAAATAAAGTTAAATATATTATATATATATATATATATTGTTAAACAAGAGGCCACTAGGATTTATAATCATACAAAGTAAACAGCCTTGAACCTAGCACTTAGCCTAAACTGCGTTAAAAAAAACCCCGTACCGTACAAGCAAATGCGTTTTTTGTTTCCTAATTTTCCTCAATATAACGATTAAAATAGGCAGCTATACATATTATTATAATTTTCAGGTTTTATTTTCGCACAACAACAGATAAAATTCACTTTTTATAACACATACACATAAATAAAAAGATATACCATTACATATACCTATATAATATGACAATTTTCATAAATATTTAAAGGTAAACAAAAGGAGATAAAAATAAAAATCTTATTCCTGGCGGTAAGTTCAAAAATATACATGGGGTGATTTTCCAAACATTTATGCTTAACCTCATTGTTTACTTTAATAACGAATCGATTAAAATTTTTATTTTTGCCATTTTTAATTACCTATGTGTATAAGAAGTGTCCTGTGAAGATACCAACTTCTTTTTTTTTTCAAATGAAAATTCCCTTCTTTTTAGTTAATTGTAAATTGGAATTTGAAATTATGATGTAAGTACCTATCTAATTATGGGTTTGGAAGATATGAGGGCTACGATAATTTGACGTTTTGAATACATTTTAGTAATTATAATATTAATCTATCAACATTTTACAATTTGTAAAAGTTTTCGAGTACCTATACCTAATAAAATATTATATTTAATATTTCATCTATTTTATATTTGTCCATAATTATTAAAGAACTATATACTAAGAAACTATACTTGTTCAAACTTTGGTTTAAATACACCAACATTTATGATAAAAATATTTTTATAATCATTATAAAAATCTAAATAATTAAAAATATGGGCTTTTTGTATATATTAAATTTAATAATTACAAACATTATAATATGAATAAATTCAATATTAAAGGGAAAAATGGGGGTGAACTTACTTGGTTAATCACCCTGTATTCGCGCAATCATACAAGTAAATTGTACCTATTCTAAATCAATTTCTTTTTACATTTATTCATAATTTATACACAGTTATTATCATTAGTGTTTAAATTAGTATAACAAATTATAATACCTATAACTGTTAAGTGTATTACAAACAATATAATTTTAATTTTGTACATTAAACATAGAAATGTTCACATATACGGAGTAATTTAGTAGGTAGGTCGGTAGGTAGGTAGATACTAGCATAGTATTATATTCTCCATTATATTTGTATAACCATCATAGTTGTAATATCTGGATGTAACGTTTGGTAATTTATATAAATACATATTTAGATTGGTGAGCAAACTTATGCAATATTTTATAATAATTATAAGGATACATTTTTAATAGATTAGATTGCTTTTTATTTGATTGATTTAAGAACATATTTTCACGGAGTATAGTATAATATAATGAATACTCAGTATGGGTACCTACAGAAACTGTACACAAGTAAAAGAATATAATATGTATATGTTTAGAGCGAGAGATATCATGTCTTAGGTATCATCTATGCAATGATAACCATTCACGGTGTACATTAATCAGTTAATGTTCCTCGAGCGATCCGCTGATGTTGGCGAAATATTGGCATGTGACTGTTTTGAATAGGTTAGGTAACTTCAAAGAGAGTTGGTGTGCGTAGACGTCTTAGAGAATATTTTACGATGATCTATCATTTTTCTTTTAACTCATTTTCTTCTCGCGAGTACAAAAAAAAAAAAAAAAATAACATACGATCAGAATATAATTTATCCTGCAGCAACAGTATTATAATATAGGTACACACGAATCCACCTGTAATAATGTATTTTCTATATGGGCCAAAATCCGAGAAAGACTTTTTGCTCATACTGAAACATTATATGTTATAATATATAATATATATATATAGGTACGCGTCGCATAGAAGTAACATAAAAATATAACATGTATTTGCATTATATGTATATTGGAGTACACTCAAGTGGGCAAAAAATATGAGAGTATCTTTTTTTTTTTATTAATTATTTTGTCGATTACAATTATTTTTCCCATTACCCGCTACCTACCAACGCAGTGTGTTGATATTTAAAACATTTTCCATTCAAACTGAGTAAACATTTTTTTTTCGCACGTCGGCCTAATCATCAGCCAATCCAATTAATTTTAAATTGGTTAAAAATCATAATATCGTTACACGGTAAATAAATCACATGGCTGTACGCAATAATATAATGAGAGTTTTACGACTGTGACAATATGGTATACAATATTATATTATGTTGCCTATAGAAAATTTTGCCGATATACGAATATTATTAAATTAACATTAAAAAATTCAAAACACAATTGATAAATCATCAATGACTCGAGGGTGGAAAACCACAAAAATATTGTGATCGATTTTTAAGTTGAAATACTTATTTAAAGTTTGATATACTCAAAATTTATGAAGGTATGTAAAGTTGGGAGAAAAAATAATATATATATATTTATACCACGGGTAGTAAATTGGGAAACCTATCAACGAGCATTTATAGTCCACAAAATAGTTGTTTCCCAAGACAAAATTGATGTTTTATGTGTAAAAAATCCATTGCCACTCTGCAGAATATTATTGTTATAGGGTTATATCGATTGTCCGCCCAAAGCTAAATAGTTTGGTGACATAAAACGTGCCTTGAAATAAAAATATAGTTATTATTTTACATTATTATTATATACGATCGTTATTTGAATGGGTGTTTATAGGTCTTTAGGGCAATAGTGACATTTAATTATTGTTTTTTTTATTTACTTATTTTTATAATAAATTTTGTACAAGCGGACGTGTCAGTAAACTTTCATAGTAATTTCTATAAAAAAAAACACCGCTCAATTACATTAATTTGTAGTTGCTAATTACAACATTTCTTCGCAAGTTACTTTGTTCTTTGACCTACTTAAAAAGAGTTTAATACAAGAGTCGTAAGTCATAACTTACTATTACTTAAAATAATTGAACTGTACACAACCCCTTTATATGTTGTTTTTTTAATATATTATGTATGGCGTATGTATCTGCCTACAAAATAATATTTTTCATAAACCAAAGATACATGCATAAATAATTTATTTTTCTTAATATTAAAAAGTAATACGATGTACCCAAGTGTTTTCAAGAATATAAATATTAATAGTAAAATATTAAAAGAAAAATGCCCATGCAGTACACTACTATTCATATATAAAGCAACATATACCTATATAATTTACAACAATGTTCATGCCATCAGACTGAGTAGGTACCTATTAACTTGTGCAAAGTTGTATTATTTTGATTGAGTATAGTGCGTATAATGCACAATTTAGGCATGAAGACATATTATATTAGCGATTTTTGTGCATTACTGCGACAAAAATAATAATTTTAAACTTTTAAAGATTATTATAGTTTGTATTTTTTTCAACAAAATAATATATCGTCAAAGCTTATGTAAAATACCAAATGATTAAGTAGGACAATTAAATAAGTTTATCCCTTTTACCGCTATACATGATAAAACAATTATGTCAAAACGTCAAATCGAATATTTTTATTCAATAGCATATCGCAGATACAGCTTTAATAATATTTTGGTAGGTTATTACCTATGACCATTTCGTCACAACGTGTTGCGATAACAATATTATAAATCTATTATCCGACGCCACGAAGGAATAGATTCGATACCATATTATGCGCACTGCGTATATATTATACCACAGGATGGACCTCGGATATATACGTATAAACCACCCTTTTGATGTGTATAGACGATAATAAACGACATTATCAAAGTCTGACGGATGTCAGTTGCCCGATACTGGTTAGGTTAGGTTAGGTATAGTATTAGGCTATGGTATTTTCCTTAATTTAGATATATAAAGTATGTATGTATCGGTGGGTTTTGTGACAGCTTGGCCAGGTCGAAAATGTGTATTCTCACCCTATTATAATGATAATGGAACGACTCTGGACATTGCGTGACAATAACGCCGAAGCTACGCATTAACAAGGTCCCCGCCGTACTGCGCTAGCCTTAGGGTTTTACGAAGTTTCCGAAGAAAAAAGTGCTTTATATAAAAGGCAAGAGAAAAACCTAGAAAAATCACCGAGTCGAAATAATAACACCAACATCTTCGGCGTGAACGACAGTGGGTGTGGGAGGAAGTGGGTAGTTCAACCCCCGCCAATTTTTTATTATTGATGTGAGATTAGAACGTATACGAATTGTGCTATTTTAAAAAACACCGGACAGCGCAATAGCGCATGGTATTTTGTATAATATTCATGTGTGCGTTAATATAAGATAAGACTTGTGCCAAAATTATTATTCTTTTTTTTTTTTTATTGCCGTCAGTTGTTATGGTCTTACCTTACATATATAATATTAATATAACCTAACATTATTTTAGGCACTATAAAGGGTAGGTATGCGCTATAGTTTATTATATAAATATTACGAACAATAACATTGTTTTAAGTTTTATAAAAGGATCTTTATTCTTATTTGAACCAATGACCAGACGTAATGTTATAACATCACTTCTCCTAAGAATTGACTGACTGAAATTGAACAACGGTTATAATATAAATTTAATTCAAAGGAAACACAATTATTAACTTAATAAATAATAAAATATATACAACTGCAGGTTTAAATAAGCTTAACGAATATCTTAATATCTTATAGGTTTATACGACACCAGAATATTATATTAAAACAAAAATAAATTTAATTAATAGTAAAAAAATCAATATTGTAAAGACATTTCTAGTTTCGAATACTATGAGTATCTAACGATTAAATTAGTAGGACATGGGTATATTTGGTATGTCAAATATTTTATGAAAATAAAACATATTATTGGGTAAACATCGTAATAATGTTTTGTAAACAATATAAAGTTATGAACCGCAAAATCACAATGAAAACTTAAATATTGTTTACATAATTTTGTCACGTAGTTTAATTTAGACACATATTATAATGTATTTATTATACTTACCTGCTTATTTTTTTTTTTAAACTCAGGAATTGTATTTTGAATGTGTTTGGACATTAGGCAGACCAAGTACCTAGTACATTATAAGCACAACTAATTAACACGATATCAGTTTTAATGAGGTTAATACATTATGAATGCCTAAAAAAATATGCTTAACTCACAATTTAATTAAGTAATAAAATTAAAACATTATTTTGCAAGAAGATATATTTTTTATAAATGTTCAGATAAAATATATTTTTAATAATTTTGAATACGAATAATTTAAATTACTTTTCACTTTTTTATAGTTTGCAGAAATAAAAAGTGAGCTAGAGTGGTTTTTACAATAAAAAAAAAAAATCATAAAAAATAGTAGAACTGGGAATAAATAACGAAATAATTAATGCATATTATTTTTTTTAAATGAAATAAATTTCCAGATAAGTACTGTATACACAAACATATAAATATGACCATTTTACCATTATACCATTATTTAATACCTACATTAGATATACATTAACGTTTCAGGGACACTGTTATTTTAATAGTACCAAAAATAGAGCCAGGCTATTTTTTTGTTTTATTGTTTAAAGGTAGCTTGGTACAAAGTTATAAAACAGCTAGTAGGATAAACCCTTTCATCAAAAAAGTAAAGTTTTTTTAAGTGCATGTACACAGGAAATCAGTATTTAAATTGCATACCTACTTACAAAAAAAAAACTCATTGATTGTACAGTACATCGAACTATAACCAATATTGGGAATTAGGATGTACAAAATTATAAAAATAATTATAGGTATAAATGTATAATGTACAACTTATCAAAATACAAAAGTAATTTCACATTTTATAATATATAATATTATACAGACAGCCAGGTACATATTTACATTGTTTTAATGTAGTTACTAGTTACTTTAAGCTGCAAGTGATAACAGTAATTTAATTTAAATAATATCATATTCTGGGGATAAAGAAGCAGCTACGCACAGACGAAACTTCACGATCATATTATATTTTGTAATAAAATAATATTTAATTGTTTAAAATTTAAAAAAGAGACTTTTTGACGGAATATCATCTACTAAAATCAAATTATACGCCGTGGACTCTGAAATACAAGTATATAACATAGTCTCGTGAAATTTTACAAATCCGATGTGATTCGGTTCATTTAACAGTGGTTTTTCTTCTGTTTCAGGAATCAGAACGATTCGAATCTAATCGAATGCTCTTTCCGCCAGTCTCTTTTGCTTCATTTTCCCTGTTTTTCATTCACAACGAATTACCTTCGCACACGCACACACTCATACTAGACATTTAACGCAAATTTAATTCACTCGATATTCACCGCAGACTTTATACACTTCTATTGGTGCATAATTTAATTGGTACAGGCACCTACCTACTATTGGTTTTGGGAGATAAAACCAAATTTAATTTCACGGTTACCAGACCGATTTACAAGGGAATTTCAATCGGTTTCGGTTTAAAAGTTCATATGATTTAAAAATACTATATGAAAAACACACGTGATTACTGCAAGCCAGACATTTTTACGATAGATAAACATTATTATTAATGATAATATGTACTAAATACATCATTAAAAACTCATTTAGATTTTAGTCGTATAAATTCCTCAAAGACAAATATCTGTAAATAATACAATCGACCTTAGTAGGTAATACAACAATCATAATTCATAACATACATCACAATACATATTAGATGAAGTCAAAACAGGTATGTTATTATATGATTTAGGTATGACGAATATTTATGTAACTGAATTTGAAATCCAAAAGTCAAGAAGTACACTTTTATTATTAGATTCCTTAGTGTTAAACGATAATCATGCAATAGCTTAAAATATTGTTGTAATCAGTGGGGGGGGGGGGGGGGGACAGAATCAATTTTTATTCATGGGACAGATAATTGTTTTCAACCCACCAACCCCTGAAACACTGATACTGAAATGTAGTTACACCCAAAAGTCATTCCGTGATGACAACTGCCCAGTAAGACATATATACCCGCACCCACATGCCCACTCACCCAAACAATTTTTGTCTAGGACATTTATCCAGAAAATTCTTGTTCATGCCGCCACTGGTTGGAATAGTATAAGATCTCACGTATAGGTACATAGGTTATAGGAATACATATAATCACATAAAAAAAATTTCACAAAATAATAATAATTATAAAAACTTAGAAATTCTGTTTTAAATTGTTCAAGAAATAAGATAACAATAATAACAGTTTATAAGGCATTATAAGGCATATAGGTACATATATTAAGATAAATTGATTGCAAGTCAAAATGCAATAGGTGTTGTACATATATTTTGTTTACATACAACATTATTATGGTTTATTATCATTTATCATGATTCATGATACTCTGTATTAATTCTTACTTAAGTTTAATGAAAAATATAAAAATATAAATATATTATATTATTTATTTATTTAGTTGCGTGTTGAAAAAGCTTAAATTGATATTTGTTTTGATGTATATCAAAATAAAAATAGTTTAAATAAGTTTTAACAATAAGGTTATATTTTTTTTTCATTGTAGGTACCACTCAATTACTTCCAATTAAATATTAATTAAAAAATTGTCCATACACTTTTTATTTGTAGGTAAATAAGTGGGATAAAAAATTAAATACAAAATAATGGTTCTAATTCACCGATTTTGAAAATAATATCTGGTTTAAAGATAAGTATTAAATACTCAATCAGTACTAATATTTAGTTTAATTTACATTACTATTTAAATACACCATACCTAATTATTAGTACCTACTTATTATTATTGGTTTTGTTTGCAGTTATAAATGTCTAAATGTAATATAACATTATAATTTATAACATGTAATAGTAATCGGTGTATTAGTAATAGAATAGCGGATATAATAGGTATATTTCTAGGCAATCGTATTTATTGTTGATATTGAAATAAAATTAAAAGAGATCAGGCAACAAAGGAAAAAAATCCTGTTAGTTTTTGTTGTAATAGATTATAGACTATAGATGGACAAAATGTTTAATATTAATGAGTAAAAAAGAAAGAGAGATCAATGCACTATAATATGTCTAGCCATACTTATAAATTATAATGTATTATTTATAGGCTTATAGCTAATTATGCAGTGACTATATTTCTGTATGCCTCCAAACAGTCCTAACATAATCGCTTAACCCCTCTCTAGAAATATTTAGTGCACATTTTATGTAGGTTGTAGGTACATTAATACTGAATAGTAGACGATTTCGATTGTTCACAAACCATATTTTTGGGATACCTATAATACCTATTATGTGAATTCGAAATGAATAATATCGTGAATTAAACTATAATCTATGTCACCGTTTCTCAACCTTTTAACGTTTAAATCAGTCATCTCACAACCCCCCCCCCCCCCTTTTAATAAAAAAACATTTGAATATAAACCTATGTTAAGTATTACATTAATTTATACTTTTTACTTTATTATTCATAGTTTAAAGTGTATTTCGTCTCTATTCATGCAAAAGCACCTCAAGTCCAAAAATATGATTTTTGAGAATCAGATTTTTTCAATCTTTAAATGTATGCCAAATTTTGTTTTTGCTTGTTTTAATTAATTTTTTTTAAGCAATGTAGTCATTTATGAATGGTTGTAAATAATATGACACTGTGAAAAAATGTATTATTATAGTTGAAATACAAATTACTAAGTTGGACTTAGTGACTATTTGAATGTATATATTTGGTGGCCTGGTACAACCTAAATTTATCAAAATCAGTTCATATCCATACAATTAGTACTATTATAATAATTTTATTTTAATGTAAATAAAAGGTTGTTTTTCTTCATCAGCGTTTAATTATTTCTTACCAATGCGACCCCTCATCTAGGGCCCTTCTTCGCGACCACCAGGTTGAGAAACGCTGATCTACACTGTAATCCATTACATGGATTACAAAGTAGTTGAGTATAATAGTGTTTTACATCTCGTGTATTTGAGTATCAGTAAATACAGGATGTAACGAGAAGACCTGACAAATGAAATAACTTTGGTTCTAATCAATGTTTAAAAATGTTTTTTCTGTTACATCCTGTATATCCGCTCGATGCCCTTAAATTGAAATACGGTTTGCTGTGCTAGTTAGGAAGTACCAAAGTACACATTTTGGAAAAAATTCTCATTAGGTAATAAGAATTATCACAAAATTGAATAATTAAACGAAAAATAACGATTTAACTATAATTTTTCTATTAGTTAATTTATTATGGTGTTATTTTTTTATGAATATATTTTTACTTATGTTATTAAGTGTTTAAATGTTTTTAAATAATAACATATGTTATAGGTAGTAGGACCGATATTTTACAGCACCCCACATACCTATTACAACTGTTACATTTAACTGCAGCCTAGAAATAAGATTGTTATTTATTGAAATTCTCAGAAAAATAATTCGTTACGGAATATAAAATTATATATATACTTTCAAAAAAAAAAAAATATGTATACTTTCAAAAACGTTAAAACTTCTCAAGACGAGTTTTAACTGTCAAAAGAATCAACCAGTGTGGTAAATACATTTCATTTTTATACCGCAGATACAATGTTAGTACTAGAAAATTTAGCATGTACAAAATAGATTAATACGTTGATATTGGTAATGGAATTGGTTGTTACATGGCTTGTTGCTTGCTTTTTACCGTACAGTCATAAAAATATATTCCATTATCTTGTATTGCATTTTTAGTTCGTACAAAATGTTATGGTACCTACAACTAGATATAACTACGTTTTTAAAATAATTTATTAATGACGTAAATAATGGCAAGTTTAGTGGAATGCGTATGATGCGATTCTATCACAAAATTATTCTGTGATTCTATTTTGTAGAAATACCAATGATAAAAATATCCATTCAAATTTCAAATAAATAACTGAAAATATGCCTACATATGATTCGTTCATTCGAGATCGAGAAAAAGCTACTTCTTCTAAATTAATTTTAAGGGCGTAGGAGCCGGTGCGTTATTTAGTAGGTACAAGAAATATTTTAGAGAAAAAACTCTCACGCCCTGTAGAATTGTCGTATTTTATTAAATTTTTTTTAAAAAGTAGAGAACATTTCGCAAGTCAGATCAAAATTGTAACTAAAGAATCTAAAATAATATGCATTTGAATAATGCACAATATTTGTTCTTTTTCAAACGTATTTTTATACTACTATTTACAGTAAAACGAAAATTCGGACTTTGACCCGACATGAAAAATGTTCTCCTTTTAAATAAAAAAAAAAATTAACGAAATCCAACTATTCTACAGGGCCTTCTTCCTGTACAGTAATTTTTGTTGATATTATACACCGTACAACCTCCTTAAATAGGTATCGAGCTGTAGATTAGTGTACAAATATTATAACTAAGGTATATAGAGTGGCTTGGCGTGGCGCGTTGGCTGCTACCAGACTGGGAGTAAGTAACGGCCTCAGCTATTAGCTCCCGGATGGGTGACCACCCGGGTTCATAGTAGTTAAAAACCTTGCCACACATACACGTGTTTGCTACCTACCGTAAAAACCGTTAAAACAATCGTAAAATCAACCTACCGTACCAACCTTACCCCTACAACAGGCCATAGTCACCGGGCTTAAGTTCAAAAAAAAAAAAAAAATAAGGTATATAGTAACTAAAATATAAAATATAATTTTCAAATTTTATATTATTTCGGAATTTTGGAAAATTGGAAAAACCGGTACCGACACCTAAGTAGCCAAGTAGGTATAAATAATCGATGTATACGGGTTAATTGTGTCATAGAAGTGAATATTAAATTGTCCATCCAGCCTTTGTTGTCTTATTTTCCTAAGGAGTTTCAAAAACGCCTATTTCTACAGAAATATAGTGAAGTTCGTTTAATAATATTAGATATAATTATTATACATGGCGGTACATAAATAATTGCATGTATAGGTACAACTTTAATAAACATAATTATATAAAATACATTTTTAAATAATCAATTGTATTACTAGGTAGGTATTCGAACATTTTTCCCCTTAAAAGGTTTGTTTATAAAAAAAAATTCCGAAATACTTATTCAAAAAAGTTCATTCATAATTAATGTGTAGTACTTAAGTAATAGGTTAGGTTAGGTTATCTACCTATTGCTTATGTCTACCTATTACTTAGGTATTTTATCTACTTATTTCTTATGTCCTATACAATCATGGAGAATGTACTTAATACTAATTAATTTGTTTCATTGATTTAAGTAAAACTAAATCATACATTAAAAACATTGTTATTTGAAAAACACAAAAAATGTTTGATATATAGTTAATGTTTTAACATTAGTCGAACGATTTAACTGTAAAAAAAAAAAATAGAAAATCGTTATTAAAAATGTTAGGTAAGAAATAGTGTAAGAATATAAAACATTATTTTATAGTTCTGACCTAAGCAAGGTTTACAAAAAAATGAATCATCAGTGTTGTTAAAAATCAAGTGCCTCTAATATTGCATAATTAAAAAAGATTATTTCTCAAATGTATAATATGTATAGGTAGGTAGGTAGTAGGTACTAAGATTACACTGTAAGTGATTAAAAATGTATTTTCTAAAAAATCACAAAGCCAATAATAGCACTCGAGTTTCGCTTAATGTCTAAAATTAAATACATTTTTAATAGGTACAACAACAACAATAACACCAAAAACAACAACAATAATATCTGTTTATATTACATAGTAAAATGTCTAATGATAAATTAAAATTGTAGGCAATTCAAGTTACGATTGATGACAAGCATAGCGAATCTACGTCACTGTAGAACCTGTGTTGGCGTCTGGCGATTAAATAATCGTTTGGTGCACAGCGACTCAGCGTGTAGTGTAAAAGAGCACGACAAGACGTAGGTATATAATAATATTATGAAATAAACAAATTATAATTTTTGACGGAACAAACAATAACACTAGGTATGCATTATCCCTACCTTTGCAAGCACTATACACATACACCCAGAAATACACAATACACGCATTCGTTACTATTATTATGGTTATTATTATTATTATTTATTGACATTGTTATTCCAAGGTTTGTTGACCCATGTATATTTACAACTAGGGCGCAAGCGGTTGTTTATGTGCTGTAATTGTAGATTATATGATTTCGCTTGTATAATATTGCAATTTCGAATATTGCGGTTGCTATACGGACTAGATTAGTAACGGAAATTTGAGAGTACAGGACAATGAGGGGGGAGGGGGGGGTGCCACTGATTAAACGACGAAGTTAGTGAAGAAATCGCGAAGAAGCAAACATCCGAAAAACGTTATTAAATAGATTATAGAAGTAACGAATGTCAACGAATACCGGACAAGCAGAAATGAGTGCGACAATAAAATTATCACCAATGTTAAGATTTAAAAATATATTTTTGTCTTTTGTTTTTTATGCTTCTTTTTGACAAATTAAAAATAAACGTGATCAGAATAAGGAGGATAAGTTATGTAATAATTTTACTTTGTAGAATGTATTTTTGAATTGTTTAATATTAAAATGGAAAACATTATCAAACGTCACATCCGTATATCAATGAAGAAAAGTAAAAACTGACTGTATATTTTGTCTGTACCGTCTGTAAGACGTAAGTACTTATTATACTTGTGAGTTGTGGGGCAATTATTAAGTTACGACTGTTAACCAGTCATTATTATTATTTTATGTTATCGTTACTGTATATTATGAATACATAATATATTGATTAGTCCGTTTTAAAATGAACTACCTCACCGTTTTGCTGATTTTATTATACGTTTTGGGTTCTTAATAAAATAAATAGGTTTATATAGGGTATCCAGAGGTTAACGCTTACGGATATTAAGTGTTTTGTTCTCTGATGCTGTATTGCCATACACATATGTGATCAAAGAGATGTTTTCGAATGAAAATTGAGTAAACTTAATCCCAAGCGAGAAATAAATTTAATCGACCACCCCTGGTCTGACACAAGAGTAAAAGGATACCTCTATAGCTTGTGAGATAAACTCAGTATTCTGTCAAATTCCTGAAAAATATACAGAATTTGTAATTCTAAAGACTAAAATAATAATTATTGTTAACAAGTAAACCATAATATGAATGGTTATCTATATAAATAAAATAATAAATAATATAAAAATATAATACTTATAAGCATGTATTTAATTGATTTATTCTTACCTAAATATGTTTATATAACCTAAATTATATATTTGAAAAATTGATCAGTAAAATATTATAATTTGATGCATTTTTATTTTTATTTATATCTCAATGTCGGTCTACATAGTACAATAGTAAATAAACTAAAAATAGGTGCATAAACCTTCAGTTCCAGACAACCATCACCACATACTCAGAAGAAATTTGTTCCATTAAATTAATTATTTTTTAAATATATTAATCTAATGCTAATAGGGTGGAGTTTTAATCACGTAACCCAAATTTATGTTTTTCTTCCTCCTATCACATATACTCATCGTGAATATATGTGTGTATGTAATGTATTTGAATTCTGAATAGAATGTAAACAATTCTTATTAAAATAAAAATAAATACATTTTAATCATACATTTATGCAAATTTCCTGATTATACTTAACTATACAACCTCAATCGTACAGACATCAAAAAATATTTTATGATATGCGAAAAAAAATACCATAACAAAGGGATAGGTACCTAAAAAAAATTGGAACACTAATTACGTTTTATTTATTCAATAATTGTAACTGATAACATAATGTAGTTGAATGAAACGAATATGTGTACGACAATAACACATTTAATTTTACGTCAGTTCAAACGAATTGCTCACAAATCAAATTTGTTCACATTGTTACGACGTATCTCTACCTCCAAATAAAATGTTACATAGAATTCGACCGAAATATATTGTAACAAATATTAAAAATTTGATGACCAAAATAGGCTTGCCACAGAAAAAAAATCGTACCTACCTACTTGACAATAATATATACTTGAATTTTGAAATTAACTTATGACATTATAATTTCAGTTTTATACACACAACAATTACGTTTGTTTGTTTCATTATAAATGTTGATTAAATTTGTAGGTATTTGAATTTATTTTATAGAAAGTTTTGAAGTAAATAAGTGAATGGCAATTAGTTTGTTGAAAAGAATTGTTTTTAAGAAACAGTTAAGACTATGGGAGATTTATTTCTTAGGTGTAAGTTAGTTTAATTTTTTTTAAATAATCCAATCTACATAATATTATTCGAAGTAAAATTGTATAAAGAGCTTTTCAAACAGTGTCATAGTGAGAGGGATTTAAAGATCGGATATAAGCTCCATAAAAACTTAATGTGAGTTGGCAAATTGACTTGGTAGATATCAAAATTAAAAAAACATAATAATATAATAATAATGTAGTAAAACCTATTAGAACTTATAAAGTAATAATAATATAAACAAAATAATAATATGGGTGTCGTTAATCATATTTATATAGTATAACTTGTGATTAAAATAAATAATTGCTAAGTGAAATGATATAAAAATAAATATAATTGATCAATATTGATTAAATATTTTGAACCTTATGTCATAAAATAATTCTGATAATTGATACGTGAAAAAGGAAGAATAAGCCTACTGAAACTGTTGGGAATTATTTACGTCTATAGATATTTTAAATCTTAAACGACATTTTCATATTCATATTATGTACCTAGTATAAAATTCTAAGGCGTTAATTTTTGGATGAAAACGTAAATTATTTCGAAGAGTATATTATAATTTAGTACGGTAATTTATATAATACGTATAATATTAATATAAATTAGTTATTTTTTTTTTTTGTCACAGCCATTATGAGTATATTAATCGGGGAATTAATGTTATGCAAACTTATACCTACAGCCAAAATACTAACGTACACAAATAATTAACAAGGAAATTATTTATATAGAAGTATAATGAAAGTGCTTGCTTATTTATTTTTTACTATACTTGGATTTTTTTATGATTTTTTAAGAATTTTTAAGAATTTACAGATAATGTTTACGATAGAATAATTCATTTTTGATCTGAGTTAGCACAACAAAATATTTATTTTATTTATCCATAGTAAATTATTAAAAAATGTGCTAGATAAAATGTCATATACATTGAACATTAAACATTATTCGTCATTAAATACCAATAACCCGTAACACATACATCTATAATTCCTCGCATAATTCATTTATACAGTTCAAGTTCGCACTTAAACTGTGTACAACGATTAATAACGATGAGGTCTTGGTTATAAAGGACTTCAAATGTCTAATGTTCTGTATAATATATATATATTATATATCATGGCCTATATAAGTAATAATGTATTCAGGGTCACGTGTTGATTGTTTAATGGTTATAGTCGTTAAACACATATTATATACCTACGACTACTATACTATACGCAAACGTTTAATCGAATTATTATTGATAGTTTATAATTCATCTGTTGAATATGAAGACGATCGTGTACTTACTAGACTGAAATCAATAAAATATATTTACTTTTTGATTTACTTAATAAAAAAAAGTAATAAATATATAAATAAAGACACTTATACATAAAACCGTGATTAATAAAAATGGTATTTGTCAGACCAAATCAGCAAACGTTATTTAAATTTAACTCTAGATAATATGGTTTGTTTCGACATTTCTCGATTCTCCATAATCTCACTACAATTTAGTGATAATTATCATCTGGCAAATAATTTACCTAAATACACATTGCGGAATCAGCCAACATAAGCATCAAATATTTTTGTTAGAAATGGGTCAAGAGCAGCACCTGGAACAACATGTTCGTAATTTTGAAATTCCACATAAACACATAAACACTTTCGACAAGATATTATATTTGAAGCAGCGCGAACCAAAGTTATTGTTAGACTTCCTCGAACATCATTTAAGCCAGGTTAATTTTGAAATGTACAATTCTGGTGTAGTACTTACCCCACGTCATGTCATGAACCAATACTACAGGTTTACTGGGAATAAATGTTTCGACAATTCAGTTTGACCATTATACCACCTACTTCTGAGTCAAGTTGATAAAAATAATACCATGGCTATATTTCTTTTATTTTCATTGTTTCATAGCTTACAATTGTTCACCTCTTCACTTTCTATGGCTCTAAGTATTTCCCGTACGTGCCTTTAGTGAAAAATGGTTATCAAAAGTATTAACATAGATTACGTCATATATGGTATGGTTATCCGCGATTTATGTTTCCCAGAGTTTACCATTGCCGCATTGCAGAAGTTTTGATCAGTGTAAAATGGTCACTATAATAGGTCTACGTATATTAAAGTTGGCAATATGCCTTGGTTGTAAATAAAAATGCTATCATTCAAATATGTCTATGATATATTTTAATATAAATCATAAACCTATGACATCAGAAATATTTGATGCATATATAGTAGACATAATCCCAAATTGCAGCATATAGATAAATATAACACATTATTTTGTGTAGGGGAGAAGAGCGGGAAAAGTTGAGGTGTGCCCGGTGTGGGGTCAGTTGGTTAATTTGGTTAAATGTATTAATTTAGTGACTCATCTCGAAAACGTAAAGAAATATATTGATGAAAATTACCTTTATCAATAAAATTGATTATCTATTAGCCTATATGTGTTATAGTTTGTCTGTTTATTGCATTATTCAATTATAATGTGAAGGCCGTAAACAATAAGCGTCTACAGTTCTCCAAAATACTAAGTAAAAAAGTATGATAGTATGACACCTATATCGTATTGTTATTTGAATATTATATCTAAACACTAGAGTTATTTCAAAAGGTTTATTTGAGATTTAGGTACAAAATGTCTTCAACACAACTTAAATAGTAATCCACTATTGCCCTCCCAACTCCCCCCATCTAAATTATCATCTTGAGATCAAGATGACAACATTTACAAAGCTACATAAATTATTTTTGAAACATAAAATGCTAAATATCAAGAAACCAATAAATTACTGTTTGATCGTGTAGGTTTAATCTAGGTATGCCAAACAGTGTCTGTAAACAAAAAAACCCAGCTTAATCTACCAAACTGGCATGATAATCGTTGAAACCTATAGTCTGCAACTTGCCCCCGTGCACGCCGTATCATGCATACGTATACTATACGACGTGCATTTTGTAGTAATTACGCGATGCGAATAATATTATGTGAACTCGAATAAACGGTGGCGAGTCATGTGTGTTTGGGGAAAGGGGAGGGTGAAACGTCTCTACCGATTTTGGAAACAGTGTTATTCCATTATATTATGATTTCGGAGCATTTTTCCTCGATCCCGACACCGCGTCCGCGTGCGTGTAACGTTCACCGGCGCGGTCGTTATACACTGCTGCAACGACCCTAGAGGAAATCAATTTCACGAAACACCCTCGGCAAACGCGTAGTCGAAATACGCGTATTGTAGTTTCATACAACTATTATTCCACCGCTGGTGCCTCGGCGAGCGGTGTTGGTTTTTCCACAACCCTCCGTATAGAGCACACACACACAAACACACACACACACACATACACACACACCAAAGCCGCACAGTCGTGTGTACATACATTAACCCCGTGCGTCGTCGCGACCGGGTGTATGAAACTACTACAACTATATAATAATATATAGGTACCCGGGGGGGGTCAAGGTCGGCGACGACGGTAACCGTACGTGACCACAATGTAGTAATATATACACATCACGGTATATACTCACTACGATATGCGTTGTACATGCGAACTGCAACGACGACGACGACGACGGCGACGGTATAGGACACGAAGAAGAAAAATGTATATAAATATTAAATAAAAACGAAATCGATAATTCTACATAGGTATAGACGGATTACATGTATTTACACGCGCGCACATGGCGGTGCAGTGTTGTATAAAGGTGCCGTTACACCTCTTATACATCGTGTCGTCCATAATTTAATAACACGTCGCAATGTTTTAATTGGCTAAACGCTGGGGTAATATTTTTAATATACCACGTTACCTGCAGCACGTTCTACATTGAAACATATTAAACTTGTTGACGTCTGGTTACAGATGGTCAAACGGTCATCAATTAAGGTTACTGATAAAACGTTTAAAATATGAAAGGGTACACTTGTCTAACCTACGTGTTCTTAATATTATGCCTACCAAATATAACGATAATCAAAATATATAAACAACACAACACAATACGGACGAGACGATTTAGTGTAAACGCACCTCTTTATACTTACTGCAAATGTGAATATCGCGACCGTGTCGGTGGTATACGGGAAGCGTGGTGTATACGATGGATCGAAATATTGGATTAAAAGCTTGAGGTACCGAATTTGGCTTTCGGTAAATAAATAAATCCGAATCGGGTTTGACGGGTTGTATTTAAATGATTAGGTTTGCAGTGTAATATTGCTACCCCTGTTATATTATACACACACGGTGTCAAATCAGCAGGACTTAAAGAAAATATGATCCGCGTGTCGTGTTGTCTATACAATGTGATAATGGATGTAACAAACAATAGGCATGTGCGTACCTCCATGCGTGTATTGATACAATATTGGTAGATTAATTATTTTGTTGCTTTCATTGAATTAGTTTTTCTTTTATACAGCTAGGGCTATATTATATATATTACATTAAAATATTACAGTTCAGTTCAACTTAAAATATTTACACAAGATAATAATATTAATGAATTCATTTATCTATAAATGGTTTCGATGAAGTTACGTCAGGAATGTGTCTTTAGTAAGTATATAGGTTTTTACTTTTTAGTGATCAAACGCTATTTTTTATTCAATACACTATATAATATTATGTCATGAATTTAACATTTAGGCCACGAAGGCAACGGCAGTGAAAAAGTTGAAGCCAAGTAGAAAATTGAAAGGAAACTTGAGTATAAATCATTTTTATTTCTATAAAAATACTAAATACCAGCTATTTAATTTATATTATAATACTATGTAGAGTTATTATTACACAGTACCAATCCCATTTTAAATTTGTATCCCGTGAGTAGATCCAATTAAGCTGCGGAATATAAGTAATTTATAATTTAAGCATTAGTTCTATTCTACTTTATACTTAGATTAACAAACGATAGAGGGACCAAACTCATGATATCCTCAATTCAGAACACGGTCTATAGGACCAATGGCTTTTACACGTGACCCTATTCAATGTTCCCTCACTAAAAATGTTCTCCGAGTAAGGTTCATTGACCATATTTTATAGTATTTAATTTATGTCCAGTATACATATTAAAATTGTACCTACTTAAATAAATAAATTATCAATAGTAGGTATAAATATAATTATAATGATTAAATAAGATAAAATAATTTTTCCGTTTATATTATACTTGTAGGTAAGTAAGACATACAAATGTTTATTTATAAAAAAAAAAAAAAAACACCAAATACAATAAATAATATCTTCAATTTCATATTTAAGGTAGGTATGTATTTTTTCCATGTTCCTTCTCATTCTTGGTTTTAACTGTCATGAATCATAACTTATGATAAACTATTTAAAATAGTGGATCGCCTTAAGCATGAATACTAGAATATTCTAGTCATAATGGCCTTATGCATATACGTCAAATTTAGTTGTATTGAACTCGGAGGGTAATATATAGAGAAACTAGACGTAATATTTTAGAAATAATGTTCAAGCAAACGATGCAAACAAATATTTGCACACAACTAGCTTAGCATGCGATATAAACAACTGTTAGGCTAAACAAACATGAATACATACCGAATTCACATTATAATATATCCATTGAATTGGTAGCTCGTTAAAAAATGGACTAAGCCGACATTAAGTTATTCAATATTCTTCCATTTACATTAGCTTAGGTATGTAGGTTTTATTGAAAGTCTGTTTAAAAAGCTATTTTAAAAACAATAATTATGACTAAGTATTAAAGCAAATTACCGGAACTAAAAAAAATGCATTGGAATACCTAGTAGTTTATCCTTTTAAAAATAGTTATTTTTTGTAATCACTGAATAAAAATACTATAAGTAAGATAAAATATTTTAAATCGGTCGTTAACTAACAAAACTATTCAAGTTATTTAAATGTACAGTGTGGATAATAATATTATGATAGGTACCTAGTTAAAGTAAAAATATAGTAAAGATAAAAATTATTAGGTCGGAGATATTGTTGAAAATATTATAATAAATCAAATGTTCCGCTATTAAAGGGTGTTATCTATTAGAAGGGATATTTTTCTGGGAGGTACTTTTTCCTTAAAAAAAATACCGTTTTCTGGATTTACTGTTTAACATTCATAACGAAAATTTGATTTAAATTTACAATAATTTGTATAGTTTGTATCATTGTATCAACATATTTATGTTTAGTTCAGATTTTTGGAAGTGTTAAAATGTAGGGTTTTTCGAAGTTTGATATAACTTAGCATATTCAACAGTACCGATATACATGATAAGTCCCAAAAACGGAAAATGAAGATTAACGGCTTAATTAAGTGATTTTAAGAATGTCGAGTGTACTAATAGGAGAATGTTGCAGGTAATAAGTTAAATTTGGTTAAATTAATAGAACCCTAAATGCTAAAAGTAAAACAAACAAACATACCTACAACAATGAACCAAGAAAATATATAGGTACTGGAAAAACTAAAATAGACCAATACACATTATTTATGGTACACCCAACTTTACCTAACCTAACCTAACCAGGTAGAATAAATTTATACCATTTTCACAACACGAAAACAAAGAACCTTTACAGGGCTTCCGGTTATTTGAAGATCCAGCCGAACAGATACGCTTAGATATTGCGTGGTGGTCGGCAATATTACAATATACCTACAAGTCATTTTAAACATGTTAGGATATTTTTTCTACAATATTACGTGTTAATGACCGACAGAAAACACAAGACCTTAGTTATAAGTTGTATAAAGACAGTTTCTCTAAGCTCTAACCATACGCGTATTCTGTAATGTAATTATATTTGCTAGCATCGAAAACAATATTTATAAAGAACTGACTTTTAGTATTTAAGTGTTAGAAAAAGAAATGAAAGCGTTATTTTAACATTGTTACTATTCTTAAAGACTCTCAAGATTTCCTTAAGACTTATATTATATGGTAGAAAATAGAAAATAAAATATGAAATTTCAATGAAAATAAACATTTTCCTTACCTATTTTAAATCAATTGCATTATCCACATTCTTAAGATGTGAAGTACAATAATAGAATTGTTGAAAATTTAAAAAATAAAAGCAAATGCCATACTTTGTTTATAATAATATGCACGTCAGTAATATAATATAATAATTTCAGTTAGTTGTAACCCCTTACGTTTTGATACTAAAAAATGCGTGGGTTTTTTCATAATGGATGATTTATTATGTAAATGATTTAATTTTTTTCTCACTTGTCTGTCGATTGTGTTTTAATGTCAGTTAGAACCCTAAAATTACAGTACGGGTGTATTAGTCAAGGATTGCCGTATGGTCAATGTAGTCAGCAACGCGCATTAGTGACAAAGGCGAGACCAACAACATTCCACCTCTTGTGTACATTGAAGGGAACAAATTCGAAAGCACTTTTTAATTTCACGGTTTGGCTACAATATTTCAATAATAATATACACGAGTAATTTTTTTCTTTATAGCGAGAATACGACGAATTATACAAAAATTCTTCGAGTTTCAGTGGAGCGGTAGCGACTATAATCTTTATTGTATGCTGATGCAAATTAGATTGTTTTTTTATTTATGTATACCATATTCAGTAATACCATTTAATTTTTAGTTTGCTGAGAAGTTTTTTTTTTTTTTAAGGGTCAAGAGAAACGTGAAACATACCAAAATATTAATTTAACGCTCAAACAATAATATTATTATGTTAAATTTCTTTTATTCTATTTCAATAACAAAATTTAATTATAGAATTCTAAATATTAACAGCATATTAAAATAATTGATGGCATTTAGAGGGCACTTGGATAAATTGTAATAAATTAATTATATCAAAAATAGTATATTTATAGAAAAGTCATGTTTCATAAATCGTGGTAGGAAGACATCATAATATTTAAGAATAATATATACTTTCGTTATAATGTAATTATTATTACTACTTTATTTTATTAAAAGATGTGATAAATTAAAAATTATGCGTGTTTTTTCAGAAGAAAGCTATAATAATCCAGCGTACAAGGCGTATATATTTTATATTAATGTATGTATAACTAAAGTTCGTTATTTGAAAATAAGTAGTCACATTTAGAAACATTGAGCTTTATAATATTTTCATTGATCGTATAATTTTATTTTAAAACTAATTTTGAACGTTAAATTTGTGGATTCAAATCATAACCTAAGTCTTAATATCTATTTCTTATTTTATTCTAGTTTGAATAATATATCTTTTATGGTATATAATATATGCATTAATGAATAATAACCGTGTAACCTAATAAAAAAATGTTTTAAATCATTATTATCTAACATAAATTATAGCATTAACTAATACAATTTTCATTAACTGTAGTCAAATTACCATTTTAAAGAATAATTAAATGAAATAAATAATTTTGTAAGTACAATAGTAGGTACAATAGATTTTGAGATTTTTAATACGTTTTATACTTTTTTTAAACAAAAGATACTTAGAAACCAACTCGAATCGTGCTAATATTTTATGGAAGGGTTTTGCTTTATTTTTAAAGTTCTAGACCTTATGATAGCGTGGTGGCTAACTACCCGTATCCAGTAGTTTTGGTCACTTTAAAAAAATACGACCCTGTGTGAAAAAGAGCTAAAACTAGCCGGGGAGAGACAACGGAGTTAAAATTATTTATTTTAAGAATAGTTGTAGGTAGGAGGGGGGGCGCTAAAACACAATCGCCCACTATATTTCACTAGACTTGGTGGCCGTAGCAGTGCCGCCATTGTCTGAATAAATCAAACTTTCATTTTCTTAATGGTTTTGTTTTGTCAAAATTCCAAAAATTTAAAACCGTCTCCGGTCCTTACGCCAAAGAGGCAACAAATCAACCAGACAGCTATAAAGTGAACAGAAACGGATTTTCTTTCTTGTACACTTCTGGTGTCGACAATAATCATTCCTCAATGGGCGGAAGACAAATTGTAGTGAAAATGATTGATTGCCTGTAGGTCAACAAGTACTAACAAATTTAATATGATATCTATTTCACATAATATTTAGCGAAAATTGTCTTAATTAGTAATTAGAGATTTAAAACTGAGCAAAGTATTAGTTTTATATTTTTACAGTAATGAGTTATATTTAAAAAATAGTTTTAAGTGTTATAATATTGTCTGTATAATATGATTTTCCCCAAATATGTTTACCGTAATAATACCCACAATATTTAAATTATCAAAATTGATACTTTGGAAGTAGGTTTTTTTTATTTTCTTATTAGTTATTTAAAAAAGAGGTTAGGTTTACTTATTTGGCAGTGAAAAAACTTTTATATTTTTTGACATAACCGATTTTAAAGAAATACGTTTTAATTAGAGAATATTGTAATACAATTTGTATTTTTTATTTCTAAGAACTGAAAATATATTAAAATGTTCACAAATACTAGAAAATATTACTATTTTTAACTAGAATTAAAAAATCATAATTATTATAATATATTATATATTTTTACAAATTATGTAAATCAAAACACTGAGAGCAAAGGTTGTAATAATTTATACATTTATGCAATCCTCTAATCTAAATGTTGATTTTTATTTATTGATCACTATCCAATCTATCATGTCACCCGCAAAATAGTATGCAAATGCATGAATATTCACGCCCAATAACCTAAACGTCACCGTCGTTTTGAGTCAAGTAATATTAATTTTATAATATTATTAGTTCATAAAATATAACACACTCAACCGAACAACATCCAGTGAAAATAATTTAAGAACTGTATTTAATATAAACCAGGTAGATAATTAATTAAAATGTTTTTTAGAAAACCTGCCCCATCATTATGCAGCTTGACTTTATAGGAATTTGCGTGTTTTTAAAAGTATTAAAAAGTTGTTTAAGGTTTTTAAAAATTAACAATTTTTGAAAAATGTACAATAATAGTAATTCAAAATACGTATTGTGAAATCTTGAAGCGCTAGTCTATAAATTATGGTCGCACAGTATTTCGTTATCGTCCTTTCATCTAGGCTTGAGTCAATAAATACGGAACATCATAAACATTTTAATGGTAGGTTTTATTATTGACATACAGAAATACCATTTTTTTTCATTAGAAAGTACTACTTATTTTAAATTCACGATCTCAATCTTAATCAGCGCAACGAAATGGTTTCTACAATATAAGAGGAAGTTAGTAAGATTACAAATCGTTTATGTTTCGTAAGACAATCCCCTTATAATAATATATAACTGATGGATTCGTGTATTGGTTCATTTCTCTGTTAGGTCTTATCGGTTCTCTGCAAATGACTGTGTGCAATAAGTCAACGGCAAACACAAAAGAAACTGACTGAAAAGTCTTATTATTATGGACTCCGGATAAACGCACGCACATTACCCCTCGGCGCATACGGGAAATGACCACTGGGAAGGGGACTGAGTCATCTGAACTTTGGAGGGTATATCGAATAATATAAAGGGTCTACTCCGAGGTCTATACCGTCGCCGTCTTGGTTTTATAGATGGAAATAAAATTTGGAAAATATTATAAAAACGATAGCAAACAAACGCTCAAACGTCCTTTGGGAACCATTGATCAATATTAATTTTGTTTGTCAAATCAAATGAATTTGGTAGGTATATTTATTCGTTGTATTTTTCATTTTTTCTCGTAAAACAAATATTAGATATCGATTAATTTTGAAAATCCTGCAAATATTCACAAACAATATATATAATTTAAAACATTGTATAGTTTCAAGTTAATACCAACATTTATTTCTCTCCAACTGTGTAGTTGAACTTTATGTAAATTGTATTGCTTGCAACAATCGACAATTTCGTTTGTACCGGTGTTAACTATTTACATAAAAAAAAAAATGAACCATAAAAATATTTAAAAAATATCATGTTATTGCTTGCCGTTTTTTTTTTATGACGGTCACGTTTAACATGGTAATGCGCTCGTTGGTATGACTTCGCATGATCTGTTAACTTCGCGCTAACACGTACAATCATTGTCGGGGTGGTATCATTCCCGTTTGAATAATAACGTTTTTAACCATACAATTTGTCAAGAGCTCACACGTAGGATCTAGTTGACAAATGACAAGTATGGATTACTAGTGTCTATAGTATATTGCTATATAAAAATGTTTTCATGAACGTCGATTCATACAATCACTGAAATATGTTTATTTATAATATTCAAGGCATTTAATATTATAATAAATAGTAACATCAAGTATAGTCAGCAGAGTTATAGATTCATCGATGTTTTCCATTCGCCACATTAGCCATTGGGTGATAATATTATAATGATGTACAAATTATAATAATAATAAACTTAAATACTAGTTGAAAATACAATATAATAATATAATAATATACCGTCTACAATATTCAATTTGCATTTTATAACCATAAAATATATTACAGACACGAGATGATAATATCGATTGTATACATTTATTATATTACTTTGTCAGTGGCGCTCTAAAATTATTTACCCCTAGATATTGCAGCAGATAGTGCAGCAGCAGCAGCAGTAGTTCACCTACATAAGGTTATTAGGTATTATCGCATCGGACATCGGTGGCGGGTCCGATTTGTATCCGGACAAAGCATAAAGAACGCGTTTTTATGTGCGTTGTCCGCGCGTTATCCACCGACTTTACGACCAGGGCTCCTCTATAGTTCTTCTTCCGGCGTACACACAACAATAAACGAGCAGAGCAGATAAGGAGCACCGAATATTGTATACAATGTGATGCACGCTCGTATTATATTATAATATAGTATTATTATGTATAGAGTAAGTAAAGCATTGGAATATTATTAGAGGAGAAAGATCCAACGCGCTGCAGCCATAATAATATTATATAATAATGCGCAGTCGATTTATCTAATCAAATTCAATACACACAAATGGTATACCTACGCGTATACTACCTATGTTGTTTTTCCACTCTTTATTCGATTAAGCGATTTTCGCCGGTGTTCCGCACAACAACTTTTGACGACTCACGTATTCACGTTGTACGTATACCGCAGCATATGCACACGTGGGGGGGGGGGGGGACGCGGTTTGGTAGTAGTGGGTCGGAAATGGAATCACGTATCCGCATCAGCTAGCTACACAGACGCCGTTATGGCTACCGAAATTGATAAATCATTACCTGGGTCATAGGTTAATAGTATTAGGCGATATTCTCGGGATATTATATATATTTCAGTCCGTATAATATAATAGCGAACAGTCTTCTATATTTTAGATATTACCGACGGAGGAAATTAAACTCGGCGCTGTTTATGAGCAAACAACCTTAACGACCTAACAACAGCAATTTAAACATATATAAATACGCGATGCACGCAATGTTATCATCTGGAAACACACCACACACGCATCACTGTTGTTGCTCAACTTTCGTTATTATCTTACGAGGACGTGATGCCCGCGTGTGTAAGTTGTACCCGCGTCTTACAGAATAGATATACGTTCATAAATTCCGATTAATTCTCAAATAAACTGTACAAAAATTACTTACCGATAGGTTTCAAATATTGAATTATTCCTGAGTTCCGCAATAACTTCTAAACAATAAAAAAAAAAATAGATATTATTATAGAATAATGATAAGACACACAAAATCTACATTGACTTTATATAACTTTATAATACATCTATAATTAATATAAATAAATAATTTAACGGGTTTATCGATGAACGCATTAAAAAGTGAGTCTATAAAACAGACTGTTTATGAAAAACCGAACTTGAGTGAATAAAATTATTTAAGTTTTTCCTACACCTACCTGTACATTTTATTACATTATTATATATAGTATCTATAAACGTAGACACGATATATACAGAACAAGATAATAATATGACATACAGAATCTCCAGTAGAACACAATCATTTGAACACTTCGTTTTCATTGAATTATTTTACTCGGAACTTAACGTACCGCTTGATTAATAACTAACAATAGAAGGTTAAACAACAAAAGTTATAAAATGTCATTATTAATATATCCAATTAGTAGGTCAAAGCCTATATTTTTTTAAAAACACTTTATGCATATATTATTAATCCTGAACGAAATAAAAACTTAATATTTTATTTCGTTTATTACTTAAAATCTTTCTATTTACTTAAAGAAGTTAAAATAAAATTGAGAAAAATAACACATAATATTATTATATAGCCACTCATATATTTAAAACTTCTACATAATCATTTCTTTTAGCTTTTTAAATACATATTCAGACCGACTTGTAGATATTTGAACACAATTTAAAACATTTATTACAATAAATAAATTACGTTTATATCTAAAAATCTCTTGTTATTTTTATTTTACTTTATTAGTTTTGTTGGTTTTAGGATGAATAAATATAAATAAATATATAAATTGTCAAGAGAAACGAAAAACACGTTAGCTAGGGATAACTAAATGACGTTGACAAACATTCCCATGGGAGTCGGTTCATATGTGCTGCAAGTATAAAAATAAAAATAATACTGTTATTAAAAATAAAAACAAAAAAAAAACTCGGTCATATTTCATCGCGTCCACTTGGTGTTTGCAGTGACCATAATATGTGGCTATGATGATAATGCTTCTTGTGGGGATTTACGATCCTCCTCACGTTAAGGGTTTAATGGACCCCCTCGGCCCGTTAACCCCTTCGTCTGATCCTGTATGCAACAACCCCGCAAAACAGTTTAAATTAGGGAAAGCACGGTAAAATTGTTGCATGGGTTTTAAGTGTATGCTTTTGGTTTCGACGTTCGTACCCTTAAATATGGGCCAACTGGGTATATATATATATATTATATATAGTGGTTTGTCCACCGATCCTACGTGCTTGGGTATTAATGTTTTTACAACGTTCCTTAATTGGATGATGAGCCCGACTGTAAACTAAATATGTAGGCTTCTCGGTAGGCTTCAATATTATTGTTTAGAATGATGAAATTATCATATTATTGTAAAATATAAGCATTCGCATAAACAATGCAAAATGTAGATATAGTATAATGCAGTACAAGGGTATTGTACGTATTGATGACATAGTGAAGAATGATGATAATTTTTTTTAATTTTTCTAGTAAATTGCGAAACAAAAATATACAGCACATCTGTCGTTGATAATTAAAAAAAATATTATACACCGGGTGATAGGTACACCTATTTGATGGATGTATTTTTAATGTCTATACAATTCAGTATCTCAATGATTTGCGAGGATTAAAATTTAAAACGATTTATTTCAATATTATATAAGTTAAATTATGAAAAAATTCTTTTAGTATTTTTGTGAGGGCTTTTACAAATTTGTAACTTTTTATTTATTCAATACAAGTTACAAATACTTATCTTTAACATTAAAACTTAATATTTAAACCGGAGGTATTAAATTTAAAACATTTTTCTTGCTAATTATTTCAAAAACTGTCAAAAGATATTTATTAACTTTTAAATTTGCATCTAAAGTTGTTAAATACAGAATAAGATTAATTCATTAAGAAATGACCTTTTTTTTAATTGTTCTACACATTTGGTAATTCATAATACATTTTGATACATTTGGTTTAACATTTTACATTGATTTTCATTTCTTATTTTATTGTATGTAATTATATTGTAACTATCTTAAATAATTTTCCGGAAAATGACTTTAAACTATCTGTATTTTTTTTTTTTAATAAGTAGGAAGGTGGTACTTACATCATTTTTGAATCTTAACTCAACTATTTGTGAATGTTAAATAATTATTTCTTATTAAGTAAAACTTTATGGTAATAATATTTGCCATTTACAAATAGTGATAGCTGATGTAGGTAATTAGTTATAATAAATGTGTACAATGTACATGCCTACAATTTAAAAAAACTAAAATTTAATCCTCGTTTAAATTTCATATCCCATAATAGATAAATAAGTGTTATTGTTATTTATGTATAGCTACTGTCGTATAGCGCAGACAGTCGTCAAAACAATATTATTTAATATATATGTTATATATAGGTGGGCATATTTTAAATTGTAAATTATTGACATAGGTCAGGCCAGCGAAGCAATATGTGCTGAGGCGACAATAATATTTTCTATAGAACACCGCCGTACGCGCAGGCACGGGGGCCCCGTGATTTGGCGAGGACGTAGGTACGACGTGCGTGTGAAACGCTGATCGTAGTACGGACTACGGGCTAGGCGATCTGAATTTGCTACCTAAGTGTTTTATTTATGTTAGTTTTAATACAATAAAAGTGTCTCCGACCTGAAAACCCGAGTTAAACATTATTTTAGACATTCTTACGTTCTTACCTTTTACAGGAACAGCGCCGGGATATACGTACTATGTGTCAATGAAGTTTTATTAAACTGAATAGTGCCAACGTATATATTATAATCTTTGAGTCATTTCAACTAGATAGGAACGAACTAAGAATTGACAAGCGCATACCATCGTACCTCAACGAGTTAACAGTGCCATTCTAATTAACTTTAGAGAGTGTCATTAACTAGAGAATAAGAGGGTAAGGCGTATAGTTGGTTTACCGCGTATTGTCTAATACGGGTGATACCACACTACCTATATAGTATATACGTACAACGTTTATACGGACTGTTAAATGACAAATTTAGAAAATAAATAATAATATATAGCACTTAGTACTCATGTTAGCAGAACCTCGCAAACATTGCATAACGTAGTTATTAGTTTAAAAAAATGGAATATTACGTGGGTTGTAATACCAGAAATTATAGAAAATTAATTTACCTATAAATTATATTATAAACCTAACATATAGTATAAAAAAAGATACTTTATGAAATTGTTGCGAAAACCACGGTCCAATTATAGAATTGCATAGGATATTATTATTATAGATATAATAATAGATATAATATTAGATATTATTAAGAGATATTGTTATTATTAGTAGTATAATATACCTACCTAGTTGATTGTTAAATTACTTAATGCTCAACTAAAAAACGAATAAAACTTTTACAATGCCGAGATTTTTATTGTATTTTACTTAGGTTGACGGTATACATTAAGGCGTTATATAAATGTATATGCGAATGAAAAATCCATAGAAAATGTCTAATTCGGTTAATAAGAAATTATGTTACAGGAATTCAGAATTTAAACCTAAGAAATGTTTTTCTTGAAAACAATAAAATGGCTAGAGGCTTATTAATATTTTATTCAACATTACGCGGTCGCATTACGTTAAACACGGTTAACGGTTTGAGTAGGTTTGACTTCTTTATACGCATAATATTATGTTTGATTACCAAATAATAAAATGTATTAATCTAAAATAATATTTTATAAGTTCAAAAGTTTATCACGAGGACGTCGTACCCGCATACACATGTCCAGTCTAACACACGTCGGACACGAATAACATGGCAAATCTATGCAGAATACCGGATTCTTAAGGTATGTTTTCCCTGCAGCGTCTAACGTCACTACCGGTCCGGTCCATAAGTCACGACGCCGGGCTGTTTCAGTGTTTCACTGTTTAGTTTGACGCTGAAAGGAAACTGAACCTTTAACAGTTTATTTATAGTTAATATTTGAGAAAATTTCCCTATTATCGAATTTTTAGGAAATATAAACAGCTATGCTCGAGTGAAGAGTTTTTTATTCATATTTTTACTTTAAAATGAGTTGTAATTAGGTAAGTACCTATTATAGGTAAATAGATTATTTTATTTTTAATAAATAAATTATTTTTTTAAGTAAATAATAAAATTTTTTTTCAAATCCATAAAACTCGTTTTACGATTAAAAAAACATGGAAAAAACGCTTTGCTCAAGCACAGTTTATATTATCCTCTACAAATTCGATAATAAGTAAATTTCCTATAATATTAACTATAATTAAACGGTAGTAAGAATCCGATAAGTATATTTTCCATGTTACGCGTGAGTAAGAATGCAGAGGAGATAAGACACAAGGTACGACGTCCTCTTAAAAATATATTACTTTTGCTAGGTATCATAGAAAATACAATTTTCATTAAAGAAAAAAAATACATAATAGTATAATTTGAAATATTTCTAGAAAAAGGACAGTCCAATAATCAACAACCCAATGAAAAAACATTTTTCATTATTTTATTAACCTTAACTCAATGAACCGCAGTATTCCGATAACTTTCCGAACTATATTAATTACTAACCCTAACTCAATTAAATAAGCATAATTTCAACACTGATATTGTATGGTAAATAGTAATTAAGAGGGCTAAATTGATCAAATATAATTACTAAGAAACCAACCCAAAATTGAATATCTTTATAATTAAAACTTTATTTATAAAGATAAAATAAAACTAAGTAGTGTTTTTTTTTTGGCCGATGTAATCCTCTGAAAATACTGAATAGATTTCATCGGGCTCATCATCGGTGAATCGATCATGATCCCCTAGTTGACATTTTCTATAAACGAGTATACGACCGGCTCAATTCTTGCACCTGGAAAGCAGAGCTGTGAAATTTGAGTACATACAGCTGTCTGGTTTCTAACACCTTTAAAAAAAAATGTAATCCCGAGTAGAGTTATAGGCTATAATCTAAGGTATATACATATAATACAAGCAATAAAAAATTACTTTTAAAAAAAATTTACTATTGGAGTTATGCTAAAATAAGATCTTAATTTGTGCTTATTAGATATTTTGGATAGGAAACAATCTTTCATCATTATCTTGGCAAAATACTGTTACACGAGGAGAAAGAAACTTTCTACAAAGCTGTTCTCCGGTAAGCGTGAATTATTACTAAAGTTTGATAAGTACAGAACTTGAGTGAATATTTTTTAGTGTTACAAAGGCTATTTACAAAAGGATGGGCCATTTTCTTACATTCAATGAGGAGATATATATATTTATATGTATAGAATTTTTATGCAACCAAATATCGCTAGATTAAATGTCTCATAAACTTTGGATTTGATACGTTACACCAATAAGTTTCTGATCACAATCCAATATAAGCATGTCAAACTTCGATAAAAGTAATTTTAATTGCAGATTTAATTTTCTGTCAATTTTAAGAAAAATTTCTTAAAATTTTAAATCTCCGATAAGAATGAAAATTAAAAAAGTTGAGGTCGTACAAAAGTAATTGGAAAGGTAGGGAGTATTGTACGAACTATATTTTTCTTTTAAGTGTATTTTCATAATATATATTATATATACATTGGTAGGTATATAAATTATACCTAACAGGAAGGTATAAAACCGTATAAAACTCTATTTAACTCTAGTACCTAGTTATAGGTTAGGTTATTTTAGGTTAGGAGAGGTTGAGGAGGTTTTGCGACGATTTTATAATGTCCAGTCGTACACCAATGCAGTGAAAAAAAAACTGCCACGACCATATACCATAATATGCCTATTGTAATAACCTGGCCGCCAGTTTCGCGCTACCTTGAAGTGCGTCTGACCATGAGTGCTTGTAATTTGCGCCACCAGTAGGTAATAGGTATATAGGCACCAATAGGCGCGTTTGTAATGTGCATCACCAATATATATTAAAAAAACATTTACATGTAATTTGTGCCACACCTAAAAGTTAATTTCGGTAATCTGCGCCACGACGAAATGGCATATAATATGTACCTGCACCACATTTTCAATTTGAATTATTAGGAGTTTTCCTGATAAATTTACGAAACTCACAATCAGTTATGCACTCATGCATATAAAACGTGAATAGATAACATGGACTGTTAATAACACGAACAATTATTGGACAATTAATTATAATATTCCTAGTTCTTACATATTTTAGTATTAACTGAAATAATACCTCAAATAATAATCATTCATACACATAGTTAGGTACCCACAATAACAATATTAATATATTATATTATTAATCTAATTTATTTTCATTTTACTACATGCATACATTTGTCTTGAAATGTTTCTATTAAAATAAACCAGATTGCGATATGATAAAATACCTATTCGAATAACTTAAAAAAAAAATCATAATTAATTATTTTAAAGTGGCGCTAATTACAATTCGTAGGGAAAAGATTGCACAGGTTACCTACATGATGCCCTTTTGACTTTTATCTAGTTGTATCTTGAGCAAATTAAATTTTTTTTTGGCAAAAATTACGGCGGCATCCTAAGTAGATAGGGTCCCGAACATGAAATTGCTATACTAGTTGGGTCCGGGATTATTATGGGCACTAAACTAGTTCGATCCCGGTATTTTTCAGGTAGGTACTACACTCGGTACTACACTAGTCAGGTCCCTAATTTTTTAGTTGACTACTACACTATACTAACATTTTCCTACCCATTTCAACAGACTTAGGACTGTCCATGATCTATTCAAAGTGTAGACCAAAAACAAGGTTAAAAATATTTTTTAACTGTTTATTTATATTTTATTATCTCTCACTTTGCCATTAAAAATATAAATTATAAGAATTTTATAAATTATAATATACCTAATACAAATATAAAATATATAGGTACAATAAAAAAAAAATAATATTAAACATTGTAAAAACAAAAAAATATAAAATATATACAAATTAACTTTTGTAAAAATGTATACTACATTAATTCTTGGTACTGTAGGTAAGCCCAAGTTAACCGAACCTAACCTAACCTATACATTTTATGTTACATTATAATTTGTAAAATTATAATCATTTAAATTTTTAATAGCAAAGAAACTAAATTAATTTTAAAAAGCATTGTTAACTACAGTTTTGGTTTTAAATAGACTTCTATAAGTTCGTTAAATGGGTAGGAAAATGTTATTATTGTGTAATAATCACAAAAAAATATTAGGAATCCGACTAGTGTATTACCTATCTAAAATAATTGGGAACCCAACTATAATGTAGAACCTGAACAAATCCAGGAAGGACCCAACTATAGTATAGTGCCTAAAATAATCCCCTAGTACCTACTTGAGACGGCCAACTCGGATGCACCGAAAATTACATACGCCCGTTAGGTTATAGCCTTGGGTATCGGGTGACTTAATTGAATATAACTTAATTCTTAAGACACCATACCTCATGAATATGTATAATATTAATTAATGAGTAATGAATATAATATGAGTATAGTAATATAACGGTATAACATGTATCCGTGTTGTACAGGTGTACTTCGAGCATAAGCTTGAAAAATTTCATGACATTTTCAGCAACATTAAACATTTTCAACGACTGAAATATTTCAAGTTCTTTCAATTTTTCAATTTTTTTTTGTTTTTACCCGACTTAAGTACACCATACAGGAATACCAGTAGAGGTAGGCATAGGCTGTAGTCACGATTCCAACATCGTCATAATATGTAATAAATAATAAAAGTATTAAAAATTTGTAGTTTTACGTGTTTAGTAATATTAATAAAAACTGTGATAATAATGATAATTTATATAAATATATATCATAATTTATATTTATATATTTTTTTAAATTTATAACACCAACATTTTTAAGTAATACAATATATTAAACAGCTAGTATTTTATTTTATAAGTAAGCTATAAGTGTTTTTTGAATAAATGTATAGTTAACAAATGGACTATAATTTAAAAAGATAAATAATTACGAAGTCTATATAAAAAAAAATTGTCATGAAAATGTACAGCTCTAGGTGTACTGTACGTGTATACGGCATACCACTACATACCTATTCACGATTCACATTTAACTTTAGCCACCTATAACTTTAATTTGATTATTCTGGTTAAGTATTTCAATGATTAGGTATTAAAGTTTCAAAATAACAAAAAGAAAATCAGTATATTATGGCATGTTTCAATATCGATTTAGATAAACTGATGAACAATACATATTGTACTGTTTTGTGGGGGGTAATCCCGTCACTTCACGCCTTATTTATACTTTAAATGCATAAAATAAAAAAAAATCTATTGGTTTGTACCTATAATTTTTAAAAACGACACATCAACATTAAAAAAACTAAAAATCCATAAAATGTCACTATAACAAATATAAATGTTATCCATAAAATATAAACTTAGTGTCGTCACACATCAGTATAATACCTAGGTACTTACTTCACATTACATAAAAATAAATTTTAAATTAAAAAAATAAATATAATTGTTCATCGAACATTGTATACACGGACATGTCAATTGCAATAGGTAAAAACTTGCAAATGTGAACTTGGGTAAAAAAATTATTTTCTAAAACGTTTAGTTTTTGAAATAATGCGTTTTCTACAGTAAAATAATCTCCCTACATATAATATAACATTAACACTGTATACTGTATGGGTACCTATAATGTATGTGTGCATAACAGTTTTTCATGTTTAGTGTTTATGGCGGAAAAAAACGAGGAAAGGGCCTCCCCCCTTCCCCAATCACAACTATAATACGAGGGTTTGGTTCGGATTGCTTTAGAGACGCGTGGTATTTTTTTTTTTACAACTCCACTCTTTCGGTTGGAGTACATGACAAAGCCGGTTGATTGAACGACTCACATGCGTCTTGGACGACCGGCGGTGACGACAATGGATGCGGAATTAAAACCTGCAGAAGCATCCGACCGTTTCGATTAATCGAACTCGTGGCCTTAGGGGACGAAAAGTAGACGAATAAAAAAAAATAAATAATCCCATGCGAACCGAGACAAATATAGTAATTAGCCCATCGGTTGACAAATCGATTGTTCAATTTCTCTATAACTATATACTAATATATATATATATATATCAGTATAATTCATATCATATAAGTGTATTACTGATATGATTAATTATCGGTTATATAAAGAAATTCATCAGGCAATTCGCTCCAACAGACACTCGATAATTTGCAATGAATAATGAATGCATTGTGTACCGTATATATTGTAAGTACCTATACTGCAGTTTACCGTTTCGGGGGCGAACATAATGTTTTATTCCATAGGTACTGTAGAATTCGTGTTTCTATGTGCTTCGTTGGACGATAACGGACGTGAGAAAACATAATATTTGCATTATTTACACACTTCATTGGACATGTAGCATTCGTTACACCGAAAAGCCTTCTCACACGCACCCCTCCCATTATTATTTGTAAATGAGTAAATAATAAAACGAGTAACTCAACACCATGAAATTATGTCGAATGCCATAAGGCGCTCCGTATAGTCCTTTGAATACGAAAATACTGTATCCCTAAGTCCCATAAAATATTATATTTTTTATACGAACATAGTAAATATGCGACGTGAAACCGTAGGAAACAATAGTTATATTTCGAGGTATATATTATTAAAAAGTATTTATAAGGAATGCGTAACTGGTAAGTGAATATCGGCCTCCGCGAGTAACAAATAATTTGCCGTTTTAGTAAAGCGACTTTTAAATATACGTGTACATTTTTAAAGAGCTTTGCATTCATTTTAATAATCTAATCAATGTAGATTGCTGATTATCAATTATTATAGGTACTTAAAAGTAGTACATTTTATCAAACTTACTCAACATAAACTTAAAGAAATTACAAACGGGATAATACTAATACATGTTTTTTTTTTTTTTTAATCACCAACATTATATTATAATAATTACATTATAAATACTAATAGCGGATTCAGAAGTCACCTAAAGACGCGAATTTTCAATAATTACTTGCTTTTTTTATCTAAATATTATAATAAAAAATAACGTAAAAAAGACAGGCCAAGGAGGGGGCTCCTTTGCCCCTTCTCCTTGTATCCGCCACTGATAAATAACTACAAATTATAATAATAGCCAAACAGTTTTATGTGAGTTTATAGACATGAGAAAATTAAATCTTTTGGACCATTAAAAAAGTTGCATTAGGAAATAGCTAACTGAAGTCAAAGCTGACATTCTGTTTGTTAAAGACTATAAAAATGAAAAGAACAAATGACACGTTATTTAATGCACGATTTAGGTAAAAATAAATGAACCAAATTAAATCAATAATAAAGACACCTTTGAAATAAATGTAGGTACCAAGGTACCTAATACCAAGTATTTAACAGACTAGGTATGAGATAATTATAAATACATCAGTCGGAATTATTTTCAGTAAGCAAAATTAGTACCTAGATGATCACAATTTATAGACGTAATCTGCTAAAAAAAATAGAATAATTATTATTCAATTGCAAAGGTAGTAAGTAAATATCCTCGTAAAATCAGAGTAAAAAAATAATAAATGCACGACTTTTTACGAACTGTAGGTACATATTATTTTCTTTGTTTTTATTTCACCTTTAGTGACACAATAATATTTTGTTTATAATACGAAAGTATATTTTTATAGTTTTGAGTATAAAATAAGGGTTAAAAGTTTATATATATGAACACTTAGTAGAAGTAGTTGGTAGGTTCCTACTATAATAAATAATAATATATTAGAACAAAGGTGAACAATCATCCAAACAGCGAGCAAGGGCAAAAATCGGTACAAAAACTTTTTAATTCAGAAAATTTTTAAAACATAGAACTTTAAAATATTTATAGAAACATTATGATAATACAAATTTATAATATATCCTTGCATATTATACATCTAGAATTATTTAGATTAAGCCAAAGTATTCGGTTTAAAAGAATATTAGCTATATTATTGGTATAATATTATAAATATAGGTTATTTGAGTATTATTATAAATCTGTATATTGAAGTTTCACAATATTTTCTCCAGAGTACTTGACAAGGTGGGTACTTATAGGGGTACTTATAGGTACTATATTAGTACTATATTTGCACAAAATGTAGAAATCAACTACTTAAGGTAATCTAAATTTCTACTTACAAGACATTTTCACCTCCACTATATTTGAAATAGGATATTAAAATATTTAATAGGATTACATTACCGTACCTAAATCTATTATATTATAATATTAGTATACTAATAATATTGACAGTGATAAATTAAAAATATATCACACGATTCCCGATCCCCCTCCACAACAATATTTGGTAAGACTGGAACAACATTTAATATCGTTTGATAACGTTCAAAAACTGAAACGTGTTTTTCAGTTATTTGCACAGAGTAGGTAGTAGGTACGGAGTAAGCATTTTTCTCATTGTCCTCTGCCAGACCTTCAAAAATATCTTTTCACACACACACGAACGACGAGGAGGATATCCCCTCCCCCCAGAGACAAAGCAGTGTAAAAGACGGCGGTTATTATTACCTATATAGTTTATTTTTTTTTATCCATTTCAAATTTAAATAGGGAGATTACCCAAAAGAATGTCCACACACAATAGAGACAAATCGATGGGACAACATGTCGAATAATTATTACGTTACAATTCCCTAAATAAATCACTGGATAAATCAATGTTCATCATTATTATGATACGAGAATATAGTTATTCTACTAGAAAAGATTTTATTTTTAAAATTCACGAGACAGTATCGTTTTCAAAGAATAGACATATATTATTATATACGTATATATTATACCTCCTATTATACTTACATAAACATATTGTTTCTTATATATATATATATAGACAAGTAACGTGTAACGTATTTCTATGGACGAATGATTGTGTTTTGGTTAACATCACGCAAACGCCTCATAAGCAATATCATAAACAGTGTGAAAACGTTTACGTTTACAAACCCGCCAGGTCAGCTATTCTTCCGGACGGATTTTACAATATCCCGCGAAATTCACCATGCACCGCGTTACGAAACCAAAACATAAGTATTTTATTTTTTGTTTTGGACATTTTATTACAGCATCGACTTTTAAGGTTATTAGCCCAACACGGATAAAATGTATACAGCTTGGGTATACAGTTGTAGGTAGTGCCTATATAATTATACAGAAAATATACACTTGAACCCCGCTTGAAACCAAAAGCAATAAAATTCGGCCGTATACTTCATAGTTTCGTATTCGAAAAAATACCATACAATTTACTATAAGACAATGCCACAATGGCGAGCACAATGGGAATATTATCTAGAGGCATGTCGGATAAATATAATACAACACGATTTTTCACGTTTAAAAACAGTTTTAAATATACTTGCGAGTACCTACGATTAGGGGTGGGAAAAATACTTGAAATTGTATTTAAATACATCAATTTTCATCGAATAAATACAAAATATAAAATATAATGGATTTCAATAAGTAATTAAAAAAAAATAAAAAACATTTGAAAAAAAATGTATTACCTATATTTGTATTAGGTATAAATTATATAATTATTATTTAATAGTTAAAATCAATTGACGGTTACCCTTCAAAAATACAAATTTTTCAAAATTATGGTCAGAAAGTTTTGATCTAGTCGGAGCATGAATGAAGCTGACCGTTAAAAAACATTATTTCAACCGGGGCAAAAGTATTTAGTATCTATTTACTCGAATTATTTTGTTATTTAAAATACTAAATACATTAAATTAAATCAGTATCAAAAGATATAAAATACTTTTTAGAAGAACACCCAGTAAATACTAAATACAAGATACAATTGTATTTAAAATACTGCCCACCCCTGCCTGCCTGCGACGTACCTATCTAAAAATCAACGATGAGTTTTTTACCGCACTAAATGTTTACAATTGTTGAGTAAGTTCCACTCAGAGTCAGAATAGATGCGTACTGCGAGGTGTATTGTAATGGATGTATTGTTGCGCGTTCAAAATTCAAATATAAAGAAATAACTGAGGGCATAGGTATCCTATCTCCAGAGACCCATCCAACGTCGTCAGTATCAGCACATTTTATAAGTAAGTACTCGGTAAGTAATTATATGTTTTGTGCATGCAACACAAAATTAATACATATTTGAATTATTAAAAATATCAAAGCACACCGAATAATATGTGAGTACCAAATACTAGCTCTAGAATATAATCATAAATATTATAATGAATTTAATGGTCAAACAACAAAACATAAAGTACCATCTATATTTGTTTAAAAACAGCAAATAAATCTAGAAACGAATTCATCGATTAATTTGGATTTTTAAATACAAATGTATTTCCAAACAAATCTAAAAAAGACTATAAAATAACTGTGCATTAATTGTGACTTTCCTGCCTTGTAAATTGTAATAATATTGGAAATACGATTAAACCTTGGACTAAACATATCGAAAAACACTTTCTCATTAAGACGCGTGTAGACTGAACTGCATTTGCAGCGCAGAACAAGAGTGTCGTCGCAAATTAGTTTTCTGGGGATATTTTGGATGCCACGTCGCAAAATTTCCAATCAGCCTAGAAAGCGGTCTCCACATCAAAGGAAAGCCCCGCGTGGACCTATTTTCGGCAAAGGCGCGCGGTAAACAGTAGTTACGGTATTTTTATTTATTATATTTTAAATCATTTTAATCGAAAAACAAATGCCTTATCGCCTGGTCACGTATTTGTTGCGCGGCATGAGGCCGACAAAAAGCCGCACGCGAAAATGTCGACGCGTCGCTACGTCTACGTCGAAGGGGTTTTCAGATATTATATTTTAATACTATGCATTTCCTAAACTACAAATATTTACAACGCAATAATGTGACAAATTCACGATATTATTGTTATCTTTTAGATTTGTTTGGAAATACATTTGTATTTAAAAATCCAAATTAATTGTGAGATTCGTTTCTCGATTATTTGCGTCTGAACTGAACGCCTTTAAACTGTGTGAGTTCATATCGCGCACAATACGATATTATTTTTTCGTTATCATAATATTGGTTTGTTTAAGGCGGTACTTTAGTTACGCCCTTGTTTGAAGATGGTGTTGTTCCGACGAACACTCCATGGCAAAACTGCATTTAAACCGATAAATTACTCACGGTCTTAAAACGACAAATCGAATTGCTCGATTTGGAGTTTTTTAAAATCAAATGCACAGAAGTGAAAAAAAACACGATGACACGTCTGTGAAATTTAAATTTATTTCTGGTAAATTTATGACGTATTACGTAACTAAATGTTAAAACCGAGGTTAAAACGGTTGGCATGTATAACACAATAATAATAATAATAATAATAATAATAATAGATAAGACGGATGATACAATATTATAAAGAGCTTTTAATAATATGCAAAACTGTCATACTAAATACTGAACACTATATTATTAAAACGTTCCGTCGAGTACGGTTCTTGACTTGAATGGAGTATAGGTAGGTAGGTAGTTAAAGGTAGGTGCATTGAATATTCATAATGATTCAAGAACAACTACACTTCTACTATAAAATTAAAGACCGTATTTATATTTTACGTCTACGATCAATTATTTGTAATAATAATTAATATTCTGATAATAGTAATACACATCAACCGACTCTTCTCAGTCGGAGACATGTACGTACACGACGCTATTATATTATTATTATTATTATTATCATCCACCCGCGAATGCCGACAATAATAAAGTAATAAAATAACGTAATAATAATAATAATATTATACCTACAAAATAGAAGTGGCTCGCATAGAATATATTATTGTCAGGACGATCGGTATTAAAACTGTCATTTATTTTACATAAGTCGCTTTAAGAGTCGTGTGTCGAGTTTTAATATTATTATTTTCGTACAGAAGTGTTCCGACATCAAACACCAAACCCAATGCCGCCGAAACCCAATAAATTCAAAACGGCGACGTGTACGACATTTTATTTCATGCTCCAAACGCGCGTGCGCGACATTATTTTACATTTCTATATTATTTGCTATTAATAAACGATGGGTTTAATTTTAGTGCGCGCCAGACGGAATAAGGCGAATAACAGCTAAAATATTACGTCTCGATATAATATTATGTCATAAAACGTAGACGATCAGACAATAATATTATGGTTGTCATAATAATCACAGAATGTAATAATCGGGTCTTATCAAAATTCTTCGGTAAGCGGTAATCGAAATCCGAGAAAACCCGATCGCTTTTATAATGAACCCGCCGACCACACCGACTCACGTGGGCTACGTATGATTATGCACAATCATTGATAATATTATTATACAGTATATTAATATTATCTAAGCGCACACAATGCACACGGGTAATGCAAGGGGGGATTTATCAGCCAACTGCGATGTCACATTACACGGTGACTTGTAGTAAATTGTTGCCCCCTCCCCCCCCCCCAACCAACAACTACCAAAACGTGTACTTACTGTTCAAACTGAAAAAAAATCGACCGAATAGACGTAGTGTTGACGCTCAGTTTCTTAGAAATCGTACGGTGAATCGAAAACGATTTATATAAATCGATTAAACCGCCGTAGGTAACCCAATATAAACAAAAACATATTATATTATATAAACAGCGTGCCGCGCGGTTGCCGTCAACGGTCGAAGTCTATAAATAAATAACGCCTTTCCTTATTTTTAATTTAGCCACAGATTATTATTTTTTTACCAGGCATCAGTACCCAACTGGCAACTGGTATTTTTGAATGCATTTTTTCCGAACACCACGGCAAAGTGAATTATTCACATTTTATACATTTCTCAAGCGCACATAACTTCCGTCGAGTCGACCGCACAGTGTTTTATTGTATCAATCCCTACTGCGAGATCGGTGCACCGCTGCACTTGGAACCCGATAACTTCGCGATTGCATCCAACAAAATCCGTCAGACGAACATCGTCGTCAACTACCTACGCCAACCACGGTAATGTTCAATAATTATTATGGTTGTCTGTCGTCGTATCGCCGCTCGAACACCCGCCGGAAGACCAGACTCCGCGTAGAAAACGGCGGTTGGTGTTTTTTTTACCATCCCCTCGCGCATCGCGGACGGTACCGATCCGATTGCCGCGGCGACGACACGCGGGGGACAGGTGTTCGGCTCGCGGATAGGTACCAAAAGGCACAACAATAATACCGTCGCAGTCGTTAAATTTAAAATTCAAATTATTATTTTTTAAGGACAGAGTACGTTTATTTTCAACGTAAACCGTTTTTTTTCGAAATACGATAGTAATATTACAACGTTAACGACGTACTTACGTCGGCGTAACTATAGTCGGCGACAACGGACGCGTGACGTGACGACGGCGCCGAATTCACGACGACGAAAGGTAACCCGCGATGAAGGTTACCACGTCTCCGGTATTAGGACGACCTTAATAATAGTAGTACAGGCGGAGTAAAAGTAAGCGAGCGCGAGACGAGTGAGTAAGTGGCGTTTCGGCCGCGAAATCGTAACGCTTAGACGGTTAACGGGAGACGTGGCTGCTAGAACCGTCGTCAAGACGTGTCGACGACGACGATATCGTCATCCCACGGTGTCAAAGACGAAGGTAACAATAATATTTCAACAGAGGGCACTCACCGGCTTAAGCGGGAAATATTCGTCCGGAGAGTCGAGACACTCGCGATTGTCGTATCCGTTTTGTGCAGCGATTTATACGATCGACGGACGCGATTTCTAACGTTTCTAAAAACAATTCCAAAAACAACTGAACCGACGAGAAATAATTTATAAAACGGAATCGCACTCCACAAGACGACACGAATCAGATGCACATGGGACGCGCGCGAGTGTACGACGACGAAAAACGATCGCACGCACGGACGGGACGAAAACACACGCGGTCGCGAACGGAACACAGCGATAACCGTTGACGACGGTGATGCCGGACGAACTGCCGCCGCGCGCTCACGAACCGACTCGGTACGGTTAACCGGCCGGCCGGTGTCGTGTCGGTCGCCGTCGACGGCGTTTATTGCCGGTGGGTGGCATCGTCGGCGTCGGTGGGTGCGCGGCGGTCGGGAATCGGGATCGGCTCTCGCTCTCTCTCGCTCTTCACTCGCTCGCAGTCGCGCCGCCGCCGCAGTCGTGCCACAACACGCACGCGCACGTGCGACCGAAAAGACGGTTTTTTCAAAGTCTTTCCAGCGCCGCCGCCCGCCGCCATACGACTTCCTTCGGCGCGTTTCGTGATATTATAATAAATAACATTATAAATATTCGTTTATTGTGTATAAACCATAATTTCAGGGGCGGTTCTTAGGGGGGGGGGGGGGTGGGCGAGATTTTCCGGGAGTTTCCCTATAATAATAACTGTCATTCTTCAATCCTATATCAATATAATAATAATAATAAAAACAAAATTGTATTCAGTGCCGTAACTAAAGTTCAAGTCGTGGGGGTGCTACAATAATAATGTTGAAAAGCTCTCAGAACCGTGACGATCTCTACCCTCGACATTACACGTCATTGTTTAGTTTTACCAATGTTTAATTTGAACTATTACAATAATATTATGTTCACGTGATATTAATTTAAAAAAATGTTAACTTATTTTATTTTTCAAATAATTGTATGAAAAATTAATTTGTGAAACAAAACTTTCTGCGTCCATGTCAGAAAAAGCGTTTGATATTTTTTCTATTTCAATTTCATTAACCAAATCTCTTTTGATGTTTTTATATTTTATGATACCTATGGGAGTTGGTGAAACGCAGCTGTTCCATACCACTTCTTAACCAATTTTTTAATCTTCGCGCATCGATGAAAAACTATATGTACGTTCGCATATTACCAAACTCCCGGGAATAAGACGTAATGGAGCTCAATGTGATATTGAATATAATAATAACCAATAAAATACAATAAATTGGAATGCAAGTTAAGGAAAAAAGTGTAAACCTATAGTAAATTTAAAAATAATAAAATTACATTAATTGATAAAACTACAGGTATTTTAAATTATAAAGACGGGGAACTTGGCTCCCCTTATTCTAGCATCTCAGCTGTATAGTTGTGCCACTGAAAATTATATAAGTAAATTAATGCAAATCAGAAATAAATGGTTAAAGGTACCATATAATATATACTGGGCATTATTCACGACGGTCGTGTGTGAGATTGGAATATTGTGTTGCAAATAAAATATGTATTATTCCTATGAACAATTTGAGGTGAACGCGAGCGACTGCATTCGTTTCATATAGTCCAAATGCAGTCCCGGCGCGCGGTGACTTGATAACATAAAAGTATGCACATAATATTATAGAGAAATTGATATCGCCAAGACCAAAAAATAAATAGACGGTTAGGGTTTGTAACGTAAAATGTCTATTGTTTTTATATTTTCTCCTAGCCCACTCCCTCCCCCTCCCTTTCACCATAAAAAAACATATATGTCTCCATACCCTGCACTTATACATTTTCAATAATATTATAATGATGTGAATTTTTTTCCCCCGGGGCTGTCGGTCGTCGTGTCACGCGAATCCATATTGTACGATCGCCGATAGAATAATTAAAGTATTGTCTTATTCTGAGGTAGGTATTATAATATATAATCGTAGCCTGCGTCCAATGTAACTAAATATACCCAATATAACGAAATGAGGTATAGGTAGTCAATACTTGCCTATAATTATACACCCACAGACTACGTATGAAATTCATAATATTTATAATATTATTGTTATACCGCGAAAACGGGGTCGTGGTATGTATAGTTTTTTTTTTAACCGGCGTTATTATTATATAACCTCACATACCAGCCGATACCGGGCACCAGCGAAACCGAACGGTATTTGGGCGCGTTATGAATTATTATGTGCTGCGAAGAGAAACTCCAACGGAATTTAATAAAACTGTCAAATTGTCAGCTGATAGGAAATAACTATGGGAAAAAACCTATATACTTGTGTGGTAACATTGTTAGGATTTGCTCGAAAAATCAAATATTCTATTATATTATACATATAACATATTATATATTATATGCCTACATCGTATCATCGTATACGTTAATATACTGTGTGTATTGAATCGATATTGTATATTTTTTATTATTATTTTATACACATGATTCATTATTAACGTACAAGATTTTATTCTCTCCGACATTCGAATAAGCCATAAAAATCAATGTATTCATTTCGCTTTAAAGCCCGCGGGGAGGGCCGTAATACGATATCTTAAATATTCGACAACATTGTACCTATTATCTCATTCATACTATTCAATCCCAAATAAATTGAATAATATCAATTTAAATAATCAACCCAGGTATAACACAAAATAATACAATATATTATGTCCGACGGTTATTATTATAGATCATAACGAAATATAACGATCAACAAACTATATAGGTGTTTAAATGTTTTATAATCGATGTAGAAACAATAAACATAACGTAGTCATGACGTACACAGCTGCCGTCTAAAATATTCTAAATTTTTATTGTACAAGTCACCAATGAAAACTAAAAGTTTATTGGTCTACGGGCCCAATAAAATAAGATATTTTGTTTTAAACGTATATTATCACGTGTATATAAAATAGCTGTTATAGTGTTCACTACTTATGTTGAATAATTTTATAATAACAACCTACGACAAACAGTATAATGAATTCATCACGGCCGTCAACCATAATCAGTGGCGACTATCCTATTCAGCACCACATATGAGTAAAACATTTGGATGTTGGTTGAGTGATTAATAATTATTTATTATACAACAAGTCATTATATTATAGTGTAACATAATAATTTAAAACAAAAAAAATTTTGCGCTTTAATCAATCATTGTATATGTTATTGATATAATTATTTTTTAGTAAGTTATGATCATTTTCAAATGTACAAAAATTGAACAGTTTCGAAAAGGTCATAACTTGCTTCTTAATAAAAATATCAATAAAAGCCTCCGAGAAGTCCTATAGCTGGATAATAATCTCCCCCAAGTCAGAGGGTTTCCACACTGGTCGCCCTCCCTCCTCACGTAATTCATGTCAAATCTTAGTTTTAGCTACCAAAATTTGATTATTTATTTACTTATTGTACATAAATTACTGATTGTAAATAAAAAAAAAGTTAATAATCTCACCTTTAAATTTTATAACAATTCACTCTAATTTTAGAATTTACAGAGTAAAATGATTAGTGTGAACGCAATAATTGCCATGTACGTTATTTTTAAGACTGAGACAACGCATGCGTCCTCTTAATCATCCAATTATCCAGTTGTCAACTAAATGCAGCCATCGTTTGTAGGTAGGTAGGACCCCAAAAATATCCTCAGCAACACATACTATTTTGAGGATAGTCACCACTGGTTCCATTGTGAATTATGTGTAGTTCAGTACTTCACTAGTAAAAATAAAATGGCACACAGCAATAATATATTACAAGTGTAGTTGTTCATAAGCCGTAGACCGTAGTTCCGTACTTACCTTTATTATCAATTATATTATTATGGTACACAATTTATCATCTGAATTAATACTAACACATTAAACGCGTCGATAAAATTAAACAATGAAAAAATAGGTGATTATAATAATAATAATTGAAATATTTAATCAGCGTTTCCTTTTTAATTCCATCCGATTCGAAATAAATTTAAAAAAAAAAAAAACATTAAACCGTTCCCAATATGCTAAAAAAATTTGATATTTCGTGGTACATAGTTTTTTATGCGTAGGTCTTTGGAATAACAGCTAAATATCAATATTTGATGAAATACAAATAATAACGATTTCAAAAATGATTTTTGAATTATAAAATAAATTATAGAATGTCAATAAAAATGCAGATAATTGGATGAAGATTTAATATAAATTATTGTACCTATCTTACTCGAACGCAGTCGGTTCACGATTAAAACAATAATAGTAATATATTGTATAGTGCAGAAAAAAATAGTGATGGAGAATGACGGAGTGAATATTATTTTACCGGAAAAAAAAAATAATAATCGTAAATGACACAAGACATTACCACGCAGTGTGTAGGAATGTGTATTCGAGAGTTATCGGGGTTGAATTAGTATTTTTCTATTGAAAAAGATGAGTAATATCAAAACTCAAGAATAAAACTGTCAGTGCGAACGGTGAAATGTCAATAAACTTGGGGCGAGGGTGTCCCAAATAAAAATATGTTCTACGTACAATATTCAAATATAGACGTACAGGCCAATGCTTATAGGTATATTAAAAAAAAAAAAAAATCGAAAAATAAGGGTGGAAATACATCATGATATTTTTTCAGTGAAAAAAAAACATCAGAACATATTTTTATATATTATCTCGAGGCCTCAAGTATGATACCTTCCCACTATATACCTATATATTAATATAGGTACTTCTTAATAATAATTAAATCATTTTCTTTTTTTCATATATATAAACATTTGATCTCCATAGATCTATTCATGTCTGCTGTATAGTTGTACTATATTATATTATATTTTGATTTTATTGAAAACGTATAACAACACGGTCAAAGGGAAAATGTACAAGTCGTTAACTGAAATATTAGTTTTATATTTATATGCATTCATAAAATATAAATCCGTTTTAGCATTTACATAATTACATAGAATCGCATATTTGTATACGTCTAGAAAAAAATATTATATTATCAACGTATTAAACACGCTAATATTGGTAATAATAATAATATGTGCATTAAAAATCTTATAAATTGTCTATATAATATTATGTAGGTAATATGATTGTTCGAATTTCTAATATTGATAATGCGAGTAACGCATATACTTACCCATATTTGAAATGAATAACAGTTACTTACAAAATACAAATACTCGTACGTTTAAAATGCATTCAAATTTATTATTCAATGATAAAATCAAACATAAATGCCCAATGCGGACGTAATATATTATTCAATCGACAATTACATAGGTAGGTAGGTAGGTACACGATATGTACAGCATATTATTACGATAATAAAATCTGTAATTTAGTAAAATAATCTATTAAATAAATACTTTATTCGTATAGCTGATCGTGATTCGTGAATGTATACACGTCGAGTGTTAACTTCTGGCGTTCATTCAATAGCCTAAAAAGTGCTTAGGGACACAAAAAAGACGAATTTACGACAATTTCACTGGGTTTTTTACGTAGTTTTTTTGATTTTCTCGCACAAAATAATGGGAATTTCGCAATTTTTATTTAACCAAAGTACAATCTAGATACAATTTCCAATTGATTTCATACACTACATGGAACTTTTGTAACACGTTTACTGCACACTAAAAGTGTTTTACTGAAAAAAAAGTATAACATACCATTGTAAAGTCGATAGCTTTTTCGCTCTGCTCGGAATATAAAATGGTTATAATATAAAAGCGAGACAAAAATAAAAGAGATAAAAATGATTTAAAATTTATAAATCTGGAGAATTAACCTCTTTACGGAAATTATGGCTAAATCATTTTATGTAATTAAAATTTAAAATATTTAATAAACACGCATCATAAAATTTCAGTAAAAATACATCGACTTTTATTATAATATAATATAGTTTTACTACATAACGATCATATTTTGAATTGTTGATTCAAATAAATATAAATATTGTGTGTCAATAATTAATATTTAATTGAACAATTTCTAAGTGTTTTTGTTGATGTTTAAAATTAATAAGTCGTTTTGTTTTTATGAAAATCCAGACCATTTTTGAATAAACTGAATGCCACTCTGCACTCTGATTCATTACAACATTATAACAATTGTTTTAAAATATAAGACACTTGGACATATGTATAGTCACACCCACTCAATTCCTGTATTACACATTCATTTTTTATTTTTAGTTGAGACTATTTAAATCTTATTAATTATCTTGCATGATAACATATAGTACATATTGTATATTACATTATATCTATTTAAACGTTTAATGTTATTTGTATTTTGGTGAGATGAGTTGTGAAATTGTGAATAATTATTTATAATCAAATTACTTGCTAAACAAAGATTTAAATGCACAAATTACAGAGAGTAGGGACAACACTGTCTACTAAATCACACTATACACATAATAAAATTAGATTATATTTGTCCTAACTGTTGTTTTATATAAAATGTTTAATTCAAGGATATTAAATTTCATCCCTTAACCTATTAATTTGTTTATAAAACATAATTTAGGTATATATCTACTACTTAATTACATTTAATAGTGCTTATAATTTAAATAAAAATAATTAATATATATACAACAGTAATTTTCTGTTTGTTTAGTAAAATATAATTATTTTATTATCATTTTATTTAAAGATGGTATGGGTTTTTTTTAATAAAATATTAATTCATTACTTAATATTTAAAACCGTGTTTAAAATACTTGCTATTAATTTTACTCTGTTAATTACCAGGACTATATATTATATAATAAATAGCAATTATTAGCAATTAAAATATTTATAAGTAAATTTACAGCGGTAACGAATTTTATGGTAGACTTTAATTGATTCGTTCCCGGGAACCTTAAATTGTCCATGTCTTGAGCGTCAGTACTTACCTATATAGGTTAGGTCGTACGGCAAAAAATGTGTTAGACGATAATATTGTTTTAATTTCATTGGTGACATTATTATTAGTATATAATAATTATTGTATATAATAATTATTGTAACATTTATAACATTTTATTACATAATATTATATTGTTAATTTATAATGATTAATTATAATAGTATTCACTATAATATTGTAATATTAAGTAAATTGGACTTTGTCCGGAATAATCAAACAAATTAATATGAATCTCACAGAAAGTGTATGAACCTTGTTCTTAGAATAAGGCGGATGAAATTGGGGATATTTGGTATAATATATGATCTAAGCTTTGAAAATTAAGTAGAACTATAAGATAACGAACTGTATTGATTATATAGTATAGAAAATAGTAAATAAACTAACAGTGGGCGTATATACTCATTATCAGCATTCAAACATTTTTCGGCTAAAATGCGGTAGTTACTGGTTGGTAGGTATGGTTACACCATTATACACGGGAAAATTATTACCACGTAAACGGATACGGTTTTCCTATGAGCATCAAAACTAACGATAAGATATTATTATTTATTTAGTCCGTTATTCGATAGTAATATGAAATATATTTGCGCAATATTATTTTAATGTTTGCCCGGCATGATTTATAATATGTATAAATATAAGCGTTATACCCATTTGAAATTTTGAGAAATAAAAGCGATAATATATAAAAAAAAAAAACATGCAAGTAATGAAAGTTCCCATGGTCATTGATTAAATTATACTTAAATCAACGCCTTGGCTCAGTCATAATGCACGCGATCCACAATATTATACTGCCTTTATCCGTTATGTTATGCACATATAAACATTTTTGAAGGAAGTTGACATATAAAATGAGGATAAGGAACTTATATTTTCTTTAACTAGTAACGATTAATAAAATATAAAATTAAAACAAGGACAAAAACATAGGCTGAGAAAAAATGTCATAAAATTAAACCCATTATAGTATGTAAAGGTTTCCACTATAGTTTTTGGACATGGAAGACCTTTTATATACAAGTATAAAAGTGAACATTACCGAAAAGAGATCTACAGGAGTTTTAATTTATTAAAAGTAAAAGTACTTTTTAATTAAATACCAAATAAAAAATGTGTATTCAAAAGTTGTTTTTTTCTAACTTGAACCAACAACTTGAATTTTAATTTTCTAGATTCTGACGGGGTAGTAGAACATTGCGAAAATTATCGTATATATACTCAACATTCTGCAACACGTGTTGTATACTGCTCAAATAATCGTTAAGGTGATTTCTCTAATAAAATCTTCAACTGCAGTTTAAAATACTTAAAATTTTGCCTATAATAAGCACAGCTTTGTTTGTCGTTATTATATTATTACATTTTTAAGTGTAATTATTTTGGCTTGGCTGTATAAATATAAACATTAAACCAAGTAAAAAATAATAACGAAAATATCGTCGCTAAACAAAAACGTAATACCTACGTATAATTAGTCATATTATAGTATCGAATATAAAATATTTAAATATGTTTTTGTTGAATATCATAAATAATTCATAAATATGAATAATCTATAAAATCAAAATTAATATTTCAAACAGCATTATACTTATGAAAATAAGCAGTTGTATTATAGTGAAGTTGAACGGAAAATAATGGGGAGCTATATGATGGACGACTAATTGTGGGGTCGTCAACTGCAAAGTAACATATTTTGTCACCTAACAATGTAATAATAATCGACTCTTTCCATTAATAGTGTACCTACCTATACAACACAAATGTTTTTTTATTTTAATTGAAGTCGTGAGTCACGTTATTATTATTCGAATAAAAAGAACATGTACTTACTGCTGTTATTAGTACGGTATTTAATAATAATTAATAGTGGGTATATATATATACCTATTATACCTACAATATCTACATTTATGATAAATGTGAGCGCTCAGTCTCTGTTTGGTGCCTTTTAGTTACGCACCTGCAGCAGCAGCGTAAACAAGTGTTAATTTTTATTAAAAAAAACAAAATACCACCTACTGTAGTTCACGCTCACGCTGTAGTTAACACTTGAGAGTATAATATTTAACACACTAATTTAAAATCATTCGCCGAGGAAACAATACAGGCGTAATTTCCAGACAAAAAACCACTGTTGGCCAGTTGCAGTAGATATAGTTAATAGTTATTTCGTCGTTGGCGTATTGTATATAGTGTTATGAGATTTCTCGACGACAATGGGAAATTGGCGAAAATTGCCACGCACGCGTATATTGGTCGATAAACTGTAGATTAGTTACACGCGATTATCATTTAACGGGGTGCCGGTGTGACGGGGTACCCTAAAACCTTTATAGTATTATTATTATTTCGGCGAAAGTAGGTACTATTGCTACAGGATGTGACCATTATTAAAGTAATAATGGTTTTAATTCTTATATAAGTAATTTAATATTATAAGAAATAGGTTATTCAAACGGAACGCCATGTTTGAAAATCAGATTGGATTGAATGGATCGAGTTAAACGCCATATACAGGGTGATTCACCAAACATGCTCACCACATTTTTCTTCAATATGGCAGTTATTTAAAATCTAATTTTTTGAATTTTAGATTCCGAGCGAAGCGATGAATGTATTGATTTTACAATGATGTGTGTTTTAATTTTTTTTTATTTTTGTGTCTGTCATCAGCTTTTAGGACAGTAAAAGTGCTTGGATTTTTTTCAACAGTAACTTTTCTGATAGGAAAGTGAATCTAGTTGGTACTTTGGGGGTCAAAAGTTTTCAAAAGCGACGTGAAAAACAAAAGAAAAATTAAGGAAAAACGGGAATTTTTACGCAAAATCTGTTTTCGAGAAAATCGATTTTGGTTTTTGGTGCAACTCTAAAACAAATGACCGTAAGTACATGCAAATTTGACTGAATGTTTATATTAGCATTTTGTATACACCATAACATTTTCCAAATATTTTGACTTTTTTTGAGCTGTTTACGGACATTTCAGTTTCCATTTTTTTTAGTTTTTTTTTCTATAAATATCAATAAAATTTTATTTGTTAGGTAAAAAGAGTGAAAATTTAATGCAAGGTTCCTGACATATTGTTACAATATCAGTTGAAAAATATTAAAAATACATAGGCACAATTTTTTTTTACAAGCAATTAAAGTTCAAATTTTGACAACATTTATCAAATTTATAATTTAATAAATATTTTGTAGTTAAAAATGTATTAAATGTTCAATTTTTATAGTTAAGGATTGAATATTTAAAACAAGGCTCCACGTAAATAGGTTATATATAAATTATTTTGTTCACAAAGATATCATCAAATATACTTGGTAATATCATAGGCTGACTGACCGTTTTCGCTCAGAATCGTTTTTCTTATACAATGATATTATATCATTGAATTCCAATTTAACACCATCCATTACAGTGACCCACTTGTAACCTACTGTATAGCAGAGCGACATCCACTTACCCACTTTTTTAAATATTATGCTTAAAGACTATATTTTAAAATTATTGGGATTGTTTGTACTATTTAAGGAGTGTGCTGTGGAGATACAAAACCTTTTTTTTTTCAAATGAGAATCCCCCTTTTCAATAGTAAATTGTAAATTATTCGGTGGATAAATTTTCTGAAAAATTTGATGTATCAGAACTAAAATGTAAACTAAACGAGTAGTTTTTGTGTTTTTGAATTTTGTGTTCTAAAAATAAAAGGGACATGGTAATGGATATTGTATAAGATATGTGGGCTATTTGAAAATTTTAGTAATGAATATAAATGTATCAACATTAATAATTTGTAAAAATGTCCCAAGTATAATAAAAACTAGTTACAATATTACGTCTATTATATATTTTTATATTTTATATTTTTAAGGACTGTCATCCTTTGTACAAACATTTTAATAATTAAGAAACTATACTCATTCGAAATTTTAATTAGGTATATCAAAATTTTCAATACAATTATCCACTAAATAACTAACAGTAAAAAGGGTGGTTCCCATTTGAAAAACAAAAGTTTGATTCGACACAGGACACTCGTTAAATATTACAAAAAAATTCAAGAATTCCAAAAAATTGTCCTTGAGTAGGCATATAATTTAAAATTGTTGATATTTATTTATAATTTTTATATTTATTTAAGCATATTTAAAAATTCCAACAACCAGAACTTGAATATATTCTTTATTAAAGCAAAAATAGGGTATATATAATAACCAAAATAGGGTGCACTTGTTTCGTATGCGTAAAATACAAGAGTTAAACAATTGTAAGTCATATATTCCTATAAGAATTTATAATCTAATAAATTGGTCTCTTGTCTCGCAAACAGGATTCAAAAATATGTATTATAGGGTACTGAGTTATAAGTAACCTATAGAGTGTACCATTTTATTGCGGACACATGGTATATAAATGACTTTTATGAACATTTTTTTTTATCAAAAGGCTACAGGAACTTAAATGGATTTAAAAATGTGACTTTTTAATAATTTTAAAAGTCTGCTATAAACACGTGAAAAAAACGATTATTTTATTATCGTTATTTGTTGTTACTAAAAATATTAATTGATATTATAATAATATGATAACTGATAAGTTAGTTGTTACTTGTTGTAATGTAATCGCCGCAACCGTACTTTACAGATTATAGGGTATTTGATGTAACATTCGTAAATATATTAAGAGCTATAAACCAAATATTACTAAATTATTATATAGGTACATTAATGGTTTACCGTAATTTAACGTTTCGACACTTGATGAAAAAAAAAAATAATACGTATTTCGGAGTAATCACATATGAAGAAGCGGGCAAGAATTTGGTCAAATCGACCATTTTTGTTTGATAAGATTTTATGGTATAAGACCTATTACCTATACCTACTATAGGTTATACTTTTGAATATTTTTAATTTATATCACCGCGCGTACCTATAATGTCGGTAGGTACTTAACACACCTATAAATAGTAATGTTCAAATTAAATTCTATATAAAGTATAAAAAAACGATTTATTATGAGATATTATATTATAATATTTTATTTCGTTTATAAGCCATAAAAAAACCATAATATAAGGGAAATTCATTAAGCAAGTTTGAATGCGCTCACTCCCTTTTTTCCTTTAATTATGCATTTATTCATTTTCTGATTTTTAGAACTTTATACAGTAAGACCATGTATTAAAATACTTATTATGTAGTATAGATAAAAAGGCCATTATAATAGGTTAGAATGATTTGGGGCTTTAATGAATTGAAAATTATGGTAAATAAAATTTGTAAGTATATTGACATTTATTAATATTTTATAATTCGTAAAAAATGTCTGAGTATAATAAGTATAGGTACTATAGACTAAATATTATATAACTATTTTATACTATATACTTAATCTATTATTTTATACTAGTATCCTTAGGTAGTACATAAGTTTAATATTTCAGAAACTACTCGTTCAAGTTTGAATTTATATCCATCAAGATTTTAAAAAAATCAACTGTTTAACAATTACAGTAAAAAGGGGGTTGTAATTTGAAAAAAAAATCCTATCACCAGTGAATACTCATTAAACGGTATATAAAATCTACGTATTTTAAAACATGATCCTTAAGAGGACTATTTGTTTTCTCTCTCCGGCCCACGCTCAAAATAGACAAACGCATTTACGCAGAATCATGTTTTTAATGTTTTTGAATATTCTTAAAGTAAAATCATCCATTACAAAAATTATAGAGAATAATATTTAAAAAGATATGACATACTGATTTGTCTAAATATCGTCTCGAAACAGTTTAAAAATCATAAACATCATTTAAATTTACAAACTTTTTTTTTTTTTTGAAAGTCGAATATAAAGTCAATTAATAATAAAATATAAAACCAATATGGCATAATCTCAAAAATATTATCCTCTATCATTTTTGTAGTAGGTGATTTTACCCTAATGGTTTTAGGTGAAAGTGATTTATCTATGCTGCGCGTAGGTCTGACAGAGAAAACAAATGTTGCGCTTAAGTAATAGGTTGTACTGTAATAAACAGTAAGTACTTAAGCATAAAAATTCCAAAAATCAGAATTTATTATTAAACGAAGAAATGGATGGGGGGGGGGGGGATTATTTGTATGACTGTATATTATGGTAATATTATAAACAAATTTGTTATATACCATTTTATTACATTTATTATGGCATAGAAATTGTGAGAATTTGAAAAACCATTACATATAGATACGTGTTATTGTGAATATATACTAGCGATCACTAAAAAAAGTAGTTTCCGGCTTCCTGGGAGTATTGTTAATATATAAATATTGCTCTATGCACTAATTTTTTTTTATTAATGAACGATAGCGGCGCTGTCGAAGTAATAATTTGTAAGCAGCCGATATCATGATGGAGGTGGGTGGGTAATAAGTTACGTGTAAGATACTTTATTGTCAAAATAAATACTCATAGACTATAATAAATGTAACAAGTATTTGGAAATATGGTCTGAGACCTTGGTTAATAATATTTGTAAGTAGGTATAAATATTATTAGAACGTTGTAAATTTGAATTTATTTACATAATGTGTAGGTAGTTGTGCATAATAAAGCAAAATTGAGTATTGACATATAAGTATACCTACCTACTAGACTAAATATTACATTTATTTTATATGATAAACTCATATACTATTTAGCGCTTTGAATACATCGGGATGCTAATTATTGTTATCATATCCAAAGTTGTAATTAAATCTGATAATTTAGAATTAATATCGTTCGTTAAACATAAGCACTAAAATTAATAATGTATGGAATTTGGTAGACATTTCAAATAATGTACCCTGAGTAGGTATAGGTATAGGTATAGGTATAGGTATAGGTGTAACCTAAGTACCTAACGTACATACTCGAGGAGAAGTAATGCTAACGCCGTTCCTCCTCCATCCCTCGATTAACTCGAAAAAAAGGTACCTACATACTGCGAGTTTCAAAAATAAATATTTTAGTTTTTCATAACTTTTGATGCTTGTTTAAAAAAAAAGTATATACCTATTTCAAATGGTTTTAAAACACATGATTTACAGATATTAAATATTAATTTATAACAAATATGTTTAAAATAATTAAAAATATCTAAGGAATACAAAAATAAAAATCTATATATATTTAAACCTAACTGCAGCGGTGTTTAACAACTGTTCATATACCTACAACTAGCTATATATTATCTTAAATAAAAAAATATTAATTCTCCCTATAAGGATTAAATACTTTTAAACCAACACCTGTTTATTCGTGTTAAGACTTAAGAGTTAAATAACTCGCCACGTCAAAGTTTTAAAGTTGTTTATGGTTTTTAGCGTATCCCTATAAAAGCTTTTGTATAATATATATATTATAATAATTTGTTATATTTATCATAATAATATCTTATAATATATAGGACCTACTTAAAATAAGCCTAACAAAGTGCCAACAAATTTGAATTTAAACATCATAACACTTGCAACAATAATAATAGTCAATAAATTGTTTGTACAAATTATTATATATTATTATTTTCATCGCGACAGCGAACCTATATTATGTATAAGTAGTCACCAGTGCTGTGAACTTATTTTGCTCAGTGTTTTCGATTGGACTATGATTTTTTGTTACTCAGAAAAAACGTAAAAATGTTTTCGAGAGAAAAATAATAATTTTGGTTAAGGTATTTCACTTGCCGTAATTATATACATAATATAATATATATATATCATATATATATATTATATTATATGTGTGTGTGTATTAATACATAAACTTACACTTCATTATATATTTTTAATACGTCTTATTATCACTGCAGTTTTGAAATTGTTTGTGTTTTTTCCTCTTTATTATCCTCACTACCAACTCGGCATTCCCTACCAAACAATGTGCCTTTAATTTCAACAGTATTTTTTACTTTATTTATGTTTTCTACATTGTATTTCATTTCTCGGACACGCTGCAAAGCCAGCAGTGCACAGTGCACACACAGTTAAACTTTTTTTTTCGCCTCGAACACTTCTTGATTTTCCACTTTCGCGTTGTTTGCACTATCGCTTGGAAATCGCGCACAAAGCCCGTCGTCAGTCAGTTTCCAAAAATTAAATTTCTCTCCGTTACTCAATTTCCCCGTTGTCCGCGCAAACAACACGATTCGTTTGTGTCTCTCTAATCACCGCGGACGCTACTTCTGCGATGGCATCCAAATTAATAATAGTATATTATTATAGTGGTGAGTTTTGACGGTTCTGTGCGAATATGCCGGTTTGAGAATAACAATAATAGTAATAATAATAATAATATGTATTATGCCTCTGTCGTCGCTTAACTAAATAGAGATACATCGAAGAACGGTTGTTTATTTATTTACGAGTTAGTGAGTGAGTATAAAAGCATAATATTATATGAAACACCTAGGTACCTAAATGTAATATTTTTTTTTGTTGAAAAATTACAAAAATCTCGGAAGACGCGCAAATGCCAACAAACGACTGTGCCGACGTTATTGCGCGTCTTACGACTATACATATATAATCATATTATGTACCTAAAACTGTATTATAATACATGCTGCTGCAGCACAGCGATGCTACTATATAGATACGTATTATAACCTACTGGAGCTCTCTCGGCGGGTTTAATAATTCTCTCGCATCGCCTTGAAATAAATATGAACGCGTACGAACAACAGAAAAAAAAAATGAAAATAAAAATAAATAAAGGACGGGAGGAACAGCGACAACATCGTTGCAAAGTCGGAACGAGTGAACGCCGTCTCGAAGATTAATCGAGCACCAAAAAATTGACATTGGAAAAATACGTTTCCGTCTGTTAAAACGTACTGCGAGTGTTTTATAAAATGACGCACACAATGAACTGCAACGAAATTATTATTATTATTATTATTATTATTATTATTATACATCCGTACACGGCGGCGCATTGTCTGTGACAAATATGATTCGGCACGCAAATAGACGTTTGCCATCGCACTATATAATATTTTGCAGGACGGTACGTCTCGAAATCGCACAGGTATACATTAGCAGGCGGTATACAGTGCTATACCGCAAACAATCTTAAGTGTCATTAAATTTGATACCGCGATAAGGGATTTTTGATCATCATCATCATATTGTTATCATGTTATTAAAACGTCATGCGATGTAAAAGAATAATATAGTATTATAGCTGACAAGGTATAGGCATAGGTTCAGCTGTAATATTTGTATTATATTATTATTTTATCGATCGGATAGATGTGTTGGATAAAGACAAACAAAGAAAAGTTAATTATAATACGAGAGGCTTATTATTATAACAGAACAAGAGCTCCAATTCTGACTTTCACTTTATTTTTTCTATATTGGTGGCAAAGAATAATTGTTTTTAAAGAATTAAATATTTTGATTAGGTATCTAAACATAATTTGGAATAAAAGATTTGAAATTAAATAACACATTTATTACTTTTGAAACATTATTAATATTAAACTTTATTTAAACGTAATTTTAAAATAGTTGAAATTGGAGATGAGTAGGTACTTACATATTATATATTTTCTTTATAAGACATTTTGTTCCTATTTTATTAGATTCCACCTACGTTACCTACTTATATGTTTGAAGATATAGGTATAGACGTTAAAGTTAATTTTGTTGATCCTAAGACGGCCAAAATCATATCATTTCAGTTCGATAAGACAAACAAAAAATAATAAAAATAACTCGAACAGTCTATTGTCGAAACAGCTTGAGTGTTTGGAATGCATTAATGTGTTTGTGTAAAGATAAAACAAAAAATAAGTGGCATTATGCGTAGTCTTTGTGAGTAGGTAGGTAGTTCCGTCGTGTAGAGCTCAATCGACTTTATTCATTAATACGCGATTGCGACGTTGTATCATAGATGTAACGCGATTTTGGTTTAACTTTTTGAAACGATACATTTCTTTCGGTGATAATATGATAATATAAGAAGTGATTATTTCAAATAACGATATAATAGTTATAACGATGTAATACGCCTAAAATGATGTACAGCGCCGATTACTGCGTCCTGACGAACAATTTATTCTATAGTCAGCTATTATACCTGTATCGATTTATTTCTTTATAATATCATTGTCTCTATAACGTTCAGTTTTAACATTTCTTAGCCCATCACGTTTAAGATTGCTCTCACACACTTGTGTGTTCTTTTCACGTCTAGAGACGTAGGCCTCCTAAACGTGTTTGTGTGTAGTGTGTATATTATATAAATATATATTTTGTATACAATGTACGTGTAGGGTTTCAAGTCAATTTCGCACGTATGACCATTCTATTGCGTCATCATCGTTGTCGATATCGGCTTTTGTACCATACAGATATGATAATAGTCAATAGTGTAAAGGAAATCATTATAAATATATGTGTGTATATATTATATAGGTACGGTTCTAACGAGTGGGATAGAAATATAGAATTCTTTTTCACCCTTTCGGGCTATCACTCCAATTCACTATTATAATAGTACGCGTATTATATTGAACTATATTTTCTATTTAATCGATATTTATAGTATTCCACACGATGTTGTTCCCTCTTTACATTTTTTTTTTGTCGCTACCGTTTTTTGAAGCAAAAAATAACTATATAATATAATATATAAACATTAAACACACACAAAATGTCAGCGGCCGATTTTATCGTTATATTTTATTGCAAATGAGAAGGCGCATTAAAGCGGTAGTCTTATGTTTACAAGGACAAGACATAAACCTAAATGGTGTTTTTCCGATTTCCAAAACGGAAGTTTTGCATAACAGTCGGTACATTTCATACTGCTGATATTGCATGTATATCTGTGTAGTGTGTTGTATATTTGTGTGTATGCGTTTTAGCGATTATAAACCTATATAGATTATAAGCAAGATGTGATCAAGCAACCAGCAAGTCTATAATAGAGACAAAAATTGAACCGTTTAAAAAATAATATATAATACTAACCGCCCTTCGTATAAAATAATGTCTCGTAAGAACCTACTTTAAGATAATGCTTTTGGTATTTTAAATTATTTTTGAATATTTTTTTCCAATTGGATTGTTCATCTGCGATATAAAGTCTACCAAATGTATGTTAATCTATATCAAATAACTCGTTAATAAATTTAAAATATAATATTACACAGGTATATATATTATAAACATATATATTTTTTAATTTAAAGTAAAGGCTTCAACATCATGGGTTATTAGCCTACAGTTGAAACATAGAGATAAAACAGATTAAAAAAAAAAACAAAATTAAAATATTTACGGTTGTTTACAATTTCTTGCTTAAATGTATGGTGTGAAAAGATGTGTAGATTGCTTCGGTGTTTTCTTCGTTGAGAGTTAGTCGGAGAGATGTTGGGTGTTGTTGAAAATTGTCCGTGCTTCTGCGTATTTTGGACATCTAATAACAATGTAGTCGATTGAGAGGTTTTCCTTGCATGCGTCGCATACTGGGGCATATATTATATTATACAAAATACGCAAGCAACTTAAAATTCAAATAATAAAAGATGTCATAGTGTGTATAATTTTTTTTATTCAGTCGTTAGATTTGTTTCGACTTGATATAACAATAAGTTGTTTTCTATTGTTTTCGAGCCTTTTTAATTCAACGTAAGTATTGACCAATACATAATTGCTAGTTGTGAGATAGGTCAACAAGGTCGACAGATCGACAAGGTCATCCGTAACATTTTTATCAATCTATATAGTTCCTTCAATTATTATTATATGGTAGGTACAGTTCTTCACTATGGCACAATTGACAATTTTCCATCACTTTTACATTATATTTTTTACTTCTCCAACCTGTATCAAACCAGCACATCTTCATCAGTTTTCTGTCTGTTCGTCTGATTCACTCCATATGTATCCTAACATCACACCTAAAAGGCCTCTGGGGATCTTTTCTCTGTTTGATTAATCATTTATATTTCACATCTACATGAAGCTACACTCCTTCGTAAGTTTTCTTAACTACGCTATAATAATTTTCTCGGTGAGACAATTTTCTTTTTCTTAATAAATGCTGATTTTCTGGTCCAAACCTTTGTTTTATCTCCTCTGCTGTGGTTCTTCCGTCCGACGTCATTAAAATTCTACAATATTTAAATTTGTTTACTTGAATTAAAAGTTATAGTTGACTAAATAAACACCATTCGGATTTTGGAACTTCTATCACAAACTAATAAAATATAGATTTTATTTGAATAACATTTGTATATTATTTTATCAAAAGTGTTGCCTAATAAAAACAAATAAGGAATAAAATGGAAAAATGTGGAAGTGTTCGCTCTCAAGTTGACATCGTGATGAATTCAGATGGATTTTAAGAATTCTTATCGCATCAACGGGTTTAACGGTAGTCGGTACTCGGTCCATTGGAACCAACTTTTACACGCTGTCTTACATGTAAATCAATTGGTGGCGTACAAAACAATTTAGCCGTGACCACTGACTTGTTATTGTGTGAGCAAGCTACATACCACAGATTATACAATCTATGTAGTACACGCACGCGAGTTCGGCACTGGTTCACACCGGATCTGAAAACATCTCACATTAAAAATGATAATTATTAAGCTATAAAAATATCACTACGATAAATTATTGCCAATCAGTTGCTAATTATTACGAACTAAAAATACAATGTTTACTAACGAGGCAAAATAATCTCGTTTTTGAAGCGTGTATTTTATTGCTAGGTTTTCTCGATTTAATTATACCGATAGCTATAGCGAAAAGAAATATCGGCTTATTATTCGGCTTATCAAACTAGTTACTTATTTTAAAAGTGTTTAATTTATTTAATTTTAATAACTATATTCTCCCACAAAATTAAAAATTAGTAAATTACCTATAACGAAAAAGATAGTTTAAAATTTGATCAAGTATATTGACCTGTATACACAATAGTAACTACAACGATACCGAATATATTATCTTACGTGAATTTATTATTCCATCATTACATTCATAACACTGCAGTACAGCTGTTTAATATATTAGTTGTATATTCATACGTCACAAAATTTAAATTAACATAATCATGCATTCATGCGTGAGCACTGCTTTAAAATTTAAGAATCTTTCACGTACCATATACTAAATACAATATATACATATTATATACCTCTTATATATATAATATTTTAACTTAATGGCAAAACTATTTAGTGTATAATGTTATTATAATATTAGAGTTATTGCTTTTATTATAAAGTTATTAATTTATTATGACTTCGTTATGATATTATTTCCACCTTAGTTATATATATATAAAAAAAAATGTAATCCAACGTAAAAAAGAGCGAACTTATAAAACTGAAAATAAAAACGATTCTGTATAATATTAAGAACTTTAATATTGGTTGAATTAACAAAATAAATATAATCTAATGTCTTATATATTTTTAGGATGGCAAAAATGTTCAAGTTACGCGCGTCTGATGCACAAAAACCCGCATGAAACCAACAAACTCTATTATAAACCTTCTAGAAAAAAAAAATTAGGAAGGTAACAAAAGTTTAGTTGAATCCAAACAAATAACCCTGGAGCTCGTTCTTATATATACAGCAGAAACCACACACTGTTGACCGCAACCACATTACACACTCTACAGACTTATAGACATATTATATACCTATACCTACATCCGCTCGACATTATAATATAGAATATTACAACAATAACTACTATATTATATTCTCCACCGAATGTCTTCGAAATCATTTCGAATAAAAACTCTGTGTAAATTGCAATAATTATTGTGACCGTATTATTATTATGTATACCTACCGTATATAATATACACAAATGTGAAAATAGCATACGTAATCAATCTCTGCAGGTGTGACGTACCAGAGTCGAGAATATCATACGCTGCCCGGACTCCACGGCGCATATAAAGGTATTATTTGTAGGTGTAAGATATTATTATATAACTTGCCTACTGTTGGACATTATTATTTAATAGTTTAATACTAACGCTCCGCACAAGACACGATTTTAGTACCTACCTATGGCAAATGTTTAGTACAATAATATTATAATGTCTTCTGCAAATGGGCCTAGATTGTATTACGACCACTACCGCGGTCAAGCGCCTTCACTCATGGAAGACCAACGGCAGCCTTGTAGAGAATACTTTTATTTTCTATTCGGAATACGTATTCGAATAAATTAGTATATTAACGTATTCCGAGTATGCATTCGAATACATTTAAAAAAATATATTAGTATTCAAATACTCGAAAAAGTATTAGAATATATTTTTTTACTCCACTAATATTTGTCAGTTTTGGAATGGTTGGAAGTTAATGTAGATCAATCATATTTCATTCAATGAGAGTAACCATTACTTATCACCTAAAATGTGTCCGATTTTTAATAGAAAAATTTGTTTTGTCATAAATATAAAATATTTTTCGAGTTCAAAAAAAGTATTTTCTAATGAACAAAAAAATACAAAAAAAATTATTCAGAATACGTATTCGAATATTTTTTTCAAAAGTATTTAAAATAGTTCGTTCGATTAAAAAACAATTATTTGTTTTACATTTATTCGAATTTTTTACAAGACTGACCAACGGTTGTATTAACATTTCGTAAACTATACACCGACTGGCAGTCGTAATAAATTTGTATATATTATATATTTATATAGCCATTAGGACTCGGTCCATTTGAAATATCTATTGACTTCTGGTAATATGTTATATGAAAGTAAACATGGACGGTTTATTGTGATTGATATTATCAAACTTGTTTACTCAACAATAAGTTCATAATAATAATTACAACGGTACGAAACCGAATACATAAACCACAACTCGCATAAGCGTGACCTACAAAGTTGTTGCGAAGAAAACCAGATGAGTGTTAAATTAAAAGTATAAAAATATGTTACACGTTTATGCTGGAAATAAAAAATAGGGCGGACGCATACGTTTTATATTATAGTCTTGACATTTCTTCTGAGCCCGAACAATGGATATGAACCATAATATATAGGTTTATGCCGGTTTTGAAAAAAGTAGGTACTTACTTACCAACGTATAGTGTTATAAATTATTTAAAAACAATATCATGAGGTACTAAATTTTTAGAAGATTTTCATTTCACATTATTATTTACTTTAAAATCGATTCAAATCACTTATGTAACACTAGAATATAAAGCCTTTAAAGGATCGTTTATAAATAGTACAAGTTTAGCCATTTAGATGATATTATAAGATATATATATATAATATTAAAACGGTAAATCCTAATACTTAATTTAATCAATCTGTAGTGCTATACCTATATACCTATATACCTATATCGCTGCGTTATGATACATAATATTTTATGGAGGTTATTAGGGTCACACTGAAACTTATTATCACAAACACGTATAGTTTTTATTAAACTTTTACACCTCAAAGTCGACACGATATACAGCAGTTAGAAAACATTATTATTATTTATTATACGAGCAACTTGTATATAATATAACGGCGGATGGGATGTAATTTTTTTAGCATAATATTTTAATAATCAAGGGGTGTATTGTGATCGTGCGTATTTGCATATACTTATAGGTAGGTACACTGCACACCGTTCGATTATTTTTCTTGACGTGTGACTCATATAAAGATGTACAGAAAAACCTGTCCCAACATACGCGAAAAAAAATTGCTTAAATGTGGCACTAACACACAATATTATTATTAAATCGATATCCTCAACGCACATCATATTATTATATTTAACATTCGCTTGTACTACTAATAAGTAATAACTTATTATATATATATATATATATATATTATATATCGTTAACTAAACTGTAATCAATGTTTTGTTTAAAACATTGTAAATTAAAAAATTCAATTTCTTAAAAATAAAAGTAATAATTTATTTGTTTGTCAGAATTAAATTTTACTATTAAATTCGAAATAATAAGTACCCATAGATGCCCAAAAGCTTATTTTAAAAATCTAAATCAATGATTTTTGAACGTCGATCAAATCGTATTAAACAAAACCATTTGTTTAAAACACATTTTTTAACCCTGCTAATAAGAAATAATGGTAATGACGTGTTGCTTGAAAAGTATAGGTACATCATTCCGATTTGAGTGCAGAGTGTAGACCTCAGTTTTTTTGAAACCAGATGGTGGCCCGTTACCAGACAATATCGCTTCAGACGGCAATCGTAACATTTTTCAGCGGTTTAGGTACGCAGGGCAGTTTAATGTGACCAAACGGACCATATTAGGGGGATTTTCCCGCTTTTGAAATGTGCGTCGGGATTCCCCCTTTTTAAACGATCACGCTTTTGTGTCGCATTCACGAAAATTCAAAATGTTCATTTATTTTTTTGTATTGGTTTTAGTTATACAATTGACCACCATAAAATGAATTCAGCCATCCATGGTTTATATATAAAGTATAGTATTAAAAATATGTTATTTTACGAAATGTTAAAATTATATAATACCTATACCTATACTAACGGGCTATACCTATCTAGTTCAATTATTTTAGGGCCTCCAAACTGATTTCTACTCAGTGAAGCTTAGTAATCTTTTTGATATCAAATAAAAATAAAATAAAAATTAGTGCAGTAATTAATTGGTTGGTACTAAAGCGTTTCATAACTTATTTATCCTATACCTAGCTAGGTATAGGTAGTTTTTAAAAATGGTTAGTGTCCCCATTTTGGACATGTAAAATTATGATCACACGAGGGTGGGTATATTTGCATATAGTAGAAATATTCATACCATCCAGTTATGAGGTTTATTTTTCGTTTTCATCTCTATACAAGCACAATCATATTATATTAATTTGTCATTGTTTTTCTTTTGCTCTGCTCGTAGTCTTTTGGGACGAACGTGTTTTTGTTTTTATCTTCAATTTCGGAAGTCAGTGTTGTAGGTACTCGTACTTCTACTATCCAGGCTGACGAAAAATAGCATTTCCCACCTGTCAAAATAGTCAGCAAACAAAATACTATGGCCCGCCGACGGTAATTAGACTCATAAATTCTAAGGATACTTAAGACGCCCACGGGAAAACAACAAACGTCGAAACGGCTACCTCTTATTTATTCTAGTACACAGTTCTTGTTGTATATATAATATATATATATGTTTGTTTTGGTTATTTCGGGAGCTTCTCTGAGGGCTTTCGAAAAATTAAGAACACACTCCTATGTCAATGACGAGTAGAATGCTAAATTGACGAAACATGCGTTTACGTGTATGAGTGTATTTATAATTTATATAGAGAAGACTTAATCGACGGCGTGTAAGAAAGACATTTACCTATATTAACACTTTATAATGTGTTCAACATGTATTCTATTTTCAAAAACCGCCTTCAACCGGAAATAATTGTAATGTAAAATTAAAATCTAAATGCTGCTGTAATGGCGGGAAATATTTATTAAACGCGCCTATACTGAGTCTGGTAACATTTTTATTATTATTATTATTCTAGCCGGTGTTCGCTATAATACAACCAAATGGGATGTTTGTAAAAAAATGTCTTATAATGAAATGTATTAATAGTATAAATAAATACTAAACCATTTTATGGCAATAAACATTTAAATCTAAATTTATACTATTTGAAGCATATTATTTATAAATAATAACAATTTAGTACCTAACAAATATAGTTACTAATATTGAGATTTCTTATGCAATCAATGATTTGATAATATAGGTAGTATTATGTAGGTACTGAATTTGAGAAAGCTTTCGATACACTGAATCAAGGAATATACACGCAAATTAGAAACAATTGACATTTTAAATCTACTTCTTTTTTGGTTTCATTAATTTTTAATTAATAGGTGAAAAATTATAAAATATACAAATGTTTGATTAAATACTATTCAAGTACCTAACTATTCGGGTGTGCCTCAAGATGACCATTTATCGACACTCATTTTTCTCTTATTTATAAAATATAATTTAATAAATGTTATATAAAATACCCAGGTATTCAAAAATATAACTTTTAACTGATGATGCTAAACTTTGAATCTAGTCAAATGCCCTCAGATGCTACCTGTTTTGTATCCGATATTGATAGTTTCGTTAATTATTCAGTGTTGATTTTTATCTAGAAAAAAAAATCTCATACTAAACAACTATTCAAATAGAGTAATTCAATTAATCATTGTAGTCTTAAACGAATGAGTATAGTAAAAAATTTAGGAGTGTTATTTGACTCAAAGCTTGCTTTCAGTGTGCATATATACAGCACATAAAAAACAAAGCTTTATAAAATTTGTATTTCTTGAAAAGAATTTCACTGTCACGGTGTTTTAAAAAACAGTTTACATCTCTCTGTGTGTTTCTCTCATCTGGTACAGCGATTCTGTTTCATAAAATCAACAATTAGAGGGGTCAGTACAAAATAATTTTCTTCACTATTTGTCTTTAAGTGCAATTTGCATAGGCGATAGGCCTCCGCACTCAAGTTATGATTCTATTTTAAATTTTATTATAGAATAGATACATTAGAATACAGAAGAAAAATGAGTATTTTTATATTGAAAAAAACTAGTAAAAAATTAAAAAATACTCAATTACTCTCTCACTAATTATTAAATATTAATATCTTAATGTCAATGGGAAATAGCCTAAACATAGATATTTTTAATTGTACAAATTGGAACAATTAAGTTTAAAATCAATTAAATTTTACTATTTATATTATTGTTTTAATTATCCATTAGATTCTTGAGGAATGAAAATAAAATACTATCGTTGTATGTTGTTAGTTGTTATAATATTAAACTATGCATTAATTATTAATAGTTAATTCATTACATAATTTCAATGGATATTTTTTTATATTATAATATAATATGGAGTTTTTTCTCCGAAAATAAAGGATTATTATTATTATTTATACATGACTTATTATAATATAATTACCTTATGCCCCATCAGTTATTTGTCAAGTATAATAAATTAAATATTAATAATCAGTCATACATATATTATAGGTACCCACCTTATTTTAAATCTATTTTATTTGTTGTATACCATGTGTAAGTAAGCATAGGACCAAAAATAAAATAATATTTAATTTTGAAGAAAAGCCAAAATCATAAGAACAGTGTATTGGAAAATGTTAGGATTTGGTTGTTCGGTACTTAGATTATTATTTATTTATTTTTTGAAAGTTTCTATTTATTTGAAATTATTATATATCAGATATGTGCTGACTATTATACTAACAATAAAACGTCGATAAAGTGGATTTTAATTTGGGCGCAGAACAGAACCATTTAGCATGACTGTTTGGGACTTGGCTCTCGCAGTCACACTACAAATATTTGCAGTTAATTCAACTGACATTTATGCTTATGTCGTGTGTGCGTATTTTAAATAACATTTTTTTGTAACGTTAAATTAAATTGAACATTATACTTTATTAACAATTTATAAAATATGATTAAATATATTTATTTTTTTTATAGTAGGTTATATAATAATATATTAATAGTTAATATAAATTATTTGACCTACCTATATTGCTATGTTTAATTTTAAAAGAATGATATACATTTAATAACTATAATTGAAATAATTTTGCTGTTTACTTCATATAAGCTATAAACTAATTAAAAACTATTCGAAATGTCAAAGTTATCTGCCTCTTTTGATATGATATAATATAATAATATATTTTATCGACTTTATACTGTCGAGATCGCTCGTGCAATGTGCACATCATACTACGCATTAATTTATATCATCACACTAAAAATATTAAAATTTTTAAATTCTAAACATAATAAATAACTTTTTATTGTAGCGTTTATGGTCTTAAGCTCCTAAATCTTAAGTCGTAACGTACCTATCTATAATAAACTCTTATATGCAATATTATTATAGTATCGTGTTTTTTTAACACTCAATTTGGTCTAACTCGTGTTCAAATTACTAATAATATAGTAATAAACAATTATGTTTCATATATTCATAATATGTACATTGTACAATATGTAAAACACACAAAAATGGCAATAGTCCGTTTGAGAATAATAAATTATTAAATTAGTTTGAATTTTTTAAAATATATTATTATGATGGGGTAAAATATAAATAATATTATATCTATATTATTTTATTATGTACCTATTTCTTTCATAAAAGCAATTGAAACTGAAAGGAAATCTTTAATTATTTTTGTAAAAATGATTTGTAGGTAAGTAGGTATACTAAGTAATATAGTATAGTTGTTACCTAGCGATTATCCACTCTTTAAATCATTAACAATAAATATTAACAAAATTAAACTTCTTTTAACACATTCACGTTTAATAAATGCTTGTTCAAAGTCTATTATTCAATACAGTTAATTGATTATTTTAAACGTTTTATAACGTTCTAACTAAAAATACAAACATAATTTTCAAGTATGAATATAGTGTAGGTATAGATATTGTATTATATTTTTCTTACAAAGAAGTGGGTGTACAGTATACACTGTAACTATCATATTATTTAAAGTGTTTTTTTGTTTATAATTAGTATTTCAGTCTATTATTATGTCTGCCTGCATAATTTAATTTATGACTCAAATTCAAAACATGAAATTAAAATTCCAATAGGTAGTGAAAATTTGCAAATCGTGTTTTCCTTTAAATTTTCAATACCTTTAATTTTTGTTATTGATAAATAATCACATTTGAAAACAATGTACCTAGGAGATACTAATTTAAAATTATCTTTATATATAAATAGGCAGGTACCTATATAATATAATTTTATTTTTATGCCAGTGGCAGTAAATTATACTTACTAACTACCTATATATTAAATTTTTTTGTTTTATATACCTTATACTAAAAACAAGCAACAATACTAATCAATCTATCAGTATGGATACATTCTATACTTACATCACTTCATGTTATTTTAATTACCTACTAAATTACTGTCATACAAATAAATTACTTATTATATTATATCGTAAATATTTCTAGTAATAAAAAAATAATTATAATAATCCAAGTGATAAACGAAACACGTGTAGATTATAATGGGTGGCGATTATGTATGATTAAGGCCATAAGGGTGGCGTGAAAAAAACAAATAGAGTAAAGGAGGAAGCGTACAATTATAGTTTGATGAAGATAATAATATTGTGTTCTAGACTTGATTAAAGCATTAAGAAATACCGAAATACTTGAGTGTTGGGAAAATGTTAAGTTAGAACATTTTAAGAAACAACCATTGAATATCAATATACTTTGTGGATTACTTTCAAAGATAATGGAAGGCGCTAACTGCTAATACGCAGATTTTGAGATTTATAAGACTTATAATAGTTCTGTGAGAAGTGAGCAAATCAGAGCTTATACCGTTTATGAGTGATTATAACGATTTAAAATGACTGTAAACGAGTAGTGTACTTAAGTACGATTGCTAAGATGTCCAATAGGCTTTTACATAATATCTTGTATTCAAGTTATAATCTATGATGGTAGAATTTGTATATTTTTTTAAAAATATGAATTTAAGAGGACATTTTTAAAGGGTTTTTAAAATTACAGCACCTACTTATAGTGTTTTCACTTTTCTAGGTAAGAAGAAATGACGAGAAACCTTTTTACTATTGGCTGAAAAACTTTGATTATAATAGAGGTAAGTACCTACATAACTACATATGTTATTAAGTATTAAAGTTTCTTTGTATAAGACTGTGAAATATAATATCTGTTTTTCTTATGCGTGTCCATGCAGTCATCCCAATATAAGTATAAACATTTCATCTGTAGATTTCTACTCTACACAATTTATTGATTAAAGAAACGGGCAATACTAGGTTATAGAATAATTTATCAACCCCATTTTAATGTAATATCTACAAGTTGATTTCAAGTTGTGTTGAACTGCGAATCTACGGTGGGTGTAGAAATGCAAATTGAATTGGAAATCACTCGCATAAACATTTAATTCTCACACTGGCACTTTCTCACTCTACGCGTAACAGAAAAACATAATGTAATACCTACCTATTTTGTTTGATATTCTATATTTATGAAAAAAAAAAATGTGTGTTTTAAATAAATATCTCTGCCTAAATGTTAGAGCAATTATTAAAGGGAGAGAGAGGGGAGGGATAGGTGCTTACCGGTATTTATAGAATCGTCGAATGTATTTCTATAACAATCTAACATGTAGTATATACTTATATAAAGTTATAAAAAGAATTGAGTTGGCGTATATTTCTGTTTTGTTTTATTATTTGATCATGAACCATATACCAATATTGTACCCGAACTAATATGAATTAGATGTTGAAAAAATAAAACGTTTGTTTAGTAGTTATACCGATAGTTGGATTTGTTTAAAACAAATATAATATAAACCTAATTCAACAATTTCAAACCTATATTATATGATTTAATTTTATAGGATATTTTTTTTGTGATAAGAAAATATACCGTGGAGTGTGGGAGGTAAATAATAAAATATTTTTACTAAAATTTTCTAAACATACAATAATTTTAAAAATATTTTCGTTCTTTTTGAGCAATTTAGCGACACTTGAAATTTTTAGTGTTTCGACTATAATTACAATATGTTGATCAACATTTTCAGGCTCATTCAAAATGCTTGAAAATGAATTACAAGATTCCTGTTAAATCGCACATATTGAGAATTAAATATATTCACATAATTTTTTTTTATAAACGTTTCAAGTTTAAATTTTGACAAAATCACAAACATTCTCAAATTATTTTATAGTTATAGCTAGGTAATTTCAAAAATTTCTATTTTAATAGCTCAGACTTGAAAATGAAATACAAAGTTAGGTACTCACAGCTTGTTCTCGCAGCAATTTTGAACTATCAAAAATACATTAGTACATTTTTTTTTTAATGAACATTTCAAGTTTTTTAATTTCGATTACAGCCGCTTGTCTTACCTATAAGACGTGAAAGACATTGATAAGAACCACTGTATTATATTTACTGCAGTAAGTACATTTAAATGCACTCAATAATATGTAAAATAGTGATATGTACATGTAGAATCAGAGTCTCCATTCCAGTGTCCCCGAGTCACACGACTGGTCGAATAATTGGATGTGCTGAATAAACACTGAGCTGGACGACTAAGTCGTTTACGAGGACATAGGTACTTACACGACACAGGGAGAACATTATTTTTCATAATAACTTTTGTAAGTTAACCACATAATTAAAATTATATCTCGCCAAATAAACTCTTATCTTTATTTTATTTGTTTGGAAGTCTATCACTTTTTTGTCAAACTTCGTAACAATATATTATTCACTTTTTGCCGTCCGTCGTTATCTATAAAATATGTGTAAATGTGTAATTACCATTTATAAAACACGTGTTCCAAATATACGAATTTCCCGCGGGTTAAAAACATAATAACTGTTGTGATATGATAACCTAATATTATATATTTTAATATTATGCATATTGTGGAAAAATATGATCAAGTATCACGATTTATGGATGCATCGAAATTCGAAAGATACCATTGCCCATTATTGGCATACAATCGCTGAATTGCGTAACTTACATTTCTTTAAACCATAATTTGTACCATAAACTATTTTGTTTTCAAATATTGTTATAATTTATGGCACACGATTAACTATACTGACAAATAAAAACCATTCATAAACCATATACGTTATTATCTTTAAAGATTTAAAACGACTATATATTATTATTATTATTATTTACTTTTAATCATTTTTATTACTCCAACAATATGTATGATAGACAAAAATATCATCATTCATTTATTTTCCGTGGAAAAATATTGAACAGTTATATTCAATATTAATTGTATGCTATCTTGATTCTACAATTAACGACAAATTTTTATTTCTATTTAGATAACACATTTTTACGTATTGTGATTTTTTTCCAAAGAGTGAAATACCTAATGGCTAATTTTTTACACGTGCTCGGTCTGTAAAAAATAATAATTACAATAATGGACAACGACTTCTAATTACGACCCTTCAACACAATAGAGTTTATACGGCACAATATAAATTGTAATTATGATTCGATTACGTAAAAGTTCTTATCGGTATTTTGGTTCTAGGAAAAAAAGGTCGTTATCAGCTCGCGGTCGACCCGTTGATTGGAAATGCGTCGTAATAAACGCATCTGGCAGATGGTACCGATTGTACGAAAAAAAATTATGTATATTGTATATATATTTCAACGACGCGTATTGTCATTATGAAATGTGTCTCTTTATTATTGTAAAAATTCGATTTTGCCATGCGACCAGATTCGAAAAAAATTACGGTTGCGACTGGAAATGAATTCCTCTGTACCTATCCTAATAATAATAATTACGCTTGTTATAGTCGACCGACAGACTAAGGACCAAAACTACTACCTATAATGACAGTATATTTCATATACGTATCATACCTACGGTGTATGAAGTTTCCGCATTAACCCACAACACGTTATTAAAGGTTACCGTGAAAATTCAATATTATTCATATTATCGTTTTATCATATTTTTTAGCCGCAAGACGAGTGTGAGATGACCTCGTCGAGTTTTAGCCGCGGCCTGTGCGAGTGTCGACTGAACACTATTTACGAATATTTTTTAGTCACTGTGGAAAACTCTTTGAACGGGTTGACCACTACGCGAGCAGAAGTGTACACCGTAGACCGTATAGTACGTAGAGTGGTGGCAACAGCGAAAAAAAAATCTCGTAATAAATAATAATGTATTTCCAACATATTACCTTGTCATAAAAAATTCATGGTCGACAGAATTATCACACAGTCGCTGTATATAGTTTATATCCACACATGTACGTAAATTCGTGTTTTTTTTTTATCCTAGTATAATGTTAAATAATAGTATGTGAAAACCATATTTTTCAGTAATTTCCGTTCGTGAAAAAGGTTGTATGGAAATATTATAAGAAAACCATAAGAAAACTACATGATTCTTGATATTATGTATGTTTCTGTATCTGAAATGTAAATGTGAAATATCTGTCTGGACTGTAGTTAAAAATGTTAAAACAGTTACAGCTGCAGTGTCAGTGTGGGAATTTTTTTTTAATAATTTAACTCATTGTTTAATCTTAACAATGCAGTATATTTACTGTTAATTCTTATAAATAAATTTGTACTATATAAATCGGCATAAATTAATTTAATAACTGTAATATTATATTATTATAATTTTGTGATTTTTGTAATAATTATTTTTGAATCTTAAATGTTTATAAAAACTGTAAGAAAACAATAGATTGGACAAGATGCAAATTTCAAATTAGTTAGTTTTAAAATAGGTACTGAATATAACGTATATAAGTTTGTGAATGTTTGTGTTGAATGTGTGCACAGAATTGCTTAAATTTGTGAACAAACTATGCTTGTTAAAGTCCTGTATGGAAAATATATAGGTAGTAACTGTTGAGGGTTCTTTCCATGCAATACAATAATTTTAAGCAAGTTTTGTTTTGTTTTCTCATCTACTCGACTTCGTTGAAATGTTTACTTATGGAAGCCAGTCGATAAATTGTGTAAAATTAATTTTGTGTTCACACTGCTGTGCTCGAATAAATTTGATATTATGTTAAAAATGACAGTACAACCTTTGCTTAAAGTAATTCTACTTTAACCTTTTGTAAACATGTAATCTTTGTTTAGTTGAACTCATAAAATATTTTATAAAACTAAAAGCTTTCTATCGTAAAAAAAAAAATAGTTGGAAAAAATTGTAAAATCTTGTATCGTTATTGTTTGTATAATGTTTACAAATTATTCAATTTAGAGCTAATATAAGCTAATTTGGTTTTAATTATTCACTCATTTAAATTGGGTGAATATTTTTCTTTTTTCACATTTTTAGATTTTATTACTATCCTGCTATTACATATACCTACAGTTAATAAAAAAAATGCTTCTTTTCAACTATCTGTTCGATTTATCGATTTAATTTTGCAAGAAAAAAATCAAAATATAACTGTTTTAGTATATTGTTAGAAATTATACATTTGTTTTTGGTTAATATAATATTAATAGATGAATATAGTTTGTACTATAAGAATAGTTAACTGTAGAGTGTAGGGACACCAACATGGTTAACTACAATATTTGTAAATACAAGTCTACACTTAAGTTAAGTGATGTGTGTAATCATTGGCCACTAAATAAAACACCAGCAAAGGTATTCGTAATTGTGACCAGTGGCATATTTAGGGGCCTCAGGGGCGCATTTGCTTTGGGCTCGAATTTTGAGTATTATAAAGTAGTGCCGGTGCTGAGGTTAGGTTAGGTCCTTACCTCAGTAATCATCCAATACGATGATTTATTTTTGTTTTTTTATACTATATTATACGTCAATCATATTAAAGTTGGATATGTACCTATATTTTAAAATAAATGTTCGATAAAATAAAATATTCAAGATGATTCACCAAGCATGTTTACCATTTTTTTTTCCAATAATGGAGTTATATAAAATCTTATTTTTGGAACTTTTAAACACAATATTTTTAAATTCTTTAGATTTTTTTGTATGACAGAAGGAGTGTTTTATGGAGATAAAAACATCTTTTTTTAATGCAAGAACTCCATTTTCTTTTGTAAACTATTTAGCAGATATTTTTTTGGAAAATGTTTACCAATCAAAATCAAAATTTAATCAAATAGTTTTGAGTTATTTATCTTTGTGTATACTAAGGAAAATAGTTTCATGGTAAGAAATTGGTTTGGAAAATGTGTGGACTATGATAATTTGAAAATGTTAGTGATTTATACTAATCTAGTAATCCATCAACATTAATAATTCGTAAAAATGGTCCAAGTATAATGAATTCTAGATCCAATACCTATTATATCTGTCTTATAGTTTTGTGAAATCACTTTTAAAGACTATTATCCTGAGAATAAAATTTTTAATAACTGAGAAACTACTCGTTCGAATTTTGAATTAGATACATCAACATCAATATTTTCAAAAAAAAAAAATATCCGCAGAATAATTTACATTAAAAAGGTGGGTTATCATTTGAAAGTTTATATCATCACAGGACACTATTTAAGTAATACAAAAATATTCGGGGATTAAAAAATAACAGTCTAAGTATATTTGAAAATTTCGAAAATTAGAATATGAATGATTGTATTTCTTTTTTAAAGAAAAAACTGGGGGTGAGCATGCTTTTGGTCTAAAAGCATCCTGTGTAAAGTTTCAAAAGTAAAATTTTGACTGCATACTAGTTGCGTATTAAAGACCATTACACAAAAATGTCGAATCCGAATCATATGGCACGAGTTTTTGTACGTTGTATTATATCCAAGTCACAACCCAAGTTTATTTGCATTATTTCTTAATTGTGGCTCGATTAATATTTAGCATTTTAAAATGTGTCTATCACATATTCGTACCTATAATATTATCGTTGCCGTTTAATAATAATAACATTCTATAAAAAAGGTCGATAATCATATTAATAGGTTTATTACATATTATTACCTATTATATTAATGCTTTATTGTTCATAGACATTTCTAACAAGTATCATAATATCATATCATATTATTATCGTTGACTGTTCGATAATGACAGTTACAAATTAACAAATGTCAATCTATAAAAAAATATATTAAACCCGTTTTTACAAAAACCATGGTACCAAAAAAAAAAAAATAAAATAAACCGATTTAAAATAAAAACAGTGAAACAACATTTTTAAAATACCTGTAATAATAATCCTACAGACACTCTGTAAAATGAAGTCCTATAGTATTTAATATTTATTTTTATGTTTTTTTTTTATTAGTACCTAGGTATATGTATGTAACAAAAAAAACAGTCAGTTGACAGTTCTCATATTTTTCTACTGTTTACTTTCACGCTTTCACCGCTATACCATTTAGCCAATTTTTTTTTAATGTGCTTATAAATAATTATAATAAAAGTTAAATTTGTAAACATTACATTGTTGAATTACATAATACAGTTTTCGGTCAATAAAATACAATAATATACAATAATTTCACACATAATTACCTATTACAAAATTATTATAAATAATCGCATTTATTCTGTGATGTGGGGTCTATATTAGGTACCTAGGTTATATTATATTATATCTTTGTTGTACACAAGGCAATAATCGATAGCATAATAATAAAATAATAATCATATAAAGTACCTAACATAAAAATAATAGTTCAGTATCTGGGCAACTCAGCTGACAGTTCTGTTATTAATTACTAATAATAATATTTGTTGTGTTTAATTATAATTTATTAGTAAATTTAATATTGTCTAAGTAATCAATCCAATATATTTGTGGAGGATTACTTATTACTCTCTTCTTGTGAATGCGAATTCTTTGCTCGAACTAAGTATTTGTTGTACATTTTTTTATTTGTTATCCTCAATATTAACTCGGCGAGGTCTGTGGTTGGGATTACAAAACGTATTAGAATATACTGTAAATAAATTGGAAATTATGACGCAAGCTCCACAGTTTATTCAACACATTTCCAATATACATTTTTTTATTGTTTTATCTATCCTAAAATAATAATTATTTAAATAAAGAGCAACTGTCTTTTTCGCTGTGTAGAAATCTATTCAATCGATGTTATTATTATAAGCTTATTATTTTATTTTATTTTGATCTTGAGTCCGGAAACTATTTCCATTAGTTGTTTGTCAGAGGGTGGGGGGGGGGGCGATTGGATTGAAACACGTCTGTGTATATGTGGCATGGATTTCTCACTAAAGACCCGTGTAGCCATCCCCTCGTATCCACCAATGCTATACGTCACCTTATAAAATTATGTCCATGATCATGGTGTTATTTAAACATATTAAACATACTGATAGAACAGGAGGGTTATATGTAGGAGGGCGGAGAACTTCAGTTCCTACAAAAAAATGTGTGCTATTTGCGCCCATGGCAATGCGTATGCCCCCCCCCCGCCAAAGACATTTTCATTGTGTAAAATTAGTCACACTCTCTTTCGTGGTGTGCACAATATTATGAACAAAAACGGTACGGTTTGCCAAGTATTTTCGATCACATTTAAAACATAAACACGTTGGCAAGATTTGTTGGGCGTGGGCCTTAGAAGTTCAGCCCTGCACGCGGGCACGCAGCTATAAGAAAATATTATGTTTAAGATTGTTGAAATGTTATTTAAAAGTCCATTAATAGTATATAATTTACGCTAAGCATAAAACGGATTTTATCGTTTTCAGTACTGTCTGCAGGTAACTTAAAACTCCTTTATACATAGCGCAGTTACTATACCAAAGTGAAATGGGATATTCTGACAGAATCTATTCGCACACCGATATAATAGTAGGTAGGTACATTCGAACAAATTATGGTCTTTTCATTTGAAACTTGGAAGGACGTATGAATTTAAAATAATTTGAAATCGTTTATAGTCGTAATAAAAAAAAGGTTTTAGGACCGAGTTAATTTTGCACTTACCAATGAATAAACGATGTAATACGTTGTGTGTAAATATAAAAAGGATAATTTTCTTTTTAGAAATTAATTACTTATTCATTTAATGTTTATTTGTTTATTAGCAGACTTAACTCGACAAACTATTCTAAACTTTAAGTGTTTATACATAAATAATCAATGATCTGTTTCATATATTCATTAATAAGAACGCTGATAATTATTTTCCTGTAAAGTTTTATCGAAGAGTAATAGAACGTTTAAAATGCTCGATGTGTCTATTCATCACTGGGGCACTGAGTTAATTCAGTTTGCAGTACATCTTGTACACTAGTGCATCAGAAAATATTTACAACTTAGGGTTTTACTATACCTGAAGTAGTAAATTTCGATATTTTATAAGGCGGTGCAGCTCCGAATTCACATCCTGTATGCAGTGGAGCAACTAGGGGGACTAGAGGGGCATATTCTTTATTTATTTAGATATAAGTCCCCTATGAGTTATTTTTAATTAATAGTTTTGGTAGATGGGTTTAGATAGCCCCCCTCCAGAATTTGAACCCTAGTTGCGCCTATACCTTTATATAGATAGGAAACTACCTTAAGTAATATTATACATCGTTATCGGTCACAATAATTGTGAATTGTAATATAATAATTAATAATACACGATGCTGATCTGGTATGCGCTAACTACAATAAATAAGATTAATACAATAAAAAAATTGTAATTTATTATATACTCTATGAATAATAATATATTTATATATACGTCCGAGCGACGACTATGTAATATATTTAATGATTTAGTCATATTATAAACGAATTATTTATACTTACCTCACGAGACCATTTTTTTATGAAGATTTTACTCGGATTTCCAAGCCTTTACAATTTACAAACATTATACCTACGTAAATACAATAAAATATTCAAAATGAGCGGCCTATGTATATGTGAGGGACCTGCACTGAATAATACAGACGCGAACCTTTGGGAAAACAAGTGGCGTATTTCGCATGCCCGGAATTGATATGGAGGTTTATTGTTTGGCCGACATTTTGTCACACTGCATAATATATTATCACTATAAACGTGCGTTCATGGAAACGGTTCATTCGGATCAGACATGCGACCAGATAATTTGATAACGGTTGGTGGCCACAAAATATGTTCGCACGAGACTGACGATGAGCAATGACCAACCGAAAGTATAATAGAACACAGATGTTACCAAACCGTGGTTAGTACTGGTTACCACAACGGTAACCCGGGTTTAAGAAGGTTAGAAGCTCACTATAATGGAATTCGCGATATTCCGGCGAGGTTCTACACCCGCCCGTTCGCTGCAATAAGTATGCGTGACCGAGACGATCGTGACCGTAATATTGTTTTCGGCGCGCGGGGTCGCAGGGATCACCTGCAATTAATAATATTTTGCTGGGCCACTTTAGGATAGTTCAGGAAGTTTTCTGGAGCCATCAAAATGTAATGTAGGTACATGACTATCTGAAGAAAGTAAAGTCAAAATAAAAAGAACAAAATTAAAATTAATGTTTACCTTGGTTAATTCACCATCGGCCACGGTCGAAAAAGCTGACCGACAGATTAGATATTGTATATATATTTGTTCAGAGATAGATATCCTCAGAATAGTACTCTCATTCACTTACAAAGGATGACTGCATTTAGTTGAAAATATAAGATACTTGATACAAATCATACCCATGTTATTCATCCATGAATATTGAATATAATATATATTCTGGGGTTTGAAGAAGTCACTCAGTGAAAGCACTACCTTTTTTCTCCCTGTCTTCACCCGTTTGTTAATTGTAATCATTAAGTAGATCTTTACAACAGTCCCTTTACAGCCGTCATAGAGGAATTCCAGGAATTGCACCAGTTGCTAGATTTGAAATATCATATGGAGGTTAGGATGGAAAGGAAGGCTTTATTATGAGATCGTGTGCAGAATTTCATAGCTTCCGCACGAACTATTTTAATTTTTAAGTTTGTGCGTAAAATAAAATTAGAATTATACACGGAGGGGCATTAATAATGATTGTGCGTATAGGATTTTATTTCGAAAAGTTCGGGTTTTATTGAGATTGAATTTTTTGGCATTGTCCCACAGTTGGAGGGTATAAGCCCACATCGGCTTAATCAAGGATTTATACACGAGTAATTTGATATTTAATTTAGTGCGTTCGTTGGATATTATCGTTTTACACTAATTGTTAGACACTAGTAAACTAGTTACACATAATATCATTATATTATTATACACTTAAGTTTCAAACGAAACAGCTTGATGTACACTATTTAATCTGTGAATACATTTTATTTGCGATCGTCGAATATACGCATAACAATATTAGTTAATGAATTAAGTTTAAGATAACAACCATTGGGACGATGTTTTTATTAAATAATATCGACTATTTGTACAGTCGTATTTACTTATATTATTGGAGTAATTTATTAGATATACATACGTTTTGGGAACTTCTGCGATCAGCAAAATCTGTATGTTTACTGGACAATAATATAGTATTATTGTATATTATCATTATAGAGTTATTTGGTTAAGACCTATAGTGTTATATACGAACATAATGCAATATGTGGCCACCACCATCCCATAGGGCATTGTAATATTATTTAGTATTTGAGGTGATACATATATATGCCACATATAAGGTACCTACTCGAGAACGCGGATGAATATTATTATTATTTTACCCTTCGGGAGTCAAGTAAGATCATAGTGTGTTATCTACTAATGTATAATCACTAGGTGGTTTAATTTTCCCGACAATTAAGCTTGTTCAGCAATGTTATTTTCATCCATGTTAATTTATTATGAATTTCTATTATAGCTATAATAGGTACACATTATACCAATTACCCGTGTATATTATATTATTATAATTTGCATCGCAACTTACTATAATGGCCAATCAACACAATATGTTTAATAATATTTTTGTAAAAATTATCAATGCATTTGCAAAAACATCTACAACTTTTTATCTTCTATAATTAACAAGTTTTCGCCAATAAGCTAGCGTTTTGGCTAAACATTAAACAACTACAATATACCATACTAATAGTTATGCATGTGTAAATTATCCGAGTAATCGCATAAAATACTCATGAAAACCAATTATTAGTATTCTTCAAGCTTACTTTATGATACCCGCCTAAACAAATAATAATATCATAATATACACATGTTTTGTGACTTGTACTATAACAATAATAATTGGGTGGTAACAATAACATTACCAAAACTATTTTATTTGTAAATAACAATTTGAAAGTATAGACGTAGACAATGCGTTAATGCGTATAGTGCATATTTGAATATTTTTATTACTTATACATTTTAAATAACATTTTAAGTTAAACATAACAATTTATACAAGAAAAAGTGAATCGCACGTCATTTAAATAAAAAATAAGTAAAAAAGAAATAATCTTCGAAAATCATAATGAATTCTAAAAAAAAAAAAAAAACCTTGTAATGAAATTAATTTTTTTTTGGCACTTCTCGCAATATAAATTTAAAGTTATATACTATTCCCCTAACAGATAAATACTAATTTTTTAAGGTAAACTCAAAAGACTCGCGAGGGAATTAATTCCCAAAAAACTTATGCATTTTTATGGAATACGTTTTATTTAAAAACTTTTACGAATTTGCATACACTGTTATTAGTTTAGAAAGGTCACGCAAGTCACAACAATAGGTAATATAAAGTTATGATAGACTTGAAAAAATGTATCTTTGTAAATAATATTATATCTATATAGGTTCTACTAATGACCTTAGCAGTCAATATAATCATAATTAAAAATCTCGAAATATATATTCTAATTGTTATCATTTTTTTTAATTGTATTTCTTTTATTATAAAATTTTTATACAACGCTATAATCATATCATTATATTGTATGTTATATATTATTATCTTTTGACTATATTGATTGATTTAAAGAAGAGTGACTTTCCTGATTAACGGCGGAACATTATGTGGCTTTTGAGTCTATTATTTATTGATGTTCCGGAGATAAATAATAACGATATCTAATATTTTAATAATAACAAAACGAAGTGGTTTAATTTGTTCGCACAAGTAGGTGCTATATAAGTACCTACTTGCACAGTGACGGTGGATAAGTTTACATAGTAATATTATACATAAATATAATATAATATATTAGGCTTAGGGATGATAATGATCAAAAAAAGTAACAACTCTATACCTAACATTAAACCTTGTAGTATGTTTAGTATTTATGATGCGTTTACTAATACGGTATTATTTAACTATCATATTCTATAATATGTGTGTTCCATATTATACTATTCTATTATATTTCGATATACGCGTGTATCGGATCACAATGGGTTGTAAAATATAAACTCCATCTTGGAAAACAGAGCCGACGAAGTCGATTGCTTCAATAATGCACAGGCCGACGACGTCGATAGTAAGTAATAATACTCAGAAATAATAATCGATAATCAGCGTGTCCGATTGGCTAAACGGAATACTTACGAACACGTACGTGATTTAATTAATTATTTACACACAGATTTTCGTGCACACGTCGTATGGGTACAGCCGAACTGCGAGTATAGCTGATGACTACGTGACTCGTTTTTCCGCGAAAATTAATAACGCACACGACGACGCGGTCGGATGAGGACGTGCGCGGAGCCGTTTTTATTTATTTTTTTGCCATTTCGGCGATAAAATCGTGCACCGCAGACTGCGCGGATAGGAGAAGTGTAGAGGTATAGGAGGTACATAACAATATCATGCACAGGAAATCGGTAAAACTTTTAATAAATCCAAACACTATTTTATAAATACCCATGTACCATTATTGGCGTTTACCGACCAGTATTGAAACGCGTGGGAAATCGTTTCGGCGAAATATTATACTTAATCACCATAATATACCATTCATATTATTGGCATTACCTGTAATGTTATTATCGTCGTCATTGCTCAACAGTTAGTCGTATAATAATATAATAATCGCGTACACACAATACAATACGCAACACGTAAAATGGTATACGATGATAATAATATTATTACGATACATAAAATTATAAGATATTACCGAGTGAATTTAGTTTCGTGAAACGAATTTTAACGAACGTTTAATTTTTCGCCAACAAACCGTGACCGATATACACGGCGGCGGCGGCGGCGGCGGCGTTTGTACTCAGCTATTTATCGTTTATTTTGATAGAAAATTCACAGCGGATACGAATGTCGGAAATGCAATAATAACCATTACACGCCGAGTTGTAATACAACGTCTGTACGACGAGGAGAAGTGGCACCGGGATCAAATCCGATAAATTTTATTATGCTATATGCATACGAGCTAAATCGCGTCTCATCCTCGCCCCCGAGAATCTTTGAACTTTATGAAAAGGATTTACTGCGGAAACGAAAAAAAAAATCATATTATACAATATACCATGACGGGGCCGGGGGAAATATAGCTATATAGACTTAGGACAAAAGTTTTACTTAATTTTTTATTAAATCTACGCATTATCTTCATAACTCTATAATTCTATTTATAACTACAATAATATTATAAAATATTATACAGGAGGGTGTATCAGAAAGACCTGACAAATAAAACTGAAATATTCATACTAGTCAAACGCATGACAACATTTATGAAAACTATATGGACAGTAAATAATTTAAGAAATATAATTCTATTATGTGAGGAAATTCTCAAAAAGAAAATTTTGAAAAAAGTAATGACATTTCAAATTAATTTACTCCAAAAAAATATTAACTACTCGACTTAAACAAATATTTTACCGTAAAAATTCGTCTAAAAATTAAATTTAAAAGTTGAATATTTTTAATTTATCCAAAAATAATTTAATAATATTTAATTTGTTTTATTTTCAGTATTAAAAAAAAAAAATGTTAACTGTTGCACAAAACTCTATAAATTATGTATAAAAAAAATGTTTAGATATTGATATTGGAACAAAAGCTATTTCATTTGTCACGTATTTCTGTTACACGTATTGTATAGGTAGTTTATATTTTATTAGGTATTTATGATGTGACCGTTATAATAAAACACTTTGTTTGTAATTTCGTGTGCCAAATTACAAATTGTTATTGGTCGTCAATCTCAAGCAATTTACGTGATTATCGTACATTCGTACAGATTTGTTTCTGATTAGTTCTTCATCGAATTATTCAAAGTAAATTAACTACAGTGTGCCATTCAGCAAAGTTAGCTCTAAAAATGTTTTTCCATATACACCAGAATAGTTCTTTTACAATAATATTATACCTAAATGTATTTAACTTTATAGTTTTTAAATGTTTAAAAGATAGATGGTTTTAATGTTAAAACTTGAAATTATAACTCATCAGACACCGGCCATCGCTTTTAAAATGGGAAAAGTTCATATTTTTTTCGAAGTTCTATGGTTCGAATACAATAATTTGTATTTGTAAATCATTTGAGGTGGTCCCTGCACAAGACTCGTCTATACCTACATTAGGGTGATGCTTATACGGACAAATAAATTTTTTTCTTCAATTTATTTGAGGGCACCTCGTAATTATTTTATACCTACCTCGGAGATACTATTACATGTAAAATTGTTTTTTTGAATTTTTCTTAAAGGTCGCTACTAGGAATTGAAAATTGATAAATTTCGAAAAAAATTAATTGTTTGTATATTTTATTATCTAGTATAATTTTTACATATAAGGTAGGTATTATTATTTTGGTTAGCTATGTTATAATTACATTCTACAAGTATTTACATTATTATAATATTAAAGTTGATTTTTTTCTGTCCGGATATTTTTGCCTAAACTGTTTTATTAGTAACAAAAGGAACTGTTTTTGTTCTTCATTTGTGGTGTGTAATTTGTTATATTCCTCCATCAAAGCCACTCCTCTCTCTGCAATATCGTTGACAACTCTCATTGACTGAACGATTGCTTTACTTTTTTTATAATCTTCGTCTTCATCCCAATGGTCGACATCTTTATTAAAAAACCGAGAAGAAATTCCTAATATGTCAAAGAATTTGCGAGTGTTGTCGGTTACAAAATCTTCTAAGTTTTTTCTTAAAACAATATCGGGTTCCAAACTTATGCGTTTCACTGGATGTTCCGTTCCTTCATTTTGCATAGCAACCACCATGTTTCTTTTTGTTTCGGAAGAAACATTTTCATCAAAAAAGGCGAATGCGATCAGTTCTTCTGACAAGTACCAAAGATGGCCAAGGAATTTCTTCATAGCTTTTTTAAAAATCATTACATTTACTTCTTCGTATTTTTTTAAATCTTTTAATAGTTGTAGGTAATTTCTAGGTGAGTAAATCGCTGTAGCAGCTTGAAACCAATATTTTATGTATATTCTTACAGTAAAAATACAAATGTCACAAATTCCTACATATTCTTTTTTCGTCAGCTTAAATTGTCCTCTAAATAAATATATCTTTAAGGAATATATGGCTTTTGCCATCCATTGAGCACGATGAAGTCCACCGGGGGATCTAAAATATATACCTATTTTAGGAACTCCCCCCAAGAAAATAATACATAGGTTCAATAATTCTTTATAATCATCTCTTGGTTGAAACTCCTCTAGTTCTACCTCTTTTTTTGAAGGTAATTTAGTTTCAATTAAATTTTGTGACATCTGACCGATCAACCATACTTCAGTCGTTTGTCTCGTCGAAACCACTGTATTAATACTAGTTGCCATAATAGACGTGTTTAATAAACTATAGTAACTGCGAGATTAACGTTAAAAAAAATAAATTGAGCACAAAATAAGTATAAAAAGCTACAACAATTTCAAACATTAAATACGAATACAATGACAATGTAAACTGATTATGAATTTGTGACCGAGACACCCGTAGTGAAATATATTTCTTCCTATCTTTATAAGTATAGAAATTATCGATTATAATATTGTGCCCATATTATCGAAATAATGTGTTTCTCGTTATCTTTATAGGTCTATAGAAATGATCGACTATACCTATTTTTGGCGAAATTGTAGCATTATTTTATCTACTGGTAGCGACCTTTAAAACTTAATTATTACACCTGAAACTTTTCCTACAGCTCATTTATATCATATAGAACAAATTGGCAAGGTGCCACAATTATATTTTAAAAGTTGAATTTTAAGCACCACCCTAACCTACATTCTACTCAGCGTATATTCGTCAATTATTGTCAAACGTTGTGCTTTCGGTTCTACTAACGGTTCAGTAGCCGAATCACAACTCATGATTCACCATCGGTCTTCAGTAAAAGCGACACTATAGTCAAAGGAATTAAAAATGATCGTGTACACATCATAATCGTCGGCTAACATCCGCGATTACGGCGCTCATCAAGTAGGTAATAATAGTTATTGATTATAACTGTTGTGCAATCCTGGGAAATTAATCTATAATATCGACTCGTGAGTTTTTAGAACACTAATACAAGATGTTATTTTTTAATGAATTACGCTGCAGTTTAAAAAGTCAATGCTATGTAAAAATGTCAAATCAAACAAAAATAATAAACCTAAAATACATACCTATATAGGTTCTATATTACGACGTAATATATATATATATTTTATTGATAATTTAAAATATCAACGACAAAGGTTATTAGTTTACATTTTACAAGATAGTAAAATAATTACAGTTTTACAACATTGCAAATACGATAATTACATAATATGGAAATAATAAATGTTTTTTTTTTTGTTGTTGAATTAGATTGTACAGGTCCGTATTTTTGAAGATCATATTATTGTTGATATTTTCTGTGTATCTTCTAGTAGATAACCTTTGTTCGGACCTAAATCTGCACCTAAATTTGATAGGGTATTGTATTTTCTGACGTTTTTTTTTTTATATATTTGAAGACTTATGTTCTTAAGTGTTAAACTGTTAGGTGGACACTGCAGGTTGATCACTGAGGTGGTACCTCTCTGGCCTTTACGAACTCGTGAGTTGACCCTGTGTGATCTATCCGGAGACAATTAATTAATATATTTTATTCTCTTCTGTTGAGATTTAGATTTGGCCATTCATATATTGTGTTTTTGATTTCCCGAAGTTTCGTCCGTATTGTCTCAACCGGTGGTCTTGCCATTTTATTTGGGTTGCGATATTAATTTGAGATTTTATGTCAGAGTATGTTGAGATCTCAATGAGCTGAATGTGGTTGTTTGTGTGTGTAGCTTCTTTTGCTACTTTATCTGCCATTTCGTTACCAGCTCCTATATTATTGTGACCGGGTATAGTAATATAATTTATTATAGCGGCAGTTAATAGAAAAAAATCAAAATATCTGAGTAAGAATATAAAATTAGTGTGGTTATGTTGAGTGACTTGATCTGTTTTTTTTTTTTCAAAAATACATATATTATTCTATGGATATATGAATACAAGTTTCTTGTCACTACCTACGAGTACCTATAATAATATTATAAGCAATGATGTCGACGAGTCTACAAACGATAAGCTCTCGCGTTGATAGAAAAAGAAAAAAAATTGAGGGATTTGTATAAAGAAGCCGTGTGTATTGTGTATGAATAAATACGTACTTATAAACATCTGTCAGTTTCTCACACCACGACTGCAGAGGTTCCTATTCGTATCATTCGAATACTGTGTCATTTGTGATATCCACAAAATGTGTGGTACCTATACTATCATATTATGTTGTGTATAATAAAATACGCTTATATGCATATAAGCATATATTCTACGGTAAGGTCTTGTAACTGATGGCTTGACATTTGTTGAATACTTTTAATGTTACGTAATAATGCACTTATGTATAAAATTACACATTTCCATTGTATCATAATATACGTACATACAATGAACCGACGGCATTAAACAGAAAATAAAAAAAGGGTATATAATAGAACCAACTAGACAATAGCTACTCGTTATTTCATTGATACTAGTACACATTATTATGATGAAACGAACAATTAGTGGAATTAATTCAGATTAAAGTGCATTGGTCACATCGTAATATTATAGTATACTGGAGGGGTGTGTAAGCCCACCCACGTTTTTTTTTTACTGTTTACCATAAATCAAAAATGGTAAAATTAGGACACACTGTGGTCCCGGTATTATAACTATAATAGGAATGAGTTATGTAGGTACCTATAATGACATATTTTCAAATAATTAAGGGAGTTACGGTTATTTGTTTTATTACCACATTCGCTTTGGTCACTTTGGATAAAGATTTCCCGAAAAATGTAATAATATTATCTATAATACATCTTGTAGTTAAAAATATTGTAAGAAAATTATATACAAATAACGCGGAGTAAACCTACCTAATAATCCCACCCATCGGTTAAAAAGACGTTGGTGTAGGGATTTAACAATGACGTATGAGGGTTCTGTCACTGGACAGCCTCCCTCCTCATACTAAATCATCTTGTAAATATTTTCCGTAATTATCCTATTTGCTTATACAGATTGTAAATTTTCCATTTAAAAAAAAAAAAAAAAAAGAAGACGATTATACATTTAAAACGATAGTAGGTATAATCAAATTTCATATTGCCAAATGTCAATTTAATCAAAATTAAAATAAACGAAAATGAATGAAATGTTCAATGAAAATAAGAATTCAAAAACAGCTTTGTAATAATCGTTAGGTACTTAGTTATATATTATGAAATAATATGTTATGTATTGTTATTCACTTATACACGCCTAATAATAGGATAATAATAAAATACGAATGTCAGTTAAAAACAAATTAAATTATAATTAATTATTCCCTTTTAAAATGTACATCTAATAATGGGTATAATGTACGTATAGACAGAATAATTTGAGAAAATAATATTAGCAGAGAGTTTAAACACACTATAAGTAGGTACCTATTAATAATAAATTACGTTAAACGGTTGAACATTATTTAAATACGCGTCACAATATATTTAACAGCCTTGTAGACAAATTAGTTCATATTATGATATATGACAATAGAAAATGTTTATAGCCTTATTAAACAAAAGATGAAAAAAAAAACAACATTATATGTATGGTACATGGCGCCGTAATAATATATGTATATGTAGTAAGTACCTCAATATTTTTTTTTTTAAATTTGTTCTCGAGTTGATTTAAGTGTTGGATACTACACACAGCAAGAATACAACTCAATTCTTATTTCTTAGACGTAATAATAGCATAATGCGTGCTTTCATGTTTTGTATACTGTGTGTGTCAGTCGGGTAGGTACCTGTTGTATATATATGTGAACAATATGTGCATACATCGTTGTGATGTCTAACGTTTATTTTCTTCTTTTGAAGTAAGCACTGTTCATAAAGTAAAGAACGTATCCAGACAAAATGAAAAAATTTAGCTTACGCTTTCTAAAAATAGAATAGAATTACTACGGAACGGTTTTATAAAGAACATACAATTACATTTATTTTTTTTTCTCTCAATAAAATCGTGCTGTGTTAAAGCAATGTTGTGCGAGTCAATGAGTAAAAGGAATTCACAAGCACAATATAGGTAGGTATAACAGTACAAAATACAGACGCAATAAATGATCCGTTTTGTATGATTATCAATTTGAGTTTATCATAGAGATACTTATCGAATAATAATAATAATAATAATTGGTTTCTATCATTTGTAGATATTAAATAATGGATAGGGCATAGTTATATCAACAGAATAGAGGTACGCATGCCCTAATAGGAAAGAGGAAAGCAAGCACACATCTATTATAACTTAGTTAATTTAGGTTTACGAGAACAAGATGGTTTTTTTCATTCTGCCATGAAGGTTTTATCATAAATTATAATATAGTGATCATCATCCTCTATAACAGAGATGGCAAATCAATGGCACAAAAAAAATTAAAATATTTATACTATATGTATATAATTATTTTATGTTTGTTTTTAATAATAAATATCATAACAATTATTCACAGTGTTTAATGTAATTAATTTTTCAGTATTGTTGACGTCTTTCAGAAAAGATTTAAAATGATTAAAATATTTTACATAGTGGTACGCTCAAAAGAAAAAAAAACAATAAGGTAATTTTAGGCCATAGAATCAAAATAATTTGTCACCCCGGCTGTATAACCTCATAATATTTCAATGTTTGAATTCCTTTGCTCCCCCTTCCTTAGGACTTAAATATTCCTTTTCATATTTAAATATTATAAAATAATAATTTATGACAATTATTAACACATGAAATATTATATTAACAATTTGTCGATATAACACGCATAAAACATAAGTAGGTCTTCTGCAGCAGTCTTCGGCTAAAGTACCTATGAAAACAGTTTTTTTTGTTTTTTTTTTGTGCCATGGTATTAAATTCACTTAACCTCGAAGTTATTTCAAACCTAATTGTTATTTGATAATTTTATTAAGAAATTATCCATAACTTGGTCCGTTTTTGTCGAACATTTTTTTTCTAATCCCACAATATAAACCTAGTCCATTGACCATCATCGGGGTGGTTGCTTTCGATTTTTCTGATTGGCAGTCAAGTTAAAACCGACAAGTTGAATTGAAAATGTGCACTATCATATTCAGCAGCTCATAATATAAGCTCCATGTCCCCAGCACCCCCCACCTTTGAATTTCGAGTTTAAACACATACCAATCGTTTGTACCTCAAGTGAAATCGTTTGTACCTCAACGGTTTTCTAGTTATTCCAAGTTTTAAGGTGGGGGTGCCGAGTATACGCTGCACCCCCACCTTTGAATTTTGAGTTTAAACACATACCAATCGTTTGTACCTCGTTTGCACCTCAACGATTTTCCAGTTATTCCAATTTTTTTAGGTGGGGGCCTACGTGTGTGAATTTGGCCCCACCATGTTATGATAATTACAACGAAGTTATACCAATATTTTGCAACTAATTTGCAGCTTTAGGCAACCGGTTATAAAAAAAATATGCAACCTTATATTATATCAGCCACTAACCGGATGGATGACAAAGTTATTACGATAAGAGTTGATGTGTCGTTTTTAATAAAACATTTACCTAAAGGTGAAAAAATATTATAATCATCTCTTATAATTTCCAGTGGCAAGAAAACGATACATGTACAACGTTTTAATTTTTTGTTAGAGATAAAATATGTGTTTTGCGACTGGATTTTAAATTTAATATTATAATTTATTCAATTAGTGGTGTATCGCACATTAAAGTATTAAACAATGATAGAACCTATGCAAAAAGTTCAGAGTTAAATAATTAATACTTGGACAATGTTGTAACAGATTTAATTTCAAACCCAGTATAAGCTTAAACGCGATCGCTTCAACAACACGCAGACATGGCGTTTTCTCGGTTTTATAATCCAGTTATTATGAAAAATTCAATCCTTCGGCGTAAGCACTATTTACCTTGGGTCATTTTGTTACTATAAAATGAACGTTGAACTAAAAAGTTATATAAATAAAACATATTGTTGTATTTTTTTTTCAGTATGGAAACGGATTTGAAAAACAAAAACATAATAGGTGCATTATGTCAAATTATGGTAAATATTATTTAAAAATTATGATAATTATAATTTTTATCAAATCGGAATCGTAAAAATTGCAATCCCATACAATTTTGCAAAATATTTAAAGAAAATTAAACCGAAATATTTACGTTCTAGCCGTATTACTACCTACAACATAATATTATATATTATCATTTATGTTCAATATTATTACGATTTGGTGATTATAACGCGGCTCTAAGGCATCTAAAGCTTTTTCCGGAAAAAGTTTAATATGTAAATAATTTGTATTGTTCGATAAATTCTTTAAAAAAAAAACATACAATAAGTATATCATTTTGGTACGTATGCACATGGAAAGGAAATATATTTTTTACATTAAATAATTGCTTATTGTTTTATAGGTTCACCTCGGTATAAATCTTGTTAATGTGATTATCCTTGTCCATTTAAAAGATGTCTTTATTCACCATCTAAATTACTAAAGTCATTAAGACATTTTTTTTATACATTAAAAAATGGTTTGTTATAAATTATACACAATAGGTATTTATATATATAAATGTGTGTGTGTGTGTATATCCGGCGTATATTGTTGTGATATATAGGTACATTTTTTATTATTATTTTTTAACCTAATATTTGATTGTTTAAAACTTGTGTATAATGTTAAAAAGTTTTGAACCAGATTTTAATGGTTTTGAACTAAATTAAAAAAAAAAACAATTAAAAATTATATTAGTTGCGCGTCATATTTAATTTATAAAAATATTGCATTATACAACACTTCTTTTATTAAATATTTAAATAAAAAAAAATAATTTCTATTTCATAGAATTAAATGTAATGATATATTCATTTTTTTAGAAATCGTTAATCTTTTTAGGTCGTTAAAAGCATAATATTCTACTTACCAAATGATTTACTAATAAATTAATAAAGACTAATTATTCATAGTTAAATAGTAAAATACAATTTTTACTAAATTATTAAGTATTTAAAATATTAATGTAAACAAAACACAATTACATTCAGCATGAGTAAGGTCAGTCTTATTAAATATTAAAATTAACTGATTGTCGATTGCCGATTGAACTACATACAAAGCGAGCATTTAATTACGATTTATGGGAATTGGGTTAAATTTGATAAAATAGTTTATACAATTATCCACTATCGTATCGTTTAAACAAGTTAAACACATCACATATTCGAGTACTTAATTAAATAATTAAAATTTGATTTTCCTAAATAAAATATATGTAGGTAATTTAGATTCTTGATTTATTTATTAGACATAAAATACTTGATGAATACAATAAATGTATTAAAAAAAAAAACAAAATGGAACTTAAGTAAGTTATAAAATTAAACTTAAATAATTATTACGATGTATTCAGATTTTGTAAATATCACATAATTATATCAAAACAATTATGATTATATTATAAATTTTTTTTTTTTATTGTTACATCATCAACATCATGGTTATTAGCTTACAATATGATTATTTGACAAAAAATGATAGGTTAAATTAAGTTGTACATTTCATTTTTTTTTTAAAAAAAGTGATAATTTTTTGTATGTCAGCATAGGGTCCGATGGCTTCATACGGATTGTCTGGTATTTTTCATTCTTTTCTAGAAAATGCTTCCGTGAATATTTGGCAGTGGATGAGGATTTGATTGTAAAGGTAAATTATAAATTATGTATAGTGTATACATGGCTTTATTTTTTTAAGACTTACAATCTATACTTTACACACTATAAGTAGGTATAATATATAATAATTGATAACAATGTTTAGATAATAAACAATACATCCACAGAAAGAACACATTGTGAGAGTAACAATGGTGTAATTGGTGTTTGATTTGATAATATTTTAAGCTACTATAATATAATGAAGGTATTAGAATAATTAGATATTAAGATTTTAAATTATACTATTTCCAAAAATTATTTTAAATCTTTAAAAACGTATTTATAAGTTGATGGTTCACGTCGATTACCTAGGTACCTACATATTATTTATAAATATTTTTGTTTTAAGTACCTATACCTACTTTGCGGCAGTGTCATCGGGAGATAAATAACTTAAAGATACGTAACGAATTATCTAATTTATTTGCAAAACTCCTGGGAAAATGATTATTCAAAAAATACAACTTTATGCTTCCTAATAAGCTATTACGAAGAGAAATTCTTACATAGTTTATCTGTCAACATAAGAACGATTCAACCGGAAAATGCTTTCGAGAATATTATATGTATAAGAGTGGCATGTACGCGAGTAAATTCCAGTTCAATGGCGTCCAGTCGCAAGGTCGTGAAGTTCTTTTTTGGATCAAAGTCTTTTCAGTACTTGTGCGTATTTTGGAGGGTATGCCAGAAACGAAATTCCACGAATTTACAAGTTCTCGTTTGATCGTTTTTAGAACGCTTTTAATGGAATAGTTTTAGATGAGTTAAGGACCCACAATACCCTTGACTAATTCCTACACTTTTACTTTCACGTGCAAAGTGCCCTGCCTAGTTGTTCCGCGGCACATTGAAAATACTGTTCTCCGTAGTGATCTAAAATTACAAATAGGTAATCAAAGAGTTTGCATAAAATCTTTATAAAAGATTCAAATCAAATTATCGAACGACAAACCAACTCATTAACAACTACATGACGTATTCTCTCTCACATAACCACACTTTGTGTACCGTCAGACTTCGATTGATACAAATTATGCGTTAAAGGTAATATAAAATATTTTAATGGCCACAGATGCCGGGTTGTTTATAAGATCAATAAAAAAAAAAAAAAAATATATTTAAATATATATATATATCAAAAAAAAAGTGCTCCAACATTCATCTTATTCGAGCGATTGTAAACTACACAATAGTACCTATTGTATATAGATTTAAGAAAAAACAAAATTTACCCCTCCCCTCGAAAATTAATTCTATACTTGCGTCACTGATTATGTTATTAAGTAATGAACTTTAAAAAATGGTGTCTCAAATTAATTTGTTTTTGAATACATTTCAATGAAAATAGGTATAAGTGTTTACCAATACACAAAATGATTCAATTATTCTGATTTATCGAAATAATTAAAGTATTATAATAAGTAATATATTGTGTACATGTTTAGTCTGTATTTAAACTAAAGTTATCACGATACCTACTTATGATTTGTATCAATGTTGTTTCATCAAATCGAATGTTATGTAACAATGAAATAAAACAAAATAAGAAACAAACTAGAGATATTAATATCTTATCACAAGTAAATGTAGTAATAATAACAAACTACCCATTATAATTCACTGGTTATTGGATTATTTTTTTATTACGAAATAATAATAATTTAGTATTATGATATGTAAAGTGGAAATATTCTACACGATATAATATTAGGATAAATCTGATAAGTTTTCTAAGTATAAAACGCATTCAGTACAACATTTGAAACTATCGGTTTAATATAAAAATTACGTTATCATCATAAGGGTAAAAATAACAATACAACGAATTTAGATGATGGTTGATGATAAAAAAAACACATTTAACATTATCTGCTGACTGCTATATCTATTAATTGCATGTCACATATTCAATACAAACGGTACAATGATGATTTAGGTAAACTCGGGAATGAAATATATATAAATATACTAAATTTGAAAATATAACTTTTAGAATTATACGAAAAAATGTGTTGTATCTACCACAGTAAAATGTATGTTGTAAACTAGCTTAGGGAAATTTGACTTTCAGCACCAAACAGCTGGATATCGCTTAATATGCGTGTATATAACATATAGGTACGCGATTCGAAATAAAATACAACGAGAAAAAAAATTGTAAATTTATAAAATTAATACCATAGTCGCAACTTTCAGAGGTATTCACAAAATAATTTCACGTCTCCCGAAACAGCGGAGCGCGCGTTTCGTATACATGACACATGCAAATCCCCTTGCACAATCGGGGATTACTTAAACGTCTCTATATATATAGCGGATCTAAACTCCACGCGATTAACGTAAACACGACATGCGTTCTGCCCGCGGGGTGGCGAGAAAGACGAGTTTCAGATGTTTTCCCGACAAAGTTTGAACATTTGTCGGGATATCGCGTAGGTACCCACACCTTTGCGCCACGCGGCGCACACCTTTTCGCCGCCGCCACCCTTCTTCTCGTCCGTTCGTATACCTACCGTGCTCGACGTTCGGTACATTCGGGCGAATACGCATTTGTTATAGGTGGTACACTGCTAATACCGTATAGGGCGACGCGTATCTCTCGTTTACGGATTACCTGCAGCGGTACTCTTCGTCTTGTTTTTTTTTCACCACTGAAAAATCGTCATCCGAAGGCAAGCGAACTGTGGGGACTGTAGTACTACAACTGTAGTACCTATGGCGCATGTCTTACGAAATGTATAGCTCCGTTTATTGTTTGTGTGTGTGCATGTGAGTGTGTGGGCGCGCGCACGCGCTCGTGAAATATAGAGACCAACACCAAGGTATATAGGACAACCCCTGTGCCGTACACCCACCCCTACACACTCGACGTGCACATGGTTTGGTTTTTCGATGCTAACGAGCATTTGCCGCCAGGCATCATCAAATTAAACGCAGCACGTCGGAAACTGTTAAATCCTATGCACATAAACATATTCCACAAACGCGCACGAGAGGGTTAAAATAAGGGTGGTAGTAGTAACTAGTAGTAGTAGTAGTAGTAATAAGTAGAAATAATAGTAGCAATTATAAGTAGTAGTAGTAGGTATAGTAGTATACAGTAGTAATAGTAGTATTAGAGTAGTAGTAGGTGACATTCGACACCTGATACCACACGCACCGCTGAGTAGGTAATATTTTAGACTCCACCGTTAGAATAAATTAATTATTACCGCCGTCATCGCCGCCGCTGAGATTTCTCCAGATTTTCCACCCGAAATAGAACCGTCTCCGAAGACTCTGGTAGTTTAAAATATATATTATCCCTATTTATAACAAACCACGTGCGCCGACCACGTGTAGTTTCATTATAATAATAATAATAATAGCCACACCATTATAACGTCCCAACGCATAACAATAATAATAATATGCGCTTTCAAGTAAAAACTTTTATTTTTTTGAGTGGAACGAAATGAGATTGAATCTCTTAGATTTATAATGACGTTTTTTTTGTAATTTTATTTTTCTTCTTACTTTTTTTTTTAATTTTAACGTATTTCCACTTCAAACATAACATATATTATTATTTTCAACATGTTCATTTTTTTCAGATTCTGAGCGTAACGATGAATGTATTTATTTAACAATGATGTGTTTTTTTATTTCTTATTTCATTTTTAAATTTTTTTAGTAGAAATAAATATTACTCTGAATACTCTGATCGTCAACTTTGAATTAGGTTTCAGGTACCAAATTAGATCTAGTTAGTAGTTAGTACTTTTGGAAGGTACCTAACGTTTGATGCAATAAGCAAATAGGTTAAATCTAACAAATATGACACGATGATGATATTTTTCATGAAAAAAGCAACCCATTGAAGATATTTTATAATTTGTTACTTTATTATTATTAAATTTCATAGCAGATCACGACACCACTTGAGATTTAAGGAGGAGAACCCGGTATTGTAGTGGAGGCTAAAATGTTTTATTAGGGGATTCGTATGAGTACTTAGGTGGTTGTAAAATATTTTCTAAAAGTATCTGGCTTCATCGTTTATTGTTAACAGTTTTAAATATATATGAAGGGTATAATTTTAGGCTTGAGCCGTAGGGTGGCGCATTCGTTAATATTCTTTAGGCATTATTTTGGTAGGTATGAATTTTATTAATATTTCATTTTTTGAATTTTCTCATTACCTACCCAAAACTACGCAGTTCATAATATGTCCATATTGGTTTTAGTAAAGTTTTATACTTAATATGAAGTTTGATTCCCATAACGGTGTATTTACTATGGCATAATAGAGTTTTGAATATTCGTATGCGATTATTTAGAGCTAGTAGTTTAGTGCTGATATGGTGGGTCCAAGTTAGTCTTCGATCAAGTATTAGACCAAGATAATTAACAGTGGAAGAATGGGAAATGGTGATATTATTAAGAGGACATGAGGCAAGTCTGAAATTAAAAATGTAGTATGAACCGACCTATTTTTTTGGTTGTCTTTAAAACGTCATTTGATAAACCAATTTACCAAACGATCAAGATGACTTTTAAGATTTGTTGAGGCGGTTAGAGGATCGTTGGATCAAATGGAAATCGTCGTTTTGTCATTAGCGTTCCTAATCATCCACTTAAAAGTAGCTGCTCGGTCAGAAAAAAAAAAAGTTGTACAGAGTAGAGAATCAAATGCTGCCTTAACAGGAACACCGGCATTTATATAGATGCCACGTCAAGGTGAGCAGATCCATTGTGACTCGACTCGTAGAAATAACGAAACACACGACGGAACGGAGATTATTTGAAGATGTTAAGCTGACACGGAGGTAAATTGAATTCCGGTTTTATTTGTTTTGGCCACGAAATAGTGACACCCAAGCAAACGTTATAAACGGTGTTATGGGGTCGTCGACAGGCAGCACGTATAGAGCAGCCACACACGTATTATATAGCAGTCCGAAATAATAATATGCGCTATATACATTATTATATTGACATTTATCGTTTCATTCCGCCGAGTCGCAACAAACACCCTACTATCCTTATGTAAATTAACCAGCTGAAAGCATTTAGGTACGTGTCTACGTGTATATACTGTATATGTATATATATATGCGTATATGCACAATATTATGTGTTTACACTGTGGACTGTATAAATAATTTGTTTGCCTCATATAATAGACATGAGCTTGGTACTTTTTTTCTTCTTTTATTTTCCCCGAACACTTAAGTATAATATGGTACCCGCTGCACTGTGCCGTACGCGGGTCGAATAATTCGCATTGTAGACTATATACATACCGTGTTACCAACATTTTGTTACCAACTATTCATTAAATAAACGGAACAGGATACGACACGACACAGGTAATGTGGAAACGGCATCGTATATTATATCATATATAACATACTGCAGTACATTGGCGCAAATAGGGGGGGGGGACTTAGTTTTATATTCTTTATAACTTAGTTTTATATTCTGTGGTACCAAGAAATATGGCCTATGGGGAGGGGGCCTTGAGTTCTCCCCAAAAAATTTAGTCAATTTACGCCTATGCTGCAGTACCTTCTTCGAAAACACAATAATATCCTTCCTGCGTGTAGGTATCTACCTTCTATACTGTTCCGTGGTACGGTATACCGGTGTTTGACTGTGTGCTAGTTGATACTTTATAGCCATATAATAGGCGGTCTATATATATGGGCGCAGTGAAGATTAATTAATACTTCGGCCTATTGTGCGTCGGTACTGTTGATATAATATGTGTATATAGACGGAGGTTATATATGCGGTGAACGCGCGGCGTAGTGTTTCTATACCGTTGGACGTGGATCGAAAATCCGCGGTCGATGGTGAATGGGTGGGGAGGGGTGTGGTGGGGTGGGAAGCTGCAGTCGGTCGAGAGTGCGTAATGAAAAATGTCAGTGTGTACGGAAATATGATCAATGCCATTGAAAGTAATAAAAAGAAATTTTTTGTTTAAAGAAAAGAGCTAGGGAGCCCTTTGAAAAAGTTGCGCGGATTACATCCGGTCGAATGCAAAAGATGTCCGTCGCGCGTACGTATAAACTGTGCGCGGGGCCCCCTCTGCTGCAGCTAGCATACAATATTATATACCCTCTGCCGCCGGTGGTACGTTTGTAATGCGCACTTACCGTTTAATCCTCGGTCCGACCACTCAGAAGTCATTGGTTCGGATTTTCGACAAGCTACAGCAGTATTATAATACGGAGTAGGTAGGTATAGGTACTGTGTGCATACGCTGCCGAGACTGGCGTGTGCGTGTTTGCATACAACTCGGGACTTGCCGCCGCATTTATATTGTGCCGAGACCGTGCGTATTATAATACCACCGTACACCGCATTCGCCGTGTGTGTGTGTGTGTGTGTGTGTATATTATACATATATAAGTACGACGTGGCTCGCGTGAACTACGAACAAACAGAAGAACGTAAAAAGGGGGGAAAAAAAGAAGGGATATAAAAAATAAAGAACCAGCAGGACGTCGACCTCGGTCATTTTTCCCCTTCCTAGATGTCCCGCGATCAAAACATTCAACTGCAGCACTTTAGTGTATTAATTATTGCCTCCGCGAAGCTTTAATCATAATATGTCGAACACTATATTATACGTATAATAGTCATGCGCTGCAGGGTTGTACGATGTGGGTACTTATTTTTACGACGGACACGACGAATTATTATTATCCGTCACGGGTGCAGGACGCGATCCTGGTGCATATATTATTTAGACTTATAGCCAGCGCTCATTATAGTATATACTATAGCTTAAGCAGTGAGGGTTTGGTATTATGAAATGTCGAGGGATATCCGCATGTCGGGGGACTTGGGAATTTGAAGAGTGGGTGACACGGTATACAACGCCAATAGCAACAGAGATAAAATTGGCGCGAAAGCCTACGGATAAGAATGTCATAGATTTGTACAAATAATCGAATTGTTATTACAATAAACTATACAAGTTTCAAAAAAAAAACCTATTTACAAATTATGTTTAAACATTTTTTTTCCTTAAATTATATTAATTAATTTAATAATCGTTATAAATTATAATATTTTAATATGATGTTATTTTCAATGAAAACACTTACTTTCATTTCCAGCTAAAAATAATAATATAACTAGTACCTAGGTGACGATTGCAATTTTTTTTCTTAGGATAATCAGACTGCAGTTTGTATGAAGCTACAGTTTTCTTTTAAAAAATTAATCAACGAGATTTTTGTACAACTACTGCTGTGAGTACAATGTGAAAATGATAACCCATTTGGTTTACATAGTTTATCTTATATGTGTACAGATTACATAGAGTGTGTTCACAAACATATTATATTGAGTCATATTCTTGTAATTCATACACACTTTATACATATACCTATTATTATAATAAATTGTGCGTCAAAAATAATATTTAATAGTCAACTTAAATATAGGTCTTATTAATTTAAATAGGCATCTCATTATAGGTAGGTAGTCATTATACTTTTGTAGTTTTGCTTTGTTGTTTTGAGTTTTTTTGAATTCGTTTTATCTTTTGCTAGTATCTGATAGTATAATATGTATCTTAAATACGACGTATTTTGTAGTACCTACCAATGTTCGACTGATAAAACTAATTAATATGTCAAATGCGATATTTTAGAATTTTAATAATCTAAAAATATTGATTATAACATTATCACGTAAATTGATGTTCTTTCGACACGAATCAAAGAGTTCAATAATTAACCAGCTGAAGCAAATTTCATTATCAAAATAAATGATAGTTTGTATACATTATCACGACCTTTTAGTTAAATATGCGATATCAAAATACGGCAAGACAACCACAACTCTAGTTGATAATGGTGCTTGGTTGGATGAAAATATTTTGAAAAGTTATTACGTTAATGTATACGTAAACTAATTATTGGGGATAGTGATGGTAATAAAAAACATAACTTTAAAAAAGCAAGTTAGTTTCTTTATAAAAATAAAATGATTTTATTTATTTTTTCTATATGATTTACTAATAATTGGTAATAATACGTATTGTTATGAATAACATAATAATTAATAACTGGAGTATATTGTATCATGCGTATATTATTAACAATTTTTCAATTTAGACTTTAAAATATCAATGCAGTTACCGTGCTGTATATTTCAATAGTTAATTTTGTATTATCGTTCATACATAAGTCGTAAAGTGAAATTCATCAAATTCACGAAGTACAGTTTACAAGAAAAAACACGTGGAAATAATTTATTAACTTATTCAGGTTACAGTTCTAAAGTACTATTATTCAGCAGTATTACAAACATTATTTGCAAAAAATCAAAACGTATCGCAAACTGCCGAAAAAAATTATTTTTTTTTGCAAAACAGGCGTGAATAATCAAAAAAGAATATACTTTTATTTCCTTGTTTCTATAATGAAATAAAGTGGACGGGTGCAAACAAATAAAACAGTTTAGGAGTATTGCAGTATACCTAATGGAATTGAAATTAACTTAAGCGATTTAAAAATCATATATGTGTGGGATGATGTTATTTACTGGTATCCATATTTCAGGTTAGGTTAGGTCCATATTTCAGCAATACTCTATACGATGTTTACTATTTATTGTACAGTTAATTAGGTAAGTATTTTACTTATGTCAATATGATATAGGGTAAATAATAATAATAATAATAATAATAATAGTAATAATATGCTATTATAGAATGGTAAATGTAAATAATGTGTACAAACTACAAAGTAAACAGATGGTAAAGACTTTTAACAGAAGATAATTTAAAAGAAATATAGGCAAGAATACATACTTCAAAGATTTGTGATTTGCTTGAAAAATTGAAATAGGAGCTATGACTAAAACTACAAACACTGCGTAAATATGAGGAAAGTATTAAGCTTTTTAACTAAAATAACGAGTAAATTTATTATGGTGTAGTAAATATAAGTTTATTTTTTCAAAATAATATTTGTACATAAGTGCACACTGCACACTGATATAATAATATTAAGTACTATTTACCATGATAAATATATTATACAGAGTCGTTTAGGCTTTTACTGTTTTTTAATATGATTGGTAATATATATTAGTATAATTGAATACATATTATTTAAAAATGTTATCCAGGACCTTCATAGAATTGTATACAATATATGTATAAGTATAAAAACAAAAATAAACATGCGAGAAAAATTAAATCTGGACTCGTCACATACAAACTTGGTTTGCGTTATTTGTAATTATGACACTATAATAATTAAACACATAACCAAGTCCATTTCTTTTGATGATAAAAAAATATATACTATTTGAACACTATAGTATTACATATCTTCAAACTTTTTTTGGAACAGATTTAAAAATAAAAAATAAAATTGATCAAATAATAATTTATGTCGAGCACATGAAACTGTAGGACAAATTATAATATTATAGCTATACATATGGCTACTTAATTTAGCAAAATTCATATTATAGTTATCAATACATTTCACTCCCTGTTAAACCTGCATTGTAATTTATAATAATACAAATAATACACATAATACACATAATACAATAATAAACACCTGAGTACCAGACAATTATATAACGTATTTTAAATGCCATTGGGTTACATAAATAACTAGGTATGCCTATGAGTTGCTTGGTGAAGTTTGAATATTTTAGTTAACATGAAACAAGTGGTAGAAGAGACTGAAAGTATTCCAAACCTGTGCCCGAAGCCACGTGTCTCAAAGGCTGCGTAGACATTTTACTGGTAAAGAATGCATTTCACCGTACAGAAATAATACTTACCTATTAGGAAATCTTCTAAAGTTAAAGTTCATACGGAACGCGTTCAATAATTTAACGACGTTGTTTACGAAAACATTTTATGAACAGAGTTTTAGAATTTTATATTATTTGTCGCAACATTATTTTAGCCCTGCAACAAAATGCTTAACATGCATCGTAATACATTTTAAAATTGGATTTTCAAAAAAGAAGCCCACCTATTACACTAGAATACAAATATTATGTTCAAATTTTAGCAATGGGTAATAATTTGTTACCATTAATATTACCTATTAACACAAGCACTGAGAATTGAGCAACAGAGACAAATCGCGTAGTCCTCGAGTTAAATATTATAAATAGGTTTGATTAGTTACATAATTGATTAAATAAACATATATATATATATTTAATCAATGGTATTATATTATAATATTAGCGTCATAAGGATATAAGAAATTAGTTTGAAAGAAAAAAATGTATTATTATAAATATATACTTTATTGTACTCAAAATAAATTATCAAAACTTAATGAAATAATCATTAGTAGGTACCTAACATATTTTTATTTATACTTATACTATGGTTGAATTTGAATTATATATTATTATGATAATATAATGTTTTTCTATCCATTGTTGTTATTTGTATGCTCGTAAAATAAACCATATACTTGAAACGTACTTATTTAGGTACGTATAATTATATAGTTTTTTTTTATTCGTGTATACGACTTTTATTATTGTACAATTTATAATGATATTCAGACTGCTGCGTGATGAGTAACTCTGTAATAGTTTATGAAATATAATATAGATTTATAGTCCAAATATTTAAGGTAATTGTTGTACAAAATGCTAAGATAATTTTGAGTAAGACTTGCTAAAATTAGTTTTTTTCAGAGTTACTAAAAATATCTTATGTAGGTACTGATAAAAAGTGTTATAGGTACTCTAACTGTAAGCTCTTGTGCCGTTTATTTTTACGACTACACCTCCTTAAATGTAATTATTATAAATTAATATCTTAAAGAGATAATAGTAATTGACACGATTAAAAACAAAATATTTGTATGTTACTTTGATAGGAAAATAAAGAGTTATAAAAATAAATATTATAAAAGTACATTGATATTATAAACTAATGCAACGAAAAGTATTCAAAGAAAAAAGAGTAGGTACTAGATTATTTAAGCTTTTACAGTTAAAATTAATTTTTAATTTTTGAATAATGAAAGTGTGACATTGGATTATTAAATAATGCAACACTCGTATAAAAAAAAACCAAAAAAAAACACGACACAAAGTTTTTAAAAATCTGATATCATAGGGTCGATAAAATATTTAGCAATTTAGTCCTGTGGCATTAGATGAGATCATCATGACCTAATGAACCATAGTATAGATCCGTCTAACGAGCAAAAATATATAGACATAATATTTTGTAACGTAATAATATGTGGAACTTACGCATAAGCTTGTGGAGCTTTAATACATATAAGTCATTAATAAAATTATTTATATAATATATTTATTATGTAATTGTACAACTTTATGTTTAAAACTGATACCTAAAATGCAATTAAAAATTAAAGTCTCAAATGAATACGTTGGTTAGTTAAATTTTAAAACGGGTTTTCTTCAGCGTTTTAAAAATATATTATTACCTACATTTAGATTTTTAGCTACAACTTCAAATAAAATCGTTTGAAAATCGCAGAATAATATGCCGTTATTATGGAATTTGATAATAGGTCAATAATTACCAAAACTAACTTAACTAAACACATAGGTCCTAGTTACGTGCAACCGATGAACGCTAATTTTCTATGTTAAGCGTTTGAGACATTAATTGGAAATGTGACGTCCACGCAAATATGGTCATTTTAAAATATTATAAATTAATATAATAATGGTCGTGAAGTACAGCATAGTAAAAAATTGTGAATATTATGTGAATAAAAAATCAATGTGAAGAGAAATAATTGTATTATATTATTATTTTTATTATGTAAGGTATTACCTAATGTTTTATTATTTTGATTTAAAAAATAAATAATACTGAATGTTATTGTTGTGACGGAAAAAGGGGGAATCCTTTGGGTTTTCCTTTTTACATAAATCTGGTACGCTCTCAAATCCTATCAGTTAGTGTTTATTCTATCTTTAACCAAACGGGATATATCTGCATTCTCCCCTTTTATACCTCCGGTTCACCTAAACCGTCCCAAAGACATAAAACTTTTGCCGGCGATTATTTATGTTTTTAGACGTTTTAATCACCACGCGGCACATGCATTGAGAGATGTCGAGGGTAGAGAAAATAGGGACTAGATGAATGTGCATTGGTTAGGGTAGAATTCATGTTTTAATTACTGAATATTTTCTTTTAATAGGTTGCAACGTTGACACAACACAATTATTTTTATCGAAATATATCACTATAAAAATTGTTAGAAATTTGATTTTCGAGAAATAATATTTAAATAAATAAATAGATAATTTTTAATTCATCGAAATGTATTTCAGTATTTAACAATGCATAGTATAGTGTCTACCTTATGTGATTGCAACAGTCTTATATTTTGATTAATTATTAATTATTTATCCTGTTTTTTTAACCATATCCTAATTCTTTCTTAAATTTAGTGGCATTATAATATGCACGAATTTTTAAATAGTAGGTAGGTATGTCGTGTTTCAAACAAATAACAAATATTTGAGGTTAATGTACTCAAAGATAGATTAATTAACATGACGCAAATATGAAATCCGCTTATTACTTACTGATATGCATATTTTTAACTCGGGAGTGTTTACCGAGTTTTAGATCTAAAATGTGTATTTTCGGTGTGGATTAAATTTGGTGTGCTCGACATATTATATAATTCCGACGAACATTTGATCTGCCGTTCGCATAACTATAAATTATATTACTTATCTACGAAAATTAAATGGGAATAAAGCAGCTACCAGCGAATTAAATCTATAAATTCTAGATTACCTGACACACAAGGGCCGAGTTCGAAGGGATGAATTGCTTGGACATCGCTGTCGACTTCAGCGCTTACAAATTACATCTCAAAACTTGATCATTTACATTATTGTACTTATTATAAAAATTCCTCGGTGAGTGTATCCGTAGGGTAATTAAGGAAATCGGGGATTTTCACAATGTTTACGATTTGATGCATAGCGACTTGAGGTGGACAGCGTTAATAAAAAATTTAAATGAATAACATTTGATTGAAAAGCTTATTGTAAAATGTTGACAAACAAGACAAATCAAAAAATATTATTATTAAAATGTTTAATATTATTTTTAGCATGAACCGCTGTTACAACTATATATTCAAATAGACAATAAACTCAAAAGTACAAATATTAAAAGTAGTATATCTAAACAAAATTTTATTTAACATACTATATAAAATATTATTATAATCAAAACCTATTATGGTTATTTTTATTTATTAAATATAACCACTAATAAATTGGGAAATCGACTTAAATAATATTAAATTGATTAAACACATTATAGATGCTAAACTAATAATTATATATTTATATGTGATTATGTGTGTACTGATAAACTACTATTTCGACACTTGGAATCGCAAAGTCGAACTTTTGTAACTATAAGGTTGTGTGTATAGTACACTAAGTATTGTACGACACCGAAAAACCGTGTTAAAATTATTTTTCTCCAATTAGATAATCTCTAAAATATTATTGAAATATAATATTGTCCTACACTTTTTAATTTTTTTTTAACAATCATTTGATTCATTCGTATTGGCCACAGTATTATTATTATTATTATTATGTATATCGATTCAACTCCATAACACTACATTTAACATTAAATATTTACATTAATACAAGACATTTATACCCACAACTACTCTCTCTATATATAAGCGATAGTTTGTGGTAAGTGTAGGGAGTCTATTAAAATGATTAATTAATACATATTATACGCAATATGTATTCTAGCCATCGTATATTTTGCCTGAGCATTTCCTTACAGTTCCCGGGAATTGTATAATATAATATTGAAGTTATAAAATTAACATTTTCATAATGTCCCAATTGAATGGGTATTAGTCATTACGCACTGCAGTGTTCGAAATTTCTACTTCGTCCGTAACGGTGGAAATCGATTTCGCTAATTTTTACGGTGGAGTGGTCGATTGATGCAAACGTTTAAAAAATATATTTGCTTATAGGTAAGTGCAAGACTTTCGGTATGACAACTTTGCACATAAAACCAACCGAAATCGTATACAGAAATGTATTTAATTTGTTGAATTCTGGATATGTGTATACGTTTTATAAAACGGTTATAAAAATCTAACGGCATTGCAGCCACCGGCCCGTAACATATCGATTATTAGCGGACAATTCGCAGCGATGATGTCGAAATCATATTATTTTTTTTATTCTTTTTATCGATTTTCCCGGAATATAAGTTATTATCATATTAATATTTTTCGAGTAGCCTTTTTTTTCTTATTGAGACGATATCGACCTTTTTTTATCGGTAACGAATCATTCTGAACATCGCCTTCTAAGGGATAATTGTTTGGTGAATTCCATTCGGGTTGTGAAGTAGCCGGCGTAAAGAAAAAACATGGTACAGATGGTCACGACGTGTGTTGTGCATCCGAAGTGCCTTTAGATCGTTTCATAGCATCCGAAACGAACGAAGACCGCGAACAAACTTACATATTATTACTATTATTTTATACAGAAAATCGACTCTGAACAGTTTATTATTCGTCTCCTCGGTGGCCGCCACCGTCCTTATGGGACTCTGCACAGGTATAGGTGGTATACCATTATTATGGTGTTGCATGTGCTGCTCTGGCCAGTGATCCAGATATTATTGAGTTGTGGCAGAGTGAATTAAAATATTATAATTCTGACGATTTCAATCATCGGTTGAAATGACAAATAGTTTTTTAAACCATTGCGAGTTCAAAATAATATGAAGTTCTTAATGGACAATAATATATTATACTATTATAGGTAGTTATGGAGGTGCTCTGCAGAGCTCAACGGCCATGGTACATTTAGTTATTATGCCGCATAATAAACTATAGTACCTCCGTACCCATTTTCCCACGACAGTGGTGCGTCTTGCAATTTCGGCCAATGCCGCTGTATAGTTGTTTTTTGTATATAAATGATGTTTTCATGGTTTCGCGGTGGCTATGGATGATCATCATTCGCAACGTGAGAGAGGCACTCCAATTAGTATTGGACAGGTCATCCCGCGGGTTTGAAAAGCCAATTATTATTTCCGCTTACAAAAATGTTTAAGACAACCCTGATTAATATAATTGTGATTTATGTCGGTTTTGTTGGTATAAAAGCCTTGCATGGCTGTTTACGAGTACTATATTATATACTACGCCGATCGCCGTGTAATAAACGCGGGTAGGTATCTAAGTTTCTAGCTTGTTGTTGTGAATCCGGAGATTCGGAGAATACGGATATCCGCGAGTCCGTAACGACGGCCGCCATTATATGGGTAGGTCATACTCTCGACATAGGTACACACTTGCAATATAATATTATTATAGGTATATGGGTAGAACACGCAGGCAGTTTGGATACACCGGAGCGGGTAAACCGCGAGCGTGATAGATCGCTCGTCCTCTTGCCGTTTCCACCACCACCACCACCACCACCACCACCCCCTGTGGCCGCAGTCGTGGTGAACTTATAATATAAGTCATGGTACGATACTATCGCATCTGTTGCGGGTGCGGTGGACGGGACTTGACTCGCGTAAATAATAAAACGCTCTTATAAAATAATATATCTGCGCGCCATTATAATAATAATATAATATAATTGATGGCACTGTGCGTGCGGGCTGGTGGGTGGGGGCGGGTCGTGGGTTCAGGTGGGCGGTGACGTGCGCCTAGGTGTACACGTACGCCCGTCTGTAAAAATACCGACGTTAGGCGTTACGGCCGTCCGTCACGTATACGTACAAGAGGTAAGGTATACCTAACCTATACGTGAAACGTGCGAGAGACCGTCGTAAACATTAACGCACGCAAGTGTGCGCTGTTGCGCTATCAGCGCTTGTTCAGGCGCGAGCGTATCTATCCTCAGACATAATAACTCTGCGGCCGTAGGGTGTGCGTGTGGGTGTTTCGGCGATGCGACAGTACAATTATTATCACTCCGTTATTTTGGATTCGTCGCGAACTATATACGGCGGCCATCGCACTTTAGTCGAAAACATAATATTATCGTGTATACAAATATCGTTTATTAAAGAACTAACAAATTATCACTTCGTTTTACATATTACAATCATTGGCTGATGCAAAGTAGACACGTCACATTCTTCTGATTTTCATCTCGCGGTATTGAAAGAAAAATATATATATATGTTGTATAATTGTTGAGCTATCATAGTTTACACTATAGTAACTAATAAAAAAAATACCTATATATAAATCAGTGTACGTTTATATTCATATTTATATGGGGCTATTTATATGAGGCGTATGGTAATATACGTTGTATAATTGTTGAGCTATCATAGTTTACACTATAGTAGCTAATAAAAAAATACCTATATATAAATCAGTGTAGGTACGTCTATATTCATATTTATATGGGGCTATTTAAATGAGGCGTATGGGGCTCATATTGTATACTTTGGAACAATTGAACCTGCAACTTGTTCTACATTGTGTGCACATAATATTCCTTGAGACTTGAGGAGTGTTCATACCTTTGTTTTTCAACCGTTATAGGTTTCCGTGGCCCCGCCCACACGTGTATTTTGTTTTGGCCTCACGAAAATCTAATATTGTTTTTGTTTATAGGTACAAATGTACGAATCATAAACATGTTTTTGTTAAAAAGTTACCTTGACAACGAAAACGTTACTCAGTATCGGTTAGAGTCAGAAAATCATAATATCTGTACCCAGCCAAAAACATTTATGTTAAAATAGAAAAAAAGGAAATATTTCGTTTTAAATCAGCGGATAGAATAAGTAACTTTTTTCTATTGGCAACCAATTAACAACCGAAATAAACAAATATACGGATATGATTTTAATCTGCGCGAGTGAAAAATATAGCCAGACCCAAATATAGACCAAATATCAAACACAGGTTGAAAATTTAAATGATGACCATAATTGTAATAACAATTTAATTTTATGTACCCAATGGCCACCATTTATAAACAATTTCTATTTCCATCATGAATTCCAAAATCATCGTGTGACTGTGTTGGGACCCCTTCAAAATGCTAGTTTTAGAAAATCTTTCCTTAGTGCAACAGTATGAAGGTACTGTCAAAATGTCAAGTCCCTACCTATCATAGTTTAGGCTAAACGTTGATCAGGGATATAGATTTAAATTAAATTACGTTTGTAACTTAATATATTATACTCTAAAACTACTCGTCCGATTTTGACAACAATTTCAAATTGTTAATCGAGATATCGGAAATGTACACAGAGAGTAGTTTGAACCACGTTTGAAAGTATACCAAGTGCTATAAGTGCCCATTTTGGGCGAATTAGTTCATAAAGTGACGTACATCGACACCGATTGTCGCCCGTGAGTATTAAATAATAGTGAAGTATCTACATTAAAACCGAGATACATCTATACAGTGCTGTGTTTTATATTTGTTCATTTTTTCTCGTCCGAAGTCGGGTTATACAGTTATAGTTGATTATAAAATCGGTAAATTGTCTACTTTCAGCGGTTATGGTAAATGTACCGTGTTTAGTGAAATATGGCAATAGCCTGCAGTAGAAAATATGCTCAATGGTTTCAACGCTCTGCTTGTAATAATACTTTAACATATTTTAATTATCATTCACAGAAATTTGCTTAAATAATAATTACAGGGTCGTCGTGATATTGAATTAATGATATATTATTATTATAACGTTTAAGTGAAGATAAAAAAGTTTCTATACCACGCCCACAACATCGACATAATAATATAATATTGGGTAAATTAACAACTATATACCTCTTTTCAATAAATATTGTGTTGTAGCTAATGGCATTGGTACAAATGAAGTTTTATTACGATAGTTTCTAGAGTGCGATTATTCTGAATGATAAGATAGTAATATTTATTATATAGGTATTAGAATTATCTCTAAGCGTCTACTAAATCAATAAATTATAACCTGATAAATAAATTTGAATTTGATTACCTATCTCATACATATACGATAATATAATTTAACCATACAGAAACTATATTAACAGAAAATAATAATTGTTCACTAGGTATACATCATACAATAAACACAAACATTTTAGAATAATGAAATTTTTAATAAAAATATTACACAACTATACCTACTGTAATAGTTAACTCATCCCATAAAAAAATCACATTACATTATCAATGTTATTGAAATTTGATCGATATTATTATAACTAGTACCTTTCTCCTGATATTTTTTAGCTTAAATCAGGGATAAATAACCCGGTAACATTATTAGAAAAATAAATCAGACTTGTAGTGTTATTGATAATAATATATCCATTACATGATATTTTTATGATAGATACTTCCTCGTTATTCCGGTTTTGATTTAAATTTCAAAATTTCAAAATTTCAAAAAGTCCAATAATCTTAGAATTATAGTAACGTGAATTACATTTTCTATGAGCTCATGTACTGTCGTAAAGTACGGTATTTTGTGTTCGTTCCCTTAAGGGAAAATCTGAGGGAAGCCATTATTAATTAAACAATATAGTATTTTCCCGCTTGATAATCCTTCTACACACAAAAACTATTTTCAACGATTTCCAAAAGTTAAGTGCAAACTTCTAAACTATTGGTTTTTCTCCAAATTTTTCAATATAATAGTACGATTGTAGCATTGCGATGTAGCTGATGAAATAAATTGGACAAAATAGATTTTTCTCCTTTATCGGTCTGGATTTAATCTATTATAGTCAAATGTTGATAAAATATTTCGATAGGAAAGTACGAACCCGATATGTATAAATTAATGATTTGATTTATACATATTTTCTCAATTTGCGTATGTAAATGTATTAAACGATTTATTTATAATAATTAAAAACGTACCGACCCGTTATTGTGCGAGTAACTGATAATATATTCAAATAATGCACAATTTTATAAATATTTATTTTTTTTTTCAACCGTAAACCTTATACCGAATGTTGATTGGATTGAAAACAAAGTCCATTATCGAGGAATAATACAACGTCAATATATTTATTCAAGGACCAAAAGCAAGAAAGGTAGACTTTCAAGACATTTTCAATATGGAAGTTTTCGAAGGGTAAGTACACTACAAATACAGGTAGGTATCATTGTACATGTTCTCTATATATATTATTAAATAATAATATATGTTGGGCAATAAGATATCATGTGTTTTTGTGTATCTTATTTCCCTTTTATTTCCTCAAAATTGTTAAATATACCGTTACGGTTGTAATAATATACTAGTAGGTAGGCAATATCAATAAAATGTGAAAAATTCGCATACGAATTATTCAAAATGTTTATACGATAAATCAGATATTAGAATATAGTTTGTGTTACATTATAATATTCATTTATTAATATATCATTTTAATGTATTGTGATGGCTGTGCAATACTATCATTAAAACAGCATTACAGTTAGTCACGCCATTTAAACGTATAAAGTTCATGGATAAAAGCAAATTAATTATTGTAATTCAATTATATGGGTATTATCTTCACATGTACCTAAACTCTGTGCAGTTTGTAAAATATAATATATTTTAAAGTACAATATAATTAATTATACTGTCATATTATGTTTCGTGCTAGTTTATAAAAAAACAGGATTAATTTATCGTACATGTTATAATAAGTTAATAGTTATTGTCTAAAGCATTATACCTATGATTATATGTGAAATGTATAATTTAATTTATTAAATGTTTATACATTTTTGTGACATTTATTTTGTTTTGTATAAATATAATACTAATGAGTAATGGCATAAAACGATTATCTAACCACAATAAACCATTATGTTTAAGATATAACGTCTTGTGGAATAATATTATAATAACACTAATAACATAATTTCTCCAATAGGTACCATCAAAGATCTCGCTAGCCTTGACATAGGTACCCCACGACTTGGACAATGTGTCCTAGCAATGTGCTAGGACTAAACCAAAACTTAAATTATAAATGTCTATGAAAGCAAACTTTCAAATAAAATCTAACCTAGATAAAATGTATAATTTAAGAAAAATAAACTATAACCAAAATGTAGAATACTATACATTTCCTAGATTTTTAAACACAACATTACACATAATAATAAATGGCTTTGTAGTTGAAAAAAAATTACAAAATAATAAGAAGAATACCTAGTAAAATATGGTTTGTACTTTATTCATAATAACATAAAAAGTAAATTGTTAAAAGTTCTGGGAACCAAAGATATAGTATAAGTACCTATAGGTACTTTGTTTTTTTATAACATTAAAACAAAAAACATTTCAAAATATTATTAAAATCAGTTATTTTTTCTGTGTGAAACTGTGATTCAATATAAATGGAAATCATTTTATGCATCCATTACATTAATTTCGTTTAAAAAATAATAATAGAAATTTCTAGCGATATATATTAATATTTTATCTGCACTGCATACTACATTCACATCATTTCCATGCATTTTGAATACAAAGTCACAATATTCTAAACATGTCATGTCAGATACTTTTTAGGCATATACCTACTATTATGAGAATGCATACCATTTATTATAAGGGTGGCTTTTGATTCAATTTAAAAAAAATAAAACTGTAGGTGAAGACGTACTTTTAGATGAATATATTAAATATTCAATATGCATTGTTCAAATCAAATTCATTGTGATTTCACTTGATATAAAATTATTAAAAAAAATTGTACAACTGTATAGTCTTTAAGTCTATAGACAAACGAATATATGCAACGAATTTATTATACGATAAACGTAAAGTATTATAAATCATTATTACTTCTAGAAGGAGCGCTCCTACCAAACAGACATTGTAAATAAATAAAACCATGAAAAAAAATGTGTGTCATTTAATGTTTTGAGCGGTGATTAAACAACAGTATCGAAATGAAAGATTAAACAAAAATCAAAGTTTCTCATTATCTCAGATTTGTGCGTACCTACATTATTTGAAAAGGAAATATTAATTTCGTTGATGGGCGGGAATATGCAAGAACAACACTATTGACAATTTGATTTAACTGTAGGTACAATGCTTATAATATGTGTACTAAAACTAAATTTTGCTTAAGGAATTTAAACAATATGACAATTAGTATGCGTGTGTTATTAAAATATCATTCAATGGGGCATTATTGATGAACACTGCAGAACTTTGAGGCAAAACCGTCACCCGTTGGTTTGAGCGAATGATTGTTCGTCGAACGATAAAGCGTACTATAATAATATTATAATCTGAAGATTTCGTTAAAAAATTTTACGAAACACCAAAGTCTTTCTAGAGTGCAGAGACTCTGAGTATTTTCCTTTTAAATAATTTTATCGAGAATGCAGTATAAATTATTATATAACGACGAACGGTTAGAGATTCCTCTCTTTGGTAGATACCTACCTACTTGCGTTCCTGAATAGCAGTTATATACTTACAAACTTACTTTATATTTTCACGTGAATATTATTACTGAACTCGATATACCTACATTTTGAGAAAAGCACAATCGAGAGAGAATATATATTTTACTTATCACGATTATTACAATCGGTTTTTAATTTTAAATTTATATATTTTTTTTTCTACGAAATATTATGATTGTATTCACTAAGCTTTCGATTACAACATAAAAATGATACCTTTGTCAAAACTAAGTTAAGACAGTTTTACGAATACATTTTTGAGATTTTTTATGCATCGTCCAAGTCAATGAGTGTAAACTTTACTTCATCGAATAAAGGATTTTTTTTATAGGTAGTTCTAAACTAACATTGTTAAATTACGTAAATTACGTAGATGTATTGTTTAACTTGTATGATTATCTTGTGAGCACTCTGGTTATTGGTAACTAGTTAAGTAAATAAAAAATATTTTTTGATGATCAGGGAACAGATTTACAAATATGTATACGCGTTTATATTATAATGATCTATAAATAAACTGTTGTATTCAGCATTTAAGTTATGTATACATTAAATTAAGTAGCAATAAGAAATATTATTAGTTATTTAAAAACTAGGTCAAGAAAACAATCATGTAATAGGTAAAATTCAAAAGTGATCAAAACAAATCATACGATTGTATTCACTAAGCATTCAATTACAACATAAAAAATGATACCTTCGTCAAAACTAAGTTAAGACAACATTTACACAATAAAATAACAGTAAGTAATATAGTCTTACCCGTTGTCAATAAGTACCTATACGATTTAACCAATGAAAATAACTATGTAGGTTAAATGTAATCGTACGAAGAATATGTGTAGACAGGAAAAGGGTTCAGGTGTGGTAATCGTGGACACGATCACTATTGAACGCCGGCTTTCAATAATGTGATTATATCACTATTATAAATTATTCACTTATTCATTATTATTTGTTCGTTTATTTGTGTACGTCTGAATTCATAGGCGTATGCGACAAAACATATCGGACATAAGTTCAAAATGCGTCAACGAAAAAAGCGGAGAAACAGATTAAATATACCTATTGTAGTTTTTGGTATATTTTAAGATTTTTTATTAGTTATTATATTATACATTAATTACATTTAATAATAATACTAAAAACTCCTATCTTGATTGTAACAATAAATTAATAATAATACCTTGAAAATTTGCACGGTTTAATACAAAAAATTTTAGACAAAAATAATAGTACATAATGCTAAATATTAAAACATTTTTGTGTTTACTATCAACCCGTCAAAAACAAAAATACTAAACATTAATCAAAATATCGCACTGCGATATTATAAGATACTCTAAATTGAAAACTAGACATAGGTAGCAAATAAGACAATAGATCTGTAACTTTATGAGGTCTACACAATGCTATTGGATTAATCGATGTTAATAAACATATTTTGTAGTCGCCAACAATTAATGTTATTATTTATTACGTGCAGAATATACCCACTTTGCATTAAATCAGATGGAATATTAAATATATTTCGATTTATTATTATATCGCTGAAATAGCAAAATTACAAATGTGATTGATAACCGAATATTGCTGCGAGTACCAGACAAATTATGAATAATTCGCAAGACTGAAGAGTTTAATACACATAGTGTAGGTATACGGTATACACTACAATTTCCGAACACAGAGCTGCAAATTCAACTAACAATAACTAATAGAATCACTATACAATAGTGTACTACGTAGCTGCAGACTTATCAGCACCTTATCGTTGTATCTCGGTTTTAGTGTAGGTACCTGTCAATTCACTGGCGAATCGACATCGGTGTATACCTCGCTTTTTGAACTAATATTCGACCGAGATGGGTCGGATTGGACACATTGCTATTTTTGAACCGGGTTCATAGTACTATTACAGCCTACAGGTAGGTGCTACCTAAACTTTTCCAATATGTCTAACAACAATTTCGTGAAACTTTCGTCAAAATTGGTTGGGTAGTTTTTGATTAGGTGCATATATACATTGAGTTACAAACATGTGGACATTGTTGTGCATCATCTGAATGCCGAACAATTAATTAAATATTATTATTTTTTAAGCAAATCAGATAGCATATACCATTTTTAAAAAAAATATTATTTCTGTATGCCCCTATATTATAAATAAAATAATTATTCTATTTTAATGAGCCAAAACGAGTGGCTCACTCTATATCAGCCTATATAGGGGTTATAATATAACACAATCCCCGAATCTCGAGGAACATTTGAGGCCAATTGGTACAGTAGTGGTATACTAGCCTGTATAAGTTCCATACATGTGAAGGTTTATTCATTTTTCTATAATAAAGATTCACATTATTTATTTAAATTACAATACTCATATGATTATAAATTGTAATATTAATGTTTTATCTCAAGTACTTTGTGGTTGAATTTGGTCTACGTTTAAATATAATAATACATTATAAAACATTAGACAAAGCCTTACAGCCTCCGCGTCAGTTTTAATAAAAATAACTACACTTATAGAACGTCCAAACAAAGTTGACATTTCATTAAATTTGTAGTTGAAATATTTATTAAGCTGAATTAATATCATAAGAATTGTGTGATAAGTATAATTCTACGCGTATGCAGTAATGAGCGGAGATGTTTGTTAAACAAACCCAATACGATAAGTAGGTACGTCCTTTTTTAAGCAAAGGACCAATTTTTGCGAACCGTTCAACATAATATCTATTCATATAGTTCTCATATTCATGAAAAAAATAAAAGTATTGTACCATAATATTACTATTTCAGTTAGTCATTGTTAGAACTAAATAATTATTCTGGAAAATTTATTTTGGTTTTTATCTCTTATAGAAAACTCTTATCTTGACCATGTCCGAGCTAACAGAAATGAGAAATAATAGCATATCATATTTTATTATTTTTTATACCACGATAATAACATTTCTTTTATCCTATCATATATTATTACATACAATGTGCAGTTTGAAACATAAAGTATAAAATATTTTTCAAAAAATAATTACATTTTATTAGAATGTTATAAAATGTTAATGGGTCGTGAAGTTGGTTGTGTTCTATGAAGAATATTTACTATATTGTTGACTAGTATTGGTAAATTTTTACTTATAACCAATGTTACAATAATGTATTACCTATGCATTTTAAAAATGAATGGTTATACATTATAACTAAGTGAGCTATTTAATTATAACTAAGTATTTAAAAAAAGCTAATTAAAAAAAAAAAGAAAGAAAGAAAGAAAGTTATAACGAAATATACACATTTTTACATCGGAGACCGATGAGAGTAATGCAACACTGCTACACAACTATTTCAATTTGAAAACTATACATTTATTAGATTTTTATTGATTTGCATAATTTATTAATTCAGGTATTCAGAGTTTAAAAAGAAAACAATATTTCAATTAATTTAAATGTCTTGCTACGGCTTTTGAAAATCATTCATAATGATTATAATGCATTCTAAAGCTTAAGCTTCCTCTTTCATTTACTGATTACCTATTTTACGAAACGCAATTAAATTAGTCGCCTCAAAAGACAACAGAAATTATTCCTCCGCATCTAAGATGAAATCAATAATTGATCCCATTTTTCCACGTAATATGACCATTTATATAATATAGTCGTTGACAATTTTTTGTCAGAAAATGTTTTTAAAAATAATCTCTTTACTCTCTGCCACGCAATATATCGTCGTTACTCAGGCTAAATTATGAATTAGTTTATTTAACTGAACGAATACTGGCCAAGTGAAGGGGCAATTAATAATTGTTGGACGTTGGCAGACAACAAATGTAACAAAATAAATAAAAAAAATATTAAAATAAGGAATGAAAAATATAACTCACTTTATCGGTGGCGCCACATAAAAAACAATTGGCGAGAAATCATTACTAAGGGACAGGTTTATTTTTTATTTTTTTTTCATTGCTACAAGACTCCAGTGATCTGAACGGCGGGGCAGAGCAAGCAGGCGACTAAATGTCTTAAAATATTTATCGTCCCTTTTTGGGTGACGCTCGGAGAGGGTCGAGTGATTTATGCGAGCATTGCGTATAATCACGTCTGTAAAACTGCAATTGGTTTTAAAAACGAAACGGTAGCGATGGCAGATAGAAAGAAACGAGACAGGAATACGGTGAATAATAAAAGATGGTATAAATATGTATATTTTACTTGACTAAATTACTCTTCGTAAAACCTGAAGTTTTGAACTTGGATTAAAAACAATAAACGGTTTGATTGATTCTATATTATTTGAAAAAAAATCTTACAACACCTCGGACGCTTTTATAGAATCTTATAAAATAAGTTAGTTATCATAATTTATTTATTATGCATAATATTTAAGTTTAATTTATGCATAATCGAATAAATGTAATTTTAATATTGGCAGGCAGAGTTTTCGTACCAACATTTTGTGTTTTACTCGAGAACTCTGTTGTAAATTTGCTTAAAATCGGTTGTAGATTTTTAAAACATTTTTATTTTATGGTGGTGGAAAATGTATAATATGGTTTTAGCAGATTCTTTAATATCTGGAGGAAAATGGAATACAATTTTTAGAGAAAAACGTCTACGGCCGTAAATCATTATATTAAATGTTTACATCGTAATATTATTTATTGGTTTCGTTGAAAAAATAAACAACAACAATAATTTATGTGATGTTTTTCTACTTTATATTTATTAAAAATAAATTATTTAATAATAAAATATTATACACCTACCTTATAATAAAGTGTTTATGATAGTAGTTATTAGCAATTTTAACAATTAATTCACTGGGAAATGGGTCATACCTAAATTATAGGGTTAAAATAGCGTCGTATATTAATTAAAATACAGTTTATTTTTTTTTACTTACTAATACGCTACTTACGCATTTTTTGTCTTCGTCTTACACACGTACGACACAGCAAATGTTCATTCACTATTTTCAATAGTGTGCTGTTAGTTTTGTTATTGGAGTGAGTTTACCTGTCATCAAATATTTAGGTAAGAATATTCTCTGTGCTTGAGCCTCGGTGATTTTTCAATATCTTAATTTTCAAGCATTATAATAATATGGGTATGTGAAATATTACAAAATTAAAAGTTAGTTAGACGATAGGTCAATTTACTCTAACATCAAAACTAACAGCGCGCTAATGAAACGAGTGAATTGAAATTTGGTACGACGTGTAGTTCGTGTAAGATGCACGGGTAGCGTCCACTTAAATAGCTGGTTGTGCCCAATACCGACTTAAATCACGTACTTTATACTAAACGAATAGGCGATAAAAATTACTCTGAAGTATATCGCTGGTATTAATATCACCTTATATTATAGGTCTACAGTCCGGGTGCGTGTATCGGAGCTAATCGCGATAATTTAATACATGTCTTGCACAGTTTATCGCACAGAAAAACGACGCCATTGCAAGACGCCCAGTTCACGTTTACCCAAAGCGGTCACGCGAAAGGAACGTAGTCTCTTATATAATGTATATTATATACGTAGCGTATTTATGAAATTAGATTTCCGTCGAGTAAGTGCGGCAATTTGTCTCCGAGCTTCGAGCACCCCGCGCCGTACCCACTCACTTATATATGGGTGGTTGGAGAGGTGCCTATACCTAGGTACGCGATTTGGTCAGGGAATCGTGGCGCGTTCCGTAAGTTGTTATTTTTCCCGGTAACCCATCTGTATCTGTAGGTACCTACACGCGTTTTCGTTAAATTTTTAATCACTCGGAGCGGCGTTCGGGGCCCGATCGTCGTAAAAACGGCTTTCGCGAGACGCCGTGGTGTCGGACGTGACAAAAAAGCGAGATTCACGCCATTCTTCCGCACTTTAATGGTAGTAACTATATTAGTAGTAGAGTCTATGTTGTAAATTGTACACTGGGGACGTTGAAAAATCAAACTGATAACACTTCTATCCAAACTTCGTGAGGTTTGACAGAATAACCGTATTTAGTATTTGAAAGAAAAAAATGCGGAGGATATTTTTGGCCTTTGTCTGCGAACCATACAGGTGAGTGGAGGTTTGGAAATAATGTTGATATCATGGAGCTTAAACAAAAACCTAATAGAGTAGATGAAACAAGAAAGCTATCTTGGGCTAGCCGCGTGTGGTGAAAAAATGTGGTTCTCTTATACACATGGTACAATCTGAAGAAGATAATATACCAATGGGACGACCAAGGTTAAGGTGGGAAGACCATGTTACAATAGACAAGAAGCTGGTTGAACTGGGTATAGATTGGTGAGTCTTAGCTATTAATATAATATGCATGATATATGTTTGTCAGTATGGTTTTGAAGGATGACCATTACAATGAAAAATAAGAAGAGTCTATGTTTCAGTATTTCTAGTATCGATATATTCTATCTACCACATCTATAATATTATATACAAGATGATTTACCAAGCATAAGCTCCTCTCTTTTTTTAATTAAATATCAGAGTTATTCATAATCTGATTTTTGGCTTATTTGTTACTCAGGGATAATGCAGCATTCTAACAGTGAAAGAATTTTTGAAATCGGTCCAGTAGTTATTGAGTTTATTCGTTACAAACATCTAAACCTTTCTTCTTCATAATATTATAGTATAGATAAGTCTGGATAAAGGTCACTTCCTTGGGGCACATCACCTTAAATGAAGAAGTATGGCAAATAGGGGCTTTTATTTTGGACTTTATAAAAGTGATTTTCAAGGTATGAATGAAACGTAATTATAATATTCAAACGGTGATGGTAGAGATATTTGATTATATATATATATTATATATCAGGCTTTAATGTCACATACTTGATCGAAGGCTTGTGGAAGGTACGTCCAACAAGACTCCTAGAAAAAATGATTTTTATTTGTATGAATATGTGATATTTGTTCAATGGTCGGTCAAGTCTTTGTACTTTATGCATATTTAGTGAAATGTTTAGCTCAGATGCCAAATTTAGAGTTTGGAATTATGTTGTAAGTTTGCAATACAAGTTATACTTAAGTATTTTTTTGAGTTTAGTCTGTATAGTAGGTGAGATAATAGTTTATATTTAGATATATATATTAACCAGTATAAGTTATACGCTGAATGTATTGTTTCATGTTTGTGTTGTATGTGTTGTACGTGAATTTTCAATATGGAAAATATTAAATATAAAAAACCAATTTTAATGCCGCTGAATCTTCTGGTCTAAAATCGCACTAATGTCAATCGCAAAATTGCTCGAAGACTGACGATCTAAAGAATGAAACTTTTTTCGTTTCATCTTCAGAAATACACACACACACACACACACACACATTATGCATGAGACGTTTATAGTTTACACTGTCACTCACTAACTCATCCCGATAACGCCGAGAGTGAAGAACGACAACGTCATATCCGGTAGATGAGTGGCGTGCTTACTTTAATAGTTTAATACGTAATATTATATGTTATGAGTAATTATTATTGATGTTCAGTCAAATTTTTCCGTAGTACATTTCTCACGGGATCGATATAAATTTTTTTATTAGTTAATGTACAAACCACGATGGCAAAAAAAAAAAAAAATCAACGGACGGCTTGCTGTCGACATTAATTCCCTGTGCGTCACAATCTCATCCGCTGATTCATCATCAATATTACGCTCTGTGTGTAAACGTAGTTTGGATAAAATATATTGATTTACACGATGTCTGAATTTAATTTTAATTTTTTAAACAACACAAAACTTTAGACTTTAGAACAATTTCAATCACGAATGATTATTATTATTATATGCGAGTAAAAAATTTCTCAAATGTAATTCTGCACGGCTGAATAAACATAACTTTGTCTACTTTATTTTTATAATTGTTAAATAAAAAAAGAAACATGATAATAATCGATATCCTTTGTTTTGCGGAGAAACGGAGAGGATAGCATTTCGATTAGATAGATACTACAAGTTTTACAGCGCCTACACAGCTGCCCGCCGAAATCAATACAAAATAGTTACATAAATAGCCAATTATAGGTAGATACCTATAAGATATACCTCAAAATGGGAACATTTGACGAGACGTGGATTATGCCCGCACTGACCTAATTACGTACACCGTCGGAGTAAACTGTCTGTCTGTGCAGTATAACAAGGTAGTAAATTACAGGGAAACAATTTCAGATTCCCGATACTGTTTTCGACTGCGGAAGCCACCATAAAGCGGACTCGTATTTCGAAGTAAAAATAACTCAATTATTTGTCAATAATGTCCCGTAGCAAATATATGATATATAGTATAATGTATAATATACAATATACTACTTGGGGTGGATGGTTGATTCACGTTATCGTCATTATTATTACTTGCACCCACGCACGGGATTATAGAATTTCGTCGTAAGTCGTAACTATATTATAGCTATATATACAAATATACGTCTTTTAACATAGATTATATTATTATGATTGTGGGTTGGTTACAACTTTTTTTCCAACTGATTTTCACGAGGCCGATTTTTGTACCTAAAGTTTATTATTGTGTATTGTCATAGAAACGCAATTCAACAATAAAAACTACAAACAAAAAACCTCAAAAATGTTGAGCAACTGCAGAGCGAATTATCTGACATACCCATTAAAATATATTCTAAGACGTAACATGCTACTTGATATTTTTCCACTAGGCTATACCCTCAAACATATTTTATGATTCCTCAATTTTCCTTGCAGAAGAACACGCTATTTATAAGCTAATAGGCAAAAATGAAATCACCATAAACTTCAAACTATTAGAATTCGTAAAGTTTTCTGACAAAAATCTAGGTACCTATATCACAGAACATCAATATAATCTAATTAATCTCGTTAGACAAACAAATGTATTTAACCATCTATTTGTAGTGAATAGCAACATAGATAGCTAAAAATATAGATTATGGGAATATCAATAATAAAACAAAAATTGTTCACCCGTAACTCAATATTTAAATTTGTAAAATTAGTACAATGAACAATGCGAAGCTATAGGGTCCATATGGTTGTTTTATATAGAACACATACACGACTGATTTACAAGAATATTTACCGATATTACAATGTACCACAACCAACAATTTATGTGTTGGAAACCCTCATCGGATCCTACCGTGTCACTTTACACAGGACTTGCAATGTCTTATAATTATAATGCCATTGGTTGTGCACGCAAACAAGTTGTTTGTATAAGTATGTACTTCAAATATAAGATGCTATTAAAATGTACACTCATCAGTCATCATAATAATTTATTATAAGTGTTTTGACTTTTAAGTTTCTATTCATTTCTGTACGCGGTACCGATATATAGGACAAAATTCAGTATATTTTATTATATGAAATTAATACTTATATAGTATATTATTATGTGTATGTAGTTATTTTGTGATTTGTAATATGAGATAACATCGATATGTTTCTATAGTATAAAAATATTAAATCGTATTGAAGTACACATAATCAATCTTCGAATTGAATTCACTCGGTTCAATTAAATAATTTTCTTGATTTTCAGAAACTTTAAAAATTGCTATCTTTCATAAAATGTGTTGTAATATTGATTTTAAAATTCTTTGAACCGAAATAATTCTGTAGATACAAGTTAATTACTTATTTTAATATGCAAACTAGGTCAATGTTCTCGGAGGAAAAATCGAAACAATTATAGGCTTTTGTTAAACAACCATCAATTTATTGAAAATACTTATAATTTTACAATTTATTTTTATATAATTATGTAGTTTTTTTCATTAAAATACTTATCTATATTAAATTTTCTTGATAACCTTTCATATACCTACTCGTTTCACGTTTATTGGGTTTGTATTTTGTGCACCGTGTATCCACAAAAATTGGTAACGCACATTTTTAATGTTTCAAGTATAGACACCAACTACCAATCGTATTTTTCTCATCTTCGTAAAACGTAGCATCTATTTCAATAATTGATTAATTTACTATGACACGATTCGCCGAAAAGATAAATGTGCAAAAACATTTAATTAAAATAGACGAGCGGCAGGCATATTATGCATTGTTTTAATAAATTTAAAATAAGTAAATTTTATGAAGAATGTTTTTAATAACTAGGTTACTCAGTACCAGTATCGGATCCAGAAGTCACCCAAGCGGGGGGGGGGGGGGCTAATCATCAATTTTTTTTAACCTAATATTATAATAAAAAATAACATAAAAACACAGTCCAATAGGAAGAGGGGGGAGGCGGCAACGGGTGTGTATCATACCTTATAATAAGGCCTTATAATCAGGGCCCTTGATAATACGAATTTTTGTGGTCGTAAGGAGGTTTACGGGGGGAGGGGGGGTTGTGGTTTTAAGGATAATATCGGAGTAAAGTAAAAAAAGAATTGTTTGAAATTCGCGATAATCGTATATACCCGCGTGTGTGCAGTAACCGGAAGCGCTCGCAGATAACGACGCCGCAGTGAAGAAACCATCTGATGGGTGCCGTAAAAATGTAGAAAAAAAATCCGATTGGGCGTCGCACTTTGTAGTACTTTGACCATATATATAATATGAAAAATTTAATTTTCTCATTGGATTTACCCTTTTCGTCACGGGACGTCTGGCGGACAAAGTAGTAATACCTACAACTTAGCGTTTTTTTTATAGAATAAAAAGTTTATTTATTTATTTTTAACTTGATTGAATTTCAATGTGCTTATTTGTCTTGTATAACATACCATAAGCGTAAGAATAGAGTGTAAGTTATTAAACCAAATATACGTTTAAGTATTTAATTAGTGACTAATACATTTTGTACTACCTTTAATGCATCTATACTTACCAAATAATATTTTGAACAATTAAATTAAAATTTTTAGTCCATATTATACGAAATGAAACCATATTAAGTATTTTAAATTAACAAAATAAGTACTATATAAGTACGACATTTTAAATTCCTTATAGATGTTAGTGCTTAGTTTAAAATATGTTCAATGGTTAATTTTGTAATTGTATGGTTACATTTATAAATGATTTTCGATTCTTAGAAGACCGATGAATGTATTGGTTTTAAAACAACATGAGTGTGTGTGTGTGCTTTTTAAAATGTATTTATTAGATCTAGTTTGTATTTTGAGATATAAAAAGCTTAAAGTTTCCAGTACTTTTAAAAACAACGGGGGGGGGGGGGGGGGAGGAATTGGTACTCGTGTAGTACAATACACTACAAGTACAAATAATAGTGTTTACGCATAACCAGTTTTCGAAAAAAATCAATTTTGATTTTAATTTATTGTACAATTCAAGAATTGATAATTTTAGAGACTTGATATTTTCACCTTCTATTTATATGAGTATTTATTAATTAGACATGATTCAATTTTCAAAATATTTAAACTATTTTTGCGCTAATTACAGAAAGGTATTCAAAATGTATGACTTGTTAAATTTTTTTTCGAATTCTGCATGATACAAAATTTCTTCGCGAGTAAATAAGTTAGTATAAGAAAAAAAATGAATTACTATAATAGTTACAAAAATAAATAACAATATATCCTTAGAATTATGGACCAACCGTCACCGCTCAGCATCGTTTTGTTTTTGCAATGATTTACAGCTATAATTTAATTCAAATTTAACACACTTATTATAGTGCCAAGGTACACTCAATACGACAATTCCTAATATACAACAGAGCGAATTCCCTGATTTTTTTTATGATTTATAATACTATTATAGTAGTCATAGTTAAAATTAAAAATAGCGATACGATTATTTATAGGGTTTGCATTATAAAATTCGTAGATAATAAACTGTCCGCCAAAATTCATACTTAAAAAATGTATTGAATTTTTGACGTGTGGAGTAGAATAGAACTAAATGAGGCCTATGTATAAGGTGATCTCGTATAATAAGAATAATATATCGTACAAGTTATCATGGGATTTTTAAACGTGTAATTCATTTGAGGAGAAATTAATTTTAAAACTCAATTTGGCATGTACCTACGGATGTGGCCATGGCAAGTGCGTTTATATGAAAGTACCTGGGCATTATTGAACTTATGAATAATGAGTGTTACAAACGTGATTCTGACGTTAAAAGCTCTTTTGGTTATTCGTAATATGTCAATACATTTCCCCCCCTTAATCATCCACGTAGAAAATGAAAAGCGCATAAATCAATTGTCAATGGTCAAATTGAATAAGAGATTTCAATTTAAAACATTCTTCATAGAATTTATATATTTTAAATTTATTAAAACACTGCATAATATGCCTGCCGCTCGTCCATTTTAACTAAATGCTTTTGCACATTTATCTTTTCGGCGAATCGTGTCGTAGTAAATGAATCAATTATTGAAATAGACGCTACGTTTTATGAAGATGAGAAAAATACGATTGGTAGTTGGTGTCTATACATGAAACATTAAAAATGTGCGTACAACATTTTATTTTATTATTTTACGCCACAGCGGGGGGATGATAGTAGGTAGGCACCTACATAGTTAATATAATACTATTAAACGTGCAAATACAAAAAATGGAATTTATTATACTAAAAATTGATTATCGCTATGTAAGCCTATATACTCGCAATACAATATTAAGGATTTATATTCTAATTTCACATTTTAATATATTATCATATAAAAAAATAATTAACAATTATTAAATCATTTTAGAATTTTCAAATTCAATAGAGGGGGCTAGAGTTTTAGAACAAAATAATATATTACTTGAGGTTTGATATAGAAGGTACGGAAATTGTGAGTGTTGATTTGTATTGTATTCAATTTTATCTTTTGCAATAAATCCGAAATGTCAATAAATATTTGTTCAAAAGTTTATAGACAAAATACACAACAATAAAATTACGTCTCGAATACAATGGAACCAATAGTATACGCTATATCATAACACGTATTTTTTTTATTTCGTCTATTATTGTCAATTTTGCCATACCTGCCTATGATTAAAAAAAAAAAACTAATACGAAATCAAGTCTAGACCGAACCGAAGCGTAGGCCAAAGTTAATAAGCAATATAAGTTATTAAGTCATGCAATAATTAAGTAGGTACAAACAACTGTGTAATTACTACGTCTTGCATTTTTTTTTTATGTTATCGATAAGTAGTACTTATTGAGTACACATCATTACAGTAAATTATCTTCACTGCAGACCAACAAATTCTAAAATAAAATATGCAATTATATCACCTGAGGTACGAGTATTATAAATATAAAGATTACAGGGTGTTTGAAAAGTTTGGAAACGGTTATTAGGATAGTTAGGACTGATAAACGATAATAATTGTGATATTATAATATTAATGAGGTGATTAAATATTTTACCTAATAAATGTGCAACAGTGTTATCTATTAATTGTTATTGCCATATTATATGACGTATAGGTATTAAAATATGCAAACAGTAATATTGAAGCGTATCGAAAATTCGTCACAATATACTATACTATACTATACCTTCAGATTATAATATTATTACATTTCAATACAGATAATAATATATTGCTTACTGCTTAGTAAAAATCGTAAATCACAGTATAATATTGTATTTGTCATTTCATCGTATACGTATTACTAGTGGTTCAAAAAGTTTAAAATTATGAACATTTTATAATTTCTCATATTAATTTATTATCAAATAAATCCCTTGATATTATATAGTTATATATAGTATACTCGACCTAAATAATTAAACTTAAAGCTGAGCACTTGTATTAGCATTTACCCGTTTTTAATATTATACTATAAAATATACCTAATATAGGAAATCCAAGATACAAATAAATTCATCTCGGTACCTAACGAATGCATTTTATCTATTATTAAAAAATTGTATTTTTACTTCATTATAAATGCTGAGTGTATACACATTTCCTTAAATGTATTGATTTTTCCATTTTTTGTTACATTTGACTAACATTATTTAACCGCACGACCTCAACAATTTCAGCGAAAAAAGAAAATGTTTAATCGAAAATTATCAAGCTTACATCTCTACGCATTACCCACTTGTGTTATATAATATTATGTACTTGGACGATATATTTCGTTTTCGATTATTAATTGCTTATCAATATTGTTTACGTTGTTTGCATGCGTGTATACCTACTACGTCACTTTTTCACCGTATTTTACTTTATCAGTACGCACAATATCGAATATAATATTATTCTGCGCGTATATTAAACCCGCGTAAGTACAAAATATAATGTTGACTTTGCAAACAGATCGTGTTCGAACGGAGAAACAAGACGACGCGTTAAATGGAAGTAACAAATCGCAGGTATAAAATTATGTACCATAATATCGTCATGGGTCGTGTGATGTTGGGGGTATATTTAATATTATGATGTGTCCATATTGCTGTGAGCCACGACAGTTAAAATACCGTTCTATCGTCTCGAGTTCGAGTAATAAAAAGAAATAAGTCGTTTGTAATACTTCATTGTGTGATTTATTTTAATATTCATAAAAAATACGCGTGGTCACGATTAATAAAATGCTTATACGAAACGTCGATGTACCTATTATGCGTGTTACCCCGTGAGACGGCTTTTTCCAAGGTTAACAAACAATTATTATTTTAACAACAATATTAACATTTTAACAAAATATGAAAGTATTTTTTTTTTGCGATTCCTGGTTATTTTGAAAAGTACAAACCAACCCAATTTGCTACGTCCCTCACAAAGTTAGTAATCGGAGCATTTTTTCTGCTAGAAAAAGTGTCTACAGACACAATATTAAATATAATCGGTACAATATTCTCAGATTTCATATCTAGAAACAAGACGCGTAATCAATAATTTAGATTAGTTTTTCAGTCTGCAAAAGATTGAGGTAGGTAGTGTACAATACCGATTGAAAGAATACGTCATGAATAATATATACATATAGGGTTAAGGAGTTGTAGTTGAATTTGGATGTTTTTTTTGGCTATTAGATTTATTGCTAAGTTAGCTTGAAACTATTTTCACGACACTACGAAAAATATATTAAAGTTTCTAGTGCATAGTTTTGCGTATTCAGTGATTTTGTAGTTTTGGTAGAATATTTTTTAATTTTGCAATTTTTTTAAACATATTTCTGATGCTTAATGATAAATTATTCATAATACAATTCGGACATTTGGCAATAAAAAAATAGATTCATTATAATGTATATTGATTTTAAGAGTTTTCCCTAAGTATTATTGTATCGGGTTTTTCAAATCCTTGGTTGATAAACAATTTCCCATTTTTAATAAAAGTTATAAAATATTTGTATATTACTTGAAATAAGTTATTATTTTTAAAGCATATTTGTACTTTTTTAAGTAGGTGCATGCATTTTAAGTAATTATTAAGTTCATTAAGTTCTGAACTCTAAACTGATAGTTTATACAAAGAAATAACAATGGATATTTTTAAATACCACAGAACTATACTTACAGGTACTATTTTATTTGTGATTAATTTTCTTGTAATTATTTTCCGTTGAGAATTTTTTTTTATATTTTATTTGTGTGTAATCATTATCATCATTATTATTAAAGTTCATTACATGCTAATATTTTGGGAAATCAAATATTTGAACCACTGAAAATAAAACACCTCGTAATACCAATATTCCGCCTGTTTAATTTATTTTGTTCAAAACACAATAGACCGTACCAAGTTTTCTGTTTACCCACATTGTGATAGCGATTGATTCGTCATTATTCATTAACAACCGAACGCGACAGCACTAATCACTATTTTTCCATTCTTCGACAACCAGTACCGGAGTAATAGTCGATTGAAAAACCATATGTGTACCCCGTGGCGGACTAGGGAACGTATGAGCGGGGTGTCTGTGGGGGGGGGGGGGTAGGCAAACAAATGGACTCTCTAATAAAAATAACAATATAATTGTTATATACAATATATTACTATAACGTGCGTTCGTCCCACGTGTTCGAAATATAAACTGTTTAGTACGATGATAGTGTTTTACTGACTGTATATACGATACTGATTTACATAGCAGTTAACGGTATGGTTATCGTCTCAAACCTTTTTCGTAGGCATATCTGCATACCGCATACACATCATTTCAGAAACTAAAAACCGAGATTACGGAACAATATCATATAATATCATATACTAGCTGATCCTGCACGGCGTTGACAAATTAAATAATGCCAATGGTCAATGTCCTGTCTTAAACTCCGTTAAGCGTACACCACTCATGCATTACTAACACAGTCGTCTGGGTGGTTTTGAACAATTAATATAAAATTTAATACATGTCTACAGTTATATACAATTATAATAATTGCCTATTGGTAAATGGTAATAACACCATATAAAAAAAAATATTCGTTTTTAGTTAACCAAAAAACCTCTGTAAGTGCGTAACTTTAAAATTAAAAAAAAAAATTACAGGCTTCGAGGTGCACATCCTCGCGTATATACAAAATGTCAGGACTACGAGTGCGATTGGCTTTTGGCCGCGTATCGTTTATACACCACACACACACACACACACATTGCCTTTTATTAATATAATATAATAGAAGATTATTATTATAACATATGTTGCGGTTCGCACGGAGAATAATAACGGTTACTCGCATCCGTCTCAGCTGCAGATCGAAACGGCGTTTTTCCGTGTGGAATTGTCTGAAAAAGGCACAGTACTGTGTGTATATATTAGTGTGGTAACGAACGAAAATCCGAGGCGCTCGTGTATATCAGGTTTATACCATTGCGTCGTATAATATATACTTGCACATTATAAGGTCTAATAGGATAAAATCAATCTCGCCCGTAAACCGGAAATAGCCTCGCGGCGGAATGGGAGATTTTGTTCGTCATAACAACGAGAATAAAGAAGATATAGACAGGGCCATAACACTTTATCACACGAGCTCCGACGGCCAAGAGAGGTGTGGGACCGTAATATTGTTATTGTCTCCCGTGTTCGGGGTTAGGTTGAATCATCCCTATATATATTTTATCATACACGTTCGACCCGACGACCCCATGTGCAGCGCACCACTCTCGTCGTGTTGTTACTCCGACGCGCCCGTTTACGGCCATGTCTTTATTATTATTATTATTATTATATTATATTATGTGTATACACTATATACGACACGGGAAGCTGCAGCAGCAGCGGCGCCCTCCCCTCGCGGCAGACAAAACGCTTATAATTTATCATAAATCGTTTTCGGGGGGGTTCGGGTACATCACATCGGTTACCGTACGCGATCGGTTAATGGAATTCCTGTACGCCGTCGCGGATGTACGAAAAATCAGTTACATATTTGTATTACAAATCGTCCAACAGTATGGAACCCAACATTCACAGTGCGTAAGGTGGTATATGAGGGCGTATTGTTGTAATATTATGTTAACGTGGAATACGTATATATATATGTGGTAACTGATAAGCGTATGCTGAGCACATGATATATTAGTTCGTTTGAATCGTTCACACAATCATCTCTTTCTTAAACAATCGTCTCACTCAATGGTAATAATATGCAAATAATTAAAAACAAATGCACACTTAAACGATGGTACACAATAGTCGGGGTCATCACAAAACTACATACGAAATCAAATAAAATCGATACTATATTAATTGATAATAGTATATGCAATCACTTTTCTTGTCGCACCAATAACTCCGCCTACTATATATAACTTAGTACATAGTATACATTTTATAGAAGTGGAAAATTAGATGTATCATAATATTTCAAACCATTGTCGAGTAGAGTTGCAGAAAAAATGTCTGTATGTTGTCGTGATAATTTAAGATAAGATCATATTGCTGTTGCGGATTTACAAAAAATCACATTTGTACTACAAATAATCCAGCTAGATACACGTTACGCACAGTTGTATTACAAGGGTGTAATAAAGTACTTATGTTTATGTGGACTATCATTTCGTCTGAGTCATCCACACATTTTTCTTAATTATTCGTCTCATGAAAAGATACTCTATTTATAGAACTAAATTAAAAACAAATGTACACATACACGATGGCACCCAGTCGTGCAGGTCATTTCAATCCACAAAACTGCACGAAATCAAACGAAGTGTATATTATATTAAATCATCTTTTTTATCTTACAAATGACTCCGCCTATAATATACACATTAAGGATAAAATAGATAGATCAGATAGGAAAAATATAGTTCTGGAGTAGAGTTGCACAAAAGTATTTCCAGGAGGTTATTTTTTACCACCGCACACAACGAAGTTTTCAAAATATTTAAATTGTATTTGTATGATGTTTACACCACTAACTACATTATTCATTCAGTTCTACGGTAAACTTATAAGTTAATATAACAATAGTATAGGTATATGATATTATACTATTATAATAATTAATAACACACAATATATTATGCTACATTTTTTCAAAAATCAGTTTAAGCTACCGTATTACTAACGGAAATATAAATTCCTAATAGTAATACACATATATAATAAAATAATATTATGGAAATATTGACTGGCAGATCGTCTCCGCTCATCGTTTTTATCGTATATACAATGATTTATCATTGAATTTAGTTTTAACACAGATCGTTACCAGTGACCTATACTCGGTGACGAGTTACACTATAGTGCACGTCCAATAAAATACACCAGAGTGACTTTCCCGGGGTTTTTTTTTATAGTTCATTTCTAAAAACGTAAAAACTGTAAACGAATTTGACCTTGAAATGTCGGTTTTCTGAAACTAAAAAGTTATGATCCTTTAAAAAAAATATAAAAATAAAATGCTAATAGTGATTGTACAAACGGTTGCTATAAAATATTAAGTGGAAAAAAAATTAGTTTCATCACTTTTGTGTTTTGAAACACTGTTATTGGATATTCTGTTTGAACTCCAAAATGAAACGTGTTTAACATTTAGTTGTTCACGGTGTCTTTATTATAACTTTGGTAGTTTGGTACTACTATGCATCTATAAAATAATCTAAATTAATTTTTTGTACCAGTTTAAATTCTGGTTCCAATATTATATTTTAAGATACGTATAATATTATGGTAGGTACGTAAACGTATAAATAATAAAAATGCAGTGCATAAAACTATACAACTTGGGAAGTTTATTGTCAATGATGAAAATTGTTTTCTCAACAAGATATTCTGGTTGACACGTAAGCTTAGTTTATTCACTGTATCATGCTTTGTACTCGCCTTGTAAGGTTGTAAAGACACTTTGCCGTATATAATTTATAGGTACTGCACGTATAATAATAATTTATTATACTTAATATAGCTTAGTTACCACTTACCGGTCTACATGTCTAGAGATTCAAAATACGTCTTTCTGCTGTGCAGTCCAACGGTAACCGATTCTTGTATCTCGGGGTGAACTACGGAGTAAATAATTGTGAGTATTTCACCTTGTCCCATGAGGCATATTTTTGTAAATTTTACGATAAAATATACTGTCGAGGGGCGGGTTTCTCGGTTGGCCATTTTATTTCTGAAATACAACTTAAAAACTACTTTAGCGATACCCCCAAAGAATACAAATTATTTCGACTATACGCGCGCACGTGTGTTGTGGGTAATAACTTGCACTTTACACCACAAAATGTAAATTTCAATATATTTTCCGAGTCAATATTGTGTAACATTCGTTTTCAAACTTTCGACGTGAAAACAAAAGTAAAAATGGTTTTTTTTTTTTATTATTATTAAAAAATGATTGACAATGACGTGATCAAAAAAAAAAAAAATCTACCTACCGATATAATTTAAAGGAAAACGTGTGTTCAATAATTACTATTTTTAAAGTAAAAATCCAAAAAATAGGTGTGGATTATCAACGTTTCAAAATCAGAAACAGCATTTTTTTCCCCTTCAGAAATGACGTGCATGTGACATTGTCGGAATTATTTAAACGTGTGCGCAGGTACACGCTGCGCCGTGGGACACTGATGTATGCGATAAACAAAAATGAAAAACGGGCAGAAGGCTGCGTTCATATTACTATTATTATACCTTCTGTACAACATTAATTAAACGTTACCGTAAACGTGTTTATCTTTGACACACGCAAAATAATAAGCATCAATCAACAATCGTATTAATTACGTACAATGTCATTATAAAGCATGTATAGCGTACCCCCCCCCCCCCCCCCCATTCGTTGACATGACGTTCGACGACGAGCGTGGAGCTTGTGCACGAAAACATCACTTTGTAATAAATTGGGGGCGAGGGTGCACGTGATTCCCTCTGGTCGTGACTTAAAACATTATAATATATTTCGTGTGTGTGTGTGTGTTTTTTTTTAAAAATATTAATGTTCAACAATCTTTTGTTTTCATAAATCAAAATCGATCGGATAATAATTTGTGATGAATACAATCGTTGTATGTATATCGGCGTACTATAACAATATGCTCATTTCGATATGGTCAGTAACATATAAATATGGATAGCGTTTTGTAGGTAGGTCGCACGCACATAATATCGCTAGGTATCTACCTATCGGTTACGAATTCCAATTAAATGTAATTATTGTGTACTCCACGTGGAAAAAAACGACTGCCGTCATCGTGATGTACAAAATATTACTCTCTCGGGAGAATCTTAACTACCTATTATATTATAGTCTATTTTATTAAAAGGCAATGTTTTCGTGCGTGTATGTGTGTGTGTGTGTGTGTGTGTGTGTGAGTGATCCACAGCCAAATCGATCGTACTCGTGATTCGGAAATTTGATGCAGGTGCATTCTTATATACTCAAGGATGTGTACCTCGAAGCCAAATTTTGAATTTTGCATTTTAAAAAGGCCCAGGGCTTATGTAAGGATTTGTTGGCTCACGAAAAACGAATATGTTTTCGATTATATATTTAGCGTTGCCATTGGTACAGAAAATAAAACAGTTGTTATAACTATTGTACCTATATAATTTTAAACCTGTATTTAATATATTTTGGTCAAAACCAAACCCCTCCCGACCACCCAACACGACTGTGTGAAAAATATGATGTATTATTAACGGTTTAAGGATAAATCCATTGGCGTAATTGAATTTGTCACAGTCAACGCCATGTACGAGTAGCTAGTATTTGATATTATTAAAGACTATACACGAATTCGTTATTCGTTAAAACGCATTATAAAATGGTTTAGGCAAATTGTATTGGGTGAACGACTTATAGGTACACACTCAGCGTAACATGGATGCACTAGGTCACTAGGGTTTTTAATTTCTATTTTTGTTTTTCATAAAACTTCATAATTATACTTATTCATCTTAACTGATTGATGATTTACCCTCATATTTGAAGAGAGTATATATAATAATATAATAATACTACCTGACCTCGTGAACCTCGCTGTCTGTTAACAATGTCAACTACGGTTACACGCACAGCTAAAACCGATTTAACTCAATTCGAATTAGTTAACTCCCGGAGTTAAATGCATGTAAACGGCCGTCAATTCAGTTTAATATCAATTCGGTTTACCCAAAAACCGTTTAGTTAATTCACATTTAAAATAACTACGGTAGTACAAAATGCATTTAAATACGGATCACATCACAACAACCGAATCAGGATTGCGATATGACATATGAGATTATTAATTCAAATTAAGGTAAGTCGGTTTAAACTGTGCATGTAAACGTTGCAACGTAAACTGGTCCGGTAAAAGTGTTTACCTAATACTAATACGGTTTTAGACGTGCATGTACACCATTTATATATATTTATAAAAAAATATAGGTACTAATTTCTACTAGTACAATTTACAATTATTATAATCTGTAAGCAATGGCATTTTTTTAATTTCCATCTTGAATCTCAAAATCCTTGTTCGAGTACCTCTTCAAAATATGAATATCAGAAAATCTTTTCTTATTGTATAGGTACATCTAGATCATTAGAGGAACCACTATTCAAAATTTCAACTTCGATGTTTGCGATCCTAGCGATCAGTGAGTCAGTGAAAAATTCGACATGTATATATTATATACATAAGATAAAAATATATAATATTATTATATTGTAAAATATGCTTTAACTCATTTCCTCAAAGCGTTCTGCTTATGCTTTGAAATTCGCGTTTACTGGGCGAGAGAGCGAAAACGCGTTCCGCCGAAAATCCGTAAGCTGAAGTACACACCCCCTCCCGATAATGACAACAAAACTGTATAATAAACGTCGTCGTCGTCGTCGTTGTCTTCATATCTGTGACCGCGTTTACGGTATTCCGACCGCCGCCTACCGCACCAACCACGTCAGCCGACGGGCAACCGCGACGACGTCGTCACGAACTAAACAATTAGCGCGCTCGGTGTACCTACCCACTTGCGCGGATGCTTTTAAAACTTTTTGATGCACGCGCGTTCGTGTGTATACTCAGAAGCATAAATTACAGTAGGTACCTGCCTACACGCATCGGGGACGATCAGCCCGAATGCTATGCGTATAATATTTATAGTGGGTACATACCGACCCTAACCGTGTTTCGGGTTGTCAGATATCGTAAGCCGCGTGGTATCCACGTCGTACGGAGTGGTGGGCCACGACATTTTCCCGTTTTACCGCGTTCATCTCGTACGGAAATTCGGAAAACGCGGTTGCTCCCCTTTATAATATAATATTAGTGCGTGATGTGATACAATATATAAATTTCACGTGCAAATCGCAGCCACGTTTACCGTATTATTGCATATTATATTATAATAATATGCATTCAATTATTATCATTGTACAGTAGTATAGTACAATACTGAAGACATATTTTGCTCACGCCCTTTCACCGCAGTACAGCAAATCTGTGGCTGCAACACGATTCTGCTGCAAAACTGTCGAATCGTGTGGATTTTAATAATTCGCTTGCGTAACGCGATTCCGTAAATTTGATTTTTATATATGTACGCGATTCGGTTGTTAATTGCAACGTCGCAATACCTAAAAAACATGTAAACACAAAATAAAGTATACTATTGGAACGTATAGGTACGTCATATCGTTTTGTACAACAGACGACTCTGCTGGTATGAAAACAAGAATTTTGGAAAAAACTTGCACAGCTTGCACTTAGTTACAAATTGTTGTACTTATTACATATTTGACATTCTGACTTGGACTAACAGTTTATTTCCTTGGAATTAGAAATATATTTTTTAATTATATGGCAGATGTTGTGGAAAATGTCATGAGCTAATTAAAAAACATCGTGTCTTTTTTCGTAGAACGCAAACATTGTCGACTGTCAAAAGCGCACAATTGAAACATCTCACAATAAATAGTCGAAATATTAACATTTTGTTGATGTGTAGGTATACATTGAAATCGATGGTCCCAATTATTGATGTAGCACCGATATTATGGACGTAATTTTAATATAATTTATTATTATAGTTTTTTTTTTTTTTTTTACCAGAGAGTCAGGACTTTTGGCACAATTATATACGCAAGCCCGAATAAAGGTTGACGGTCACAACTAACGTGTATACAAGCCGAGAAATCTGGTTTCTTCATATGATTGCACGAGTCGGTAAATATTGGTTTTTCTTTTTGTCCAGTATGGGTGTGCGTGCGTTATAATATTATAGATGAAAATATTATACCTTGTATTTAAAAGATTGCGTATTACGGCAACGTGCTGTATACCTTTATTATATTTTTACAAAACACTAAACTAAAAATTATTATGCTGAATAGTACATAATATAGTATTGTCCTAACACAAAGGAATCTGCCGCACTAGACCAACACACTTGACGACGACCGCACGTCCAATATCCGTTACGGGCGGCGTCTCATGCGTTTCCGACGGAAATTAAACGTTTACCCTAAACCCGTCAGCCTGCACCCTCACCTCGGTGACGCCAACGCCAGATTCGCCCATCGGTCACGCGTTTACGGGGGGGAAGGGGGGATTTCGGCGAACTCTGTGGGCCGGTTTCGTCAACTATGGTAGGTCAAAAAACCTTCGAAGACTATGATGGAAAAAGGTTGTTCGGCAATATTATAATAATTATATTATACTTTATATAACATAATTTAATGTTAATAATAAATAATATATTGATTAAAATATCCTGGTTAGTTGAGAAGAGGGGAGGGTTAGCTACACACTATAATGGGGGATAACTACATATAGCTGGTAGCTTAAGTTTACTAGTTTAAAATCTTGTTATAATTATTATATACTATTATTATGTCGACTCATCGGATAATAATATTATAGTTTATATTCTTTGCAGGTTAACAACGATTTTGGAGTTTTCAGTTGTTTGGGCCACGATCCGCGAGATAGTTGAGCGAGGAGAGGAAACTGGAACAAGTCCACACGCAGGCGCCTAGCATTCGCACACACTGTATTATTAATATAATTATTATTATTATAGACTTGTAGCGCAACTATATAATATCGACTAAGTGCGAACTCGGCTTTCGTGGGACATTTGTCAGCCCGTCAGAGTGATAAGATTGCACTCGTCTTGACTGGCGCTCGGGACGCGGATAGATTATAATATTATATTACACTCTTTACGAGAAATATCTCACATCATCAAGTTATCAACGCGATTTATAAACCGTAGACCTATTAAACGAAATCAGTGTCTTGTGCTTGAAATGCCTTTGGCGCCATTCAAAGTCTCGCGTAGTACGCGTCTCTTATGCGGAATGATAAATACCGATAATATTAATTTTCTCCTCGAGTTCCCGTTTCGGCATTATCGCTGCCGCCGGCACAGGGTTGATGTATTATACATGTGCGAGTGTGATAAATGTATACGCGTGGTCCGTGCATTTAATTATAAATAACTGTAAATCTGCTGTAGATTGGTAATGGCCGAGAGGTTTTGTCGCGACAATAATCTTAAAACGCGATTCGCTCGGTAAATATGATAACGGTGTGATGTCGCGCTGTCGGTGCAGCTGCAGGTGGTCATCGCGACGAGATAAACGAATTTATCGACTTATATATAGTATAGCTGTTGTTGTAAAGTCTTCGTCGGCCTTAAAGTGATTGTATTTTTATTTCTGTCAGTGGGCGTGTGTGTGTTTTGAAGTAGTATATGGGTAATACGAGTATTGCTCACGAATGTTAAACAGAAAACTGAATAATATGAAAAACTGTTCATTTTAATTAAAAGTCTAAAGGTACATAGTGTGTAACAATGTTGTATTGTACAGTTAAAAAAAAAAAATGATTAAATAAATAAGTAACTAAATAATTAAAAGAAAAATGGTTTAAATACTAGTAAATATATGTATTTATTTAACGGTATTTATTATTTGTCAAACATATCCTATGATACGGTAGGTTGGTAGGTATCAATAATAATTTTAAAACGAAATATTTTATCCACGTCAAACAATGTAATGATCTGCACGCATATACTTACATTAGGTATCAATCGTATAACCGGCAATCGGTTTACAGCTTAGTGTCTATTTATAGCACTAGTATGATAATAATATTAATCCGCACGGCGCCGGATAAACTCTTTATGCTTCTATAGCGCCATTTTATCCTATTTAAACAGTGGTTGTAGCACTTAGGCGGAAATATGATAAAACTATACATTTTTATTTATTTGTTTTGTTACATGGATGTTACACCGATACGACGTACCTAAGCCGGCGGCTAAGCACTGTTCAATATTATTGGTACGACGATAATTATTGAGAAAAATTGTAATAACTTGTGATAGAAACAATAAACATTTCATAAAAAGTGATCTCAATCATTATTAATATTTTATTCACAGAAGAGAGCTTTTATATAGGTTTTAGTTTTTTGCTGCGTTTCCATTATGTTCGATGTATAAATCATTACCTACCTCTAGAAAAACTTTACCACTTACTCTCTGTACAAATAGGTTGAATAATAATAATAATAATAATAATGTTAACATTATTATAATATTTTACACGCCAATTAGTTTTGTTTAAAAGTAGTGGGAAAGTGTTAATTTGAATTAATTAATGTCCCACAGCCACTGGTTGTTAAAATATACACTTCAACATACTAGAACTTTTATAGGTATTCAGAATTATTTTTTTCATACCTCTGAAAATATTCTATGGTATTATTACGAGGCATATTATTATTGTGTAAGTTCAACGTCGTCATAAAACTAGAAATCGTCGAGACATATGATTGGTACGCAAACGTACGCAAAACATAGGTTTTCTGAAAAAAAAAACTGTCACGTTAAACTGAAATGATATAAAAGCGACTAATTTTTTTTTATGCATAAAATATCCATTTGTTCGTACTTTGTCATGTTATGACGAGCGTTTGAAATTAGTTTTACATCGTATAAGTTATTTACGATACAAATATTAAAAAAATAAAAATAAAAATATGGGTCATACACGAGACACACAATGAGCACTTTTCCAATGGAACTCGACAAGTTTAAAATCGATATTTATTTATTTTCAACTTAACGTCATATACAAAAAGATTTAGTGCCAAACAACATTTTATTTCTATTCGTTTTATCATAAAATCAAAATAAATAACCACCGCCAAAAAGTACATAAATATGTCGTTTAACTCTATATAAATAATCATTTTGTCGAATTAAATTCGTGTTAAATATAAAAAGTGGCGTGCTATAATGTCAAAGCATATTCCAATGAAACGGAAATAGCGAAATTTATTACGTGTGTTCGTATCCTACATTATCATATATACCTATACGCAGTTATACACGGAATAAAGAGATTTAATATTTGAAACTATAATATTTAATACTATAATAGTATTATGTTTAATGCAGTAATAAAAAATCATAATATTATATTCTGGCAAGAAGTTATCCATAGAACGTAATAATGTGTTGTTATAATTTACTCGACGACGTTGCAATAATAATATTGCCTGCCCATCTTTCTTAAAAATGTTTTCACGGTCAATGTGTATTATTATTTTAAATGATATTTATCAAATCGCATACTATTATTATAGCTAGACAGGTTGAAATGTCACCAATAATACCGCGGTAGTCATATTGCAGACACTCGGTAACAGCGCGAATAAGTATGAGAAAACCACGTAACACATCACTTGAAGTATGAAACATTTTGATTTGTAGGTAGGATGCATATTTTATAAGTTATAGCATACCGCATGATATTTTTTATCGTAAAATCTTGTCTTTTACATTTGATTATTTATTTTATACGAAATATATATTCTTTCCGACCATTGTTTTACGCTTTTCGGGGTTTCCGTTTTTGACATCTTACCTACAGGCCTTGCGCCGGAGTGTAATATATTTCTATTTTTGAAAACTTTAGTTTTAAACAATCTCTTGGAATGACTAAGTTTTGCCTAGTAAAATTTTACAAAACTTGCTCAACAGATTTTCCTGTCCAGTATGATTGATTTATGGGCTGTTGTGAAGTTTAACGTATATTATTTAAAAAAAACGAAACAAAGTACAACAATTATAAAGAGTAGTGTTCAACTAAAGAAATTTGGTTTGATAATATTGTATTATAATAATATGTACAATAACTCAAAATGTATAATATCATTATTTTAAGATAATTAAATTGTGTTTTGGAAAAAAAAATCAATAGTTTTCAATTTTAGTATAAGTCCTAAAAAGAAAAAGAAATTATAATATATAAAGACTAAAAACAATTCTATTTTTTTTATTTTATCTCATTTCAGTTGTAGTTTAGGTATACAGAACCACAGTATACAATATACATATTTGAAACGAATATATATACACAAAAAATACTCTTGAGAATATATTTTGAGTGTGGGGAAACAATATTTTTTATTAATTTATTCAAGAGTTATAACAGTATACTTTCGAAATATATTTATTTGGTATTTCGCATTTAAATGTATACATACATAATAATATACTAAGATTCGATACTTTTTATTTCATAGATTGCTTAAATGATAACATTATTGATCGATGATCAGTATTAGTAATGGTGTTGAAACAGTTTTATATTAAACGATAAGACCTATTTTAATATTTGTTCAATATATTATGTAAGTGTACGGTGTGAGGTTTTATCCATTAAAGCATTACGACAATACTGTGTACATTTTAATCGATATGTTTAATTCGTATTTATCATGCACATTATTCGTTGATAAATCTAATCATTATTATGATATTTTACACTCACTAACCGAAAATTATTATTCAAGATTTACAGTTGACTCTACGGCCCGGTTGCACAAAAATCATCGGATATTTAATTCATTGATCCGATAATTTATTGGCTCCATTAGTTTTATCAGTTAGGCGTACAAAATTGTATTGACAGATAAAATATTAAAAATGGTTGCGCAAACTATTATTTGTATATTATTATACTTTGAACCACATATTGTAGTGGTTCAGAGTGGTTCAAAAATCTAAGGCCATGCATGGATCGTTATTATTTTGATAATATGAATATTATGTCGACAACAGAAGATATTTGATATTCATTTATTTAATTTTATTGAACCAATAAAACTTATTGGACCAAAGTTGGGTCCATAAATTAATGAATCAATAGTGGCTAACAGTCGATAACTTGACGATTCGATGAGGTATTATAGTTTTGTGCAAGCTACTTAAATTTTTATCCATTCAATAACTCAATTTATTGGATCGATAACTATGTATTGAGTATATTTTTACCGGGCCTATAGCGCTTACCCGGTCCGCCTAATTTTCTTTTTCGCTGAAATCTAGTACTTTGTACAATTTTGTAGCCGTTTCCGTTTAATAAAAAAATCATGATTCACAATTTACGTCGATTCTTTAACAACATATTATTTAGTTATCGGTTTTTATATTTTCGTGTGAATGGTAATTTAGTAGAAAGGTCACTACACATTACTGCAGCCACCTATTATATTTTATCATACCTACAACAGAAGGTAAATATTATTATACTGCTGTGAACTATATCAAACCAAACAATACGACTATACTATGTGAAATGATTTGTTGGGGTTATAAAGGAATTGTCCCAGAGCCGTACTGTCCACGGTCCGCTTTAATAATGGTACTTAACACTGAATACAGCTAGTAGGTAGGCGCCGCCCGTAAAATACAAGTCGGGTGGTGCAAATTCGGTGGAATTAAAAAAAGCCACTAAATAGGGACTTTTGTTAATAAACTCAAGTGCTTCTTTAGGTCTTATAATATACGAAAGAGATTTTGTAAACACGGTGATTTTTTTAAAATTTATTAGCTGTTTTACTTACGAATACAAAACTGAAAGCAGTAAAGTGGTCTATATATATATATATTATACATAACATATAGTAATAAGTACAGTGTACTTTATTATTATTATTATTATTATTATTCCAAACAATAATAATAATAATAATAATAAAAACGTGACATTCAGTACTCGGCAAACATAACAAGTGCGACTTTCTTTTTTTTTTTTACCCTTAATTACTTGAGTTTAGTTTAAATACGAACATAGTCATAATCCATCTCCGGTTTAATGAAAATCGTGCGGTCTTGAAAATGCATAAAACTATATAGTTTTTACTTTTTAGACGGGATTACATTACTTGTCGCGAATAAATTATGTGACATTATTTTTGACGGCGTTAGTTTGGAGTTTTGCACGAATATAAGGTCAATCAAAACCCCACGACCGTTTCCTTCGAGAACTCTGCTGCGACCATTGTGCAACACTCATAGCATATTATACGAGATGACATGTGCATTGGCTTAAACTTGATTTAAAAATGGGAGGGGGAGGCTATAGAATAACACGTAACAACATGATTTATTACTCTCACGAGGTTATGTTAGGAAATACATTTCAGGAGCTAAGACCCCCCCCCAAATTTATGCCTATGGACATACGTGGTGCCATAGCCCAGGGTGATCATATAAAATATTGATAGGCAATGAAACTCTTGACGTCGGTCTAATATTATTTTGCAATATTAAAAATTCGATTTTGAGGTTTCACATAGTAATAAAATGTAAACATTTCGAAGAGAAATATAACACATCATATTATTTATATTTACTCTTCCGCGAAATCGGCTGTTGAATTTCGGCAGAATATGCCTAAACTCCAACATTTTGATATTAAAGGGAAATCGTTTCTCCGTCATTTGTAAATATTGTAATAGTTAAAATATAATGGTTCTTGTTTTTTTTTTTTTTTTTTTTTAATTATCGTTGATAACAAAACATAAATAAACTAAAGCATGTTTGCAACTTCTTCCGAAAATTAATTGATAATTATATGTGGTGTCACGAGTTACGAAAATAATACATTCAGCCGACGATGAGCAGTTATCATCTGTGTTCTTACGTTGTTGTCATTTTTGAGCTGTGAACAAAAAATAACTAGCAAATCAATAGAGAATAATATAATATGCGATGCGCGTGTATTCATTCTCCTTAAACGACTGTCTTCATAAATGCACCTATGTGCGTATTATTTTGCAACCATATTATAATAGGTCTTGGTGTTCCATATTTAAACGAGATTGAATAATATTATCAATTATAATAATGTATAATATTTTCATGGACGTACATATTTTTATGATTGGGTTATCGTGAACACATATTATCACACATAGGCCATATGCCCATATATTATATTAATAATTATGAACAATAAAACTATAATTGTTAAGCCTTAATATAACAATGACACAATATTATATTATATGGTAATAGTTGGTAATTTATAGTTGATAATTATTATCATTAAACCATTAATGGATGAATGGATCAATTGATTTGGAGGCATCAGCAATGTAAATGATAATTTTTTTTTAAATAAGATAATACACATTATTACTACACTATTTTGACGATGTCGTTCATATTAATTTATATTGTGTGCACAGTGTACACGTCGTAAAATTATGCTCGATAATTGAATATTGTGCTATTCTTGAAATCGTACAACAGCTGCCGTAACTGCCATTCATCAATTATTTATATGCCAATCGATTCGATACGCTGGAATAGAAACAGATTGCTTAATTTATAATAAATATATAAACACCGGTTTACAACTACACCTACACATTATACCCCCGAGTAGTCTTTTAAAACGATTTACTGTATACTCGGTATATTCATTTATACAATTAAACGGTAAAATGGTTTTATTTTCTCTTCCAGATAAAATTTCTCAACATTAAAATTAAGATACACAGTACAATTTTTTCTAAACAAATACTACAGCGTTGAAACTTGGACTCGAGAGGAAAATATAATTCAAAACAAGTTTATCGTGTTTTGAGTGTTTTTTTTTATGACTCCATATTATTATTATAATTAATATAAATATTTAAACGACAACTCATTTATATAATCATATGTTTGTTTTACTTGAGTAATTGTTTAATAAGTGTAATAGCCAAATTGATATTATAATATATCGCAGAAGTATAACCATATGCTTAAAAATACTATAAGTTTAATATTTTATTTAAAAAATATTATTTTTGTAATTTGATTTTAACTTTAGAAATCTGAGTGGAGCTTGTTTTTTTAAAAAGAAATTGTTTTACTATTTTTTGATTTCATCACGTTTTAGAGCAGGAACATGGTGCTATCTTCAACGTTTCTGGTAGAAAATTGTATCTATGCGGTAATATAAGTTATCTCATAAGTTGTTTCTACAGCATTATTATAATTTATAAGTATCAAAAATACATAGGTATCTAGACTCAATATTTTTTTTACACATTTGAAGTTTAAATTCTATCAAAATTGGATATTTGAACGATTTTCTCTCTATTTTCTCTCGACGATTTTATTGTAAATGAAACTATTCGCTATCGCGTATATCATTGCTTTCTAATTTTCTATACTCAATGACGTTTTCAAAATGTTTGAAATAAATTATAATCCATATTAAAGTTTACACCATGATTCTATATTAACACCAGTTTATCATCGGTAATGAGTAATGACTTTTATGTTATCAACAATAATATTTGATATTATAATATTGTCATACCGTTTTACTAATAAAACAATTAAATTCCAAATAATAATAAAATAAAATTATAATATAGTATTGTCAGAAATAGATGCGTTTCGCTTAGAATCGTTTTTCTTATGCAATGATTTCTCATTGAATTCAAACTTGACACAATATCCATTATAGTGACTTACTACAATGATGAGGTACACATAAAAACTATTAACTACTATTATACAATTTTGTAGTGAAACTTATCTCGTGTTTTTATTCTTAGTTTTGCTTTATAAATTAAAAAACGATATTGTGCAAAACATATGTGACCCTAACTGAAACTCTTCAACGAGTTCCCATTTAATATTCATGCATTTTCATATTATCATCACCTATTATGTATTGGTACTTCGAGACGAATCAAATGTTCTCTCTTTTCACATCATTACTAAATTATTTTCTAATCAATCGGTATGCGATCTATCTGCGGTTTCTACATAATATTCATAATATTATTATAATATAATATCTATATATTATATTAAATAAAATGAGGGATTTGCCGATCAGGGTTTATTATGAATTGTATGAAAAAATAAAATATATTGGCATCGCGATAAAGGAAATATAAAAAGCAAACTATCGGGAAGACTAATTTAAAAAAATATGTGGTGAGCTAGTATGTGGATAAAAACTACATTTGTAAAAATGAAAAATAATTATAAAGGGAAAAAACAGTATGACGAGGGTATAATAATAATATAACCGATGAAATATTTTTTTTAAAACGTTAAATTTTTGAATTCATATATTTTTTATATACATTTTTTATCAAACCATAATATTTATTTTTATAATTTCTTAAATTTATCTTACTAAGGTATTTAGGTACCTATATATTTTGTTAATGTTGTCGTTTACCGTTCATCTGTAGATAAAAAAAACACTCAGACAGAAATAACTATATCTTTCACTACGTCTAAACAACAAAGTTTACTTTTTATGTTTAATATTATTATTTTTTTAAAAGTATTTTTTTGTTTTATTTTTAAGTTGTCATTTTACTTTCTTGCTATCATAAACTTTAAATTGTATCCCAAATGGTATGTCACATGTCAGTCCAAACTGATTGGTTGGATTGTGAAATCAAAGAATATAATTTCGTTAATTTTTCATCACAAACAAAGCATGTTTCAACATACCTTACTTTATTTTATTTTATATGATTTGTTTTTTTAAATAAATTCAAATAAAAACTAAATATTTTACGGGATAAATATGATATTATATTGTCACATTCATATAATTAATATTGCTGTGCCAACTTGAAAGTTAATATAAAACAAAAAATATTTAACAAAACAATAATTTATTATCATTTTAAATTACAATACAAATATTATCTGGAAGTAAAAGTGTAGGTATATATATCTTGTTATATTAATATTATAATAATATTAATTAAAATAAGTATCATTTGTAATTCGGAGAATTAACGTGTTTATAATATCATTCGGATTTTATATTACACTTGCCCAGGGCACATCAGTTTGGACGTGCAGTATTTTTTTTAATGTTAAATTTATTACGTAGCCAGCTCAAAATAATATTTCATGATGTAGCGAAATTGCCTACCCAAGACGCCGTGTTAACTTTATTTCGTTATGTCTTGAATAAGAATGCACCTAACAAACCTAACCTAACCGGTAAAATTGAACCATTGGAATGGCATTAAAAAATGGAATTTTTCATTTATTATCAATGTTTTCAACTGATTTACTCACAGTTAATTATTTTGGATTAAAAAATTCAATATCTATATTTTGCCCTTGGATAATAATCCAGTTTTCGATTAATTTAATAATACCGTGTTTTGGATTAATTTAAAGCGTCGAGAAGTAAAATAGTAAACGAATAATTAAATTGGTGTTTTATTCTATCTCTCGGTTGGTTTATTTTATTCGTAAAACAAATCATGATTTGCTGCATTAATCGTAATATTTTAAAAAAAATTCATTTAGGTTTTAATCGTCCACTCGGAACCGTGGAAAACATTATGATATATTATAATAATAATAATAACTACAACAATAATACTTTTAGCCGGGCGGAAAAGCCGTGACGTTTTCAAGTTGTGTTTTCCTCTTTATCCGATTCTATGTCACGATAACTGCCACACTATGATGATAATAACGTATACGCATGGTATACAACGGCAATTTATATGCAAATATCTGTACGCAGTTGTACTGTTGTAACCGCCAAAAGTTTGCGAGTAATTATGTATTATTTACTTTTTAGTCTCTCTGCACGAGTCACCGAAAAACAAGCAATAACAATCGTTTTCAGCGACAAAACTGTATTGTTCGTCGTCAAAGACATTCGCGGCGCCATAAATATTATAAAATATTTTTCGTCGAAATCAGTTCGCCGCAAACGCCCCCGTAACGTCCAACAACTAAAATAATTACTTTGACGATTATAATATTATTTTATCTTTTTATTTAACCGATTGTTTACTATTCTTTATTGAATTCTATATTTTTTACTCTGCAAATGATCATACGTCTATATTACAATACATGCATCGTGTTTATTCTATACATTATATACATAATATAGGTATTGCATATTATAATGTGTATTAATATTAAAACAATTAATTTATACCATGTTATAGTACCTGCGGTATTTTTAATTTATTTTATAGCATCAGCCAAAAAATATTATTTCGATGTAAATATTATATTGATATATTTAACAAATAATATTTGTGAAAATTTCTTTACAAATGTTTATTGAATCAATTACTATTGGGCACGTCATGTACCCGATTTTAATATATTGTTGTATCAATTTTGTTTTATTGCAACCTAATATATAATATTACGCATATTGTTTGGAATGAAATAATAATATAATAATCGGTATTCGGTTTTATTAAAGTATGCCATAAATATTTGCAGTATTATGCTACCCATAATACTGCACGTCATGCCCAATAATATTATTTTACGAAGGTAGATATAATATCGTACGGTTATAAGTTTTCACTTGACTGAATATTCATTTTTGTTTAACGTACGTAAAAACAAGGTCAACCGAAGATAATATCATGAGATAAGGTAAAAAAAAAATCTTAAAGGCAACTCTTAAATGTATTAGAAATATTTACGAAACGGTATTTTCTTAAGTCGTACGTATATTTCAATTGAACTCTTACCTGAACTCCCCGAAGTCCCTTTATCGGCATCACATCCTGGAATATGGGTAAAACGATATGTTTAAAAAGCGAAAAAAAAACCGTCATATCGGAAAAAAATATTTCATAAAACCCACTCAGACGTGTTGGCCCAAGCGTAACGCTATATAATAAAAAAAAAAAAGTGTTCGGTTTCGGTTGCATTATCCACTTATTTCCATTTGCCTGACAAACAACATATTTTACTGTTACATACGTAACCGAATGTTTATTAAAACTGCATTAGCTATTTTATGCGGATTGTATAAATACTAAAATACCCTTGTAATATAATAATACCTATGTATAATAGTATATGTACTTAGCCTGTTTTTGGTATTATAACGTTATAATGTATTATGTACAGTCGATTGGATTGCCGATTAATAAATCGATTAAAACGTATTATAATAATATTATATTGACGACAAATATCAGAGCTCAATGTATTGAGGTTGTAAAAAGTCACATCTTGGCAGCTTTTTGGTTTGCTTTAAACATCATTGAAAATGTTTTTGGATTAAAAATGTTTCCATATAAAAGTATTTGCAACATTATTAAAAGAAACCTACGATATTTTACATTTTAATTTATATCGTTTAGGTTGCTCTTCTTTAAATGATAAGAAGACTGCAGTGAATTTTAGTTTTATTAATTGTAACACTTCATAATATATTTTATCCAATACAATCACGAAACGTTTTATTGGTGCACGCAACGGCTGATGTCACTAGCTCCCGGATTGGTGACCACCCGGGTTTTTAGTGACGAATCATTGCCCCTCAAACGCATGTCCAAACCAACTGAAACCTCACAGTAATAAGCTAATCACTTCAGTTTTCGAAGCCTTAATAAAAAATAAATTTTTTTAAATACAATGTTTTTTTTAAAAAAAAAAAAAACTGTTATTATTGTTGACTTGTCGCAATATAGAATATCGATCGTTTAGTTATTTTATAAAAGTTATTTATTGTGTATAGAAGGATATCTGTTTCTCTGAACTCCAAATTTCATCTCTCTAATGGTTGGCATAATTTAATTAACATTGCGTGCAATGCCCAGTCGAAATTATTATGGCGAATTTCCAATATAAACAAATATTATGTTTTATGAATCGAACAAATGTACTGGGAAAACTGTCAATCAGATGTTGATCTACTGTCCACAATGGTATGGAAGGGAATAAAAAACAATAGCATATGAATGAATAAAAAATGAAATATAAAAACTATCGTGAAAAAAACAAATATAATTTTATGAAGACGAATAAATAAAAAAAAATAAAAATAACAACATAGAAAATATATTATAAAATATTTTGTACGACGAATACAAAGTTTGGATAACGACATTATGATCACTATGTATAATATATCGTTCATATTATTCATCATATCATTCGATAAATACTCAATAGTATCATACTCGAATTTACGCGATCGAATATAAATAATTGATTTGGCCATATTATATAGTGCTAATCCTGGGTTTTATAAATAAACCGTAGGAAAACTTTGACGAAAGCATTCTGTTGTCAAGCAATCTGAAATATTGAAAACCACGATCCTATTAAATCGTATTCATCCGCGACCCTACCGGACAAACAGGACTAATGGCGTTCCGGCCGGTGACAACAGTATTATTTCCAGAAAAATTGATATTCGGAACCCCTCTGGAGATGGAAGCTGCATAAATCAGTTAATAATGGTATATATGTATTCCTTTTTTGAGTATATCTGACTGTTTTCCATTATTATAATAATATTGTGTTTGTTGACGAATACAGTATAATAACTACACAGGACGGTTATATTTTTAATAAAGATATAAACGCCGATTTGCTCGAAAAATTTGATTGTTTTTGGAATATACATTTTTTCAAATAATTTGAAATCATCGCTAAAAAACATTTTAGATGGTAATAATTTCTAAGATTTTACTTATTTGAACGCCAAATGTATTTTTTAGTTCCTAATTCTGGGTTAGAATATCTTTCTGGAAATACTAATTACTAATATAATATTATTAGAAATTAAAAACAATAAGATAATATTTTACTATACGCATTTTAGATTCGTTAAATGGTTCAAGTGAAAATCCTGTATAATGTTGATCACCAGTTAACTTAAGTATAAAATATACTTATAATCAATTAATTATCAACAATTCATTCAAAATGTAATTTTTCAAGTCTCTGAAAAAATATTTTGTTTTAGAATATGAAATCATTAAAATGTATGCTGTGGCATTTAAAAATCTAATAAATAGGTAGGTAATCGCAATATAAATTATTTTTAAATAAATATTTCTGAACAAATTTACACTTTTTGACAAAATTAGTGTTGACTTTTAAAAGTTTCACCATATTATTATATGACGACTGTCGATCGCGTGGGATGATTGTTTTAAAAATATATATCAAGAAATCCAGAAAAATGATCGTGCAAAACAACTGATAAATTATGATATAGTAAATTGTCAATACTATTCCTAGTGCGATTTTTTTTAACCCTATACGCACAGCAGCTAAGCCTTTAAACGCGTATGATATAACAGTCCAAAAAGTTTTTATTGACTTCGTAAAAAATACTTTAACGATGAACAGACGCATTTATGACGAATTTATATTATTAGTGCCAACATTAGTGTGTTTTTTTTAAACTCAATACTCGTTTTTTTCCCATTATTTTTCGCCCGAATTAATTACAGATTTATTTTTAAGAGATTATTTTTATCATCGTTGTGACTTAAGCTCACATAGTTTTGTATGGATGACGAATCCTAGATTAAATATCAACCAATAGTATTCGCTCGCATACAATGTTTAAATATGGGTCAGGTGGAAAGTGCGTTTTTAAATAATTATAGACATCATATTATTATAATTACTCTTACGGTATAGTTGCATTGACTTATTTTTTTTTATGAAAATATTTTTGTGGAAACAAGTAGGTTAGGTTAGAAATCTACTTAAAAATATATCGTTATACGTTTGACTATTGAATTACAACTTTTAGACCGGCCAAGTACTCATTCAATTACTCTATGGAACGAAACATAAGTAATATAATAATACAGCGTCCTTATTTTGTTGTGCTCGATGATCCCAATGTTTTCGGTTCATTTGCACATTTCCCCTTTTGATGTGTAACACTTATATTTTTTTTAACAGTTGTACTGGTATTTTTTAAATGTTAATATAGTCTGACGTATGATGCTCTTATATATATATATACGGTTTTTTTTATGCGAGTCGTGATTTGTGATGAACTCGTGAGTACCTACTACCCATACAAACAGACGACTATTACGAATATTTATAAATATTATGACGATACACTGTTTTAACCTATATCCATATAAAATATAGTTTGAAATCGTAATACGAGTTACAGAGCTTGTAATATATTTTTTTTATAAATCACTAATAAATTAAAAATATGTTTTATCACGATAATCGTAGAATTTTTTTTGGAAAAATTATTTTCTGGAATAAAAATTTATATAAATGTAGTTTAAATTAAAATAACATTTACTACTGATTTGTTATGTTGAAGAATATAAAGTAAGTAAATACATAGATTGCCATACAAAATATATTATGATGCTGTATTGGCGAGGAACGCATACGGTTTTATTTCGCATAGTTTCGACCACCCCCTACACACGAGTAGATCATAAGCACATAATAGTGTTTATTTTTATCATAAAAGTGGTACGGTGTGTGTCTATTGCTACGCCCAGCCGCATCAAGTCCATTACATTTCGTATACGTTATATTATTTTAAATATCGACTGCCGCAAACTTTGCCTTCAATCTACGGTTTATTTATTTCCGGTGTGGTTTTGTCTAAGTACGAGTACCAATAATAATAATAATAATATAGTATTATCATGGTTAAAATTATTTATTTATGCTTTTTAACGTCTTCACAAAATTAAAGGCTGGCGCCTCGTCGCTGGGGTTTAAGTACTTGCCAAGTGATATAATTGATGTATTCAAATATAGGGGGAAAAGTTGGATGAACTCGAAAACAAATATACTGTTAGGTACACCGGTCGAACGGGCAACGCGTACTGTACTTAAATTTATTTTAACATATTGTTTTGTGAAATGAACCATTGTAAATAACACCGTCTGTGAATACTATTATTATATTGTTTGCCATACACACACGGCAATTGCGTATTGATACCAGTAGTGTAAGCACGTACAATAATTACGTTTAGTCGTTTGGATTTTATTTTTATTTTTTTAATTATTAAAACTTGGTAAGTACTTAAAAACACAAAACAGTGAACCGTGTATTTGTAAAATTTATCATAAATCCTGCGTAATTACAATGATGATCATATTTTAACAGTACGAGTCGCGTTATTTTTTATTTAATAAATTTGAAAAACAAAATGTTGTATAGTTGAATATATTCTGTAAAGGATATATTATTATTCTTATTTACAATTTAAAATAACAAAAAAAACGATTATATTATTAACTGTAATTAATAATTTTTTTTTTTTTTTTATTGATCTTAAGCTTTGGCAACTATGGCCATTAGCTGTTTGTGGGTTGTTAGTGACGGTAGGGGAAGAAACACGTGTCTGTTGGGTTTGGCAGAATTTTTGATTGGGCACCCGTAGGTATCTGCCATGCCCGGGTGGGGGATGGCGGAACTTGTTGTCCGGACACCGTGACTTGCACGGAGAAAAATGCCGCCCGGTGGTCGAGGATCGAACTCGGACCGGCTGTGCTGAATCCGTCGCGTTAGACCGCTCGGCCACCTCGTCTCCCTGTAATTAATAATATGCACTATATTATGCACTTTATAATATTTTTATTAGGTATAATATTAAAAAAATATTCTTAAAATATTTCCATTTTTTTTTGTCATGTTGGCATAATGTTGAGATGCAATCGTCATGACTTTGTAATGCATTGGAAAAAACATATTTTAACGAAGTACAATTTAAATTATCATTTTGGCTGTATCCGACTGAAAATTGTATTTGAGCTTTGCGAAATAAATTCAGAACTTGCTGGAACTTTTAGAAGTTTTTTCGATTTTAAAAGTAAAAGTTAAAAATGTTATCAATTTTGTTTTTTTCTATCTTGACGATATTGAGAAATGTAATGTATGTAAATTTGTTTTCCTTCTTGTTTGTCTGTACGCATTTACAAGTTAAGTTTACTTATACATTTGGTGTTTCTGTATTTTCGTTAGCATACAATATAATGTAAAAGTTATAGAATAGATTATTAGAAATTTAAAATATAATTCGTAATGCCAACGTCAAATGTTAATACTTAATACGCTATTTTCAATTATAAATGTCTTTTTAAATTACAATTATTTGAACAAGAATCAATAATGACAGTCGCGACGTACGCGAAACTTGTTATTGAGTTTCCCAAACGCCAAAAGGACTCATGCGTCATTTTCATAGAAATCCCGTTTCACGAGGATAAAGATTTATTGGAACATTTAATGGAAAGTCATTGTAACTTATTATAAAGGGACACAATTATGTTTGTTTTACCGCTGGAGTGTTTTCCGTATTTTTTAAACCGATTTACTCACCGATTTTTTAGAGATCAACCGCTGTAATATTGTAGTAGGTATAATTGAACAATATTATTGACGACGGTGCAACATATTATATTAATGTCTTTCAGCATTGTGAAAAAAAAATAAATATATTTCCCATTCTTGACGAAAATTATACGTTTTCGTTTCTTATGGTACACTCACACTTATAAATTTTAAAGAACTCAAACACGTTTTTGTAAATTTAATACAACAGACACCGAATGAACACGGTGAAATGAACATGCGTGAACGATAAACATATTTTGACATGTACGAAACCAGATTGAGAGATAAAAATTATACAGATAAAACTTATCGACAATTCGATAAGTAATTATCGTGTGCGTGTCCCTAAAAATAAATTCTAACATGATCTACTTTGAAATTGTCCACGATCGACCGTTTGGCCGCCCCTGGCATATATGATACATACGTGTACTATATTGTATTTGTATAGTGTAATAATGAGGCAGCATACAAAATTATGTCTGCTGAAACTGAAGCCACACAAAATAGTTTTTCCGTATATTTATTAATAATTACACAACTACCGCACCTACTGTAATAATAATGGGACTGACATAATGGGACAATCGCTTGTTTATTGCTAAGACTTTAGAGAGTGAAAATGTGAAGCTGGGCATAAGCGATTTAAGTTAAGTTAATTTCAAATTTCAATTTATAAACAAAACTTTTAACTGAATTGATTTTTATTAATATCGGCATAATAAATAACGAGTTAGGTATACTTTCAATCAAACCCAACTTACGTTTGTATATAATTATTTGAATAATAAAATATAATAAAATTTATAGGAAATTAAAAATGTAATCAATATATTTACTTCTCGTTGTTATCTGCCAATGGCTTTTTTTATCAATGAGAAAAACAACTTATTTCGCGTGGGCTTTTATTTTAAACTATCTGTTGGTTATTTATATGGATTAAAAAAAAATTACTTGACTTAACAAGTACCTATTATAAATTAGTTAATTACCGGTTCCTATATATAACTTTCGACTTGACTGAGTTTAAAAAAAAAACAATAAAAAAAACAGTAAACTAATAACTTTAAACATTTTCATATATTATTTTCTAACAACTTAACTCAGTGAACAAATTAATATCATTAACACTTGCCAAGCCTTGACAAAATGTATACTTAAAAATATGTGATCATCGTTACATTTGTTAAATCACCCCCCCCAACATTCACCGCAAATTCCGCCCGGATGACCTAAGACTGGTGTTGTGCGTCATCTAGATGAAATGAAAACACAGTATCTTATTATCTTATTTAATTAGTATTTAAGTTTGTTATCTGATACTATGATTTTATGCTGATAATTAGATAATATTTTTTATACATTTCACTAGATTTTTAACATTTGAAATTTAGCACAATAACGCACCAAATTCCAAAATGAGTTCGCAAGTCAATCGGATTGCGTAATTTTGAATTTTTAGTATATTTAAAACCAAACCATTTTTTTTTTTTTTAAATTAAATTATATTTACATTGATTGTTATGTTTTTATTACAATAAATTGTGTCATTAATTCGCTAAGCAATACAATTATTAAGTGATCAGACAATTTTAAAATGTTGAGTATATTCATATAATTTATTATCCGTTAAGATTTCTCAGTTTTTTTTTATCCATATTTATTAATTTAATCTATATATTTTATTTTCTTTCTTCGTATAATATAATAAACTATAATCGTAATTATGAAATTATAAATATGTATTTACATTATAATTTAATTTATAAAGTCTTTGTAAAACCTAAAATTGTATAATTATCTGGTTTTTGGCTGGATAAAAACGCGAATTATCTAATATCTTTTATCTAGATGGTCTTCAAGTGTGTCTGTACAAAGATGTGGCGCGCGATCAATGTCGCATCCCTCGACAGTCATAATATCCTATTACATATGGGTACTTTATATTACATTATAAATTACGTTTACGCGGACAACGCGCGTTATTGTTCGGTTCCAAAGCACTCGCGCAGGTGCGCAATACGTAGCGTAATCAAAATATTATGTACGTACGTCGTCGGACTGTGCGAGAGTAATTCGAAACCATTACCTCGGGAGAGACTCTCGAGGAGTGGTGTGTGTGTCGTCGGGGGCAGAGAGAGAGAGGGAGAAAATGACGCGACGGCGAACGAAAAAAAAAAAATCCTTTTTGGAAAAGTCCCCCCCCCCCCCCAGACGCACTTTTCCGATCCGTATACGTCATAATATATTATAGAATTTATAACACGCATATCGAGGTCGCGGATTATCGCCTGTGTTGCACGCCGCCGGTTCGTTCGCGGAGTCGTGTCGAATTTCTGCCGAGCGGTACCTATACTACCATCATTCATACGACGCGTACTACACGTCGTGTTATATATTATTGTATATACGCGTATCGTGTGCGGGAATAATAATGATAATGGAAAAAAATTCAACTTCGCCCAACACACACACTCGCACGCCCGCCGCGGCTGCTGCAGAAAAGCACGTGAAATCAAACACGTCTACCGCTACGTATATACCGCTCTTTAGCCCTTTGCCGTCGCGCTGCACCACTTCTGTGCAGCACATAGAGTCGTTCTCGGCGTTGTTTGTTAAAAGTCGCGTATCTCTGCGCTTGCCCCGCGCCCGCACCGGTGTAATTACGGGCGCACCTCTCCCGCAACGTCACGTTTCCCTCGAAACCAACTCTCCTCTCACTCGATCTCTCTCTCTCTCTCTAGTCGGTCTCTATATTATAGTCTCTACCACCGTCCGCGTGCATAATATTATATCATGTGCCGCCGCCGTACGCATTGCCCTATATTACTATTACTATTACTATTACGACGACTTTGTACGTGTTTTTTTCCCCGCCTTCGCCCGCTCTTCCGGCCCTAATTATTTGCGTATTTTATTATTCATCCAGAGTACGCCGTGCGAACAACACCGATGACGGGCGCACAGCACGAACGGACGACGGTGCAGACGGCGAATGTGCGACACCGCACCGCAGCTGCAACCGCTTTGTGCAGCTGCAGTTGTTTGTCAAATGTTCCGATTATACTATAAAACAGTTTTTGGCGGGATTTTATTATTTTCGTTATTATCTGCAGTGCCTATCACGCATATTAGTAAACGTACTTTACTGTAATCGAGTAGGTACCTACATACTAATTGTGCCTAGTTGTAATTATAACAGTATTATAATATCTGCAAGTTAAATACCTAGCTGGTATAAATAATATAAAGTTTCGCGAATTTCAAAATATATATTGGTGCTAGTTTAGTTTTACATAATATATTATTATTGGTAAATGAAGGTACCTACATATATAATTTGGGCAAGTATTAAGGGAATTCGTGAATTTTTCCTATGTCCTCTTACATTATGTATCATTTAATATGTTCTATATTTTCATCTTTTTTTTCTACGTTCATCATAACAACTCGTATCGTCATCAAAATTAGTGGTATAATTTTTTTTTTATAATTTTATCTCTTATTGGAGATAATTTTATCGCATTTTCCCATGGTTGAAAATTAATTAATTAATAAGAACCTATATATAGCTGAAATCTAAAAATAATTTCCTAATGAGACGTTTCAGAGCGATGGAAATGTTCTATGTTGCGAATGTAGTGAGCAATCTATCTCAATACTCAATAAGTCAGCACTTAGCACTATTAATTAATGAAACACATTTCTTTCACCAAGTACCAAACATTAACAAAATAAAGAGCTGGTTGACATGAAAGCGGGTAACGTAATTATTGGTAAACTCAGTTCTGAATTTTGAGTTCGTAATTTGGAACGAGTTATTAGGATGAGTAAAAATATGGCGAGCAGTTATTATTATTGATTAATTATGGCCCGAGGGGTTAAATTGTGAAAAAGTATTATTTTCTTGTTCTGAATTTGATGGTCAATTAATGTTTGGTTACATGATGATATTTGGATTTTTGTCCACATATTTCAATAAAAATAACTAATCTCACGGGCGAGTGTACAATATAATATTATAATATCAAATTCTCATATACCAGTAAATATACAGAGTGAAAAATTAAACTCGAGTAACAATTGTACTGATAAATCTAATATTGACGTCTTAAGAGTTTAGATGATCGGCGTGTCAAAAACATGACAATATACACGAAAACGCCCACAACATTTTCTGCTTAAAAATAATCAATATAATATTGTTTATTTTTGTTGTATTATTTTTTAAGTAAAAACCGATACTGCTTATGAAGCTCTACACTCAGCTTGAATCGTGGGAGTAAACGCGTGAAAATATCAGCGACACCGACAAATGTAACGCTTTCGATTCAATATATCTGTACTTCATACCACAGACTATAATACGACTATTTATATTATAGTCTGTGCTCATACATTCTCTATATATGAATATATATGTGTGTGCGCATGCGCGTTCTATCCTCTCGTACATGGGAGTAAACGGGTGAAATATACAAAGACACTGACAGATGTGACGCTTTAAATCCAATGCTTCTATAGTACATACATACATTCTATATATATTTATGTGCGTTTGTCAGCGGACAATGGCTCTTATACCACGATTGAAGATAGTATGGTTGCCCGTCGACTACGGTAAAATACTAAAATGGTTTAACGGCGACTTCACACTGATCCACGTGAACCGTGATTTTCGGGAAAAAATTCAGCGCTGTGATTGGATGAATCTTGTGGTTACCTAGCGGTTAACCTCAATGTTTATAATATGCTTTTTATAATATGGCGAAACAATTTCTAAATATAGGTAAGTACACTGGTTAAGAAATTCATACTTTGCCCTATCTCAAACCATAATCGAATACGGTATTATAGTGGTATGCTGAGGAGCTCCACAAACTTATAAGTACTAACGGCGTACAAGTAGCATAAAATACCTCTCTATAAATGGTGTATCATAAACCGAGGCTTTTTCTCACCTCACAATTAAACTCAGACACTAAACATTTATCCATATAAAAAAATATACTGTAAAAAACCTTACTTTGTTTACTTCACAACACAAGATCTGAAAACCCAATATTTCCCAAAGTATTATAACAGCTATCTATAATAACCGAAGGGACGATGGACAAACTTCCACCACAGCTGACCTACTCCACCCCGCTGTACTTAGCCGATTTTTTATTATTGCTATTATATTCTTATTCTTCTTATTATATTCATTTTTTTTTCTTCAGAGACTCGTCTTTCAAAACAAGGATTTTATTCTTAGTAATGGACGAAGTAGTGTATAAAAAAAAGTAATCCAATTTTTGTAAGCACCAATGCTGCTAAATAAAATAAAGATTATTAATACTATTGTTATTAAAAAAATACCACGTTATATTGCAGATACCAGAAATTAGAATCCAATCCTACTCAAATCAAATGTTTACAATTATGTTGTTGCTGGTTACGAAAATAACCATAAAATAAAAATGTATGATAACAAGAAACCAGTTACCATTTACCATTATGTTTACAACTTCACAACAAAAATGAAGAAATATAATATAGTTTTGAGAAATCATGGAACATTTTTTTTCCGAAAATCATGATTCACGGATCACGGAGTAGTATGAATTCGCCTTTACGACACTATTTTGCTCACGTGGTGCGCTGCTATGATAAAAAAGAGATTCACTGTACTAGCTTTCTTATCACTGGGCAAGTCGATCGTGTCTTATACATTATACGTAATATCCTATACCAGGGAGTGGGCAAGTTCTGTGAAAATGTATTTGTAGAAGTTTTCCACTTCTGCCTACCACCCCAAGACGGTAGTTCTTAGTTTTTTTTTATTATATTACATCGACTACCGTCTCGGAGATGACTTAATTCCACTTGGCCGTCATCCTCTTCGTTGCTTCGGTTTGACGTCAGAATCGTTGATTCGGGGTTATTAAATTCCGGTCACACGCCACGCCACCGTAGACGCGCACACGATTGTTCAACGAGATTTCGCGAGAAAATAATACACCTGGATATAGGAGGAGGAGGAGGAGGAGATAGCTGCACCGTTTATACTATTATACGTTCGTCTTTTAGGCACGCGCGTTACCGAATTGTTGACTTTGCGGATGAGAATATAAAAATATAGTATAAGTCCACTGCCATATTCCCCCGAAATGTTTATAGGTTTTCATATGATCATGTTTATTAAAAAAAAAAAATTATAATTTTCAAAAACACCCCCAGTATCTCTTTTTTACATCGCTGGGCTGGGAGATCGAGTGTAACTATACTATTATCGAGTTGTAAAAAAAAAATTGAAACCAAACGCATAATATTTATAACTACGTTCCGCTCTAGCCGCGAAGAATGTGTGCGCCGTATCGAACGGATTCTGCTTGTACGTCTGTCAAAAGAGGGAGTCGCACGAAAAAGAAAAAAAATTAAATAAGATATTATTATGTATATCGTATTATAATGGTAACGTATATATATATATATATGCCATCTGTCTGTAATATAGCATGGCCGCGCTATTTCGGATGGCACGTGACTGGTTTTCACAAAATTGCTGCTGCAGTGTTCGGTTGACGCGCGAGTGAGTATATGGGCACCCCCTCCCCATCCCTGTGTATGTTAATCGGGGCCTAGAAAGGATGACGATACTCACGCAATTCAAGGGACTTACATATCGAAATAGTCGTTCGGCGGTATTATTATTGTTATTATAAGAGCGCCGCATACGACATGTCGGTTTTATTTTCCATCATCGGTCGGGTGGCACCACTGACTGCCCTCCCGATATCTGTTAGTCTCGCCATGTATATATTATCTTTAATCAAAATTACGTCTTATTGTACCAAATGTGTATAGATTGTAAAATTATATTTTAATAAAAAAAATAAAATAAAAAATTTCCATCATCGGCGAACGATATCTGAACACCATCGTGATGATATTTAATAATAATAATATGATTAACGAAACCGCATATTAATATTTAATTATGTTTTCGACTTCGTTCGCTACGGCTAAAATTTATTATATAATTAAGTATACTATTTACCAGACCGGAGTGTTAATAATTACTAATATAGCAAATTGTTGTGGTTCTATTTTTTGTCTCTATTGTTTTATTACATATATTTTTTAAAATTTTTAATCGCATTTAAAAATCATTACTTACGTTATTTCTTGTACGAATGACATAGAAATTAGTAATTATCAGCACATTTTTTTAAAAAAAATAATTGTCGTGAAAACGAAAAAAATAAACAAATATAGTTTTGATGTTTGATTAAGAAATCAAAATATTTTAAGATAAAACATTCACAGGGATTGACCAAATCTACGTCGGAGATTGTGGTGGGGGGGGGGGGGCAGTTGTGGTCGTAGTGAGCAGGGACTGGAGTCCTCTATAGTATAACTATTTTAAATATATTATATTATTCGAGACTGTAAATCATAATGAAAAAAAATTGAATAAATATGCAGCATTAAATCTATATTGGCTTTAAAATAGTAAGCGAAAAAAATAAAACGCTAAGAATAAGAGTATTATAGAGATACGCGACTAATTTATACAAAGAGATCAGTACAACAGTGCAAGGTCATAAGAGGTTCTGGGCAGCTTTAGCCACAAAATTTTTCAATTATAATAATGTCTATATATTTGTATTCATACGAAATCATCAAAATATTATAATAGTATTATGGTAGGTAAATAAGAAAACGTGGATGGAATATTGTAATTACAAAAAATTAAAACATACATTTAAGTACCTGCTTAGCGGTAAAATAGGTGTGCCAATCAATGATATGTCGTAGGTATAAAACAATATAAATATTTTCAACTGTTGTCTTTTTTTTTTCATAAAATATTTATTACCTAGCGAGAGTAACCTATATCATAAATAATATGATTTGAAATGTAAAAATCAAAACGCTTTAGTAATACGTGATAAAAATACGCAATTAAAAATGCTTTGATTGACATGACAGGGTTGTAACAAAAATATCAAATATCACTTGACAAATAGGAAATGTACTGTGCAATAAATTGATAGTGCATACTATGTTTATATCTTGTTGAAGCGACAAATAATTATTTTTATATATATAATATTATTTTTTAATTTATTGAAACTTCTTTTAGCGCTCGCAGGAGAGGTAAATATTATTCGATGGAAAAAAATAAGTATAAAAAACCAAAACATGTTTTTAATATAATAGAAGGAATATCTTGCAAAATTATTGTTATTCCTCGAGAAGCCAAAGAATGTAAAATAAGAAATTGTTCTCAAAACTCCTAACCATTATTATGCGTATTGTTAACCCCGCACTTTGATACAACGTACTCTTACAAATCTTGGCAATAATTTCTGATTGTCTAAAAACTATACTTTCCAATTCCACATACTAAAAATATGATTTATTACTCAAGTTTAATAATATGTTTTCAAGTGCAAGAATCTCATATTGAAACAATTGACCGTACCATGTAAGTTTTTCGTATTTAGATAATTTATAGGTAGTACTACCCATAAAATGTCATATGAATAAAATCTATCTCTTTTTTGTTTTAAAAGTCTTCCGAGTTCGGATCGCTTGGTATTCTTAGTATATTTTTATTTTACTCATAAACGAAAAACTGTTTTGAAATAGTTCATATTCGTCCGATGTTGTTATTGATTATTTATTTCTGATACAACACGTACACAGTATAGTGTACATATATATTGTTGCAAGTACCAATTTACTGTGTTTAGTATTTATTTAATTTTAAAAACATAAACATGTCAAATTACGGAGATTCGAATTTATTTCCGTGCGATATTTTAATAGTAACAAATCAAAGCTTTCGTAATCAAATCACAATTTGGTATATGGTGTTTTTTTTTTATTTGCATGCAGGAATTATTTAGTTTATAAATTATTGTGTTTGTGTAATAATATGTGTATTTTTTTTTCATTTGAAGTGCTGACCACGATGATCCTTCTGCCTGTCTACCCGTCGACGCTGAAGGGGATGTTTTTGATACGCAGGACTACCACGGGATAAGGTTATTATAATCCTCACAGGAAAACTTTTGTGTTCGAAAAAGTAATATCTTGACGTGAAGTTTTGTTGTTTGTCTGTAGTGTACAAAACTTTCAGTTTTACAATTGATTTTCTTTTTAATGGATTTAAAATGTATGTATCACGTGATTGCTTTTATGCCCGCCAATGCAAATTAATTAATACTTATTAATTATATCCGTGTGTATGTGCGTGTGTGTGTGTGCTGGATATTAGTAGAGTTAATATAATTACAGCAGCATTAATATGCAAGTATGGCGCAACTAGTAATGGTTGATTTAGTGCGGGATGTAGTTCTTTGCTTTATTAAAAAAACTCTTTACGTAGGAAGTTAACTTTCTAAGACACGTAAATGAACCATTTGAGATAAACAAATAAATTCCCATTAAAAACTAAAAATAAACATTTTATTGAAGTATAGAAGGAACCTTTATTACTGGGTCACATATTATACTAAATATATTGTTTAAAGTCTATTCATACATTTTAATTACCTATTTATGATTGTAAGACTATTACCAATTTGAAAACTGTGTTGATGATTAATATTTACGCATATGCCTAAACATTTATTAAATTAGTTTATTAAACGAGTGCATTTCTTTTTGTCCGCATAATTTAAAATTAAAACATGACATAAAGTAACATGAAAAATCACATTATTGTTGCATCGGTTCACAAATTAAAATTTTATTTTAATGTTTTATCATATTTTCTTTTTATTTCTATATTATAATAATTACAAATTCAATAATTTAAAATATTTTAGTGTTTCATAAAAGTGTGCGTGAATTATTCAACACTCAAGGACATTGACGTTCTTGGAATACCAAGAAAATTCACTGTTGTGTAATCAGGCGGTAACCGAGGAATTTTCGTACCTACTTGTTTTTCCTCATAAACATTTCATAGGAAAAAAATATCACATTTCTTATTTTTGTATGAAATTCGTTATCATAAAAATAAAGAAAAAAGAAAGAAAAACTGGACAATTATTCAACAAAATCACTTGCCATTATTCAAAAAGTTATTTCATCCGGAAAGGTGTTCAAATAATCATAAACTCCATATACATTTTTATTTTTTAATCAGGACATTGTGTTGTGACAGATTTTTTTTTTAATCACATAATTTATGTGTTACAATATTAATATAATACGTGAATAATATATACTGAAAAAAATTAATTAAAAAATGATTAACTTGCTACTGCAAATGCTCTAGCATGTAAAAAAAAAAACAAAATAATATAACAATTATAATCATTTTAACAATATTTTTTTTTTATTGATCAAGAAAACGCTTTAACAACAATGGTTATTACTTATTAGCGTGTGTGGTTACATATATTGCTAAATAAGTTTATACAAATCAGACATTTTTAGAAAATGTATTATTTTATTGTTTGCATCTTCGTCGGGTCCCAGGATTCCGGATAATTGTTAAGGCATAACAATATTTTATTACAACAAAATAGGATGATTCACAAAATATAACCACGAAAATGTTATTGTCATAAGGTTATTTATACTTTGTCAATTATGTTTACCTCATATTATATGGTTATGTACCTGGGGTACTTTGATCCACGAAATTCAATGTTGCCAAAAATTCAATTTTTCAAAATACTTATCTTTGTAAAATCACCAAGGCCACCACCATCTAATCTATCTCTTTAATATAACGGTCCACACAGATCCAAATATTTAAACCGTAAAATGAAGAAGCATTAAGTTTTTACAACAGATTCCAATCCAGACTCCTTTTCCACCCCATCAATCCTCATATTATCTAACTTAGCCATAGCTTATGTGCACACTCACATTTTCTGGAGATAGCCCGAGTGATGGGTTCTACAAAATCTGCCACCCCTATCTGTAATAAATATAGAAATTAAATTTGAAAACAAGGTAGTGTCAACACTGGATCATCAAACAGTTGTAACTGTCACATTGTATATTATTCACTTATATCACACATATCCTGTCTTCTGTTTTGATAGGTACAACAAAATTATAAAATATAATTATTAATACATCTGTAGATCCGTGTAAGACAGAATAATAAATACTGTACATTTTATTGGAATTAAAATGTAGAATAATCGGTCCTGGAATCAGATACATAAATAGTGTAAACACAATTTAAGTGAAAAATCATGTAATCTCGCGACGTGGTTTAGCCCAGTCGGCAAGCAAGGCTCGAGGGAGTATCTTTTATGAAATGACATAAACTTATTGATTTTTTGTTTTTCGTAGAATATAGTATTGTGGAATTGATACGATTTTATTATGTCGGTGGAATTACGAACAAAAAGTCAACCCGACGCACTCGTAAAATATCAAAATTGAAAATAATAATATTATGTAATACTCTCGACTGCCTACATAATATAACGCGAACTAGCGTGAAAAGAATATTTCAATTATATTTTATACGATTGTAAATTAGATAATAATAATATAGTTTTGAATATATAACGCAATATTACATAACGAAAAACAAGAACAATATATCTAAACATTGTTTAATATTGTTATTATTAGTATTATTATTACGATATACTTAAGATACGTGTAGTTTTGGCTTTGCGTCACAGGTATAACAATATGGAAGAACGGTAAAAAGATTTACATACGACCACACAAATTTGAGCACGATTTTCAATTTGTGTACACAAAAAATGTCGGCACGTGGTGCATCGTCGACGCTGGGGCAAAACCCAATAATAGTATGGAAATCGACAGAGAAACGTGTGTTTGTTTTATTTATTTTCTTTTGAAATAAAAATCTTCACGAAATGCAAAAAATATAAAAATCACTAGCATCTAAATATCTGCCATTACAACATTGTATAATACCTATACCGTGGTCACATAATATTATAATAGTATTGTACATAATATTATGTTTTAAATATATTTATAGACACTGGAAATGTATACAATCTACCTATATACAGGGTGATTTTGTAATTATGCTCACTCCCATTTTTTCCCTTTAGTGGTTAATTTATTAGAATTCTTATTTTTAGAATTTTTAGGCTTACCACGTTTTTAAATTCCTGAACTTTTTGTATACTACATAAGGAGTGTCCTGTGGCGATACAAACTTTTGTTTTTCAAATGAAAACTCCCCTCCATTTTTTACTGAAAATTGTTTAGCTGATATTTTTCTTCAAAATGTTGATGTATCTAAATTAAAATTGTACTGTGCAGTTTCTGAGTTATTAGGACGTCCAAACTAAGGATAATAATCCTTAAAAATTGTTTAACAAAAATATAAACTGTATATGATATTAGATTTAGTATTATAATACTTGGATCATTTTTATATAATATTATTTATATTGGTCGATCAACAGTAAATACTAATTACTAACATTTTAAAATCTAGTGAACCCATTGCCATAGACATTTTATTATCCTATCCGTATCATGCAAAGTTATATAATTCAAAAACTACTTGTTTGAATTTTGATTTAGATACACTATCAGCCTGTATAATATATTATATATGTTTTGTATTATAATATGTATACTACGATTTTATAATAATATGCCGACGTTAAGTATCCTTTATGGCTTTACGGTTAGTGGTTACATTAAAAATATGTGAACGATGTTTATAATATTATCATTATAATACTATTATATTGTGTATTATTACGAAAATTATTACATTATTTTATACTTATACTTTTTTATAGTATACTCTATAGTGACGTCCAGGGTCGTATAATACGATTAAATACTTACGCCACTGATTATATTAGTTGTTGCGATACAAGCACTCGTTCGTATAGAGCCGGACGTAGCGATTGATGATTTAAAAACTTCAAGATCCAAAACATCGTTGTAAAATATACATTTCAAGGGGATTTCATCAGAGGACTTCTCACAACCCCATACGCGTATTATAATAGGCAGGTATACCAGCAGCTTTGTACGTCATATTAATGATATTGTTATGGTGTATATGTGGGTACCTGTGCGCATTAAAAAGGGTTCCCGCGCGGCGATTGATTAATGTTTCGACCCCCTCCCCCGGGCGCTCACACGTTTGTCTCTCCACCGGTGCAGGCCATGTAGTAGGTATACGTATAGCCATCACGACCGACGGAGGTTACTGTTTGTCGGAGTTTCCCGAGCGAGTTACATTATCATATGCTACACAATATACGTATAGGTAAGCGGCACCGTCCCAGCGGTAATTTACCATTTTGCATATAATTGTCCGATCCAAGTGCGCGGGAAATTGAATTACGCACACGCCATGTATCAAAGACACGGGGCAAATATTTGCGGCCCGCCACCGGGTCGACCCGCACGTGTGTTGTAGCTGTAGTTGTATCTGCGTGTCAGTGTCCGTTGGGGCTCCGTGCGATGCACACGCACACGTCATGATATTATTATTATTATTATTCGCGTACAGGTACCTATATAATAATATTTTACATCGTAATAATAATGATATATATATATATTGTATTTAGTACGCGAGTTGTCATGTTTGCAGGTTACTCACTCTGCACACACACACACACACACACACACATATAATTGATCCGCAGGGACTGGCGGAAAAGTCTAACGCACAGCTCCTCGATTGTGTGTGCTCTGTTTTAGTCGCTGACAGTGTCCAAATGACCTCTCCCGATCTATGTGTAGTAAACAAAATCATTTTTCTTATTATAATTATCATTTTTTTTTCGCATGTAAGAACCGATACCAAATACACCGCCTGCACAGTACCCCCAACGGACACCTATAATACAGCATAGGATACCCCAAAAACCACCACGTATATTATATAATATTATAAACTGTAGTTTTTCCGCCGTCTTTATGACTATATTATGTCACTATTTGACTATGAATTTAATATGTGGGGAAACGAAAAAAATATTGCTTGGCCAACCCAAAATAATCGTATTTTGTGTGGTCATGGCGGGCAGTGAGCTATATAGCAATATATATCAGTTGCGGGCGACGTTTTTTGTGACGCCTCTGCGTTCATCGATCGCGGCAAAAGTCTATTGCAGGGATCTATGCAACAACCAAACTATTCTATGAAAACAATATTTCATGAAACGATTTGATTTTATTTATTTTAAGCGTCATGCAAGGAGGTTATAATATGAATATACGATGTTACCAAAAGTTTATGTTTTGTAAGGATCGTGGTATACATTTCAGTATCTGGTTGTGCATGGTTATACGCGTGATATTATGTGCGCTCATCGCTTTTTGGGATTTCCACTTTACCGCAGGGCACTTTCTGGGGTTTTCACTTCACCGCCAGCTGGACGAAAAAAGATCGCTTTCCAACGCTTCAACCGTCATCGAAAACCAAACTTTCTGCGCAGGCGTGACAAAAAATATATTATTTATACAATTCCTTGTGACGAACAATCGAAATCGCTAAGATTTGAAACACGATGATATTATTATACGAATACAGACGAGTATTATGAATACGGAAACTACTTGATATTCAATAAATATCTACGGGTGGGTGAAAATAATAGTTTACATTAAAAAAGTGCAGAAGTACCTGTTCAAATCGACACAGTGATATTATTGGTCAGTATTGTTACTCGATCTGAGGGAACCGACGTACAATGCACCTTCTAGTACGCGCTACGCGTAGTATTGAATACTATAATTATTATTAACCGTTTAGTACGTACTATATTGTATAAATTATCATTATAATAATAATAATAATACAGTATTATTTGTATAAATAGTTTTGAATCGATGCGGCTGTCGGTGAAACGATTCGCCAGCCGGGCAGCTGGTGTTGAGAACAGACCAGTTTATTTATTATGTTTGGGATATTTTTTAAGTGCAACGGACGTCTTGGCGATCGTTCGAAATGACGCGTCCGCGTACCTACTACGTCTTATAATAATAACGGCGCAGGACGTCTTATTGTGAATCGTTACTCACTTTCGAATGCACACTTACCCGGACGGACGGAGAGTATTGAGTGTAATAACAAATAATAATATATTATATCATATAATGACATGTACTATATATATATATATGATATAATATTATAAAGTGTCGCGATTCGCAAACACGCAGTCGGACATTTTGTGCTGTGCGAAGGTATAATATAGGGCACGGTATTATCGATTTCGGGGAGACGATATTGTTAAGAAGGTTACATGATAATATGCAGGCAGCTGTCCCCGTATTTGTATGCCGTATGTCCAAATGGTGTTTACGCTGCGGGTTTCGTCGAGAAAATATTATATATTAAGGTCGATTCGAATACGGCCAGTTTTTTTGACGTGAAAGTGGGAATAAAATGTATAGTATATAATATTATGTATAAGTTTTATACTCAAATTGATCGCCAATCGTTTATTCTGGAAAACAGAAACACCATACTATGCGTCATAATAATATTATGATCGGTGAAATCGCCCATTTTAATATTTTGTTATAATGAATGGTACATACCTACCAGTATACCACGGTTAATGATGAATCATTTATATATTTTCAAAATCGACACATTTTCGACAATCGGCATTACGCTTGCTATTAAAACCTAAACAATAAACATAAAGCAAAATCAAAACAATAAACAGAAATGAATAATATATAACAAGGATGTGGGTCGCATTTATTTACTACCTAATACGCTTTCATTTAGTGCATAACAATGTTGCAGCCTTTGGCGAACCCACCCCGGTTGTAGAAGCGGACTGTGTGAATTCTCTCATTGACTTATTAATGTCCTGTTCTTTCGTCAAACAGAATCAAACAATAAAATACCTCATTTCTCTATAGTCTATACCAAAGTTTAATATTTTAATACCACTTGCGTATTGATTCCTCGTCTGCCAATGACGACCAACTAATTAAAACCATTATATAAATAGCATTCTTTAATTTTAGGCTTCAAAATTAACGGACTTTACACAATATATCATTTACTTTCAACGTGCAGATGTATACGGTTTACCTATTTATTAGTTTCTCGCGACAGCCCATTTCCAGCGTGGTAGGCATATATAATAATAATATGACATTTCGATTTCATGTAATAAATCTCAATATCTCATCCAACCAATACGGCATTACCTGACAATATTAATATTATTGATATAAATATTAATAATACAAAAACTGTTATTTACAACGATACATGTGTTGAACCAATCAGATTTCGTAGATTTTACTTGTATTTTTTTCATATGAAGTGGTCCGCAGCTAGGTAGAGCTTTAATGGTCTCCGATCGTGATAATAATATTATGCAGACGAATGACTGTACATTTATCGCAGGCTATTATAATAATATAATTATTTTAAATTGTAATGTTTAGTAGCGTTGTGTGCATACTAACATCGTCGTCTTCATCATCATATATACCTATTATAAACCTAGAGTCACATAAATGTAAAAGCTAATTATGTGACTTCTCTCATTGATTTATTAATGTCCTGTTCTTTCGTCGACACAGAATTAAATAAATGAATACCTCCTCTCCATTATAGTTTTAAATATTTTAATTTCACTTGTACTATTTCCTCGTCTGCCAACGACGCGGCCAACTAATTAAACCATTATAAATCACATTCTTAAGCTAATAACTAGCTATAAGTCGTTGAAGCCTTTATTTGTTTAATAACAAATCGCTTTTTTTTTTTTAATTTTTCGACTGCTTACATTATTATTCATAATCACACGTCGATAATAATTTAATTATTGTAAATCGTTAAGTTAAGTAACGCGTTGTGTGCAGACCACAACTATCGTCATCATCTCCGTTTTTCATACCTGTTACCTACCTATCTACACGGAAAACCGTTCTAGGCTGCGCTCGTCATCGATCACGCGGGCTGCGAGGAAATGGACTCGTCGCCGTAACCGTTTCATCTTAACCGCTAAGACGACTCGAGGCGTCGGCGATATGCAAGTCTGGTTATATTATTATTATTATTATTATTATTGTCTTTATAATAATATTACCAGTCTCGTAAATTCGGTCGGTGAGCAGGCTATAATGTGGCTCGCACAGTCACTACAGTGCTCCTCCTCGGCTGACGGTTCACAATATTATTACATAATAATATTATAGCGTAATAAACTCGCGCATTACATTATGCGTGTCGACGTTATTATCACAGGTTTGATTGTCTTTCTCGAAGCGCCCTTCGTACGATACACTCTTGAAGTATATTATAATATACACTCGACATTATAATGTGTAACGTGTAGGTATATACCGTATAATATATATCATTACACACGGATTGCAGATACTATATTATATTCATTGAATTCACAATTAACTACATTATTATTGTTGAAATCCGACTACGCGCTGCAGGCCCGCCGTAGGTCTATACCGACGAGGACTTCGCTGTGGTGATATACACGGCAGTGGCGTAGACATGATTTCTGAAAGGGGCAGATCAGAAAAAAAACGACAGCTAAATGGGAGGGAAAAATTGAAAAATCTCTCACCCTCTCAAAACTTTTTACCAAGGTAATAAAACCCCAATGGTGGGTATCTGACCCCCACGTCTTCCCATCCCCTTGTCTACGCCACCGGTACACTGATAGAACGATATTTGAAATACGCATCCATTTCAGATTTTGTCCGATTTCGATTTACAAATTCCAAAAAAGTGGTTTTCGTATTTACTTGCAATTGATTTTCATCTAAATATTTGCAGTATGTTGCACACCTCTACCAGCATGGGGGTGCCAACTCCATGATCATATTGTCATAAACATCGACATATATTATTTTACTGTCGCAGTTGGTTTTTGTAGGTTTGCTCGGTTTGCATTCGATCCGAATAACGCCTACGCGCCGATATGAACTCCTCCAAGTGCATCGACGAATAGTATATAACAAAGTCACAAACATCTCGAAACCGTATTTTGTGTGAGTTGTAATTTACAACGGGCTATTATTATGATTGTTATAACCGTAATGCACAGTGGGTAGAACGATGCATCAGTATTATGGTAGGTGTAGCTTTATTATAAAATGTTGTTCTCCGTTTTGCATATAATATAACCGCAAGGCTCCGCTGCGTAATGTGCTATTATGCAAATCATAATAATATTGTTCCAAGAGACGACCATCATCTAGACTTTGATGAATTTCAATTGAAACGCAATGCGCACAACACCGACGCGAAGATAATGTATAGAGTTTCCCAAATTAACTCGTTATATCGTTATTATTTGTTGGGTTTCAGATGGAATTCTCGGCAATATCATAACAACTGCGCAAGCGGCCTTTGTGGCGTTCGGTCTTAAAAATAATACGACACGAAACAATATTGGAGATCGCGTTCGTATACAATATTATTATGAATAAAAAAACGTTTGCTACCGCTAAAGGCAAATTATCACGCGCCGTACCACGCGCGCAGGATCCTGACTCGACAGAAATAGTTACACTTCCGTAATAATGTATAGGTACAACACGTGACTGGCGGGCGGAAGTATAACTCGAGTCCCGGTAGAATTTCGTTCGATACACCTACCCATACTTCCGGCTGCAATAATACAAAATGTCGTGTACCGCCCTTCGACAACAACATATTATTACGCCTACGACGTGTCAGTGTTGTGCATCGTAATAATATAAGATGACAATTTTACAATGATGACGTGTGTTTTTTTTTTTTTTGTGACACTTTTTCCATCGGTTGATGACTCGATGGAAGTTTCTGCAGGTATAAAATCGTATCTAGTTGGTACTCTAGATATGTGTCGACATTTAAAATTCTCAGTGCTTTTAGAAAATATGATCGAGGAAAAAAATAAGAACATATTATTTTATTAAATCAGTGATACCTTTTATTAAAATATTTATTTGGTAACCGATTACCGTCTTCGCTCAGGTTTTATAATCGTCGTATTCAATGATTTATCATTGACTTCAAATTTAATACAGCCACTACAGTACCAGTTATATCCAATGACGAGTTACACCCGACGGCGCAGTAGAGCGGATACTTACTTGATGGCTATTTAACTTTTTGAATTTTTATCCATTTATTTAAATAAAATGGTTATCTGAGATAAATAATTATATCTAAATAATTATTTTTGACAACATTTTAAATTTAATTTAATTTTGTGGGGTAGCCTTTAATTTTTATAAGCTTTTCTCTATAGTCAACTATTAATTCGATTTCATTATCTATAAGTTATTTTATACATATTATGATAACGCCTGTAGTACTGTAGTTATTATTGAAGTTTATATATTGTTCATTCTCTAGAAACACCGATGGTAAGTAACAGTATTTAATACACAGGTATTTTTTAGATTTCACATGTGAACGATTTGAAACTCGTAATATTAATATACATATTATACTATTGTATAAATATGGCAGAAATGCTGTTTTACAAATAAACGTTTTTTTATCTAGTCAAATGCGGTTGTCTTTTATCTATTATCTGGTATAATTATTAGATTCTAGATAATTATTATTGCAAGTGTCGTTCTACCCTGTCCAGATACAACTTGTACGAACAATGTTGGATCTGCAGCCGTGTTGTCCGGATGACGTTTGGGGGGTCGTTATCTTTGCACGGCACTGTTATTATCACGTTTCGCCGTACGAAAAATTGCAACCGCGTGCGGTTATTGCGCGTGTTATACATCGTTTTTTATAACAATATCACGGCGAGCGCGGAAAAATGCCGCTTCGCTGAGTGTGTCGTGGCGGTTTATAAATATTTACTTTGCACGGGAATCGGGCCACGGCGAAAAACGTGTGGCTCATCGTCCAAGTCATGCAATATTCACGGCGGACCCGCGGAAAAAAACACGCGCGCGCCCGAGCCCCGGAGCGGTCCGGCTGATGAATGGAAGTTTTCGTGCACCCCCCTTCCCCCCCGCCACGGCCATGTTCGGGCTCTCGCGCGGCGATAAAAAAAAAAAAAAAAAACGAAAAATAATAATAATAAAAAAAAAGAACTACCGTTTGCCCGACCCGAAATCTGTAGGGAAATAAAGTTATACGGTAATAACACTGCTCGAGCGTGTGCGTGTGCGTGTATGTATGTGTGTGTGTGTGTGTAAAGAAGTTGCCGACGAGAGAAACAGACGCAACTCCCCTCGGCTTTGGCGGCGTCACGGTGGGCGAAAAATAATCCAAAAGCCAGGAGAAACGAACAACTTTTTTTTTATACTCCGCTCCCCGCGAATGGTTAAGAACGTTTCGCGCCGTTACGGAACGGAATGATGCTGGTCGCGGTACCTGTATGTACCTATTTAGTGGTAGCTGGTATACGTCTAATACGCGAAAACGTTATATTGAGACGCGTAACGCGATTCGATTCCGAACGCGATCTCTGGAATTCATATTGCTCTCGCACAATAATACTATGATATGTCTAGGTGCCTACGTTTCATACGTGCGCCGCAAGTAAGTAATATTATACAATGATATTATCATGTCATAAAATTTATCAAATTTAAAATGTAATAATTATTTTTTAGTTGGAAATGTATAAAATATGTTCAACTTTTATACCTAAGGATTGAACATTTAAAACAAGGTTCCACGTAAGTAGGTTATACATAAATTACTTTTTTCACAATAATATCATCAAATATACTTGGTAATATCATACGCTGTCTGACCGTTTTCGCTCAGAATCGTTTTTCTTATACAATGATATTATATCGTTGAATTCAAATTTGACACCATCCATTACAGTGACCCACTTGTAACCTACTGTACAGCAGAGCGACATCCACTTACCCGCTTTTTTTTATTTCAAAAATATATTCTCCGAATGGATCGTGAACATTTCGCCATTGCAGAACGGAATAATATTGGACGACGCGTGTAATGCGAATGAATGAAACGTAACGGTTCGATAACGATCTCTGGAAATATTGTTCGGGTTACATATTATATTATTATGGCACTTTTCACGTGGTAAATAATACATTTTAGTGTATATCGTACATTATGGACCATAATATTATAATATAATTTTCTTTTTTTCAAAATTTTTTTTCATTTATAGAGAATTTTTTTAAGCGTTGAGTACATTTTTGCATATTATTTTATTAGAGCAAATACAATTTTACCATAAACAACACCACTAAAAATGTAAAACAAAACTTAAATAGTACCTATTGATATATTTTTCCGTCATACTATTATTTTTATTACGTGTGTTTTTAGATTTTACCTTTGTACCTTAACAAACAAAATCGATGGCAGCTGCACAACAGTCCGAGTATAACGGAATTTTCGTCAAGCGCAGGCAGATATATATTTAATATATGGGTCATCTTATTTCCGACTTGCACCAATGGCGTTGACGCCAAATTACGTAAATGTATAAATACAAATAGATTCTCGTTCAAATCATTAAGTACAAATTTTTTACTTGACATATTATTAAAAAAAAAAATTTAAGTGCATATTTTAAAATTTTATAATAATATTATGACAAAGTATTATTTTTAAAAATATTTTCTTGTTTATAGGACATTTAAATCCGTAGCTTAATAGTATTGTATTTGGTTCTGTTTCAGTAATGATGAGATTATTGTAAACCAAACGAGCTAATAATATTATGCAGGTGTTAATTTTCCATGTTTTTTTTTCGGTCCATAATCCGTAACTTCGACGCGTTCCCCTTTTATTCTTTCAATAACAGTTATAGTTACCTATACTCACAAATCACAACAGGTATACAGCGAGTCGCTGCCTCACTGCGCCGGCGCACAATAGGTTAGGCTAGGCCACGTTAGTAGGGTTTTAATAGTATTATCAACTTCTATAATATAATACATTATCTTGTACAGTTTAAGAAAATCGAACAATTTTATGATTTTTTAATGGTTTAAACCTGTGCATATTATGCTATAGAATATTATATTGTATAAATTGACTTGCTCTTTTCGCATGACAATGACCATAGGTAATATTTATATCATTATTGGGAAGACAGATTAACACTGGGAGCGCTGTCGACGCCTATCGTACTGATGGTTAGGCGGGTTCCCCCTTACGTGGAGTCGGGAGTTTGTATGTATTTTCCCGACATTTCGCATATATTTTCCTTTAAGTGAAGTGAATTTGAATGTATTTGATAATATTAGTAGAAATTGTACTTACCAACGTATACAGTTAGCTACAAAACAGCGTATTAAGTGTCGATACCAAAATTAATTTATTATAAAAAGTAAAGTAACCAATATAAAACTATATCTATACACCCCGAATAGGAAGGTGCAAATTGTTTCCACCAGAGCGCGTTTTGTTAATCTGTTTTCCCAATAGTGTCATATGATTTCAAAACTAACACGGATACAAAGTCAGTTTGTCACGATCAACATATTATGTGTATAATAGTATTATAATGCATTAATAATGTACAGCAGCTCTACAGTCTGCAGAAGAAACCACACTCAACTTGTGGCCTTGCTTTCTATGCAGTCTGAAAAATTCAAAATCGAAAATTGCCCTGGTTGAAAATATGTTATACTAATTAAATACTAAATATTTATAAATTTAATTGGAATTGTTTTACATATTTTATCTTTTGTAGATCAACTTCTCATCAATCAGGCTCCGTACTAACTACACTATGTACGCGTGACACAAACAAATATGTATGTGGCCCCGACAAAAACAAAAAGGTTAAGTGCAACCGATCCTCAGTATATTAGGCGAATCTGAGTACAAGTGGTGAGTACGGAGAGGCTTTAGGTGGCTGGTGGCTCATCTTTAAATTTATCGAACCGTTTTATAAACGACGCGACGCAACTAATTTTACTGTCAGACGATTGCCATAAATCTCACTAAACGCGAACGTATTACTATAGTCTAAAGTGTTCCAAGACTAGTAATATATTATTATTGTTATTAATATTTTTATTCGAAATATAACGAAATAAAAATATAGATGATATAATATTATGAACAATAGTACTAACGCAATTACTATATTATTTATTTTCTGTATTAGTCGTGTACTAATCGTAGATATTACGACTTAAACTATCATAATTATATTATATCGTTTAGTATATAAATAACAGTGTAATGCGAAAAATATTTTTAAATACATAATAATCAATTGTGAATTCTTCTTATAATTTTTTTTTTAAGTGGTTATTAAGACCTGTACATATAAATTTAGGAAAAATAATTTATCTTACATGATACGACGTGTGTTGAACTTAAACTATTTTATTAATTTTAGGTTTATGAAAATGTGTTTATAACCCTCGAGATATTTATTTATAGTCCGTAGTAACTGTACATGAAATTGTACATAAAATCATAGTTTATTGCACTGTATTAAAATACGTTTAGGAAACCAGAAACTCAGCAACTTGTAAAGCAAACTTTCCTAACTTGCTTATAAAATACTAGTCGTTCAAATAAAGTATATTTTCAACTGAACTCTGTTGTAAAAATATAATACTTTTTGCTCTCAACCCAAATATTATAGTTACTGTTTACCAGATTTTAACTAAATACCTCCTTAGCGATTGACAAGAGAATCCAACATTTTAAAATCCAATCGGTCTCAGTTATATTAGACCCCAGTGGATACTGGTAAACTAGGAAAAATTCTGAAAATTAGAGTTTTGGCGGCTGTGTGAATTTACCTCCTCCGGGTCTTTGTACACTGTACAGTGTACACGTCGGGTCTTACGTGGACTCACCTTGAATTTAAACTGAACTAAGCCATAGTAATGATATGATAAGATTCATAACTTTAAAAAACTGCGTACTTACATCATTGCACTGCGTAAAACTGTTATTTATTTAGAATTTTCAAATACACATATATTTTATCAAGCAAAAACCCTATTTCTTTTGATTTTTTGCATCTTTGTCGATTCGGTCAAAATATTTTCTTTTTTTGTGATTAGAGGTTCCTACGTATTATTTATATAATATCATGTATATACTTGTGTAAATATTATTTTTTTTCAGGTAGATACCTCGTGTAACATATTATTTACCAGCAATATAATTTGGGCCATAGTGCTCGAGTGGTTTTTTTTTTTAGTCATATGCATTAGAACGCTCAATATTTCAGCTACATTGTACAATGCAAATACTACATTCAACTGGTCGTAATAAAATATTTCAAAACAATATTGCACTTCACGAGGAACATGGTATTTTTTTTATTGAGGAAGTGGTGTATTCATTGTTAGTTGGGTTTATCAGGGTTTTACTCGAGAATCAGTGAAGGGAACTCTCGATCATAATAATATTAATAATAATACCTACCGCGTTGTACAGTCCACCAACTCGGGAACCCTAAATTTTGAAAATGAACCATAAATCCCCAGGGGGTTTTTACCTCGTTGATTAATCATATTGTTCTCAAAGGGTTCTCCCGAACACTCGGACGATGGTTGTTTACCTGATTAAAATTAATTTCACGTATTTAGGATCCCGTATTGCATTTTTAAACTGATAAATACCTCGCACGATCAAAAAGCGTAGGTAGTTTGATAATTATTTTGGGAAAATTATCCACAAGTACAAATCTGATGTATCTACCTATATAATATAGATACAATATAATAATATATTACATAAAGTAATCCCTTACTTGAAAAATATTTTCAAAGTACAATTTAATAATATAATGTTAATCCAATTTTAAACCTTGATGTAAGCTTATAACCACTTAGCTTATGATAAAACAAAAAATAAATAATAATTCATATGATATATCCTAAGGTTATAAATAATATATATTAGAATAATAACACGAGAATAAATTATTGAAAATAAGTATTTACAATCGCCAAAATTATTATATATAGTAATAAAAACTACTAGTTTCAGTCCATCTCTGGGTAATATTAAAATAATTAAAATGACGAATCAATAAATAATAAGTTAATATTAAATAATAACTTAATACATCGTACCTACCCATTTTAGTATAAATACAATTATTTAATTAACTAATTAATTTATTATAAATTCACGGGACAAGCCCTTTATTTACATTATAAAATACTCAACAAAGATTTACAAAATAATGCAGTTAACAGTTATTCACAAAACATAAAATGTAATTAGAAATATGAGTGTTCAGCAGTGGTAAATTGATCATCATTGGCCAATTTATCATGTATAGAACAGGCTTGTTATCTCATCGACCTTTTACTTATGACCAGTCCATCCCATTCCAAATACATTGATAGTCGTGTGCCGAAATGGCGCAGTGATGCAGCCCGTTTAGTACAAAATATAAATATAAAGTTTGAATATATATAAATTTATTTAACCGTATCAGAGTAACTCAGTAATCGAAAAGCGCCACCTATCTTGACACGGCGGAAACGTAAAGAGGACCGGGCTATTAGTAAAAGGTCTATGTGTTATCTAAATAGTTAGGTGATAATTTGATATTATTGGTTTGGAATCGTTAACGTTGATCGTATTAAATCGTTATTTGTTGTTCGTTCCCTGTGAAACAATTATTATAATTATTATTGGTCAACGGCCAAATAATAATAATATCGTAACAATATGGCAGTAAAAATATGTAAGTTTGAAACCATATAAGTACCTACTGTAAGGACGTAAGGTGGAACAATAAAATTAGAATAATAACATAAAAAAAAAAAAAGATTATAAATGCAATTAAAATCGCGAGACACAAAACATCATGCAAATTCTTTGAACTTCACCGAGTATTTAAGGCCCATGATAGCCGTTACTGTAAATTAATTTGACCTCGAAACATATTTTGTTCGTTTTTATTGTGTTCAGTGAACATAATGCAGAAATGAGTGTACTGGAAAAATGCATAGTTAAAAACGTCCGGGAAGTACTTTTTTTTTAGATTTTTTTTTGTTCATATAATTTTGAACACATACATTGTGAAAAAAATACAATCCGTCCTCGTGTATATAGGTACCTGTACAATGAATTATAACAGAACCTTGCTACACATTGAGTACATATATCAACCATATTAAATGTATACAGTGTAAGTGTGTGTGTGTGTGTCGTGGGTCGTGTTTGAACAAGTTCACTGATTCACGATTCGGCACGTTGAGACCAGCGACGGCGACATATTATTTTCAAACAGTTATGGCCATAGGTTTAGTATAATATTATTTTTTTCTTTTACTAGGAACTACGGCTTCAACTATTTGGTCATTAGCCTACGTTTACATTATATGCAATATGTTAATTAATTGGAAAGTCAGTAATTCTGATTTTAAATATAATGTAGATATTCTAATGTAATTTTTTTATATAATATATGACTAATAGCCTCCCTTTTACACATTTGATTACCTATTGAATTAACATGTCGAGTTATTGAATGTGAAAACAATAAAATTTTACAATATTATTATGCAGTATTTTTGAAAATATAAGTTGCACAGTCATTCATTCAAAATCCAAACGATTTCCAAATTAATGTCCATTTTTCCACGTTTTAAATCAATTATTACAAAAAAAAACATTTTAAGCGTTTTTGAAATTGGATTTTTAGACTGTGGTAAAAGCGAGGTTATTATAGTTTATACCATGACATAGATAATTTTGGACACTATAGAACAATACGTTTGATCGTGAGAAGTTCGTTGCGCTGACTGCTGCAGCAGTTGGGTTTGTCTTCGTGGTTAATTAGGTGAGATTTGGCTGAGATTGGTGTGTCCCGATTCCTAATCTGATGATGGTAGATTTCACTCGCACGAAATAGACTAGTATTTAAATTAATATAATAATGATAAAGATCCGTCCGTAAAGCATTGGTAATGAATTGGGATGCCTTTAACGAATACAAATACTATAATAATATGTACAATATCGAATACTGAGGCAATATGATTCACGCCAAACGTTTTTCATTTTTACAATTTAAAACGTCGATATAATTTCAGAGTAGTCCTAGTTTTTAATATCATCTCTCAACTATTACTGGTGTATAATATTATAATAATGTTGTGTTGAGAAAATTGACACCTGTAGGATGATACTATATTCATGATTGGGGAAAAAAATACCTACCTGATAATAATGGAATAAAATATAATAAATAAATAAATAGGAAAAACGTCCGGTCACGTTATTCGCAAATGGACCACCGCTCTGGACCCTAATGTAATGGCGAACTGCGCGAAATGGGATCAATGGAAAAGTTCGCTTTATTGTCTAAGGTTATTGGAAAGCCATCCGAGAAAACCACTTAGGTATCGGTATCTCCGGTGATAATGCGCCGCCGTCGTACGATGCGTACCTGTATATAGTGGTTATACCATGTACGTAATATTATTATACATATACGAGTGAGACGTATATTATAAACTATGATGATAATATGATATTATTGAGGAGATATTCGTCTGAAACTAGACAATGGAAATATATAAAAACGATCCATCGGTGAGCCCAGGTCTCATAATATTATATTGATATACCTATAGGTAGTATATTATCCCAAGTATTACTTACATACGAGACGAGAAAAAATTTGACCACGACGACTTTAGACTTCTTATAAGTCTGTTATATATAAGACGCACGTTGTAAGACACACCGTGGTGTCTGTTTTCGATGTAAGAATAGTTTTACGCCACCATCCCCCGACCGGGCATGGCCGTTACCTACGTGTGCCCAAATCAAAAATTCTGCCAAAAAAAAACACACACGTGTAAATAAATATACAGTACCCTCCCCCACAGTACCACAGGCTAATGACCTTAGTAATCAAAGCCTTAACTCTAATAAAAAATAAAAATAAAATAGTTTTACCCGTACACATAATTAACACTTTGAGTGCCATGTGTATCAATTTTAATACACAACTAATATGTTTATTTGTGCCGTGTGTATTGATAATGATACACACATTTAATGATAATGATACATACAAAATAATGTCCTGGTCAGAATGGTCAGTTTTGTCATTTTTGGCCCGGCACTCAAGTGTTAATAATAACAGCGAAATATCGAGGAAAATATTATAATAATATAGGTACTAACGATATTAAAATTATTATTGTAGCAATAATATGACGTATAAGTATTCAAATACCTAACCGTGAAAAGGGCCAAGTCCCAGACCCATAAAAGTTCTTCCAAAAATGTCTCACCATCAAACTAGTGATATCTACATTGGAGCCAACTATGCTCTTTCTTTAGTCAACAGGTAACCTTAGTACATAAATACATTGCAACATATCTCTTTTAATTGTATTGCTTATCACTTGGCCAGTTTCCTCTGATTTTGTATCTTTGGCGTTGAGAGCCTATTTCCATTTAGATGGACGGACATATTTTACTCTGTGGTCCCATCAGCCTGGCTGTAAAATTGTCTTTTGCTTAATATAAGCTATAGTATATAGGTACTTCCAGACTCTAATATGGCAATAATATGTGTGTTATACAATTAATTGAATAAAGACTGACCAATGATAATAATATACATAAGTACCAAAGATCTTTTAAATATATAGAAATTGTTTACACCCTGAATGCATAATAAGATATCAACATTCATAGAAAATGTTAATTAAAACATAACAACTTAACATAATTATGAACACACTAACTACTATAAAAAAAAATAAGTATATTATTGTAAAATATTATTTTTCCTTAATTATTTTATATTTTTTTACTCATCAGTATAATTTAAAAAATATCATATTGCTAACCTTACTAATTGATGCATACATATAATTATTTCAATTATTTTTTTCTATTTATGAAATTCCATAAAATAATTTATTGTACACATTTGACTACATTTTATACATCTTACACTATGATATTAATCATTGTCATCATTTTAACTATCTACCAAAGACCTTGTATAGATATTTTCATCGTCGCTATTATCAAACTCGGACCAGTTACCGTTATTGATATTTTTTTAATAATATGTCATCAAATTTCAATGAATTACGTGTCATTTCAAAAAGAAAAATTGAAAAAAACACAATGCTGTAATCGTGCGTAATCCTATCACCAACTGAATATTAAAATATAATTACGTGCTTAATGTTTTGTAGTTATTGTAAGCACAAACAAAGTGCTGTAGTATGTTTTTCTTATTAAAAAAGTACCATTGAATATTTTGATTGAAAAAATCGTTATTGATTAATATATATTATATTATATTTACGGTATCTCACTATCCCAACATCCATTCAAATAGACAATAATATTAGTTATATTTTTTTTGAACTACTCAATAAATAGAAAACAAGTCATAGAAACTAATGGTGACCTGTCATCACCTATTCAACGTTACGGTAAATTGTTTGAATGATAATATTTTGGTATTAAAAACCTATTATAAAAATAATGATTCCTTCAAAAATTAAAAAACCTAAATCCATTCCGTGTTTACAACTTACGGTTAAAAATAAACAACAATTACAATTTTATTGTATAACTTGAGATCAGATAATATTGTGATACTTCATAATAATATTATGTTGGGATAATTGGTAAAAGTGATAGTACAAAGCCTTTCGGTGACAATAGTTTTAAAATAATAATTGAGAATATAAAACAAATGTCCTTTAACACGGACATCGGACAGGAATAATTGAGTTCAAAATAAAATTTACCCGTGGAATTTTATGCAGTCACCAGTTATGCCCATTTAAACGGTCAATTTTTCGGACACATCGTAATGAAACATATTATTTTAAACTAGTGATGGGTGCACTAGGATAATTAATATAGACCTATATCTGGTTAATGTTCACTGAAACAACCGATTAATGGTGTAGGTATGATCTGGTATTGTCGAGTGCACATCGTTGTATTCCAAACCACAAACAGTATAGTTACTAACAATATAACTATATCAGTCAGCCTCTGACAAAAGATTATTATAGGTACTACAGCAATAACGCTAATTACAAGAATAGTTTTCTTTTTTAACACGCCGAAATGTATATACTTTTTCAAGTTTCCTATTCATTTCGGACGCGAGTAAATTGTAAAACCACTCTTGGTGAGGAAAACATAAAAATACCTACGATTTTTTTACATATAATTATATTACAAATGATTGGGAGGGAATTATTCCCTCATATCTCGAACATAACATTGTATTCCTGTTTGTAAAAAGAACAATATGTCAAAATTACAGGCTAATGACCTCGGATATCAAAGCCCTTTTTAACTCAATAAAAAATAAATTACAATAATAATAGGTACTCAAATAAATATTAATATGCATTACCTACCTATTATACTATACTGATATTATAATTTATAATACCTAATTATTCATTACAGTAGGTACCTCCTATTAATATTATGTAATAGTATACGCTTAAAGCTGCCGGATTCACTTCCGGTCACGGTGGTCAGACGCAGTAGTAGCACAGTTTCCTGCAGCAGTGGACGGGTTCACGCATTTCGGAACACGGTCGAATTTCAAGAGGATAGTCGAAAAGTTAAATACGTTTCGCACCAACTCGGAGCCCTGGCTAGAAGTGTATAAAGTATCAAGATTGCGGAGAGGGAGGCGGAGATAAAGTCGCGATAAACTTATATTTGATAAAGTTGAAGGCGGCCGAATCCAAAACTTTGGTGTCGTTGCACGAACCTGCAGAGATCAATTTATTATTACTTGCGAAGCGAGCAACAAATACATACACTGCTGCACTGGATGGATAATTTTCAAACAAAACACGGCCAAAGTAGCTGGCACGAATATCAAAACCGTTTTATTAGTCTGCAGTTTCACACGAAAACTTGAACTTGAACTGTATTGTATTATTATTGTTTAATCATTCGTGGTGCAAATAATTGTCTTTCGTATATTATTATTTAGACACGTTTTCAAAATAATATTATGATATAATTTAAAACGGAACTTCTGGACTATTACTCGTATAATATTATCATTGTAATCATTATTTGTCGTTATTCGCATATTATAATAATAATGCGATGTACAGTTGAAGTACCAGTGCACCAGTAAGAAAACCAAAAATAGTGTTGGCTTATCTGTTTTTTTTTGTTTTTCGATTAATATTATACTTTATTAACCCGTAAAGTACGGCGGTTTTATAATTGAAAAAAGGTATTGGTACACAGATACCTATCAAAAGTTCTTAAAAATCAATGAAAATAATGCGTACTATATTATAATATAAAGTAATTTATTCGTTAAATAACTATGATAATACCTACAAAATTATACAATAGGTTAGAATCCAACCGTTAGATGCTATAATATTATACTGCCACTGCGTATAATTGTTTTTTATTTTAATTTTTCTCACAATATTAAGGAATAATAGGGTTTAAAAAATGCGTGCAAGTGCTCTGCAAAATATGTATCCGTCATATTGGAGAGCGTATGCTACGTATTGTACATATGGTGCAAAAATGGTTTACTAAAATATATTGTATATATGTATAGCAGTGATAAACAAACGCGTGTGCCGTTATAATAATCACACTTCTATACGATCTTACGGGCCAACCGTGTATAAATGTTATGAAATTATGTCAGTCAAGGGTGTGGTGGGGAGGGTAATCAAGTTTTAATATATTATATAGGAAGCTATGATAACAGGGGGTGGGGAGGTCCGCGGGTCTGTTCGAACGAGTCCTGAGGGGGGGGGGGGGGAATGTCACGGTATGCATATATTATACGCCGTAGCCGGTCGAGAGGGAGTGTGCGAGAGTGGTGAATTATGTCTTCTTAATACATTCCCTCGCGTACCCTTAACCATAAATACACAATATGCACATTGGCGCAGTCGGTGTGGGTCAGCGTTCACTTATCGCCGCAGCCTTGGACCGCGTGTTACGTGCGCGTCGCGTTAATGAATTTAGAACAGAACGAACAACGCGTATCTCGTTGCCCACGACGTCCCTGTAATTCGCACGTAAACATATATTTATATTTAACCCTTATAATACGACGCGGCCGCGGGTAACGTAAGAAATTAAATAAATCTGCCGCACGAGCACGACTACTATACCAGCTTGGCACAACAATTATTATTACACCGATAGACCGGTGCGCGGTGTATACACATATAAGTACATATATGCATGTAGGTGTAATACGTACTTACGACACGTGCGCAATTATGTACCACGGTTTAGGTATATAATATATATATTATATGTTATATGTATGTATTATACGCAGCATGGTGGTCCGGCTTCGCCGAACGGACGTGAAATCGTACACGAACCACACATCAGACTCCATTAAACGCGCGAGCAATAAGTAAATTGGGACTTAATGCCATTAAATTGTTTTAACCCCGTGTAATTTCATGTGGTTTACGGTCGCCCACTCGAAATTTACACACACACGATTTCCAAAGGGCCGCGCGGTTGGAGACGTAGATTTTTCCGACCGTAATAAAACGGTAGCCCGCCCGGAAAACTCGACTGCGGACGCGCTGCCGAGGTATATGGCTGGTATATACCACGCACCAGCCGGAACGGTTAGGTATAGTAAAAAAGAATACCCGCGCTCGCGATCTTCCACGCATGTCGTCTGTTTGTTTTGCAATCGAGCTGCAAGAGTCACTGTTCAAAAACCGTCATCTTCGCGAACCCGCGACTATCACTCGCGGTCTGGGAACGAATTCACGTGCGTTGATCGTGGTAATAACCAGTTGGGATTGAAATTGAAATGAAATTTTTCAAATTCGCATATTCTTATTATTACGGACATAAGTTTTTTTTTTCGATTCCAGTTGAAAACAATAATAAATTACATTTTATGTCACACAATATCGATTTGATTGTTATTTTGTTTCCTAACTGTTTGTAATTAGATTTAAAACATATTATTTTATTTTGAAATTTAAAAATTATTCTATGGGTTTGTCATAATAATGATATTAATTATGTATTTCAACTCAATTCTTATAACATAATACAATATAAGTATATAATATAAAGTATCTCACATGAGTTGATTACCATTATCTTTAAATAAGCTTGTGGCGAAAAGAGAGAATCTTCTTTAGACTATTAGTGTTATTATCTAAATATTTAAGATTTATGATTTTAATTTATATACCTCAGTGTCAGACGTGCACGATCGTCGATCGAATGTTCCATAGGTGTCGTTACTTTAAAACGGGCTTAAGAAAACGAAACATTAACTATTAATTATTATATTACAAATTGCCTACCGATGAATAATATTATTAACTTGTTGGCTATAATTTTAGATTCTGAGCGGACAAGGAAGCTAGTGGTTTTACAATGATGTTTATTTATTTTTTTTTTATTATGTAAACAAAATTTCTATTTTTTATCAGAAGGAGTGCTTCGATTTCAACATAATATAGTACCTTATCTTTTTGAAAATTGGATAAAAATGGTACTTTAAAGAGGTAATTTTTCGATTTTCCTAATAGTTTTTAACAACACGGGAAAAACCACAAAAATACTCTATTTCTAAGCTATTTTTTTTAACGATTTGTTTATCACCATAGAAACAAATACAATTTTAAAATAACCGATAAAAAAAAGAGGGTAAGTGGATGTCACTCTGCTGTACAGTAGGTTACAAGTGGTTCACTATATAATGGATTGTATTACATTTGAATTCAATGATATCATATCATTATATGCAAAAAACGATTCTGAACGGAGACTGTTTGTCAGTCTAGATATTTTATATTGTTGTTACTTATTATATTTCATTATAGCCTGTAAGTTGAATTAATATTAAAAATTACAACAAAATAACTAAAAACGTTATTTTTATTTTTATTCGTTTCTATGGTGATAAACAAAGAAATTAAAATCCCTTTTTAGCGGTTTTTCTCGTGGCATTAAATAATTACTGAGAAAATTGAAAAATTACCTCTATAAAGTACCATCTTGATCCAATTCGCTAAAAAATAAGGTACGATATGTTGAAATCAAAGCACTCCTTCTGGTAGACATTTTGTGTACAGGATAAAAAAAAATAAATAAATAAACACCATTGTAAAACCACTAGATTCCTCACGCTCCACTCAGAATCTAAAAATGAAAATTTATGAATTTATATTTATTCAATATTCTATTGATCATAACTCATAAACATAATAACAATATAAATATATATATTGCTACATATAATTACTAATTGTTACACTAATCCTCCGCTCAGAATCGTTTTTTTTTATCTAATTCAATCATTGCATTCAAATCGAATACTGAAATAATACACTAACCTGTCCGAGGACTGAAGCTTGTTTCCAACACCACTGACATACTATCCACCCCGCTTTTTTTAAATTTAAATTTAAATTGATTGTTTTTTTTTTTATTTCATTTTTAATCTATTTGTATATAGCGTAAATATTATAAAACGATTGTTATTTTGTGAAAACGATTAATAGTTAGATGCGAATTATCGATTTGAACTTTTTTAATTTTCAATATAAATTTTGAAATTCATCAAAGACAATTATTATTTTAGGTTTTGATATAAATTTTGATTTCTTAAAAAGATTTTCAACGATTCTGAACCATTTTTTTATCGATATTTGAAATTGGATCAGAGACGTTATCCACGGTTTTCGCCGAGAAGCAATAGGAAAAGCTGAAAACCAAATTCTGAAATACTGCCATTTACGTGTAGGTACCTATAATACTCCATTTGACTCCTTGAATCGTTTGCATAATAGTACAATCAGAATCGTTCGTCGTAAATGTATAATGGTCGTCGAGCACTCTGAAGTCGGTGACGGCGGAAAAACATCACTTATATGATATAGGTACCTATACGTAACATTCCGGTATGTACTTATACTGGTTATTACAGATACCGCGGTATCCGTCTCGTTGTTGTTATTATTTGTTTTTTTTTTATTATTATTATTACTGAGTGGAAATAATAAACAACGGAGATGTACTGTGATACCGGAGCTTTCCCTTCAGCAAAACCTTCGCCCGCCGCGCCGGTGCGCTATCGCTGCAGCGTCAGTGCGTCACGAGCGACAACTTCTGTCCCCGGCCGTTAAATATAATGAATCCTCCCCCGCCCGATACGTCCATACCCTACCTGAACCCCCCGAACAGCCGACGCCATAAATTATTCAGGAAAACTATTCGATAAGCACTCGACCTGCGGCGCGAAATAAATTCAAACGATCACACTTAAACCGCGCATATGAACTTTATCGCGTGTCCTAAATCCTTAAAATTTAAAAACACGAAATCAAAAGTCCCCTTTACGCACAATCTAACCTCTCAAAGCGATCTGAATCTTCTGTATCCAATTACGGTGTTGTCTCGAAAAAAAAAAATCAAACACGAAAAGTTCAAATACTACACTTCAAAGTCCTTTGTTGCCTTATCATCAATATTCCCCTTTGTGTCGCGAACCTCAATCTATTATACTACAGAGTTATGTAACGTTACGTCGGTTTTACAATATGTACTGTATGTACAGTTAAGGATCTAGCAACGAGTGAAATATAACTCTGTACGAGTTTCATAAACGCTTTTATAAAGCTATAGCAGTGAAATAGTTTAATAATATTATTTCAAATTATAATGGTAGTGAATTCATAATAATATTGTTGTACAAAAACAATTTCGAATATCTCTATTGTACCTATATATTTTTATTTTAAAAATTGTTTTTTTTTATAAATACAAACACTTCAGACTACAAAGAATAAAAAAACATATTGATTGTTTTAAATATACGCTATTTACGTTTATTTCGCTGTATTCAATTTGGTGCGCTAATAAATATTTATATAGGTACCTAGTCGATATCTGCCACAAATATATTATTCTCGCCGTTATGAATGTATCTTGTAATTATTCTATAAATGTGATTATCCGACCATGCACGTGAATTGTAAAATGTACATTTCGAATTCCTAATCGATTAAACTGTATAATACTATTTTGGCTATTTGTACGTGCCATCGCCAAACCGTGATCCTTTTCACATAGTCCCAAACTTCTGATTAGTGCCCGTCAGAATGAATGCCCTCAAAGGATCAGAAGGAACATTATTAATGAACAATAGCTATCAAGAAACTCTACTCGAGACAATAAACTTTGACTACAGTAACTATGAGCAAACCACCAATTTGCTAAGGTTTACGGACTGGTTGTCTACTAAATATCGCCGACCGCCGCCTAAGTCTATCTGTATATATACACCAGCACAAAGAGAAAAAAAAATGGACCATTTATTCGCAGACAATAGCGGCAACTACTACAAAGCCTCGCGAAACATCATATACTGTCTAAATAATATATTATGGCATGTATATAAATCAAAAACAGGTATATCCACGAATGATACAGTATAATATATAATATACACCGAAGACTGCGTAGACCGTAGTGTATAAAATATGTGATAAATCAAAATGAATAATCTTACTGCACAGACGGAGGGGCGGATAAACAGTGTTTAGTCATAACATGTTTTTTTTTCTATTTTCGATAGTATTTATTTATTTATTTGTTGACATACGCATTATAAAACGTTTTTAGGCAGGTACCATCGATAACAGTAAAATAGTCGTTTACAATGGACTAGCCGAGAATTATAGCATCGTCTCATTAATTATACAACTAAATATTTACTTTACAAAATTATTATTGGAAGAAAAACAGTGTCCCATAGAACAAAATTAATAGTATACCTATATACAACATCGACTTGACGTAACTTTAAAATTTAAAACCATGATACGTTGTAATTATAAATTATCAATGAAATATTATAGTAAAACATTATTTTTTTTTGAAAACATTTTACTACCTTTACAAATTTGGTCGGTGATATTTAGTGGCCCGCCACCTAAAGAGGCTGAATTCCCCTGGCGTAGAGATATGACAAATAAAACACATATTTCTTCCGGTCACTCCTGCAATATTATAGTATACTATTATTGATGCAAACAAGTGTGACCTTACATTTTATTGTAATAGCCCGAATAGGTGTTTGAGGCGCAACAATTCAGTTCGATTTCTCACGACCTCGGCACACCACGACTGTCGTGCGCGTCAAACGATATCGCATCGTATGTCAAATTATAAAATAATTGTGCAACAGTCGCTAAAATCGATGTTGTACATATTTTTTTATTATTACAGATAACTTTTGAATTTCCGAGGAACTATGTACCTACACTCTACAGTATTAAAAATAGTGTTACAATGTATAATAATACAAACACAAGGGGAGGAACCAAAGCCTCTCCAACAAATATTTGTATATTATATTTTACATTATTGTGCCATATTATTTTGTCACATAAATATTAAAACTATGAATGATGTTTTTTTTCCAAAATCGATTATTATGTAGATTATGATATAGGTAAGTACACAATAGTTGTACTTACATTATGAGGTTTGTGACAATCGCCAAATGATTGTTAAGGTGACAATTTATTATTTGTATAGACTTATATAGGTACTAAAGCGTATTCTAGGATTACAAATGACTACGTCGGATCGTCATCTGACGCCTTTGATCGATCACAGTTACGATATCTAAAACCTAAAAATAATAATTAATTCTGTCGAGACTGTCGTGGCCTGAAGTATCGTTTGGACAGTTCAGTTTAATCGATTATGCTGTTGTATTTATTACGTATGCGTGTTAAAATATGATTATTAGTTTAAAATCTAAATTAAATTTGTTTTGTACTTATTCTTAATATCATAAACACTTATTACGAAAAAAGCTCTCTAATTAGTCAAAAACTAATTAAACTTTTAATTGATACGTCATGTTGAGTCTTAGATATTATGAATATAATTATACACACATACAACATAATATTATTATTTACTATTATAATATATTATAATAGTAAATATAATACTACTATACTAACTATTATTTTATTATTTACTATTTTGTAAAAAATTTAAAAAAACCTATTATTAAAAAATAGTGGTAATTGTTTGCTTGTATGAAAGTTTCCTTAGGACAATTTTTAAGCCCCCCCCCCTCCTACCAACTCCTCCTTAAACAAAAATTCTTAGTAGACACCTGTGTTATATAATACATTATAATATATTCAGATTATGAGTCTTAAAATAAAAATGAAACGTGTATTAATTACATATATATAATTTTCTTTAAATAACTACTATTTAATGTCACTAATATTAGAATAATTTGGTTTAATAATAACATAAAAATACCATTTATGTTTCAATTTGTATTTTGCGGTTTAACCTCGGAATTCACTTATACGTGGTCGCCGTACCACTCTATTCCGCGATACCCTAGGGTTTAGTGTATTATTCAAATTGTAGAAATTTTTTAGAACTTTTGCCAACATCCAATATTATAGCTCGATAGGTGACAACATCGATATAAAATAATTCTAAAACTAGAAAGGTCGATATGGTAACGAGCAAAACAAGACAATTAATATACAATAATTGTACGTATAATTGCAATTAGTTTGGGTTTCTAATGATTATTACGGTAATTACAACATAAGTAAGAACCGCGTGAATGCGTGATTAACGAACCGCCGATGATGTATTTGAACAAATCCTGCAAGAACGATAATAATATGGCGATTGCTATATTTTCCTACGGACTTGATCCGACGGGATATTATAATGGTGAACCGTTGGTAAAATATAGAAGCATATCATACCACTATAATACAAGTATATTTAATCAATGGGTGAGCTCTGATTGGCGTACCGATATTAGGCCAGTGGCGTGGCGAAGTAAAAATATATTTTATCGGTCAATTCATTGTTCGGACGACCTACCACCCATCGACTATTCGATATAGTACTAATTATTGAAGATATTATTCTCTTATTAAATATAAAACGAACACCTATACACCAGACTATATCTTGTACCGCACAGTTTCTCACTAAATCCATTACTCGAAACCCACCACTTTAGATTTATCGGGAAACCTCCTTTCGAAATCACGGTGTGTCGACCGTATGTCACTGTATATTTTAACCTTATTCGCGACACTAAACTTTGGTCTAAAGTCTGCTCGACAGAAAACGGTCTCGGCTGCCGCGTATATAAACGGTGTAATTGCTTATATTCGAGACTTGGGCGGTCAATAACGAGCGCACGTCGCACATACGCGATGACCGCGTACCACCGGTCGTAAACTTAACCGCAGTTAAAAATATATTTTAAAACGCCGTTTGCGAATTGTAATACAACAACGACCGCGGTCGTGTGCTATGCAGTGATTACTCCGAGTCGTAAACGTCTGGACGACCGTAGTATGAAGTGTAACTCCGCGACTGAGACCTGGTTTCGATTAAAGTTCGAGACGATGATAATAATATGTGTACATCGTCGACGATTCAAACCGTGGCATATTGTATTCCATTAGTTGATGCAATTGAAAAAAGAACCGTTAAACACCGTATTGTACTTATTGTGCGCTCCGTGTGTGGTGTTTCGAGTAATCGAGCACCATGTATCGCTGTACAGAGTTTAAGGGATTATGAAAATGCGGGTTTCTTTCGTGCACGACAACACGGAAAGATGCAGTTACCACAAAGTTCAATGCTGAGTGATTCACCGAGCGCGCTCTATTTCCCCCAATGGGATTTCCTTTGATAATAGATTTATGCAAATCCTGATTTTTGGACCTACTCATAGACCACGTGGTTTTCGTATCGCTTAGTGATTGTGGCGATACAAACCTCTATTTTTCATATATTTTTTTTTAATTTTTTTTTTTTTTAATTATTGAAAACTATTTTCGATTCCGTTGATACTATAATACGTTTTACCTATACTACGCTTTGTTATTGTTCTTATTCTTATATAACATAATATAGTCGAATAACAATGAAATAAGGAACGCGTTTCACCAAACACTAGTTACCAAACACTTATTTTACAGTGTATTATAATAAAGTTTTTGACTGCGCCACGAGTTCAAAATTCGTTTTTATTCCGGTCGTAAAATTCCATATTTATTTTTTCAATAAACCAGAAAGTCGTTAAATGGATAAATATACGTATATTTTTATTAAATGAGCGCATACTTTTGTTAGAAATTATATTAAATCTAAATTAAAACTTTTCATCATAATGTTTTTCATTTCATTTTATTATGAATAAAATATTCTAGAGTTTAATGTTGGTATTACTAGACCCCTGCTTCCATAGTAGTATATAAGTACCTATACGTATCAACGTATCACTGGGTTATTAGCTCCTTAAAAACATCTTCTGAACCTGGTGGAAAACACATTTTCACAAAACTGATTATAGGACATATAATAAGATTAAAACGAAAGAGTCTTACGAGACTTATAATAGTAAAGTAATTTTTACAACCTTACTTTCTGTAATTTTAAATATTTTTATGCGTTATATCGATATAGTTTTGAGAAAAACATTGAAATTGGCTGCATAAAAACGCGAGAAATCAAAAAAAAAAAAGGTTGTTGCACAAATTAAATATTAATCAGATATCGATAAAAAAATAAATACATTAAACAATTTCACAGATAAGTCTTGTAAACACAAGGAAATTCTCTAGTTATCCATGAGTAAACAAAATGGTTCAATATAATGAATTCGAAACGGATTTAAAAATGCCTGCATTTTATTAATATTACGAGGAACAAAACATCGAGGCCTCTTTTTATTAGTGACATTTTATTTTACTTTTTAAACCATTATTTCCATTTTCCACTTAACCGTTCCACATATAATTATTATATAAAAGCGTAAAAACCACCCCAATGACTTAATGATATTCCATAATCCCTTCTCCTACATTATTATTATTGTAATATTGAGTGTCTACAATTCCGCATAGTCCGCGTATTCGTATAATAGTAATATTATGCTTTTTATATATTATTGTGACCATTAAAAAAAAAAAAATTTTACAACAATAATTGCTACAAAATACTAACATTTCAACATTAAATTTTTTTTCGTACAATTTAATTCGTTCCATCGGTTTTATATACTAACTCTCGTTTTTTTTTTCTATTCGGGCGATCGTTTGTTGCATCTGGTCGGCGGCGGCGGCGGTGATAGCTGTGGCGGTAACATCTGACCAAAGAGCTTTCATGTAAAATACACGTGATACGAAAAAATCCTTTGAGGGATCAAAGGCAGGCGCCGTTCAATTGGCTTTTTCATTTTAACAATCAGCAGTGTGTAGTTGCAGAGACGATCCATGAAGTTTTCAGACGTCAAATGCATACCGAAAACGAATTTGTGCTGACATGGTGAATATATTATATTTCAGTAGAATGTTGATGAATATCTGATGTGGTTATTTTTACGAACTTCAAGTCGAACGTGCGTTAGTATTGGATCGTCTAGTCCTGCATAGTGTATTATATGATGTTATACATACTGAGTGATATTTTAAGTATGCTCATCCCAATTATTCTATTTAATAGTAAATTTATTCAAATTTAGAATTTTAGTATTTTTAAGTAGGTATACTGAAAGACCATATTTTTAAATTGTTGATATTTAGTTTACTACTTAAGGTGTGTCCTGTAGCGATACAAACTTCTTCTATGCATAATAAATATTAGATGTAGTATTTATTATACTTGTATTATTTTTACAAATTATTTACATTAATTAACCATTAGTAATTAATAACTTTTAAAAATCGTCTATGCCCCATATCTACTTAATCCATTAGTTATTACCATAGAAATATTATCCTTAGTACACAAAGTTATATAAATCAAAAACTAGTCAAATTTTGATTTAGATACATCAACATTCTCAAAAAAATATCTGCTTGATAATAACTATTGAATACGACAAACCCCCTTTTGAAAATTGTTTTTATTGTTTCAGTACGATCCTTAGGTAGTAAAAATAATCTCAAGAATTCGAAAATATTGTCTTCAAGACAGTGTATTTAAAAATTCCAAATTCAGAATTTGAATATATGCATAATTTAACAACATGTAAATGTTTCCAACTGTTTTCGAAATATAACTGGTGTGTTGGCCTTTAAACGAAACGCCTTGTATAGGTACCTACTATAGTTTTTGGCATACCGAATAGCACTATATAATATATACTACACAATATGTATGGAACACACGCCATAGATACTGGCATACATTTTTAACTCCGAAATAGATTGGTCCCAAAACAACATTATCCAAGCCCGACAAAACCTTTTAAATTAATGGCCGCGATACCTATAATTTTGATTATTAAAATAATTTATACGGAAAATGCATGGTACAAACGTTGCGTGCGTATATTATGTGGTGAACAGATTGTCAACCGGACGTGACGTTTGTTCGAATACGGTCAGTATTGTTATACCAGCCATTATGTACACCTATAGGCTATAATATTACATTATATAATCGTATTACGGTTGATCCATTGATTGTCATTGCATACAATATTCACAATGCGATATTTTAGTTGTTATTATGATACGCCGTGTGCTGTGCATATTATTGAACTACAATTATTTATGGAATCGCCATTTCCCAGCGAGCATCGCAACAATAACACACGATATTATAATATGGAATTTGTCGGCGAGCTTAACAACGTCCGCGTCGCCAAAATATGAAAAATAAATATTTACCGGTTTCGACGTTTTTCGATCGTTCGACTGTTCCCTATATGATACAAAATATTATAACATACAATGCGTCGTAAGCGTTAGGTTTTTTTCTGTAAGTAAAATATTATTTACTACATTATGTTTATGTTGATACAGGGCACGGTATCATTATAACATAACTCGACTATAATATCATAAGAGCGTTAAAAATATAAAAAGTTATATTACTATAATGTATCTGTTATCAAGAACCTACGCCTTTGGTATGACGTGTGTAGTTAGTATGTAGTCCAATCATCGAGAGGGTATTTTTATAGGTTTATAATATGCATACCTTGATTTTGTCATCGATGGTGGGAGGCACTGATTTCATCGTAAAAAAATTAATTCACCTACGCTTTGGGTGACAAGCCCTATAGCCGTCCTTTTTTTTATACCTTTTCATAGTAATAATAATATGTATTTTATAATAACAGATTTTACTATATACGGATTTTGCAGTTTTCGGGATAAAATTGACGTCCTACTGCAAAACCGCACGTATTAAACCCAGATCCTTGTCAGATATACCTCCTCCTTATATTATATTCTTATATGATATAAGCATTTAATAGTAATAATAATTTGAATCCATACGTCATGTTATCGTCGTATTATTCTATTGTCGCCGTGATGGAGATGACAATCTGCAGTATAATGTGTATATTTGTATAGCTGCTGCTGTCACGAGAATCTTCGATATTAACTCATCGAGGGAAGATATTTTAATATAATATAATTATATTGTATTATACCTATTATATTTTATAGTGACATATATTATTACAAATTTCGCAGTCTTCGGGGGAAAAAATGAGAAGTGTCGTTCTATACAATGAAACCCGACGTGGTAAACGTAGTTTCTTAGTAGATACAGTAGCGTGCGTGGGAAGATGATGGGGGGGGGGAGAGATTTATCACCCTTCGTGGACCTTTTTTTTTTTCCTTAAGCACGAGTGGGACTTTGGACGTTTATCCACACATAAACGTTTGAAAACCTATGTACGAAATACAACCGGGCAGACAAGGTTAAATCGAGTATAGAATATATTATAATATTATGTTATTAATATTATATAAATTGTTTTACGATATCCCCCCCCTCCCCCACTGTGCAAAATTCCTGCGCAAGCCACTGAGTAATACACACAATATTATTAATATGTATATATACGCATTTGATAATAATACTCGTCCATACATGTCGGTGCCGTATTATTCTATTGTCACTGCGGATACGACAATCGTCCCATCATCGTCGTCTCAGCGTCGCATAATGTGCAATATACTCTCTACAGTAGATATTTATATAGCTGCTGCTGTCACGAGCATCCGCAAAATTAGCTCACCGAGAGACGATATTTAAATGTATTATATAACACTAGTGTATGTCGCATCGCACAGCTCTTTCGAGCCCAATCCCCTGGTGACGACGACTCTTATATATTTTTACCGAACCGCTGTTGTTTTTCAATCGCTTTTTGTTGTCGTCAACTATTACGGATTTATAAAAAAATATATATATATACCTATGTATCATACTAATATTATATCCACCAATCCACCAGCTACCTATCTGGAAGTTCGACATCAAACGATAATCACACGTACACATACAATTATATATATATATATTTATTTGTATATATATAAAGTGGGATCGTCCAATAATAGAGTATAATAATAGTTTTTCGTAAAAATGACTTTTCGTCGATTGTTAGAAGTCGCGGTGACCTAAAAGGTTAAAAACGGTGGACGATATTTATATTTTGCCTCATACAATATAATATTTATTTATTTTTCTACTATAATTTCACACTTTGTCTTTCTATTCTTCCACTGAAGGGAAAATATAATCACCACTCCCGACATAATACAGTTATTGTTTATGCATAAAATAATAAACGAGTAGGTATAATTACCTACCGTGGATAGACGTCACGCGCGCGTCATTGTATTAAAATGACTATCAATATCGCCATATCGGCACTATATAATTGTATGATATTAAAACATAATATATTATTTCGGTATCCAGCTGCACTCAGTTTTGCTTCTCTCCTTCCCATGGCCAAATCGGTTTAACGATAGAAACGGTTATCTCCGCCAAGGGTTGCTTCCAATGTATCAGAACGATTGGACGCCAAATTATTTTTTTTCTCATCACACATAATGGTAAGCGCAGTCGAATTTATTCACCAAGCATGGCTGATTCTCTCAACCCTAATTGTCTTTAAGTAATGCATATTATATTCAAATTCAGATTTTTGGAATTTTGAAGTACCTGCACCGGGCTACACCTAAGTATTACTTATAATGTTCAATACCTAAATAGTAAATATTAAGAATTTGTATAACATTTAAGGAGATTCTTGTACCAATACCGTAACTTCTTTTTTTCAAATGAGACATTTTCCCCGTTTTTCATGGGAATGTGAAGCAGATTTATTCTTTGGAAAGGTTGATTATGTATGAAATGGATAATAGGTGTATATATGTTTGAAATATAATAAATATTATGGGTGTCACGATGATTTGAAAATTATAGTAATTAATAATAATTAATCGGAATTTTAAAATATTTGTGAAACTTATCAGAGTATAAATATTCTATATGTATCAGATTCAATATCCAATAATTTGTTTGATATTTTTATAAAGCCATATTTTTGATGTGTTCGAGTTTTTATTTAGATACATCTACATTTTCAAAAGAATCATTTGGTTAATAATTTAGAGTAAAAAGGGTTGGTTCTCATCATAAAAAAATTTGGTATCACCACAGGTATAAGGTATACGCATGGTATAAAACGATATAAAAAATGGAAATAGTTGAAATCATGATCACGTTAAGCAGTATACTTAATAATTCTAAAAATCAGAATTTCATAAATAAAAACAAGTGTAGAATCACCCCAGTTAGGCTAGGTACGACGTTATGAAATTGGACTTATCGTTAAACACGTGCAGACTATATAGGATAAAGGCGACTTTTACGAATCGGAGTTTAATGGATTTTGAAGGGAGGAAAGAAATGAGTGATGGTGATAATTATTATCAAAAATAATGATAAAATAAGTTTTCAGTATATACCGCATGGGTAAGTCCGCAGAAACGAAAACACGTATTCTCCTTTTGCCTTTCACTGATATGAGCAATGATGAATAACAATCTTATGTGCGCATCAGATTAAAAGTCCGAGAAAAGGTTTATTATATATTATTATACTTTTATATAATTATATACGGGAGGGCGTCCTGCAAAGGAAATATCCATCAATCGAGGAGCGCGCTGGCGATATCACATAAACGCGCTTATACCGACTGACGGACACGAAAACGACCATCGGAGGGAGTATATGTATTACGTTATTATTATCATTATTATTGTACAGAGCACATATTACATATGGTATAATATGTTATCGTATATATACAATTTAGGTATTGTAGATAGGTATAATACCTCGCAACTGATAATATGTATGTTATATAATATTATTATATACGGCGGCGACCGGGAAAATGATATATCGGTCGAGTCGTTACACTGCAGCCGCGGCAAACTTTCACTTACCTGTATACATCTCGAGAGACATCTTTATCGCGCCGGAGAGCTCATCAATAATAATACGAGCGCGTCCTCGTGAAGCAACATAAAGGTGTATGGTCGTGTGGATCACGCCGAGGCGAGCTCGACGTGTGTCGTGCTATTAGATACGATATAATATAGATGAGCTCTAATGAAAACGCGTGCGGGAATATATATACAGTGTACTATATGGTATTAAATAAATACGATAGTGGTGGCGCAATGCAGCGTCTCGTAGATAGGTATGGTCCAGGGTTCGACGCGTTTATAAAATATGATGTTCGTTTTTCCGCGTCGAACCGACACGATGTGAGTAGTCTGTCGGGTTGGCTCCTAATGGGGGGGAGGGGTGTACGGTCATCCAGTTTTTTAGATTCTAGGCTTTTATAGCCCCATGTAATTCCGTAATAGCCTCCGTAATTTTACCCTTTCCCTCCACTCTTACAACAATGTTTCTTACTACGAAAATAAGAATTTAAAAATTATAAAAACTTGTTTACAAAATATTGGCTTAAGTTTGGAGATGATCGGCAACACGCGAGCGGCCGCGTGCACTTTGGAAAACCCGATATTATGATTTACTAGCTGGTCCCACGCACTTCGTTGCCCGTGAAAAATTACAACTTTAAAAAAAAATTGAGATTTTTCAACTCCTTTTGGGTGGAACTCAGCCTCCATGTTAGGCAATCTGACTACGTCGGATCGCGGACAATGTGCGACAGCATATTAAGTAAGTAATGTACGAAAATTTGATTTGATGCATGTTTGCGCCTGATCTGCCCGATTCACCAAAGGCAACCAAATAATAAGTATAATTTAGATGAGTGTGACGACAAACACCGTGGCACGAGATTTTTATATATGAGATGATACAAACAAATTATTACTTTCTGTAATCACGTGGAAATTCAAATTTTAATATGATTGTATCTATAAAATGTTGATGTGGGAGGGGATCGGATACAATGGACTCCCCCCTCCCCGTAAATACGTAACTGTATGAAATATGTTACATATTAAATACATAATGACATAATGTTAAACACACGACACGAACATAATATTTAAATAGCATTTTAAACAATACGCGGAAATTTTAAATTGCGATAATACCAGACCTGTTTGGTATCGTAAAGTAAAATAACATGCATTTTTTTTAAAATTAAACAATGAACAATATTGTTCGCTGTGCGCGATACTATGCACATAATTCATTATAACATTTTATCTATGCGATGTGATGCAAATGTCTGCGAAATTAAGTTGTACTGCACGTGTACGATAAACGTGAAATGAATATTACTCTGACTACCTATATATTTATATAATACTATATACAGGGGCAGATACTTCTTCGGTATCCTGCGTAGTAATCAAACACAATAACTTTCTAAGGTCTCGCGATAAAGGTGCGCGTAGTTAAAAAAAGCAATTTGAAAAATGCAGTATAATTAGTATAAATTGGTGCACGCGTGTACGTCGTGGCAGAATACTATTACAGATTTATTTGCAACGAAACTGTTAAGTGAAAAACATGTAACACTACCTAGGCACACACTATAATATAATAACGAAGATGATGAAAACAAAAATAAAATAATAAAATAACCATTAGTGTTGTTCGACGTGTAATTTATTCGAGCTGACGCGTTTTCCGTCTGTAAATAATAATTTCCGTCGAAAATGGGAACGGCGAACTATAGACGTCCAACGACCAACGCGTCAGTGTGGGACGCGGGTGAAGCAAAACACTTGACGCGCCGCTCGAAATTTCCGGTAGACGAAATAAAACGGATATTCGTCGGGCAATAATAATTAATCGACTCTTGAGTTGCGTGACCGGCCCCGTGTGTATCCGATGTTAATTGATGATTAACATGATCGAATTACTCACCTTTTCGCCAACGCACTTATAATCGAATCGGACAATATTATACCCGTCCGCCGGGGAGACGGTGGCGGTATATCGATCAAACGGGCGATGTTGTCATAATGACAAAAATATTATTACGTATCTCAAAAGGTATTGCGCAGGTGCGCGAATCGAGTGCAGAAAGACCGCGCGTGGGTGTGAATTTTTTTTTTTAATCATACTGATATGGGCCCGGTGCCGATTTTCCAAACTTTTCGCAATACTTTAGTTTTAGTACGTACATATTATATTATGTCATAGAGCCTAAGTCTCCTCTTTTTTCGATGTCGAGTCGATTTCCTTTTTTCGTTATTAGATCGGTCACCGCACTGAATCTTGATCGCTCAACTAGGTAAGAGGAACGGAAAACAATTAATATTTTTTTTTACAACAGTCCACTGCAGTCTGAGATAAGTTCGACTGATGATAGATTGGACCCAATATTTGTATGTAATAATGTAAATACATGTGCTCATCACCCTGCAGCCCTAACCTAACTCACTGCCCCGGCGCTCTTTACCACCAGAAAAATGTTGACCTCCCCCCTACTGAAGACGAGTTGACCGCCCCTCAGTACTCCTATTCATGGTCAACCAGGAAGTGAAATGACCCCGTTGAGAACCTGTAATTGAAGTACCTATACGATTTGAAAATTAGAATCCGTTTAAAAGTTTGAAAAGATCCGTAGCGAAGTGTTGAATGTAAAACATTATAATATTCATGTTAGTTTTCATTTCATTTATTTTTGTGTTCGAAGTAATTTTTCTAGTATGAAAAATTCTATGATTATCATCCACTTTGGTGGAGGTTTCTGGTAAAAAATTGTATCTATTTTTGGGAGGTTATAATAGAAAATTCTCAGAGCTTTTAAAATAATCGGAGAAAACTATACAGACAAAATCGAATCTTCAAGTATTAACAAAATGCCCTTATCAGTTACATTTTAGTAGCTGTGTTTAGTATTGCGATTTAATTTGTTCGGTTTCTGTAGACATAATATCTAAAATGACACTACTCAGAAAGGTACCGACCTACTATATTCAGCTCCCCAAGTCTCTTTTTCTGTAAATGTATTACAATTTTTTGCCTATGATAATACCATAAGTAAAATTATGTAATATAGGAATATTGTGTTGAAATAAAAATTAAAATGGAAAGCAGGTTGCGAGTGAACTGGTGGTTTTTTATTTCTTGTCAAAACTGAAATGGCGCCACTTTGTTAGACGGGAAAATCACGAGTTTTCCCAATACGATCGCGGTACAGGTTTTTTTTATTTTAAATGGCAATTATATAATAAATATTGACTAGTGACTACACCGCCGTTCATCAAAACATTTCGATTATGATAATTTTGATTTTGTTTCGTTGATCATACGCCATAATGATTTCCAGTAACACTCGTCTCGTGTGCCCCATAAAATATGTTAAATTGGCGTAATAGGACCGTCGTCGTTCGATTATTTGGTCCGTCGAATCGGGTTTTGGCGTGGATTTCCGTCTCTCGAAAACCAATCGTCCGAATATTATTTTAATAAAATAATCGAAAAAAAGTAAACCATTTTTTATTCACCACCCGGAACTATCCAAAATGACAATGTGACGCACGTGGATTTATTAATAATATGATAATCAAGGTTTTCGACGATTGCTCAAACGAGCTGCGAATAACGATAACGACAAATAATAATCCATTATAATATTATTGTAAATTGTCAGTATACCTACGTTCGTACGCACTTTTTTTTTGACGAATTCGACTTGACGTTTTGTTTGTCAAATTTTACGTAAGCGCCGTACTCGGTATTGTGAGATGATCGCCAATCGTGTATGTCCCTAAAAATTTTTTACCAACCCTTCACACCTTCCATAATAATAATAAGTATAATATATTACGTGAACCTTGGCGACCTATGATTACTGCGAATACCGCGAGATATTTGAACCGTATCCACATACGATGATACTATAATATACAATATGAGTTGTTGGAAAGGCCTGCAATTTGGAACGTGATCCGACGAAGCCCCCCCCCCCCCCCTCTCGACCAAGAATCGACCCCTGTCCGTTCCGGATTTATTATTTTTATGAGTAAATAATATTGGCGAATAGGTGGACGCAAGTAAATTAAAATCGAGACCAGAAGTCCAATTAAGTGAACACGAGATCGTTAAGTCACAAGTCAATAGTTGATAAATAATACCTACATTTAAGTATTTAACTCGACAAGTTTAAATATTCAATATGGAAAAAAATATTAACATGGTTGACTAAAAAAAAAGTCAAAACCATTTTTTTTGATATCAATATAGTACCGTTTAACACACAAACAGTACTTTTAGCCTATCTAAATAATATAATTTTTTTTTTTTTAAATATTACGTCGATATTATACTTATACTCTATTACTATAATTATTATAATAGTATTAGGTTATTTTTTATTAAAAACCGTGTACACTGCAGTAATCAACTAATTAGTCACTGACCACCATTCAATATTTGCAAATAAAAATATGGCGTGGTCATATTATTATATATATTATTTATGTCACGTGTCACCCGAATACATTTTAATATGAACCTATGCATATTATTTTTTTAACGATTAAACCATTTCACGTAAAACAATCGGTGAAGATTATTATACGACATCTATACGTGCGCCTTATACCTGCCATAATATACGATTTACCTTTACAAATTAAAACGTACCTACATAAGTGTTTAAACACGGTATGACCGCGGAGCTTTGAGAACCTTCCACATTTATATATCTCACGAATTATAGTTTTTCTACATTACGTATTATTACTACCCAACCTAAAGTCGTTGACAACGTAAACGTACTCTAAACTTCTTTCCAATTGCTATCTTGATTCCGATTGAATACATCGGTAAATTATATCATGATCTCTATTGTCTGTAAAGTTATTTAATACAATTTCACTGCTTAAATTTACTGAAAATACTTTCTAGTTTCGAATGCGGAGTCACGAGCAGCGATAAAAATATTTAATATGCTGTAGAAATACTTAGATTAGTATCTCAAAGTTTATATTTTTAATTATTGTGATGTCAAACGAATTAACGTGTTGTATTGTGTCGTTTGAAGCAAAGATATTGTGCTCTTTGAAACTTTAATTTTGAAAAAGCACAAGTCCGATCCTATTCAAATCATTGTTGTACTAATTACACACGCCAACAAATTGGGCGCATTCTTATCTCTTTCGGCGGCATTGTAAATATCGATTTTTCCTCTAAAAATAAGAAATCCGTAGTGATATTTACTATTATTTGAAACACTTATCTTAAACCTGTCTAAATATTATATCAACGCCTCCTGATTGTATCACAAAATATAATTTGTCATTTATTTTCTATTTAAGATCTGTTGTGTTCAGTCAATATAAACATTATTTACTTGTATCTTGTGTCTTATTATAATTAAAACGGTTAAATAAATAAACTGTATTGAAAAATGTCAGTACCAAATTGAATACGTAGATACATATTTATATGTTTCATATAAAAATAAAATATGACTGGAATCATTTTATAACAGGTCTTTTTAAACTAGGTTCTTTTTTCTTTTTGATATTCATCACTCATAAAAAGAAAAATCAATAGCTCTGCAGTTATAACATAATATATAAATACCCGAAACAAACGCATTTAAAGCGTAGGTAGTTTAAGTAACATCTATGTATTATATTATATTCTAGGTGTTATTCCGATTTAACGCACTTACACATAATATTAAAGTATAATAATACTATACGCTACCTCAATAAAATATAATATAGGGTTTCAGTAATATGATTTGTTTGGCTTGCCGAAATTGTTGGGGACCTTGTAATGCATACTTTTTTCTGATTCGTTAGCCAGTCCAAGACGGATTTAAATCATGAGAAGGCGCTGGCAGCGTTGCAACTTAGATCACAATATTATACTATATTACTATATATACCGATATTACTAAGTGTGGTCCTAATTGGTACAAATTAGATCCATTTGTTTTTCTTGGTTGTTTATCATTTTGTTTGAATTGGCTGAAATATGTGATACAAAATCATAGTCGGAGAATAATAATCCATCAGTTGCATTTCCCTGTCACCCTCATCACCGAATTATTAGTTCAAACAAAGGGTATTCGTTTGTGCTGCAACCCCTAATGAACTACGATGGATATTTAATGGGAGGGGAGAGAGGGTCCTGTAAAATGACTTGATAGCTAGTATCAACTACTTGAAACTTGCACAAAATATCTCTGGTCTAAAAATTTAAATTTTTAAAGTTTATTTAAATTTTTTCAAGTACATGCAACTAGAATTGAGTAGGTACTTGTTACTAGTATCAAGTAATTGTACCGTACACCATAAATAAAATTCAAAAATTCGTAAACGGTGTGAAGTTGGAATGGGATAAATTTCAGGACAAACGATGAAACTCGAGTACAAACCGCCACCAACGAAAGCCATTGAATTGAACCAAAACTTGAAGGTTGGGATGCCATGAAAATTCATCATCTATCTGATGGAGCAACATATATTAAGTATATGTTATCTCTATTTCTTCTTGTGACAAATACTCAAACCTAAAATATATTCACGCTATTTACCTACCTACCTCTGAATTATTATTTTTAAATTAGGTACTATTTTATATTTGATGAAACCAACGACGAAAAATAGTAATTGAACGTAAAACAACGTAGACAGTCATTTGGGGCGAGTATTATTAGGATATTAACTATGGTTCATCCTATCAATCGTACTTCTAGAACACGATAATACAGAACAGAGCGTGAGTGAAGCGGAGACTAGAAGACAAAAGTGTATGTGTGGAGTAACTGTAGGAAGGATATAATAAGAACAGTGGAAATAATTGTAGAAAGGAAGAGGGTGAGGAACAGCGAAGAAGAAATGGATTGACAGATTAGAGAATGCCAGGAAAATATAGCTGGTGTAAACAAAGACATTATGGAGGATTTAGCCCTGTGGATGTATAGGACAAATTCGACTACCTATCCACATAGTTGGGAGTGACAAGAATAATAATTGTAGTCGAACGTATCTTAGTCGTATTCTAATAACCTACAAAGATAATAGTTTGCATTTTATTTTCGATGGTAATAAACAAATAAATATATTTCGTTTATAAATGATTGCCATTGGTTGCCAATGGTTACAGATTATAATTATAGCAGTAGAAATTAATATTTATTTTGTATATAAATGGTTGCCATTGGTGACTCGGGCAGATGAGATAAAAGAATGTTTATAGCATTGAATAAACAATATCTTAAAACAAATATGAGAGTTTATTGCTTATGTTTGTTGCTTATGGACTTAGGAACTACTCAACCGATTTTCTCGAAAAATACAGAGATTTCCCTTAGAGATGGCAGGAAAGTTTAGAGAGTAGATTGAACTACGTTTGGAAATATCCCAAGAGCTATAACATCTGAATTGTAGTACCCTAAGACCGAGATACATCGATGACATAATGCTGTATTTTATACAAAATTTTTCATTTTTTTCACGGACAAAATCTGGTTATAGTGCAGTTAATAAATACAGAAAATGTTGTCGATGGATTTGGATCTATTGACCACATTGTTGAATTGTTAATATATTTTGTACTAACCAATTCATTTATAGTAATAATATTTATTCATTAGAACAAACCGGGCGGAAGACCATCTAACAGGTAAAAATACAAAAAAATATAATAGGACTTATATGGAACAAAAATATAATTAAATATAAATTCCACCAACGCTATTCCTGGTGACCCCCAGAAGGTGTCTAAAACGTACCTGGTGTCGTGACTTACTTATTTAAAATTGTTCATACCTCTACCTCCCCTAATCTTATAATTCTGCCCTCTCATAATAGCAAATTAAAATCCTAGACTAAAATCCTAACCTTAAGTGCCTTCAATGGGCGGCTTCTTATCTCCAGCCACTCAAGCCATATCACCTCCATCACATGCACTTATTGTAAAACAACATTTACAGATTGTATATATTTAAATAAACGATAAAAAAAAAAAAATATATATAAATATTATAGACTAAAATAGCGAGTGATGTAAAAATTGAAATAGAAAAGACAAAAAGGTAATTAGTTATTATAGATGTAGGTAATAGGCATACACCGATACCGGACTTCTTAGCTATATAGATTATAGAATAAATCGTATAAAATATATTTACTAAATATATCGATAGTCTTAACTGTTTAGTTATAATGACATTAAATAGGTTTACAATAACGAATATTAAAATTTATAGGTGCTTATAGTGTTTTGATTTTATTTAGATATCTTTAGATATTATAAAACAATTTTGTGGTTTTCGTCGATAAAACTCATTTCAGAGGTAAATCGACTACGACTTTACAAATAATATATTATATGTACTATTCGATATTACGTAGTTATATGTAATTGAAAATCATCATCGGAAGTTGTTTAACAATCACTCGTTAGTTGGCGTGAAAATTTGAATACGATTTATCTCCGATGAGATTTAAATATTTCACTGTAGAGGCTATAATTTGGGTTGTCGGTAAGAAAATCAGCAATCCGTCAGTGACGATAAGAAGACTGCCGCTTTTTTTTCCGGATTTCTAAGTGGTAACTAATGACCGTCCCGGGAGAGTAGAAAATGTGTCACTTTCTGATCTCAACAGCGAAATACACATGGGACGAAAAAGGTTGTGATTTAAGATTCAATTCTACGTAAACACTAAACATAACATAGCAAGTCTAATAAATGACAAGCCGAGTTTTCCTGCCAATTATAGGTAGGTATTGTGTTATACTATTGCTGCAGCTGCTCACACATCATCATAAAATAAAATATAAGGTAAGTATCTAATGTTTATAAGTATATGATATACAAGTACCTACAAAACGCACTAATTTCCTCGCCGAATTTTTGAAAATAAGTAATATGATGAGAAAAACATACACCAATACCTATTACATGTTTCAAAAGAAAATTCGACATTTTTTTTTATCATAGTGACTTTTACTCATAATATTTTTTACCATGATTGCGATTCGTATTTTTAAATTTTTTTAAGAACAATATTTGTTGTGTACAAAATAAATCGAATAACGAATAGTCGATATTATATAGTTTCTGATAATTGTTTTTCAATAATTTCCAATTTTGATTAATTAAGGCTTAGATATGTATATGTAACCCCGCACAATCGTTTAAAATTTTGTCTGGTTTCACTATGTGAAATTAAAAACATTGACGCTAATAAACTAAAAAGTACAAATACTGAACATTTATTATTTAAAAAAATCAGTCACCGAATTGTATTGATTAGTCGCGTTTAACTGATCGAATCATATTATGTAACATAATATGATACAAATATAGAATTTGAATGGAGTGGGGACCCACGCACAGTTGTGGCACACTAACGTTTTAAATTGCGTTTAGTTTCATTATATGAAATCAAACATATTCATACGAGTAAATTAAACAGTACAGACAAGCATTTTTGTTTAAAAAAAAAGATCAATCGCCGAATCGTACTGATTGGTCGCGTGCAACGGATCCAACCGTATAATAAATGTACCGTACAAGGATAACAATATTAAACGAAATCGTATGATATAATATTAATAAAGCAAAGGTTTTATCGTTTTCGAAACCCACACACGTTAAATAATATAATCACACCGTATAAGACGCGTGTTCGAGAAACAAGTAAACGATTAAAACCAGACAGGTCTGATTACAAGACATAATACCTATATACAACCTATACCTACTAATACTTTTCGCTCGCACAGTTATTGTTGCGAATCGTTAATGTTTTAACAAAACGGTTTTCCGTCGAAACGAACGCGTCCATATAATATCCGTTTCAGTTTCGTCTCTCTCTCTCTCTCTCTCTCTCTATCTCTCGAAATTAAGATCGTAAAATACGTACAAATCCGGCGTAACAAATTTACGTGACTTCTCTGAACCGCTCCCGCGATATCTTTTTAAAGGATTTGCCCATTTTTCTTTCTCAAAACCCTATACATATATTCGAGGAACATTTGAATGTTTATGAGTAGCACGTGAAAATGGCTGTTTTTATTCCCAGCCTCTCTATACATAAGCCTCGTCGTTTTCTCTCGCAGAGCGTTACTATATTATATATATATATATATATACTTAATATAATAATAATATTATTATGCAACACTCCACTGCGACTACGGAAAAGTAAGTTATATTAGTTGCACTCGCCGTTCCTGCGTCTTAATCTTCTTGGGTGTGGGGGAGGGGAAGTGGAGTCGGGAAAATAAAGTAAGTCCTCGACGAATGGTCGACAGTAGAATGTTTTTTTAAATTTATTTTTATTACTATTAATTGTTCGTCTCTCCGAGAGGTCATTAATATAATATAGCTGCGCGTCCAATGATTGGTGTGTTATGTGTACGGTCGATGGACACCGCACTTAGGTGTATGCACTTCAAATCTGTACCAGATTTGGAATATTATATAAAAAGTTTTCCGGAAGTAGCTGGAATGCCGATTGTCGGTCCTACGCGAATATTATAATATTATGTAACGCGAACCGCCGAGTGACTTTAATAATATAAGTCATACTACGAAACACGCGGCCGCGGCGCCGGTGTGTTAGCCGGAGATAAAAATGGGTGTTTTCAAATCGTACTTTTTTTTAGTATAGATTCGCGTGAAGTGGAAACAGAAGTTATGTCGTTGTTCTAATACTTGCGCACATCTCCCTTCCCTTCCGAAGGGTGCATTTTTCTATACAGGAAGCTTATTGTTTATCTTTATTAAATCTACATACGAACATTATGTATGTTCGTACTTTCGTAGCGAATTTCGCTTAGGTTATTATAATTTTTTATGTATACATTATAATATTATATATATACACTGTAAACTATATATTGTGTCTAACACATTTATTATACGAAATATCGATATGCTGAAATCGAATTTCGATCAAAAGTTTATATTAATTTGTTCTCATTATTGTTGGTAAACATCGACGAACTTAAATGTATAGCCGTAGACAACAGATTGTTATATTCATAGATTATGCATAGTGCATAATTTATCGAACTCGAGTAGGTACCTATATTCATAGCTGAAATATTATGTTGTAATAATAAATAATAATTATTCTCACGGTGCACTGAAATGTGGAAAAAAAACAATTATTTTTCAAATCATGTCTACTTGTTTTTTTGTTTTTAATGACACTGTGTTATTGTATAACATGAATATTATATTCAAATTATACAAATAAAACATAGTAAAAACCAAAAATAAAACTTAAGCAATTATTTATGAATAAAAATTAAAGAAATAAATAAAATCTGCTTGTCCTGGTTTGTTTTAGTTTTCAATATACAGACTTAACCTAACTTTAAAACAATGTTTCAAATAAATAATGAATATTTTGTTTTATTTATATTTTATTTAATCCTCAATGTTCCTAAGATAATATTATGGTTATTTTTTTTGGAAAAAACACCTTGGGGTACAGATTTTGCAAACGTCTGAATTTACAGATATTTTACATATAAAATAGTTTTAAAGTAAAAAAAAAAAAAATGTGTAAATACTAATAGAGTGCCAAATAAGGGACACATAATAAAAAAATGTAACGTCACTCACAAATGTAAGTTTCTAGTCTTATTGTAACTAAAATTGAATTGTATTTATTGTTTTTATTTTACTAAAAAAAAAATTACGTAAATACATATGAAATACCATAGATACCATTTTCATCAAATAAATCAATATTAAATTGTTTTACAGTATCTAACATACACTTAAATAACGATTATAATATTTTTGCGAATAAAGTTCTGAACTTATAACACTGAACAAATAACAATTTCAATATATTTTTCAATTATTGTGTGAGTTTAATTTTTAACGTTTTCGAAAAATGAATGTTCATGAATCATGTATCTCCAAATCAAAAATGAATTTTTTGTATAGATTTTTTGGCTTATTAGTCATGTTATGAATGTTATTAATAAATAAGTTTTTTGGGTTTGATTCAAATAATTAATTTATGGCTACTAATATTATAATTTTTTTTCTCATCATAGGTTTCTGGCTTTAGAATACATTATAAATTATAAATTTACATATTACAAAGGCGACCTACACATCCATTTTAGCTTTCTCGTGAAATCCACTCGATTCACTTTGATGTCGTTGTGTATGTAAATGATGATTAAAGAGATGGAATTCAGTTGTTAGGTATTTAGTATTTACCATTTGAAAGACGAGACGTCAGGTATGTTGTTCAAGATTTTCCAAATGTCGTGAAACTCACGCGGGAGTCAGAATAAAATATGTCACCTCTATACATAGTACTTTACTCTTAAGAATCAATCTCATCAACGTGAATACGTACAAGTTCATATTATACAAGTTAACGGTTATTATTGTTATAGTCTAAAAATGTACACTAAAGAAAATAATTTAATTTAAAACCTCTTATTAAAATATAGCTTGTATTGCACATTAAAAAATTTTTTTTTCAAATATCACAAATTATATATTATACGCCCGCTGTTATATAAGTCAGGTTTGATATGCGTAAATTATAATATTATATACACCTTCACGACTAGCGCTGACGATGTTATATTTATTTTCAGATAGTAGATAGTAGATGGTAGATACACCAATAGTGCTTACAACTATTTACTCCAAGGATTTTTATCTTATTGCACGATACCAATATAATCGACATATGTTCTGTGATCAGATTTTAAACACAATTTTTAATCAATTAAAAATAGGTACTCGACGATGTTAATTTTAATTATGTTTTGTGTAGGATCTAGTCGTTCCCTTCTTCTACAAGGGTCGGTTTACACGTCGTCCTCAGGCGGGCTACGAGCCTTAGTAAACGAAATATTAGTTATAACTTCTCATCAGGGCTTTGCACCTAAGTTAACCAGAACCCGCAACACCCTTAAAACTCCTTCAAATACCAAATACCCAAAACCCATATAACCCGAATGATTCTATTTAAAAAACACCTGAATTAACCAAAACATTATTCTGGTTAACCCGAAATACAAATAAGTTTTTATTTTACAATCTTCATGTGATATATCGTTTTGTATGTATTGTATGTAGTAACTTCGATTTTGTACTTAATTATTTGTTTAATAATAACTATATTAGGACATTTTACAATCAATTAGAGGTGAATACTATAAATATTTTCTTAAAATAATTAGAAAATAAAATCTAATTCTATCATTAAACCACGAATTTTTAGATATTTAATTATTTAAATTATAATTAATTACTTAGTTAATATATTTATAAATAAATACCTACAGGCAAGAGCAATATAAAATATTAACGTGTTGACCTATATCCGATGATGGTCAGGTCTGGTCTCGAATCAAACTATGTATTGTCAGAGACCAAACACTATTTTTTAAGTTGTTTTTTTTTAGGGGGGGGAGGGCTAAACATTTAAAAAAAAATAACTATAACAATTCATGTTTTTTCTGAATTACTAAACACCCGTATTAGTCAATATTAATCCGAATAAACAAAATTATTAACACACAAACGTTTGTTTAAAATTTTTATTCTGGCGTTTGATCACCCGAATACATTTGCACCAAAAGCAGAAACCAGAATAAATGATTCTGGTGTAAAGCTCTGCTTGTCATAGACTTTGAGGGTTGAGATTAATACTGTTTAAATATCACTTTTGATATCTCAGATGATTATTAACTATGTTTGTCGATACCTCTACCTATTTGAAATAGGTTTCAAGCCCTATGCAGTTTAATCGCTACCAAATACCATCTTACTATATTATAATAATACGTTATATTCGTATAATACGTATCTATACGTAACCTAACCAAACGGTTATTTTTCCTCCTCTTTCAGCACGGAGACGTGTTTAAAATAAAATAATATACGTGATCCTGAAAGTTATAATTAGGTTGGGTTGGTTATCTATAAATTTATCTTTGACGGTATAACATACGCATATAATGTATCTGCAATTATATAGTTGGAACGAAAATAGTCACGTTATACAATATTATGTATATACAATAATTTTGACGGGGGGGGGTGGCAAAAATAACATAACGCTAATGTCGTTAATATCTGGAAACACGCACACACACACACACACACACACACACAACAGGTACTTATCTTCTCCGGACTACCGATATACGCGGTAACGGCATCGTCGTTTCTGGTGCCGATGGAGACGAGCTTCCGATAAACTCGAGCGAATAGGATACCACCTATGCATGTTGTACGAGAACATAATACATAATAATATTATATCATAAACGTAAGTAGGTATATACACATGGTGGCACGGTCGGTAATGACGAGCAGTACTTCCGTTAAGAGACGGTATAATATAGGTATGAACCTATTACCTCTCGACACCATTTTATATTATATACATGATATATCTACGCTCGAATCGCAGTGATAAATCTTTGGGTTGCGCATATAAATGATATTATCGTTTGATACAATAACTTTTCACACAAAACAAAAACACCGATTTTTTACCACCCATTGTATACTGCTGTATTGTGTGATCGGTATATATTTGAATACCCTCTGTTCATTATCACTAATTATACCACAGTTTTCGTATAAACAACTATCTTTCTGTACGATCCGACTTCGCCGTGCCCGCTGAAAAATGAACAAAATATAATATAGAAAACGAAGTTATATCGGTGTGTCTTGGTTAGTTTAGGGTACCACCTAAGTTCAGCTCTCAGCGTATTTTCGAACGTGGATCTGACGTCAAACGTCCAACCCACCTTTCCTGGATATCTCTATTATCCATGAACAATCTATGACATTTTCGTCAAAATCGGTTAGTAAATTCGAAATTTGTTTTAAGATATAATAACTTTATTCGTGGCCATAAACATAATTTGCCTAATCCTCTCTCAGCACAATACGAGTATTACATATTCTATGATTATATTATTATAATTTATATTTGAATATTAGATTAACACGAAGTTAATCCTCATTTTCGTATTTTATATTATGTTTATGGCAGTATAATGTTGAGTTATTAATTTTAAAACTTGTTCATGAACAACTGACTTTTATAAAAATAATAATATTTTTTTTTTTTTTATTTACATAAGCCGCAACAGCAAAGGTTATTAATAATAATATTATAATAATATTATAATAATATTTTATTTTACACCATCTCGTGTAATAATTATTTGACGTAATTTGTTGCTCGTTGTCACGCTATATTTGTATAAAAAAAAAATATTAAAACACTTATAAGGCACCCCGATAGATCATCGACTAAGTACATATTTTCGTGATTTCATCTTTAATATACCTACGAATAAACCGTTCATATTTTGGCAGTATGGTCGATATGCCATGACTACGTTCGTTCGCCCGTAGTTAATGGTTTGTTTGGTCACGAATCTGAGTGGATAAAAAAAAATAGAGAGGAAAAGAAACACAAACACACACACAAGCACGCTTGGTAAAAGCAAAAAAATAAAATAAAATAATAATTGAAAAAGGTCAGTATATATGCGAGGGTGATGGCGTGGTTTTAATCTAACCTTGCTGGCTTAGGGGTCGGAAGGAACCCACTGGGAATTCGGTAGCACCGTGTTGTCGATTAGGGTTGAATCTTCGTCCCTTTATTCTAACCGTTAATTAACTGTAAATCGTTAATGCCACGGTGGAGAACCGGTGACCGTAAATTTATTTTTAAATTATTCGGAAAATTACATAATATTATAGGTACCTTTAGAATAGACCATTAAACTAGAAAAATATAATATTTTTCATAATATATTTAATAATATTATTATGTACTATAATAGTTAAAAAATACGAATATAATAAGTAATAACTATATATCGATACCTATCTCATTAAACCATAATATATTGGTATCCAGTAACCGTGAACCAGGTGTAGACCATATATATATATCCGACATTTCACGGGTTATTCAAATTCAATTCTCCTGGGCGAATACCTAGTTTCCAAATATTATTATAATATCGTCGTTACCACACAATGTCGTTAAATTGCCGCTAACAAAATATCCAAAACAACACGACGCTGTTGACTTTTCGCGCCTGAAATGAATAATTAGACGCGAGTAATATTATGACGTATCAGTAAATATTATATTACTATGCTCAACATCGCTCGTATTATAGACGACGAAATCGATTTTCGTTTTTCTCTGACAAAATTTAAATCAAACATATACTATTAAAAGCGTCATTGTTAATCGAGCAGTCTCGCAGATAGGTATAACAATTTTATTACAGCATGTGTATTTAATATAATATAATATAATAGAAAGTAAATGGTTTGCGCGATAGTGCAGAGCGCCATGCCTAGCATGATATTACTTGAATGTGTATTAATATTGTTGTTACTAAATAATTAAACACAGCGTTTGTGTAAATTACATCGTATATTATAACCCTCGGCGTGACATTTATAAAATGCAATACAAACATAAATTAATAGTTTCTTACAATGAAATTTAAAAATGAATACAGACAAAGTCCGTGCAATAAAGAATACGATAATATAATATAACGGTAGTTATTACTACAATACAATTATATTTCATTAAATAAATGATAACATTAATTACAGTTACTCGCCGAGTTTATTATTTATATACGTATATTTCAATTGTTACGAAAACAACAATAAAATCGTATACGAAAACTGCCAATTTTTATTTATTATTTGTATTTCATTGTTTTCGAAGTAAAATATCAATACAGCGGTAAAATCAATTATGTTCGTCCCGTGTCACCTTATACACATACCTACTATGTACAGTGTACACTACACAGTCTTGAAAATCTAGAACTCGTGTGGGTGGAGGGGAGGGGCTACATTTTAGTACAAGATAGATAATAGACGACATTATAGATAAGATTTAACACCTAACGATATACAAACAATTTTATTTTTTTTTTTTTTTTTTGTTATTAATAAAATACACAATCTGTACACAATAAGGCATAATAAGAGTATGGGCTATGATAAATAAAATATGAATAACGTGAGGAGGGAGGCCCACCAGTGTGGATACCCTCTAACTTGGGGTGAAAGGATGTCATGGAGTGGATGAAATGGGAAGTGAAATTTTGTTAATTAGGGAAGTAAGAGCCAATAAAAGAGGGTTTAAAATTTAAATTACATTTTAAATCTTCTATAAATTTGTTGATGATGTGGAGAGGTTGATTGACTGATGAAGGGTTCGCTGTGGCTTTGGCATAAGATGTCGGTTTTTGATTTGAGTTGTAACTGGGGACGTTGAAGATTTGTGGTGCAACAGGTACAGCAGATGGTGGGCTGGGGTGTTTTTTCGGTTTTTCAACTTTGTCATCTTTGTAAGCGACCTTGTAAATGGTGCGCTTTAGTAAATTTTTAAAAATTTAACAACCTTTGTAGTTGGCAGTGTGGTTACCGTCACAATTGGCGCATTTAACGGGTTCTTCCTGTGTTTTAGTGTAATCTACGGTGAGGTGGCTTAACAATTTTATTTATATTTTAAATTTAAAGATTTTAAGCTGCATGAATTTTAACTGCAATAATTGTATAAATAAATAGATAATAATATATAACATTTGCAACGGAGAGGGAGGCTAATGCCTCTTAGTCTCCCCCCCCCCCCCCGTCATCGTGCCAGACACTAAATACCAAATTATCGCGACCAGACGTTTATGAAATGCGTATGGCATATAGCTAAATTATTGTGATAAGTGATAACTGATAAAATGTACGACTAATTAATTGTTTCGAGTATGTCGAACGTTATCTCAAACGGCCTTTAGTGAATACTCAAAACGGCTTGTTTGTTTACGTTATTGACAATTAGGATGGAGTTTCATTTGTTGTGCACTATTTTAATGTGAGTTTGAAAACACTATACACCCACTTAGGACTTGGCTTTCTTGTAGTAGGCGCATTGTCGTTTAATGTATATTATTCCGTTTGTTATTATTATTTCCACTCAAAACTTTATAGTCCATATGTATATGTGCACCTACTATATACGCACACAGATGAATTTTACACAAGAGCACCAAACGTGTAAATGTATAATTTATTATAATGTTTTATTTCAACATAAGACAGTTGTTGTATAGCTCTAACGGTTATTGTTACTTAGTGCTTACACGTTTTGCTAATGAAAATACGATAATTTATTCGCAGTACACTGTACGTTACAACATAATGTACTCTTTTCGTATAAAATAAACCGAGAAACTCGTTTCTGATGTATATAGCCTATACTATAATCGTACGATATTCATCATTGAAGAATGCCCTCCATAGGGAACTGTATGTACAATATGTTAATTTCTAAATAAATGATAATAATGACTGTAGACAAAAAAAAGCGATTATTAGCGATAAGGACCGGTATCATTATGGATCAGCATCTACATAATATCTTATCATACATTTTTTCTTATTTCTTCTTCGTGGTATACGGTCAACCTAGACCATCCAGACAAGCATAGTTCTATCCAGTCTTCTCTTTTCAGACTTTTTGCATTTTATCATCCAATTTCGATCCAGGGAACTCTTTCCTTGGGGGATACCTTCCTGCACTTGTTGAATTTATATCGCCTACTTTGCACCGAGAATGTTTTGCCCATTTCCTTCTTCTCTTTGTTTTTCTTCTACGATATATTTTGGCATTTGGTATCGATGTTTTATTTCATAGTTTTTTTTCTTGTCCTCCATTCCCCAGTTACTCCATCTATCGACATAGCCCAAAAATAAATTACTCTCAGTATTTTCCTTTCTTTATATTCAGAAAATTAGAAAGTGGGTTTTCCAAAACATGCATTTTTTACAGGACGCATCAATACTTTTTTATATAATATGGTATAATTGTACTTTTAGTTTTGAAGAAATCATCCTGGAGTATAATAAATTATTCAGTACAATATAAGATATAATTTTATTCCCAAATCGTATTCTCGACTTAATAACTATTAAAGCTTGTTTATTTTACGTTATGACTTATTATTGTTTCTAGATATTTAAAATGCTGGACTCTTTTAAGCCTATATGGGTAGATTTATAAATAAAATAATTATATTTGTCTACCGTTAGATTTCCCTGTACTATCATAAACTCTGTTTTTTCCTCATTAATCTCCAAACCAGTTTTATTTGCTGTGTATATTATTATTTTATTTACTTTTTATTTTAGACCCAATTAACAATCACCCAAGAGAATTACATCTGTAATATTGATATTATTTACTTTAAATAATAATTTATGACTCTATTTTATATTATATTTTTTATACTATTGTTAGTTTTTTCTTAATTTGGTAGGTTTCACTAATTTTTGGAAAATGATTGACTATATTTTTTTATAAATATATCGGTATTAATTTTATAATGGTATAATATGTAGCTTACATTTTGTCTAAACGTTTTAAAATTTTACGATGCATAGATAATAATAAATTAACAATAAAATTAATAGTGGGATGTACAAAATAAGATTAATATTATTTTAATTATAGGTAACAAAATAACTAATACTTATTAAGGACAAATCGATATTTTTCGTTTGAATATCCAGTCTAAAGCGCTCATAATAATAACTATCCCAATTATAATGTAAATTACCAACTACATCAAATTTGATACCAATGCTCCAAATATTGAATATTGGACAAAATGATTTGGTACTAAACGTGATTACAGACTAAAAACAAATACAATGACATCGTGTTGTTCGAACTTGCGCGAATAATATTGTATTCCTACCTTGATGAAAGGTCTGATGACGATTAGTAATTTCCTTTAGTTCAGTTCTATACCTACCTTGTTTGGTAAATTTAAAATAAAATATAAATATAGTACCAATTCGTACCGACGACAATGGAAATGAGATATATTATTTAAATGGAACACATCACACATTTACACCACACACGCTATAAGCAGCGTTCAACTCTCAACAAGCTAAACTCAATTAGACGTGTAAGAACATTTTAGAAATCAAAAGAACTCAACAAAAAGAAAAAAGAAATAAACGACGAACAAGTGGACAAAGGCCAAAGTAAGTCAGGTAGGTTAACCGACAGATTTTACTACAAAGGTTTTTGTGACGAGGTTAAAAATATTATAATATACATATAATAATAAATTGTAGGACGCGTTGGTCCAAAACGTTTTCACTGCACAGGGCCTAAAAGTCGTATGTCATTGTATAAAGTATACTATAATCCAACTTGATTAAAACTTCAAGCCCATACACACCTTACGCTCTTGCAGAAAAATAATCGTGTAATTTAATATTCAAAGATAAAAGACGTGTGTTTAATATTTCGACCAGAAATGTCGTTCATACGTACAATTCTACGGGAATTATAGTCTTTCCAGCGTGATAATTATCACCACGCTACTAATATATCCCACAGATTGCACGAAACAGAAAGTGTCACCGCAGTGTGGATTTACAGTAGTTCAAGCAGCTGACGTCCTCCAAAAGTAAACAGAAATTAATTTGCCCCTATTCACACTACTCTGTAGACTTAGAACCGGACCAACTAATTTGGGTATGCCACACCGAAGTACGAAGAACTTCATCTTTGTTTATCCAGCGGTATCTTGAGCGCCAATAATTTGATGATACGAAAGCTTTCAATATACGTCATATTATGGTTATTAACTATGATATGTTAGCAGTTAGGTATATAATAAATGTATCAAATACCTCCACGTGACCGCGAAATTACGAGGAAAAATACCGGAGCCCCATACACCACTAATGAACATTAGTTTAGAGGCTGTCATGTACAGCTGTATTACAAAAAAAAAAAAAAACATTTAGAAAGAAAACAAAATATATTTAATAATGGAGATCAAAAAGCTGATGAATGATTGAAACAAGACATAAAAACGAATCAAATCGTAATCAACATGGATAATAAATTCATATTTTCAAAATGTACTAAGGAAGCTGAAAACCCTAAGATAGCTTGCAACATATTATGTAATATTATCGCACACAAATATTACTATTCATAGTATTATGTTATGAGAATAATATACTTTTAATATAACAATTAATGTAACAACAATGACCTCATCTAATTCCTAGGTAGTATTTATGCATCGAACGATTGCCGTCATTTGAAGACGACTGCTATAATAACATTGTGATTACGTTCCGTATATATAGGTACGTCAGTGGTATCGACGAAGTTCCGTTGAACATTTATCAACAGTCTCATTAATAACCCAAAGGAATGACAATACCATAATGATATAATATATACATAATATATAGTAATACATTATACCTACATATTGTATTGCATTCTGACACAAAAATCAATTTCAAAATCTCCTCCAAGGGAAAAAAATGTCCAGACCATTCCGATGATTTAGCCCATTTCGAAACAGTAATATTACTTATTAGGTACCTCATGAATCACGATTGACATTTGGTTCGGTTGAAAAATGTCTAAAAACTAATAAAGCAAAATATATTATTACGAAAACAATATTTGATATATTTTCTTGACACAATAATTTCAATTTCTATATTCACACTAACAGATCGTATAATATATTAATATGCACTAAAAATTTGTAAAAATGGAAAATGGAAAATAAAAAATTCACGTTTGGAAACCTATAAAAGTTTAACCCCAAAATAATGCACTTTGAATTGAAATCCTAGCCCTACCTACTCATGGTACTCAACGCAACAATATTATAACTAGCCAAATCAATGAACTTTTATTCGTGCAGCAGTATTATTTCTACGTGCAAATGTAATATGACTGATGACGAGAACATAAATATAATCGCATTTTAACATTTCGATTTACAATCATAGTAATCGATGATTTGAAAACCTAATGTACCTATATTATAAACAAGAAAGTAAAATATGTTACGATACATAATATTTATGTACTTATATGTATATATTATAGTAATAAATGATACGATCATGTACACAATTATAATGTATTAACTTGAACGGCAAACGTTTCAAAAAAATCGCAGGTATAAAATTATACTATAATTACGAAGCAAGAAACATATCGGTAAAAGATATTTTTACCAATTATTTTATCAGATTTATAATTTAGTGAAGACAGTGACGTAATAGGTACCTATTCTAAAATGAAACGTATCTAATAGTATTTCACTGTCTGAAGGTGGCAAGTCAGTTCTTTGGAAAAAAAATCAAACAAAACACAACACGTGCATATAAATTTGAAAAAAAATTTAATATTTATGAAATTGATCGTACCAATAATGACATTTAGCTCTGCGGGAAATCAACTAAAAGGTTTACTAGAACGACCACAACATCGAGAAAATGTATCTTTAATAGCAACTACAGACGTATATAACGGATATAAAGCCATAATGGTTGACCACGAAACAATATTCAACCACGTCTTGAATATTGTTTCTCGACGGAGATAATATTATTTAGATTTTAATGATATTATAGATTTATCAGTTATCACATAATATGTGTGTTCTCGTTACATTGTATAAATTATATAATATTATTATATTATTATATATTATTATTATATTATAAACATGACGTATATTATTTACTATGACGAACAATAAGTGGCCTGACAAAATCTACACTTTTGCTCGCGTCGTAGCGTTATAATAAATTATAATATGATAGTGAAATGAAATAAAATATAAACGGCCGGCCTATACAGTGTCTCTACCCGCAATCGTTCACAGCATTTTCACTTGTCTTAAAAATATATATCATAAACGTTTTGAGAGAACCCCGAAGGACACCGAATATTTGGTGATTTGAATGGAAATATGTTTAACATCTGAATACATATACCATCACGAACGTCCGTCGTCGTTTAACAGCGTCTGTGTAAGTGTATTCGTTTCAACGGCATCACCGTCGTAGTCTTATCGTCATATCGGTCGACTACGTAACATCGTTTGTATTATATTATACGTTTTTCTCGAGTACAACAACAATAATAATAATAATATACCCGTAAAGCTGCGGAAATGTTATCGAGCAAATTTCTATTCCTCGGTGCGTATATTGTTAATAATATAATCATATTATTAAAAAATGTATCGCTCGAAGCGCCGCGGGCTTACACATTTTACCTATAAAAAATAATTAACTGAATATCCCGGCTTTGCCCGCGTGCAATTTTTTTTTTTGTGGCAAATCCTATAATATAGTATATACGCTATATAAGTGTGTCTCGGTTTGAGTGTCTCTCAGTTTAGTTGTCGGGCGTCAGTGTACCTAGTGTAGCTTTGTGAAATAATTCGGCCTAGATGGGCAACCACGAATCTCGGATTGGATTTAGCACTTGGTATATTATATTATTTAAACTACAACTTACTCTCTAAACTTTTCTGACGTCTCTAAAATATAATATAAAATATTTGAGATTGGCCCATGTGCCGTTAATTTTTTTTTGTGACAAATCCTATAGTATATACGCTATATTATAGGTGTAAGTACTGAGTTTGAATGTATCTCATCGGCGACTTGCGGTTGTCAGTCTAGGTCGAATCGAAAACAAAGCTACGTATACTGACGCCGATTTGTCCGTAAACTGAGGTTTATTAAAACTGTGATACACTCTAACCGAGATGCATCTATATATATATAACTCATATTATGTATACCTATACTATACTGGATTTAGCACTATATTTTTTAACGTGTTTAAACGGACGCACCGTATCTCCGCATTCTAAAAATATTTTAACACCAAAAGTCCACATGCCATAAAACCGATATAATATAAAATTGATAACATATTATAGGTCATAACCAATATATGAGACGAATACAATCAGTTGGTCTTGTTCAAGAATATAAAAACAACGAATCCACCATAGGAAAATGGCTCAGACAATTATTTGGTCGTATGTTTCTAGATCCTTACGAAGTTGAACTATGTTTTGAAAATGACTTTAAAAATTACCAACCCAAGGATGCACGAATTAAAAAAAATTATCACTTACTTAGACAAAACATACATAAAACAGGATGCAACATTTCCACCCAGTATTTGTGCCAAAAAAGAAGCAATACTGGAAAGAACAACTAACAACTGTGAGTCCTTTCATGACAAATTTGGTAATTTATTTACTTCAGCACATCCAAATATTGCAGTTTTCACTAAAAATGTATTAGCCATGCAGACTGATTCTTATATACGAATGAATTCTGCCAACAATAATGAAAGTATGATAATTAGAACACAACAAAAAAACAATATACAATTTATAAATAAAAAAATAGAATTGTATAACGACAACCAAATTGATAGGTTTAATTTTGTTAAGAGTTTAGCTTCATTTAATGCAATTTAATTTTAATTTACATTAAATATGTTATATTTTATTTTTACTCATGTCGTAGTACCTCCGCTGGGAGGCCTCTACATAGGGGATAATCTGTCATTTATTTTTATTTTATTTTATTTTATTTATTTTCATCAATTGTTCTTATTGTTCATGTATTGAAACAGATTGAATAAAAATACTTTAATAACAAAAAAAAATATTTTATTTTATTTTACCGACGAAGACAATGTCTTTATTATTATTATTTTTTATACTATTTAGATTGATCTTATATAATAATTGATATGCATGGACCTTTTTATTCTAAAATATTATTTTTATTTAATTTTAGTAACATAATATATTGTATTTAAAATAAATAAATTAATACAATAATAAATACGATATATTTTATACCGTGTACGAATTTAGGGTGTCGAAAAAAAAACTTGTATGCGGAGTTAAGGTGATATATTATAAAATGGCGACGATCCGTGCGGAGTTACAGTGCACCGGTTTAAACTACCTACTTACTCTGTAAACTTTTCTGACAAATCTAGAAGAAATCACTGAGATTTTCGTCAAATTTATTTGAGTAGTTTGTATAGTATACGAGTTACACACTCACACATTCGGTTTTAAGATATAGTTTTTTTATTCGAGGCCATAGGTGCGTGACGATTTGATGCATGCCTGTACCTGATCTGCCCGATTAACCAATGGCAACCATTTATAAACAAAAAAATAAAAATAACACTAATTTCTACTATTAATATTATATCTGCAACCAATGGCAACCGTTATAAGTAAAAAAAAAGTTTAAATTTCCCCCAGTGAATCTCAAGATTCCTGTTTGACTGAAATTTATATTCGTTCAAGTTGACGTACCTATTATGATTTTCTAATTAGTAACTTATAATTACGCTCATTTATGTTTTATGACTTTATTGTTATTATATAGTGGGGTTGAGGCTCCGACAACTGAGGTCCTTAGCCTGTGGAACTGTGGGGAAGGGTACTGTAGAGTGTAGGTTTTGTCGTTTTGAACACGTGTGTGTTTGTTTTGGCAGAATTTTTAAGTGGGCATCAGTAGGTATCTGCCATGTTTGGGATGGCGGTCTCTCTCTCCGGTCACCATGACTGTCCGAAGAAAAGTGCCACGCGTGGTCGAGTTCGAACCGGCGACAACCGATGCCTTAGTCCGCTCGGCCACTCCGTCCCCCATTAATTTTATTGTATTTCGATATTATCATGTCTATCACTATAATGATTGTAATATTATTCTCATTATCCGTAATATAGAGCATTTCCCGTTTAATATACAGTAAGTAAATAAAAAAAAAATAATAATGTGTAATATAATATTATTCCCGATAAAGCACCATATTATACTCGTCTCAATTATTATAAACGGTTTAATAATATAGTGTTGTACTGCTAAGAACATAATAATATTATGATATATTGTTATCGTATTGCCCGTCCCGACGTATAATATGCAACGATGACGGCCTTTGATTTGTTTTCGTTAACCCTCGCCAGAATATCGTCATGTTCTAAGTACGTGGTATTATAATATTATTAGTGTTTATTATTATAGTGATGTCGCGAACCTCAATACGATACTATGTTTCAGCTCCCCCTGCAGCACGCGTGGTATTATCGCGTGTATGTGTTTTTTTTTAACACAATACGTCGCATATATTTTTACTTTATTTGTACAACAACAATAACAATGGCAATAATAAAATGTCATTGGTTTTATTATAATATTACCCAACAGTTAAACAACGACCTTTTTTATTTTTGCTAACGAGACGTTTGTCCCCGTATTGTTCACATAAGCCACGTCTCGTCACGATAAAAGCATCGTAACACTGATTTCCAGTGCCCAATTATCAATTAATATAATAACTAATATAATAATTTATCGACCTTATGTAGTTACATTTAATACAGTTTGTTATAATATTGTATTATGAGATGGTATGCCTGTATGAATCCAAGTAAAAGTATATGTGTACTTCATAAACATTTTTTGTTTGAAATTATAATTGTTAAGAATTCATGCGGTTCACTGCTTGAAAGCACCCTGCTTGAAATGGTACATCGGACTCGGTTCGGTCTGGCGGCAATCATTTGCTTGGTTTTCAATCATAAAATTGTTTAATATATTGTAACGGGGTTGGGGAACCTGTTATATTTAGATAATTCAGTGAGGGTTTTCAGAGCACTTTGAAATATATTTTAACTCTAGCTCGGGAGCTTTAGGAATGATAGATCAAATAATAAGTTCCAGCTGATAAAAATTGTAATTACACAATATTACAACAATCTTACCTAGTTACATATTAAATTTAAGATAACAAAAGACTTACAAATAGCGTGGTCATCCAAAGTTTTGTGGGTGCGCGCTGCTGTTGTCCCGGAACTATGGAACTTAACATTGTGTGTGTAAAATATAATATTTTAACAGCAGTATATTATGTAATATGTATATACAGAAGACTATGTATAGGTGCAAATAGGGGAGGGCTTTAGGGACTAAGCTCCACCAAAAATGTCCATAGCCCTCCCCCCCAAAAATCACAAACGCTATTTGCGCCTATGTATATTCCTTATTATCAATAATTATGTTTATAGTTTAAGTAACGGTGACACACATTATTAAGTATCAATACTTACATTCATACTTCCTTGTTTATAGTATATTCCTATAGCTGGTGGGTACATTTATAAATATTAAATATATATTATCTGCATACATATTATAAAGTATATGTATATTATAGTTATCATAATATATTTAAAATTGTAGGCATCGGCGGCCATTTCCCTTATTTAAATAATAAAATTGTATGGCAGGTAAGACGCGAAAAAAAAGAGGTTTCGAGGTACCAAGGTACACGCTGCCCCCCCTCAAGTAGCTCTCTCAAGGTGAATTGTTAATAGCAGCTGTATGTAGTGGCGACAATTGCATAGACAAAAGTCTCTTGGATGATAATTTTTATCGAATAACTACACTGCGAAATTGCTGTATTCGATTGAGCCAAGCTTAAAATATAAATTTATTATGCTGATATTATATATTATATTTAGGGTTCAGAATTTGATATATTTCAAGTAAATTATGAAAAATATTTTTTTTCTTTTATATGTTTTTGGTTAAAGCGTATAGATAGTTATAAATGGTATTGATTACACACAGAAAATATCTATAGTGAATATTATTTATCAAAAAAAGTTTACGCCACTTTACGGATTAATATGTTTATGGTTATAAATAATGTACATAAATGGTATTATATTATCGGTTAATTTATCACTGATCATTTAGGTCCATATCGGCTTTTGTTTATTAGTATTTGATACAATAAAGCAACTTTTAAAAATGCTCTCTTCCTGTAAGTTTATGGCTATAAACTATCAGTTATAATACAACATTTTTCTTAAGAAAATAAATGTCATGAAATTTCAAAACCCTATTTATATTTTAATTGGCTCCCGATAACACGGTCTAAATCTATGCATTGAACTACCAATAACGGGACGTAATACAATAATAATAACAAACAATTTCGTCAATCATGGTGAAACCATCATCGTCTAAACGAATTAACCGTTAATAATAATATTTTCAATCGTAAAAAAAATCAATAAATTCTGAAAGTCGCTGTTGTGAGACACTTTACCAGGTACCTATATGGTCATTCTAATGGTACCTAACGTGCGTTGCCATAAACACCTTGTATAACTAGTTTAATGTGTATATAGGACGCGTGTCTCATGAGAAATTACTAAATATATTTACAAGTACACGTAAGATGTATAATAATTTATGACGTGTATGTAAATTAGTAGCATTTCTCGTGGGACCCTCTATATCAAACAAGTGTGTGTGTGTGTGGTGTGTTAATAATAATAATAATAATTATAATATTTCACGCTTATCTTATTTTGCTAAAAAATAAATACAATTTATTACACCTTAAATCTAAAACGACAAAGTTTATAATTTTTGGATTAGTTTGATTTTGTGAAAAATATAAGTATGATTTATTTCGGTATTCTCTTCATTGAGTGGCGTGGGGTATAGTGAAAACGGATTATAGAAGATTTTGTGTTCTTCAGTCTATTTAGAGAAGTTGATCGCTATGTGATTGATTGAAAGATTTTCTTTGCATACGTCACAAACTGGTGATGGTACGTTGCTTATATAAGTATGGCTAGGATTTATTTATCCAATATAAAATAGTAAAACATGCATTTCATTTAAAAAATAATAAAAATATAATACATTGTGCAGTGAATTTACTAATATTTTTCAAACTATTGTCAAAACAAAATAAAAGCATCTTACAATAAAATTGTTTAAAATCAAATTTTTATGTAAGCTAAATCATTTTGTTAGTCTTAGTTTTAAATAATTTGAAGCATTCAAATTTTTTTTATGAATTTTAAATTATAAGCGTAAAGTGGAATGGCATCAACTAGTCTTTTGCACAAATGTTGTTTAAATATATGTACCATAAAACGTGCATTTTTCCTGTTTATAATTTGTAGTTGAAGTATATAAAATAACATTCGTTATACTTAAAATATAAAAATTGCACAACGATAATAATACGTCACTTAAATACTGAAAACAATTGTTCACATTAGTTTTAAAATTTACAAAAAAAAAAAACAGACTTATATAAGGATTGCCGCATAAAGCTGATAGGATATTCGATTAGGAGTCGTAAAAATTTGTGAGTATATATCATAGGTATACATATATATATATATATATATACCTATACATATAAATGCAGCAATTTCCTTTTATATCTATACGTTCACTTAGATACCTTCTTGCGGTTTATACTATTCAAGAGTTTTTATCATCTCCAATGCATAAATATATATTATATACGTCATTATATATATTTAGGTTTAGAATTTTATATTTATCTTCGGTGGTTTTTATATTTTATTTTATATTGGAGGCGAACAAGATATAACAATTTTCTAGTCCTCGTGAGGAATATATTGTTATAAAAATTAATAAAAGAAAAAAGCCATAGAAAAAAAGGTTGATTGTTTCGTGTAAAGTATATATACATAATATATATTGACGCACACATATATATATATATTGACTTCCTACATTCAAATATATGTATTTGAGGCTGTACGAATAAGAGGAATGCGGAGGAGGTGACCGACTGTGTTGCATACCTATATAGTAGGTATGCATGGACATAAAAATGAATAATTTCGCGACATAATATTAGACTTTGACAACGATACAACGCCGTACAGAAATTAACGAAGACGTAATACTGCGTATTTCACCGCGTTAAGACAACAACCGAAAACGCAATAAATAAATTATAATACTCGCACGTTATTTTGTGTACCTACCAATATAATATAAGTACGTAATTTGTTCCCCGTCGACCTGTTTTGTATCCATAACGTTAAAATATTATAAATAATTCATATAGAAAATGTTAAAGCTAAACGCGCGCGCACACACACACACACACACACATGTAACATGCTCGCATTGAATATTACAATATTATAATATAATATTATATATTATTCAATTTACTTTGCGCCTTAGGCAACGAATAACTTTTAACCTTTGTACGATATACATATATTATATACGATACTAAAAGTCGTGAGTTGGTATGTGAGACTGATGCGCAGCTTTCATCAGTTATGAAATTAATACTTGTACCTTTATGACGTATATTATGAGATGAAAGGATTATTTCGTTTTACCAATGCCATACCGTAGTCGAACCGTTTGGGATACCGCACGAGAATCTATGGCTAGGTACTCGTATATTATAATATGATTAACTCGTGCTAAGTAATAGCGACGTTTAGTTTCAAATTATAACTAAAACAACATTTTAAGGTAATCTTGTTTTTAAACACGATTCACAAATTTATCTTGATTGCAGGGAATTTATTTCAGACTTTTTGCAAACAGTAAATGCCGTAAATGCATTTTTTGAAAAGGCATTTTTCGTTATTTTTGTGGCCATTTTTTGATATTTCTAAGTACCCTTAAATCCTAGTCCTAGTATGATTTTGTCCATACAATCGTACGACCGTTCATCGGATGCTTTTTTAATATCTATAATATTGTTGTAAAAACTTGTACTTACATTTTTCCACGGATATATAGGTTATAAGTGCTCATATTTCCGAGTATTCGTTGTATTAACATTTCGTTGCACTTGAAATTCGCGGTATTTTTTTTATTCAACTTTTTCGTAAAAACCTAAACCAAACAAAATTGAAATAATATTATACACGATATTAAGAGCTCGTATAACGTCGATGTACTTTTTTTCATAATATTAAATGCACGATACAATATAATATTGTCAGTTTTTTGAACCGGCCGTGTAAATATTATATAATATTATTATTATACCGCATACCGACGACCACGAATAACTTACACGCGTATACCTCGAAACCTTCAACCCCAAATCAATAACAACATTATATTCTCCACCGCACGCCGCCGTTTAAACGCAACGATAATATAATATTTAGTAGCGATAATAATATCTACACCTCCACTGTACATAGTATATTATATAATAATGTACTATACCATGTACGCGGTTTTTGGTAGGTCGTTTGCGATTTCGTATCGTTGGCCTGGCGAGCTCAAAACCACTATGATATTATGGGAGGTCGTAGGTGGCGTGACGCGCGAGTCTCTTCCGCAGCCAGCCGGAAAGACGCCGCCGCCGCCGTGTCACGTTATTAAAATATATTATTATGATAACACACGCGCATAGGAAGTGTTTAATATCAAGGTACCTACAATTATATTTTAGTACGGTGTGGGCGTATTATATTATTTCATATTAACCGCAGTACGCGTGGTATGGCGATAGGAGGACCATCGGTTATTTTTTTGTATTTTTTAATATAATCGTATATTATAATATTACGGTACATATACGTCCTGCGCCACAGTATTATTGTTAAATATTTATATTTACTGTGTTATGTTCTTATGTAAATATCGTTAAGTGACCACTCGCCGAACTTCACTCGGTTGTCCACATCAAGCGGTCTATAATGCCTTGGTCCACGTGGTTCATGACTAACCATACTTTTTATGTGTACAACTTTATTGTGGTAATATTATTTATAATTTATTTACCATCGATATACCGCGGATTGATTGTGTTCACTACTGTTTTTTTTTTTAAATTTCGACAGTTATTGACTAAAAATATCTCATCCGCCATGTCATGCTTATAGTCGGGATATTAAGGGCCTTTAAAAAACTTGATTCTCTTGACGATAACTGAAAGAAATTTAGCAATAGAATCGTTTTTGAATTGGCCGAGGGTGAAGTTGATGCTCCGAGACTACTTGAACTAATTAACACTCGAGTTCCTATCAACATGTACCTGGTTTCTGGTATTATTCTTATTCTCCGGTTAATAATACTAACTTTTCTACGAATTCTCTGCTATCGAAAATATTTGCGTACTAGTCAACACATTCTATTTTTGATGTAGGGCAAAATGTACGTGTACGTTTGGACGTGGGGACAATAATTAGACGTCAAAAAACTCGATCAATAATAATATCTGTATTAAAAAGTATTATTTATAATAATAATGTTATCAATATTTATGTATTTAAAGTAAAAATTAAAAAGATGTTAAAAATTAATATTAATCGAAACAAAGTGAAATTAAAATGTTTTAGGTCATTTTACGTACATATTATTATGTTGTAGTTGTGGTTTTATATAATATAAATTATAAACTATTGATTTTATATTCATAATATAAATAATGGTATCGCACGTATAGTACCATATAGATTATAATATTATCAATGAATATTACGAATTTATTATATAATTATATATACCGATTTTTATTATTTTTTCGTGGAATCGCCCAAAATATTTCATTCAATTAATATAATATAAGTATTGGGGGACGAAGTGGCCGAGCAAACTAAGGCGTCGGTTTTGACGCGCACCGTCGCCGGTTCGAACACGGCTATCGGTGACATTTTTCTTCGGCCAGTCACGGTGTCCGGGGAGAGAGGCCACCATCCCCAACCCGGGCATGGCAGATACCTACGGGTGCCCATTTAAAATTTCTGTCAAAACAAACACACACGTGTTCAAAACCTACAATACCCTCCCCCACAGTTCCACAGGCTAATGACCTCAACCCGAAAAATAAAATATTAAACTATTCTAACATTTTGGTTAAAATCGTTTTATAAATTTTTAATACAATAATATAATATAAATAATAAAAATAACGGTTTTGGATATTGTATTTAATTTTGTTAATTCTTTCTACTAATAATTTTATTTTTTATCGATTGATTTTAATTTTTACTTCCAATTTTTTTTATTGATTAATTGTTCCGTCCCTATTTGTCTGTTTTGCGTTTTGTATTAATATTACCTATAACGCCACCACTTCTATTATTATTTTTAAATGTTAGTATGTAGTATATTATATATTAGAGGCATACAAAACGTATTTCGTTCATCTGTTCATATTTAATATACTTCTTTGATATGATATTTTGGAGTATACCTATACCATAAAAAAAAAAAACACTCACGACATAAATTCTGTTGATGAATTATGACAATCGTTACACGACTCACGGCAGACTGCCCGAACCTGCGGCGCCACTGCCCCCGAGGTGTACCACGAAAAAGAATAACAATATAAGTGGCCTAAAACGGGTGCGATCGCTGACTGCCGAGTGTCTATTAATACGTAGGTATTATGACGTGCAATGTGCATAACATCATAATAATAAAATATGATAATATGTGTGCATTGCGGCCGGGACGTTCAACGGTAATAATAATAATAATAATAATAATAATAATGATAATAATACGCGCAACCGTCCGCCGCCGCCGCCGCCGCACAACAACGCGATATTTCCCATTAAATTTTATTGCGTCATTATACGCGGTTTTCTCGTTCAAAACGCGTACACAAGCGGTAATATTATTGTTATTACTATAGGTAGGTTCATAATAATATATACGCTATGCGATGCGGACAGTATAAAGTATACGGGAGCCCGCCATCAACTTGGCCGCCGTGCCCCGTTTCCGCGTGATATACAATATAACATTATAATACGCGTAACGTATGTGTACCTACGCTATTAACAATATACGTCGTGATACGACGACATACTCGGGACTTGGGAAAAAATCGCACAGAAACGACGACGATGCCATTGTCGTATTCACTGACAAATAACACACGAACACCGATATACTGCGACTATGGAATAAAACAATAACGTACACGCGTAAGCGGCGCAAGTAGGACTCAACTGCAATAAAGGGAGATTAAACTGACGTCGATCGTTTTTTACTCGCGTTGTACGACTGTTTACATACCTACGCCCACCAACAACATACAAAAAAGACATCACAGCTGATATTAATATGGGACAACTCGTTGTGGCCTCCATCGTGTGAAACACGACGACGAAGTGTCCATCGATATCATGTATTAACTATAATTAATATTATAGTTCGCGCCCTCGAGCAAATGAACGGTCCCTGAGACCAGATATTATCTCACAAAGGATAATAACATACAATATCGCCACTTACTGCAGTCTGCAGTAGATGATAACCGTGGTCAATTATTTTTTTAATAACGTCAAGCGATGGGCACAACAAAGGGGGAGGGGGGGGGGGGGGTGATATAAGTAATAAAAGGTAAATTAATTTCTGTGGTAACACCAAATACACAAATAAAGGGCCGCCTTCTTCCTTGACAATAGGATAATATGAACCCTAACCTGCCGCCTGGGTACGCGTCACTTCACGGCACCTATAGCTGTCCACGTATTTCGATCGATACAACAACAACAGCAACAACAACAACAACATCAACAACATCAACAAAAACAACAAAAACATAACGCATACGCGTATGGCGCGACACCCACTATACCAACGTAGTACCGCGGTCACCGATGACGGTAAACCACGACGACGTCCCCTCCAAACGGTGCGGTGGGCATAGTCGGTCGTCGGGCGGCGCGTTTTTAAGTTTCGTCGTTTTGCGGGCGCCGAAAATGTTCTCCAGTCGTCGCGCCGCCGTGCCATAAATCGCGGGTTGGGGATCGTCGGGCGCATGTTTGTCTAGATAGTTTGCGGATTGTTCGGAATCCCCATAAATATCCGCAGTGGAAATCACGTGCGACGGTTGTCACGGACAACAACTACACTATAGTAACAGCACTTAACGCGTGCGTACGACAATATCGTAAAAATTATTATATGCATGTCATATATATTATGTATAAACGACTTGCGCGCATCGACCATTGGTTAATTAAATTAAACGGACGATCGGCATTTGATCAAAGTCGTGTCGAGATCGCATACGGGCGAGATGCACCCGTCCGACGACGAATCCGCAGACCCGAGGGTTTTCGAGCTTTATGGAAAAACGTCACTTACCGACAGTTATCGACGGGTTTTCCACTAATTATTATTGTGCAGTCGACACCACCAGATGTGCGCGTGGCTCACAGTGTTGTTTTCTCGTGTCGTCGTCGATTTCATCAATAAATATTATTATTTGACATGACAATATGACATTCGAGTTGAAACACTAATCCCATCATAAAATGTATATAGTATATCTAGAACTTACGCTGTTCGTATTGTGGTGACACATCAGTAGGTACTTATACAGTACGAGGAGAGACTTTGTAGCCTGTGGTAGGTATCGCGTCGCGACGATGTTGTGACCTATATTACGGCGCAGTATACTTTAGTACACAACTCTCACACACGCGTGTTCTGAGCTAATGGTTAATTAAACAAAACAGACATGTGGCATTTGATCGTCGTTATGACGTTGAAATATCATACGCGCGAGATGCATCCATCCGATATCAGCTGACGAGGGTTTTCGAACTTTATAGACAGACGTCGTTTGCGGAACGTGACGGTGATGGTACCTATATATTATATATATCGTATCGACGAGTTTTCCGCAAATTATCGTATAGTCTACACCTGCAGCACGACTCGTATAGTGCTCTCGCGGTAGTCGTTGATTTTATCAATACATATAATAATTATTATGCATGATAATATGACATTCACGATGTATATATAGTCGCCAGTCATAAAATGTATAGGTACCTAGAACTTACTGTTGGTATTATAATAACACGTCGGTCTAGTCGGATGAGAGACATTGCTGCTGGTGGTAGGTGCTTGTCACGGTGCAACGATGCTGTAAACTAAATCACAATGCAATATACTATAGTTTTCCTTCATTGTCATACGCACACATACAAAGTGCGTACCAACTTTTCAAACAAATTTATATTTTAAATACTTTGACCATATATCACAGAGCAAAATTGTATTTTTAGTATTTTTATTGTTATCGTTGTTTTAAGGTTTTTTTTTTACTTTTTTGAATGAAAAAATGCATTTTTAATATCATATTCCGAAGTAGAGCATTTTTTTGGAGTAACTCAATACAATACAATTGAATTTTGAACTAGTACCTACTACTATATTAATTACTTAGTACTTATGATACGTAATAAGACGTATTTACAATAGTTTTGACAAACGGAGTGGAGTGGCTATAAGTGGTACCTTTACTTAAAGAAATAATGATTGTAATCATTAATCACTTATTTGGTGGATCACTTGTATAATAATGAAGTGAATAAGTGATTTATCCTTTGTACAATTACGCTTTATAATTGTATGCATATACCTAGGTTAATATGAAATTTGTTTGTAATTTGTATACAGTATCTGTTTTTGATAATATATAAATTATCATATTTTTATTGTTTTGTATTTTATTATTATTATTATTATTACCTATGATTTACAAATTGTAATGATCGCCCGCACATGTAGACAATGATAACGCATGTTATAATAATAATATTATTAACTACCTACCCATATAATATTATAGTGTTTATTCCGTGTTGTGCGAAATCGTTGGTACAGTGTTCATTTAGCTGGACTATGAAATTAAAATTTGAATATTTCCATTAACAACGCATTATATCTGGGTACCTAGGTACCTACATAATATTATTATAATATGTTAAATTATTATTATTCAATGTTCCGTAATGCGCATATTACCGGCAGACAATAATTAATATTTAGACGTGCCATTTCCATAACCCATCAACCAATCGACCCACATCAACCCGCCATCACTCAGTCACGGGGACCCATCGAATCACCCCCGGGGTTTCCGCGCCCACTCGTTGTGGCCGACCCTACCATCGCTTCTCGCCCGTATGAGCCAGTGTGGTGCCACTTATGAGGGCATGTTGTACACGGCGAGCTCCTGTATTTATATTATTTTATAATGGAGAGAATTTCGACTACCGAAATATTTATTTTGGTACCTAGCGGGCGCACCAGACCGAGAGCACGGCAATTTGTTTTAGTTTCCACAAACCGTGCCGTATGATGGTATTATAATATTATTATATTGTACATATCATTGCTATTATATTTTTATTATACGCGTGTCTGTCAGGAATATTATATGACAATAAATATATGACAGTTCGCTGTCGCTGCAGAGTGCGTGCGTCGATTGACGTGTGTATTATAATAATATTGCCTAGAGACGAGCGACGATGATACTGAAATGCAGCTGATGTCGATATAATGTTATTTCAATACATTTACATAATAATAATATATTATTATGATGTGTACATCGCGTAATAAACGCAATAATAGGTGAGTCGTACCGGGACAGTTTCATAAACGTGCCGTAATATATTTTGCTTAATATAATAGATGGCTGTGAAATTTTAGGCACATAAATCATATTGGCTACAATATATAATATATTATATATATAGTCTATATTTTTATAATAATCATTTAATATATTATATTATACAGTCAGCTATCAGTCATTAAATATATATATGATGATACTTTAAAATATAAAATAATAATATTTCAAATTTATTTAATGGGACTATAATAAGTTATAAAGTATGTTATTTTTGGATTCTCTTGGAGGTCACACAAACATCATTTAGTCGGAATTAAAATTCATTCCACGTGCGCATCCACTTGCTGTAATTGACTCCGCTAATTTAGCTCCTGTTTTCTTGATGGCAATACGAACAGTTGTACAGTCTTAAACATTTCAGTTATATCACTAAATTAATTAAGTCACATAGCGTATGACCAGGTCACCTAAGAATAGCCAGGTGCAAATGATTAATTTTGAACTACCCACAATTCTGCATTGTGCACGATAAACATTTTACTGATGTTCAATGACGTGTTTATGACATGTCGTGCGAATAATAAATTTTACCCTAGAATTATATTTTGTAATCATTTGTCGAAAAACGTTCAATCTAAAAATATACATAAAAATAATTTTATAATTTTTAGTATTCGTAGATTAGCTAGTAGCGTACTGGATAAATCAGTTGTTCGGGGATCAAACAATATAATAATAATAATAATATATATCCGTCGTGAACAAATTTGGATATGTGAACAATACAAACGTCTTGCTGGTTAAGTTTCCATCCAAATAAGTTACAATAGGTTTGTACATACCTTCACGTCGTCAGACTTGGGGGTAGTATTCCAAATAAAATATTCGGAACAATTTTTGAATACTGTTTCCCAAAAGTATTTAATGTTGTATTCTGAATACTTTTGAAAGTATTTCAAATGCTTTATTTAAAATAATTTTATAGCTTTATAAAATTCCTTTTTTTATTCAAGCGATTAATATTATTTAATATTTATTACTATGTAAATTATAAATTATCACAGTTATATTATGTACAAATACATCAGTATACATTATCTATAATTTCGAATACACCCGAAGACAATATTAATTACCTATGTAATTTCTTTTTAATATTTGCATTTGGAATACTATTTTTCATGAGATATTTTAGTATTTATCCCAAATACTTAAAAAAAAGTAGTTAACCCCATTCTGCACTTCGTCTATGCTCAAATGAATGATTAAGTAGACATGGCCGTATGCCACATACAACTCAGTGAAGAAAATAATACAATATAGTTTAAGACAATTCAATTTACCACGTAGAGTCTCTTCTCAAGAGGAACATTATATCTAATGTGTGGTTTGATGATTGCTGCGCTCATTGTTATTACCATAATATTATATTTCGTGAAAACGAATCCGCCCATAATAAGTTATAACTACTTCCCGATTGACATTCAATATTGGATTTGCAATTTAATATACAATTATATAATACAATTTTACTTACTGTGTCTTAATGTCCAAGTTAAAATCATCAGTAAAACGGTTATGGCATTAACACTACAAGGTTCCATGACAAACTACAATCGAATATCCTCATCTCCCAACTAGTATTATAATATAATAGATATTAGTAGTATTTAGATACTACTAGATATAGATATAAGATATAGTAGATATTATCTACAACTGCCTAGACTACTAGAGGACAATCTGACTAGAGGAACGGCCAAAACGTAGCCGTTGTCGATACATACTTAGCACGTATGACTTACATTCAAATATTGACCGTGTAAAGCCGAGTATACGTCAAAAATCTTGCTCCAAGCCATTTCTCTGCCCTGTTGATTGTTATGATAATGATACTATTGTTCTCGAATTTATTAAGTAACTAGTTACGGATTGTAAATAGCTTTAGGTATACTGAATACATTTTTAAATAGGTATGTCTATATTATTGTTATATTTTTATTGTTTACCTTCAGTGGATTGTTTTTACCAGGAAATACTCTGAAGGATCGTTGTGACACACGATTAAAATTTAAAATTGTTGCCACGCACAATATATTATTATGTACAAATAACTATTTACGCATAATATAACGTAGCTTGGGGCTGTTATTTTTCATTTTTCTCCGACCACCATTTTTTGTAATCTAATAGTTTTCGGAACAAAATTTCACATTTTTTTGTTGTTGTTTTGGTTTGTCTTTTTTATTATTATTATTATTATTACTATGACATTAATTGGATTCATTGCATTTTGCGACGTCAGTGAAAGGTAATTTTTCTCTTTCGTCAGAAAAAATGTTTTATATTAAAAAAATATTATTATATTATAGGTACGTTGCAGACATAAAACGGTCGGGCTTTGTTTGTAGTTAAAACTTTGCCCCGGGTCAAATGAAATATTCAATAGATCGTGTAAATACATTTCGAAAAGGTAAGCAAACCAAAAGTGCAAGTGTTTTGTACTATAATAATATAAAGTCCAATTGTTTCGAACACAAGTGAAAATTCCGAGACCGCCAACAGCATGATAATAATAATATTATTATGATTTCTACTAAAATTGTAATAAATAATAATAATCAATTATTTATTTCTTATAGTGAATGGACATTTGTAGTTCAATACCAAAATAAATGTCTCTCAAAACTTTCAAAATCCCGTATGAAAATATTATGGTAATATCTATAATATCTAAAAACATTTTTAATTATTCCTGTTCATTATTATTACAACCGTCCGTTAAGTTGGTTTAAAACCGAACGCTATTATAGTCATTATTGAAACAATCTATTATGATTTATACGGCGTACCTATAATAATATAATATTATGTCATGTTGTTATTTAAAATCGAGGAATTTTCAATTCCAAAAAAACATTATTTTTACACCAGTTTTTGTTTATGGTATCTCAATGTGTATAGTATTAATCTTTTACCATTCTATAGGAAAAATGATTGTAAAATATGCAGACGAAAATTCAGGCGATCAGCGCAAGTTCCTGGGACGACACTGCAGCGGAAGAATGCACGGACAATCACGCGCGTCATCCGTCCCATATAATGCGGGAAAAATCTTTGGCGAACGACTGATGGCAAGACTTATTTTATTAAAAGAAAAATCAATTTCCCGGCATACACCAGCCATAGCTGCACCGATATAATAATAACTTGAAATGTACTACGCGTGACAGGTTCAGCGATGCGTTCCACAAAGGCGTAATCGTCGTATCTCAAACGTATTATGTATTGTTATGTTTTTATTTTTCGTCGTTCGTCCGGAAAAAAAAATAGGTGTAGGGTGCGCGTTCATAAGTCGTATGACATTGTAACGTGACGCGGTGATCTTCTAAACGGATTTTACGACATCAGAATTTATTTATATTATACAAGAGTGGTTAACCAACCACGACCACACACCCGTTTTTTTCATTTAACAGTGAATTTATTCGAATTCAGATTTTTGGAATTTTCTAGGGTGTAACAGGAAGACATGACATAAAAAAAAAAAAATAATGACGCTGACAAACGTTGAAAAAATTGTGAAAATTATATGGTTAATAACTAATTTAAGAAATGTACTTATGCCGGGAAATTCACAAAAAAAGTATTTTGAAAAAAGTTAATTAATTTACTCAAAATAACTACTTGACTTAGATTAATGTTTTTACTACCTATCAAAATTGTTCTTATAAACAGATAAATAAATATGTAATGCAATTTCGAATTTTAACAAAAAAAATTTAAATCAAATTTTAAACTTGTATTTGCAGTTTTAAAAAAAAAATAAATATTTTTGTTATATTATACGTGTAAAGCAATAGTAACTCTAAAATCTATATACTAATATATAAAGCTGTAGAGTGTGTTTGTTTGAACGCGCTAATCTCAGGAACTATACTGGTTCGAATTGTAAAATTATTTTTTCAGGATAATCCATTCATCGAGCTACAACACCACGCTACGACAAATTAATAGAAGCCTGGGGTAGTGCTCAAACAGGGATTTTGAGATTTACGGCGGAAATGTTTGTTTACATAAATGGTCGCCCTTGGTAATAGAAGAAATGATTAATAGATAAAGTATTTATTTATTTTTGGTTGCTATTGGTCAATCGGCTAGATCAGGGAAAAGCATGCATCAAATCGAATTTTCGCACATTGCCTACAAGGGTGGCTGATATGCACTTACTGCGGTGAGTTACACCAAAAAGGAGTTGAACAATCACAATTTTTTTAAGAGTTGTCATTTTTTACGGGCCACGAAGTGCGCAGGAGCAGCTAGTCTTTTATGTATATAGATAGTAATAATAGTAATATTTATGATATTTTTTTTTGTAATCAATAGCAACCATTGAAACAAACAAAAAATAAAATAAAAATAAATGTATTATAATCACACAATCACGCATTTCCTACGTACGACTTTGTTTTATTATACCGATATTCTCATTAACAATACCATGCCACGACCAAGACGATCAAATACTTCACGGCAAAACCGTAATGCAACTAGAATTCAATTATATATATATGTATAAATTAATGTTTGTGTGAAGATTAGACCTAAGTAAAGAAGATAGGCTAATTAAAAAAGGGTTAAATTTGGTTTTTACGTTTTATTTTTAAAAAGGGTTAAATTAAAATTATTATTATTAATATTGATAAATATTGGTGGGACGGAGTGGCCGAGCGAACTAAGGCCGTCGCAACGTCGGTTCGAAACCCGGCCACGGGCGGCACTTTCTTCCGGCAATCACGGTGTCATCCCTCACCCGGGTATGACAGATACTTACGGAGATGCCCACTTGAAAATTCTGCCAAACTTACAAACACACGTCTTTAAACCTACAGTACCCTCCTCCACAGTTGAAAACCACCTAATGGCACGGGTTAATTAATGAAAAATAAATAAATAAATATTGTTGCGTACATTAAATTTGTCGCGCACTTATGTTGTATATTATTATAATAAACGTACCCTCCTGCCAATACCTACCCACCAAACACGTTTTCCACAGATGGCATTGTCAAGTCCAATCACACTATAGCTGCTTTACTCATACAGTAATATTATTTTAGTGAACCCGAAAAGACATTTTGTTGTCGACTTAAACAAATATTTTCTAAGTTTAATATTGCAATTTAAATATTGCACTTCATATTTTAGTATTAATAATAATTACAATGATATGGTTTCACGTTATGTTATGCAAACAATTTATATTTTTTATTATATTCACTTCTTATGATATAAGATTATTATTTAGTATATTCTGAGGTTCTGTTGATGAATGGTCTCCTCTTCGCGTGATTCATGTTTGTATGTACTTTTCAATGTTATCCTTATTACTTATTGTTTTGTAAACATAATAGTATTGGGTATTCATTTCAAACTTGTTTATATCCAAACAGATAATAAAAGAGAATAATATGCATTTAGCAGCGTACAATAATTTGTTTTCCAATCTGGTTCCGGAGATAAAATTTAACCAATTAACCTCTCCACTCGTGTGTGCGCGGGAATGTTGTACTATTGGAGTTTCGCGTGTAAATGTGTAAAACACACACACACACACACACACACACACACACACACACACACACACATACGGTTAGCGGTGCGACGGTACAACTGGTGCCATTTTAACTGCGTCCAATTGCATTTTCATTAACGACCACACTCATAACCGAACCGATGGCTTACCTATTTCAGTTTGTTATTATCCCCGTTAGGAAAATCTTTAGATATTATGCACTGATAATTTCATGATAATAAATGTATACTTACGTATTAAAAAAAAAAAGAAGTTTTTTATACTTTATCGACGGAGCACAATATTATAATATATCCAAGTCATTATCACACTCCCGGGAAATCTTCCTCGCCATCAAAATACCGACGCGGTGTAGGGATGATTTTCTCCGATATCGATATAGAAATTATATTATTTCAGTATATCGTGGTAGGATGTTTGTTCTCGAGTGAATTTTTCCGTGTTAATTAAACAATAGAATACCACAAATTATTATTACGGTCACGAACGATTGTTGTAAATATTTACAGATTGTAATATTTTGAAAAGCATAGCGCCAGATATAATAATAATATTATTACGTCACACTGACACTCTTACTCGTTTACCCGCCCGCGCCATATCCGCACGAATTTTTTTCTTACGCGATACTATAGGTACTATAGGCGATACTTTTGTCTCGTCCCAAACGACCGTTCCGACAAAGTCTTTCCATTTGGCATCAAATCGAAGGTGTGCGTCATGTATGGATGACCCACGTCCGTCGACGTCCATCACCGTATAATATATACTATACAGATATATAATACAGTGTTAGGAATGTTAGGAAATGTTAGGAATCGCAATATTGTTGTTTTTCGTGTTATACATTTTATCACATAATATCGACGTCGAGTGAATCGATATTACGTCTGTCGGAGATTTTCCGTTCTGCTAAGTCTTAATTCAACCGGTACGCGTCTCCGCATTCATAGCACGCGAGTATGTAACCTAAATAAGCCTAATACGCAGTGCGTAAAGTCAACCAAAGAGCGATGATTTTGTTTTTAAGAAAACTCCTACCCGTCATCAATCATTTTGCATCCCGAGGAAAATCGCCGGGGATTTCCTCGTGGTTATTAAATTTAATTCCGCGTACCTGTATAATGGAAACCTACCTACAGCACAACAGTATAATACTCATATAATAAGTCGAGTTGAAACAATATATTATTAATGTATACTACCTGGCGCGTTCGCGTCGTCTACGTTTTCGCAAATTCATTAAAAACACAATAGCTATGGTATTCAAAGTCGTGGAATAAACTCGCATAAACAAACAAACAAACAAACAAATAAAAAAGAAAGACCTTTTATTTCGTTAAAACTGTAATCGACTCGCTGTACGATAAAATGTAATTACCTACGCTGGTAACTCGAATGGCATAAATTGCAATCGTATGCACACGGTGCAGTTTATGCTCGACGAACTGAGCGACACAATAGGCGTATCGTTGGTCGTGAAACCTTTTAGTATGATCAAAAAACACTTTTAATTTTTTGATTATTATACATACTTACAAATTATAATATTTTTAATTCTATGAAAGATATAATGGACAAGTATCATGGGCATTGTTGGTTCGTCTATGGACTGTGTTCTATGTCATTAAAGATTTTATAAAAATGTAATCAACGTGGCCCGATATAGACTCATCACTCATCTTGTTTTTTCCACAATTGATAATTTTTTTTATGAAAAAATAAATTGTATTATATTTTTAAATAACACAAAATTATGATGTTTGACGTTAACCAGGCTGTAGAATGGATGCACGATATTCATATTTACGTAGGTACCTATTACGTTATACATTTATAAAGTGATCATTAGTAAAAATCAAATACACGACTGAGTCCAAGACTTATCTGTTTCTTACACCTAAAATAAGAAAAATCCATTGACTATAAAAAGTTTACGAATATAATCATGGACCCTTACTCTAATAATTTTTAGGTATTTTTCATTCGTATCCAATGTCAATTGTTTTCTTTATGGACACGTGTCTTCATCTATCTACAACGGTTATAAAGGATGTGTTGTCTTACTGGGACTCAAACAAAGCACAACTAATTGATTAGTTGGAGTTACGTCGCAATAGTGATTATGTCGAGTATACCGCTTATTAATTATTTTAAGATCGGTATTTTATTTTCGTATATATTATATTATGTTGGTTTACTTAAGTGATTAAAAAATGATGAAAAACGCTGCTAAAGTCAAACAGTCGTTTTCCTCTCGCTTGTGTGCATAGTGAAAAAAATGTGGGTAATTTGTTTAGGGCAATATTGCGTCTAACGGTCATTTTTGGTCATTTTTTGATAGTTTTTTAGGGAACCGGAGTGTGTGCTCTATAATATTATAACCTATGATGCACGAACACTGCTGACGAGCGACGATCCTGCTGGCGGGCGAGTAATGTCCAAACGACATTATTTTAATAATAATGTAACACAGGTAATAATATGCGCGAATGCCTGCATGATATTATTTATTATTTTTGTCGGAGGTTCCAACGTCCTGAATACAATAATAATATGTTAAATACAATAGGCGTATATATTTTGTACGTATTATACCTTGTTCATTGTGTACGATAAGACGTGCGCCAATGGTATGAAACGGCTGACAGGCGAGGTACGTTAAAATCGAATTACACTATCTGGCGGTCTTACGACATGATATTATTATATCTGCTTCGGCTGCTGGTACTCTATACAGATGGCCTCGTCCTGCAACAAATCGCGTGTACTGCAGCGCATAATATAATATATCTATATATACATTATACATTATACTATATAGTCTATACGTATAATATACGAAGCTCCTGTTATATATCATGATAGTATGACGGATATTCCTTTTTATGTTTTGCGCGCGGGGCGGGCGGGATGACCGGGCCCCCGTGAAAAGCGGAAAACATAAATCGCACATTGTGTCGAGAACTCGGCCGGTGGTGGTGCGGTCGAGGGTTGAGGGAAAACGGCGATTCGGCGAAAACGCCATCGGTATATATAATATCCAACGACCGACGACGGCGGCGGGGAAATGAATAATGGGTACCGGAGACGAGTGACCAGAGAAAAAAACAACGTATAAAAAGTAAAAAATAAATTCAATAATATTGTTATAAAAAAAATCTACCGATTTGACGTGCGGGCCGATTGGTATACCGCGGTTGGTATATGTCAAAATATCGTTTTTTTTTTTATATGTATTATATACGCCGCGAGACGACGACTACATGCCAAGGTAATAATTTAGACATTTATAAATATAATATATATAGACTATAGAGGAATCTGGTAATATATATATATATATATATAGGACATATTGTGGAGACGAGAAGACGACGAGCGTAGACCAACGGGAACTATGGCGGGCGCAGAAAACTGTCCGGTTTTTCACGTAGGTACCTATATATATATATATACAGGAGGAATAATTTACCACTTTTTCTATACCCAGCTATATATATACCATCGGCTCGAACGACACAAACAGTTTTTTGTTTTTTTTTTCGTCGTTTGTCATTCGGTCGCCGCTATATATTATATGCGACGGGTCCGTCGTCGAGTGCGCGAGCGCTGCCGTTGACGATATTTTTCCTTTTTAAAAATCGTTTCGAACGAAATCGAAACGTATTTCGTCCCTGCAATTATAATGCGATGCGGTAATATCGAAAACGATCGATTTCAGTACACGGGGCTTTGGGCGTTATTTGAATATATTAATATGATAATAATACGCGATTCACGTCATCGTGGGTATAACGAAATAATAAACGAAAAGTCCGACACACCACGGTATTGCTATGGTATTAAAATATATACCTTTGGATATTTTCAGACGAGAAAAATCATGGTTTGCTGTACCTAGGTGTTCACGAAAAGAGCAGGTTTTTAAAACATGGCCGGTTTTTTTCATACGACATTGTCAAATATTATATTATTATTTCGTACGCAATAATTGAATGTGTATTTGTGCTACATATTTTATAACATAACATTTCAGGAGGTTCATTTAATGAAAAAAATCCTTAACACTCACTCGTCGTAACTGGAACTATGCGCTATAATATGCGCACTGCAGCGCGTTTAATCGGTTTTTGATTTCCGAGCACGACTTGTCAGTGTTTGTTTCACATGCGCATAATATATATACTTTTTCACGCCTGCAATCGAGTAATCATTTCCAAAACATTAATATTATACGGAAACTCTGTTGTCGAGTTAGGGCAATTATTTACCAGCACTCGACTCGCAAGCCCTTTTCGACGTACGACCGTTTAATTATACAATATATTTCGGAATAATAATAATAATAATAATAATAACATTACAACGACCGTTTTCACGAACATGCAGTTTCTCTGACACAACAAGTCATCTGACCGTATTATATTTGCATATTATATATCATTATATACGTGATATATTATACAGTGGACCGATTTAAAAAAAAAAACTCGGAATGGTTCGTTACTAAAAAAAAAACCACCACATTCCAATAAAAAATCACCACTTAACACATACACCGATCCACTTGAACAACTAAATCGCAATTTATCATCTAGCTCGTTCTCACCAAATGTATACAGGAGAAAAATCAAAACCATTTGTAACACCAAACTGCTTTGTTCCACTTTGACTCGGGGGAACACACAATTCTGCTGATAACCGAAAATGCCGATTACGGATACGGTTATAACGACTGTTAAGAATAAGAGATGCTATCATTTTATTTCCGCCCGAAATTTGTGTATATGTGTATATGTGGAAGATTCGTTTAACATAGGACACTCATTAATAAAAAATTATTAATTTGTCTTAAAATATTTTTTTTACATGGTTTCAAATAGTTAAAAAAACAACGTTCTTATTAATTTTAAATATTTTTTTATCCTTATACCTATAATTGTATTTTACTTTTTTGATTTAGTACATACAAAGTTTTAATTTCATCTTCGTTAGCAGAATATTTTTCTGAGTATTTATATACATAAAAATCGAAATTAGGATGATTAGTCTATGAGTTATCTGTATTTTAAGTTTAGATAAGCGGAGTAGTGAACCAATATTTTCTGGGGTAACCGCGTAACACTCCACTCCACTCATTATAACTTAAAATACTTATAACTTGGAAACTTCTCGTTCGATTTGTATGTATCGAAATATATGAAAAAATATTTTAATTTGGAATATGAAAATGAAACTGTATGTTGTCATTCAAAAGAGTAAAAAACTTAAGATTATGTTGAGGATAAAAAATATTGACACATTTTGGTTTTTAACGACTAGAACCCATGTACAAAATAGTTTTTAATTAGGACCGTACTCACAGTCGATGCTTTAGAATAAGTATTGCTTATGCTATACTATTATGACTGAAATGAGATTCATAAACCAGACTTTGGCTTAAGAAAAGAAAAAGTATTACTTATATAAATTAAGGTTGGTCGTGACCTACCTTAAGCATTGTTTTTAATTATTATCACATTTTTTTTATTTTTTAAATTATCAAAATCAGCTTAAGCAATATTTATTCTTAAGCATCGACCATATAAATACGACTCTTAGTGTTCAATGATAAAATAATCATCCCCTTATATTTATATATTATAATATATTATTCTATATACGTCTCTAGAAATATTATACCCAGCTTGTTGGTTGCCACTGGACAAAAGAAGAAGAAAACACTGCGTTTCTAAAAACAGGTAGTCTAGTTTTGTTATTAAAGTTGACAATGCCACATCATCACGTCCTGTGATAGATTAAGCAAAATATATTTTAGCTTCTATAATACATCAACGGTTATATAGAAACGATATTTAAGCGGCTCGAACGTTGTGGTTTAAAATTGTCCAACCGATTCATATTATTATGCATATATAAGGTATTAAGGTTCAATCGTATCACTGTACGGAAGTACATGCTATGCGTTGTGACGTAATGGTCACCCAAATCATTCATTAATGTCTCCATCACCCTTTCATAAATCACAAATTCTATCATGTTGAAGTGAATTTGACGAAATTAAGCGACCCATCAACCTATTATGATATCCAAAAACGCCTTTTTCTCATTTCTGTTTTTCACGTCGAGTTTCATTTTCAACAATGAAATATTATTTCGGAAATCCCCCTCACTTCTTGGCTGCATAGTAGTTGCGTCCCAATGGTAACTACGAAAACTGTAATTCTAATCCGAATATTGCGATCCTGGTTCTTGTAGGATATTATATTCAATTTGTGACCTGGGATTATTCTTGTTATAATAATATCATAGTTGCAGTCTATTTAATATTTACTAATTTAAGTACCTATAGTATACCTATTATACCATTATCGTCGCCCGTCTTGTAACGTCAGCCGACAATCATAAAATAGGTTTGTATAAATGAACTGTTATTATATTGTCGTTTTAAGATATTCCCATAATAATATTTTATTATCGTCGACTGTTTAATAATGAGTTACAAATTAACAAATTATATTTTATAAAAACAATATCAAACAAAACGCGGTTTACCAGTGCAATAACATTGATTGAAAAATAACATAAGACGACGACTTTATATAAAATTATAATAACATAATTAACCTACCAAGTAGTGGTGATGATATACAGTCTATGTCTGTGTAAAAATGGGAACTAAAATGAAGATCCATACAATATATTAATTAATTTTAATTTTTTATTAGTATGTAAATAAAAAAGAAACCTGCGACAAAATTTGTATGTACGCTAAAAAAAAAAAAAAAATCCTTGCTGAAATAATTAGTATTTACCCCAATTAATAAGCTCGGGCCCAGTTCAGAAGACATTTTTAACGAGGGATACTAACGGCCACCCCACTTCTCAACGTCGTAATTATTTAAAAAAAAAAGAAAAATAATTTCAAACTCAAACTGTGCCACACCAAAGTCGTATATTATATTATATTATATATACTTACCAGTTGTTACTCACGTGGTATTGACCGTGTCAATCCGGTCGTTCAGGGTTTGTCGCATGAACCATAATAATATACCGAATAGCATTAAACACCTAACTGACCTGAACTTCCATCAGTTACCGCCGACGGAGTGTGTGACCTTACTGCCCGGCATCCCGTAGAAGCCGTCTTGTCTACAACAAGAGTCTGCTATAGCTAAACGTCAGTAAAACGTGCGTGGCATTATCACGAAAAAGTGTTCCAAAGTTCTGCAACTTCTGGTGAGACATATTAATAATTCAACCACAAATCTCACTTACACTAATCCGTGCACGGCGGCACTTTCACTTCTCTGCCATACGTTACCGTCACGCGTGGGTAGCTCACAACAGCAATTTCCTCCTCATCGTCGCTCGTCATCCTCTTCTAACAATATTCTACTGTTAGACTCATATTCTTTCCTATAGAAATTCCATAATTTATCCACTTATGCTGCCAACACTCCTTATCACTCTTTCTACACGTTTAAACAATTTTTATTTTATTTCAATTATTTTATTACCATACCGTCTCCACGATATCAACAATAATATAATATTATCAGTAATTTATTATAAACTATCATAGTATTGTATTTTGTTAAATGTTATTTATTCACTTGGATAAAATATATTACCTAGATTGTATAATAAATTGTAGAAATGGAAAACTTTATGTGGAAAACTAATAAGTAAAAATAAATATAATATATATAATCCTTACACATTAAAAGTTAGCGTTTTTTTATTTATTGGCAATATAATTTGCTATAACTATCTATAGCGTAACGCAACCATATTATCGTTGTTTAAAAACTAATTGGAACAAATTGGGATTTTTAAATTACTTCAGTTTGTGCATATAACAAATATATCGACCGATTATATTTAAAATATTTTACACTGAATATTATTATACTTCCTAATTTCTCGTCAAATATTTTATTCAAACGTTAATGAAAATGTATGAGTTCCCAGTGTGCTGTAATCAACATTTCAGCTTAATATTAATAAATAAATAAAATACATTCTGGTATGGTGACGGAAAATCAAAATAATAATTATTTTGATTTTCCATCAATTATTGAGTAATAATATTGTAAACAAATACGTCATATTATATGAAGGCACAAAAGTAAATTGTATAGGTACTACGTCATTTTGTAATGCATTAATTCAAACTCTGATGTTTGAATTTAAAGTACAAATATTTATACGAGTACCATACTTTCAATTAATTCGATTCTTTATTCAACTTCAATAAAGTAATATAGTAATTTCAACTTCTTTTTGTTAAAATAAGAACCACTTTTTTTCTGTTCGTTTCGAATCATACCACTTTTTATGTTGATATACATACATCAAACATTTTCAACAATTGACAACAGTAAGGTTGATTCTCATTTAAGAAAAAAAAATGTTTGTATCGCCCCAGAATATTTTCTAAATGGTATGACAATTCTTACTTAGTTAAAAATATGGTCCTTAAGTAGATATATATTACTTACTGAGAAATTCCAAAAATCGGAATATGAAAAAATGCATTATTAAAGGAAAACATGGGGACTAACATGCTTGACAAATCATCTTGTATTGCATAAGATCATATAATATACAGTATCGTACAACATACCTACCTGCTCGTTTATTTTTTCGTTTTGATAATATTTTTAACTTTGAAGTCCTTAATGTACCATGCGCGATTATAATGAGCTTCTACAATGGTAAGCGTACACGACTACAACGGATATCGGCAGAAACGTACAATATATGATGCAAATTATTATAATATATATATAATCAAATATTATATTATATAATATACGTCATATACATAATATTTAAAATATCATGATGAAAAAGGTTCCAGCCGTTATTTTCTTTCTAAGGTCAGGCGTTGTTCGCTTTATTTGGTTAAATTACTACCTATAGTAATTTAAATATTGTCATGTTTACATAAATAATTGTAACGTCAAAAACATAATATTAAAATGTATTGTTTATGTAGGTACTCGAATAAAATGGTACTCGAGTCGGGTATGATAAAATTATGCAACTGGCGCCTACTTTGTTTTTCTCGATCATTTAAATCTAATCGCTTACTAACCCGATCGAAACTTCACAATTAACGAACTTCCGACCTAGATTTTCAACCACTGGGACAGTGGATCGTTTAAGCGTTGTTATCGGTAGATAGAAAGATATAGATGAGGAAGATAGAGAGGAAAGGAGATCGAAAGAGAGATAGTGAGAGAAAGTGATGTGGGGGGGGGGGGAGAAGGGGGAGTAAAATAAATAGGAGCGGATGAGATAAAAAGAGAGATACAAAGAGAGATGCAGCTGAGAGATATACGTGTGAACTTTCGAAGCAACATCTGCAATGAACGTTTACTCTGGCGGGCATAAATATTTTGGACTCAAACAGAATATCTCCTCCGTCCCTAGCACAAACCCTATATAATTCAGTAAATGATATACGCGATGTATACCTTTTATACCATTGTGTATTGTTTTTACATTACAAATAGCTATCGGCGAACCTCGGCAAATATCATATTATATACTTTACACGGCCAACATGATTGCTGATTCCGTGAGGAGTGGGTCGTTTTAGTGGGCTCCGCCGTACAGGCAAATGCAATGCTTCAAGGGATGAGCGATTTCAGGATTTTGTTCGGAATGCAAAGTTATTTACCAACATAATCGAAGGCCAATCGGTACGCTCGCAAAATATTACCAGATTTAAAATGATTATCGTTTAAACGATATTAAAATATGAATAATATGTAACATAGGTAGTGTATAAACAGGTGCCATGGAATGCAAATGCACACTCTTGAACAATTATTATCAATCGTATAATGTGAATATTATTAAAGCGGAGAATAAAAATGTAATTATATATTTTGCGATTTCGTACCTTAACTTGTATTAACTATATCGCAGTAACATATTATAAACAGGTGTCATATGAGATGAAAGTGCACACTATTGCAATTGCAGCAATCCAAAAATGATGCCCCTGAATATTATGCTTAGGCTTTAAAGTATGACTTTCAATAGCGATCTGATACCAATTGTTTGAGTCTTTTCTTATCGCCCTCGCAATACCGAAAGCCACCGAAAGGCTTACGAAATGATATTATAGTTGGTCACGTCCCGCAAAGGCCGCTGGCTCTTCTCTTAGAGACTATTTTCCTTTAAAACCATGCAATATTATAACTGTTATGACGTTTGCTTACGTATAATATAACAAAACAGTCGCGTTCGTTCCATGGAAGAATTTCATTCCGGAGCTGTTCTCTTTTAAATAACCAATAAACGATCTTTCTTCAACGGAGCGTTGTTTATTCGTTAGGTAACTGTGTGATTTTCACCTTTTCTCCGCGAGTAATGCGTCAAGACGGACACTATACCAATGAATAATTCTTCCTCTTCTAGTAACGTAAAATCGTAATTTTATTGTGTTTATTGTGGAAATTGAATTTTGTATCCAATCATACTATTTGGTACATACCCAATGTATGAAAATATTAGCAGAGTCTAGTAAGACGGACCGTCATATAAAAACAAACCATAGGAACCTATAAATTACAATTTTTTTGACTGAACGCCTACAACCTTACCGATCCGTACTTTTCTGGTCGTTTCGTCTATATCGAATTGACGATATGGTCATGCGTGTACATGCATTATATTATAATAATATTATTATAAGCAGTGTTGAGTTTATCTAGATAAATATTCTTTTATCTTTTATCTTATCTAGATAAATAGAGGTTATTAATTTACACAGTTATCTAAGATAAAAATCACCGTTATCTAGATGAATCTATCCAGATAATTAAATTTATTAAACGGCTTTTATTTATTATGTAATTTATAGCTATACAATTAAATAATCAATTAAATAGGTAGTATTTACTAATAACTATCGACATTTTCGATAACATACTATTAAGTTATTCTATATGGTTATACAAGCTTATATGTGCCATAAACCAATATAAAAAAATTATCCGATAATTTATCTTGATAAAAAATAAATAATTTAGTTATCTTTATCTAGATAAAATTATATTTATCTCGGATCAACACTGATTATATAAGGTACCTTCATATTGCAGTTTATATCTTAGTATTTACTTATAAACAAACTTTGCAAACGTCAGAAAGAGTGTCGAGTGTCAGCTAACAAGTATGTTGTATTATAATCATTACGAAGTTCTACGAAGGCCGTCGAAACTGTCCAAATCATACCTACCGACTAACGCTTGACCTAACCTAACCGTACTTTTTTCGTCGTCCCGTCCACGGCGTTTTTAACGAATTCGTCTATACGACTATATCGACGATATTGTCATGCTGGTACACGTATATTATAATTATACACTAGGTACCTATTATATTATGGTGCCGACCTATATTATATTGTTTATAACTCACTTTTTACTTATAGACCAACGCTTTGTAAACGTCATAAAGTGCGTACCAAGGGTCAACCTGCAGTGTGCATGGACATCGCATAGTACTGTCCGTGAACGATGATTTATCATTTATTACGACACAACAGTCAACAGCCCGATGTCCTGCGGTTGCCCTGCCAGAGGCGTGTGGAACGAGTCGAGTGCCAAATACTCCGGACATCACCACCGCGGTATCATTGAGTAAAGTCCATTACGTTGATATCGTGTAAGTGTCCGTATAAATAAATAAATAATACGGAATTTCATATTATTATCACCGTAGTGTTGTCGTGACGTATATCTGCACACATTGTTGACCGTAGGTACTATTATGATCGTACATTACAATAATATTATCGTCGTGTGCGGTATCGTGTACAAAATGCGACGATTTTACGACAAAATATAACGTTAGTAATAATAGTACAATAATAATAATACAAGTGCACGGAAATCGGAATAAATTACAATAATAATTATAAAAGAATATTATTAAATGGAATAATATGTAGATTGGAGGCGGTATGTAAAAATATGGACTTCAAACGCAGAACTCGCTGTTGACAATAATTATTGTACAATAGCTACGTCTTACATATTCGCTTATTTTGCTATGATTAAGTAAATAAATGCTGTTGACACAACGTTAAAAAAAAAAAAAAAAACATTTCATTCGGTGTTTGTCTTCTTTCGCTTTATGTTCCTTTAGCCTTGGAGTTCTTAGATTTTACAAGTTCCACACATTTCTTAACACCTAAATTGACATTCAATAACAAGATAAGTGTACTTTGCAAACTGTACAACACGACTTAAACAAGAGTAGAATTGTAACTGTGCATTTTTAGCAAAGCATGTTTTTTGTTATTTGATTTTTCCCCGGTTAAAAAAACATGTCGAGCTAGTTTTGTTGGACATTGTTAGATTACTCACCGATTTGAAGACCATTGAGTGCAAACTTTACTATTGACATTATAGAGCTCTTTTTCAAGTTTTGCGCTTCAATATCTATAATACAATTCAAGTATTCAACACCATAACTTTTAACTTGAGCATTTTTCCCAAATTAAAAATACATTGGTATTTTTTATTGATCACAATACCACTGGGATTTGTTCATATTTTTTTGAAAATTAAGTATGGAATTTACAAGAATTTTATTTTTTAAATGAGAATTGAGGATTTTGTCCTATTTTAGTTTCCCTCAATCCCTCCTAAAAAAAATAAAAGGTCGCAAAATGTTTGTATTCAAAATAATATTAAGTATATCGTAGTTTTACAATTGTATACCTACGAATATTACAAATTATTTTTTAAGATCCTTCCAATTGAAAAAGATTTTTATTTCAACATAATAACTAAAATTTTTAAAGAAAAATGTCCGCACAACAATCTCTCCCCCCCCCCCCAAAAAAAAAAAAATTATTTGATCAATTGGAAAAAGATTCGAATAGTTTTCAATTTTTTTACACAATAATAATAACGATGATTAGCGTTGATTAAATATACTGTATATTAGTTTCTATGCATGTGGAATCCACATTGTGTATACTGTGCCAAACCGCAGAGGGGAACTCGTTTGGGACCCCATAAATATACAGTCACGATTCGTGATTGCTAGTATAGGGACAAATACTAGAAAATAATATATACGACCCAAATGATATTTAAAAGAAAAATGGATCGGTATTTTCAATTTTGTGGTAACAAAAACAAACATTTTCAGGTCCAACGAACGGTCTCGGTTCGCTCTCGATTCGATAATATTATATATTATTATAACTAATATTATATATGTATTATTGTATTTCGTTGCGGTTAACGAGACCTGAAATGCAAAAAAAAAAAAACAAAACGCTAAAGTCCTCGTGCTTAATTATCCGTATTATTTAAATGGTCCAAACGGGGTAGGCCATTTGTCAACCGACATAATAACATGTTGCGTTGCATATCTACATACACACGGTAGTTATCAGTTACGCCCCTACGCACATATAATATATAATATTATACTATATAGTATATAGGTACAATTATGTATACGCATGTAGGTCAAATTATTCTGTTTTCGTAATTATTATTATTTTTTTTTTTCACCCTCGTATTGTTATTATAATACTTATCGTGTATGTATATATATTTATATGTTGTTTACGCGAAGACGAATATATATACATATAATATTAAAATATACAACGTGCGGCGATATACACGAATTCTGGTCTCCGGAGAGGATTAAATGTAAATACGCGTTTTGAATTCCTGGCTCACAACGAGAAAGTTATTGGTTTGACGTTTTTATTATTATCATTATTTTTTTGCAAACAATTTTTGTTGCTTTTATTATTATTATTATACGCTTCGGATATCCGGCTTGGCTGAGTTACCTATATGCGTACCACTGCACATGATCACGAAAACATCGAAGGGCAAACGACTTAACGTTTTGTTTGAAAGCGCATTGGATAACGCGTACTCCACTCATGGTATCGTCGAATTGAATTTCTAACTATTTCAACCGATTCCGACGTTGTCATCAAGACTGTGCGAATTGCGGATCCAGAGTTTAATTCTGAGGGGGTTCGGTGGTATCGGAAAATATCGATAGCTTTGAGTATTCTGTATTATACACAGATTTATATACTACACTATATATAAGGAACTCCTGTATGATTCACGTCATTGTCATCTATAGTGAAACTCAGCTGTGGACTGTCGCCATTTCGTCGGTTGGCAAACCATTTCATTCATTATACAAAATGTATTAGAAATAACATCGTTTTTAATGGTAAAATAAAATAACAAATGTAAAATGATTTATATAAAATATTTTAATTTCTTTTTAAAACGACAGGCTTAGAAATAATAAAATACAGTACAAGATAAATCATAACTAATCTTATTTGCCATATGAAATATCATACAATTGCCAATTAACCTTAAAGTTTCAATTCTTGGTGGGAGTTTGCTATCTATGTATAGTACTATATAGAAATCTGTGGTATTTTATTTTGTGTTTTAAATAAAACATTACAAACACAATTTGAAAATAGCCGTTTTATCTGTTTTCATTTCAATAATTTAATTTGTTGTTATGGATATTATTATTCCTAAACGGTAGTGAAATACACTAATTATTGTAATTTTTTTTTTTAAATATCAAGAGAATGTTGATGGCCTGAGGCAGGTGGGGGAATAGCCGACCCCCTGGATCCACCACTGTAAAGCCATGTAATTCATTAATTTTAACATCTTTTTTTTTAAACATGTACGATTTTGACGTTAAATTATTACATTTTAAAATATTTTATGGTTTCACTCAAATCGCCTGGATGAAAAAACACAAAACCTTATTAAAAAGAGAAATAATTTGATAAATTGAAAGGTTTAATAATTTATCATTGGATATAACGACCAATGATAATAATATATTATGTACGAATCCAAAAAATATATTTGAGATTTAGACCTACAGAATACGATGGTAAATTGAAGTCACGTCATTTATTTGAGAGTCAAGTGATTATTGTTTGGCCACATCTATATTTAAATATAAAAATTAAGGTAAAATATTTATAGGTAAAAGTGCAAATAAATTGATGTATAGAGGATGTTGGTAACTTAGATAGATATCAAAGAATCTTATTTAAAATTATTTTCAACAGATTGTGTGATAATAATGATAATATAATATTATTCGTTGCAGAGTGCGCTACATAATATTATATTTTTTATCACGTGAACATAAAAAAAAGTCAAAATATGTATGAATATCATTGAGTATTAAGTATTGTATTCTTAAACACCCCCGAGCTCGTGTCGTATCTTGAAACCGATTGGAAAGGGAATGCGATTAGGTCTCTGATGGTGGAACTTGTTTTCGTAAACTTTTCTCCGGGACTGTGTGGGCGATTATACGTAATCATACGACTTATAATATTACAATATAATATAGCTGCGAAATCATAGCATTGTTACAATGTGCATACATCACCACTCAGTCGAGTACGTAGCTATAACGTGCATGGACTTTTTTGACTAAAATTGTACCGTTTCCTTTTCAGTCGATTCGCCTCTCTGCTAAAACAAAAAGTGTAACATTTAATTTATGTTATACGTATGGAAAATTATTAAAATTACAAGTTCTATAAAATATGTATAGTAAAGAAAGTATATAGGTAAGTAGGGAAATAAATAGGTCATAATAATATATATAGGTAGGTACTTTATATCAATAATTATTAAATAATATAATATAGAGAATTATTATGAATATAATAAATAATAATAAATATATTATTTTGACATTGTTTTACATTTTGTATGATAATATAATATATTCTCATAATAGGTATATTAGCTTAGATTTATATAATAATATTATAAAAAAAAAAATGGTACAAGATCGATTGTGTTCAACCGTGTTCAGCTGTAGTCTGATTTTTGTTAGCGCTGGTTCACTACATTTTGAAGTAGTTGCTTGAAATTATCTTATTAACACTTTCCTATATGACGTGTAACGCGAAGTAAATAATTGTTGACTTGGTGGAAAAGTGAATCGGCTGTAAAGGTTAGAGTACCAATTTGGTCAAAAATTGAATCGGTCCAAAAAAAGGGGTACAATACTTTTGGTCAAAAGTGTCAATATTTCACACGAACTTTATTAGTAGATACATATCACAATACATTTTATTTCGTAACAAATAAATATTATTTTAGATTATATAGCATTTAATTTTTGGTTTACTTTCGTTCATTTATTTCGTCATAACATTATACAATTATAGTCTCCTAAGAACTTATGTACAACGGTCGTTTCGAGTTTTAACAACCCGTGGCGGCGTGCGTCGTCTATCTTTGTATCGAACCTCTTTTTAACGCACATGTCTTAGGAGAACGACACGAGTTTCTGCTCCGTCGCGTGGAAAATTTGAATTTTGCCGTCTTCGTGGTTTTTTTTTGCGTTGATAAAAATAATAATGATAACCTGAAAAAAAAACACGCAGATTTCTTTTCCACTCCACGTGTTTCGGACAAAAAGCCCACTCCGTTCCCGAAAAACGTCCTTATGGGAATGAGATCACCTACACGACGACGCGCAATAACAATATTGCTCGAACTTCTTTATGAGTGGCACCAAAATACGGTTTATAGAGTACCGCTCAATAATGCTTTCGTTGAAATATTATTACATAAAGGGTGGTGTCGGAGCCGGTGCGTTTTCAGTACATGTCTTAGAAGAAAAACTCTCTCGCCTCGTATTTTGGTCGGATTCCGTTAATTTATTTTTACATTATTTTAAAGAAGAGAATGTTTTTTTGCGGGCGAGTCCAAGCCCGGTTTTCAAAGTCACAATAATTATATGGAACCTCAAATATGTATTTGAATAATGCACAATATTTCTTATTTTTCAAACGTATTTTTTAAATTAATTAATTTAAATTAAAATTAAAATTCGGGCTTCAATCCGACCTTTATAAAGTTCTTATATTTCAGATAACAAGAAAAATTATCTAAATCCGACATATCATGTCACTGCGGGGAGGCGTGCGAGTATTTCCCGTGACATCATATTTGTTGATGTAATACACCGTATCAATCCCCCTCTATCATAAATAGGTGTCATGCAGTAGATCAGTGGCCAAGTATTATAATTAAGGTAATAAATTAAATTTAAAACATAATTTTCAAATTTTATAGAACTGCGGAAAGTTTGAAAAATCCAGCTTGGACACCCTTGAGATAATTCAATATATAAAAATATTGATTTTAACTTTTGGGCGAAAAAAAAATATTTCAAATCACAACTCACCCCATACGCGACCTAATCCCCCGATCCAACGAATAATAATTATTTATTTTGAAAAATGAGTACCTATACATATATCATACACCGACGGCGACGGTAAAAATCAACATTTTCTCGTTGTTTTTAACTTAATTATATCACGGGTATTTAAATCATCACGCGAGACCGTAAACAACGAATACATTTACGTGACACGTTTCTTTGTGTAAATATGTTTACATACATCACGGTTTAACCTCCACATGCGTATAATACGAATACAATCATAATAATAATAATAATAATAATAATAATAATATGCTAAATGCATTTAATAACGTTACAGCGGCGCACATATCGAGTATACATATTATAATAATAATACAATAACAACAACCAAAACAACAACGGTATTGTAATAATATATTATTATGTGCGTATTGTGTGTATAATATAATATTTATATTTTCACGCGTTTTGTCGTTATCTAAACACACGTGCGTTACACCGTTATTTATGTATAAATATTTTTATCTATACGAAAAACCGACGGATCGAATGTTTAATCGCCGAAAAAATATTACAAATTACGATTCATCATAATAATATTATAATGTTTTATTATTTCATCTTATAACCATGCCCATTATCGTTGTTTATTGTTCTCCTGCGCAGCGTCCTACACAGCGAAATCATTCCGTTGCTGCACAAATACTATAGCAGCTGTAATAATATTATTTCGATTTTCGATTCCGAACGTACGGATGAATATTATAGTATTGATTTTACGACGATGTGTGTTTCTATTATTTTCGTGTCTGAAGACATTTATTTCAGTAGAAATTATGCTCCGATGGCCGTCAACTTTGACGATGGTTTCTTGTGGCAAATATTTTCCTTTTGGTAGGACAAACACGAAAATGCTAATAGTAACTAATTTTTCAAATAACCTGAAAATAACGTATACAGATATTTATTCAAATGTTTATATATTATTAAATTAATCTTTTGCAGGCAAACGCACAGAATTCCATTGCTCAGAATCGATTTCATTTTTGGTATCATCGTATAGAGTGACACGCACGGTAAAACCTACTACACCGTCTCTAAGCTATGATGACTCTCTTTAGAATGAATTCAGATTACCGCTGTTAGCATTGTTAGTTGAGGTACGATGGTATGCGTTCGTTGATTCTATATCTGTCCCTTCAAAATTGGAATGACCATCAGGATTTCATAATCTTCCGTAGCGCTATTCGGTTTAGATAAACTTCATTGACTATAATATTAGGTATACGTATGTCCCAGCACTGTTCTGTTTTAAAACGTATAAGAACGCAGAAGACTTGAAATAATATTCAAACACGGGTTTCAGGCGGAAAACACTTTTATTGAGGTATAAAACAATCATAAGACAAATTACTAAATCAAAAAACACTTAGCCCGTACGTACCGTCGCTTTTCACGTAAAATGTATTTTCGTACTTACGTTCTCGCCGAATCACTCGGCGACAACTGCACCTCCTCGCGCCTGCGCGTACGGCGATGTTATAATAATATGTATAGCAAAATATTATTGTCATCTCCGCACATATTCCTCCGTTATCCTGACCTATCTTAACAATAGCCTGCTAACAATATTCCCACCTACATCATGTTATATACAGAGTGTCCCGCGAGGATTTACCCAATGCGATATCTCCTGAGATAATAAATATATCATAAATCTGTTTTTTTTTTTTTTTTTAACAGACAAATACTACACATATTTTACTTTTTAATTTAATAACATTTTTTCGTAAGAAGTTAAAAAAGTTATTGTTTTTATTTTTTATTTTCAAACCAATTGAAGATATAGCCATTTAATAGAGTTTATTTTTGTGAAAATGTTGACTTTTCAACATTTTGTTTTCATTTATATCATGATTTTTAATATTATTTTTAGTTTATAGTAAAACGGCAAAAAACCGGTTTTTGTCCGGGCGGCGTGGGAATAATGAATATCATCACGGGACACCCTGTATATAAATAATATTATATTGACAACTGTCCACAACAAATGGCACATCGTATACACAATGATTTATCGTTGAATTCAAATTTTAAACGTCCCTTTATGCAGTGCGCCAGTGCGTACTCAATAATGATGAACGAGAGTAACGCAGAGCGGTTACCTAATTTGTCCACCTTTTTTTTTTTTTAAATTAAAATTAAGTCTTTGTCATTTACACAAAATCATTAAAATTAGTATTGGATTACCGATACATATTATGATTACCGATCTTAATTGATCGGAGTTTTTTTATTTTATGATCTATAATGTGGTAACTGCAGCCAAGACACGTGATCAATTCATTGTCACTTGATCTTATTATATTATTTACTCGTCTTTTTAATATTATATAATTTCACACAGATTACATTAATCAGTTTAAATCATACAATAACAATCTTAACGAGAATAAACCGACTTCTTCCTTGGGACATCGGGTAGGTACTACTCAGTCGTGTACGAAATTCGTTATTTCATTTAAATTTTAACTTTAACCATATTGCACAAAGCCTAGTATGCATAAAATATAATATTATACAATATTCCTACCGACCTGCTTCTGGCTATTCTATAAACTTTGAACTAAATATTTAACTCGATCCAACAATATGTTATTATAAATAACGAACTGTACATAACGTTAGTTCGTTAAACACGACTGCATAATATTATATTAATTGTTAAAATTTGCTGAACACTCAACTTTAAAATGGCATGACGTGCATTGTAATTTTTAATATCAAAATGCGCTGATGACTTTCTTTTTTCAATATACACCAATAATATTTAAATATTAAATGCATTCATTCTAGTAGCATATTATTATTAAAAAAAAAAACCAGAATACATAAACTCAGTTTCGACCCAGCTTATTAATTTTTATTTTGGGGGGTGGGGCGGGGCTGACACAATAAATAGTTCAAGTTTGTCACTTGAAAGTACTCAGTAATATTATTAAAGTAACTCGCCTTAACTTATCATTTTCAACGATATAAAACCATTGCATGGTGAGAATAGGCCTTTATTGTTTATCGATAAGCAAAAAACCGTAATAAATCGTGAAAAAACTTTATATTATTTAATTTCCTCTCCGGTAGTCGTAAAAACAAAGCACACGGATGGATGAAAACTAAAAAATAATCCGATCGAACAGACTTTAATATGATGCCATTGGTGTATAATAATTGTATTTAGGTATTATTTTATAAATGATATAGTGCAGATATATTATAATAATATTATGCATTCAATCCGTAATTTTTTTTATTATTAATATTATACAGTATAGGTACGATATTATAATAGTATGTAAAAATAATTATATTTTCGATTAATAGCGTGTTGTCATTTATTTAGTGTTTTCCTATAAAAATGTTTATAATATTATATTCTGCAATTCGATCGTGTTTTAAAAATTACTGATATTTTTATAAATACATTAGTATACATTTACCATAGTGTATAGTGCTACAGACACAAATTGTATTATAATAATAACATTGTCGTGCAATATCGAAACTGTATCTATTATTTGTACTAATGATTTTTACATTATCACAACCAGCGCTTAATGCATATTTCGGAGATCAGAATCAAATATAAATTATCATTGCAACCAATGACAATTATGCTGTACTCGGTCAATTACAATTTTTTTTCTGCCGAATTGTAGTGGATTTTTTTTTTTAGTTTTTATTTTTTATTTAGTTCTATTTTATACGTCTATTATACGTTACTATATTATAATAATTCTGATTTATCACACACGTGTACCAACCTACCCAATATAAAAAACCTACAGTGCCCTCCCCACACCCAATGGCCTATGTTGCCGCGGGTTACCCAATAAAAAAAAAAAAAATTCTGATTTAATTTAAATGTTTTTAAAATCATCTCTATAATGTGTGATTTATTGAAATATTGTCTAATATTATGTCAATCAATTTATTTTAATCGAAATTCTTACATACATAAAAAGATTCGGAGGGTAAACATCAGACTATTATAATATTATTAAGTATCTTTTATGATATAATAATTGCTATTAAAGTATTTTTTGTACTATAAGTGATGCATTAGATTGAATTAAAAATTGCATTTTAAAATTACTTTGATGGAATATAAAATATTATTATACCTAATAATATAGTTTCAAATCATTATGAAAAATATTTTTCAATTACAAAAAAATAACTAAAATCCTTGTTATTCATTTATAACCTTAATAATTTCGTCTCAATTTGAACTCAAAATGTATTTAATGTTTTTTTTTTTACTTTACAAAATGTCTTCAGAAAAAAAACACACATCATTATAAAATCAATATATTCTTCGCTCAGCTCAAAATCTAATAGTCGTAAGCTCGGAGTACTTTTTGGCAATAATAGATCAGTAGTCGAGCTGCAGCATCATAATAATATTATATAAACGGTAGAGATGATTAAAAGCATATATTCTAATATCATTATTTTTTTTTTTTAATTTAATAATAATATAAATAAATAAACTTTAAATATGTCATAAACGATTTATTTATTAGTAATACAAATTGTCAATATCAGATATTTTAGCTTATACTCGAGTTACTGTAGTTGTATTGTATAATATGAAACTATTGGCATTATAATAGCTTTATACACATATTAATTGCAACGAATGAATGATTTTTCAACAGTAATAAAAATGACTGATTAAAATTAAAGTACCTATTATGAATAATGTTAAAGTAAATTTTAATTGCATTAAGTGTGTAACTAAATGCTGTATAAATTATTAAACTCAGAAATGGTAATATAATTGTGACGACTTCAACAAGTAACCGTATTTTAAGTTAGAGGAGGAGGAGGAGGAATACAACTACTGGCATAACGTCTTTGTAACTTTCTGAAATTAAAATCTTATTTTAGGCCGAAATTTCCTACGTAAATTTATTATAAATTTATAGAGTTCATGCAAATTACTTTTGAAAATTAAGTGAATGCGATTGACGTTTTCCGAGTGAACAGTAAGTTGCTATAAAATTCGATTACGAGAATTCAATAATACTCGCATGTGGGTCGGTACTATTATATTGCATTATGCTTGTACTACATTGTATTATATATTATTGCTAAATTAAGCGAGGACCTAAAGTGTAATATTATTTCTAGATTGACACCGTGCAACGACGCCGCGTACAGACAGAAGCTGCATTAAGCTCCCAACATAACTCGTAACTGAGGCACACAATTGAAAATATAATATTTCATTTGTGTTACGTATAGTTTCCCTCTCATTCTACTTTAATAATGCAATTGATTTTTTCCGACAAACCAAATGTTCTACGACTAAATTTACCATAATATAGAGGTACCTAAAATTTAAATTCATGGCCAGTTAACATCAGACGCGCAATATTATAATATTTGTATATTTTTTATACGGGGGTAGCTGGGGGGCCCTATGGACTGTGAGTATATTTCAGTACACAACTTTCAAAATTGTATATCTCGAAAGGGATATGGGCCAAAAACTAGGGGAATAAAAGCACAATCGAATGGCGTAAGTTTGGTTTTCAAATGTCGTGGTTGGCTAGCTAAGTAGGCTCCCTCCCCACACTTTTGAAGTTGAATTGAAAGAGATGGAAAGAGATTCAGTATAAACATTGGGATGAAAAGCACGAACCAGTACGAACGAAAGACGGACGATTGGAATTAACTCTGTTTTGAAATTCCAAAATGGGTAAGGGGGAGAGACATGGATCTACCGTATTCGGAAATACTGAACACACACATACGCGTGAATTTCGTTTAATATTGTGTACGCCTGCGTACCTGTACTACAAATAATACTTAGGATACAGATTTTTAGCTCTAAAAAATTACCAAATATGCCAAAACTATGCTTAAAAATACATTATCATAGATAACATTATTATCATATAGTACATCATTAGACAACTATATGTTATAATTTATAAGGAATATTTCGTATAAATAATTTGCTGTTTGTTGTTTTAAAATGTTCTTCTGTTGGGCTTGATGAAGTTAAATTCTTACATTTGAAACTTAAATACAATACAGAACAATGCATTTACAATAAACGTAGCATTCACTCATTTTTTACCTCGAAAATTACACTGCACCACGAGAAATTTTCTCATGTTTTCAAACGTTAGTCTGTAGATGGTTATTTGACAGTAATACACAGAAAGCTTCGTTCCACGTCAACGAAAGAATGTTGCGCGTACTTAAAGAACATCACCTTTTTTTTTTTATTAAAGAAGAACAATTTGTTGTTGAATAAGTTTTAATTAAATTACGTTTTTGGTTTTCTAAAAAAATCACATATAAGCAATATTATACACTTTTGGATTTAAATTTCTTAAATATCCTAAATAAAGTTTTCATATGACTCCATGAGTTCAGAATCCATGAACCATCAAAAAAAAAAAAACATGCCAACCGTAGTCTAATATTATAGCCCCTATTATAATATAATAATAACAATAACAATAATAATAATAATAATAATAATAATATATTTTCTGTGTTGTGTCCGATTCGCCTTTCACTGCAACGAGAACGCCTTTAAATCGAACGATTTGACTGCAGTGTAAGCGGCGATGCGTCCACGCGTGTGACGTTATAATAATATTACACGCGATGGATTACAATGACGGATGGATTGAAGTTTTCGTAAAATCCCATTAGAAAGCGTTTGACGTTGTTAAGGCAATCCTCAGCTATGTATACAATATATCATAATATAATAACGCTCGTTTGGCCGGAGAGAACCGTCCAAACTGCAACTGTAACGCAATTTTGTCGTCGAAATTTTTTGTGTTTTTTTTCGCATAGAGTGCGGAATCGTCGGAGACGGACCGTTTCAACATGTTGGTTTCGAAATGGATCTTTGACGTAAAGTCCTTCACCTAAAATAGATACAACATAATATAGTATTACTTACGCGCTTGCGAGTTTACCGTCGTGTGTGGTTATTGGATAGGTATATCAGCTATAGGTATAAGGTTGGTATATTTACGACCTTTGATGGGCTTTCCCGGCCGAATCGACCATGTGATGAAAATTCTCCGGCTTGTGCTAGCTATAGCGCCTTAGTTCGCCGCAGTACGGCCGACGGTTTTATTGACTACGGTTTCCGTACGATGAGTTAATTGCTCCTCGCCATGTCCAACGGTGGCCAATAAATCGTCTGGCGTGTGTCACTGCTGCAACGGTGCTTCTACAATCGCCACGACCAGACGGCTTTATTGAAATTTAAACGCTTCCGCGCGTTACTTAAAAATACACGACATTCGGTATAATATAATATTATATAGGTATACAGGGTCCTCCATCACCAACTCCCCCGGTTTTGAATCGACCGTTTTTTGTTTTGTCTCATACTCTCATTGTAAGCAACATTTTTGCATCGTTTTTGATATCAGTTATCACATCCCGTTTGATTGCTCGCAATCACGTTTTGGAACAATTAATGCGGTTAAGTCTCAGATTCATAGATCTTATAATATCTTATACTAATAGGGACCAGCAATGAGTACTCTTTTTGCTTACGCGTTTACTCAATTTTTATGGTAGTTTGTAGTATAAGTTATAAGTCCACTATTTTCTCCAATCACAAAATTTAAACATGTTAAACCTGATACAGTTGAAAACAAAATTAATTTTTAAAACAAAGGCCGTAAAAATAAAATAATAAAAAACCTTGAATATCTATTGACAAATCTCCGTTCAAAGGGATTACTTTATGACCAATGTGAAAGTTTATTAAGTGATACGTTTAAAAAGTTATAATTCTTAATGAATTTAGAAATAAAGGTAGAAAATCAGTAATAGTTGGCTGTCGCTTCAGTAATAAAATTAAATAATTTGCTACAACGTTTAACTATTACTCGGCTAAATCACCTAAGCATTGCAAGTAATAGTTTTATAGTCTTATTATTAATAGGGATAGGTATATTAGTTATGAAATTATATTATATTATTACCTATATAATAATATATACTATTTACCTATTTATTATAAATTTTAGGACTATTATGAAACTACCTAGTTGAAATCATGTTACCGAGACACCTGTAGTATACATATAATAATATTATTATTTACGACTTACGTTTCAAATAATTGTTTTCTGTGCGTCGTCGGAGAACAGTCTGTACAATGTACATTGTGAGTACTTATGTAAAGTGTTGAATAAAATATGATCTTATGACGCGTTTGACTACACTGTATAGCGTTTTGGTTACCTATTGCTATGGAACTCGGATGGCAAATCCGTGACACGCAAAAATAATAGTACTTAATCTATTTTTAATAATAAATAATAAGATAACAATTTTTATTATTTATATATATATCATATTCTTCATAACTTAATGAAACGCAGGAAACGAAAAAAATCAGTTAATATAGTTGACACGTAACGTTTGAACAATTTGCCATCCTTTTGCTACCATAGTATTATAGTCAAGTATACCTAGAATCGGTACTTAGCAGTTGTTCGCGTATGGAATAACTGAAAAAATTTCTTCATGTAAAATTAATTCGTCAAAAGTGCTCAGACGTCACCAGACTCTCTCCCTATACATGTTGCAACGTTTCGAAAGTTTTACGACCGGTATTTAAATGCAATTGATTTTTTAAGAGGATTACTTGACGACGGGTGACTTCTTTTAGACTTTTATTTGTTCAACCATAATATTTTATTGTTATTATTAAGCACACCGTTTGTCGTGACGGGTCTCCAGTGTAAACAAAAAAATATTTTCTTTTTTAGTTTCTAAAGAAACAAAATAATATACAAAATTGACAGTGAAATGTTCGATTGCGCGGCAACAAATTTTCGGTGACGACAGTTTGTTAAGCAGTCAAATTCTTTTTCTTTTCGTCGGGGCACACTACAATAGCGAATAGTTGTAACTCATAAGAACGTTAGTCGTAAAACGACCGATGAAAGTATATAAAAACCGATAAAAACTATAATAAATCCGTCGCAGTTCACAGTGAACATTACGACGGGTTCTGTTTATTAGGTTATTTTATACATTGGTAATACTATATAATATTGTGTGCGGATTTGTTTCGTAAGGGTTCCAGTGAATGACATGCTCTATAATATCACACACTACAATTGAATCGATTCATCGCAATTTTTGTGATTTAAAAAAAGAAACTCGCCGTACTCGCGCTATGTACTGTACGTATACGCATTGGCAATCGTTTCCGTCGTCTAAAAGATGGATTTTCGAGCTTATCGAATCACTTCTGGATGTATAATGTGTACACTATAGTTGGCAGAACCGAGTATGAAATTCGAATGTCTCGACTATCTGGATTTTGATAAAAATCAAATCGGGATTTCATACGGGTTAAGAATAATTATAATACCTACTTTATTTTATTATTGTTTATAGTATTTAGTTAGTATTGTGTTTTACTCACACTATGAATAACAAAATTAAAATAATTCATAAATATAATATTTAAATGATTTCAGTAAATATTATTTTGTTAAATTGTGATATAAATTGTTAATGTTTGTATTCCTTATAGCCCCATAGGTAATAATATACAAAATGTTGTATCGAATAAATTGTCACAAATAAATCAAATAATGAACTTTTAAATAATTTTATAAACTTCAATTTAATATAAAATGTTATTGCACGGCCTTCTACTTCAATAAATTACATTTAAAATACCTTTGATCTTCTTACGGTCTCGATTTTCCATATTATATGAATGATAGTCTCTCTTTCAATAATGTAATTATAGTAAAAAGCTGTTCTCCATTTCATTCTTAATTTTGGAATTAAAACCTTAAATTAAATGAGCTCTATGTTATTTCTGTTTTTTTTTTTTACTTTTTTGCTTTTAAACATTGATTTTATCGTATTGGCCGAGATCCAATAATAGTAACAACTCTGTTATCTCATTAAAATATAACACACGATTATGTTATAAACATTGTTTTCTTTTTTCAACCAAATTTTAGATTGTATATAAATGTATAACATTATTGCATTATTATTATTGTCCATTGAGTTGCCAAACATTGAATAATTTAATCGTGGATGAAGAAAAATTATTTTGAAATCCCGATGATTCCTGCGACGTATATTTATTGTTGGTACCCACGTATATTATTTTACAGCATAATATCGAACCACGTATACCAGATCATACCACGGATTGGGCTTTTCGTCTCCGACATATGCCTATACTATTACAATATTACATTATTATTTCATATACTCATATACTTACTATCGCGTCGTACCGAGTTCACCCTGTATGTATAATACATGGGAGTCTCCTCCCCCCCCCCCCCGTGGACGACTCCACGCCGTCGAGCCCTTGCCAAAGGGTAATTTAAATGTCACCCTCGAGAAAATGGAAACCGATGGCCCGCGATGCGCGAGTGCATATACTCGGTCTATGTGCCCCTTAAGTCTGTCCGATTTTATTGCCACGAGCTCGCGGCGGTAAATTATTATCTGCGTCCCTCTGCGATACATCCGCGGTCTCCGCTACCGACCGTAATTTGATTATTTCGTAGTGCGTACACGCGTTTCGTAATACGGTCCTGGGGGAGGGGGGTGAAAACGAGACGAACGAAATGCAAGGCACAACACAACGCACCAGCACCAGCAGCTGTGTGTTATTGAGATTATACATAATATAACATTAATAATATTATATAATAATAATAATATATGATTAAACGGTATTATTATAATATTATGTACAGAATAATATTGTTATAGGACTCGATTTTCGGAACAAACCGACTGAAATTAAACGCTTCAATCTGCCGTTTCGCCATTTACGTTATTCGTACACACATTATTCGTATTATGTTGAGTGTGGGTACACCTAACCCCCTCCCCAGGAGGTTTCGATGAAAATAAGGGTTTACGCGGCGGTGAGCTTGACTGCGATTATGTGTTACGGTTTTATTAACTTGACGATACGATTCTTATGCGCACAACTTAATAATATAGTACACATACATATAATACTATACTATACGTCATATAGCTGTGTTCGACTGGTAAAATAAAATAAAAATGAACAATAATTATTATACTTGGTTACATAAGTAATCGGCTTAGGTGGTGTATTTTAAAATATGGCACTTGTTATTACTGTTAGTATATAGTAGTGTTTATATGGCATATCGGCATGTAATCATCAAAAATATAAAAAAAACCACCCCTGAGGTACAAACTATACTCTCTAAAGAAACAAACATTCCTGGTATCCTTAAAAAGGACGCCTTACATTTTTGTCATGACCGATTTGAGTAACTTTTTAGTGTACAACCAAACACACTGACCCCCCCCCCCCCCTCCGGACCACATTACATAATATTATGTTATGTATACATTATTTCGTACAACGTATACCGAAAAACGCTGATGCACGAACGACCCGAAATCGTTCGGTTTTTGTTTGGCGTCGAAAACAGGCAGGCGTGACGTACAATATTTATAACGCCCTCAGTCGTACACAAGAGAAATATAATATTAATATCAAACTGAATATTATGATACTATATGATTAGAGGCGCGGAACAAGCATATAATATATATTTATATTATTATAAATTAGACCTATATGTGTACCGCGGGTATAGCTAAAATAACGCCACTCGGTGTTTTCGGGCTATAATATACATCGAAATACAACACATACCATGCCGTTGATAAAAAATTACCATCCGCACAAAAGAGAAACAATGTCATAAAATTGCGTACATGTCATACACAAAAAAAAAAAAAATTGCCGGTTTGGAATCCGTTCAAATATTCTGTGATTCAAACATGACAATTTATTTTACCAAATAATAATAATAGTTATAATTTATAATTATATATTATCAATGTACCCGGCTTATTCTATGTATCTAGTATGTCAGTAGGTATGTGTAGAACTAATGCAGTTCGTACGTTCGGAATAATATTCAACATAATATTATGATGTGAAATTACTCGCATAGTATGAGTACTGATCAACATCGAAAACAAAGGCGCAGCAATCGGTACAATGTGAGGTATGCGATCGCTATAATGAGGTATTTCACTAGTTTAGTATTTGTAATATTATTATGTTAACGTGGAACCATCGAAATCACGAAAGCACACATTGATTAACGCCATAAAGATTAAACGAAAATGTCTATAATATATAAATTATAGTACAGTTAATTGGTTTACTGAAATTACTGAGCTGACCTATTTACTACCTATATTCAAAGAATTATTTTGAATATAAACACTTGTTTTTTTGAAAAGTATTAATATTTTATGTATAATTTGTAAATATTTATTTTACATAATTTTAATTCGTAATATTTTTCATTTCTCCATTTTTGACATTTTCGGAGGACAGGATATATTTTTTATTTGTTATTTTAAAGCCACTAACTAGCCGAAAACTATTTTTCTAATAGTTTAAAGTTTAAAGTGTAAACATCTTATAAATATTACTCTTTTAAAATTCGATTTTAATAAATTTCAATCCTCAGAGAGATATTCTGCTTTGGAATATGAAATCAAAAATAATAATATAGTCTCATTAAAAAAACGTTAGTTTATAATGATTCCAAATTGCGTTTAAAGAAAATATCAAAATAACTATTCAAAATATTTGACCCATTAATAATTATGATGCAGTTTACTAATTAATCATAATTTGTGTTAGGCTTTCTAGGTAGTTAGATTTTTTAGTGTTAAGTTACTGTATTAATCACCTCAGTTAAATTATTTAAACTAATGATATATATTTTATAAATGTTTAAGTGTATACATATTTTGCCAAAATTCTGTTATTGGCGTTAAATATTTAAATAAGTTTTTCTAAAAATGTTATTAACACTTTTCGAGAAAATGAGTGTTTAACTAGAATCATTTTAAATAATAAATCTAAACGAATATTTAGTTGTAATTAATAAACGTCGAACATTTTTTTATAACGTTATATTAAACGTATTAATGTATATTATGAACTCGGAAGTTATAATTTTTTAAATGAGTTACATTTTGAGATTTTTCAAAACAATTCGGACAGTTAATATCTATTCAAATGGATTTATAACGCGGAAACTTTTCCCAAAAAGGAAGCTTAAATTTCAATGCAAATTCATCACTTTTATTTTAATCCTCTCAATACTTAGTAATTTCTTTTGTAAGCAGAATAATATGGTAATTAATAAATATTTGTAAGTTCGGGCAATTCATTCATTCACAAAAGTTGATATCATAGCTTACTTCTTCAAATGAAACCGGCTGTTTTGTCATTTACAAGATGTTGACCCTGCCAATAAAGTGTGTATGATTTCAGATTTGTAAGTATTCGTAAACAGAAATTCAAAATTGGATAGATACCTCTCCCTACATTTTGCCGAGAAATGATGTTGTCGGTGCTTCGTAGAGCTTTTTGAACTTGGTCTATGAGAAAATGTTTTTCACAGTTTGTCAACATAAATTGAAATTGTTTTAACGTGACCATCGAGTTTAAAATACAATGATCTGATGATATGTCAACAATTCCGAATAATTATTATTGTTTATACGTATAAGAAATGTACACCTGTTTAATATTAAAATAATTATTATACCGGCGTAGAATAAATTAAAAATAACGATATTCGCACTTAACCGCATCAGTATGAATCTAGTCGCGTTCCCAATGTTTTCAAAGACTATTTTTTTTTTATTCGTTCTACTTCAATCAAACACTCATCGTGAAAGAGCCACACCTTCTGTCGAAATGCTGGCTCACTGCCTTTTTATGTCATACAAATCGGCAGCAGAATTCTACGAAATATCATTTCATTTGAAGACTAACTACGCGTGTGCGGTCGAATAATATTTTATGCACACGGTTTGGCGCGCCGGATGAGTTAAGCCTCGAACGTCTCAGAGCACACGTCATTGTCAGACAAGTCGTGTCTACTTCAGTGGAAACGGGTGTAAGTATAGAAACAAAAAATGGAAAAATGAACAGAATCATTTCGCTTTCACGAATACGCGTTTCTATACGTACAGTATAATATTATGTATAGTGCGTTACATATGACTGACATATATCATGTGGTGGTCAGGTTCGATTCTACATATTTTATGGCAGGCGACTATAATATATGATCAATAGGTGTCTGGTATATACTAACTGTATTTTACGTATTGCGTATATGCGTCAACCATTACTTGCCTTTTCACGTTTCGACGTCTTAAATATTATGTACAACATAGAAAAAACGGTTTTGCGCGGGACAACTTTTATCTTTCTGTGTTTGTAGTAGTGTCTTCTGAATGATGGCTTTCTGAACATAATATAGGTTAGAAAATTATCTATGCAACAGCGTGCTTATATTTTAGATAACATAAATACAATAAAAGTTATTTGCTTCTAAACATTTCGGTTTTTTTTATTTGCTTATAAAAAATGATTGGATAGTGCTATTAAAAAAAAAGGCACGCTGTTGCACAGATAAAGTTCTTTTTTACGTGTTGTGAAAATTTGGTAGTTATACAACGAATATTGTGCGAGAAAAGTTGTCCCGCGCAAAACAGTTTTTGCTATGTTGTACATTTGTGAGACGGAGACGACACATACGGGTGTGACGTCCTCTTAATAATAAATTACGATTATTGGTATTTTAAATTGTAAGTCCGTTAACTTCAACTTTCGAGGCCTCCGCGGATCGAAGTTAGGGGGGCCGTGGTTGTATTTTACCGGACGTCTAAGCCGCGGGCAGTCTTTTTTGACGCGGACGACACACACAGGACGTATAAATAATGTTCTACATAAAAATAATATAAGTGTTGAATAAAGTATTTATTATATTATAAAATAAGAATTGGTTGAGGAAATTTGTGTCCATATTATTACAAACATATGTGCACAATATTAAAATAAATCATGAACATAAACATGTGCCGAAAGCGGAAAACTTGCATAAGCATAAATGAAAAAAGGGGTCTCCACTCTCCAATTCAGTATTGCAGCCAGGGGTCCCGTGGCCAAATAATTAAATCGTGTAATAATATTGAAATGCAAAACATTATTAATATAAATCAGGTTTCAAATGAAAATTCCGTTTATTCGCCATATTTATCCGTTTGTTTCGTCGTTTGGCTTTCGTAAGCATAGCAAATATTATATTTTATAAATTTGTTGACATACGTTGATTGATATTACGACGTGTCGTGGGTATTTCGACAGATTAATCACGATCATCGGTCACTGCCGATCGTCAATAATAATATAATATATTATTTTGATCTCACGTTTATAAAGTATTTCGAACGGTGTTCGGGCAGTGGACAATATTTTCGCACACCTCGATTTCGACAATAATAACAGTATCGTTATTGTTCCGCGATCGAGTGTTGCGTGTTATTAATTATTATTGTTCACCGCGGACTTTTCCAACAAATCGAAATCTCTCGAATCGTTCTTTTCGCCCGGATGAGTGCCCATCGGAGTCGCGGCGGGGTTAGGACGACAACAATCGATTGGCATTCAAACGGGGGTAGGTATTAATATTATTATAATATTATACGGTCTTGCGCGAATATTCAATTAATTTTCGCGTCGAAATGAACCGACGACGGTCTAGTGTGCAGCACACACACACACACACACGCACAGGGCACGGCGTGTGCCGGTATAATAATATTATTATTATTATTATTATTATTATTATGTGTGCGTGTGAGCTCGCTCGAGCGTGTGTGTTTTTGATAGACCAGCTTCTTCGACTTTATATTATAATATTTGTGCGCGACGACGACGGTGCTCTGCAAACACGTGATATTAAAACACACGAATATCGCGTAGTTTATTATATTGTTGTATTAACGCGACGATAAGAAAATCAATTATCTGCACTACCGAACGCACGTATCGCCGGTTCGCACATTTATATATATATTATGCGTACAGCTCGGTGCAAACACACACACACACGGTTGAGCCAACAGCGGTGTTTTACGGTGCGTGTAGGTACCCACACTCGAATTCACTCGAAATAATCATTATCGTGATATTATTACCGTGCCGTAGGTTTTTCGTTAATTGAATATATTATTATTATGGAGGCGGGGGCGGGACGCTCTATATCGGAGCTGTATCGCTAAACAATCATGCGAGCGTTTGCCGCCGCCGGGTCGTTATCTAATCGCGACCACACTCGGCGGCGGCGGCGGCTGAGACAAATAATAATAAACGCGACAAAAATTTAAAACGGTCCACGAGCATAATGATAATAACAATAATAGTATGGGGAATTGTAATAACGCGGAATAATTATAATCATCGCCGACGGTTTACGCCGCGCACAAAGAACCTTGTCGTGTAACGAAACGCGGTTTGGAAAGGTGATAATATCCTTTAATAAAATATCATACAATATCAGCACCGGCACCGTAAACATACCTATATATGCGGCGGCGGCGAGGTTAATAGGATTAATAATGATAACAATAATTCGTATTGTGCCGCGCGTCGTTATAATATAATATAATATCGGCGGAGAAAGTTCTCCACCGGAATAGCTGCATCATAGGACTTATCCGAACAAAAGGTTATTGTATCGGCTTGCGCACACATTGCGAACAAAGACGCGGCCGACAGTGTCCGTTTGCAAATAATCCTTTTTTGGAACGGTTTGATAAAAAGGATAATGCGTCCGTTGGTGGTGACGGTATAGTGACGGTAGTTGTAGTAATGGTGTCGGTTGCGCCGTGGCACGCTCAAGTTGGCTGACTTTCCGTTTTTAATTACTTATATTATTATTATTATTATTAAATATATGTATATAATATTTCAAGTATCAATCGCCCCCACTCGGCCTTGGCAGACGAATTTGCACGCGACGTGAAGAGTGTTGGAACGGGTATAGTTGATTAATGACGTATATTATATTATTATATCTATGCGGAGGAAAATCCTCTGTGAGATATTATGAACAAAACGAAAACGGACTTCTCCGACGGTGTTGTGTGTGTGTGGGTGGGGCAGGGAAACGGAGGTAATTAAACGATTTCCCTCTTCGATTCAATTATTAAAAGCCGCCGTTGCGCCTCTCTTCTTCGAATGGTTTTAAATGCAATTTCGTATATATATATATATCGGAATCAAATCCGATATTTATTTTTTTTTCGTAATAATAAATTATTGCGCACACTGATAATTAACGGAGACGAATATTTGCAAAAGGGGAGCTTAGAAATCCTTTTTACGGAGAAACGCACGTGCTGATCGTATTATTATAATAATTTATACTTTGTCGGGCAATTATTATTGTTCAAAAGGTATAAAATGTTTTCCGGCAAATGTTATATTATATACATTCATATATATATGTATAATGTATATATCGTCCCCGTTCATGCAAAACACACGAAGTCCAAAAATCGATTTCCATTATGCTTATTATAATTATATAGGATTCAGTTAAAAAATATCTAAAATATGCTATATTCAACCAAGTCCCAATATCATTTAAATATGTTAAATAGACAATTAAATATGTCAACAACGTCCATTTGATAGTTTTCTAAATCGTGTGTCTAGACGTGTGGACTTGATGAGTTATGCATGAGCCGTTGGTAATTCATAGAATTTAAGTAAACCAACATGCAAAATAGATTAAGTCCATTTTCAATCTATAAAATATTATTATTTCAACCATTATTGGACAGTTTAAATTAAATTGATTAGGTTTTATCATTGATTATAAATATTTTTAAAACATATTATATATAATAATTAAAAAATAAAAATAAAAAAAATATTTAACAATATAATGATAATATTATTAGAATAACACAAATGGTATGGAAATTAATTGATTTTGATAAATTTAGGTTGACCAGATCAACAATTATACATATATAGAAAACACACTAAGACCATGTAAACTATGCAAAAGTCACCAAGTCCAATTTAGTAATTTGTATTTTAATTATAATACGAATTATACATTTAACAGTGTCATATTATTATTTATGACCATTCGTAAATATCTACTTTGTTCAAAATAAAATCAATTAAAACTAGCAAAATCAAAATTTCATTACATTTAACATAGGTACTTTTAAAGTTTGAAAAATTAACAAATTCGATTTTTTCGTAAATCAAGTCTTTGGACTTAGTACCGTGCTTTGCATGAATGAGGACGACATATACAAATGGAGATTATATTCTACTATATTATATACAATATACATACACAATATGTTATGTGTTTGACGCGTATAGTTTACACAAAATATTAAGCGCGTAATGCTCATTTAAGTTCAGACGGCTATTCTGCAGATTTGTGTGTTTTTAACTTTCGTCAGCGTTTTCTTTTATTAATTATCGGTTTCGAATATAATATACCATGGTCCGACCCGTGTCTGACAATGGAAATTATAATAATTTAATCAACTCGAGCATTCACGAAACTTTTGCATGTCCTAGTAGTGTAGTCACTAAAATGATTCTCGTACATAATATATATGCCCGAATTCCAATATTTTATTGTTGTTAATTATATCATATTATGTAATGCACACATAATGCGGTAGAGAGATGTGTTCTTATGAGAAAAACGTAATCGAACTAAATTACGGTATTTTGGTCGCTCCAGTCTTATCGTCATCCGGTATATTATAATGCATAGTTTTATTTTCAAACGCACAGACGCATGTAAATAAGTTTCCTTTTAGTCACTCAAAACCATATTTTATGATTTCGACCGACGAAACTGTGGGGGAATTAGGATTGTGATTTTGATTCATTATTAGCTTAACTAGATTTTTAGATTGTATTGAATAGTTATTCTAAATACAATCTTTACTGAAATGTCATTAAACGTTAATATCATAATATGTTTTAATTTTTTATTACAATGTAATATTAAAAAATGATTTCGTTGTAGTTCAAAACGCGTCATGATAACGAACCTAAGACCCGCGTATCAATTAAACCTACAACGAATGAGACTAGATATAGTATAAAATATAATAATGTATTTTAAAAACGATCTATAGATTATAATATCTCCGTATTACCGTTTGTCTCTATAATCATAAACGTTCATAGGGAACATTTTTAGTTTATTTGACTGTCCGCGCATGCGCACATTTTAAGGTATAACCGTGGTCGTACATCTGTTTCCGTGTAACTTCTCTGGAAAGTGATAATACTATTTTGATATTTATATCACGTGTCTAAATCTAGACAAAATCCACTAGAAGAACATTGGTTTTTTTTTTTTTTTATAACAAACGCAGCTAAACCGTTTTGCTCTTGATTTGTCCGCATAAAAGTTATGTCAGATATTATATAACATGAGTGTATTATATACGGTACAACGGCACTGCCTTTCATTAATAATATCGTTAGAACCATTTATCGGTGATTTATTATTATTGTTATTATATAACGTTAAACGCTCGTGCTAACCAGATATCGAATCGATTGTTTTGATGTATTATATATTAAAACGACGAGCACGCAATCATTTGTCATTAACGCACGTTGCTCGCACACATTTTTTTCACTATTTCACACACACGCACAAAATTTACTCGTTAACTCGATTTAAATATATCGTCACGTTGGGGACGTTTGTTTATATTTTATATATATATATATATATATATATATAAAAAAAAAAAAAAACGTTTTGCCACCGAGGGTTTAAAAAAATATGTTTTCGGGGCTGTATCTGTTTACGGCGTATTTCACGCGATGTGACGGAAAGAAAAATCAGCCCGTCACATGCTCGTACCAGCGGAAGTTCGAAATAACCTGAAATTCAACTGCAGTGCATGTGCCATCGAAGTCAGAGAATTAAACGTACTGGATTAATCACAATATGTTCGCCCCACAAATAACTTTTTTTATAATTCGTTGAAATCGCATTTTTTTTTTTTTATATGGAAGGTCTGCACGGTTATTTGAAAGCGACGTCGTTTAATTTAACACTAATAAAGCGTTATGTGAAACACGTGAGCGATTGATGTATTTAATACTCAATATTATGTTATTTTAGGAGATGCTATTTAGGAGTTATCGGGTGGCCAGAAACATAATTATCTAATATTAGAATATGTTTGACTCGCGTATGTGTATAAAATTATAATGTATATTATTTGAATACGCGCTTGGGATTTTGAGCCCTTTTTTGCTGTTTTTGCCAGATATATATACGACGGACTGAATATTATGGTTCGGCGTGACATTGTCATAGGTAGCCTAACCATTATGGTGGTTAGGAGGGTGGTGACGTTTGTGTTCGGACATATTATGACGTTCAGTGTCGATTCCGACCACTATTTTTAGGTAAGGTTGGAATAATAATTATATGAAAGTCTGCTGCTGTACGGTAATTTAAAAAATTTAATATGTTTTTCGCTCGACGGGTTTTCGAGAAATATTGACTTTTGCACGGGTTCAAGCCAATTGGGACGCAAAAATTAAAATTAAATATTTACAGACGATTTCACTCGCGGGTCAGAAATTTGTACATAATTATATTATATAAACATGTTTAAATGTATTGGTTTTAAATTTGAAACAGCTAGCAGGAGTTTTGAATAATGAAAAGCATAATATATAAATATTATATATTTTAGTAACGTTATAACTGTGTTGAAAGTGAAGTAGGTACGACCAAAACAATAACGCTATTGCACGGTGTTCTAAAAGCTTATGTCCATTATAAATACTCTGCATATAAAATCAGTAACACTGTTTGTGAAAACTTATACTACAGTTCTAGGCATTCGCGTTTCTGCACGATAAAACAACTACTTCAATCGCGTTTTAACGGTGTTGCCAAAAATCATTATTTACTATTTACGACATAATTTTGATTAACGTTTAACGCAAATGTTTTACTGAGCATTTGTAACGCCAAGTCCAAGTCGAACATAAAGTTTTTTAGTTTGAAAATCTATATTTCACTACACTGCAATATATTACAAGAACGCAATACATAATATGTATATATATTGCTTACAACGCGTAGACTACAAGCAGACGCCATATACGATGATAACTTGGGAATAAAGCCAAAATAGTACTCTCAGATCGTTCTATTTTTCGAGTACAAATCGAAAATGTAGAAGTGAATCGGTAAAGAGATACAGATACAGATAAAATCCAATATTTAATTATGACAAATTAACGATAATACTGAGCAAATAATATTATAACATTAATGTGTTTGTAACACGGCGCATTGTATATGCAATTCTGTTACAAAAAAAAATTGTGCGTGAATGACGTATTCGCAGTGTGCAATACTAATCGAAATGATAGTTCGTGGGTACCGTGTGTTAGGGTTTTCGAAAAAGAGGTTATATCGTCCCTCAGGGGATTTAAAAATAAAAACACGTAATATCACACACGTGATAGAATAATGCAAAAAAAAAAAAATCATTTTAATTAAAAATAAATGTTTTTGAGGGTGATAAAATATAATTGTAATTGACAGTGGGGCATAATACTATTGTGTTCTTCCGAATATTTATAATATTTATACATAACTATTTAATATTATATTTGATATTTAAAAAAAAGTGGCGACAAGTGACGTTATGTGGTGCCATTATCAATACTTCACCAAAATACAAAAGGGGTTGTGCCACCTTAACGTCACCGTCTACTTCTCCGTCAACATAATATTATTTCAGTTTGTCAATGTATTATTATTATTATTATTATTGATTCTCCAATTCCTATACTCTGTTCCAAGTAAGAAACCTTGTCGGCGGCGACCAGTTTTCGATATTGGCAGTTGGGCAACACCCCCTTTCGCACCCTCAACACACCCGAGACAGCTATCCTGGTATCGGCCGTGATAAAACCTAACCAAATAGGTCCAACCCTCACAAATTATTGAAATTGCAATACCTACCTATAGGTTGTGTATAATAAATATAAAATATAATAGTAAAGAATTATCAAATACATATTATATAATTTCATACTGACAACAGTTTTGTTGAATTTTATTTCCGTCGAGTGCTTATGTAAATACCGCATTGGTAGTTAACTATGAGTTTTTTTCACATTTTTGTTCGACTTTTATGGTATAAATTCTAATAATATACAGTGTACTCAATGTAACTCGAACCTTGATAACTCGAAATTCTCGACATCTCGAACCAATAAAATTCCCCTTAAAATAACAATAACACATTAAGATTTTTATAACTCGAAATTTTTATTAAGTCGAATTTTTTTTCGCCGTCAGTTTCGAGTTACACTGTACATTGAAAATTTAATTCAATTTAACACGAGCTGCGGCGTATGAAATCGAAATAAAATGTATAATATTACATTGTAGGGCAAGGCAGTTAATCACTGCTTATATTGTACACGCTGGCGCACAGTGGGATGAAACACGAATTTAGCGTGCCAAAATTATCATTTTTAAACTGAAAAATTATTGGTTTTTTTTATCAATAATTTATTGTTACAATAATCTGACGCTTAAACCAGAATTTAAAAATAATTAATTAACATACACCTGACTTACAGCTGTTTGTATAAAATATATTATACATTATTTGATTGACATTTTCAAACTTTTATACATTTTTATATTATTTAATTTTCACACTTCAACGATAAAAATAGAATTTTTTTTTACACAGTCATTACATTGTATACCTACACGTAACAACAACATATTATTTTTTATTTTATATAATTTTATGTTGACATTTTAAGTGTTATAGTGGTTTTTGAACTTTGAGGAGTGATACTTAAATTTACGCATTTTTACCAACTATTCAATAGATACATATTGTAAAGGAAATTGATAGCTGTTCGAAAATATAAACATTTCTTGCTTTCAGTTTCAATAGTAATTTACAAAAAAGGTTTTCTTTATAAATATGACGTATTACTGTAAAAACCACGTTTTTTATATTATTTAGTTTTCTCACTTGGAACGATAAAATTTTATTTTTTATTTATACAATTGTTATATTATTGTCTTAAATGTAATAATGGAATATTATTAATTTAGTTAATTATTTTTTATTTATTTTTTTGTATTTGTTATACCTATCATGTTGTTTAAATATTAAGTGTTTTAATGATTTCAGAACTTTGGAAAATAGATACTGAAATTTACGCTGTTTCACTAACTATTCAATATTGTAAAAGAAATTGATAGCTGTTTGAAAATATAAACATGTGTTGCATTCAGTTTCAACAGTAATTTACAAAAATGGTTTTCTTTATAAAAAATATGGTAGAAAATACAAAATAATTAACTAAATTAATAATATTCCATTATTACATTTCAGACAATTATAGAACAATTGTATAAATAAAAAATAAATTTTTATCGTTTCAAGTGAGGAAACTAAATAATATAATAAACGTGGTTTTTACAGTAATAAGTCATATTTATAAATAAAACCTTTTTTGTAAATTACTATTGAAACTGAAAGCAAAAAATGTTTATATTTTCAAACAGCTATCAATTTCCTTTACAATATGTATGTATTGAATAGTTATACCTACAGTAGGTATACAATGTAATGACTGTGTAAAAAAAAATTCTATTTTTATCGTTGAAGTGTGAAAATTAAATAATATAAAAATGTATAAAAGTTTGAAAATGTCAATCAAATAATGTATAATATATTTTATACAAACAGCTGTAAGTCAGGTGTATGTTAGTTAATTCTTTTGAAATTCTGGTTTAAGCGTCAGATTATTGTAACAATAAATTATTGATAAAAAAACCAAAAATTTTTTAGTTTAAAAAATGGTACTTTTGGCACGCTAAATTCGTGTTTCATACCACTGGGTGACGGCCCCATTCGGTGGCATCAACGAATCGTTTTAAATTTTCGGGATCAGAAACTCACCGTAATTAAAATAAAATAAATGTTTAAGTTCTACGCGCTCACGTAAACGTCCCGAGGAGAACGATCGATCACCGTAAACGGTGGGAAGTTTGCCGACCGTAGCGTGATCGAGCGTGTAAATCATAAAAGCGGGAAAAAAATAATAAAAAAACACAACAAAAATAACGCTACGAAAATATTATTATAATAATAATATTATGTGCGATAGTCATATAATGCGATACAGCCGGCGGCGTACGAAAACCTTATCAATGCGCTTATCTGTCGGGCTATTTTTTTATTTTTTTTTTATTATTTTACATTATTCATGTGCACGTCACGGCTTAACGAAATATTTTTATTTCCGGTTTCGGTTATGAACGGAAAGCAATAGGATATAGAGCAAAATAAATTGTCGTCGCCGCCGTTTTTACTATTGCAGATCACGTCTGGAATACTCGGCTATTTTCCAAACGCGAGCGCGTGTGTGTGTGTGTGTGTGTGTGAGCGAGCGCAATATTATATAAATATAAAATCTGGCGCCGAACACGCGTCGTTTGTATGAAACATTTTGAGATTCCGTTTTTATTTATTTATTTTTAAGTCGTTTTATAATAATAAAATATAAACTCCGTGCGCCATTTTCCGGTGCACAGATCGCCTTTTCCACGGATATACCGACATATTGCGTAAACCGTGTCCCCAAAGCGCATATGATAATATAGATACGTATATAATACAATAATATAATAGTACAACATTTAAATGGGATAATACTATAACGGCATTTTTTTCCGACGACGACGACGACGACGCACTCGTTATAAAACGTTTCGTACCGCCACCGTGGCAGTGGCAGTGCAGTGGTAATAATAGTGTGTGTGTGTGTGTGTGTGTGTGTGTGTGTGTGTGTGTATGCATTGAAAATTATTATGGCCGAGTGTTGTGGGTTTTATTTTTTTTTTTTGTCTGAGGTCAACTCTGGTGTAGGTATAGTGCGAAAAGACGGCGCGCGTTCAGTTTTAAAATTCCACGTGATAATGACCGCCGACCATAATTTTCTTTTTTTTCCCCCGCTCGTAATACGTTTGCTTCATTGTGTTTGCACGACAAAAAGGGTCCGCTGCTGTGTCGCCTTTGATTAACGTTCCTTTTGGAATTTACAGTGTTCAGTCACGAACTTTTTTTTTCCTAAGTCACATTACCAGTTCGTTGTACTTGAATGGATCCCGTGTTTGTAGCTATATGTATATGTATATTGCAAGTGGAGGAGAAGAAAATCATAATATTACTCTACATTAGCCGTTATTACGCTTAACAATACGCTCGATCCGTGTTTTTTACACTGTCGTCCTATTAATAATATAATAGTATTATACACAATAATGCAGAGTACCTGTAATCATAACTTGGGTAGGTTTACTCAGCGTATAGTGAACGATATGTTATTATATAATATGTTAATATTATATTTATATATTGAGGATAATCTTACTACGACATGTCGCCGATAAAACTCATTCGGAAATCTTCTTAAACCTTTAACGCCATTCAAATTTTGTTTATTCACATGGAAATACATTTTAAAATACACATAATCAAAATATATAATAGGTATACAGGTATTTTATTCATGTGAAAATAGCATATTATACACTACCGTGGAAAGTTTTACGTTTACGGAATACTTTATAATAATAATAATATCATGTTAGACGTTTCACGTGTACATATACGGTGTACAGATGTTTTTCTCGGTTGAAAGTTTTTTTACTTTTTAAAAGTTTCGGGAGTACAAGGTTTGTTTAATTAGTGAAAATAATTACGAATCTGAGAAATAAATAATAACCATAATATGAGAACCGTTTCAAAGCAGTCGTCTCCTCTTTAATAAATGTGTACCAATTGATTCGTCGTCATCGCTATAATAATAACTGTATATAATAGGAAATAGCGATAAATTTATATAATATGGACGACGTCATCGTCGTCGTCTTCGAGTGAAATTCGTATGCATCGAATTCTGAACCGCGTTCTAAATCTGCAATATATCATTATATTATTATCATATTTATATTTTATTGTTATTACCGTCCAGATTTGATGAGTGCGATTTCAACAGAAATCACTGAATGGATGGTTTTTTTTTATTTTGAACCGGCTACAGATGAATTCGCGAGTAAACACATTTGACGGGGTTCGCTTGTCGATATGAAATATTATCTATTTTAAACCCAAATACGGAGTATCGTTCATATATTATAATATGGCTGCACCTATCCCACATCTAACGAGGACACATTCTGTGGACGAACGCACAATATACAATACCATCTGACAATACGTATAGGAGGTACTATTCGGTGTATTATATTATACTGAAGTATAATGTACATCATATTATATGGTTTATAATACATGATATAATGTCATCGAAGTATCATATTTTTTTTTTATATTATGTATATCGTATCCGATGACATCGCCACAGCGTGTGTCTAAATTTATTATTTAGCGATTTTTGTTTATATTATATTATTATATCTACCTGCATTGTACAGTCCGCGACGGTGTTATTACAGCCATGTCAACTATTCGATTTTTTCCCAAACATTGAAAATTAACTAATCGGTCAGTTTTATTGCATACCATAACTTGACTATAGTTAAAGAATCCATTGTTACAAATTAAATATATCCAGTTGATTTAAAAAATAATGAGTGAGGTAAAATCATGCTTATATACGGCATATCTATTATACGCGACGACTGTATTATATTATTTTGTTTAATCACTGTATATACAATTTTTTAAACACATTTTGCATATACATATAAAGTATAATATTCCTTGATTTAATAATTTAACTGACACAACCAAAACCACTACAGAGTTGTAGCTAGTATGCAATAAGAAGGAGTAGTGAGAGATGTATTTTAAATAAAATATTTGGAAATAATTGAAAAAAAATTGAAAGTTACAAAATCAATGTCTATAATATTATGTACATGATTCATACATATTATTAAGAACAAAAAAAGCTCTGTAACTGTGTTAAATAGGTACCTAAGTATATTGTTCTTTATTTTAATTATAATGACTTTAACAGTTAAATATTATATTGCTTGTTAACTATTAGCAAACGATTTAACTTAATTAGCTAAAATTAATCATTTTCATTAACTATTTGCCAAAATTGAATATAATCATAATACTAGATATTTAAACAGAAACATTTAAACAATATTCTGGAGGATTTGGTTTGAGTAAAAAAAATCATAACGATAATACTCGAATAAAACGTCATGTGAAATAAGACACAGATGGAAAACGACGAGACTCGAACATTTTTACTTTAACTGCTCCACCACCATTCTCGTTTAGAGTTATTCTATATATCTGCCCGCATTCATAGAGGTTTTATCGACCCACTGTAAGCCACCAATATCACATGAAAATCTCAGACTTTCGTTCTTCTCATAAATATAATAAACTGCGTACTATTGTCGTTACGTCTTTAATAACAATTTCGTTATTAAAATATTTTCGAATTTACGTAAACAACGAGGGAGTTTCGTTTGTATACATCCGGTTGCCAAATTTCAATATACCTACACGCAAGTATGGTGCCACTATGTGTACGTCGTACATAAATACACTTGCTTTGGTTCGATTTTTAAGCGTCTACATATATACGGAGACTATATACTGCGCAGTGCGCTCGCAGACGTCTTTCAAAAGGACCACGCTATATACATAATATACGAAAATCCTCTTTTCAGCCATATATATATGTATAATGCGGTACATCGTATGAGTCATATACCCTCGCTACAACATATATATAACACCATGTCGACGAACGTTTGTAAAATCCTCTCTCGACACCGTCGTGCGCCCTTCCCGGTCACCCTAACCTTTGCCACGCCGCCAACGGCACACACTTCCACACACAAACACGCACCCACACACGCACCTTTATCGTTATTGCTCGCGTTCTCGGTCGGATACATCTTTTGGGCAAACACGACGGTTTATTATATGGTACGCCGACGCGCATCGCCGAGGACTGGAGAATTAGTTTTACCGCCGCAAAGGACGGGACAACGACAGAGTGTTGGCATAGGGAATGAAAAAAAAAAAAATGAAAATAACATACTTGCGCGCAAATCGACTAGGCGCTCGACGGGAAAATCATTATTTTTACACTTTGTTTTCCCGTCGAATCGCCTTTGATGTGTGCATACACAGTGCGCGACGCGTCTACCATATTATAATGTCACACTGTTCAGAAGTACGCACAAACGGCCGAGCGTCGAAACGAGATATTAGCGGGGCGTGTGCGCCAAATCTGATGGTGCCGTAATAGTGTAACGCTTACGCGACAGGATTTGTTTGGGATTCAACGGGTTTTTTTTTATATTATGTAGTGTGTGTGTGTGTGTGTGTGTGTGTGTGTGTGTGTGTGTGTGTGTGTGTGTGTATGAAAGAACTGTTTACGGAGAAATATTACAAACAAAAAGTGCGACGGCCGCCGCAGCTGGTGACGGCGACGCTAAATAGACGCTTCAAACACTCGACACCGCTTTTCAGGAAAACCTCCCGCACGTTGTGTCCCTGACGCGATTAATTTCGTCCACGGTATCGATTGTGATTTTCCCACAGCGAAATGCGTGTTTACTGTTCACACGTCGAGTAACTACCGACGGTATACGGTATACCCAGTCGTTTCCCAGTCCCATCGTTATAGTCGTGGTCGACGTGTGTGTGCATAGGAAGTGTGCTCAGATTTGTGAGGCGGATATTCGGTGAAAATAAATCGGTTACTATATCACACGATACGTAGACTGGGAACTCTGGTTGGATTTCAATAAATATAACATCGCGACAAGACGTCTCGTTGGCCGGGAAATATCGACCCTTTGAACACGTCGATCGCTACAAACGTAAACGGGTTAGGTTAGGTTGGGTTCGGATCTCGCGAATATGGCGTCGCACCAGTGTCAGCACGTGTGTCGTCGTGATTTCAAACAAACAAATTTTGACCAGATTAATAATATATTATTGTAACAGTGACCGACGGAATCGGACACGTCGACCACAGGTTACCCGTGTAAACCAGCACTTGTCCGCGCACTGGGAGTACGCGTCTTATACACTTGTCGATGCTGGTCTTTATTCGACCACGGTCGAGTACTTAACCACCACTGTGGAGGCCCAACTTATGGTGTACATGGAGGCAGTCTCGGGTCCTCCGGCGTTGCGGTGGTCGACTGATGACTGCAGTGCACGCGCTCTATCCACGAGGTGTCCGATAATCCGACAAGGACGGTCGTTGATACGTAGATATAAATCATTATTAAACGCGACTTTGATGGTTGTCACCAGAAGTTTTGACCGGGATTCACGTTAATGCCCCGCCGCCACAACCGTCGACCCTTATCGTCCACGCAACTTTAAGCGTTCCGTATATTATAATATAAATCATAGTTTTCGCGTTACGTTCAATTTTCATAACCACGAGGTGACTAAAGTATTACAATATTATACAGGTAGCACCGACTTGTTGATCTCGACGTCAATGACGAATAATATATGATTATATTCAATGATTTATCGAACGAATATCGTTTATATAATATTATTCGCCACGTTTAAGACACAGTATCTATTGTATATATTATAATTCACTCGTTGAATTCGTAAAAACTACTGCCACACGACGCGCGACGTTAGGTTATTTTACTAGGCCCATAATATACGCACCGATATAATATTGTCACGAGCAAAATATCAAACTTTATAATATAATATTACCAACGTGTTTACACTAAATTAAACAGTATGTATACAATTTTTAGGTAGGGTTTTTCTTCTTTTTTAGTAGATCAAGATTTAACGCGTATGCAAGATGACTTTTAACGAAGAATAAGTGGGACTAATTTCACTCGAGTAGCATCGCTATCGGTGCACACTGTACAGTGTTGGCGTGTTGCTCAGTATCACTTTAAATGCGAATAAAGTTGTTTTTAATAATTAATCTCTTAGTGTGTTTTTGTTTAAGAGGTATTAAAAGAATATGGTTATTTCGCTGGAAAGTCTTGAACTATATTAAGACAGTTCTATGGCTCGAGGGAAAAGTACTTAGCTGCCAAGTGTCAAAGGTTTCTTTCGGCATTGTGTGAACTTAAGTAGAAGACGTGATGTTGATATGTTTTTCGCTGTCAACTTTGAAAATGTTTGTTTAGGCCAAATAAGAAGTTTCATACACTTACTTCTTAGTTGGGCTGACGTTGATAGTCACTGTAGTTGTCGCTGATATAATAACATTTTAGTCTTGTTGAGGGTTATACAGACATATACAGCCCAATAATTATTGTAATACTTAGAGTGTGTGCCTAAGTCCAAAAGGATGAATGTCATAACATATTATATTTGAGCTGAATAATAATCATCGATAACATCAATGTTAGATCGCATTTAGTTTGGTGGTCGCATAAACAGTAAATAATTTTCACTGATATGACTGAACCCTTTAAAAATGTAATAAACATTAGAAAATTCAACTATTTAAATGGTTTGTGTATCGTAATAATTGATGTAGTACCTAGCTTTAAAGTATTGTTTCTGTTTAATATTTCTTAATGTTATTATTATTATTATAATTATTATTTTGTTGTTATATTCAAACGTCCAAGTCACCACCACTACACCACCGCGCATAATGTAATAAAAGACAAATAATCTCAAATTGTTCTGTGGCTTTTTTTTCTCATAGTTACATAACGCCTCTCCCGTTACTTTAATTAAAATATTTTTTCCTTCACTTTGTCCTTTTCTCAGAGCCACTCCAATAGTTACAACAACCAGGCTCATGGAACTGACGATGGTAATTTGCTCCACTGTTATTATAGCCCTAGTAATTTGTAACAGGTACACCTTCACGGAACGATTCAGTCACCTGCCGGTGGAAACTGTCACTTCCGCATTTCCGCATTTCAGCCAAAAGAAACGTGGTGTGGATTTTAAAACCAACCCGAATAACACCAGAGACAATAGTTGATTTTCCCCAAAAAAATATATTTAAATTACCCGATAAATTCAAGAACAAATACGCTAATGTCATTAGGTGATTCTGCTAATCTAGATCAATTTTATTGAAGTATTAATAATATTATAGAAATTTGTGGTTTAATTTAATCTTATAATATTACCAAATTGTATAGGTACTACTATGTATTGTTATTATTACTTATTCGTATTATATACAAATGTATTCTTATAGAGTACGCACATATTTATAATTCATATTGTACCTAAAACTATAATATTTATACACATTTTTTTGTAAATGTAATTTTTTTCTATATAAATAAATAAATTACCATGTTTTTCCACTCTCCCCACAACCGAGAACCACCATTATACACGTCGAGGATTGTCGACAGGCAGACAGTGTTTATATAATAGAATTATATTTCCTACATGAGGTCTTGGAAGTACCCAATTTCACTTTTGTTATATAACATGTAAAATACAAACAATTAAACTTTCGCGTGTATTAGTGCCCAAGACTTATCACAATGTTTTATGATAACAAATTAATAATTATGATTATTACTGTGATTCATCGACCATGTGATGAATGGTTGCCAAGTTTATATATTGTCTTGTGTAAATTATCAACCAATGTATTTATCTGTGTATCGTAGTTTTACTACACCAATTATTTACCTGTTCTATTTTGAATTTTAATCTCTGGCGAGTTAAGCGTTAAGTTAAGCCCGTCCATGTTTTCATCAACTTCCACAGAACGTTCAACGTGTTATAATATTTATTTAAGAACCAGTTTACTAGGTACTTACAATACTTCTTTAATCGCAGAAAGTCCATATACTCTAGTAGTCCAATTATGTTGGATCGTAATGTTATAGCAAATGTTTGGCGAATGATGCTATATTTGAGCATCATGGCAAGATGCCTAGCTTGGATGAGAATTACTGGAATGTAACAAATGGAAGTAAATGCTGTTTTAAATGACAAAAAATTGCAATAAACTTTATTAGTTTCAATTAAAAAATAGGTAAAACAAAAAAACGGTGACCAACAAATATGTAAATCATAAAGAAAGTCACACTTAATAATTCGGGCATCAAGTTTTTGGATGTATTGTTACGAAGTAGTATTGACTCTCCTGAACAAGTAATTCAGGCGAGTCAATAGGCAAGTATCTTTATTATGTTTTAGAGTATACTTCAGCGTTCTTCCTGCTCTGATTTTATGTTCTCCGTACCACCACCTACTACCTTCAAAACGAACCTATTACTTATTAGACGTATAATGACCAATGCCAATGGGGTATCTTCTTGATGTTTTTTATAATTATTGTTTAGCTATTAATACATTATGTATATCATAATTCTTGTAAATACCCATTATAAATATGTAAAAATAGCTGATCCTGTGCACTTCGTTGCCCGTTAAATGTACCAACTCTATATGACTCAAACTTTGTTCAATTCGTTATTTAGTATTCAGTGTAGGTGTTCAAAATTTATCTTTAATTTTCCATTGCCTGGAATAAAAATTCTGATTCGCAGCAGTATATTATCATTTATCAGGTAGGCAATCTACCTGCGGTAGATCGCGGACCCAGTGCTGTTTATACGTAAGTAATTTAACTCTAAAGTATCAATGTTATACTAAGTTTATTTTGATATAATACGGTGGATTAATATAATCAATTAATACATAATCCTAACCTAACCTAACCTAACTATACTAAAATCCGATGAATAAAAAAACCGAATTTAGCCCTTTTTAAATTAGCCTATCTTCTTCCCAGAGATATCCACACAAACACTCTTATATGTATAATATATTTGCGCACTTCGTGGCCCGTAAAAAAAGACAACTCTTAAAAAAATTGTGCGAAAATTCGATTTGATGCATACTTGTACCTGATCTACCCGATTAACCAATAGCAATCAATAATAAATAAATACTATTTCTATTAATTATTTCTCCTATAACCAATAGCAACCATTTATAAACAAATATTTCCATCGTAAATCTCAAAATCCCTGTTTGAGCACTTCTATTAATTGATCGTAGTGTGATGTTATAATATTATATAACCTATAGCCTTCTTCGATGAATGGACTATCCAATAAAAAAATAATTTTTCAATTCAAACCAGAAGTTCCTGAGATTAGCGCGTTCAAACAAACAAACTCTACAGCTTTATATATTAGTATAGATATCAGATATGTACCTATATATTTCAAAAGGGTTAATACTTTATAATAAATAAATAAATAATATAATAATTGCATCTCAATGAATTCTAAATATACATAATTAGTATCAAGTAGTATGATTTACTATGGTCCATAGATAAGTAAAAAAATAAGTGATTTTACATAGTGTTCAAAAAAACTATACTGTAAATAATTTAACTGAATTAAATGCCCAATTATTGAAAAAATAATTTTAGCGAAGCATAATATGTTTTAATATTTTTCATTATAATTTTATCGAAATTATATTATATACCTACTTTTCTAGTAAATAACATTTTTTTTTAATGAAGTGTTTTAGTAATTAGTTTTGATATGAAATTTAAATTTTCTCAGTTAATTTCAGGTTCCAATAAAACAATGCATGCGCCTACGGTTTTGTCGGAGTAAGTTAAATTTAAAACAAATTCGGTTTGGGTTTAGAACATTTTCAGAAATAATTGTTCATATCACCGCTGTGAGAATGTTATCACGTACAATGACAACTATTTCTATGATATAGGATTAAAAAAATTATATTATTTGGTGTAACAGTATTTTATTTATAAACGCAATATACATACCCACTATGTTATTGTACCTACAGTAGTTCAGTCGGACAGTTAATAATAATATAATGGGGAAATACACAAAAACGAACTTTCAGTACGTCCTTAAAAATATGTAGTCTATTGGGTGCAATTAAAAATTCTGATAGCGTAGGTATTTAATTTGTTGTTGTTATATTATTATTATTATTATAAAACTCGTATTAATTTAATACAAAGTAACGCAAAATGTACAAAAGGCGTTGTCGCTGTTAAACCTTTAATTACAACGATACATAATGCTTTATTATAATGCTAATTGCTATCGAGAATAGTATTATACTCCAGAATCTTTTTAGCCCCTCGTAATTATATGATGGCTGAATTTGAGTTGTCCTCACAATAAACACTAACAAAAATTAATCCAAAATTAATTTGTCAACATTTCATAATAAATAATAATATTGATTTTTATAAATTCGCGAGTAGTAGGTATGCAAAATTAAAACTAATGGACGAATATATTAAAATTTAGAATATTGGATTTTTAAATAATTTAAAAAAGTTTATGAATAATATATTGTATAAAATAATTTGATGTGAAAAGTATGTTTTATCATAGGTTTTCTATAATTCAGTTCGATCCTAAATTGTGAAATTATTTCATAATATTACAAATATAATAATCTAAAAATATATTATAATAAACCACAATCATAAAAAAATGTACTTAAATCGTTCAAAATATTCAGTTTTACTAATAACATTGTTCAAATTTGAATTATGAAGTCTATCAACAATGTCGAGAACCGATCATGTTGACACGGCGATACTTTGAGTTAAATCAAATTTTTTAAAAATATATCGAGTATCAGATATTTAGTTGTATACACAAATTATTAGACTGATTGTTCATAAATACATTTCATCACTGTATGGTACAACATTATAATAATATGTACTGAATCTAGAATGTTCCAAATCAAGAACAAAAAAACATTGCACGCTTCTCGATATTTTTTTGTTTACGAGGAAAATATATGAACCATTAATATATTTTTGTTAATAATAGTCACCACGATGAAGAAAACCTTACGAAAAATCGGTCAGAAATATTTTATCGTGTATCCGGCCCAAAACATGTTTACGTCAAAAGATATTATATTATAATTTATACACAACGTAATATTAAAGAGTTTTTTTTTATTTGTTGTATTATTAGATTGTTTCATTAATATTAATGTATAAATATATAAATTCGGCTACAATAAAATGTTAATAACGATTAGGTAACAATAGTGTAATAGACAAAATGACGAAATCGAAAACTAATTTATTATTACGATATTATAATATTATTTTGTAGGAATGCCGTGAACTCGGTATAGCCGGGCGGCAACACTGTGATAATAATAATATATTATTATTATTATTTCATCACGTTTGGGCCGACAGAGCCGAGAGCTTTTAGCCTTTTACCCCGAATCGCGCAGTTTATGTAATAATATCTTTCATCTGTTTACATAGAACCGACGTGTTTAAGTGGAATGCAAATCGCCCGGAGACCTCTACGTAAAAATATAATAATAATTAATGTTTATACATTTCTCCGTTTATTGACAACAGTTTTCCAGGAAAATATGGAAAATTATTATTCACGCGAACGCTGCTCGCGATTAGCCCGCTAGGGTATTATAATAATTTTACGAGAACAACAACGACAGCTGTAATCGTTATTATTATATTATTATTACATAAAAGTCCGTACAACTAGGGCCGAGACGGGCGTACCTATACCATATACCGGGTTGGTCGTATCGGTAGAGGCGGGTTTCCACTAGATACGTGTACGCGTGCGTGCATAAAAATACTTTTCTGTGACTGGTTGGTATACACGGTAAGCTATATTTGTATACCAGAGTGTTATACGTTCTTACCACATGCTTGACCATGAAGTTGGATCCAGTTCAACTTTTCACGTGTACACGGCTCTATATTGATAACGTAAGAATATAATATGATGTAACTAATATGGTACCAATCCTAACTGATCTAACCCATATTCACCGATGGGAAACGTTTGTGAGACCGTTTATAGCGAACGTATCCGGTCAATATATGCACGTAAACGTACACGTGTGTAGTGGAAACCCACCTTAAACCGCGTTCACGTGGTATCGATCCAACCGGATTATTTGCCGAAAGAGGTGGCGACCACCGAAGTTCGCCAACACCCCAACCGTGTCAACATCGTTTGGCGGTCGCGAGATCGAAGGCGGTGCAGAGCGAGACGTGTACGCGTAATCGCGTGTGTAAATAATGTAATGGTAGTTCATCCCCCGCACTACCCCTCGACCAAAGTGGGTGGTGCAGTAGAGCCTCGACTCCCCCCCTCCCTTGCCGGTGTAACAGGCGATTTTACCGATGGTAAATATAATAATAATAATACCCTAGGTTATAATATCTACCGAGGTTACATAATAATATATAAACGGGATAGTTCACCGGGCGAACTCGCACCCCCGTTATTTTCGTTTGAAAATGTGAATTAAAAATCATACGCTTCGTAGTTTGCAGTGGAATCAAGCTTGGTTCTCATAATTTGAAAAAAAAAATGAAGTTTGTGTCGCGCCGAAGGACACACTTTTTAAATGTTGTAAAAAATGTATGTACCTATTTGAAAATATGGTCCTTAAGTGTATATACCTAGGGACTGGAAAGTTCCAAAAAAAGCATTTGAATAAATAGTTAATTATTCAACGAAAAATCAGGGTATAGCGTGCTTGACGAATCGCCTTGTTCACTAGGATATTTTGACATCGCCTCCAGCTGGATATACATATTATAACCGCGTGTTTCCAAAAATAGGGTACACTCTACAACTTGGTAACTAACCGCTGACTTAGCTCATATAATATTACTCTGCAGTAAACTATACATATTTTTAAATTCTGTTTGCGGGAAATGAAACTAGTCTGTTGGATCATAAATTCCTATAACTAACAATTTTTTAACTCTTGAATTTTGCGGCTTTGCGCATGCGCATTGCGCAACAACTTGACTTTTTTTGCGTGCCCTGTTTTATTGGGTCAAAGGTATATTATTAGGATATTATATTTACAAGGGAGATAACAATTATTAGGTTAATATAATCGTGCGATGCGCCTACTGCTAGGCCTTGTATCCGAAATGAAAATCATCCGTCAACAGCTGGAATTCTACCATGACGGTAATAAGTAATAACAATTATTATAATAGCAATAATTTAATATTGTATTGTATTTAAAAGCAGTTGATCGTGAGACTTTGCGTCGGATCGAACCGCTTACTATATTATAATGTAGTAGTCGTTCCGGGAACGACGACGAAGAGGACAGTTTTCAGCGGGGTCGTGGGGATGAACAAAATAATTTATTATGCGCATAAAAACACACGCGTGCACAAAAACCGGTAAAAAAAATAACCACTGTCGTTCTAACGGCAGTGCGATGATAGATTACACACGGAATAGTCGTCCCGTTATTCGTCGCATGCATAATAATATTATTGACCCGAAACGAAAGCCACAGTTTGGCTTCTGTAGCGTTTTATATAATTTTCATCTCTCTCTATATCTATTTTTCTCCCTCTCTCTCCTTCCCACCACCCCCTCCCCTCTCCCCCCTCTCCCCCATATCTCTCACTTTTTCTCTTTCTCTCTCTCCCAGTGTCTCTTTTATCGGGTAACGACGGCGTATACGGTCTTCGACAACTTTACAGACGACGCCAACCAACAACGCCAAGTCGGAAAATTATAGAATATTATTATGTGCACGCACGCACGCTAGCGCTCCCACCTATGTACATGGCGGTGTCGGAAAAATGTAAACGCCGCCGTCGCCGAGTGCGAGATACAAATTTGCATAAACACGGTAACCTGGAGATAACTATACGGTATATACATACGCGAGTCAAACATTGTGTGTGTGTGTGTGTGTGTGTGTATACGACGTGAGCTCCTCCGCTACCGCCAACGAGTTGTATGAAACTTATTCTTGTCGAACGTCGTCGTTTCTGTCGGCGATAAGTTTTGTTGACTTTCTCTTTGAAAGTTTAACAAGATGGGCTACTTAACGTTAGTCAGCGAAGCGTCTTCGGTTGGCCCCAGTCCTGCAGCAGAATGTCAATTACAGGAAAGATTTCACGCGCGAGTTTACGTACCTATACAATATTATATCGTTCTGTACCTAAAATCGTTTTTGCCATAAAATGTAATTACCTATATATTGATAAAAGTATTTTATTACAATACGTAATAACACTGTGGGGCGTCATCGCTTTTACTCGTATCACGCGTTTGTGTTGGAAATTACGCGGTTCTCAAGCAACCGCGACCAACTATCGTTATGCGGTAGCTGCGTGTATACAGTGCACACCAAATATACTATTGTGGTGTGCCGATAATAATTATAATACGATAGGTATACTATCAATGCGTTACACGTTATACGCGCGCGAACGTTTGTGGGCGCGTGATTTAAGTAGGCGAAATTAATAATACAATATATTGTTATATTGTGTTCGAAGAGAAATCGTCTGAGAAACCGCACTGCTCGGCGGCGAATTACCACCGATAAATATTGCGTGCTCGGGAAAAAAAAAACAATATAATAATAATAATATAATATATTCGCGGGCGCACGAGAAAATGAACTTAAACGCATGTAATGCGTACACATGGCATGCGAACGTGCGTCGGGACCTGAAATAAAATATTATAACCTTTACGGCGATGAAAAAGGCCAAAGCGTATTTATTTTACGTTCGAATATATTATCATAATATAGACACGGGGCGTATACAGACCGTAATATTATTATACTATATACCTACCTCCTATACTCGTATTATAGTCGTATGTAACGTATACGACGACACTGTCAAGTACAACAATATAATAAGATACATTGTACGGTATTATGTATTATTGGAGACGATCTCGTGTTCGGTTTGCACAGTGGGAACACACGCGCCGCAGATTTACATTACTCATACTATTCCGCAAGCCTTTTGGAAGCAATGAAATATCATATTGATATTATCGTATTGTTTTTGGTTGATTCTACAAGTAAGACTTTTTTTTAAATATGCACATTGTATGTATTAGTATAGTCATATTCAACAGCGATATTTGTTTCGTGATTTACGGAAGAAAAAAACTAAAGAGTCCGAGAGGCGTGAATTCGTCTTTGAGAATAAATGCATATTATAGATATAGATATACACGCATAAAACAATAATAATTATATTGTTAGGTAGGTAGGTATTATAATTATATTTTACTTTTAAGTTTCTACAAACGAATACCTAATTATATACCTTCTTGTATCCACGATAATGGAAGGTAACGAGCTAGAATTTTAATTTTTTTTTTTTTTTGTAAGAATATTATGTGTACTAACAATATTATACAGCAGAGAAAACTAAATAGGCAGCTTTTCGTTGTATGATATGATATGAATTTTCGACATAATATGACAAATTACATTATGTGGCAAATGTTACTTTTCTGATTAGAAACTCTATGTGATCCATTCTGAATTTGGTTGAGACAAATGAGATGATTTTTTACGTTATTTTGTTGTTGTAAGCATCTCCAATGGCTTTTCCAGGACTAATTTTTCTACACCACGTATAAGTATCACTGTTAAAAAAAAACATAGACTTAAAAAACAAATAGAGTTAAACTGTGCACATCTCACACCATAAATATTTGTTCGTCTCGTTTTTACATCATTATTTTGCTCACTGTACACGTAATTATCATAACAATAATTACGGTGATAACTGATAACTCCCGAAACAACAGGAAATCAATAATGTGTATAGTGATACGTTGTAATAATAATCGCAATGACTAAAGGTAGGTATAACTTGTTAAAAAAATATTTATTTAAGTTATTTCTTTAACTTTTTAACTTAACTATATATAGTATACTCATTACTCGTATTATTTTTGTTTTAACTTATTAACTTATTCAGTTACCTATTAAGTCAAAATCGTTATTGTTATAACTTAACTTTTCAAGCTTAATTATCATTTTCGTTCAGTTAAGTTCATTTTTTTGCGTGCCATGCGTGACCAACTAGACTCTATAAATAACTCTATTTCGATTTTGGTCTTATTTTTCTAATTAATTATATAATAAAATAATATAATTGTTTGCACAGTGTTAAACGTCTCGATAAATGTTTGTGTGAATCAAAATACTAGGGCAGTTTTAGAATTAAAAATACTGAAACTTGAAAAAAAATTTACTTTTTTTACTGAGTTAGTTAAGTTTATTTTTATCTCAACTTTAAACTTATCTAGTAAAATTTTTTTTTTGTTAACTTTTAACTTAACTGAAGGCAATTTAATTGATTTAACTTATCTTGATTTTTTTCAATAACTTGCACACCTTCAGTAATGACCACGCAGAGCGCATTAACACATTTATTTTGCGAGCATAAAATTAATGATTAATATTATCTTATAATACTAGGAGCAAATTGAGTTTGAGATTTGGAGAGGGGGAGGGAAGAAGGCTAAAGCTCTATCATAATAATATTGAAAAAGTTTAAAAAAATGTTAGGAAATGTTTGGAGGCACTTAATCTGTACCCCCCCCCTATTTTTGACTATGCTTAAGACATTGCTTACGGTTTGATCGAATTTGTAATGGCTCATAGTTATATAAGTAACGTTGGTACTATTCTTAAATGGTATGCTCACTGTTTTTTTTTAATTTTTAAAATTTTGTATTACCTATTGTATGGAAACGAAACCGAACGTCCGAAAGTCTACAGGTGGAGCACAGGTGTAGTAGTAGTATTATTTAATCTGAATTATCGTTTTAATAACGTTCATATTACAACCCGTGGATATATTATATTTTGACCAATATATATTGTTTAATAATATTATAATGTTGGCCGAACACTGCCGGTCGGGACCGTCGCAGATTAAACTATACGTGTAGTGTGTACCTATTATAATGATATAATTCTATTCTAAATATATTATGCACACATACACACGTAGCTAAAATACCTCGTGTAATCTGAATAAAACCACATGTTGTGACCTCAGTTCATGGTATAGTGGTGCCTCGGCTTATATATATAATAATTATCATTACAAACTAATTGCTTTTTGAACTATGTAATTTTTATTGATGTGACGTCATTTAAACGAGCGCGGAAGTGAAAATATACAATAAATAAATTAGATATTATTTAGAGTGACGGATTATAGAGCTTGTCAGTGGATTTAATAGGTCAGTCGTTATAGTTTTCTTAGGAAATAAAATGCACTATTATTTCGGTGGCTCCCATAGGAGTACGCTGATTTCGGTTTCAGGCACAGCACGAGTTCAGTTCTTCTCATATTTTCTATCGTTTTATTAATAATAAAAAAAATGTATATAGCTGAATAGCTGATTTCATATACCCTTTTACTTTATTGCGGGTCCCAAAAGGGCATTTAATTCTTACACAATATCAATAAACATGTTCAACAAAATACAAGAAATACAAATTAAAACACAGCTTTCTCACAACGTAATAAAAAATTTAATATTACTAGGTACCTATTATAAATATAAAACAATTATATTAAATTTTCTGCAAACGAATTAAAGTTATTACAGTGTTGTTGTAGTTTTTATACTTACTCCCATAATAGAAACAAACAATGATTTGAAGTATTCAATAAATATAAGTTATAAAGAAAAATATAATGCAATATAATAAAACTAAATAACTATTCGTTGAATGATACAAATATGAAATAACGGCAATTCAAATTGTTGTATCTTTTTACATTTTCGAAATTTTTTAACATAGAAACATGTATTACATTATATTGCAAATGTTTCTTTTATTAATAGAAAAGACAAGTGCTCAATAATTCTGAATTTGAGTGACATGAAAATGTTCGTAACTTTTTGGTAATCGCCTCCAACGGCTTTTCCTGGTCAAATTATATTGCCCCACGCGTTATCAAATACGCTCAAAAACCAGTCACTTCAAAAAAGAACCACACAAAAAACGGTTCACCGTCACCTTTTTCACATCGGCCTTTGCTCACTGTCATGCTATTGTCATAATCATAATTGTCCCTATCATTATCATATTTGTCCTCATCCTTATCCTCTTCTTTATCCTCATCATCACCAACAACGTTGAATTTTACATTTCTCGATCTGCCGCAACTTAGACCACTTACGTTCGATTCACTTTTGTTCATATTCCGTGAAATCTATTAACGATGATGTAAAACTGCTCACCTGCAAAACGATGTGTCGACGCAGACGATGTGACCTTTTCTCACTTATTTTTTTTTCACTTTGCAGTACCTGTATTCTGTGAGTAGCGCCCGCAAATATTATTTGTTTTTGTAAAAAGAAAAAAAAATAACGTGGACAGTCGAAGACGACACCCGTCGTGATAAATTATCGTGAGCTGCAACATAGTGGTGTTTTCCGCTGGGCGAGAGGTAGGTGCAGGGAGATGACGACGGGAGTGCAATTTGACTTTAACTGAAGGAAAAACCTGCGGGTTTTCACGATCGCTCATTTATTTACGCGTGGACCAGCAGGTGACCTCTATACGAGTTAAGACTTATTTCTTCAGTTGACTATTCGAGGCTTTTTACACCTTTGCGAGGGTTGTTTTTTTAAGATAAAATATTATTATATGAATAACTTGCATATGCTGACGATATTTAGATTATAGGAAAAATACAAGAGGAGCTGAAAAAGGGCATGATGGAAATTATGAAAGCAGGAGAAATTATTAGCATATAAGAGATAACATGGGAAAAACGAAGTACATGATAATGAAAAGAAAAATAAGAAATTGAACAGGCGTAACTATGGATAACAACAGAATAGAACAGATAAGAGATTTTAAATACCTATGGATGACATAAGACATGCCAAATAACATGCATGGTGAAAAAAGCATAAGCCTGGCAAACAGACGCTACTTTGCTCTAGCACACCTATTATTTAATTCAAAATGAATATAAAAAAAAATAAAAGAGCAACTATATTCACTATGCGAGACCAGTCCTTTCATAAATCTGTGCCACATGGGTAACTACGAAAGGTAACGATTAAAAGCTCCTAAGATTTGAGAGGAAGATACTAAGGAAATTGAACGACCACTTTGTAATCCCGAAGTGTAGAAATGGGAAATAAGATCAAATAATCGATTGAGTGTAGTTTACAAAAGGAAAAACGTGGTTTAGTTCATTAGGAGTACAAGAATGGAATGAATGTGGCATGTTTGGTATTTTGGTGAACAGATGGTAGACTAATGGAAAAAATTGTAAGCGAAGAAATGGAGAGCACGACACCGTGAGGAAGACTACCCCGAATATGGATGGACAGTGAACGAGATGGAACCACGATTAACTCACGCAGTCCATAGAATGGAATGAATCAAAGAATAGAAAAAAAATGAAAAGACTTATTTTCAGCAGCTAAAAGCCTAAATGGCTTGTAAGGCTTAAAAAAATAAATATCTTACGATAATAGAGAACGATTTGCTCTGGTTGAACAGCGGAACCCATAGTAAATTATTTGTCTCACCTATATACAGTGTGATCACGATAAGTGAAAACACTCCATAAGTATGTGCAGGCTATTCATATATTTCAATTCTGCTTTTTTGGCTAACTAATAAACATTATTAAACACATTTTCAAATAATTAGACTATTTCTGTGATAGTTGATTTTGCGCATGTGCACAATAATTTTTTTTTTTTTAAATGGCATGACCTATTTTTGACCACAAATTTTTTTTTTTGTATTTTTTAATGAATTTTAGTGGTTGAATTTCTTTTCTAAGTTTAAAAATGTCCGAGTTATAGTAATCTGATTTTATGTTATTTGCATGGATATAACAGATTATAAAATACGCAGTTTAAAGAAAATACATATTTTCCAAATCGGTGGATAGGGACTTATGGAGCAGTTCAGTGTTCACCAAGTTCACCAGATCTTACATCACTAGATTACTTCCTATGGGGTCACTTGAAAACGGTAGTGTAAGTCAATCCACCTACGTGTCTTCTTGATTTGAAAAACAAAATAATTGCAGCATGTAATCAAATTACAGAGGAACAAATTATTTCTGCTGTTAACCGAGAATTTTTAATTCGTATTGAATGTTGTTTATAGCACCACGGTGCACAGTTTGGACAATTTGTTAGATAAATAAAACTTTTAGGAATAAAAAAAATCAATGTTTGTATTTTTATTTTACGTATTTATTATTATTAACTACTTATTTTATAATCTGTTATAGGTACTCATGCAAATAACATAAAATCAGATTACTATAACTCAGCCATTTTTTAACTTTGAAAAGAAATTCAACCACTAAAATTCATTAAAAAATACAAAAAAATAATAATTTATAGTCAAAAATAGGTCATGCCATTTAAAAAAAAAATTATTGCGCGCATGCGCATTATTGACTGTCACAAAAATAATCTAATTATTTGAAATTGTGTATAATCATGTTTATTAGTTAGCCAAAAAAGCAGAATTAGAATATTTGAAGCCTGCACATAGTTATTGAGTGTTTCCAATTATCGTGATCACACCAAAGGTGATAACAAATAAATGTCCCTGTCAATAATGTCTTCGTAATAGTTTACTATTCTCTAAACTGAAATTAGTCAAACAAATGTTCAAACTAAATTTTATAACATTACTGAATACAAAAGCACTAACATTGAATATTATAATATTCACTGCATACGCGGTGGCAGATATTCGGTTGAAATTTACATAAAATCTATGGAAACACACGATCAATTAACTGCGGTGGTACTTATAATATTATAGTGTAGTACAAATATAATAATAATAATAGCATTATACAGTCGTAAAAGTTAACGCACCTGTAATTTGTTAAAATAATATCTTCCAAAGGTTGACATTTATACCAATCCTCCATAAAGTTTGAAAACGTATATTATTATTGTAGCTAAATTTACTTTAATTTTAAAACAGCTACCGAGTGTGTTTAAATGTAAATTATTGCATACCTTCCTACGGCATACGTGAATCATTTATGACATATATTTAAATTATACAGATGCGTCATACCCATCTATATCACAATCTGTTCGAATTATTTTTTACGTAATACAATTATTTTTACCTATACATTTTTTAATACCCATATGCCAGTTGTTATTTTTTAAGTATAAACATTTTCGGGCCAGTAATTATATAAATTTAAAGTCTCTTGAACACAGTATAATTATATGAGTTGTACGTAATTAGCCAAAGACAAAGCAATGCTTGTTTAGTCCAACTGTTAGTTTTGGCAATAATTACTAGGTGGTGTGTTTATGATTTATAATAATTCATGTGCATATTATACGAAACGCGTAAAAACACATTAAATACATAATATTATTTTATTATAACGCTGGTAATTTTTTCAAGGAAAACAACGCACATTAGGTATATCCCGATTGTTTTCGGCTGCAGCGGAACAATAATAATATTGTAACGATATTGTTAGACTCAACAAAAATATGGAATCTTAACGTCGGCCGTGCGTTTTGATGTGACTTTACACCGTCACATCCGTATCGCCGTGGACAACGAAGGCTATGCGTTATAGATTATGATCACTCTGTATAATAATATATATTATTATGATATGGGTAATGCTTTATTTTCGTACGTTAAATACGCTCGGAAAAAACGTCGTCTTTCGATCGGTGCGTGTACATAATAAATATGAGAGACTAGAGGTAAACGAGTCGTGCAAGACGGTGTAATTTCGAGGAGAAAAAGCGTCGGGAAAACAGTGGTTCGGTCGCCTCCGCGATCGAAAAGTGCAAACGCCGCAGCAAATCATCGGCACAGCGTCAGTCGTCCGCCCGCCCACAATTATATCATAATATTATATATTATATTATATTGTACACGACCACCGACTGCTGTCTGAGCGGATTTGCAATCGAGTATTTTATATTTTATATATATATATATATATTTTATTGAATATTCGTCCCGCGACGCCAACGTAATTTTCCGTTGCCGCACGTGCAGTGCACACAACGACTGTAATACGTCCCGACGATAATAATATATACGCGGTACCTACATAATAATATAATATTATTTCGCGCGCGCGTGGATGTATCGAGAAATCGCGGTTTGTTGCGCACGTGAACTGAAATGACGATTTTAATTCGATCTGTATAAATCGTCATCGGTCGTGACGGTAATACAACAAAACCGACCGAATGTTACATTATTTTCATCCGATACGCCGATGCATTGGTGCAGCATACAACGCGAACGGCATGTCTCGCTATACAGCGTGCGCCGAGCTCGCACGGACTTCGGACTTTCATACGACGATCGAGTGAAGGGGGGGGGGGGGTAATTATAGATTCATTTTTCGGCCAGAAGACGTTATTGAACTAATCGCGACTAGGCGCTTACCGTGGTTAACCAACTGAAAATAATTTTGGGATGGGTAAGGTAGGTGACGTCCTACCTATATTGCAATGTTGTCGTTGCACGTCAATAATATAACTCGACAATCGCAGGTTGCCGGAGCCTAGGCATACACACTACGGAAAGTAGTCTCCGGTCGCCTTAGAATATTGTTAACCTTGTACTCATTATTGTTGAGCGTTAATTGATTTTAATAAACGACGGCGGTGCTGTCGGCGTTACAGTGTAATACCCAAGCATTTCCGGCAAAGTCGTCGATATCGCGTAAAAAATAAAAAAATAAAATAAAGGTTCTTACCGTGGACACGACACACGACTACCCCGCACTGTGTTGTTATTGTTTCCAATAGCAACGGACGAAGAATGATGGAGGACGTAAGTAATATTAAAGTTATTAAAAATCATGCATAAATGAATACCATTATGAGTAAAAATTACTTCGACGATTATCGGTAAGTACATCAAATTCGTGTTCTTGGAAAATATTCTCGAATTTGATGTGTCTTTAATTTTTAAAATACCATAGGTACCGTTATCGATGTATTGTTATAATGTAAATTACAAAAATTATTATCCTTACGAGCTTGAACATTTATTTGTTCCGATTACTGTATTTGGGATGTGGGTGGGTATAACCAATTGGATAATTACTAATATAATAAGTACTGCACCTGTATAGATACACAAAATGTTTTACTTTAAAAAAAAAAATAATAATAATAAAAGTCGATTGTGGTAGAGAGAAAATCACGTCATATACTTTCTCGTAATGTATTAACGTTATGGAAACATTATTTTTTGTTCAAAACTTAAAGTCATTACAAAACAACATTATTGAAATAAAAAATGTGATCGTTTCATCTATTTTTAACTTTTTAATTTTACGATGACAGCATACATTTCTTATTTCATATCCCGAAGCACAATATTATTTTCAAAACCACGACACACACAATTTGATGATTTTATGAAATTTGTACGATTTTTAAATGAGTAGCCCTGGTTAATTAGTTATGATAGTGAAAGTTTAGATGAGTGTGGTCCAACATTTTTCCAAAGGTAACCCCTGTGCCACTCCACCAAGTCGATATTAATTTTGAATACTTGTAAAACCATTCGGTCGAAATTTGATTTTTCGATAATATTTGTTCTCGAAAAAATAGTATGCTCAGGAAAATGAAATTAATATTGTAGTATGCATTAGTTAGCGTTACTAATGACCAACTTTATACCTATACCATAATAGTATTATTATACTTGAATGCGGTATACAATAATGAAAATAATACAATATTGAATAATGTGAATTTAAATGTTATGATTATAATTTTGCTAGCTGATCCCACGCAATTCGTTGCCAGTAAAAAATTACAACTTTTAAAAAAAAATTGTGATTTTTTCAACTCCTTCTGTGTGAAACTCAGCCTCCTTAGCAAACAATCCGACTACGTTGGATCGCGGAAAATATTGTATTACAGCATTATGAAGTAGGCAATGTGCGAAAATTTGATTTGATGTATGTTTGCACCCGATCTACCCGATTAACCAATGGCAAACAAATAATAAATACTAGTTTCTACTAATTATTTCTTCTATAACCGATAGCAACCATTTATTAACAAAAATGTCCACCGTAAATCTCAAAATCCCCGTTTGAGAACCTCCCCGGCGACCTGCTATTATCATACTTACTAAATATTCAAAAAAAAGTTTCATTAAAATCTGTCGAGCCGTTTCGGAGGAGTGCGACGACAAACACCGTTAAACGATATTTTTACATATTGAATAATATTCTGATAATGGTAAGAAATGTATTTCTGGGTCTGCTGATAGACTTTGTTTTTTAGATTTATTAAAAGTTTTAGATTTTCTTACGAATTTCGTCTGAAACGTTTGCGTTAATAGTATCAAAAGCCAGTTTATTAGCGTTAATAGCCGGTATTTGAGACACGGGGGGGGGGGGGATTCGTCGCAAGTAAGTCCATGATATTTTATAAAAATGAGAAGATTTAACAGATTGAAAATATCTTATTATGCTCTAGAAAATATGTCTGGCGAAACGAGATTTCCGGTGCCGGTACAGCATATAGAAGTGACTTTTAATATTTACCCGACGGATTTTTAAGTACTACGTTATATAATACATATACAGTATATTATTATACAATTTAATATCGTATTTATAATATAATACCAAGCTCATTTATTACGAGATGATAATAATAATAATATCGTCTGAAAACATAAAACTCGAATATATAAAATAATGATAAATGTCAATGACGAACTGTATTTCTAAAGTTTTAGTTTATATGTAATATATTTTCATTATATTTTACGTCTTCAGACTGGAAAAACATTTTTTTATTTCAGATGACTGATTCAAGATTTTACTCCGATACAACTATTGAACTAATAATACAAACAAAGTAAACATATAATAATCAATTTGACTATTAAAATATTATTTTTAAGTCGTACTCAGTATTAAAAAAAAAACAAGGAATTTCTTTAAATAAAATATAACTTAGGTCTTGCAATCGCTTGGTGTCACCAAAGTATTATAAACTGTATAATTTTTAAATATTTTACCTATCAGATATTTTAGATACATAGATTATATGGAGGGTGTAGAATACACGATTTTAAAATCACTTGATTTCAAGCTTTACTTTTGCCGTTCACAGAAACTCGTAATGTACTAGTAGCTCAGCTTGGTTTAACGTTATTGTGTTAGCTGATGCGGAAAGTAGCTGATATTATGTTCATAATATACACGGTTTGCTAAATGGTTGTGGAGATTCTTCTCAGTTACTTTCAAAGGATTGGCTTTTCTACTTATTTTAATTGGACAAGACTCAAAAAAATGTTTTACGTTATTTTTACAACACTATGATATAATATCTAAATCGTGTCTTTTTGTCCCAAGAGTTAGAACAAATACAACATGATCGTATCTGTTATTATATTATGTTCAGTAGAAATTATTGTTGTTTTTACAGTAACCTAACCTGGTTGTTATTTTTACCTAACCTAACCAAACCTTCACCAAAATTTAGTATTATATAATGTATATAGTTTTGAATAATACGAAATTGTTGCGTTTACAATACAATTATTATTTTTGTAGTCGATTTCAACTTCGGCCGTATTGTAATAATAGGTTAGGTTAGGTACACAAGAACAAACATATAATTTTATAATTAAAAACATTGTTTTTTTTAGTTTTAGTTTTATAATGTGGTGATTGGTCGACTGTACCCTATATTTTTACCAAATTTAGTAAAAAAACAAGTTTCTTATGACCTTCCATATGGTAAGGCGACGTAGTAATCGACACTCCACCTGGCCACTCTTTATCCCCCAAAATATTACGTTATCATTTGTTTATAAATTACAAAGATTGTTTACCTATGTTTTTATTAAACCGTATACTTTTTGAAATATCTGATAAAAACGCATAGTATCAATATTTATTAAACGTCGGATTCATCAACACAAAAATCGTATGATATTTAAATTAAACTCTATTTCAGTGATGTTGATAATAAATTAAAAAACGTTTTTGTGTTGCATAATAATTGTATGAGAAAATGAAATAAGTTAAGTAAGAAGTTGACTATGCTCAAATGCGAAATATTAATGTAATACTACTGTTTTTCTGTCATCATTAATTATTAAGTGCGCCTAAGTATTTTAATTTTAAACTTTTGATAATTAAATGCACTTACCATAATACTATTATATATTACGTTAAGGTGTGTATTTAAATTTTAGAAAAATTATTCATAAGTATCAGTTAAATAAAATTAAGAATAAACTCCAAACAGTATAAATAATATTTTAACAAATTTTCTGTAATCGGGTGTTTTTATATGATCCGGAACCAAAACATTTTGCACGATGATTATATTTTTTTGGATTCGTAAGATGAATGAGTTAATGACTTGGACGTTAAAAATCAATGTATAAAACAATTTTATGTTTTCTAAAATCGATTTAATCATCTAAGCTAGTAGGAACAAGTGTATGTCGTCACATTTATTTTCGTTCCTAAAACAATACTTAATAATTACATTGTCTTATTCGATAACGAAATTGAGTAAGACGCTAAAATGAATTACACTAAATAAACACCAGAAGATATTCAACTAACTCCAAGTCAATTAAATATTGTCATTAGAATTTCATGTTATATAATTGTTAACTACGTCGGAAATCTATTATGCCTAGGTACATGTTTGTTTGAGGCATAATTAATCCGTCACCATAATGTATTTTATAATATTTTACTCAAAGTCAAATTGTTTAAATTCATATCAATAGGTAAATAAACACTAATATCATGCCGTCATGCATAACTTTAATTATTTTGACTGTTTACTGAAAACTCATTTTTTAGAGTTTTGCTTTTTCGGATTAGAAAGGAATAAAAGCTTTATCATGCGTTTATACCGGGAGAATTTTATCCCTCGGGGTATTCATTACGGCTTAAATTGTATTCAATTTTTTTTTTACCCCGTTCGAAAGCGATAGCAGCAACTCTCCATTCGAATGTAAAACATCAAACGCGTTGTCATGAATACACACGTCTATTTTAATACGATTAAAATGAAAAAGATTACTACGTTTATATGGTGTATTAAATATACACCATATAATTTAGGTATATTGTATTTTATTTATGCGCGTGAAAATAACGAGCAAAATCTCTTACAAACTTTTCCGGCTAATCTGCCGATTAATGTGTAGTGTAACTAGGATGATAAGCCTCGATCCATACAAAATGCATGCTTTAGTTTTCAAGAAACATAATATTGTATATATTTGAATACAAGTCACACTTTACTGCGCCTCGTCTAAATAATTAAATTTTGCTACTGGAAATTATATGACCACTGTGTAACGCAGTTGAGATTATTTTTCTCGCAGTAATGGATTTTTGGCACTTTTGAACTTTTGAAACATGTCGGCCGGACCTGAAATTCAAGTCAGTTAGAACGATGTCTAAAATAAAATTCATATGGCTCCGGTTGAATACCTAAATAAGTATATTAATGACTATAAATTATAATAATATTATTAGATTAAAGGTTAAATTACAATAAGAAACGGAAAAATTAAAATACAACAGTGGTGTAGCTAAATTGCCTATCCAAGACGCCGTGTTATGATTCTTGTAATATTTAAATACCAAAAAAAACAAAACAATTTAATGTATCTGGGGCATAGTGTGGCTCGGTGGTTGGCGGTTAGAACTTATTTTGAGGTCAAGTATATGACGTTGATAGATTCCAGATGAATGACCAACCGGGGTTTTACTGACGAATCATCACCTCACATACACGTGTTCCTCATCCAACCGTTAACCCACTACAAAATGCTGAAGGTCATAGTTTCCGATGCTTAAGATATATATATATACACAACAATTAAAGGTCTCACTATGACAAAGTACAATCGCTGCTACAAAATTCGAGTAAAGTCACTTTGAAAGCATGCACTGAGAACCTAAAGTATTTACCTGAATCGTCTATTACGGAGTTAATATTAATGTTTTGTTTACTTCTGTTTAGACTACCCATCAATAAAAAAAATATAATACGCGAACTTATATAAAAATATCATTGAAAATACCAAGTGAAACTAAAATTCGTTTTAACATTTTATATAGTATACACCGGGATCGATAGATATTCTCCTGCATACGCGCCTCTTTAACAATATAACGAACGATTGTATACAGCCTTGTGGCTATTGTTGTGGAATATAATATAATATTTTATACGGTCTGCTCTCGGTAACTATCGATAAAAAAAATCTCCTTCAAACTGTCACGTAACACTGATGTTTTTTATAACTCGAATTTATAGATATTATTTTTTTCATATTCCTTTTGAATACTTAGTTGCTCGCTGTCAGCTGTTCCTCATATTGTATTGTTGTAACTGTGTGTAACAATGCATTATACTAATTGTATACTATTAAATATGCTGTCATATATTACCTACATAATATGTTACAGTGATTTTCGATGTGAAACCTCTAATGCGGCGTGTAGTAAAACAGATTGTCACGTGGCAGAAAGCACGCAATGAACTTATAGCCACATAATATGCGAAACATATCGAATGCATTTTTAAAATAATGAATAATTATTCTTAAAAAATTCTGATTGTTTTGTTTTTGATTATGCCATGATGTTTATTTCCTGTCATAAACCATCCTTTCAATTGGCATGCATATTTTCTATACAATATAATTTCTATGTTTCACAACTGAGCCACGAAGGCTCTCTTTTTTATAAAACAAAAGTAGTATTGTGTTAAAGCAAAATAAGTTATTATTATAATATATAGGACAGTCCAAATTAAAACAATAATGTGTTGAGAACACAAAATCATCAATGTAATTAATCTCCAAAATATCAACAAATAAGTGAGGTTATTTTATTTTATTTTATTTTTTGTTAGTCTATTCTGTATTTCTGTTCATGTACAGATTTCTGACAACTGAATGGCCGTAAAAATAAATTAATATATTAGTTTTTAATGGTTTTTAAAAACTTCTGATTTGCCGACAAATAATATTATATAATGGTATAGGTACAATTAATAATTATTATACAATCGTAATTTATGAGTTACATTGTTATCATGAGTATACAGTATCACAAATTAATAAAAATAATTAACTCGAGTTACTTGAGTCAATTTTAAGAATGTTAATTTATAAGTTAATAGTTAAAAATATATAATCATTTATTTAACTCTGGATGTTTAAATTGGATACGGAGTAAAAATATTAAATTAACTCAGTTGAAAATAGGTTAACTAATTATTTTTTTTTTATCAATATCTAGGTCACATATAATATTATAGTGACTTCGCTCGCCTTTAAAAAAAAATTCTTAGAGTCAGAAAGTCTCGTAAAAAGTTTCTTCCTAGTGTAAAAAGGTATTATTGCATACAACATAATGCTATTATTTCTATGATAAGATAACATCCGTCTTATTATTGAATATTATTATTATATTTTGTCTTCACAACAGTTACAATATGCCGAAGGTGACAAATTATTTTGTGAAAAACCCAACATCGTGTTTCCCATGTTGAACCGACTTTTCATGGAAAAAAATATTTAAAGACGGGCAGGGCTGAGTTAAGTAGGTGACCCTTCTAATAAATATTAGACGATATTATTATAATATTTTATAGCATCATTATATTGCATATACTAATATAATACTTTTAACGAGCGTCAAGAGATGGTATACTGGTATACTGGTATGCAACGGACAAAGAATGATTATCATACATATAATAATAATATGTAGGTATTATTTATTTATTATCTCTTTTTATTTTTTAAACACAATTGTTATATCCTTCGTTGTATTTTTAGTTATTCTATTACCACTTACATAGTATATATTTTGTATTAGGTTGGTGTTTAATCTATTGGTCACGGGATCGCGATGACGTACTGGCGATTAACTAAACCCAAATAATATTGTTGAACTGAAAGCCCTCATAAAGAGCTAATCTTTTGTTGTTTTTATTGTTGAAGGATAAGGTTCGCGCCACCCGTTTCCCTATATAATAATATTATAAACCATAATCCACCATTATCATTATACATAGAATACGTACATAGAGCGCATAGGTTTAATATTATATGTGTGTTTACATATTCCGTGTGCAAGAAACAATAAATTTCCATTAAGCGTTGGATGACGGTTGATGTATAATTAAGATGGATATAAAAAAACAAACGGTGCAACACTATGATAAACAAACTCAACAGCTCGTCAAATGCAAATTAAATTATATTACACACATTTTTTTTTATACATATTTTTTATTTTTTCATCCATTAATTGTATTTTACGGTTTTTTCTTTTTATAATAACATTTAAATATATTATAAAAGCTTACGGTGGCGGGAGCTTTCCCTCGATACAATCAAAATATTGTTTCTATATTTACACCAGGACGAGAACGAAAACACGAGCCGTATAAAATAATCAGAAACCGAGCGTGTATATATTAACTTTGTGCACTCTAAATATTAATAATATATAACGGCGTTATTATTGTTGATACCTAGAAACTATATATTATACAAACATGTCTTTTATTTCGAATTAATTAATTATCATTTTAAACTCGTAACAATATAAAAATATTAATAATAATATAATAAACATAACACGTAGGTAGCGTTTTTTAAAGTATACCTACGATTTTATGTTTGGATTTGTTATATGTTTTCGGATCGATTATAAGGGAAATTAGGCTCATAATTATGCTGTTATTAAAACTATTATTATTATTATTATTAAAAATAACGGCGATGTTTAACGTCATTAAGCCATACGGTTTCATGCGAGTTCATTGTGAAAACTACGATGCTCGTCATCGTCAGACACAAATCGTTCGTCGCGGTGACCTACTTTGTCGAAGGACTCGATTCCAGAAACGACAACTACCACTACGGTGGACGAGAACAAATTAAAATAATAAAATACGTAAACCGGCTCAATAAACGTATTTTCAAATGTTATTTAGAAAACCATTAAAGATCCACGAATGCCTCTCTTATGTGTATACATAATATTATTATTATGTACAACGGAAATACAGCAGCGTGCGGCCGGAATACCGCGAGGGAACGGTTATGTATGTATATATATATATATATATATATATATATATATACATTGTATATACCTACTAATGTATACAGAGTAAATGATTTATTTCTGAGGTTTTTCGGTCGTATTCCCACGCGCGTACGTTGCTGCGCCGTATATTATAATATTATAATGACCAAAACGATTTAGTCGTAGGTATATATGCGAATAAAATATACGCACACACGGTTTCCGCGAAACAAAAAGGTACCTACCTATATGGTTATATAGTATATATATATATATATATATATATATATATATATATGTATAAAAGGTATAATTTACAATGTGTATAATATTTTTTATGATGGTTGGACTCGGTGGTTATTATCCGAAAAGTTAATATATTCTTTTATTATCGATCTGTAATCGATATATTATAGCACCCGTCCGATACCCCCTTCCCCTCCACCCAATATATATGTATTTAAATTATTGAACATTATCCACTATACAATTATAATATTAAAAAACCAACGCCTTGACGTACATTATTATGGCGCATTCGTATTTTTATTTCCTCGGAATAATATTATTATGTACAGCCGAAGGGTAATCGTATCAAACTACACACTCGACGTAATAATAATATCTACGCAGGTACCTGAATCTACTTCGGTTGCAAATATCGATCGACATTTCGAGGAATCAGACACCCTGAAGCATGCAGTTGCTTACAAAAAATAATAAAACACATTTGGCAGCTTCCAATTCTCCTCAACGAAATATGTTGAGTAGTATAGTATGCACACTCAAAGAGTAAAACCAAAAATAATATGGACATCGAGTACAAAATATGTAAATAAATATAAGTGGCACGTCAATCCAAAACGCACCATTTCCAAAACTGATAAAATTGATTCTTATAGAGAAAACACGATAAGAATCGATTGCTGATATAATATTATATTTTTGACTTACTATTTCTTTTGTTGAAATCTATTTACAACTCACGAATGACATCAAAGCGCACCGTTTTCAAAGACATAAGTAAAATAAAAGTAGCTAATAATTGCAAATGATGTGAAAAGGTTGTAATTTACCATATTGAAATAAAGTCGGTTCGTTAAAAAAAAAAACGGAGCAAATACGTACTAATTCCTTTGTACTATTTCTAAAGTAGGTCATTGTGCACAATTTCCAATAGTACATTGGAATTGAATTGAATACACATTTACTTAATATGTCTATTAGTCTAACTATTTGATAAACAGATATTAAATTAAATTATAAACAAAAATTGTGTGGACAATTCTGCCAAACACAAACACTCACGTGTAAGAATCCACCACTCCAAAACTCTACTACCACCACATACAACCCTTCTAACAGCTAATGGCCATAGATGCCGGGCTTAAGGATCATTAAAAAAAAAAAAAAATTGTGTGGATTTATTAATTCCATTCGTTTTGTACATTTTATTAGTTGATAATAAATTCATCTAAGCTCTAACTTTATATAATATTGATAACGAATGTTGACTAAGCTGCAGTTTTGTGAATTTTCTAAATAATTCCCTATCTTAAACAACTATTAGTAATAAAAGTAAAATCTTACATTTCACTTCATTTTTATGTCTCATTTATCTTAATTTTGCAATATCTTAGATTTTTTTATTTAAAGATTTTCACCAACAATTAATAATATGATTGTAAAATGTATGAGTGTTCTTTTTTCCCAAATTATGTCAAAACCGTGCTATTATTGGACGAAAATGGTTCTTTTAGGCCCAATCTATAAATATAATTTTGAAGTAATTTTGTATACGAAGCATAAATTATTGCTCCTGGTTTGGACCTAAAATTCGAAATAGGGGATGCCAGCGACACGGACCTTCTAATACTACATGCGGGACAACTAAAAACAAATTGTATTCAAATATTATAAAATGTTTGTGATAATAATTACCATTATTGTTATACCTTTATCAATTCAATCATTATTTAGGAAAATCCACCTATACGGAAAAAAAGTATGAAATGGAAATAGTACGTATTGTCTTCCCACATAAAACTACATAAAACTACTTACACAAGCATAATTTTATTGTTTGATTTACAACATAATAGAATATAGGCAGTTTATTAATGATATAGTATCGTCTGAATAGTAATATTATTAATTATATAATATAATATTGTTTGTTTGACCTAATTTTTATATCTTGATTTTTTTTATCCTGTGATATTTTGACCTATATTCGTGTATATTATGTTAAATTTATCAGACCTGCGTCGCGACGGAATTCCGGTCGCCAGAGATAAAAAAAAATGTAAAAAACATTTACCGCAAGTACGAATTACGCGAGACTTATTCAGTGTTCGCTTCAAATTCGAAAACGTAGCGTTATCTGAAAACGTGTGTTCGTTAATATAATATTATACATATTGTAATTAGGTATAAAACCACTTACGGGTAACGAATGACTCGTTATATTGCGCGCAGACGATCTACGATCGTAAAATTAACCGCCATTCTATGCCATTACTGTATATTTAGACGGTTTGAAAGACACGATAAATAAATTTGTGATTTCAAAATCATGCGCAAAGAAACATAATATCTACGTAGGTGGATAGCCGAGCAGCGATATTTTGAAAACGTTGACTCCAAATAGGTATTTATAGTACCCAGCTCCAAACTTAAACATTTCGTTTTTCGTTCTAGGGGCGTGTAGCTGCCGATGAGACATCACACCTGCAGCATGGAGCACCACGAGTACGAAAACAAAAATATAAATTATTAATATATTTGACAAAACCGTACCTAACTAATTAATTGTAGTTGGCATTTTGAAATTGGTAAAGGTGAGCATTAACTTGTTAAAAAATTAAAGTTATGTTAAAAAGTTATTTTTTTAAACTTTTTAACTTAACTGGTATATTATTTTTGTTTTAACTTATTAACTTATTCAGTTAATATTTTTACTACTGTTGTAACTAAACCTTTTATAGTTAATTATCATTACCAACTAAACAATACTGATTCGATGACTCTTTTCCGATTGTGGTCATTCTTTTTCTAATTTTATATATTATAATAATCTATTTTTTTACACAGTGTTAAACGTCTTGATAAATGTTAATGTAAATCAAAATACTAGGGGAGTTTATAACTTAAAAATATTGTAACTTGAAAAAAAATTAACTTTTTTTAACTGAGTCAAGTTAAGTTTATTTTCTATCTCAACTTTAGACTTCGAGGATAATGATATAATACTACGAAACCCTAGGGACCGGGAAAAAATTGGAAGTATTGTCGATTTCGAGTCAAGAAAATGTTGAGTTTACCAGGTTCGACTGTACACCGTTTCGTATCAAGCACTAAAGTCAGCCGTTAAACGAGTGCCGCAGCGATGTTGAGGTCGTTGGTCTAAAAATCGGTGGTCTGGTGAACTCCAACCGTCCGTCTGGTCAATACGCGTGTTCGTGACGTATATTACGCGCACGGAGATTATGTAACGATTATTGTGTTTCACCTCAAATATGATTTTTTTTTTTTATTTTTTCCACTACTACACACACGATTCCCCGCTCGTAAAAATGTCCGAATTAAACGGAATACGATATACAGTTGTGTACAATTTACACCGTAATACGGTTGCATTAATATGTATTTATCGTTATTCTATTATTATTCAACGCGTCCATCGACATTTATCAGTACAATTTATTTACCCTTACCCGCGACGAATTGAACCCCACTCAATAAAGGACCACCGCAGCGTCGGGCACTCGAGTATAATATAATATATAACACCCAGTAATATATATATAACATATACGAGTATATGTATACATATTATAATATAAAAGCAGTATATGGCTCACACGACGGGCCTCGCGGTTTATTTACACACACACACGTGCATACATATATATATATAGAGATAGAATATAGATAGTCCCGGGAATGGTTTCGCATCCATTCGGGAGGGGGGGGGGGTGTACCCTAAGTTATTATGTGTGTTCGCCAAAGACGACGACGAGTCCATGAGCGTGAACAGATAGACCTTGCAGCGGCGGCGGCGGTGGTGGTTGTGTGTATTCCCTCGGTGAGCGATTTTACTAATTAATTCGGGGAAGAGTCACGAATTATTATTTATTTGTTACGCACCGAGCGTGTAGACACTGAGCTTCAGAACCCCGGGCCGGAAGTGGATAATTAATTTTGTTTTTTCTCTCATCCCTATTATAATATCATAATATTATAATATTTCAAAACTAAAATCCGCCCGCGACGTCGGCGAGATACCGTTTTATTATTTGTTTTTATTCCGGATGTTACGCGGTGTATAGGTTTGGTCGAATCGATAGGAAATAAGATCCGTCATTTTTTCCCCCGGACATGTGAAACGATAAATTAATTTTACTTTTTTCTCTTAGTTACTTCATAAAAGAATACAGTGGTTTAAAAAAAAAACCTTTCTAAAGGGATCATTAGATGTATAAAATAGTATAATTAATATAATGGCAACAAACAAAATAAATCTTAAGTGACCTATAGTTAAATAAATCCATAGTAATAAGACTAATAAATTAGGTCGTGCATAGTTTATATTATTTGATATTTTTCATATTATTATTATTATATTTTCCTATCCTTTCACCGTATTTCTTATACAAGTATAATAACGTGATTGTTTTCAGTTGTATGCACTGATAGTTTGCAAATTTGCAACTGAATGTTTCTGTATGTTTATAGCTTGTATAAAAATATATTATTAATCATAATAATATTTATCAAAATGTAATTGATAAATAATGACTGTCGAGAGATACGTTTACGATGTTGTCTTTGAAAAATTGTTATAACATCACCAATGCATAGTATATACAAAATAGTGTAAGTTAATATAAAGTATAAAAAATAAAAAAATAATATAAATAACTAGGTAAGGTTTATTTTCTCTTAATAAAAGTTTTTTTTGTAAATACATATTAAATCTTGTTTTCAGAAAAATTAGTTTTAGCTCACTAAAGTGTATGTTTAATTTTTATATAATATTAATTCGACAAATTCAAATAATTTATATATTATATATGGAAGATGGAACACCTGATTATAAAGGATCAGGTTTGTATCGATGAACGTCATGTACAGATACAATGGTGAGATTTACAAATGTAAATCACACACGGATCTCTGTCAATATATTTTAAGTGAAAACCCCATAAAATAAGTACCTAGGTATTTGTTTACATTTATTAAAAGTGTGCAGTTTTTGTCAGCAACAATGAGTAAGTTACTATAATATTCGTTCGAAATTTGAATTCTAAGCATTCAAATTCTCAGGGAATCGTTCTCTTTGTAATGAGAATTAAAAAATGTAGACATATTATCATTAAAAAAACGTTTACGAAAACAAATTGTGAAAAATACCGTTTTGTGACGATTTTAAATTATTATAATATAAATTATATAAAAAAAAAAGAACGTTTGTCATTATATTGAAATAATGAGTATCTGGCGTAAAATTAATCACCGTAGATATATTTTGTGATTTTGAAACACGGCGGACAAAGGGAAAATATTAATTGATAACTACACTCCGCGAGTGTTTACTCCAGAAAACGCGCGACAATAATCTTCCGTCGCCTCTCCGCTATCACACCGACTCCTTTGGCTGACCAAATCCTCTCGCGGGAATATTGTTTACAACTGTCTAATAAATAAATACCATGTTATTACAATTGATTTCGACAGAGCTTCTTTTGTTCTTCCACACACACACACACACACACACACACACACGCAATATTATATTAATATGGAGGTGTGCGAGATTGTTCTATCTTTTCGTATTATTAGACGGTTATAACTTATAATAGTAGGCACGTATGCCGGTTATAGTATTAAATTTCGGTTTCGCGTCGAGCACATTGCGAATATTATGAACATTTTTAATATCTCAAGCCATATATTATACACTCCCAGACTTGTATTATTTACACCAACTACGGTGTAAAACCATTATTATTTAATTACTTTTTAAAATAACCCGATCGAGCTCTTAGATAGGTATCCATGCCACTGTGGTTAAGCGTTTGCTTAAATACATAACCCAGACAGATATATAGATATAGGTCGCAAGAAGACGAGTTGTAATTTTATATTTATACCTAACAAAATTATTTTTTTTATCATCTGCAACCTTCATAATTCATGGTAGAAATAAAATCAGCTTAACTATATTATATACTTCCATTGTGAATAACTCGTAAATGGAACAAAAGTGCCATCTAGTTTGAGAAAAAAATGTTTAACCCAAAACATCGTCGACAAATTATTCGCACACATTTTGATATATATTATTTTATATTATTACAAAAAAAATCGTTTTGGATAAATATTGTTAGGTAAAATGTATGTTGGAATCCAGAAAGCAATACATTTAAAGACTTAAATATTCATTGTTGATCACTAATGGTGGTTAGTACATTTGAGAGACGAAGCTTTGAAAATTTAGGTTTTTTTATTTCATTTTTATCGGCTTAGTGAATTGTTTACTCTTTGTCTGTGCACCAACCTTAGTAGGCACCTAAATGTCGATGAAAAACGCATTAAATTAAATTTATCACATACCTACGCAAACGCTTTATTGAAAATAATATATGCTTTAAAAAATAATATTATACTATCGTCGTACCAAGTACGTTTGGACTGCAGTTCTGACATAATAAATCAGAAATCGCCACGTAGGTACAGAAGTAATTTGTATCCGAGGCTCTAAATCTTATACATAAAAGTTACGAAAAGAAGCACACAGTCTTGTGTGACACAATTTCATGTGCTCCGTCTACGTTGCCCTCCTGCGCCATTCCTTCGTCTTGCACGACGACGACCACCACCACCTCCACCACCGCCGCCATCACTATCTTACCGTGTACTCCATTCATCGTGTATGAAATTGTTGTTGATACAAGTTTAAACATGTTCTTCTTTGTGTATACACCGTGCCGAAAGATATATGGTCCAAGTTGGGCACGACGAGAAGAGTGCGTAGGAAACGGGCGATGATAGATGACGACGACGGTTCTCATAATACATTATATACGTGGGTGTACACTTTTCATTTTGAAGAGCAAATTTTACGAGTGATCTCAAAACACAGACGCCGAAAAGTTTTCCGACAGATAATAATATTATCGTGTGATCAATAATGGTTTCGAGCTACGCATTCAAATTTCCCGTAGGTACCCTATCAAGTATAAATACTATGAAATATGCTTTCCGTCTATATTTCAATTATAATAATATTAAATCGTATTCAACATAATATTATGTATAAACGTAAATATTATTATTATATTTAAATGATGTTTTTTAGTATGTGCGTTAAGTATGATCAAAATAATTGAAAATAAACCCGGTAGGTATTGTAAAATAAAATTGTCACTATCCGCGTGGGACAAACAAAAATTATAATAACAGCGTCACTTTTCGAGTTTTTAAATTCGATGCGCGCCTTACAATATAGGTAGTTAGTATAATAATTATGGGGGGGGGGGGGGGTATTAATATTGAAATACAAACGTAACAATTATATATAAACAATAATATGTAATTGGTATTTAAATATAAATGTACGTTATGTGCACGTCATCGTGTATTTGAATTTAATAATTTTCTCTACCACTCGTTTTCAACTGCAAATAGAGGTTATTTTGGATGATCAAAAGCATTTAGTTGCTCATGGAATATTTCGTTTAATTACAATCCTTGTTTTTTTTAAACATATTCTGGATCATCATCGTCTACATATATATGTGGGTCGTCAATCAAATATTATTTTGCCAGTAGGCCTCATTAAAAAATTTCACAAACTCCACCGTTTGGTGCAGTACGAAATTCATTCACAGTTCAAAAGCAAATAATAAATTCATTGCTAGTGACCTACATAATTAAATATACTAATATAATTTAATTAATACAAATGTATTGTTTGTTAGATAATTGGATCAGGGTAATCTATGGAACTACTTAAAAGATTTAAAAAAAAATGTTTTACCATCAGAAAGTTACACTATTCCCTAGGATCTATAGGCTATATTTTATCTCGATAAGTACCTAACCCTTAATTTTTTTATTTCAAATTTGAGAATTTCTTATAAACATAATATAGAGATAAAAATAATTATGTATTTTTGTTTTTTATATGGTTGCTAAAATTTGCGTTTTAAAGTGGTGCTTACACAAGTATTTTGAGGTTCAAGTGTCAAGATGAACGTTTTTAAGTTTTGAACACCGAAAACCAAATATTAAATAACAAATTGAACACAGTTTGCATCATATAGAGTTGGAATTTTTAGCGGGCATGAAAGTGCACTTGGTCGGCTAGTTTTAAATAAATTGATATTCACCCGTTATATACTTAATTTAATAATATTGAATAACGACTACCTAATAACAAACTGAAGAAGTTTATAAAAACAAAATAATCTAGTCGATATCATTTTTTAATATATTTGACTCACTTAGGGCCGTTCTTACAATGTCCGGTTAAGTGTCAGTTAACGCTAAACGACTGATAACAGATTTTATTACCTGCAGAATTTGGCCGGTTAAGTGTCGGTTAACTTAATCGGACATTGTAAAAACGGCCCTTAGTTAAAATAATAATATTAAATACTCATTTATATGTATAACAAATATTTATTAACTTTATAGATGTTCGAATTGTATTCAAAATTCGGTTTCATTTGTTTATTTTTTATCGCGTTTTTAAAAGTTATAGCCAATATGACGTTTCGTACATCCACATACCGGCCCGTTTATAACACGCAAATTTTCCATCGACATAAATATTAATTTCAAGCACAAAAACACACACACGTGTTATTATGCGTGTAAATATTGTGTTATAGATACCTAATACTTATATTAAATTATATTATTACTATTATTATTATTATAAAATGTTCCCACAGGGTTTGTATGAGATTTATTTTTATTTAAGCGCGTGATTTGACTCGTGTTAAATATTTATAGTTTCACGAATGTAATATTATTAGTTTAGGTACCTATAATATGTGAGTTGCAACACCGCCGCCCTAGTTCGCAGAAGACTAAATCGAAATCTAGTAAATATCCCAAAAGTTGATACGACTACGTATATTGTTTCAAATTATGTATAATAATAATAATAATAATAACATATAATAGGTGTTTATTTTTCTCAGGAGTGTAAATTAATCGATTTACATTCGTAAGACGAAAAATAAGTTTATTTTCATGCTACAGCGGTACCTACTTCCAGTAAGGCGTTTTGGTTCATATCAAATAAATTATGTTATAATAATATTAATAAAATATCATAATACTATTGACAGGGGGTTGACACATTTGGGAGGCAGGCCGATAACAGATAATCATTTTTCATTCTATTTGAGGTAGTTTTGATCGATTTTAATTCGATATTAGAAACACGTTCCAAACAACATTATAGTTAACGAATTTATCTTAAAGAAATTCTGTTTACTATTAATACTTAATTACGTTTACCGTTTACTTTTTACGGTCTGCGCTTACAATATTGTCCGTTTGTATTGTAAAAGTGTGTAGAAATTCAAAAGTCAGCACCAAATTGTGGAGGGTTTTTTAAGGTATTCATGTGTCCCTAACGATTTTTCACGGTAAGAATACATATATCACTTATTAATATTTTGATGAAAAAAGATTCAATATACGAGATAACATTTGTGGTGAACATTATTACTTTAATTGATTACCTGTTATTTATTTTAGTTGCAACACATTGATAGTAAATTGTCAACGATCAGACATGCGTGGTAAGCCGATAGATATTCTGAACAACAACTTCCCTGTTTGTAATGATCATTTTGAGAACTCAATGTTTTCAAATGTTGAAAGGACAAGACTTTTGTCTACTGCTATTCCTACAGAATTTGGTAGCTACGTTGAAACTTGAATTGAAACAACTGCACATGATAGTGAAAACCTGCAGACTATTGATGATGATTCATTAACTGATGAAATGTAATCATTATTACAAGCACATCAAGATCAATAAGTTTTGTCGCTTGTAAGTATTTAATTTAGGTGAAAACATTATTCAATGAATTATATTTGAATGAAATTACATTATTGTATAAGTATATAGATTTCAATTTAGTAATTCATTTTATGTTTGTATTAGGCAACTAATTGTCTCCGTGTTCATTTTTTGAGTCATCTTCATAATAAATTGCAACACAAACTTCTCAAGTTATTTCTGTAAAAACACCAATAAAACAAAATTTTAGGGTTGAAGTTCGAGAACTTAGGACAGAATGCGACAAATTAGAGTAAATAGTTGAACATTTGTCTTAATAATTAGTCAAAAAAATCTTCAAACATTAATGATGTTGTGACATTAGCAGAACATTTCCAAAAGGTTGTGATACACATTTACCACCAAACCTGTCAATGGTTGTTAAACATTAAGGTTCAAGTATTTACACCTGAAGAGATACGATATACTAATACTATAAAAGAGTTGGTACTAACTATTTATTTGTATGGTCCTCGTGTGTTCACATTTTTAAAAACAATGCTGCAATATTACCTAGTCCTAGGACGTTACGCTGAATAATAGAGCAAATACAAGTTTTTTCTGGTTTAAGTTATACTTTGTTTGAAGCGACCTTCACCTTATAGAATAATTATTGTACAACACAGAACGTAAAAAGTAAATATAAAGTAAAAACCACATAATAGAATAATCTAATAGAATAAAAATGATCACTAACAAACCGAATTTCTGTTGTTTTGAAGGTTTTCTAATAACAAGCTAAAATTGATAAAAACTTCCTCAATTAAAATGGCAGCTAATTTTTATTTTTTTTAGCCCAATCGTACCGTATAATTTGTTATCAGTGTCCATTTTTATTATTATATTCTGTGCTATTGGTTTCTCTAATATTTACGACGTCTTACGCATTATATACCATTTTTGTGCCACTTGATCGTTCGGTTCTTCTATAATTAGGTCACCCCATCAAATATCATATAATGTTCGATTAAATAAATGTCAATATAAACGCATAAAAATAAGACCATTTTGCTGCAGTTTAAACCCACATAATTTTAAATCTCTAACCAAAAGACGAGTTGAGTTTGATATCACCTTTGTCTATAAATTATTGAATGTTGATATTGACGTTACAGATTTACTATCAAACTTTTAAAACGAAATTTCATGCCACTAACTACGGATACGCAGTCTCTCCTGTTCGCGCTTATCGCACTCTTAATAATTGATCAAATTTTGATATTTTTTTACGGTTGCTTGCCATCTATAATTCAAAAATTGTATTTCTTAATATAATAATATGTTATCTTTACTTATTCAAGTTAGCTTTGTTACTCTTTTCTCTTTTACCTTGTATTCTAATGCGTTATCCAGTATCAGAACCTGTGCTGTACTTATGGCCTCGAAGCGTTCATATTACGTACATCGATAAATAAAAATAAAATATTTCGTATATCATGGTTTATAAATATAATCGCGCTCGGTAACAACCGTTTATCGGAACCCTAAAGTCGAGCGATTTTTTAATACTCATTATTGTTATTACGTTTGTGTAAAATAATATTGTCTTTTGATAAAGAACTTCAAAGCGGACGTAGGTACCTATGTCCAATAATAGTATATACGTCATGTCGACGTCAAATATAATATAATTTATTGCCTTGCGGATTGGGACGCAGACTTTGAAGATAAATATAAATCCTTGATTAAGCGTTTACCAATCGTGTAATATACGCTTTGAGCCCTCCATCGACGATTGTATGTATAATATAACCGAACACGTACACTTGAGACACAGCAGCAGTCGAAAATGTGGGGATAAAATATCGGTTGGGTAAGCAAACTTCTCTGTTTGTCTTTATATAGTATTATAAATTATAATAATATAAACGTATATCGTTTCATATAATATTATCGGAGAACAAAACTTCGGTGACCGACGACTAAACGGTATTTCCTAAATGCATTTCCTGCAAACCCTTAAAATATGCACTTACCAGACTGTTCAATATCCATATTATATTATCAACTATCCAACATACAATAGACGATCATACAATCTCTTGAATGCATTATGCATAATACCTGTTTAACCACTTATTTTAATTTTATATTCCATGTTTGTTTTTTTAGTTTTAAGGGTAAATCAATGCGTGTATTATTATTATTATCTACCGATTTCAGAACTTTACTCCTACGCGATTCCCGGTATAAGAAGTTTATGATGTTGTGGATATCTCAAGTCTTAATAGAAATAATACAAAAATTTAGTTATATTATCTATCCAATTTAAATTTTATTCGAGTTCAGTTAATTCATATTTAAGTAGTTGAGACCACTGTAGTAGTTGTAGTTATACTTCTCGTTTTTACGGCATCATAATAATATACTATATATGTAATAAATATTGAGATTATATATTATTTTGATTATTGACACACAAAGGAAAACGACACAATCGTATTATTTTATTTTTTTTTTTTTCAATTGATCTGGAGCCCGGCAGCTGAGGCCATTAGCTATTTTTAGTTTACTGTAGGTTATTAAGTCGGTAGGGGGAGGAACACGTGTGTGTTTTGTTTGGCAGAATTTTTGATTGGGCACCTGTAGGTATCTGTCATGCCCGGGTGGGGGAGGGCGACACTTATTCTCCGGACACCGTGACTTGTCCGAAGAAAAATGCCGCCCATGGCCGAGGAATCGAACTCGGGTCGACTACATCGCAGCCGACGTCTTAGTCCGCTCGGCCACTCCGTCCCCCGGATTATTTTATTATTGTAGTCATTAATATTATTATGCATGTCTTAAATGGATGATTTTATTTTTTATGTCTATTTACTGTAGGTATTACAATGTACGGAAATTGAGGTTGGAATTTGTGTCGTTATGTTTTTTTATTCTACTACGGAATTATTTTCTGAAAATTTGAAATAGTATAGTAAAAAACAATTTGTTTCACTTGACGCACGAGTATAATATTATAATCGTATGATAGTCGGTATTATTTTTGAAGTCAGCGTTGAATATTCGGAGAATTAGAACACAAGAGTTCCAGGAATAATAATAATATGATATCGATTCTCCCTCTCTGCTCGGCTAGACTTTAAGCGATTGTTATAATATTATTATTATTATTTTGTCTTGCGTTTATAATATCATCGTCTATAACTATATATAGTTATTCCTTGATTGCCGGTGGGTATTGAATGTAATATAATCTATATATATATATATAAGTAAATGTGTAATACAAGTCTGGTAAGTACGCGTTACCGTTATATTCTATAATATGTGTAATATTATTATGGCAACTATACTTATACGACGGGTATGAAAATAATTTAGCTCGCCTCCGCAATACCCATACGTCACTGCAGTAGTTAGTCTTTCGTAAGAATTATTCCATCTGCAAATATGATTACGGATCGCAAATGCACTTCACGTAAATATTATATAATATTATACAATTTCATATTTAAATATCAATAGAAGAAACGTCTGACGGCAGTGCACCGTATTTTTTTTTTTATTTTTTTTATTAGATGTGTTGCGTGTAGCGAACACCGCCGAGTTATTCTTTTTACTTATTTTTTTACAATCGTATACTTTCCGTAAATCTCCGCGTATGCTCCCGGGAAGTGCACTTATATAATTCCGGCGGCGTGCACGGGCGTACAATATTATAATAATATACTTACGCCGTATACCTATATAATACGTGTGTGTATACTTTTACACGTTCGCACATATAGCCGTTTATTCACGCTCCGACGAGATTAAATCGAGCAATATAATATTATAGCGACGCGGATTCGCAAACACCGCACAGTGCAGTGTACGACATTAAATCGAGTAGGTATAATATATTGTATTGTTATTATTATGACACCATAACTGCAGCGCGAAGTTCGTCAAAACCGCTGTGACGTAGGTATTCGGCCCGAATTCGAACACGTTTGGGTACTGTGGGATCATAATATTATCATGGAATCGCGGACATTTTTCCCCCCGGACATCACATCCCCCCCCCCCTCTGGCTGTTTTCGGTGTAGCGGGACATTTTCCTCCGATATATTTTTGATGCGGACATTTTCTTCCCATTTTTTTGAAATCCTACTATTTTGAAATCTAATCTTTATAACTATTAATAATATTAAATCATGATTTAATATGAAATTTTTTTTTCGCCTACAGTCTAATAGTTTTAAATATTTTCATAAATATAATAAATTATAGATGTATATTCTTGATCGACTGAGCTACTTGAATCAAATTCACGAGCAATCAAATATCCAAAATGGTACAGTTTTAACGAAAAAAATATATATAAATTTGAACAAAGGCTAAAAAATATGTGTTTGGTACATTTTACAAACTGTACCATTTTTATTTCGGAATTGTTAGTCATTTTTATTAATTATTCATTATAAGTATATTTTATTTAAAAAAAATAATTTCATATTAAATAATAAATAGTATGATATTATTAAATTCAATATTATTAGTCAATAATGAACTTTAAAAATATGGGAGGAAAATGTCCACATGAAAAATATATCGGGGGGTCAATGTCCTACTAGACCGAAAACAGTTGGGGGGAATGTCCATTTACCATTATAATGATCTAAAACTTTGTATAGGTATAGATTTTATAATAATGTAACAAACTTTACCCAACACGGACATATTATCTGGTTTAATTCCCAAAAGTATCAATTTTATTTTAATTTAAATAATACCAACTATGATGTTTGTAGAATTGTAAGCATACTTATTACCATTGTAAATTGTTTACATTATAATACAAATACTGCAGCGCGAAGTTGGTCAAAATCGTTTGCCGCGCGTTTTATTGCGTCGTTAAATTTCAACTAAATTCGAACACACCCCGAAGATTGCCTCGTAAATATGTGTGATTATTATTATTATTTAAGCATCAACCGAGGAAGGGACCCTAAGAAGGGCTTGCTGCAAAAATCTAACTATTCTACTTTTCGAAACTTTTCAGTATCTATAAAGAAAAAACACTTTAGTGGTTTGAAAATGATTTTATTATTTTTGAAATCATGCTTATGCACTTAGAACTTTGAATTCTTTAATATATGAAAGACGCTGGACAAGTTTGGTGTACTGTGGGATCGTATCTAAGTTGTATACACATTTCATAAAAGGGTAACGACCTTTACCCGATATTATGTACCTCTTTTTTCGCCGAAATCATTAATTTTTTGTTTTCATGAAAAAATGAATATATTATTTTAAAATTTAAATAAACAATATTATGACGTTTTATGTTAAGCAAGCTGTATAATGTATACAGACTACTTATATTAACATAATATGTTAAAATTTTACCATTGTTAATTGAGTCAAAACACTTAGATAAATCCGGAATTCTCCGGATTCTTGCACTAACAAACGAAAACTAGATAAGTCCATTTACTAAAAAAAACTAAATTTATATATAACGAACTAATCTGGTTGTTGCACCAACTTTTAGCTTTCAGGGAACTTTTATGTTTATCATATACCAAGTGAATTTTCAAAAAAAACAATTGGACTCTTCTGGTCTTAATGTGATCATCTTAAATTATGATATTATTTCAATATTTGAAGGATCCTTTCACACCGTAAAGATTTCCCAGCGTAAAAAATATTCCTATCTATATATAGATGGCAAACTTCGTATGTCCAATTCTGAGTTTTGTATGTGATGAATAGGGCTCGGATTTAAATGTCCTAAAAATATCGAAAAAATGCACTTTCAAAAGATGCATTTATGATCTAAAAACTCTAAAAAAATGCTCAAAAATATCAAAGATATCCCAATAAAAAGATGCAAATGCATTGAAATCCGAGCCCTAGTAATGAACGTATTTTGTACGGTTTAAATCGTCGAGGTTTGGCTGTACAATAACTATGTGCTTTACTTCGTGTCTATATCTGCACCTAAGTCTTAAACTCCGAATTTTTTTTTCTCGTTTCGTCGAGGCGCCACACAACGTTTTCTCCGCGTACCTACCGATTGGCGCATCGTAGTTTATGCGTTTCCCGAACTCGCAAGCGCATCGTGTCGTGAAAATCGTAAACGGTTATTTTTCGTATTATTTTGACTACGTACAACATATATTTTGTACGCTGCATGGCTATGAACGACACACCAAGTCGTTTGGTTTTACACGCGACGGGGAAATGTGAAACGGTTGTGGCGGCGGCAGTGGCTATAAATCATATTTCTGGATCATCCATCCCCCGGCCCACCGACCACACGCCAAACCGCGATGGGTGGGCGAATTGGTGAGTGGGTGCGAGGGGTCAGAACGCATATATACGCCCGCAGCGTCCGACCGTGACAACTGGTGACAGCGCCCCTGACCAAGGGCTATTGATTTATTTCGCTGTCATCGAAACAAAGGTTTATAATATTATATATTATACGTTTGTAGACGGCCTGGTCGAAAAAAAATATGATAGTGGTGAAAAAAAAACAACAAAAAATGTTTACTATCAAAACGGCACGTTTCGAAAACTACATCGCGTATAATATATTATATCGTGTATATTATATGCGTACATATATATTATTATTACAATACTCATAGATATATATAGAGCATGCAGACTTGCGGTCGGAGATACGACAATCCGAAACAGATTTATCATGTTTTGAGCTCGGGACACGTCATTGTCATAATAATAATATAATATACGAGTACCTCTACTACACCTATTAAAATGTATACATACGCGTATAGGTACATAACTATTATCGATCCATATTGTATTTATGGTGCTCCAGTGCTCGACGGTAATAATATTATAATCAGTCGGAGGTTATTTGTTTTATTTATTTGGCCACCACCAACTGTTACAGAGCCGAATGATAAAAACTTAATCGATAAAATAATAACCGTGCATAATGACATGATTGTTATTATTGAGCGAAGAGGCCTCCCTGCAATGGATGTAATCACAATTTCGTCTTGAAATTATAATATAGATAATGTGCTAGGATGTATACCTAATTAGTAATTATGCTAATTATGAAAGTGGTTTATTTTATTTATTATCTTTTTTAGATGAGCAGGTCACGACACCACCACTGTATTTTAGCCTTCTTTTGGGATTCTCTGAAACAGTTGCGTATAATACGTATGGTTGGGTGATAAGAAGGTTGCGATGATGAATGATTAGTAAGTCGGTTACTGAAGTGCTTATAGTGGTGCAGCTTTGGTAATTCAGTGACAGTGGGTACTTTTAAATCTGGGCGAAGAAGAGTATTATTGGAATCGTACAATGGAGCTTTTGAGATGATGAGAAGGAATTTGGATTAGAATATTTGAACACAGTTTGTATTGGCAATTCCAGCTGAGCCCGTAGTTAGATGCCGTAAGACAAAATTGGTAAAGATAAACAGCAATGGTTTTAAGCTCTGTAGGCAGTTTTATATTTCTCGGATGAAAGAACTGACGAAGAAGGTGGAGTCGGTCAATGAATGACCTCACTTTATTTTTTATAAGAGGTAACAGTAAGTATGTAGTTGATCGGTCTTGGTCCCAATAATGTAGCGTACGCATTGGGCATACTGGGCAGGAGTTGAATGTTGAGAAATCTGAAATAGTGACTATCGGAGGTATTTTTTTGTTTTTTTAATATTAGTGTTCGTTGTTCCGCCGACGACGTTACGTCTTACGATTCGGACAAAATGTTGGCATGTTTTTCCGAAAGACTTTGGACTGCAGCATGACACGTGGGTTATAGCTGATCGTTTATTGGCTTTACGTCAGCTGTCTCGAACATGTAAAAATAATAATATTAATTTAAGCGGCAAGTGTGTTGACTTATATCTATACCGTTTGGCTCAAGGAGTCGAGGGCACATATAGAGACGACGATATGCTAAACGATACTTTTGTATTTAAACCGTGTCAAAAAATAATAATATTATGCACTCGAGTTTTACTACGTCTGTGGCAGCTGCACTATCGCCGATGACTGTAATATATTATAATGTAATACAGCTGTACCTAAATACGTACGACCTCGTCGGTGTATGTGCCAAAGAATTTTTCTGCCGCACTACACTCTAAACTTTATAGTGTACTCCAAGACGTTTCGATCGGTTATAGTTTCTATATTCTTGTTTATCTGCTGGCGGTTTATATATTTTTTCCCACACCGAATCTCGTGTGTGTACCGCGCGTTTCCATAAAATTTCCAGAATTGTGTCGTCCGTGCCTCAGGGTTAATAATAATAATATGCCACACGAAGCCGTGACATATTTTAACCCCCAGCGTTCACCTATGATTTTGTAACTTTTTTTTAAAAATCTCATTTTTTTTTATAAAGTATCTATCTAGAATTACGTTGCCCACCTGCATACAGTCTGTATTATTAGATATTAAAAATATATTCATATTAGATACCACAATCCAATATAACCATCAAATGGGTGAAACGTGACTTATTTTATTTTGTTGCAATTGAATGTCAAATAATTGTGTCAGTTTTATAATTTAATATTATTGGTACTGTGCAGGTAAAGCCCACACAATATCACTTCCCTAAATATCTGCACAAGGCGCTGAGATGTACTGTTATTATTTATTATTATGCATTTGAATTTTGAAATAAACAATAAATCATAAAATACGAAAAATGATACTTTGAGCGCTGAAGTTGTCAGCTGCTCAAAGATTAATGTAACAAGTCATCAAAAAAACGCTTGCCAAGTCAGGGATGGCATGTAAACTTTCTTGATTTTTAATTTTTAGAAATGTATTAACTGATATCACACCCAAGCGCTATAACATTTTGAATCCAGAAAAAAGTCGGTGTGAACAGCCCCACAAAAAATAATTTTCACTTTCATTTAGTGAGATAGATATCCGAAACCGGAGAGCGGATTTCGTTGTCTGGGGTCTTGTTGGATTCATATTGGTTAGGAGAAGCGCAGTGAAGATTTTCAGAACTTTATCTTTAATAGTTAATTCACTACAGAACATGAAACAAATTAAAACAATAATTATTTTTAATTACTATTTCGGATGGACATAATATATATATATATTGTATTTACAGCTAGGTTGGACGTTGGTGTTTCCATAAGATGGGTACTTAAAATATTGTACATGGTACAACCATTATTCAATTAGTTTTAATATTTTGCATCGTATAATAGTTTCATAAAGAAGATTATTCGTATCGTTAATGTTAGTCACACAACATTTAAAAATAATGGAATATTTCTAGTAATAGGTATAATGTGTATAGTAATTTAATGCATTAGTAATGACGAGACAAACTGATATTATAGATCGTTCTCGGCTTACTAAATAATTAATTAAAATTATTATTACTATTACGGCCTGAAATTGAGATAATAAATATATTTTTTGGCAAGTATGGGTCATTATAATCAAATTTTTGTAGACACCTGATTGTTATTAAAATAAAGTGAAATTGTATAAAAATAAATTAGCACTGCGCAGAGAAAACTTCCATTAATACTATCGTTGAAAATTTAATGTTAATAGTTTAAAGGAAAATACTGCAAATTAGGCACATATCCAAATGCTTGAAACGGGAACCAGCTATAAAATTATAATACGTATTGTCTTATCCTGAGTTTAGAACTTAACCTATTGAACTGCAGAACGTCGTTGAATTTCATAGTGTATTAAGTTTTAAATAATGAAGTGTTTTCAAGGTTTTTTTCTACTAACGATAACGAGATGACTTTATAATAATATATTGTTATATGAAATAATATTTTTTTTATTTGGAACTCTAGCACCAATTATTTATAATATATGTCAACATTTTCATTTTAATAATATGATATGATTAAAATTGATTGAAATTATTACATTACCTATATTATAGTATTATACCATGGCTATGCCGAACGCTGTTCAACTACCCTTTTTAGAATACCCACTCTTGTGCGTCGATAATATTAGTTTGTTTGAGGTTTAAATTTTGTCTCTGATGTATGGAGTACAACATTATATACAACAAAAAACACTTACCTTTATAATTTATTAACTGATGGACCAATTCAACTATAAAGTTCAATAATTGTAATATACATAATTTAACTAAAATATCAGTTATTTCCACAACGGTAGCTTCCATAGAACCCACTTTCATTGAACATTGAGATTGATATAATGGATTAAAATTTAAAATAAATTAATCATGTTTAAAAAAAAATCATTAATGAGTTTTGCATTTAACACAGAATACATTTTAAATTAAATTGTTTCAGGTATAATATATATTTGTTTGTTTTAATTATATTTTAATAGCGGGTATTGTTTTCAAAAGTGGGTAAGTGGATGTCGCTCTGTGGTACAGTAGGTTTCAAGTGGGTCAGTGTATAATGGATTATATTAAACTTGAATTCAATGATATAATATCATTGTATAAGAAAAACGATTCTGAGCGGAGATGGTTTGTCAGTCTGGATATTTTATATTGTTATTATTTATTATAGCCTATAAGTTGAATTTATATTATAATTATAATCTAATATACATATAAAATTGTCGTGTCACAGTGTTAGTGATTGAACTCCTCCGAAACGGCTCGACCGATTTTTATCAAATTTTCTGTGGATATTTGGTAAGCCAGAGAATACGTTTTAGGCTAACTTAAAAAGGGAATTGATGATATTATTATGTTGTGAATAAAGTAATTTACTTTTAACCTATTTACATGAAACTTTGTTTTAAATTTTAAATTTATTTAAATTAATAAAGTTGAACATTTTTTAAATTTTAAACAATTAAATTTTAAATTTGCAATGTTCTAATTTTTAATTTTTAACAACTAAATTTTGAATTTGATAAATTTCGTCAAAAATCGAAATTTAAATGCTCGCAAAAAAAAATTGTACCTACCTATATGTATTAAAATTTTTTTTTTTAACGGCTATTGTAACATTATATCAGAAGCCATTTATTAAATGTTCACGCATTTTTACCCAACGAATAAAATATTATTGACAACTATAGAAAATATAACTTAAAACATTTGAAACTGAAAATATCCACGAAAAGTTAAAAACAAATGAATTTTATAAAAGTCTTGATATAATTTTATAGGTAGCAAATTCTTTGAACATCATATATTATAATTTATGGTAAAATAATCTGCCAACACATTGAACTTATCTTGATGACTTTAAAACACTTGATTACACTACCTATTTCTATGATAATAGACTATATTATTATTATGTACTCATTGTGCTAAGTATTTTAAAAATTTGAACTTAAGTCGCCAAGGTAAGTTGAATTATTTTTAGCAGTTATTTTAAAATAAATTATATCTATAGTCCAAAGACTTGGTTAGGTACCTAAAAAATAGCGGATAGAGATATCACTAATTTTTGGTTTTACAGCATTTTTTTTAAAAATTATTTAAATATTACAGATTAAATAAATTACAGATTTTTATTAATGCGGTGTCATCCATATAGAGTGATATGTGGTAAGCCTACTACGCCTAACCCCAGAGGCGTATTTATAAATCTACCGCTTGTAGGCCTGTGGAAAATTGCCGCCCTCAAATACAATAAAATAAAAAAAATAAAAAAAATCAGTCAATTTTTGTGTTTTATTTAAAAAAATGTGCAGCTTTTTAATTTTTAACTTAGCAATTTTTTTGTATTGATCACCACTTAACCATTTTCTATTCGTACTCATATTCACAAAATAAATAGGATTTACATAATACAAGTAAAAACGATACAGCTGCTGCAGCGGTACGCACTCGGCACCATGCAGTTCTGCCACAGACTGATTTGTCAACAAAATATTCATAGAACCGCAGCGCCGAATGTTGATATTATTAGATTATAGTATCAATGGCATGAATACTCCCGATAAACGGCAATCATAGACCTATAAACTAATGGACAGGCGGACTCTCTAAGACAGAGAGGACTGGAAATGATACGATTGACGGGTGACGGTGAGTCGAATGCAATTGGCCTTCTACCATTTTACCTTCTACCCATAGACTTATAAAATAATTTGTAATTTACAGTCAAAAAACTTCATAATGCTCGATTTTTGGAGAAGGTGTGTTTTTGAGTTTAAAATACTAGGGATTTACATTTTTTGGAATTTTTTTTTACCAAATTTTGATATGTTTATGCTCAACGTGTTAAATGAATCAGAATTACCACGGACTAAGATATCTATATCTTAGTCCATGGAATTTACCTATCTTTTAAAAAAAAAAACGGTTAGGGTAGGTACTTACTTTTTTGTTATTGTTAATAAACCACGTAAAATCTACAATTGATTTTTACGTGGTTTATTAACAATAACATAAAAAGTCAGTAGAGAAAATCTGATTTCACCAACACGTTGAACATAAAAATACTAACATTTCCAAAAAAGAGTGTTCCGAAAAATCATTTGGGAAGTAAACTACATTCGTTCGTAAAGTTTTAACGCATATACCGCTACAACGCCTTCATAGAATTATTTAAAGAATCCTCCTTCTTAGCGCTCCTGGCGGACAATTCCCGCATTAAATTCCGTCAGAATACGACTCAGAAATGTCAAACATAAGAAGACATGACTATACACCGTATTTTCTACAATTCTAGAATCTACATCGTAGCTCTGACAAATAAACCGAAAATATCCCTCGACTTGTGAATTTATGGGCTGTTCTTACAATGTCCGGTGAAGTGTCGGTTAACGGCACTTAACAATAAATAATAAAGATATCTTTATTATCTATGCACTTAAGAGGAAGTCAGCGCACTATTTGTTTTCTTTCTCTGGCCCACGCGCAACATGTACAAAACGCATTAACGCAGAATGATTTTTTCTATGTTTTTAAGTAATCTTAGAGTAAAATCGGAAGTCGCTTTGCAGGTCAGATAGAATTTTTGGTTTTTCCAGGAACCAAATCCGTCGAGTGTTCACTATTTTTTCGAGTATTTTGGCAATCGTGTTAAGGAGGGATATAGGCCTGTAACATTCAGGTGAGTGTTTGTCTTTTCCTGGTTTTAAGATAGGAATTATATTGGCCATTTCCCATTTAACGGGGATCTGCCACTTTTTCCATATGTGATTGTAGATGTTGAGTAGGTGTTGCTTTGTCGATTTGACCATGTTATGTAAGAAGCTATAAGGGATTGTGTCGGGGCCTGGACTTTTACTATTGCATACTCTCAGAGTTTGTTCTAACTCGTCCATTGTGATTTTGAGATTTAGGTTTATCTGGTCTGGGTTATTTGGTTCGATGGATGACTTGATTTGTGAGATCTCATTAGGGATCTTTATTTCGTTTATGAATTTTTCTTCGTATAATTTGTCGCTAAAGTTTTCATAAAAGAAGATTCCAATTGTATCTGCTACTACTGTTTGGTCAGTTATGGTACTCTGATTGGCTTTAATAACTATGTCGTTGTGTCGTGATAAGCCTTTTAATGATTTTATTTTTCTCCATACTTGTGATGGGCTCGTTTTTTCATTGATGGTGGATGTGTATATGTTCCATGATTTTTTTTACTGTTTTTTCTGAGGAATTTGCTTTTGGCTCTAAGTCTTTTGAGTTCGATGAGATTTTCGGAGGTTTTATTTTTTTTGAAATTTGTTAGTGCTTTATTTTTATTGGATATTGCTTCTTTTATTTTTTCATTCCACCAGAGTACTCTGGGTATTTTTGTTTGATTAGCTGTGCCTATTGTCGTGTTTGCACTGTCAGTTATGAGGTTTGTGAAGGTTAGGGTTGTCTCTTCTATATCAATGATGTTGTGGTCAATTATTGATTTCTTCTTCTAGTAGTTCAGTATATAGGTTCCAATTTGGGTTTTTTAAATTCCATCTGTGTTTATTTGAATATTTATTATTTACTTGCCTATGTGATATTTTAATTATGACTGGAATGTGGTCGCTGCTATATATTTCTGATAAAACTTCCCATTCGAGCCTCTGTGCAATTGATGGTGAGCTTAAGGAAAGGTCTATACAACAAAAGTTGCCATTTCCAAAATTAATGTGAGTGGGAGTTGAGTCATTTAAAAGTACTAAATCTTCATTTTGTATGAGTTTTTCTACAGTTTAGGTAAAGAAAAATCCGTTTGATTTGGCAAGTAAATGTTGCATATAGAGAATTTTTCGTTGAGTTCTGTGGATACAGCTATTGTTTCGAAATTACTATTTATTATTATTTTTTTGGTTGGAATGTTTGATTTGGTGTACATTGTGACTCCTCCGTTGGCTTATCCGATATTATTCTATTTTTACTGAATCCTTTGTAATTTTTGAGGTGAAGTGTGAAGTTGTCTTTAAAATTTGTTTCTTGTAGGCAAATAATTTGGGGGTCGTGGTTTTGGATGATGAGTTTCAGCTCTTCTTGTTTCTTGAAAAAGTCATCAAGGTTCCATTGAATTATTTTAGCCATTATCAACAGTATTCTTTTTAATTTTTTGATATTGGATCATTTGGATAGTTTTTTGCTGGCTTTTTGTGGTGGTTGTGAGTTGTGTGGATGAATAAGAAAGTATCAGTAAGTATCAGATTCGGCTTCAGAAGCATCCATGGAGGCTTCGTTATCTATGCCTTTAAAGAGCTTGTTTGTTATCCGGGTTATATTGTTTTTAGCTTTAACAGTTAAAAGTGACGGTCTGATTTTTTCGAGTAATTCCAATATGTGGTTGCCTGTTGTTTCGTATTCATGGATAGTGTCTAGAGGGTGGTCAAAAGTAGCAATAATTTCTATTATATGTTTAAATTGAGAGAAGTTTAAACTAGTGTGATTGTGTTCATTGAAAATTTGACTGATGGGATCAAGGTGGGTGTCCAGTTCCATAGAAAAGCGTTTGCGCGAGTTTGATCGAGAGCGGTTTTCTGGCTTGTTCATTATTTCTGGCTGAGTGAATGGAGATACTAGATTCGTAATATTATACTATGGGTAGATAATGTTCGATTTCAATATCACCTATATTAGTGTGTTTTTATTAATATGATAATTGTAATCATAACTTATAGATACAATCAATTATAAGATGAAATAAATTGAGCTTTGGTTCTCGTTTTAAGCACATATTGTGCTAAAAAGAGAGAGTTCGTTATAAATTATTATATTAAAGTAATTAAAAAAAATCAAGAAAATGCAAAGAGAATAAACTGGGTATTAAATTAATAAAAATAAATATAAATAGATACCTCCTCCTAATAATAGAATGATATATTATTATTAGTACTTAAAACATATAGTATCTTATTATACCGGTTTTATCTTACTATGGCTGTATAAAGCTATAGTAGATTGACGTATAATAGATTTAATATTAGATTTTTCCTTACTCATAGCATTATACTTAATGGTGTTTTTTTACCATACTTAGTAATTAATGTATATAATGCATTCGATTATTCAAATAAATATGATATGATCCATCACGTTAGCCTTGTTTCGCTTTCAATGACTTACCTATAAGCAAAACAAGAAATCGATGATATAATAATTGATGGTTTGTACTATTATTTCGAATGAAACTTTTGTGTTATATTTTAATAGGTAGAAAGTAAAATATTATGATATGCTTTAACCTGATACGACGATTTTTATTCAATTTTTTGGTCGGTTATTTTATGTCTATGTATTCACAATATTTGAATGTTTTTCTATTCTCAATAATTTTCTTCTGTACACATTTCTGTCCACGATTACATTCGATTTTATAGCATTTGACATTTGTACGCTTATTTGTTATTAATTTATGTATTGCCTAACCAAAAAAATATTCGAATATGTCTATAGGCACATAAATTATATTTCTTGAACATTTGAAACAACAAGTTTTAAATGAATATGATTATAGGTAGGTAATGTTACACAATAAATCGTCGGACGGTCTTGGACGAACAAGTAGGTATACAATTATTCAAATATTGTAAATCGTCCAAAATAAAAATGAAATATTTCTCAGCGGCAAAGCATTATAATATTATAATAATAATTTAAACACATGTAAAGAAGATAATCAGTTAACGGCTATATTATAAATACATAGTATTGTACTATGTCACATAACGGCATTATTACACTCAACTCGACACAATATGCTTACAAAGTTTTATGAGAACATAATTTATAGTTATAATACCTAACTATACAATAAACAATATACAATAACAATAACAATTTAGGTATACAATTTTATTATAAAAATATACAATATGCATGGCATAAGATGAATGAAGTTGATGACAAAATATTTAACATAATATCTTTTAAATAATAACTATAACACGTCATAACCCTGATAAATAACACAATTTGTAACAAAAAAAGGATAATACACAGGATATAAATAGGGAACACAGGATGAAAATAATGGTTATGATAATGAACAAAGTTTTATGAGAACATAATTTATAGTTATAATACCTAACTATACAATAAACAATATACAATAACAATAACAATTTAGGTATACAATTGTATTATAACAATATACAATATGCATGACATAAGATGAATGAAGTTAATGACAAAATATTTAACATAATATCTTTTAAATAATAACTATAACACGTCAAAACCATGATAAATAACACAATTTGTAACAAAAAAAGGATAATACACAGGATATACATAGGGAAACACAGGATGAAAATAATGGTTATGATAATGAACAAAGTTTTATGAGAGCATAATTTATAGTTATAATACCTAACTATACAATATACAATATGTATGAATAAGATGAATGAAATTATTGACAAAATATTTAACATAATATCTTTTAAATAATAACTATAACACGTCTTAACCCTGATAAATAACACAATTTGTAACAAAAAAAGGATAATACACAGGATATACATAGGGGAACACAGGATAAAAATAATGGTTATGATAATGAACATTTGAAAAATATGAAAAAATAATAAAAAAAAAAAATATGACTTATATCTCGTCGTCTCATAACAATTCCATATCCTCAGGCGGTACTGTGCCGCACCAGCAACATAAAATTTTACCGACTTTAAGGATTCTTCTCCTTAAAGCCGATAGAATTGACCTTCGCCGTGGACGACAAACCACTGCAGGCGAAACTTCAGGTGGAATTTCCAGCTGCATAACCGGCTGAATTTCCGTCGTCACAATAACTGTCTGAACACAGTCCGCGAAAATGTGTTGCAAGTCCAGTGCAACATCTGCAGCAGTTATCGAATGCCGGAAACTTCCATTCGCCATCACAACGTTTCCCAATGGCCTTTTTTCGATTAAATCGAGGAAACGTCGATGAAAACGCACGGGTATGACGAAGTTCAATGATCTTCTGATAGCCGCTGCACACAGAACTTTAGAAAGTGCTTCAGATAATTTAAGTGTGGCAGCAAGCTTCGATCTATGGCGCTTTGGAACTTGCAGCTGTGAAACTAGTTGCATTCTTGGCGTTACTGCAACAGTCTGAACACAGTCCGTGTTCCTTTGTCTCGGTACTACATTTAAATTGTTGTACATAGCCGCAGACTGTGTATTAGCTACAACTCCAAGAAACTCCAATTGGTCCGTCGTTAACTTGTATGCATATCGTGTTTCTTCATCAACCTTGGAGTAAGAATCTGAAGTCGCAGTTTTTTGTTCACGATCCATAACTAAGTTATAATTAGTCAACTTTACACAAGAATAAGAGAAATACAAATGACAATTAATCGGAGATAAACTGTTTGAATAATAATATGATAAATAACATGTGAATATTGCATAGCAACAAAATATAATAATATAGACAGCCAAAACATTAATTTCACAATGTCATTTATTTATTAATTTTTTTTTTTCATATAAAGAAAACTAAATTTATTTTCAATAAATACCTCTAATAATAAAAAATAAATGAAAACAAACCTTTATTGGGAATAGATAGGTATAATAATAATTATATTTAAATTTGAATTTGAATAGAGAAATGTTTAGTTCCAGCATGGAACCTTAGTCTATAAATTTTTAAATGTAAGTTATCTACATAAATATTAAAAAAGCGGGTAAGTGAATGTCACTCTTCCGAACAGTAGGTTAGGTTAGGTCACAATTTAAAATTTATCTTGGATTCAATGATATAATATCATTGTATAAGAAAAACGATTCTGAGCGGAGACGGTTTATCAGTCTAGATTTTTTTAATTTTTATTATTTATTATAGCCTTATAGTAGATTTAATATTAGAATATTAGAATTTTTTTTACATAACGGTGATAAACAAATCATTAGAAATTAAAACCCCATTTTAAGCGGATTTTCGTAATTTGTCAGTAGTTTTTCCCGTGGCATTAAATAACTATTGAGAAAATCGAAAAATTACCTCTCTTAAGCGCCATCTTGATCCAATTTGCTAAATGATAAAGTACTATATGTTGAAATCGAAGCACTCCATCTGGTAGAAATTTTGTATATAGGATATAAAAAAAAATAAACACCATTATAAAACCACTAGCTTCCCTCTCCGCTAAGAATCTAAAATTGAATGGGTTTTTAACTACATAACAATTTGCAAATTTCGAACTTAAACTGCTTATAAAAATAATATTGTGACTATGTATGTTTCATAAATTATATTAATTTGCGTATGAACAACACATGAAGAACCTTGTATTACATTTTCAAGGATTTTCACTTTTCATCACATTTTTAACCGAATCGTATAGCAAAAAAAAAACTAAAAATAATCTAAAATGTCAAATGTTGCTCAAAACGCATAAAATATATTAGAAAAGTTTTGTTTTAATTTATTTAAGCTAGGTAAATTAGTTATTAGCTATTACTATTGCTATGTACTCTGTCAAATCAAAATTTTTAAATTTTAATAACATTCTTCAAAATTGAAATATCAAAAAATAATCTTTTGAGATTTACTAGATAATATTCCTACCTATAAGTTCATTTTAATAATAAAAATAACTAGGTAAACCGGGTTCTGCTTGACGTACAAATGGCCATATTATGCGTTACCTAGTAAGATATATAGAGACATGCGGGTGAAACATCTTCTATTCCTCTTAAAAAACGTTCTCTAAAAAAAATGTTTGCCATCAATCTTCAAAGGTGATGATGTTAAAATTATTTACTTTGCACTAGCTCAATTTTTTGATATTGGATCATTTGGATAGTTTTTTGCTGGCTCTTTTGGTGGTTGTGAGTTGTGTGCATGAATAAGAAAGTATCAATAAGTATCAGATTCGGCTTCAGAAGCATCCATGGATTTAAAATTATTAGGAATTAATTAACCGTTACCTATATAATGTAGCTACGCGTATAGGTACAGCTGCTATAGACATTTTTTAATTTGTACGTGAGTATCATAATATTGGCACTTGGCAGGTGCAATATTTTATGTAATTGTGTATGTTCGTTCGTACCTTTTAATTTTAACAGCACAATTATTCAAAATACAATGTCAAATTTCTTTCTAATACTATACTATGGGTAGGTAATGTTCGATTTCAATATCACCTATATTAGTGTGTTTTTATTAATATGATAATTGTAATCATAACTTATAGATACAATCAATTATAAGATGAAATAAATTGAGCTTTGGTTCTCGTTTTAAGCACATATTGTGCTAAAAAGAGAGAGTTCGTTATAAATTATTATATTAAAGTAATTAAAAAAAATCAAGAAAATGCAAAGAGAATAAACTGGGTATTAAATTAATAAAAATAAATATAAATAGATACCTCCTCCTAATAATAGAATGATATATTATTATTAGTACTTAAAACATATAGTATCTTATTATACCGGTTTTATCTTACTATGGCTGTATAAAGCTATAGTAGATTGACGTATAATAGATTTAATATTAGATTTTTCCTTAATCATAGCATTATACTTATGATAAAACATAATGTCTTTAAAGTAAATAGAGTACCTACGTAGTCGTGTAAAATAGAATTTAATCGTCAACAGAAAGTTCAGAATAGAGTAAATTGATTGAATAAAGTCTAGGTTTGTTTAAAATTATTTTTAACAGATTAACAGATCCGTGGGGATAGGTGTGGTTTTGAAATCTATACCTACGTCCCAAACACATGTGTAGTTAATTATCAATTTAACTAGTGTAAAGTAAATAATTTAAACATCATCACCTTTGAAGATTGATGACAAACATTTTTTTTAGAGGACGTTTTTTAAGAGGAATAGAGGATGTTTCACCCGCATGTCTCTATATATCTTACTAGGTAACGCATAATATGGCCATTTGTACGTCAAGCAGAACCCGGTTTACTTAGTTATTTTTATTATTAAAATGAACTTAAAGGTAGGAATATTATCTAGTGAATCTCAAAAGATTATTTTTTGATATTTCAACTTTGAAGAATGTTATTAACATTTAAAAATTTTGATTTGACAGAGTACATAGCAATAATAATAGCTAATAACTAATTTATCTAGCCTCATTCATTACTAATTCCTAACACTATAGGGCGTAGTGAAGTGTGTTGTACATTTTAGTTTATAGGTCTATGATGGCGATAAGAAACTTTAAAAATAATACATTTCTTGTTGGCTGTTGTGGCTGTATATATTATATTTTAAAACAACAGTAAAAGAATATACTAAGTCTATCGCTGAGTCGATATGCAATACCATCAACATCGAAAAAAAATTAAATCCCTCAAAAAATTTGCCGCTGTAGGCACGTTCCTATAGTGCCTGCATATAAATACGCCACTGCCTAACCCTCGTACCTACTCTCTAGCTAAATGATACACTCTAAAGTAAATTATAATGGCACTGTTAACTCGTGAGTTACGGTGGGTACGGCGCTCTCCTATTCTATATGTCCGCCCCTTCTAAGTTGGAATGACTCAAAGATTACACATAAAGTGACACTATTTAGTTTCATAAAACGTCATTGGCACACAGTGCGTATATCCCGACGCTATTCCTATAAAATGTAAGAACGAAAAAATGACAAATGATATTCAAAACTCGGGTTTTCAGGTAGGAACACTTTAATTTCAATGAAAAACAAACATAAATAAAACACAAATTCGGAACGCTCGGTCCATACTACGATCGTCGTACCTACGTCCTCGCCGAATTACTCAGCGACCACGGTGCCTGCGCGTACGGTAACGTTTTATGGACAGAAATACAAAATATTGTTGTCGCCTCAGCACATTTTGCTTCGCTGGCCTGGACTATATTAATAATTTAGTCTTAAAATATTCCCACCTATATTATATATTCCCATATATGTATTATATTAAATTATTTTATTCTGACAACTGTCTACAATATACGACACAAATTTATAGTTAAATTAATGTCCGCTTCTTATAAATCGTTACACAACTTTTGCGTTGATCATTTTTTATAGTTAAAACATTTTTGATTTTTCCAGTCTACCGGATGTTATACCCGCATGTATATTCTTCGTCTGTCTATCGCATAACATAGATAATCTTTACGTAAAAAAATCTGTTTTGATTCGTTTTATATTAGAGTGAATTGACCTATTAAAAATGTAGTGTATCGCACCATGTATTGTCAAAGGTTTTTTTAATATTTTAGTTATGAACTTATTTATGAGAATTTTAATTTCAGGATATACATAATAGGTATGTAGAAATTAAAAGTTGTAATATTTATTTGATAAAATTGTACTATCTTCACATTTAATTTATTAAGATTTTAATTTATATTTTATATTTTTATAACAGTTATTACATTTAATATTACTTATTAGAGTGAACTGACCTATTAAAAAAATTGAAATGCAAAACGATTAAAATATTTTGTTTATCTTATAAAGTCGTAATACTATATAATATCCGATACTGATTATTACGAGTAATTAAAATGATAGACAACAGCATTGAACATGTTAACAAAATGATAATAACCTTTGTGACGAATTATGGATCAATATCATGCCAATACATTGCACTATAAGTATGAAATAAGACTTAAAAATTGTTGAAGCTATCTTCAGATAACAGCTACAGTTTACACAAAGTATTACTTCTATTATGACTTTTCAGCGAAAAATATTAAAACTGAAACATTTTGAGAAATGCTCATTTGTATAAGCTCTTCTGATTTTTCAGTTGTTATTGTACATGTTTTCAACGCAGGTTTTGGTCGCGAAAAAATGCATGTGCCACTAATTTTTTTTATTTTAACATAGGGTATAACAGAAGAAGTTGACTTAAAATTCTGTCCGTGAATGTATTTTCATCGATTCTGACACACCAGTACACTAAAATACGATTATAAAATATGGACTGGAGCAGAGGTTCCCAACCGGGGGATTTTTAGGGTTCCACGAAATTATTTGAAATATATTGGGTATATAGGGCTATAAATATATAGGGGGACTCCAGATTTTAGAAAATTACCAAGGGTGCCGTGAGTCAAAAAAGGTTTGGAACCTCTGAACTAGAGTCTAAACCTTATGAATTTTTTTTGCAGTTTCTATATTCACATGTTTAATGACTTATTCGACGCGCTAGGTTTAATGTGAATTCAGTTTTATCCAGACACATACTATATATAGCTCTATACAGTTTGTAGTTAGCGTCAATATAGTGAGTATTTGGTGTACCTAGTACAGAAAAGGTGTAATAGGTGGAAATCGGCCAAATGAGTAAATTGTTTATTTAACTTTTAAATGTATAGACATTTATAATTATAGCAAGGTAGAATAAACTTATTGTAGGTAATAAAAACAGGGGAGGGGAAAGAAGATTATACTACTCTCCTATACAGTATAAGTCGAGTGTACTTCGTTATTCTTCGTATAACATTTAAATGGCAAATTCAACGATAAAGCATTGCATACAAAAAAAATCGATAGTATTTTAATAGTTTCAATTATTCACGAACATCAGTTTTAAATTACAACGATATAACTAAAATCATTTTTCTTGGTTTAAATATTGCTTGAAATGTCTATAAAAACAAAATATGTATATTAATTTTTTAGAACTTTCAGTTTTAGTACCTTTGAACTACTTATGAAAAATATTGTATTCATTTTTTAAGATTAAGAAAATTTCATACATTTTGAAATACAAAAAAAATGCAAATTTGTTTTTCTTGTAAAAAAAATTGTACCTTTTTATCTTTGATATTTTTAAATGGCTAGAATAACAACTTATAAGAAATTTTATATTAAATTGATAAGCTATTGATCAGACAAAAACAATTTTATCGACATGTATGAAGAAAAATACTTAAAGAATGTTTCAATTACCCACAGTTAAATTGTTAAATATTTACATCTTGAAAATTAATATTAAACTTAACTTTATAAATTACAAAATAGATTGCTATAATTTTAGATTTTGACGAATTTTGTCGAAATTCAATCTCATAATCACTTATGAAAATCTTTGTGATTATATTTTTATTTATTGATAGGTACTCAACTAGATTCAATTTACAAACCTGTGTATTTTTTCTACCATGATTCATTTATACATATACCTAAAAAATAAACGTTAAGTATTCCTGTAGTCTAGTTATTCTATCGACTTTAAAGTATTAAATTTCTGGCGCAATTCATAAATTGTTTAATATTTTGAAAATATATTTGCTTAAATACATTATTTTGTATTGATTACAATTAATCCTCTTACAAAATTAATAATTATTGGTCTTCATATTTGAAGAGCTTTGAATTGTGAATCATTTTAATACTATATGAAATCTATAGACAAAGTTATAACCACAGACCTTGAAACGATTAAATACTATGTACCGTAATATAAAATAATAAATTATGCTTTAATAATTCTTTTTAGATAGGCACTTAAGAGCTATACACAGATATTTGTTGTCTCCGTCTTACAAATGCGTATGAGCAGATCACGTGGAACTCCGTTAGTTTAAAAATAAGAATGAATCTACCTATAATGAAACTTTATGGTAAGAACATTATCTGTGTTTGTATGTGGGTTTTTCATGATAACTCAGTTTTCAAGTGAGTTATGAGAATTTTTAATTTTTGATATATTATACAAGCATAACTTACTAAAAAATTGAACTATCATGAAAAACCTACATACAAACACAGATAATGTTCCTTACATCAATTTGTTTAATAGGTCTATTCATTCTAACTTTTAAACTAACGGTGCTAATCGTGGTCAGCTGAGCGTACATTTGGTATGTTACGCACTTGTAAGACAGATACTAGAGAGATATAACAAATGGATGTGTAGAGTCTTCTTAAATGTTTAGTTATGAAATCTCTACAGTTTGCAATCAGGTTGTAAGCAAATTTCAAATTTTGAAATTTATCGACGATCATTATACATCAAAGGATAATTTGTCCCACACCGGCCACACCCCTGTTTACTATGCCACTGCGTACGTGGTTATATACATTTCACAATTAGTTTCCGGTGTTTTCAGTAGATATATTTTTAATGCAAACTACATAATTTGATTATTATTTATGCAGGGGAATAAAATGTGCGTACTCAAATAGTTAATGAATTTGTTCGTTGGGTAACAGAGAGCTTATAGTATATAACATGTAATTACTATAATATATACACTTCGCTGCAAAATTCATAATCCATTAATACAATTTGGCTTTTCAATTAAAGCCGATAAAATACGATACATATTACACTGCAGTGTACACAACTTAACCAGCTACGTATTAAGTCTGTACGATATAGTTCATGGAGAACAAATTAAATATTTATATCATTCAACCACAGCATTACACATATTATTAATACATTTTCGAAATAAGTCGTACTTCTACACCATTATTTAGCGACTGCGAACAATCTTGAATATATTACAAACAATAATATTGAAATAATAGTACATATTTTAATACTGCGCATGCCTATACTCACTTTTATAAATTATTATTATTATTATTAAGGGCGTTGTAGCCGGTGAGTTTGCCGATTTTAAAAACTGTAATTTATAGAAGCTAAAATATGCATTTGAATAATGCACAAATTTCGTGATTTTTCAAACGTATTTTTTTAGCACTATTTAAAGTAAAATTAAAATTCGAGCTACGATCTGACTTGAAAAAAGTTCATCTTTCAAATAAAATTAAAATTATTAAAATTCGAGATATTAATGAGGCTTGCGAGTTTTTCCTGTGGGGTCATTTTCAGTGATCCCCTCAAAAATCTTTCGTATTAGTGGATGCATACAGTAGATTAGTAGGAAATTATTATAACTAAGGTAAGCATGTTATAGTATATTATATAGTTAAAAACACAACAACTTAATATTGTATTTTAGGTCCCGTACCAGTTGCCAAATACCATTTTTATTTTAGCACCATTGTTCAGATTACAACTCTCCTCATTTTGTACGGACCATATGTGACTAACCAATAATAATAATATTATTTTGAGCATAATAAATCAATTTTAAGTTCTTCGCTCTAACACCGTGCGTGTTTCCTCTCCCGAGCGATCGGTTATGAGTATTGAAAACGTATCATATTATGTAAAAATATACATAATTCGCTTACCTATGTCATGATAATTTAATATAATATAAATATACAATACACCATAATATTACGTGATCCGTTCGTGATTTATTGTTTTCGCTTATTTACCATCGGAATAAGTGAATAATTGTGTTTACACTCTGGTGAGAACAAAGCTGTATTTGGATAAATATTTTTATTTCGTATTCAAAGAACTCGGTCGGCCACAAAACAATCTACGATACAATGTTTTATTATGGGGAACAAATTAAATATTTATATTGTCCAACCATAACATTGAGAGTCTTGTAGAATTATAGGATTTTTTTAATTTTTTTTTTTAATTTCGAGAAGAGAACATTTTGGACTTTTGCCGGTCGGATCAAGTACCGGTCTTAAAAACTGTAATTTATAGAAGCTAAAATATGCATTTGAATAATGCACAATTTTTTCAAACGTATTTTTCTAGCACTATTTAAAGTAAAATTAAAATTCGAGCTTCGATCTGACTTGAAAAAAGTTCATCTTTCAAATAAAATTGAAACTATTAAAAGGTGGGTAAGTGGATGTCGCTCTGCTGTACAGTAGGTTACAAGTGGGTCACTGTAATGGATGGTGTTAAATTTGAATTCAGTGATATAATATTATTGTATAAGAAAAACGATTCTGAGCGAAAACGGTCAGTCAGCCTATGATATTACCAAGTATATTTGATGATATTATTGTGAATAAAGTAATTTATATATAACCTATTTACGTGGAGCCTTTTTTTCAATTTTCAATCCTTAGCAATAAAAGTTGAACATTTTATAAATTTTTAACTACAAAATAATTATTAAATTATAAAGTTGATAAATTTTGTCAAAATTTGAACTTTAAATGCTTATAAAAAAAAATTGTGCCTATGTATTTTTAATATTTTCAACTACTATTAGAACAATATAATATCAGGAGCCTTATATTAAATTTTCACGCTTTTTTACCAAACAAATAAAATTTTATTGATATTTATAAAAAAAAAAAAAAAAACTAAAAAAATTGAAAACTGACAATGTCCGTAAACAGCTCAAAAAGAGTCAAATTATTTTCAAAATTTTATCGTGTATAGAAAATGCTAATACAAACATTCAGTGAAATTTTCAAGTATCTACAATCATACGTTTTTCAATTACAATAACATAAGAAAATCGTTACATTTGATATTTACTCGATATAAATATCAAATGTTGTAAAAATATGAATTTCAAACGCTCATAAAAATTTAATTTGACTTTCTTGTAGACATTTTTTTTTTGATAAAGGTAGACAATATTATGGATAATCTAGTATTACATTCAGGAATTCGTGTACCTAATATCATGATTATATAATACACCATAACATTACGTGATCCGTTTGTAGTTTATTGTTTTCGCTTGTTTACCACCGGAATAAGTGAAAAATTGTGATTACACTGTGGTGAGATCCACGCACAGTATTCCATGTATTATAATTAGGCCAGGGATTTCGATGGACTTTGCATTGTTTTCAAAGCTTACTGTGCAATCCTCGTATCGTCACAAATTTTTTTTATATACTTTTGAATGAGGATAAAAAAGTTTATTTTGCATTATTTTGAAATTGTTGAGCTTCGAAGTAGTTTTCTTAATTTTTAGGGCATTTTAGAGTTTTTGGAGTTTTCGGAGTTTTTGGAAACAAAATATGAATTTTAAATTGTATTTTAAGATTCTTACACACCAACATGGTTTTTTTATGTAAAGATTATATTAAAGTAGATCATTTACTAATACATTTGAATATTTAAATTAATTTATAAAATTGGAAGAAACCGGTTATGAGGTTTAACCATTAACGGTTTTGGTTTTTAAACTGTTAACGTGCTATTTTATTTTACACACCTAATCGTATATGTAAAAATCGGATTTCTGAAAGTTAAGATATTGTGACAAAATAAACAAATAAACAAAAAGGCACATGTGTATAATTGTTTACATATTGTATGACGTGCTAACATATAAAACATATGTTTATTTCGCACATGATGTTAAAACGAATAAATATGTTCTTATAGTGGCGGCTCGTAGTGGTTACTATTGGTACGACTTTAATAATATAATAGGTATCCCTAGTCGTAGATATTATAACAAATTAAAATTAAAATGTTATAAAATAATACCTATTTTATTATTATTATTATTAAACTTTAAATTATATTTGTCAAAATATCACGGAACTTTTCTACTTTACGGGACGCCCCTTTTTTGGGTTTTTTTTTTGTGGGGACCTAGTCATTTTTTCGATAAGTTAAATAATTATAATTAATTATGAATTATTAGTTTTGTTTTTAGGAGGATTATTCTTTAATATATTATTATATAATAATAATTAATAATAACAATAGCCGTTTGTGAATAAAAATAAGATGAAAACGAATTATTAGACTTAGACATGGTATAATACTTCGGGGCGAGAGGGTGACCTTACTATATTATTATAATACATATATTTATCTATATTCTGTAAATAAATAAATGAAAAGTAAGTCCATCAGTCTGGCTAAAACTAAAAACGGCTTGACTGATATTTGGCTGATCTTTTTCTGTTATATTCGCAATTATCGGGACAAAGTTTTTATGGAAGAACATCTTAGGAAAATCCACCTGAAAAGCAGGAAATCTGCAGAGTAAAATTGGTATTCCTAATGTTAATATTTCGGCCGTTGTCCCGGGAACCTACCCACGCACATCATAAACAACGTGTTAATAAAACATTCGTATTCACTTACGCACCTCGCGGGGTCTGCAATCCATGGCAAGTGGATTGCCTACTTGAAAATAATGTACTGCTCGCATAATCACAAGCGTGTCTCACGGGTAACGCCGGGCGGGACGGCTATAGTATAGTCGGACGAGTCCTGACTGATCAACGTAGAGCCTAAATAATGATAGATTGTGGCTCTCAGTTTTCACGATAATACCACCGTGGAAGTTTGCACTGTGCACTAAGGAAGCATTTTTCCGAAATTCACATTTTGATGTGATGCTTGCCCAATTGTTTTGAGATTCAAGGTGCTCGATGGAAATGTTTAAGTTTTGAACGCAGAGTATTGAATAACGAATTTAACGAGGATTGAATCGTATAGAATTGGAACTTTCGACGAACAACGAAGTGTGCACTGGATCAGCTAGTTAACAATAAAAATACATCTGCTATGATTTCTCAATTCTTCTTGCAGGCGAAAAATATCGAGTAGCCGTGCTCTTTATCTCTTTTCTTCATTGCTGTGCTCTAGATTTAGATGTTTTATATTGTATAGTTAGGATTTTGGATGATCTCACTTTATTTGTTAAAACAGCACTTAAAATATGAACGTATGCTGTATTTGGATAAATATTTTTATTTCGTATTCAAAGAACTCGGTCGACCGCAAAACGATTTACGATACAATGTTTTATTATCGTTATACCTCGAAGTGCATAAATCAATTAAGAGTTGTCGAAAGGTTTTGCATTACTATAGTGGTTGCCATCGTTTTCAGTATACGAGACACCGATTTCGATATTATTTAATAAAATACGAGTGTGCACGAAGCGCGTGCAATTGTATACAAAACCAAAATATGAAATATTATTAGTAATGCTACGATAGGAACAGCATATAGTAGGTATACCTAGCACGTATATTATATTACAAAAACATGTTGTTCTGTATTATTATGCATAGCGTATAGTAGGTATCTACCGAATTCTCACTTAATTCATAGGGAAATGGATTTGGATAAATATTTTTATTTCGTATTTAAAGTATCGGTTCGGCCACGAAACGATTTACGATACAGTGACGTGTTAATATCGTTATACCCCTAAGCGCATAAATTAATTAAGAGTCGTTCAAAGGTTTCGCATTACTATAGTAGTTATTATTGCCATCGTGTTCAGTACAATATAAGACACCGTGTTCGATTTGTATTGAATAAAATACGAGCGTGCACGAAACGTGTGCAAGACGTAGGTATACAACACCGAAATATGAAATATTATTAGTAATGATGCGATGGGTACAGTAGGTAGCACGTATGATCACACAATAATATTATTTATAGTGTAGTTAAGTACCTACCGATGTCGTTTATTGTTAGAAAATTGTGTTGTGTACAACAAATCAGACCGTACTTCACGAACACGATCGTGGATCGTATACACCATATCGAACAGTCCAACGCGGATATCCATCCGGGGTGTATATTATTATTAATATTATTATTACGACTTTTCCACAATGCGAGACTTAGCCAAGTTCTGGGATTCCGATAGTATAAGTAGCGCTCTGAAGTAATACGTACGTATAATGTATATTATGTGTTATTGTCTTTGGGAAATTGGCAAGTCCATCGCCACCATAGAGTGTAGGTGTTGCCAATGCATAGGAACGACTAGACCAAAATTTCAGTGGGTGCTAAAATTGTTAACAGCCGACCAATACTCATCCAACCGCTTAATTCTCATCCCAGACTTCTCTAAAAAAAACCGTTAAATTAGAAAGTTAAGAAATTTAAGATTATTTATTTTTATACAAGTATTTACCTGTTTTTGTCATAAATAACAAGAAGTGTATGCATAACGAAATTATGCTTCATCTAAAAGCAGTTAATTTGTGTTAATTTACAATATCAATTTTTTTAAGTCAAAACTTCATTTTAGAAAAACAAAAGACCGGTGCCGTCACATATTATGCATGCTGCACCTGGGCTACAAAAGTAGAAGATTAGAATAGACTTTACATATTTGAAATAATATAAGGAAAATATATTATGGCCAATGGCCATAATTGTCTATGACTCTGCTAAAAGTATGGTATGGCAACGAAAGTGCTACACGTTCCAATGTATAAAAGGCGCAAGACGCCATTCGTACATATTCGTATGTCATATATTTATGAGCGATATAAATAAAAAAACACCGAGTGGTCGCCCGAATAAACCATGGTTAATTGTGGTTAAAAGAGGTATGGAATGTCTGATACCAGACCGGCACGAGGACCTAGGCATGCGTATACCAGAGAATAATGGAAAGCATTGATACTGGTGTCTGGTAGCAAAATGCATGGATGATAGATGGCCCGTAACGCTAAAAAAATAAAAATAAAATACTATATCAGTACACAAAAAGACATAATATTATTGTGTGTCAAAATAATACTCGTTGATAAGTCTAAACATCGATTTGCTTACAAAATGTGTAAACGACGCGTAGCGTCAAAATGTATGCGAAAACCGTGTGAATGTATAATAATTATTATTATGTGCACACTATAATATTATATTACAGCATAATGTATGTACAGACAAAGAGAACTAAATGGGCGTACAATAGTATAAAATATCGCATTTCGGTTTTGAATGACATAATATTTTGAGCAGATGATATAACTATTATTTATTAATAAACCATCGAAATGTCAACCATGACAATATTATGTTATTCATTTTGAAAAATGGGTTATTTACAATGTGTGTGCTGTATGCACAATGTAATTATCTTAGCGGTTATTGAAATAGGACATACAAATCTATATAAGCAAACCACGTAGTAATATTTGCGTAGTTATTAGGATAAAATTAAACGCTCAGGTATTTTGAGGTATTTTTATTATCTTAATACATTTTTCACCGTGAATACGCGTTGCGTATATACTTTCGATGAATAATGAATTCTCAAACATTTAGTGATCGAATGAGAAAATGTACGAAATGAATTTTCTGGGTTTTTCAAGACAATGTTTTCCAATAATAATAAAATACAGATCACCTATAAATCGAGAGACGGGGGATATAATAAAAACGGAACCTTTATTTTTTTCCATAATCGTATTATGTACCTACCTACCCACTTACCTATACCTATACCTATTATATGTTATGTATACGTGAGTATATGTAGAGAAATATATTATATACAATAATAATAATGTAGTAATAATAATAATATGTAGGTCGACGGTTCCAGATGCCGATGATGTCAGCAACTGCAGTTACGAACGAAATTCCCGACGACTACTACGACCACGATTAAAGATAGTATGGTTGCCCAACGAATCTAAAAAAGTGTGCTGGAGACTTACGCACTAGCGCTTATTTGTTGTAGTGACTATAAATGCAATTATTATGTATTACCATTCAAATGTAAATTGTAGTTCCGTGATAGCTACTATGGCATATAAGCGCTAGTGCTTAAGTCTCCAGCTGTTTAATTTAACTTTAATACTGATTATAGAGATTCATTTCGGTAGAAACTTTTCAAGTATGGGAATCATTGGTCGATGGGCAACCATACTATCTATAGCCGTGATTACGACTAATATAATTATTATTATTATTATTATGTAGCGTCGTTATAATATTATACTATGAATAAACACAGCGCGATCGTCGCGTAAGAAGAAATTCGTGGCAGTAAATCCCTCGGACGAGGGGTGACGAAAAATAAGCACACCTGTCGGGAACGGTGGAAACGAGCTGGTGGGTATAAGAAAAAAAAAGAAGAAAAATTTCGGGACGAAAGAGAAGCAGAAGAAAAAAAAATGGAAATTAGTATTCATCCGCGCGAACGTTGTATACTGCAATATGATGTTTTCACGAACCTCCACCCCCTCCCCCATCCCCAAGCTGATAATCCCCCGACGACCCTAAGCTTTTTTTCCACATTGACGGACGTTGATTAATGTCCGCCGTTTTTGACTAATTAAACTCGCGCGCAGACTAGCGGATTAGACGCGGCTCGTTTGGTGAATACGCGGCCCCATAGGGCCGCGAGATATTAATATTATAGTATTATGATGTTTACAATTATTATTATCATAATTATTACGCACCTATACAAAATGATTGTATATGATAACACGGGAGTGATGGGTATTCTTTTTCCGTCATTTACCGCAGGCATCGACCGCGATGATTATTTTCATTGCAGGTCAGCTGCGCGGTGATATTAAAAGTCATCATACTCTAAATCCTTTTCTTTACGTTTTCCGTTTGGCAGTTGTTGCTGCGCGCCAGTGAAAGAAGATTTCCGGTAACGCGTGTGGTAACAACTCGAGGGAGTCATACTGAAACCACGTGATCGAATTGTATATAGTTAGTACGCATCATGAGACTAAACAATGCGGTATTTTTCAGTTGAATATATTTTAAGTTTTTTTATTTTATAAATTTCGATTAAAAAAATGCTGTTTCAAAATATAAAAAAAACTTGCTGATCCCGCTTGACGTCGCTCGTGACAAATTGCATGTCCGTGGGTTTACCGCTTCTTTAACCCGTGTTTAATGTAATAAATACCCAGGTTTTTTACACAGTTATTCAGATCGTTTTGATCAAACATGAATTATATGTGTAAAATAATATGATATCGGATCGTAATAACTATTTTATTTACCAAGTAATAATAAAATATAACTGTGGAAACCCCGTCAAAATCGGTTCATCCCTTTCGGAGCCATTCCCAGACAAACAGACATACAGACAGTAAAATGAATAGGTACGTGTGACGTGCGTGTTTCATGCAGTTTTACATTAAATCATTACGTTAATAAATCACAGCGTCGAAAATGTAATAATTTTGATTTGTGATACGAAAGAAAATAGAAAAAATATAACAATTTATAATAATAAAAATAATATGTTGTTTAAACTGCCAAAGAGAAGATTTTCCAAAGCTGCGAGGTTATTCTTAAACAGGCGATATATTATAATTTCCCGCTAAGAAATCAAGGTTTTTTCAAAAACACTCAATGCAAACTACATTTATAGAGTCTATATGATAATTATAAAATAAATTAATACTATTTGTATATCATATCGTTCCAATCTTAATAACTATTTTATTTTCTATAACTAATAGCAACCATAATATTGAGTAAATAAATTAAAACAAATAGATTTCCGTTTCCCGAGTGAGTCCATGATTTAAAAAGGTTTTTCTTTAATTCCTTCTTATTGCACACCTAGAGCATTGTAGAAATCACTGTTCAACATTTCTTGTTCACACTTTTTGTCGTTTTTGAGAAATAGCGATTAGTATTTGGATTTAATTTATTATATATATTTAGTTTCAATTAAGATGTGTATATTAAATAATATAATGTTCTGGTTAAATCGATATAGCTTTCAATATAATAATCTGGTTTTTTTATTTCGTTAACAGAAACAAATAAATAAACAAACTGCAATTAACACTGAAGAAACTATATAAGAATTTAATCCGACAAATCATTTATAACTCCTGTTAATAGTAAGTAATTAGTAATTACATTTAAATTGAATACAATTTATAAAATAAATCTGCATTTTAATTTTATTTCTTCGATATTTTTAACAGTTTTAAACCCTTAAAATCTCACTTTTAAATATCGATTCAACCAATATTTTTCATGTATATATTGCATACATAATATTATGTATGAAGAAATCGGGTGATATCGTAGAAAGGTCGTCAAACGACGCAATATGAATTTATAATAACAAATTATATTTGTTGGACGTATCGAGATCCTGATAAAGATTTTCAGAGACCAAGGTCCATATTGTAGTCACAACCTAAGATATCCGCAACTCGAGGTAAAAGGTAAATTAATGCTAGTCGGTTTTCGTGCATCCATGGTAACTAGCGAATAGATAATATAAATGGGGCTCTTTATATCCCAGGTATTTCTCATATGAAAATTCGGTTTGCATTCCTAGCGTTTTCAACACAACGAATAATCTACACAAACATTTGTGCCTTTGTTTTTCTATTTGTTTTATATATTATCCTCATTCCTCTCAGAATCTAAAACTACTTTAAAAGGTTTCATCAGTATGGTAGGAAGTGTAGTATAATAATATTTAGGAATAACTACACTGAATAAAATTACTCTTTTTTTTCTGCTAATAATGTTGATTGCATCTTATAGTGAAAAACCATCCTGTTATAGGTACCTAGTAGGATTTAAAATTTTTTTGTTTTTTTGTTTAAGTCTTCGACAACTGAGTGCATGGCTTGTTACTGCAGGGGAGGGTGCGTATGTGTGGCAACAATTTGTCACTAAAAAACCGAGTGGTCACCAATTCGGGAACTAGTGACACCAGCCGGTGCGTACACGTTTCGTGACTGAATGCAAACACCGCGCCACACGAAGCCACTTTTAAATTATTAAAGCGCATACAATAATATAGTAAATTACGTCAAGATACGTAACTGTTCATACTCTACCATAATAAAAAAAAATAACTAGGAAATGAAAAAATGTTAATTTTTAACAGTGTTTGACATTCCCGGGAATTCGCTATCCTGATCTTCCGGGTATTTCCGGAAATGGGAGTATTCCTTTGGGAGAATGCCAGCCCTATGCGAACTTACTCGTGAACTTTCCGTACTCGGAATATTAAACCAGTTTAGTTGAGTGTTCAATGATTGGATAACTGATATAGAGTTAACTACTAACCTCCTTCAGAATTAAAAAAAAAAAGTATTTTACCAATATGTTAAAAACTAATTCATTCAAATTTTAAAATATAATATTTTTAGTTTTCAACGATAAAATTACCTTACATCTACTATTTTAATTTTTCCGCAGTGTACTAGAAACGGTATTCCAAGAGACATGACATTGTGTATAGATTTTATTTTCGGTGTGTAATTTTCACATAATATTACTATAATATGTGCGTAAAAAAATTTTTATTTTATTATAATAGGTATTGTTATACGATATAATAGTTGAACGTGAATAGGCGCATACCAACCATCCTCCGCCAATATAATTTATAATTAGAAACTCGCTCGATTTATATAATATTATTTTTAAGCCGCTTAAGTGCTTAACTAATTGATAAGATTCCATTTGCAGATATCTTAGTTTTCGTAATTAAATTTTACTGATTCGCATCTCAGCCTTATATATATATTATAAATTATAATATATCAACGTAGAATATTATAATATACGGTACGGTTAGTCAGTTTTTAATTCAATTTGATCTTCTTTTGTCTTTTAAATTCATTTCTATATTTTATAATATAATATTTTTTCATTTAATATTTTTTTAATTTTTTTAAAATCTTCAATTAGTTGATGGGAAAAAATAGGTATATATTTAACTAAGTACCTATGTAGTGAATTACGACACACTATTCAACAGAGTCTCCTATCGTGGTTTTCCTTTTTTTTTTTTTTAATAACGTAAGTAATAAATTATTACAATTTACTATGATAATATACAGTTCAGCTTATATTTGTAATAAACAGAGTTTCGTCTGTGTGTTCTATAACAATATAACTATATATTACCTATACGGCTATACATATTATTAAATACTATTTATGGCATATCTATATATTTACATTTTACGTTCTATTCTAACTATTCTAGACTAACAGAAATACACAGGGAATCTGAATGTTGAACTTTTCGAAAAACACACGCGCCTTGTCAATATCAAAGTTTTCATTAAACATAATGCACTTTAGAAAAATATTGCATGTTAGCATGTGTATACGAACAATAACATATTATTATATTGTTGTTAAAATAAAAATGATATTGATAACAACGAATTAGATACCTACAAATGCATATTCATAATGATTTGTTTCTTCCTACAAACAGAAGCTAGTTGTTGTGGAAGTGGATGACACGCCGTTCTACATAAGTAAGATAGGGTGTGCACAATTGTATGGTCACCGATTTTCGATATCGACTTTTTAAACTAAAATCAATAGCTTTTGGTATAAACATCGGTTTTTTAGTTTTATGTAAATATTATGAATTTATTAAAATGTTTATTAATTAGTGTAACAATGAAAACATCAACAAAAGCATAAAAATAAATACAAATTTAAAAATACATATCTACGATTACATGTGGATATTTAAAAATGAGATATTTAGGTCGTATAAATATGTAAAATAAAGTATATTAAAAATTTTAATAATTAATAAATATATAAATAATATTTGCTTCATTATAATATACCCTACATAGGAATATAAAATATTACAGAATTACATTGTATAATACGCTATAAATAAATATTGTATAAGGTTATGGTATTTGATATCTTATAAAGCCTATGTGGGTAACTTTTCCTACTGTTAAACCTATGCCTATATATGTTGTTCATTAATTATTATCCAAAGACGAGAAAATGATTAATGAACACTCCTTTATTATGTTAATTTACAATATTGATGAACGTTCTGATAAAATCAAAAACATCTGTCAGCAGATGTGTAAATATAAAATAATTCTTTAGCACTAAAGAAAAAAATAAACATATACAAACTATATTTCACCGAGTATCGTTTTTTTTTTTTTTATGAAACTTCGTGGGATTGAATATCATTATAAAACTGTATAAAGAAATCGGTATGAATATCAATATCGTAATAAAATAAATTATTAAGTACGTACCAATACTTAATTTCTATCTAGTAATAACACATAGATAATATTATGTTTATAAGTAATATAATAATTTTCTATGAATCAAACTTTTACCATTAAAACTTCAAGTTATATTATATACAACTTTGTTCGGGTTGTTACTTCTAGTGGTGAAACACCTTATGATGGAATGCAGATCTAAAAAATAAGAAAGAAAACAGCACAACATACCTGGGGGGACCTCGATGAAATGATCGGCCCCAGAAAACGTAGGTTCTTATATGAGAACCGATCTAGATTAATATAATTTGGGTGCAACAAAAATAGTCAAAGACGGGTGTTAACTATAGTTAAAAGTTGAAATTAAGTTAGTTTTCTTGTCAACTTATGAAATTAACTAGTTTAATTAAAAATGGAAATAATACCTTAACTTTTCTCAGTTGTTTAAAAAAAAATCATCAAGTTAAACTATTTTTTTTTTAAATTCTTCATTATTATCGTTGTATACACAAATATTAATTTTAAATAAAAATAAAAATAATGCAATACTGTCATAATACAAAAATGTATGTTATTATAAAATAATTTTTTGTGATATAGATACATTTTAGTAGGTAGCGCATAATTATATATTACCTTAAATTGCTCTTTGAAATAAAAAAAATAGTGTTTGTTAAATTATTAATTGAGATGTGTATAATTTAAATATTTAATAACCATGTAAGCTGTAAAGTAAAATAAGTATATACACTGTACATTACAATAAAAGTTTAATACATTTTTTTATTATAATTTTGGAAATTAGAAAGAACGCAGTCACACTTTATGTGATCCACGTATTAATTTTAAAAATTCGACTAACTTTTTTTTAAACAGAGTTAAGTTCATATTTTTTTACATATTTACTTTTAACTTATGGAGTTCAATTTATTATTTGATAAGTGTTATACTGTTATACTACTTATAAATCATCGATATTGTGTTCTCTTAACTTAACTTGACTTAATTATTTTCATTAACTTGCCCACCTTTGCAAATAGTAAATAGTAATGTTTTTTTTTCAGTTTTACAGCAAAGTTTTCTCCAAACCTATTTATTATCTACTAACCGATATATTATTAATAATCGTATAAAAAATCATAAGATATGCTAATGACTCCTGCAGACAAAGCTTGAGATGAATAATACTGATAAAAAAAATTATTATATTTATTTACATAATAAGTCAATTTTTAAGTCATTATCCCGGTAACTTGTGTTTAATAAAGTTAAGTATCAGACGTGAATCGTTTAACACCAACAAAGTATATTGGTTAGAGGTTTCTAATATTACAAAATCAAATATTAGGTTATAATATTTCGTGCAGTTGTTGTTGCATTGGTCCAAAAGTGCAGAGGAATCGGTGACAAACTTTTCGTAAATCCCAATTATTATTTGTATACGGCATCCCGATAGTATTTTAATTTCTTAACGACTTATAATATTAAATATTATAGTATTATATGTAAATGAGACTTAAATATTTTGTCTATGTCAATACCTATGCAGAATCACCATTGTCATGATATACACCTGTTAAATAATTTAACGTCGATACGAAACACGATATAAAGACGTGTTCGAATCTAGGTTGAGCGATATATTTTCACGTCTGTTTGGGTATATATGAACAGTAGTAGTTGGCATTGAATAATATATTTTCAAAAATTTAACAATTACACACACACACACACACATACCCGCGTATGGTATCTAGTAAACTCCATGCACATGTAAGAGTAATAGTGACTTCCGCCCTTAAGAATAACCCTAGAACTTAGTTTTTAATACCAAAACATTAAAAAAAAATTGTTTCATATGATTCTGAATTAAAATATTAATATTTTAAGTATAAAATTGTAGACATTTAAGCAGCATTGTAGCCTCTGGTACCTTATGAACTCCAACTTTGTGGACTCCAGTACCGGAGGTCACAACGATTACAGAGCAATAGTAATATTTTAAATTTCGCTTTCACTCATTAACACGTTGACTGCGTACTGACGCCAATATTGACGTCATGATGATCAATCAGCAACGAGGAAACACATTTAAAATAAATTGTTAATTATTCCCAACATGTGGCTGAATGTTATATTATATTTATTTAGCGTGGATTTAACTCATGTTTGAATTATGTATACATACTAATCGTTAAAAACACTTATTATTTTTTTTAGAAGACTTGTTTTACTTTTATGATACCTACGCACTGGGTGAAAACTGCAAAAAGACATACCTACACAGTCAACGTGTTAAGTATTTGAACACATAATTTTCCTTGTGACAAAAACACATCATTTGTGACTTCCGGTGACGGAGTTTTCAGTGTCACTCTTTAGATTATTACAAAAAAACGTATAGAGCAGGCAGCAGCATAGAAGACTATGTGTAAAATTCAAAGTAATTTGTGGACTCCAGTACCGGAGGACACAACGAGTTTAGTGCGATTGTAATATTTAAATTTTACTTTAACACTATATACCTATACTTATATAATATGTACTTATAAAAAATTAAGAAGCATTATACACTCCGGTACCTTATGGACTCCAAATAGCTAAAACATTAGGTTTTAAACCTACATTGTTACATCTGAAGTCAACAAAAATATTATACTGACCTACCTACCTAACATATCTAGTGTACACAAATATAATATAAATATAAAGTTTGTCAGACTTTGTCTAATATATGCCAATTTTATGAACTAATAATTATTTGCATTTCATGAAAATAAAATACTGACATATAATGACTTAGTGTTTTTGTAATAGTGGAGAATGGGCCATGGGCGCAACTAGGGGGGGGGGGGCTTGGGAGTGCTTAGCACTCCCAAAATCAAAATTAGCACTCCCAAATTTTCTGTACCGATTTTTTACAATATCGGTAACAGTAACACTTCTGATTTTATAAATAATAATTAATTGACTGGTAAAATTGGTAAATTATCAAAATATTGTTTTTCTAATTTATTTTAACCTCTAATGGTCAATGGAAACATCAAATACGTTTATTAATTTGGGTTTATTACCTATTAAAATGTACCGTGTACACAATACGTAGAATCAATAGGTTTTATTTTAATACATTTTTCCTAGATTCCCGACCAACGCTCAACAACCGCCGTTAATTTTATCGTCAATATTATAATGGCAGAAGTATGTACTATATTGTATATATCTGATATCGTCGCACCTTGCCACCGCTCCGTTAATAAGTTTGATGAGGAGGGAGTGAAGAGTGTACTGTAGGCATAATACAATAAATTAATAATAGAATCCAATTTAATACGACGTTATCGAATACGGATTTATTTATTTACCTACGTCTTGTAAGCAATAGGTATTTCCATTTGGGTACAGTAATACGGGCCCGTCATTCCCCACTATAAATGTCTATAATAATATTGTTTTATTTGATTTTGATTTTACTCTCTTGTTAGTTAGTTGGTAGGTACTTGATGATAAAAATATAGTCACCACATTATAGTTATTTTACATTTGGCTGCGTGTTGCATGTATATTTTATACAAAATACAAATATACAATGTACACTTGCACAATGCACATCGTGGTTTAGCGGACCTGCCACATTTTAGATCAACTGAGTTAACGATTGACGATTGTACGTATAACATACTACATTGTCGTATTTATGTTCTGATTCTTGAACTTCTTGAATTTAAATAAAAATGTTTAGTATTTTTAATAAAAATAAAACAAATTCTCGTGTCACCACTAAAAATCCTACTTTGACGAATGACCAACTTCTAGATGAAGATAATATTGATGATCCCATTAATCCATCGATCAATAAAATAAATGTAGTTGAACACAACTGCAATGATTTGGGAAACATAGAAACTGGACCTATACGCCCCATACTAACAGTAAGTGGATTTACTATTTGTGCTTATTATGATTTATTTTTAAAGTACCTAAGCATAGATTTATTATTATAATATTATATGCTTAATATTTTAAACATCCATATTTTAAGAAATTACACTTGTTTATTTTATTTGACACATTTTTTTTTTCAATTTGATGTTTAGAAAAGGTAGTAAATTATTGTGTATAATAATTTTATAGGTATCAAATATTAATTTTCTTTTTTTTTATTTCAGGCATATCCAAAAACAAAATTTGGTTCTCAGTTTAGGTCATTCAGCAGTGAATATTTCAATACATATAAGTGGCTTGAATACAGTATTATGTGCGATGCAACATTTTGTTATGCTTGTCGGATGTTTGGTAATAAAAATATGGAAGATACTTGGACAACAATAGGATTTAATACCTGGCATAAAGTAAGTTTAAATAATTAATTTGAATAGATTTAATACTTCAAAATGCTCAACTTGTGAGTTAGATTGTCTAGGGAAGTCGGAAATTAAAATTGTGCATACATAAATAAATAAAGATTTATTTGATTTTGAAAATTAAATTGTATACTTACTGTGTTATTTTATATAGCTTTCAGAAAGATTGAAGAAACATAATACTTCTAAGAGCCATTTGACATTTGTTTCAAAACTGGCTCTTAGTATATTAGCTAAAAAGTCTGGAAGTGTACTATCACAACTGTCTGCTGTACATCAAGAAGAAATTAAGCAAAATCGAAACTATATCTGCCATATTATAGATATAGTTTTATACCTCAGTAAACAAGGAATGGCATTTCGAGGCCATTGTGAAAAAACTACTTCACTTAATCAAGGTAATTTTTAAAAATAATATTATATTAGCCTTTTTTTGAATACAATAAAATAAAATATAGAATTAAGTTTTGAGCTTAGCAAAATAAACATTAGCTTACAGTATAGGATTAATTTTTTTTCTGGGTTTCAACTTTAGATTTATATTTACTTATTATTTAACTATTTAAAAATAAAAATTAATAATTCATTTTAAGGTAATTTCAAAGAGTTATGCAACATGTATGTAAAATCAGTACCTGGATTTCAAAATATGCATAACCGGCATGTTAATTATACTAGTTGGAAAATCCAGGATGAAATTATTCAATTATGCGCCGATGAAGTTAATGAAATTATTGTAAATGAGGTTTCTTCTGTTGGATTTTTTGCTCTGATGTGTGATGAAGCAAGGTAATTAATATAGTCTTGCATGTAGGATTAATATTTAATATTCATATATTTTTAGTAAAAACTTAATATGGGCAATACAGGTGATCTCAAAGACTAAGATTGATAAGTAACTGTTTCATCGTACAGCTGATTTCTTATTGTATGAAATCCTAAAATTATTGTTCCCGCCATATTATGTTAACAACTGATAACACCATTTTTTTAATTTCCTTTTTAGTTTTTAAGAAATTTGCATTGTTACAACTTACATATTTATTATTTTGCTTTTCGAAAAAAAATGATGTCAAGTGTTTATTTCAACTTATTAAGTTAGTTATTAACCCGTTTTATGATAAATGTTATGTAGTTTAAGATGCTTGCAGTTACACTTACAAAACGCTTTGTTAGTTAATTTATTGAGATACATGTACGATACCCAATTAAAAATTATTTATATTCGGCCAATACCAGTCAAAAGTGAAACTACATAGGTGACATTTAAAATTACAAGTTTACTCTAAAAGGTATTTGTTTATTCTTTGGTTATTTCTGAAATAAAATGTCTTATTAATTTTAAAATATTTTGTTTAGGTATTTGTTAATATAATATTATAATTTAAAAACAACCATTTGCAGTTTTTTTTAAAAATTAAAATAAATTATAAAAAATAATTTTAAAAATCTCAAAGTTAAATATGTTGTATTTTATAAGTTCATAAATCAATATTGAATATTGACTTTAGTTTCCGAGTTATATATGGTAAGATATAATAATTTTCCCTTATGTGACCACCATGCACGCTCCTCTCTCCACTACATTTTATGATTTCTACAATATTATTAAAGGTTTTAATATATTATTTAATTACCATTTAATTTAATATAACTTCACTGTTTCCTTTATTCAACAAAATAATATGAAATTTTATTTTAATGTTTTTTTTATAATATTTGCCACTTGAAATTTGATTTTCTTCCAATCTCTGTTTTTGAGAATAGGCTCATTTTTAATTGCTAGTAAGCAATCGTGCTGTTGAGGAATTTTTCGGAGTGCAATAAATTTTCCAAGTGATCGTTTGATTGCATTTATTTCAGCCATGGTCCATTTTATATAATCCCCTCTTTTTTTGGATTTTTTAGCAACTACTGTGATTGAGTTTTCTGTCTCACTGATGTTCATTCGAACATGGTTTTCAAACAAGTCACCTATAAAAGTGAAAACAAATAGTATTAATAATTTTGTTTTATAAATAAATGATACAAGTTAAAACCAATAACTTATGTAAATAAAACCTTACTATTTTCAATTGTATCATCTTCTTTTTCATCATCTTCTTTTTCATCTGATGAACTTTCATTTAAATCATTTGGAATTATAATGTCATCAAATTCGTCTAGTGTTTTTCCCTTGAGTTCGTTAATTTTACCTGATTCTGCAGCAAGCAATATTTTACTGACACGGCTAAGTTGCAAAGTATTGTCCGGAAGTCTATAATACTCATTGTGAATTGCCAAGTCATGACCCATAAAATTAGCCAATTGTTCACGATCATTAGTTGTTAGATTTAATAATTGTGTTATTGTCGCAACATGTTTTCTTAGTTTTGTGGAAGTTAATAATTGTGGTTGAGCTGCTCCACATTTAATAGCTGCACTTCTCAGGCAATCTGACCCCCTATACACTCCTACAGCAGTGTATGGTATAGCAAAAAGATTTTTATTTTGTTCAAAAATATGTACAGAAGCTCTCATATCCAACATTAAATCCAAAGATTTTTTCATGTCTGGAGTTAACAAAACAGGTACTCCTCTGCCTCTTTTACCTCTTATTTCAAACCTTATAAAACTATTAGATAGTTTTGACTCAACTTCAGTGAGAGATTTCAAAATTTCTTCCTGCATTTTTTTTTTGTCTCTATTTAAATAATCTGTTATTTGTATTCTTTCTACTTCACCTGATCTTCGTCTGTTTAGTAGTATTATTTGGGTTAATAAAGTTTTACAAAATAATTTATATGTCTCTTGGTTAATTTCTTTTTGTTCATCAACGAGATGAGTTACATTTTTTATTTGGTTTAACAAATAATTGTGTAGTACTGTAATATCTTTAGCATCTGGGAGGTTTATAGTTTTATTGAATTTTTTTTTTGAAAGGTCCTGACAGGCGTTAGATGAAATTGAAAATTTCCATTCTTTTTGAAATACTGTAACAAAATTTTTTATTTTATTTATTTTATCTTGAGAAGAGCCTTGAATAATTGATTGGCATTCTATGATATCGGCACATTGCAGAATTGTATGTCCTAATTTCAGAGCTATAGATGGGTGAATGTAAGAGTTTTCAGTTTCATTGTAACCACTTATTTCTTTTGCAGCATTGACAATTGTTTTAAAATATTGGGGTACTAAAAAATCTTCTAAGTTTTTTAGTTCTGGAACTAATGTTCTTAATATCAATAAAAGTTTACTGATTTGTCTCATGCGTTGTGATATATACGTTTTTAGGTGTTGTTCACGATGATTTTTTAGTAATCTAGCTCCAAATGCACATATCAGTTTATCGTTTTGAGCTGTAAAAGATATATTGTCATATTTCATATGAATAAAAACTTCAGCAGTTAATTGCTTGAAATCATCTGTATCTTGTAACAGCATAGCGCATTGAGACTGTACATTTCTTCTTTTTGTAACTTCATTATTTTGTGATTCGTCGTTAAATTTACATTTATTAGAGTGCCGAAAAATAATTTTTTTCTTAAAAAACTTTAAACAGAATTTACACGGTAAATAGTCATTGACAGCCACTTTTTCAGAAGATGTAGGTCGTCTACCAACTATAAGTGAACCCTTTTTTTTTTCTAATATCGTTTTATTATAGTGAAAGTTTCCTTTATTTTTCAGAAGTTCTAATTGTCTTAAGCGCTCTTTTGATTTTTTCGGCAATAATATAAAAGATCTAACTTCAGTTTCTAGTGCATGCTTGCGTTCAACATGACGTGGAAAATTGGTTTGTAGATTTTCACAAAAAATACAGTATACTCTCTTATCTTTAACATTTTTTTTATAGTTATAAGAACATTTTCTAGCTCTTTGGACATCTAATTCTATTTGATGAACAGCTACCGTATTGACTATATTTATGTTTGTATTTACTGGTGAACAAGGAGGTGAAAGTACTGTATCTAAATCATCTGAATCACTTGTTTCAAAATCCAAGTTCATTTTATCATTTGCATATGGTGTATATTCTGGACTATTGAAACAATCAGAAGATGTTGATGATTCTGACCCCACAAAATCTTCAGTATTGTTGGATGTAACAATTGTACCAATAATATTCTGTTCGACAGCCTGGCCTTAAATTAAAAAAAAATATTAAATATTAAAATGAAATATACTAAAAAAAAAGAAATAATTTGCTTACTAGTATGCATGCTTGGTTTATCCATTGACTGTTCCAAGTTAATCATTTCAAAATTTGTTGATGCATCTATTATACTAAAATCATTCTGCTCAACAGCTTGGCCTTTAATTAAATAAAAAAAATACATACGTTAAATATTAAATATAAAATTAAAGAGAAAAATTGCTTACTAGAACGCACAATTGGTTCATCCATATTGTGAAACAACAAATCAAAAATCTCACAATTTTCTGGTGCATCTATTTTATTTAAATCATTTTGATCAACAGCTTGTCCTTTAATTAAAAATAAATCTATATTAATATAATAATGTTAAAATTCAATATAATAAAACTAAAGTCATAACGCTCTTACTAGAGTGCACAATTGGTTTATCCATTGACTGTTCCAAGTTAAACGTTTCACAAATTGTTGGTGCATCTACTTTACTTAAACCAGTGTGCTCAACAGCTTGGCCTTTAATTAAATAAAAAAAATACATGAGTTAATTATTAATTATAAAATTAAAGACATAATGCGCTTACTAGTATGCATGCTTGGTTTATCCATTGAATGTTCCAAGTTAAACGTTTCATAAATTGTTGGTGCATCAGTTTTACTTAAATTATTGTTCTCAACAGCTTGGCCTTTAATTAAATAAAAATATATTATTGCTAAATATTAAATATAATAAAAATAAAGAGATAAAGCACTTACTAGGATGCATGGTTGCTTCATCCATAATACCAAATATCAAATCAAAAATATCACTATTTTTTGTTGAATCAATTTTACTTAAATCGTTCTGCTCAACAACTTGGCCTTAAATAAAATAAAAAATATATTTTTGTTAAATATTAAATATAATAAAAATAAAGATATAACACTCTTACTAGAATGCATGATTGGTTTATCCTTTGACTGTTCCAAGTTAATCATTTCAAAATTTGTTGATGCATCTATTTTACTAAAATCATTCTGCTCAACAGCTTGGCCTTTAATTAAATAAAAAAAATACATAAGTTAAATATTAAATATAAAAATAAAGACATAATGCGCTTACTAGTATGCTTGCTTGGTTTATCCATTGAATGATCCAAGGTAAACATTTCACGATTTTTTATTGCATCAATTTTCCCACTTTTTAGATCTAAACTATGGCCTTTTTTTTTAAAAAAAATATATTTATTAAAAAAAGCAAAACTGCTGCATCGCGCCTGCACGTATAATATGTTCACGTTAGCACTTACTTGAATGCACTATTGGTTCATCTATCATATGGTTTATGCTCTTACCAGCTAAGAACCTTTGTATATTTTCTTTATCTTTAAAATTTAAATATAAAATTAAAAAGTTGTTTCTACTAACTTAATCAATAAAATTCTATTATTTTGAAATAACTATTTATCTCAGACCTAGGTATATATTAGGTAGTGGCTGCCTCGACACTTTCAAATGGTTAGGCACCTAACTGAAAAATTTTACTTTTTAATTTGGATAGATTTACTCAAGTTGATAAATTAGTACCAACTTGTAGTTAAATGTCTAACATGTGAACTGTGTAAGTAGGTGTGGTGAAGTATTTATATTTTATTAATAGATTAAATTGTATAAATAATATAAATAAAGTAAAAATTATAATAATAATTATACTGTGTTTCTACTAGTCGTATACCTAATACAGTGTATGGACTTGTGATTAACCCCAAAAAATGGTGGATAGGCATAAAACTGCAAATCATTAAAATATCTATTTTTCTTATATTTTTTTGATGACTGAAAAATTAAATATCAGTATTATATGATAAGAGTTGTATCTTTAGTATCTACCAAGATAGTTTAAAAAAGTATGTAAAATTAGGTACCATAATTAAAACAAAATTTGTATTATTTTATTCAGAGAAAGTTACCTACCTACCAATAAAATTAAATCATAATATTTTTAATTACTTAATATTTATTTAATTAGATCTATTATTTATTAAAATATTATTAAAACTCCAAACCGAAAAATTTTACGATAAGCGCATATTTAGTTTCCTAGAGATGTTCATTATAATATGTACAAATGTACAATATAATACATAGTACTTATAATCAATGCCCAATGGTATAACATAGATCAATGTGTAAATACTCTAGTACTTATTGGGTGATATATTATAATATTATATTATAGATTACCTACCTATATAGAATTAATAGTTATATATGTATATAATTTATTATTTATCATGATTAAATTGTTATATGCCCGTATGCATAATCAATTTTTGTGTCACATAAAACATATACCTAGTTTAACATATCTTATGGGACACCTAAATTTACTATGAATACGGGAAATAGTCTTATTAATATGTTTTTAACTATCAATGAAAAATGAAAAATAAATAGAAAACTTACTTCCTTTTTTTAGCACCTTAGCTAAATATGATTTTTTATTAACCCATTTCACCATATATTTTTTGCCAATCACTATTTTACATTTTATTGTTTTTGAAGGACACATATAGAAAACATTATCATCAGTGTATTGAACTGCAATCCATTCTAATTAACAAAATATAAATTATTATTTTTACTACTTTCTAAGATTTTAATTTTAATAAATTCAGTACCCTAAGTAAATACAATTTATGTAAAAAAGAATTTTAAATGTTCGTAATAGATATTCAAAAAAAAAAATCTGTAAACAGTTATTTGATTTGTTATGCAATTAGTTATTAATTTGCGTGATGAAAATGTCTTATGATATTATGAAATTTTGAAAAGTAATTACATGGATGTTTGTATACCATTGTTATAATAGCATTATTTACGTATTACCAAAAACAACGTTTTAACTATAATAATAGGAACAATTTTAAATTTTGAACCAAACCAATAATATATTTTTATATTTTTGCTAGTCTTAAAAGGAACCACTGCATTTGTATTCTCTGACTTACAAAAGCGTAACACAAAGCATTTACGTTTAGTAGTTCTCGTGGAGCTTTTTTAGTTTTAAATTTTAATATTTTAGTGAATTTATCCATTTTTAGTTTTAAAGGTAACAACATTTTATGTGGTACGGTGGGAGTATTTTTCGAAATTTTTATTAAATAGTTTTAAGTGTATACATTTTTATTATAATTTTAAAATGATCATATTTTGCTTAAAAATTTATCCGTAGAAAAAATACTTATACCAAACCACAGAAAATCTTGTTACTTTTAATTTTAATAATAATATTATTATTATATAAATGCACTCTAATATTAAAACTTTTAAATCTAACAAAGCTACATGAGATCTATTGAACGTAAAGCCGCGTAGCGTCCTCTTAAGTCTATAATTAAAAATTTATATTTCTCAATTGATGCACATTGAACACTACACACCCATGTCGATGTGGTGTTTTACGTACAATTGATTTTACTTAAAGAAAAACGCTATCGTTCTGCACCTGTAATAAATTATATTTCAACCCCCCCCCCCCCCCCCCCCCAAATAAATATTTGTAAATCCCACCTGCAAGAAAACTACTAAATCTATTTTTTGCGTTCATATAAATTCCGCCACAGATGATCAGATAAAAAAATGGGTAAATCAGAAACCTATCTGACGAGTGTAATAAGTAATAACACTAACAGTAGGTATCTATATGTCGCATTTTAATTCAATGATAAGTCATTGCATACGAATAACGATTCTGAGCGAAGCTCTATAGGTACTATAACTAAGTACCTACCTAGTAACTTACTCGTAGTATTACGGTAAGGCAAATTAATTTTTGTCGAATACATTTCATTAAAAAATGTCATTGTATGTTAAAAATATAATATTATAGGTCTTAGTAACGTTTCAAGTATGTATAGTGTATACCCACAAATAATATATTTAAATTACAACAAAATAACTAAAGTCATGATTAAAGTTTTGGCAATATATAAAGACATAACATTACTAAAAATATCGTGACTGTAGGTATTTTTGATATTTTTTATTTATATATGAAAAACTTACGAGCAAGAGAAACCCGGTATTTAATTTTCAAGGATTTTGACGAACTTTGAACATTTTTCTATCTAAATTTACCTAGGTATATAGAAAATAAAAACTAAAAAATATCGAATACCTTTATCATATGTATATATCTCTAAAAGAGTTCAGATATTTTTAAAATGTCATCAATCATCTTTAGTAAAAATTTAAAGTACCTACCAATTCATTCTTATTTATTTTTAAATTAAAAAAAAAAAAAATTTAGTCAAACATTGATGTTGCATAAAAATTCTCGTTATACCTCATTGTAAAATCAATAATATAGGTATTCATCACTTCGCTCAGAATCTCTAGAAAAAAATTATTGGTTACAGCCTTACGGGTGGTATTTACTTTCACTTCTATATACCTACCTATCGTAAATTATTTAAAGGTAAAATAAGCCATTAGGAGCATATATTTTATACTCGGGTAAAATAAATTTAATTATGTATGAGCAAATAATATGTAAAATCTTATTCGATGTTATTTAAAAACAATTTAAGTAGAAATAGCTTACCTTCTTGTACATCTTCTTCATTTGCATGGGTATTCTTTAAACGATTATTTTTTCTCGTTAACATAGTTACAACCTTATTTGTATTCTATTATATAGGTACTTCACGAGAAAAAACATTAATTTGAATAAACACAAAATGAAAAAAAAACTGTTAAAAAACAAAAAAAATTGTTTAATCGTTGACACGAGAAAAACAGCGAAAACAAAACATAGGTATAATGAAACGCGATGGTCAGTCAGACAATCCATAAAGCCACCTTCGACAACCGTGGAAAGAATGATTGAATCTTTAGTGACGTACAATGTAAGCTCCTACTATGTTATACTGTCGTCGTTCACTCTCGTCATGTACGAATAAGGGATATAGATAAAGAACGATAAGACATTTGGTGGGACACTATGGTTTTCCCTGTATAACATTATGATGGATACGCAGTCGTAGGAGTCATGTCTATTAGACAAGAGGGCAACGGGAGAAGGGTTTTATAAATGGCATATACATATTGTGATTATCAAGATAATACAAATAATTTTAAAAAAACGATATTCGATATATATATATATATTCAATAATATTATACACATCAAACTTGTGACATGCAGTGTGCGATAAAAAGAACTAATCTTAAATAATTACCAAGTTAAAACAAATTATGATGAAAGTGTGTAAAATTCAAAGTAATTTGTGGACTCCAGTACCGGAGGACACAACGATTACAGTGTTATTATAATATTATAAATTTCGCTTCACATATTGATTCTTAAGTATTTGAACGCATAATGTTACTTGGGACTTCCGGTGATGGAGGTATCAGTGTCACTCTTCTGATTAATAGGCAAAATCGTATACTGTAGCATAGAAGACTATGTGTAAAATTCAAAGTAATTTGTGGACTCCAGTACCCGAGGACACAACGATTAGGTACAGTGCATTATAATATTTTAAATTTTACTTTTACACATTTAACATATAACTTTGCTTATGACTTCCTGTAACAGAGGTATCAGTGCCTCTCTTTTGATCGATAGGTAAAATCGTATACCGCGTTATAGAAGACTATGTGTAAAATTAATATTTATTAGTGGACTCCAGTAACGGAGGACACAACGATTACAGTGTGATTGTAATATTATAAATTTCGCTTTCACACATTGATTCTTAATTATTTGAACGCATAATGTTACTTGGGACTTCCGGTGATGGAGGTATCAGTGTCATTCTTCTGATTGATAAGTAAAATCACATATTTTGGTTTAGAAAAATATGTGTAAAATTCAAATTAATTTGTGAACTCCAGTACAGGAGGACACAACGATTACAGTGCGATTATAATATTTAAAATTTTGCTTTTCACATTGAACTCACAATATTACTTATGATTTCCTGTAACATAGTTATTAGTATCTCTCTTTTAATTAATAGGTAAAATCGTATAGGTACTGCGTTATAGAAGACTATGTGTAAAATTCAAACTAATTTGTGGACTCCGGTACCGGAAGACACAACGATTACATTGCGATTGTAATATATATTACATTTTGCTTTACATATCGAAACTAAAGTGTAAAACATTATTTTACTTGTGACTTCCGTTGACGGAGGTATCAGTGTCACTCTTCTGATTAATAGGAAAAATAGTATACTGTAGCATAGAATACTATGTATAAAATTCAAAGTAATTTGTGGACTCCAGTACAGGAGGAGACAACGATTACAGTGCGATTATAATATTTAAAATTTGGTTTTTCACATTGAACTCACAATATTACTTATGCCTTCCTGTAACGGAAGTATTAGTGCCTCTCTTTAGATCAATAGGTAAAATCGTATACCGCGTTATAGAAGACTATGTGTAAAATTAATATTTATTAGTGGACTCCAGTACCGGAGGACACAACGCTTACAGTGTGATTGTATTATTATAAATTTCACTTTCACACATTGATTCTTAATTATTTGAACGCATCATGTTACTTGGGACTTCCGGTGATGGAGGTATCAATGTTACTCTTCTGATTAATAGGCAAAATAGTATACTGTAGCATAGAAGACTATGTGTAAAATTCAAAGTCATTTGTGGACTCCAGTACCGAAGGACACAACGATTATACTATGATCATATTTCTATGATCAATACTAAAGTTTAAAACATTATTTTAATTGTGACTTCCTGTGGCGGAGGTACCAATGCCCCTCTTCTAATCAGTAGGTAAATCGTATACTGCGTTATAGAAGACTATGTGTAAAATTCAAACTAATTTGTGGACTCCGGTACCGGAAGACACAACGATTACATTGCGATTGTAATATATATTACATTTTGCTTTACATATCGAAACTAAAGTGTAAAACATTATTTTACTTGTGACTTCCGTTGACGGAGGTATCAGTGTCACTCTTCTGATTAATAGGAAAAATAGTATACTGTAGCATAGAATACTATGTATAAAATTCAAAGTAATTTGTGGACTCCAGTACAGGAGGACACAACGATTACAGTGCGATTATAATATTTAAAATTTTGTTTTTCACATTGAACTCACAATATTACTTATGATTTCCTGTAACATGGGTATTAGTGTCTCTCTTTTAATTAATAGGAAAAATCGTATACTGCGTTATAGAAGACTATGTATAAAATTCAAACTAATTTGTGGACTCCAGTACCGTAGGACACAACGATTACATTGCGATTGTAACATATATTACATTTTGCTTTACATATCGAAACTAAAGTTAAAAACATTATTTTACTTGTGACTTCCGTTGACGGAGGTATCAGTGTCACTCTTCTGATTAATAGGAAAAATCGTATACTGTAGTATAGAATACTATGTGTAAAATTCAAAGTAATTTGTGGACTCCAGTACAGGAGGACACAACGATTACAGTGCGATTATAATATTTAAAATTTTGTTTTTCACATTGAACTCACAATATTACTTATGCCTTCCTGTAACGGAAGTATTAGTGCCTCTCTTTAAATAATAGGTAAAATCTTAACTGCGTTATAGAAGACTATGTGTAAAATTCAAAGTAATTTGTGGACTCCAGTACCGGAGGACACAACGATTACAATGTGATTGAAATATTATAAATTTTGCTTCACACATTGTTCTTAATATTTTGAACGCATGACTTGGGACTTCCGGTGATGGAGGTATTAGTGGTATTCTTCTAATTATAATAGGCGAAATCGAATACTGTAGCATAGAAGACTATGTGTAAAATTCAAAGTAATTTGTGGACTCCAGTTCCTGAGGACACAATAATTACTGTGTGATTTTAATATTTCAAATTTTACTGTTACACATCGAAATTTAATTTTAACACATAATGGTACTTATGACTTCCGATACCGGAGGTTCTAGTGACACTATGTATACACATTTTTTTTTGTGGTACTCTTGTACCGGATTATTCTATTATTATTAATAATTTACCGTTATATTATTAAATTTACTCTAATTTTCTGAAAAAAAAATACTAATTAATTCGTTGGCCTTACATATTATACAAGTAACTTTGTTATAATTACAACGGTATTTTTGGACTCCAGTTATTACAAATACATACAAAAAATAAGGGGCATGGTCATAGCCTCTCCTCCTTGCGAGAGTTATTAGAATTCGGAGACACCATACACATCATAGATGTATTTTATATTTTATATTATTTATTTATATTTTGTTAATATTAAGAAATATTGGTACACTGTTTGTGGAAAAAAGTTTTAAATTGTATTTTAATATAATTTAATTATATTGAAAATCATTATTTATTCATTATAATTTTGTAATTGGAGGTCAGAAAAGCTTTCCGCGATGAATTTGTGATTTATTTGTCTCGGAGTTCTCTTAAACGTATATTTCTTTAATTTGTATACACGCGTGTTAATCTCAAAGTCCTGCGCCGTCTATATTCAGAAATCCGTACTATTAACTCACGAACCAATACACGCTATGTGATTAATTCAGTACTTATGGACTCCATCCTGTTTATTACAGAAACATGATGATATTTCTTCATATTTCATAAAACCGTCGAAAATATTTTAAATATTTGTGACCTCCGGATTTTGGAGGTAACAATGTCCCTCGGAAGTCACAACGCCGGCTTGTATCTCTATTCTGGAAGTCACAATATACGCTATACAAACACACACACACACACACACACACACACACACACACACACATAGGTATTATGTCTGTCGCGGAAAATACGAAATGGAAATTTCACGTACCTATCTATATTTTCACGTATGGTGTTAGCATTCACACAAACGAGTTGAACGTTTATTCGCGTTCATTTTATTGTATATTTCGTTTTGAATTTTGCACAGAATATACGCGTAGATAAACTACGTACAAGTAAACGCGTAAATTGTGTGCACAGTAAACCAGTGATCCCAATAAATATCCCCCCCCACTGCTTACACCACCACTACCAACCCCGAGGAGGGAAGTCCGAAGTGGACACAATTCAGTATTCAAAAAAAAAACCACTGCAGATGGTCCGTAGGGAAGATCCAACTTTTTTTGACCCGAATCAGCGCATAGTCTCTGTCGAAGAGATTAACGTCGTCGGCTGCATTGGTTGTATAACATATTATTATTACAGTGTCCAATTTCGTCTTCAGATAGTACTTTCGATTTTATTTTCACTCTATAGATATCACGAAACAGTAATACTTGACCATAATATTTTACTTATACCCACAGTTATAGAAATTTGTAATTTTCTGATTATTCATCCCAGCTCTGTGTAAACACGTTAAGGAGAACGACCAAGAACTGAACTATATTATGCAGTGTTGTATCATTATATAATAATATTGTAAAGTCTACTATAATACTGTAATATTACAGTCAAGTCTCGATAACTTACATTTTTTTCTTGCCCGCCCCTAGAAGTGTTTCTAAGTTGTGTTTGAACCACTGGGTTTCTTCCTCAACACGATATTCATGTTATTTTATTCTTAAAAAAAAAAAAGTTGTGTTTGAGGTACCTTTGTGGATCTGTGTAACTTGAAAAATACGTAAGTGAGATTTATTTTTCATTCACATCGAGAATCAGGTTATCGATACTCGATTGCAGTATTTCCTGTATTCTCGTGTGATGGTATTTTTGGTGTTTGTCTTCTCAAACCAGTCCACACTTGGGTGATGTTATCGAACACCTTACTGTAAATGTATTTTGCGAGTTTCTAAATGCCCGTGTATTGAGTGTACTTAATCGCATACTGATTATACGTCTTATGACAATGTATAGAATTATCAGAATATTTTTTATTTTTTTGTTTACTCTATTAAGATTCTGTTTCATCTAAACCTATTATAATCTGTAGTATTAATTTTATAATTTATTTATGTTTTATATTTTATGTCGTAAACAGTATACATTAATTGTTTATGCGTACTGCGGTTAACTTATATTTTTCTCGTCAATATTTTTTTATAATATCATTAAAATATTATATTTGCGTAAACCTCTTACAACATTTCACAATTTAAAAAATTATAAAAAATATTTTTATTCTTTTAAACGTATTGTTGGTTATAGATGATTAGAAATGCTTATTGATTGCACACAGAAAGTATCAATAATGAATAATATAAAATCAACAATAATATAAAAATATAAATGCTCATACTATTGCCTCAAAAATATTCATGTTAACCATTTTTATTATTACAACTGCTTCTTATTACCTAGAAAATTAAAATAATAGGCTTTTCAACATTTTTCATTCGGGCTGAGTAATATAAACATTTGAAAAAGACAATACATTGAAAAGGCCATTATAATTTAATAATTGGGGGACGGAGTGGGCAAGTGGACTAACGGCTACGTGTGGCATTTTTCTTCGGGCAGTCACGGATGTCCGGACAGAGAGGCCACCATCCCCCACCCGCGCATAGCAGATACCCACTAGAAAATTCTGTCAAACACAAAAACGTGTTCCTCCAACCGTTCCCCACCCTACCAAAAACCCTACAGTACCATCCAACAGCTGAAAAAACCAATGAAAAAAAAAATTTAATAATATTATCTTCACGTAGGTACCAAATAATTAATAATCACACAATTTATAATATTGTACCTACAAACTGTGTTTTTTTTTCTTTCTAAAATGTTTTTCTTCGACCTTTAAAATTTTAACTTTATGCCCTTTAAAATTCTCTGCCTCCAGCCCACAAGTATGCGATGCCTATGTTCTTGAACGTATTCGGACACAATGTGCTCTTTGATTTTCGTGTCCAGTACTTGTATTTTATTTGAACGAAATTAAATAACGAATTCGACTACGACAGTAATAATTATAAAATGTATTATAAATTGTATACAAATATACAATGAAATATATTTTCAATCGTCGCAATTATTTCCAAAATATTTTGCGGTATTTTTTTTTTATTAAGATATACTTCCGAGTGAATTGCAACAATATATTCTCATAATTTCGCAAAATACTGTACTTTCCAACGGTATCGCAAGCGTGTGTCGTACATAAAATTCACGTAGAACAAATTTAATAAACCTAATAGTTTTTTTGGCTCGCTGCGTCGAATAAAATAAATTAGATTTATACCTACCACCCACCGCCACCGTCAAAATAAATTTAAATTCTTTTGACGTATCGCACCAATTTATTTCTTTATACAATTTTTTATTTTATTTGTTCAACAGATTTTAAATTTTACTGTTACACTTTAAATACTGTTTCAATAAACCTTACGCTTTACCGTGCGTAAAAATACCTAAATTACAAATATAATAAAAATTAAATAAATATGTAACCGTTAAACTGCGAAATCCGTTAAGTTATTCACTACTAAGCTACTGAAGTTAAAGTATTTACATTACAATTAAATTAATGCTATATCTAGAAAGTGCAGTATAGTCATGTAAAATTACTAGTATAGGTATAGAGATACACAATAATTAATTTAGTATTAAACAATATTGATTTAATAATATATTTCAAATTTGAAATATTTTCCAATGGGTAGGTATATATTTTAGACAAAATGGAATTCTGGAGAAACAGTTTAATATTTTTTCGATTTCAGTTTAAATAGGTACATGGAAGTATAAATAATATAAAAAAAAAACCCTACCATAACTGTTATATTATATACCTAACTTTTTAACAATATTTTAAAACCAAGTTACAATTAGAACTGCCTGTATTATTTTAAAACGTGGACAACTTTATTAGATATTATTAATAAGTACAAGATTATTAAAAAAATTAAATATTAACGCGTAAAAGTGAATTCGTAACAAAATGTAATATAGTGGGTATTGTACACAATTACGAGGAATAAATAATTATAAAATGTCTAGTTAAATTATAAATTCTATGATTTATCACCTTAATTTGGTTAGTGCATAAAGAACCTAGATATTTCACAAAATGACACTATTTTAAATATAGTACTTTAACGCTAACATATAAATTTAAAAAAGCCAAAAAGTGAATTTGTATTTTAGAAAAATAATGATTATAAATCATTTCTTTAAGTCGTGTAAGTAGTTTCTTTTTACAATTTTTTGAAATATCTTTATTTCCGTTTAATAAAGTTATTCCAGTCGAAAAAATTAATTTAATTTCAAAATGTATTGACTTTTAAAAAATATTTTATGACAATTATGACCTAGGTGCTTGTTGCAATTCAAAAACTTTTTAATAAGTTATTACTTTTAAATTGAATGAGTCTTACTTCAAAAAAATCATAAAAATAAACACTTTACTTAGATAAATGTTTTTAAAATCAAAATCAAATTAAATGTTTTCTAAAAACCAGATTTAACAAATTGGTTATTTAGAAAATTTCAAAAAAATAATGTTATCAGATATTTTGAATTTTTTGGGTTTTAGTATTGAAAAATAAAAACAAAAAATTTCATATAACGTACGAGTCAATAAATTATATATATATAAAAAAAAATTATTATAAAAATATTGTTTAGAACAAAAGTTAATTAATTTGCCAGGTCTTCCCGTTACACACGCTTACATATGTATATACATTGTCCCTACCGTAGACAACTGCATTATATTGTATGTCAACCTAAATATTCGTATATAGGTCAAGGTGGATGTACTGTGGCGTACGAAAGGGTTAGATTCTAACCCTTAGAACATAATATTATAGTAGAAAATCGAATAGTAATAACCAGTGTGCGTACGAAACACAAGACGCGGATATAACTTATTACTTCCGGTCGTGTGTCGTCGCGACCGTGGCTGCACGACATTATTGTGCTACAATATACTATAATATGTGTATAAATACAAGGTGGGTCACAGGGCTTTTTCCTATTGATATTACAACATATCAGAAAAACGGAATGAGACACCATGTATCACAAAGGCGTACATGCAGCGTAAATGTAGTAATTTGAAATTTAGTGTATAGCTACAAACGCTTTTAATCAACATAAACGCGTTACGAAGTTGTAATGTCATAACCTATAATATATTATAATAACAATATATAGAGCAACTACCTCTAGGCACCAGAAAATTATTATAAACCGTTGTGTGTAAGGTAAGATTTTTTGCTAAGGGTCAGGGACGTCGTTATATTTTTGTCAAAAGCAACAGCACAAATTCTGTCTCAAATATTGTCACACAATGTGTTACTTACTATTAAACAAACTTCAATATTATGGGTAAAATATTTGTTTATTATTGTCTCTTATATAGCCATGTATACCTAATAATATTATATTACTCGCTGCCCCGCCCAATATTACGTACATATTGGATTAGCATTATTTAGTTACAAACGTGTAGAAATCATACAATTTTACAATATTATGCTGTAATTATGAAATCATAAGTTGCTTTCATTATTCATTCAAAATTCAACCGATTGTAAAATCATTTTTTATCATTCAATTTATCATGGAGAAAAAAAATTAGGTAACTTTACGAAATGGCTATTTTCAAATTGCTAAAAATCAAAAAATCATTTAAAACTTTTTTTGGACATTTTTATTTAGACCTCGGTAAAAGGGTGGCTATTAGTCATATAATAAATTTGGAAAAAAAACTGTACTACTAATTTCTGAATTGTATATCGAATCAGAGCTACTGACTTTTCAATTAATTAACATAGTGTGGGTATAATAATATTATATTATTTTATTATTTATTTTAATTTTGTATCTATTTAATCATCAAAAATGATATATATTTTTTACCAAAACAATTGTCAAACTGTGAAATTATGTTTTATCATAAAAATTACATAAATACATTTTTTTTTAGTTCCGTTTGGGTCTTAAAAACCCCCAGCCCCCCTTCCCCTCCGTAAATATGGCGCTGGTTATCCTTTGCAGTTTGCACGGCGGTCGCCCCCTATAACATATTACTATAGTGCAGCGGTTATATTATACTTAAACATAATAACAAACCATATTACAATATAATATACGTCGATCTGGCAGTGAGCGAAAACGACAGATTTAGAAGAACTTCACTGCTGCGTATTACTGTATTTATACACATTACGAAGAAAATAGTCGGTGGCTTATTAAAAATCCTTTCGGGTTTTGGCGTTTTATTATTTATTTTTTTTTCGCTGTGCGCTTTTTCGGCCGAGATAAGAAGCCTTTCGGCCGGGGTTAACGCACTCCGATGCGCATTTTGTACTACGCGGTTGTGTTGTGCTGTGTTTTTTTCATTTTTTTTTTTTTTTTATCAACTCGCACCGATGACGAGGACCGCGCGTTAAGACGAAACGAAGTGCGGCCCATCAATATCGCGGGTTTTAAAACGTCGAAAATATTGCTGCCGAATATTAAAACACGACGAAAACTAAATCATACCACCGTGTTTGGCGACGTATACAAATATCAGAGCATTCGAAAGACGGATTCGCCGTGATTAACAACCCCTAATGTTGGGATTTCATAAAATATACCTGCGTTTAAAAACGAATGTCTATTATCGATGTCCGGCTTTAAGGGTGGTGATATATTTCAGTTAATGGTTTTGTTTTCAGCAGGGTTCAAGAAAACGTTGACCGCGGTACACACGATCGTTGAACGGAACCTTATTGTATATCGTCCATCAGTCTCTCTCTGCTGTTTTTTTTTTATATTGAAAGATGAATCGACAAATCGCAAGTAGTTTTCCCATTTTGATATTATGGATATTTAGTACGCGTATATTGTTACGCGGGGGTAAAGTTATTGAATACTCAGCTGTATAATATTATGTAAAAATGTAATATTTAAACTATCAGCGGAGATATATTTGACGCAAATTATTAAAAATTAATTATTTCGATGTATAATTTTATCATCAAAAAAATGTAATCTGAAACAAGCCAATATTGTAAGATTATAGTAAAATAGTATCTCATCGGTATTAATAATGTAAACAATATCATGACCAAAATAATATATAGTCAACAAAAGCAGTGAATACTACTTACCAATATGTACACAACTTGGGTAATTACTGTAAGGTATAACCTAATGGACGTTGTTACAATTTTAATTACAAAGAAATCAGGTTTTTTCAAGTCGATGCAATTGTTGCATTATTTTCATAAAATATTTATATCGAATATTCAAGTAGGTATTCAATTAATATTATAAAATGTTAATAAGTAACACATTAATAATTTAATTATAATTATAAATAAGTAGTAGTAAGTAGGTATACAATAAGAAAATGTGACACAAATATGTAACATACATACAATTCAAAATTAACATGAGTAAATGTCATACAAAACTACTATATTTGCGAAGTACTAATTTTTATGACAAAATAAATTATATTAAATAATAAATATTTATATTATAATTAATTATAATATATAATATTTGTTCATTTATTACGGATATTTTATTATCGAGTCAATTAATTGCAAAATTACATTTTACAAAAGCGTTTTATTTTAAATATTATATTATAATTAATTATAATATATAATATGTGTTCATTTATTACGGATATACATTTATTTCTATTAATGTACCTACCAGGTAGAATTCTATCTTTATAAACAGTATTAATCAAATATATGATAAAAATATGTCACTTTTCTGTATAATAGTATTGAAAATCTCGCAGTATTGTCGTAAATAACGAAAAGTCGTTAATGCAATTAGCCGGGATTAATGAGTTGTTTTATTTAAGCCAACTAAAATGAAAAAAAAACATCATTCAATGTAGTGCTTTTTGAAAATTGTAAAGGTACCTACGTTATTGTTGTTGCATTTTGATGTTGCGAATAGAATTACGAAATAGGACTCCCAGCTGAATAAGAATTTGAAAATAAGAAATTGTTCAATAATTTATTGTTGCAACGGCGTACAGATTTTGGTGCTCAATAATGATGTTTTTCGTCAATTTCGAAATTCTTTTTATGTGCGATCGCTTTTGCGGCAAATCGATTGATTGCATTCCGATGTCTAACCTACACATAAACCTACTGAAATGATGCATAACCTAATAAATTTCTCTCGACTTTTTTTTCTCGAACACTTTAGCCAGAGTTAACTATATGTTATTTTTACAATTCTGTATATTTTATCTCACTATTTTACGCTAGGTATAAAAATTATTTTGAATTGAACAAACCGTTGATTTCATAATAAGATATCGATATCACGCCATGTCAAGTCGTGCAATTAAGCTAATGATAAACATCGTCACTATCGATCGGTTAACACTGAACTACAATCAACAAACGTGACTATAGCTATAACCTATTCAAAAATATCACCGAAATTTATTTTTGCAAATGACGAATAATGCACGATTTGTCAAACCATTATTGTCAAACCTATACATACCATCTGATTTAATTAATTACCTAGTTTTTTTCTATACTTGTACGCGTTATGTGGAGTGACATTAATGGATGGTCACTTCACACAAACCTTTGAAATGTTGTAAGTTAAATTTATTTTATTTTAGTTTTTTTATAAGCCCATAACATTATTGTGTTTATTGTAAACAATATTCTTTTACAGATCGTACAATTATACTAGATTAAAAAGGAAAAGAAAAGGTACTTTATCTTGATTATTTTTTATCGAACACTTTAGATTGAGTTTATACATACCTATACATTGTTTTCACAATTCGGTATTTATCTTAAGTTGAGATCGTCGATTGCATACGCCAACTCTAACAAAGCTGGACGTTCCGTGTGATTATAATATTATTATTTATTATTGTACTTAAGTTCGAAAAATAATGTCAAGATCCTGTTGGTGGTAATAATTATATCCATTAACCAAACGGTCCTGTAGACCCGATCAAAGGGCCGAGGGCAGTAAAACGGTGTTTTCACGGTCCGCTTTTGGAATTTCACGTAGTACGATATTATTATATTTCCAGTGAGTGTTAATTCGTGTACCTACGTATTGTACGCCGGAGGTACTATCAAATGGTTTACGAGTATTACACACCATTTGGGTAAAAAACGATGACTTGGACGGTTATCGTCAGTTGCGAGAGACAAAATATTTTTTTTTTTTTTACAAAAAAAAATACCTGGGGTCACATATTTTCATCCTCCAACTTTCAAATAGTTGTATATCTCGGATGAGGTACCTAGGTATATGTTTGGATACGCTACACGATCGAACAAAGTCGAACGTTTCGTGCGATTATATTATTATAAGATTGTTGTTGTACTTAAGTTCATTTCGGACAATGGTATGCGCCTGTAGGTACCTAATAGTAATAATATCCATTAACCAAACGGTCCTGCAGACGTGGTCAGACGGCCGCGGGGCCAGTAAAACGGTTCTATTCACGTTCGGTTTTTGGCATTTTATATAATACGATATTATTATATACCCGGCGAGTGTGTTGTTTCGCGTACGTGTTTCACCCCGCAGGCGAGTGTCGTTAGCCAAAATGAACGAGAAAAGAATTTCGCCGTCGGTGTAGTTTATTTCCGTTTGGTTTTTTTTTTTTTTTTTGGATCTATTTGTTAAGTGTTTCCCGCTTTGGTGCTCGTACAACCGGCGGCCAACTGCACGTCTTAAGGTGTATATACGTATATATATATATATATATATATATGTATGACAGTGCAAAATCGTAGAAGAGTATAAATTTTACAATGAGACAATCTCGATTCTCGGTAAAAATAGTCTACGCTCGTTTTGGAATGTGAAATCAGGATTATATATTATCATTATAATTTAACGACTTACGTAATATTATATTAACATAGAATGTCAGTTTTCTTAACTATATATTGTTTTAAGAAATAAGTATAATATTTAATTAGGTTAATGCGAGCAAACAAAAAAATTAACATATATTTATTATATAAAAATATGTTTAATTATTTAAAAATAGGTAGGTACTATAGAAATATTATAAATAAAATTAAAAAAAATGCATTACTAATAAAATATTTTTTATAGTTAGCTTGAGTTGTCTGAATAGGTTCAAATTGTTGTCTCAAAAAAACAACGTTGAACACATTATTTTCTTCGAAAAAAGTTTGAATTATTAAATTAAATATTATTGTTGTTAGGTCAAAGGTTAGGTCTTGTTTTTTAATGCCATTTGTTATAAAATTAAACTACTTAAAAAATATATTTTTTTATGAACAATTTGGTTAAGCAACCAATATTTTTTCACGAGATAGAAGTTTTAAGTTGGTTTTTATTTTCACTGCAAAAATAATAATATCATATCAATAAAAAAAAAAAAACAATTTGAAACATTTGAGCAACAGACTAACCAAAATTAATCAGCTAAAAGTGTAATTATTTTTCTTTGTCAACTATCGTATTCAAATGTATTTATTTCGTTCATTTAAATATTATCACTGTAGAGTGTACATTTTGTTTACATTGCGGGTTTTTACTGTCAAATGTTCATAAATTTTAATTATATTAAGCTCGAGGGACTGTGAGAGTAATGGATTCCCAAAGTAGAGTATTTTTATTATAATATCATGCAACAGCTAGTATTAGGTAATATACAGTTTTTAATGATTGAATATATTTTGATGAAATATGAATAGGTACACATAAATATAATTATAAAAACATGTTTGCTCATTATATTATAATAATATATAACCGTAAGTAGTAAATCAATAAACATAATGTCTGTGTGTTTGTGTGTGTGTGTTTGCACACTTTGGACGACGCTTCAATTTAGTATACCATAAAATTAAACGAGAAGTTTACGACAGACTCTCTGACTTTTATGTTATATATACGTCATGTATATTGCAAAGATAGTTTTTTTCAATTTAACAACTTTGTGGCTCCCAGATTCCTCATAGTTCTTTATTATGTTTATAGTAATAAATTAAGGCCGTAAATTAATATCGAGTGTTCAATAAGTACATATTATTATAGATGTACCTATGGAGCGCATAAATTGAAAACCGTGCACAAGTATACTTAATATGATAAGTAAGATTACACTTGTTATATTAGATCTTATCTTGTTTTCAAACTTTTCCACCACCTGCTATCGTTCGACCAGTATATATATGGGTAAATATTTTGAAATATATATATATGACATTTTATTTATTCAGTATCACGTGGGTAATAACCATTTTGACGTATCTATTATAACTTAGTCTGAACAAAATTATATCAAAAAGAAAATTGTGTGTATTAGGAGTTTTCCTTTTTGAATTTAAGTAAAGAGATATACATACGAAGATTCACAATGATGTGTTTTTATTTTCAATGTTGATTTTTACGTCAATCGATTAATTGTTATATTTAATTCGGTGATGGGGAGAGGGGGATTGGAGTTTTATTTTCATGAATTGCTGAGATATGATTTTAATACGTATTTGATTTATATCAATTGTATACTTCTACTGACTGACTGAATCATCATCACCTAGCCAGGACCGCAAAAGCTACTAGTATGACATTATGTGGTCAGTAGTTTCGTTTTAGATTCACTTGGCAAATTAGTAGAAATAAGTATTTTTTTATTTTTGTATTTAAATGGTTGCTGTTGTCTATTGGTTACACGGCGAGATCTGGTACAAGGATGCATCAAATCGTCTCGTTAACATGGCCTCAATTAATGAAACTATAAAAACTTAAAAGCAATATTGTATATTATTATTGTAGCCCTCTACAAAAAATAGTCGTTTAAAAAATAGTCAAATACACACGTATCAGTGGAATGCCAAAATATTTTACTCGGTAGGTGGGCCAAACCAAAGTCAAATGAAATTAATTGTTCCGAATGTTTGGTGTAGTGGTTTCCGTGTATGGTATGCGTTTGCTCGGCACTAGTATTATTTTCTTGTTTTTCATTTTTTATTTATTTTGTTTTTGTCATTTATATATTAAATCGTAATTTCTTAATATTTTATTATATTGTGAGCGATTATTCGTTTGAAACGTACCTATCACACCTAAAGTGTTATCGACAGTATTGTGTAGCTCACGAGACAAGAGTCGTTTAGTGTGTCTAATTAATCGATTCTATTAAAATATTGGTAGGTATATGTGCATTTAATCAAATGGAGGTCGTAAGAATCTGAAAAAAAAATGATATCGAACCTCTTGGAGATCATTAGGAACAAAAAAAAAGTAGTATACGTGAGCATGTATCGGTGGTATACAAAGTTATTGTGGCGCTTCTTTTATGTACGACATAGTACAACAACTGCTTTTTGGTTGTGGGTACGGTGCAGGTGGCAGGGAAAAAACAATAGCTATCCGATTTCAATGTAATCGGTGATGTCCAAGAAGAAGTTTTTGTCTAAAATTACTTCAGGTGAACTTTCCGGACGTACCAAAGTAAACGTACCGTGACCGTAGCTATACTTTTAACTCGCGGTTTATTCACTGTTTCTTGGTTTTGTGCTTTTGCAAGTAGAAAACAAAAATGATTTCTACAGTTTCTAAAAATATTTTAAAAATCAAATTATAATAATATACCAAACGAAATAAAATAATTTTATTGCAATATGTATAGCTACCGATTTGGAATAATAAATGTATCATTGTTGATTTACATAAACGTACAGATATTGTACCTATACTTAGTGATTTAAAAACAAGAAAACCTCACGATTCAATTCGAATAATTGATTCTATGTTTATGCACCTAATTGAATAACAAATAAAGGCTTACAATTCTACATAACAATATTGGTAATTGGCATGACAGTTATGTTTGATCGACTCTAGACTTTTGGAAGTATTTTGTGAGTAAATACTTTGGTTCCTATAATATTATTGTGTTCGAAAGAAATTTAATGAGCACAGGTTTAGATGCAATTGGTAAAATTGGATTGCTGAGCTTTAAATTGGACTGTCGGCCCCTAAAGTTACGGAACAAAAAAATACTGAAAAGTACAACATTTCAAAAACTGTATAATAATAAACAATTTACACTCGGCGTTAATGACGTTTACGATGGCATGTGTAATGTGTTGCACATGATTGACGTGATTGTGATTGAGATGATTGTTATTGCGTCTAGGAAATTAAAGTCAGAATAGATTTTTTTCTCTTTGACGATCTACTGTCAGTAATATGTCAAAGAAATACAACTGATTCGATTGAAAAAATTGTCTCAACCACAAAAATTACTGCTCATCCAAAAAGCATATTATATTTTGATTAATTATTATTATGCACAATAAATCATAATAATATGCTGTAGAGTTGTTGTACAATTTATTTGTCGATGTCTTACTTTTATCCTTTCACCTCTCTCCCCCCCTCTTTTGAACACACCACTACCCGACCAATGTAAGTGACTCTTGTTATGAAAAGGTTGATTAGGGCTGGTGCTCTATTTTGTAATTAACGTATATTATATTATAAAAAACTAAAACATGAGCATTTTGAAGTATTTGTCGTGAACTGTAAAATTTCAAACGCTCAATACTGGCAGAACATTTTTAGATTCAATCGGTCATTTTACTTCTGGTACGTAAACTAAAACGGTACGTCAAGAAATAAATCGAACAATCATAATCATATTATGACCATTATAGTAGAGTGAAGTCAGACTTTTTTTTTTATTCGGTGAATACTTACCGTCGGAATATTTATACAGCTATTATACTAATATATATAAATAGTCATAATACGATTATGATGGCACCAGTGAACAATTTGAGTCTGGTTTGAAATTGCGATTGTTACAATAGTGGTATACATAATATATTGCACATTACCATTAAATTGCGATAAATACGTACACGATGATGAACGCGGATATATAAATGTATATTATTATTATCTAATGTTTCCATTATTACCAAGAAGCGCAATAACGGATTAATGTCTAGCCAACGTCGATGCATTTGATCACAGTAGGCCATTCACATTATATTCATTGAAACAAAGTAATTTTCCAATACAATATATTAGGTCGTACCTATATCTTATATTGTAACTGATTATGTCGCACTAAATGTATTGATATTGAATTGGCTAACACAATTTAAATGCGCAGACGGAGTGAATTTTATAAATCATTTTAATATTTTATAGTTCTCGACAACCGTGATAATGGGAGTTTATGTTTCAAACACGGTAGGTAGTAGAAGAATAACTCTAACACCTACATTTATAGTTTGTAAATAATTTGTATTATTGTCGTTTGTATATTATGTATAAATTTAAAACTACATAAAAAGCCAACTATCCGTGTCAGATTAAAGCTATTTGTGCTAATGTCAAATAGTTTTTATTTATGTGTGTTCGTGTTCTAAATTCCATTATTTCATGGCACAGAGTAGTTTTTAGAGAAAATATAAGGTTAATCATTTAAAAGCCACGATTACTAAATGATAAAAACACATTTTATAAACGTTGTAAAACGTCATGTGTTGGACGCAACGTTGTGTAAAGTAAACACATTCACTGCATTCGGAGATTTATAGAAAATGTATATTAAACTACATATTTTTTGTTTTGATATTTCACTGTTAGAAAAATTTAAAAAGTTCAAAAACGTTTGCTTTTATTACATTATTATTATAATGATTTGTCAGACAAAAATGTAAGGTTCTTCACAACTCGAATAACATTTTAGAACAGATAAAAACCTTTACAACAAGATATAACTGTATGAATAAAATCTATTTTATACCAAACATTAACTTACTATACCTGCTGTGTAATTACTATGAAAATTAATTTCTATAAATTGAAAAATTGAACCCAAAAAATATTGAATGTTATTATTATGATTTAACAGTATTATAATATATTCAATGTTTATATATTATAACACTATAATGATTAACTAATGTTTTGTTTTAAACGCAAAACAGTGCAACGCAATTTATGAGGTTAAATAACAAGTCAGTTTAATGAAATAATGAAATAATTTTACATTATTTATCTAGATAATATCAGGATAATGAACTTTTATCTAGATTATAGGTAATATAACGGTAAAAACAATTTGTTTTTTATTAGATTTTAGTATTAGACTATTATTTAAACAAGCGATGAAAAGAAATACAGTTAATTAGAAAAAATGTAAGTCAGATCTTTCAAGCTTTTACAATATACATTTTTGAGATTAATTGAATGACTAGAGTGACGTATTTTTTGCTTAATTTTAAATTTGTGGGTCTTAAAATCCGAGATTAATTTGATATTTTAAAACATAAAAATCTCAAATTTCTATTAATTGCCTACAATTTTAGAAGAGTTTATCATTAAACTGTAGGAATTTGCTGATTTGATACACACGTATAGCTATTGAAATATTTGTATTTATCAATGTGTTATATTATATTGTTATGATGTAGTTACCTACATACTCATACTATATCGTATTTCATAAAACTACAACAAACTACTTACCTATATATTTTGTGTGGGAGAAAAACCAATAACGGTTCATTTGACTCGTTAAAATAATTACTATACCTACATTATATATATTAAATTTAAAGTAATAGGTACAATGTACCTACCTAATAATAATAGTTTTATATAAATATATATTTCTGTGTAGATACACATACTAAATATGATTTCGTATTAAATGGTGTGAATTCAATCTAAGCATGGATAAGGCATATTTATTTGTCAAAAAATATAATATATTTCCAAAAAATAAAATAGCCAAAATAAAGAAGATAATGTTTTGTCGGGAAACCTTCCACGTAATGGGAAAACCTCTATTAACCCTTTTTTATTGTAAATTGTTATCATACAATTTTCTGAAATGTTTTGCGCTTAAATCTAAATTTTAATATTTTATGTTTATATACTAAGAATAAATGTCTACAGTAAAATAATTAGAAAGATTATTCTTGTACAATTTTTTCTCTTGTAACATTAAGTTTCTAGCACGTCTTAATAGTACATAGTTTTTTTTTTAATTTTAAAATCCTGAGCTTTGGGACCATATAATATTCAGTAATGGATTTTTGTTTTATTCCTAACGTTTAAAGAGTCCATTAAATAATTGTTAATGTTATTTAGTATTTTTGGTTGTATAATAACATTTAATCGTTTGGAAACTAATAATTATACAATTTCGACTCTGATTTAAAATTGTTCAGAAATGTAAAATATTTAGAAAATCGTAAATAAAATACAAATGCTGACTGAATCCGTGGCGAATAGCCGTAATTATATCACGTATTTTTTATTACTTTTTTTTTAAACAAATTCAGTTACAAATCAAAAAGTCACAGAAACAAGTCATGCTTAAAAATTAAGTGTATCATGGAATTTTATTATCATTAAGTTTCGTAGAAATTTACAAATTGTTTGATAAGTTGTTTTATTTAAACAAGTAATTATATTTTACTATGCTCTTTTTCTAAAAATAGCACAGTTTCAAATATTATAAGCATTTGTTGTTCGAATTCAAACGTACTATTCTAGTATATATTATATTAAATTTTAAATAAATTATATTTAAATTCGTTTCAAAGTGAAGTACTTACTAATAACTAAAATATTTCTAAAAATTTAATTTTTAAATGAAAATTCAGAAATGGGTTTTTTACATTTTATAACATTCATTATTAAAACTATTTACTTGTTACTTATTTTTAAATGTATTAATTACGTATGTAAAATTAAAATAACAATAATGATAATCGCTATACATATGCGTTATCTAACATTAATTATACATTTGCACAAGGCCCAAGATATCCGTTTAATCCTGTTTTTAAAATAAAATTCCACAATAAGTAATAATATAATATAATGCAATAATAATAATATATATAATGTTTTACATATTTATTTGTGAATTAGTATGTAAGCACCCTTATTGTGTCAGGATAAATTCAATATTTTTCGAATAAGATATTATATGATGACACGTCCGGCTTATGTTTTTTTGTTAAAAAAATAGTTAAGTACCTATTATTAAAAAATGATAAAATTATAGATAATAATTGTTTGAGTTGCGTGTAAGCATGCAAATATCATGTTTATTTAAATTTCGTGTTAGGTTCAAGTACCGTGATCAAAAAACAAAATCAGAAATGTGTACATTTTAAAAAAAACTAAACACACTTATTATAATATGGAAGTACGCATATATATACTAATATTATAATACATTATAAAACTGTGTGGGTACCTACCTATCTTATGATAATAACATAATAGATAGACGCTATTTCAAAAGCACACTTTCGCAACTATATAATATGATCTTATAATCTTTTAACTAATGGATTTCACCTTACGGAATTAAAGATAGCTCTCTTTGCCCTTTGGTGAGAACCCACATGTAGTCTTTAAAGTAAAACCTTTTCTCTTCCATCAAAAATCTATTGATAAAGTCTGGTGCATTTCCGATGCAGAAAAATTTGAATTATTTCGGTCACATTTGTAAGTGTTTCCCTACCACATCCCGATATTATTGACTCCCAATAAGCTGTCGCTCTCTAAATAAAATGGTATATTTTATTTCTTTTACACTTTTCAGAACTCCTAGAATTGATTTAAACACGGCCAGAATCACATACAAAATTCAAAAAAAAAAATGCATCCATTAGCACATATTTTGAACTCTTTTTACAAAAGCATCAACTATATTTCATACAATTGAAATTGTACACTTCATCATTCCGACCTCCACGTAAACTTTATTTCAAAATATAATGCGTCCTATGATCTTACAAAATAAAAACTCCGTAATCACCGGAATTCCCTCAGAAATCCACTTATTAAAATATCTTGGCTCAGACATTATCCCTTGGAAATCCTGCCCCAACCGTCTTAAACTATGTACTGGTACAGGGAAACTTAAATTTCATTTAACAAATTTAAATTAAACTAATAAAATATACAACCCTCACACAAAGTGTCATTTTCGGGTGACTTATTACATCTGATTACCATACACTGTGTCTTGTTTTCTCTATTCAAATAAATATGTTTAATGTTTAACGTTTATAGTAAATTGTTTTTTTTCTTTTTTTACAGATTGTATAATATATGAACATTTTTAATGAATTTGAAAAAAAACATATAACATACGTAAGTACATATATACACATTGCTATTAAAATATTTTACGACATAATAATATAATATTTAGGTACCTAATAGTAAATAATTGTACTATCGTCATTTTCTTTTTTGCTTTCATAGGTAGATGAATTAAAAGTTCGATGGGAATATGCTCATGATAGATTTTTTTTGATTATACTGATTAATGAAAACGATGAAATTATAATTGCAACAATATGCAACGGTAAATTATACTATAACAGGTATAGTACCTATTATTATTGTTACAAGTACTGTTTTTTATTGTGGTCGAGTAGGGCAAAAAAGCGATTGAAATCATTTCCCAATAGTTATGTTAATGGTTGTTATAAGAACGCGTAAGTGCTTGGTGATAGGAAATAAAACCAATACAACTACAATAGTAGAAAATATAATTGAAAAAGAAAAAAATATTCCGAACCGTTATTGGTATTTAAACCCCGCACGAAGTTCGCGTGTCTCGGCTTAAGTTTTATTGGATATACACCTGTACCAGCTGGCACCGGCTCGGCGGCATTGATTTTGATTTCACTTATACTCCATTCGCCTGTCCCCCGGCTGACAAGTCAACGCGATTTACATTATGTGTTTTTTTTTTTCAAAATTAACATGTGAACGAAACGAAATAAATTTGTTATTTATTTGGCATTTTTATCGAATTCCACTAATTGAGACATTCGTTTAAACTAAGTATGTTATTATGCTTAATAAGACGTAGGTATAATATTATTATAATGAAACCTAACGTAACTTGTTCAAACTTTTTTTTTTCAGTCAAGAGAAAACGTGATATTATGACGGGGTTTCGATATTATCGTCTCTTGGAATAAATAAAATATTGTGATACAGAATCCCTGTGTGTTACTTGCTGTTGGTCCGTACGATTTGCAAGTTGTCTGTTATCTATATGTACTTGTATAGTGAAATTATACCTGTCAATGGCGAGTTGTATAATAACATTATTTGGGTATTGAATAATATTATAACAATAATGCTTATATGATATTCATTCGACGAAAAACGTTTAAAGTCCACATACCTATACGTGTTTTATACACGGCGGTCAGAATAGACTTATAATATCCCACGACGATCTATTATTATTTTGTGACCTTACATAATATACAATCTTAACGTTGATTATACCGCGGTCCGGCTCTGGGGTCAAGGCTTTTAATAATAACAATATTGTATACCGTCCAGTCTAAGCTCTGTCTAAGCTTGCTCGGAGATTAGATTTTGCATACCTGGAAATATTATGATGGGAGCATTAAAATTATTGTACTTAACTCGTTGGCGTAAGCTTTGATTATTCATCTTTTACGCGTGCGTCATAAAGCACTTAGCAGAAACGCTGACTGCAACCGGCTAAACGTTGAATTTCGAGATTTGATTACCTAACTACCTACGGACGGAGAGAATTTAGTAAATTTATATAATATTCTCGTCGATGGCGGTGGTGTTATTATACTATCACAATTTATAACAATAATAATAATTATTATTATTATTATTACTGTGCCGTATTTTATCGCGATATTCTGCATTTTGACGGGAAATGAACAGTCACGCAGAAAGTCGACCGTGCTAGAAACTCATACTTGACGCTTGTGTCTTGTTTATTAAGTTTTTCCGTCGACTTAAACAATAATACCCAGCATTTCTATCGTGTCATAACGACATATTTCTGTAGATAATAATATACCATTCTGACTGCGTGTGAACGTCAATCGTGTAATTTTATACTTAGCATTAAAAATCGGTAATTCGCCTTTCCTTTTTTCTCGTCCGAAAAACTATTTATAGTTTACCGCATGATCAACTACACAAAAATCAAAATAATAAATTCTAAATTTCTAAAGCACACACACACACACAATATTAGGTACGTATTTATTTTTGTTACTACATAACTATGTGATGAACTGTATAAAGTATACTCTATTCGTTATTATTAAAATAATTATCATAAAACCATAATATTTTATTTTATTTTTTTTTTTTTATTGGGTAACCCACGGCAACATAGGCTATTGGGTGTGGGGGAGGACACTGTACGTTTTTAAATTGGGTAGGTTGGTACACGTGTGTGTTGTGTTTTTTGGCAGAATTTCTAATGGGGCACCCGTAGGTTCTCCGGACACCGTGACTTGCCCGAAGAAAAATGCTGCCCACGGCCGAGGTATTGAACTCGGGTCGGCCATTCCGTCCCCTCGTGATCATTATTGTTGGTAGGTAATTATTGTATTTGTTCAATGTTGTTATCTGTAGAAACACTAACTTATTGATAATCATACGTAACCGGCCATCCATTTTTGTGGGGAGTTATGGGTTGGTTTAGAAACATTTAAATATAATATCTAGTGATGATTTTTCACTAAAAACCTAGGGGGTCACCCATCCGGGAGCTAGTGACGCCGGGCGATGCTTGACCGCAGTACACATTAGTGACGGCGGCCAACCACAGCGCAACACCAGGCCCCTATATTTATTATTATGGTACTTTGAACTATAATAATAATAATAATAATATATACCTACCTAATAAATTACATTACACTATGAAAAGCCATTATTTTTGTCCATAAATATACGGACCTACCTATTATAATACCGAATGAACATTGATGGGATATTCCAGGAGTCATAAAAATAATTTTGTATTATTAGTTTTATACCTATGAACCTATTATTATGTTAAAACCTGTGGACTGGTAGTCATCATACTTTTCCTACCTCCATAATTGTATCAAGAGTATTTGATGTGCTCGCATATTATTATAATTGATAATTCCAAGGGGACGTAGTCTCCTATATACCACAAATATCACCCCAATAATATGTTAAATTGTAATTCAGTGTTAATTTTAATTAAAATTATATCTAAAATTGTATTTAAAAATATTGTCTTTAAATAGTTGTATGGGGACTTAAAAGTTTCAAATTTCAGATTTTGAATAAATGAGAGATATAATGGTTGGTGAATCATACCCTATACACTTAATATCTAGGTGGTATAGGCTTTTGTATTTTGAAAATTATTTAATCCATATTATAAAACATACTTATATACTGTTGTTTGCTAATGAAAGGACAAATCCATTCACGAATGAGAAAATAAAATGTCACATTGTTCAGCGCAAAATGTGTGTATTTTCAATTCGTGTATCAGATTTTTTAGGTTAAAATGTCTGAAGTCTTCATCGTAACAAACTTAATATGTACATACTGACAGTGAACATTCTACGAATTCGTATGGCCAACTACAATGACATACAGTTGTATAGTACTTACCGTTATTGATACTGTATGCAAGCAGTTTGTTTATATTATTAATTACAGGCTTATCGTGTTTCCAATAGGCAATAATGCATATCTTGTTATGAAGTAATCTGCTATTAAATCATTTGAAGTAAGTTATTCCAACAATAACGATACCTAACGGTATTAATAATGTACACAGATAGTGCGAAATATATTCTGTTCGAAATCTCTCAGCGAAATCTTAACAGTGATCTTGACGTTCTATTATAAGAATAATATGTTATACTGTAGATGAATATTATTCTATAACCTACCATCGTCTAACTGCTAATGTCTAATATTATAATACCTATGATATCATAATAGGTACCTGTGCTGGCGTTAAATGTTAAAATAATAACGATAGATATTATCTTGAAATCCGTGATTTCAAATAGAAAATTTTATCTAATTAGTAATTCTGTACTAAAGTATGTGTATAAATCAGGACATTTTTCATAATAATTAGGAAAAACAAAAAAAAAAATTCAGAAAAAAACATTAATATTTTTGAAATGCCATTTATTTAAAGTTTTAAATACAATCGCTTTTTATGTTTGTTGTGATTCAAAAATGTATATCATTGCAGCATTACAAAAATTAAAATAAACATAAAAAACATTGTCTTTATAAATGTTTAAAATTAAAATTTTACGAAATTCGTCAATAACACGGAAATGTGTCATTCAGTTTGTAGTTAAAAACTCATAAAATTTTTATTTTAACACATTAATCTTAAAAATGTAATACAAAATTCCTCAAAAGTTTTTGACTAGAATTTAATAAAAAGTTTAGCGTAATGCCACATCAATTTTTTATGAGTGTTTGAAGTTTAAATATTTACAACATTAGATATTTAAACGAATTATAATAATTTATTCTAAAACGATTTTTGCTATGTTGTTGCCGTTCAGAACTTGTTAATTATACAAATTTGAAACATTCCACCATTATGTCATCAAAATAATAAGTCTAGAATTAAAATAGTTATAGGCAAATATTGTTTAATTGTTTTTATTTTAGTTATTTATTTAATTATAATTTGTATTTATTTTACATTAGGATTTTGTAGGGGTGTTACGGTTGGTTGAAGAACACATGTATGTGGGACGAGGATTTGTCACTGAAAACCCCTTGTGGTCATCCATCCGAAAACTAGCGACGTCAACAGATGCTTGACTTCAGAACATGTTAGTGACTGAGGACATCCACCGAGCCACACCAGGCCCCTGTTTTTATTAATTTTAAATATTAATATTCAATGTATTATATCTATATAATAAAATACAAAAAGTATATTTGATTTACGTTTAGTAATAGCATAATATATTAAAATGAAAAAATGTTTAATATTTATCTTATTGATACGAAAAAAATATTATATAAACTATTACAACTATAAATTGTTGTTGCTAAATGTTGGAAAAGTGACATGGTTATTGTATTTTCAGCCATAATCAACAATTTAATCTTACAGAGGAAAATTCGTAAGGGGAAATAATTATGAAAAAAATTGTTTAATGCATAAATTAACAATTAAAAATATAATTTGGTCTCATCAATTGTTTACTAGTCAGTATTTTGATTTTTCCACCATAAAGTGTTACACGGCGCAATGTATAGGCAATATAGGTACATAACTACCATGTTGAACGAAATGTATTCATATTACCACTGGTTACACCACATAGCATATTACATGAAACTTTCCCGAATCAATAGCTGAAATACTATTCAATCATCGTCAGTCGACCTCCAACATCATCAAATTCATCACTGGCACCAAACTCCAATCGAAAACATGAAAATCCTTTATAAAAAGTACACATTATAATATTATGGAATTTACAGTTAAAATGTCACAGTATGTAAATTCGAAAGTATATAAAAACCATTTGGACTCCAAATGGCCAACGTTGCTGAGGGTCTTTTAAATTAATAAATAAATAAAGTACGAGAAAAAACACTCCGTGATATAAAATGTTTGAATCGCTGGAGGCTCGGTCTTGACATTAGTAACTTTTTTTTTTACAAAGCAACTGCATGTATAGTAATACTTTGGAAGACGTATTATTTTTTTTGTCATAACTAATTAAAAATAAATTAATTTACTAAATTTACTATCAAAACTAGTGGCCAGAACCCAGCAACTGTTTATTTCTGAGGCTGGAGTTCATCCGTTTATTTAGTATCTACATAAAAATAAGGATTGTCGTACCACTGATTATACGTTATGTTATTATATACTAAATATATAGTTAACTATCTATAATCAATGATATTACTATTTATGCAATATTATTATGTTTAATATTAGCATAGGCACTCAACACTAGTCAAGAGCACATAATATATTATTATATGTATTTATTATATCCGCGGCATAGTTATGGAATCATGTATACTACTGGATATAATTTACCTTGAGAAAAAGTTATCAATAACTCATGTCTGAAGGTTAGTTTTGCTAACCTATCTCAAAGTATTATTAAACCATGAATATCCCAATTTAATATACTGTATAATGTTTATATAATAGTATGCCTGTTTGTTTTATTTGTTTATTTTTATATAGTTATTTAACTGTATTTGTTGATCATTAATTACTCATTTTTTTTTCTTGAAAAAATATTCATCTCTTGCTTTGTCATTTGATATGTCACAAACTATTGTGCTAATGATTAAAAACAAATTAAAGATACATTTTTAATTTACATTAAATTGTGTGTATTGATGAAAACATTAAAAAAAAAAATTAATTGACACTAAATTTATACTGTAATTTATATTGAAATTCAAACCTCTTTTTATATGATCAGATAATGAGAATTAAATATTTCACTTTTTTTTAGAAAATTCAGAACAATTAACCGTCTACTTTATCGTTTTAAATAAAAAATTATTACACATTCACAAAAAACTAAATGTATAATAATATTATAAGTTACCCATAGGCGCAAAAAGGGAGGGCTTAGCCCCCTCAAAACCAATGATTTCACAACTATAATTTAAATTCATCAAAAGAGTATCATCAAGTATAGACCTGAGCTACAGCCCCCCCCCCCCCACACAAATTTCAAACATTATTTACGCCAGTGGTTACCTAATAACAAACAGTTACAAACGAGTTACCGATTTAGACTATTGTAAAACCATACGATATGTCTAAAACCTTACATAACATAATTAATTTACATATGATATAGTATGAAGTACCTATAGAAATGTTCGCAGATGCGAATGTATGACTTCAAACGTGAAGTATTTTCATTCATCATTGTTGAAATCGATGTTTATAATAGCATTATAATGTCTTTGTGGGAAATATATACCTATTCACGTATAACTATTATTAACTTATAAACGTAAAGCGAGTACTCTTATAGGCGCCACGCGAAGTTTCTGGTTGCTTTGGTTGTTGTTGGTTTATTCCGAACACAATTATTGATATCCACGTTAATTGGCTTTCATGGTATATGCCCATCGGTAATATAATTTAATATCGTCTATATAAACCTGCCAGCGTTGTTCTGACAATAGAATATTACAATATTTGTCCTTTGTTTGCGCTACTTTTAGGAAGCACGTGCAAATCGAATGTGAATATATTCTTCGAACCAAAATTCATTACAGATGAATTGCACCTATAATTATTGGTAACCGCTGAAAATGACGTGTTTTGCATTTCTCTTTTATACTCAATAACTAATATATCAGGGCTCATTGTAATGCCATAATTTGTCAAAGCCATGAATAATTTATAATTTTCTTGGATTTCGTATTAATATAGACGTCATTCAAATTTTAAGATAGAAAGAGAGAGAGTGAGAGAGAGAGAGAGAGAGAAAGAGAGTGAATATTTATGTAATGTATTTTTACATCTACAACCGTAAAACATTATGATATATTGAAAATAAAAGAACACACTGCAAGTATGAATGAGATTCCTGGCACTGCTAAAATAATAAAGAGGATAGTGACTTTTGGCAAAATTGTTAAGTATCCGTACAAACAGATAGACGTTTGTATGTGGTATAAATCAAAATTGTAATAAAATATTTGTGTAAGGTAAAAATGTGTTAGCACAACTAGTGAATCGCACGAGTCTAAAATAAGATCCAATTTATATAATTTTATATATTATTCCTGCATAAATGTTGCAAGTGTAGTAGGTACCTTAAACATTACAATATTGGTTTATATAACGTTATACTGTTCGAACTTTTACTGCGTTATACTTATACATATTATACAATATACGTGTTGGTCTTTGAACCATATAGTTAACGAAATAATAAAAGATTATTTAATTCGTTTAACTTGGATAATGTAACATAATATAAGATACCTACGACACAACAGCTATAAGCACGTTATATAATATAATACACGATGATTGGAAATAAGATTATAACTTTAAAGAGGTGTAGTAGTTAACTCAAGTGGTAGACGGCAGTATCCAAAGAAATATTGTCTAACAATTTTTTTTTTTTTTACTAAATCGACAATAAAGTGGTTTCGGTAACCATGGTAGCGAAATTCGAGCTCATACAATAATGGACATGACGGTGTCCTCAGTACATTCATAGAAATCTAAAGTGAACAAATCGATTTTTTTCCATTGTAACCATAATGTTTTCCTGGTCTAGAAATAGCTGTTTCCATCGTATGCGTTTGCAGTACAACAATATAATATATTATTCCGTTGGACTAGTGTCGTTTTGTAAACGGTGTAGAACACGATACTCGCATTTTTACGAAAAAATGAAAAAGGATTTTAGCAGCTATCGCCTGACACCGGTCCGAAAACTGTTTAAGAAAAATAATATTATAAAGGACCGTTTGTTCGGTTTATTGTGAAATTTATTTGGATTCATAAAAGGCATTGTCGAAATAAATAAATAAATAAAGCGTTAAACTGTCCGCGTCCTCGGGGAATGGCGTTTGATTTGTGGCGTATTTTTTTCGCCCAATAATATTCTTTGCACATCGATTGTCGGACGGCAAAGTAAGGCTACCGGACCGACCGACCATCTATAACATATTATTATTACCATCGTCATCGTCATCACAGATTTGTTTGCTGTTCTTTCCGCTTGTACATTATTCCGGTATAATAATACTATATTATTATTATAAAAAAATAATAATGTGGTCGGAACTTGGCATGCACAACACCGACACACGACAATGTTAAATACACCACGTCGTGGTCTACAAACATAATAATATTATAACGACAATAATATAAATCGAAATCGTTCACTTTTCGTCGATTTCTACTGGAGTAGGTACCTGTCAAACCGGGGCCAAACACAGGTCAATATATCAGAGACGAATTTAAACGAATTTAATTTTACCCATATTATAATAATGAAACATGGCGACGAAAGCCGGGAAGAGAATGATATTATATCAAACGACAATATTAAACTGTAAAATATTATCTACAAAAGAAATGTTATCCTAAAAAAGGTGAAATCGTGCAATAACAAGTAATAGCATTTATTAATCACATTTCGTTACAAATATGTTACAATTATGGTTTAACAATTACATTATGGTCTTACAAACAGGTATTATAGGTCCACACTTTAATTCAAATAATAGCACATATTTTTACAATATTATAATACCTATTAACTGTTGTTATAACAATGATTATTTTCCTAAATATGACAACTCGTAATTTAAACGGACCGATATTATTGTGGAACATATTTTGTGGTCACTTGATTGGGCCGAACAAAAAATGTATTTTTTTCACGGCACGCTCGTGCATTTTCCGACATGATAATTCGTTTCAATAGTTTCATCGCGTACTTCACACCTTTCTCATTGCCGTAAATAAATAATTTCCGGTCCTTCGATTTCCCATACGTGAACGAGACGGTCATCCTTTGAATGTTCGCTTTCTTGCATATATATTGGCACAGACATCCGTCCATGGTGGTGACGAGTTCCGCAATAACGTTGGAAATTTTAATTGTAAACAAACGACAATCGATTTTTATCACATCGGATCTCTTCCTGCAGGACGACTGTTTTTTAACATTGTCACCGGCAATGGTACTCTCTTGGCCACATTTTTTAGTAACGTCCGCGAGTTTCATTTTTACCTCATCCGTTTTACCTGCACCGGTATCGCCCCGGTGTCCGAATTTCACGTCTCTGTCAACGATTTTGCAAAATGCTCTATAACCCCCTCCCATGCAATCCAAACGCCTAATGTCGGCTTTTGGTGTATCCGTTTCGACGAATGAACCGCTTCCGTGGCTGTTTTCGATATCGTCACCGATTCCTTGATCGCGAATCGTTAAGTTACTGGTGCTGAGATCCTGGGTCGTGTGTTTTTCGTTTTCGGTATAGTATGACGCATGGTTTACTGCTATACTACGCTCCATTTTGAATAAATTACGATCGATGTCTATTTTTCATAGAATAGGAAGGTACATCAAAATGATAATGAGAAAAAAACAATAATATCAAACAACTCGAAATCAATATTGTGTACCTACGTAGACATGGAAATTATTCCACTTTTGGCTATAAAATAATATAAAATAATACTATAGCGATATAAAAGTAATGATTTTTTTTTTGTAATAAACAGTGTGTAAAAAATATCATTGAAATAAAATATGTAAAAGTATTTAATTTTTAACTTTGGAAAATGTGATGTTTCGTGGATCTAGAAAGCCATTTGTCTTACGGTAGTACTATAGTACAATAAAATTCTTATTCTTATTATATTTTTTTTTTAAGTAAAACCTTTCCGATATTTTCTTGTGGTATTATTTCGATTGTAAATAAATTGCACTTCACATATCAAACTTTTGAAATTCTCTTTTGTTTCTCTATAAATCAAAAAACATTAAAGAAGCCATTCGACTAAAAAAAGAGAAAAAAAACTAAATTCAATAGCAATCGATTTCAAATACCAAAGCGAGACTATATTACACCATTCCACGTTTACCTCTTAAGACATAATATAAGCCTACCCTGCGCGTTGATGATTTATGTTTTGTTTTTTTATTTATTTCAGAAGTCTGTAAAGGAATATATTTCCAAGGGAATTCTCGGACTTTGTGGTATTGAATTTTAGTTGAACACCATACGTGATTAAGGTTGACCGAGTTGACGTGGTCGGAAATGTGCCGTTGTTGGAGAAGAGAAGAAAAAATAAGAAAATAAACGAACCACCCAAAATAACAACATCAAATATACTTATACACTGAATTTCGTTTCGACGAAAGTTTTGCGACAATCCTTCATACTTTAAAATCCAATTTTATCTCGCTTCTATTTTGCCAATTTTCTAGGGTGAATAATATTTTTAAAATATATTATTGTACTTACTGGAAATACGACACATAAAACAACAAAAAAACGTTATAAATATAAAGTATAACTTGGTGGTAAAGAAATGTTCGTACATTTTTTTTTCTTAAATTTAAAATACGAGTGTAATTTGTAAATTGTGTTTTGAATTGTTACAAATACTGAGAAAATTCTTCGGATGTTTGGCAGGGTAGCTGTGGAAAAACTACAGCACGATATATTAAATTGATATAAATTGTGTTGAGCCATAAATTGAGGTTCACATAAATCGTTATTATAAGCGATTATTTATTTGATTCGATTAAATTATATTTCTAATTTTTGAAACGGATACTTTTTCGGAAACTCGACTTGTTTTCTAAAAAACCATAAATAACAGCAGAAAACGCTAATTGTGTATATATTATGTTATATGTATTATATTATGAATATCTATTTTTGTTTAGTTTTAATTAATTATTATTATTTTCCGCAAACAGATGTAACGACGTGACAGCATTGAGCGCGGAAGTCGTTAGTTCGCAGTTCACCGCACGGGCGTGACCGATAACAATCGAACGGATTTTCCACCCACTTCGCGCTCGTGAAAAATTTAATTTTCTGGGATAAGATCTGGGAAAGATTTTTTATAAATTTTATCTTCTCCGAGTCGGTTTTGACCTTCGGACTGGCAAAGGCGATCGTGAACGTGCAGGCCGGCAACTCTGATAACTCGAGATTTACGATCACTCGAGTGGTCGAGCTTCGAGCGGAGAGTCGCGTGCCGGTTCGGGCGCATGGTCGGGACTTGAGAGACCGAAAAAACTCATTAGGTACTGAATATTATATAAATGTATATCCGTCGATTGTATATTATTACCATACGGTGTGAGCGTGTACAATACCGTACATACTTGCTGCATTGAATCGAAAGTCAGAGGTGAACAATGAGTGTCGAGAACAGCGAGGGAAAACAATTTTTTTTTTTTAGAGGGTTGTCTTTGTATGTTTCATACGTTATATTTTTAATCAACGCGTCGTGAAACAATTTTCCGTAACGGTCATGCGCAGTGGAATCTCCGCTATGCTTTCATGGTGCACTAACAACAACAATAATAATAATGGTAATAGTAATAATAATTTGTGTGCGCGTGCGCTTTACGTCCGTATGGCCTTTTGTCACCGACGGTGAAATATTAAAACGAAACGCCACCGCGTATTATAGGTAATTAAAAACTTTAATTCACCCGAATGGAACGTACACAAGTAACCCTCCCCCTCAACAGTTTTCAATCTCATTTATTTCTTCTGATTAAACTACGTATTTAGTATTTACATAATATTATAATAATATACAAGATGGTTCTTTTATAAGAAACTACTCGTTTTCACAACGTTCCTACGTTCTTTGAACTATTTTTTTCTGATAATAATTTGAATTCATTACATAAAATAATATATATATACATGACATAATATATATAATATGGTTTTGTAGTTAAAATTTTCTAAGTTTTTTCTGTATTTTTTTTTTTTTTTTGAAGCATGCTTTTATTTTAGATTCTGAGCGAAGCGATGGACGTATTGATTTTACAATGATGCGTGTGTTTTTTTTTTTTGTGTGTCTGTCATCACCTTTTAGGACAGTAGTCAGAGTGCTTGGATTTTCTTCAACTGTAACTTTTCTGATACGAAAGTGAATCCAGTTGGTACTTTGAGGGGTAAAATTTCCCAGTAGTTTTCAAAAGCGACGTAAAAAACAAAAGAAAAATTAAGGAAAAACGGGAATTTTTACGCAAAATCTGTTTTCGAGAAAATCGATTTTGGTTTTTGGTGCAACTCTAAAACAAATGATCGTAGGTACATGACATTTTGACTCAATGTTTATATAATACCATAACATTTTCCAAATATTTTGACTTATTTTGAGCTGTTTACTGACATTTTCAGTTTCAATTTTTTTAGTTTTTTTTTTCTATAAATATCAATAAAATTTTATTTGTTAGTTAAAATAGCTTGAAAATTTAATAGAAGGCTCTTAGTTTATTGTTTCAAAGGCATATGAAAAAAATTAAAAATCCTTAATCACAGTTTTTATTTATAAACATTTAAAGTTCAAATATTGACAAAATACGGAAAAATCACGAAAATTAGTAAATTATTTTGAGTTGAGAATTCATAAAAATTTTTCTTTTTAAATCTTAGATTTGAAAATGTAATAAAAGATTATCCATAAGTTTGTCTATCTTTATCAAAAAAAAAAATGTCTACAAGAAAGTCAAATTAAATTTTTATGAGCGTCTGAAATTTATATTTTTACAACATTTGATATTCACTCGATTTCTCATATAACAATTTTCTTATTTTGTTGTAATTAAAAAACGTATGACTGTAGATACTTGAAAATTTCACTGAATGTTTATATTAGCATTTTCTATACACAATAAAATTTTTTTAAATAATTTTACTCTTTTTGAGTTTTTTACGGGCATTGTCAGTTTTCAATATTTTAGTTTTTTTTTTTTTATAAATATCAATAAAATTGTATTTGTTTGGTAAAAAAGCGTGAAAATTGAATGCAAGGCTTCTGATATATTGTTACAATAGCAGTTGAAAAGTATTAAAAATATATAGGCACAATTTTTTTTATAAACATTTAAAGTTCAAATTTTGACAACATTTATCAACTTAATAATTTAATAATTATTTAGTAGTTAAAAATTTATAAAATGTTAAACTTTAATAACTAAGGATTGAAAATTGAAAACAAGGCTCCACGTAATAAGGTTATTTATAAATTACTTTATTCACAATAATATCATAAAATATGCTTGATAATATCATAGGCTGACTGACTGTTTTCGCTCAGAATCGTTCTTCTTATACAATGATATTATATCATTGAATTCAAATTGAACACCATCCATTATAGTGACCCACTTGTAATCTACTGTACAACAGAGTGACATCCACTTATCCACCTTTTTAATTTCATATTTAAAATCGTATTATATTTTCTTACAGTAATATAAACATTTAACTTAATTTTAGGTAATGTATAGCATATAACTATTACTATATAAGTGACATGTTTTTTTCTGGTGGATAAGATAGAATGATATAGGTACATTTTTTTTTGTATTTTTTTTTTAATTGTCGACTTCAATTTCAATGATTATTAGCCTTCTCTTTAAAATGTTACTTTGCTGTTTACATTTACTTATATTTTTTAGCATTCAAAAGGTTTTAATTACTATTGCTATAGTTTATACAACAAAGATAGATATTAAAAGGTTAAGAAAGTTATTTTTACATTTTCGTCATATTATGATTAGAATTTTAATTTCGTTCATAAATTGTATTATTTATTGGCTTGATCTTTATTGAGTGATTCTCCTATAATGTTAGTTAGTAGGATCCGATTTATACGAATTATGGTATATTTAAAGTAGTTTTCTATTATGTGTTTAACTGTGAGAACTATGTGGATAAATATACAGAAGGATTTACCATGCATAATCACCCCCTTTTTCTTCAATAATGCAGTTATTTAAAATTCGATTTTTTAAATTTACTCAGAGGCCATATTTTCAAATTCTTGAATTTGTTTATACTACTTAAGGCAGTGGTTCCAAACCCAACACTAGGCACGGACTACATTTATAAATTTTTCACCGTCATGGACCACACCTGTTTTCAACCCCCCCCCCCCTCCTTATATTTGTTTATACTTTTATATTTTATAGGTACAAAATAAAATCAGAAATACAGTCTATGTTATGAAAAAATATTTTAACTTCTTTATTTAAAAATTTAATTTATTAAAAAAGCTGATACAAATTCAAATGTTAAATTTAAATTTCTTCATTCGCGGACCATTTGGGATGAATCCATGGACCACCGGTGGTCCACGGACAACCAGTTGGGAACCACTTACTTAAGGGGTATCCTGTGGTGATACAAACTTCTGTTTTCAAATTAGAACCTCCCTTCTTTTTACTGTAAATTATTTAAGTAGTGAATCATTTTTTTGAAAAATTTGATGTACCTAATTCAAAATTCAAATGATTAGTTTCTTAATGACATATTAAAGTGTTAGTATCAAGGATAATAGTCCTTAAACATGGTTTTACATAAATATAAAATAGATGTAAGACTGAATCAAGTAGGTATTTATTATACTTGTGCCATTTTTGTGAGTTATTAATATTGATAGATAAATATTAATGATTATAATAGTATAATTCTCAGATCACTCCCCATATCTTACAAACATCTTACCGTAGATCTTTTATTCTTAGAACATTAAGTTGAATAACTCAAAAACTACAAATATTGATTCTGATACGTGGGAAAATTCAGAAAATATATTCATTGTATAATTTAAGTTGAAAATTAATGTTCTAATTTGATAAACAGAAGTTTGTATCTTCACCGCACACTCCTTAAATAGTACTAAATACCTCAAGAATTTGAAAATATGGCCTTAAAGTATATTTAAAAATTCCAATAATCAGATTTTTGATAACTGCATTATTGAAGAAAAAAAGCTGGTTATTATGCTTGCTGAATCACCCTGTATATACCTATCACATAATATACATGGTGTGGATCTTTATTGGTTAGGTGGGAATGTGTTGAGAAGGTGTGTCCAGTAAGTTGTGACTCGGGTGATCGTTATGTATTGACTTCAATTGAAAGAAGAGGTGTGTGACATTTTTTCGTTGTTTTTTTTTCAATGTTTTTAGTTTGTTTCTTGGAAGTATTGAATTCAAGTATAGTCTTGCCAAATTGAGAGAATGTTTTTAGAGATGGAGGGTTTAATGTCGTTTGTGGATATGTTGTTTATTGTTGGATTTGAAATTGTTTTGGTTGCATTTTCAGCAGATTGATAATTTGAAATTATTATATAAAACAACATACATTTTCAGGAAAAAAAGTTTTCTCTAGTTTTCTATGTTCTGAAAGACTGCCAACATTTTTAATTTCTTATTCCTGAGCGGAATATTTTTCTTAGAATTGTATAAACATGTAAAAGAATCGAATTTTAGTAGGGTTAGGTACCTATAGCATAATATTATATACAAGCTATACGGTTGTTTCGGGCGGACGGGTGAAAAGGACAGAAGGTATTGCGATCATGATACAAACTGCGCCACGCAGGTATTAGGCACCTACTATGAATAAGTTGTAAATAATGTAGTAATGTGTTTATTATCAATACATGCGGTCGTCGCGACTAGCGGAGTTGGTCAATCGATGATGCATTCTTAATGGGTAACATGTATCGCTAAGTGAATACAGTTTAAGATATTTATTAACAAAAGTGAACTGGACAGAGTGTACAACAGGAAATGCCGATCGGTCGAGATGAGCGTGGTCGGACGTCGGTTGATCGACTGGAGCCTGTGGTGCGGATGAATGAGACTCCGTGATCGGTATCAGGTTAATAACCGCGATACCTTCCATGGTATTATTTACAAAGGTTTAAAAGTAAAAAAACACCCCCGCTGACAAGTTTGAATTATTGCAAAAGCATCAATGGGCAACCAATTTTTTACGCCACCCCCTCCAACTCTAAAACTTTTTGTACATTGAATTTGCTTATTGAATATTATAATAATAATAATAGAGTTTGTAACTTTTCTATTTTACTAAAAAAACATTATTTAAAGTGTTGAATGGAGAGTGAAAAAGTAGCACAGGGTTGTCCTCAATAATACGGTCTAATACTCCGCTCATGTAAATTTGAAATACAATTATAATTTAACAACTACTAGTTTATAATATGATGATTGACATTTTAAAAAAAACGTAAAAATACTGTGTAAAAAAAAAAAAAATGTTTAAAAAAATGCTAAAAGTTTGTCGAATAAACGAATTTAAATAATTCACCCTGTATATGTTTTATATTGAAAAAGACTCACCATGGATGCAATACTAACACTTACAAACCACAAAAGTATTCCATTTGGCTACAGCCTGCGTGATTGTTGTTTACTACGATAGTTGATAAGCGCGTATATCATTTGCAGAACCATATTTAGAGCTTTTCCACCCCGAAAACATATCTTTAGTATTGTACTAATTTCATTCACGGGCGTAGAGATCACTTGAAACGTTTAGAACTTTTTCGACTAAATATTTTATTTTAACAATAAATTAATTAACAAATTAGAATATTATTTTTTTTTATGATATAACAACATTTGTAATATTTAATAATACAATTAACAACAAGACTATTAGAAATTGGTCAAGTAATCATTCATTTTAATTTTTTGGTCTAATAATAATATTTGTGTTTTTCTTTTGGCTGTACCTAGTGTATCTATATTCCTTATGCAACGATTTTCAGCACCCTTGGTTGGAGGGTGTCCCAGATTGTTTCCACCCATGTCACGATCCATTCGTATATACCAGGGGTAGCCAAACCGTGGCTCACTTCTTAACATCTGTACTCTACTATTATATAATAATATTATGTATTGTTCCTTTTCCTGCTCTTCATAATATTATTTTTCATTATATTTTATGGCTCGTGAGTTCTTTGTCGCTGGCTACCGCTGACATTATATACACTGATTTTGAATAGGTAAGTGTGATTTGATGTAGTAAAATTATTTCTCCACCGCAAAATCTATTAAAATAGTTGCGTTGGTCCAATATAATTTCTACGGAGATAACGACAAATAATCAGGTTCACTCTAGGACGATATGCATTGCGAGAAAATCGAGACATCGTACTTGAAACTATTGCGGTGCCCAGCAAAACTTATTAGAATTTGGAAAACTTTTTCAATAAAAAAACTTTGATCGTAACTAACACATACGTTTATGAGGGTGTATATATATAGAATGAATGAATGACTTTTTTTTTCTTTGCAGTTAGTTGATGCAGAACCCTTGTACGACATCTCATAATTCGATTATAATATTATGTACGTACTGTTGTAGGTTAGTGTGGTACCTAACCGTATTGTGTCCAATAAGGTGTTTGGACAACTATACAGTGGGTAAATGGCCAATAATTATAATAATATTGTCTTACAATACTTGCGACCAAAACAAGAAAACAATATAATATCTTATGATTCTAAAAGAAATGTAATTATAATATTATGAATAATACGAATAAAAGGCTGAACCGTTGCGTTACTATATTGTTATTATTTCTTTATGCGTGAAGTTACTATCAAACGCTTGAGTAAAACCATTAATAACGTTGTACTGTATACTCATTAAGCCTTTATAATTGTTCAAATATTTAATTATTTTAATTGAATTTAAAAATAATTATTGGTCGTTTCTAAAAACTCAATATCTTTTAAGCTGTTTTGCACTTCTTATTAGATGATGGGCACCTACATTGAATCTTGGAAATTGACTATGTTTTTAATGTCCATTAATTTTAATTATTTTATAAGATGAAATCGTCGAACTAAGAAAATCATAATCTTTATAATAGTGATCTTATATACAATAAATAATATACGATGGTTCGATTAAATAAACGACTAACTTAAAAAAGTGAATAAACTTTTTTATTCTGCCTAGTCATAAAATGAAAAAAAATATGGAGGAGTCGCTCTACAGTACAGACGTACAGTTGTAGGTTTCAAGTGTACCTCATCATTGAGTTGGTCACAGTAGATTTTGATTGCCACTCGAATTTAAAAATTTGTGTTTATATTAAATATTAATTGTAACAACAAAAGACCGCAATGGTTGAAAACTGAAAACCCCGAACGCATTACAGATAATATTGATATTTACCAAATGTTGAATTCTAATTAAATTTCGCGTTTAAGAAGTTTAAAACTATCCCAAGTAAATACATTTTCATTTTTCTTGAGTAATACTGTTGATCTAATTTTTCAATCTTATTTATAACGGACAACTCATATTATACTAAGATCAGTCTAAACATATTATATTTATTTTAAAAATTACAAGTCACACAAAATTGTTTTACTCAATAAATTGCATTGTTATTTGCCGTTGAAAATTCGTTCTTTTATTTCATTAACCACAACACGTACTTGGCTGTTTCATTTAATGAAATAATAACTGTCATTTGAGTATAATAATAACATATTATAATACATGTGATAAAACCCAACACAGACAGGTACCCAACACAGGGTTTATTCGTTAATAAATACCTTAAAGAAATAATCATAAAATCATATTTGGTATAATCGTATTATATAATATATAATATTTTAACGTATTTAAGAGAAACAAATAGCACGTAAGAATAAACGTTAATATTTAACTCTTAAAAAATATCATAATATGCGTAAAAACAATGTATTGTATTATTTTCATACAACAGTATAATTACCTCAGATTTTTTTTTTTGTATTCTCAAATGTAAATGTTCTTCTAAAAAGCTTTTTGCTGTAGAATAAAATTCAAAAAGTATTATTGATATAATATACAAATTTTCCGGTGGCCGATTAACTTCAAAATTATCCAAGAATTTATATTTTATTATTATGTGGTAATACGCGTATGTGTTGTAACTTGTCTGATTACGATTTAAGGTACGTTTTTGTAAGAGTTGTAAAGTACACCTAGGTACTTGAGTAAAAGTATTCTATAACTTTTTAATTACTTACTTAGATACGTATATAGGTATTATAAATACTTAAAAAAAATTACTTAAATGTAATACATAAGATACTTTCTTAAAGTATCTGTATTTTAAGTTAAATATTAGGTAGGTATAGGTAGTTGAAATATTTTTTTTTATTTTTTTTTTTATATAATATTCCTATTTACTATTTAAAATAATTGATCGTAATCAAAGTAAAAATAATGACAAATTTATGTTCACATAAGTCATAACTAGCTTGAGAATTCCAAGACGTATTAACAGTCGAAATGATAGTCGCGTGTACCAATATGAAGATGGTTGGTGGTTGGTTTAAATGATGACCTTGTAAACACATCAAAGTTTAGTTTTGAAACTTAAAAGTTTAATTAATATTTCAGCAACCTACAATATAATTATGAGCTTGTGACGAAGGCAGAATTGCTGAAAGTTTTTACGATTTACAATAATATAATATTATACCAAATATTACTGAGCTCGTCGTGTTACGATTCCGTTGGTAAAGAGAGCCTGGTTTTTTTTTTGTCGAAAATATTATTGATCAAACTTTTGCAGCAGGCTGATTTATCGGTAAACGCCTTTTTTCACGTATCGAATTTGTAGTTTTTTTTTTTTTTAATGTCGAACGCCGTCAGACGGAACGGAATGCGATCATCTAGTACGCACGATAAAATACATTATTATTATTTCGGCTCGATCGGTCTCGTGACGGAATGGTTTGACGCGCACATCGACTGCAATTATTATATATGCAGTACAGTAAATGTATTATACCTATTATAATATGATATATTATATTGCATACGTCATGTAGAATCCTTTTCATTTTGTCATAAAAACACACACACACACACACACACACACACACACACACACACACACATAGTTGAGAGTGTTAAATCTCGAGGTGGCCGCGATGGATATGTGTCGAATAATTTACTCGTTTTCATCGGAAAGACGACGGCGCACTATAATATAATATATCGTCTAATGCGTTGACATAGTGAATTTTCTCGAGATTTTTCTTTTCACTCCTCGTGTATAGATATAAATATATAATGCATTATATATTATATTCTCAACTATAATACACTGCAATATAAGTTCAGCTTCAAATGCTGCAGACGGATATATAAGTATATTACATTTGTATTATAAATTAATATATACCTACTCTGTTTTGTCGTCGCATATACATGATACATATCGTAAACTTTAAACTTTCCCGTCAACTGCGGCGGATGTATTAAAGCGGTATAGTGGTGGTGAGTCATCGTCCGACAAACGATATCATAAATATAAATTATCACTCCAGCGGTCACCGCCACTGTGCCGAACTTCTGCGTCGTTAGGTTTCCGGTTGACAACGATATACTTCGAGCTGTGTTCCGGTTTTCAGACGAATTCGTGTCAATCATTTAGCAACACGGCATAGAAACACGAAAATCCTTTTATATACTGCAATACGACGCGCTCGAAAAATTGGATGACTGATAGTGTGTGTGTGTTCGGGTGTGGGTGTGGGTGTGTGAACAAACGTCTAAAAACCGTCTCACCATCCCACCTCGAGGCCAGGTCTCGCGAGAGGATTTATTAGTTTTTTTTTTATTGTGTAGGAGGTAATGCCGTGATGGTAAACGTGGCCCGTGGTGATGGAACGTCGAGTTCGGCCCGTAGACGGACGACTTTGTTAAGAAAAAGTCATCTTACATAATAATAATATGATATTATATAAAGTCGTTGGTTGTGGCGTCGCGGTGGTGGTGGTGGTGGTGGTGATAGCGGACAACGAACAAACCACGCGAAAACTTGGGGCCTAACCAGATTACATCTTGTTACCTTAATGTCAGCGGTGCACAAGTTGGCAAAAAAAAAAATCACCGGACGTGGGAGGGAACAACTTTTATTCGGACGCCTGAGCTGCTTAAGCTTTGTTGTGATAACTCGATTAACATTTTTTTCCATTAGCGCATCGAGCATTTCTCGATTCAATTTCCTAGTTTTCTGTTTTAATTTCATTATTTTATACGAGCGGCTGCGGCGGCGGCGGTGGCGACCGGGGTATACATAAGGCTATTGCACGCGCAATATCTCACCGTCTAATGGAAAATAATGAAAAACAAAAAACAAACAACACGAAAATGGATGGGAAAAAAAAAGCGAAAAAGAAAAAGAAACTCTCGACGCAACAATGCCACACGCGGCGGAAGTATAGCATACTATAGATTCAATGTTTACTCGATCGACATAATTATCTTAAAAAAAAATAAATAAATAAAAGAAAAACCAACATCGGCATTATCGACTTGGGCCAACCCGTGAGTTGATTACGGTCGGCAAACAAGATTTATTTTCTGACAATGCTGAACACCACCGAACGAGAATAGACACGGCCAGTACGGTATATTGTTATTATTATTATTGTGTCGAGCAAAAAGCCGCACAAAGAGCGGCGGACGTCCGTTTGCGGAGAATCGTAAGATTTCAAACGATTCCACTAAGAACAATATTTTTATAACTCGATGTATTTACGTCGTCGTCGGACGGTTGTATTATTCGAAAATATCGCGAATATTCAGTCAGTTTGGCCAGTTATTCGGTGTATGCTCTGGAATTTTAACAGCTCGTTACGTTTGTCGAAATTCTATTTCCGTGGCTGCGCGTTTCCAAAGTAATATAATATATTCAAAGTTAACCGTACGGCGAAAACGACGGGAAACAATCAAAATATATTAGTTTGTAGACGAGCTGCGATACTCTTCTACTCTGCACGCCGTGAGATTGTACGTAAAACATTTCGTTAACAATCCATCGTTGCGATCTATCGTATTATCGTAGACGGAACCTACGTGAAAAGGTTCCAATCGTTAATAATCGCGTATTCGGGTACAAACACGTCGTACTATAAATTAACGGCTACGCATAAGTCCACGTGGTTATGAAACGATTACGGAGTCATGTGTTACATAATTTATTGTGGAAGCATACCTATATACGTTAAAACGCGCGTAAGACAACAATGACAATATAATATAACATAGTTTAAGAGCTCTTGAGAGGACGCCACATCCGCATGGGTTGTGTTCGTTTTACAAACGTATACAGCATGGCAAATTTGCGTTCAGCAGAACCGATTTTGTGTTGATAATATCTTCAACATGATAGTGATAAAATATTTTAAATATTTGTGTTTTCTTGTCGATATTCTACGATACGCTCTTTTTTTACAAGCGAGTTGTGAGCATTTTTATATTTTAATATTTTGCATACTCCTAACACGCTGAAAAATGTACATATTATCGTAAGGAACCGACGGAAGAATACGGACAATGTTCTTACCTTCAAGTTTGGTAATAGGTCAATGTTCACTCTAATACCTACAGTCATCGATACAAAATTAATTCGGCTGAACTCAAACCCGATATGTTTAACGTTTGTAAAACGGATGCAACGCTTGCGAGTGTAGCGTCTTCTTAATACTTAAAAAATTACCATTATGACCAAAACTAGGCCAAAGTTAAAAATAATATATTAATGTTGGTGTTGTGATGTGTTTAGATATAAACCTACCGACGCACAGTTTTCAAATTGAAAAGCAATGTAATAAATTACAAAAAACCGAACAACCACACGATAACACATTCACACATACACAATATTATCAAAAACTAGTGGGTTTATAATACCTAACGAATCCTCGAAATATAGATTCAAAGCCATGGGGGACTTGTGGGCCCGAAGTGGATAAAATCGCAGCTTCACATATTATTACGCGTTAATGCTAAATACCGCAGGTTGTACTTTTAACATTATTATTTTATTCCAATCACTGGATATGCGATGACGCGTATAAAGTAATAATGATAATGTACTATTATTGAAAATAATATTATAAGACCTGCGTCGTCGGATATGCGATTGTCGAAGATTCTATAATTATTATAACCATACTATACTTATAACACTATCATGCCGAACGACGACGACGGTATATTATTCGTACTCGTTCGTACTTGCCGTGACCGCAACAGTTTATCGGACGTCGTAAAAATATAATATAATAATATTATTATGATGGACTTAGGAAAATAAGACGTGGCGAAAAAGAACGACGGTCACTATTGGGTATATCGACTCAACGCGTGCCTACCCGGTTATCGACGCGTAAAATAATAAGACGTGAAATAATAGGCCCTTAAAATAATCGGGTAATTTATGTTCCATGGAGATGTGGGACAAATACGTTTTAACAAAAGGTCCGTCGTGTCAAGGGCCACGTGTCAATGCATGGGCTTATCAAGAGCTTTACGCGTAAGTAACAAGGGTCGCAGCCACCGCCGCGGACCTTTGAGGTGTACACGAAACGTTTCGTACAATGCATAAAATATAATTGTATTATGCTGTATAATAGACACAATTGCATTATTTTATTTTATTTATTTTTTATATTATTTTTATTCAAACGCCGGTTTCACAATAAACCCGCGCGCAAACGAGTAATTCCTCTGATTATTTACAATAACATGTCAAACAGTCGGTGGTTGAAAATTAAATATAACATTAATTTAGGTATACGCTATATTATAAAAGTCACGCCGCACGATACAATAATGGCGCTTAAAAAAAAAAAAAAAACGACAAAAAGAAACGAAATAATAGTTTTTTTCATTGTTATTATTTCTAACAGCACAATATTACTCGTCATGTTTCTCACCGTGCACCGTAGCACAAACATAATATTGTATTATTATTACAATAAATTATGTCCAGGCGAAATATTCTGTTTTCTCGGAGCTTATATTTTCGCGAACAATAATAATAATGTTATTTATGATGTACCAATATTACTCTTTATTATACCCATTAAACCGTAACTAACGACGCCACACATTGACATTAAGCGTGAATGGTATCTAACATTGAATTGTTAACGTTGTAACTGTGACAAAATTTAAGTAAATATAATACAAAAGAGATACTATAACGCAATATATAGTTAATAATATAGAAGAATATTATTTATTTTTATTATTAGCTACTAGTCGAAATCGTGATTAATACAATACATAACATTAAGTCGTGACAATATTAATAGCTGTTAATTAATATTTTATTTTCCTTTATTAAATTCAAACTTAAAATTATTACATCTTATTACATCTCGACAATAACAGTAAATATTGCATTATATATTTTAATATTTATATAAACGTGATGTGTGTGTACCATGTACGGAGGATATGATATGAGTGTATAGTGTTTGAAGTATGAAATATTTCACTACATTATGGTGAAATATTTTACAAAAACGTGAAACATTGAAATTTTATTAATACAAATATTAATGATGGTTATTTTATTATTTATCAATTATTGATTATATTTTTGTTATTCACCTTCCAATACTCAAATAATTATAGCTTAACAGTTAGGTATTAGAGACAAAACATATAAGTGAAAAAGAAAGGTTCGGCGTATAAATATTCCATACAATTACAAAGGTAATTTATGACATTTATATATAAATATAAAAAATATTTCACAATTTTAAAATTCACGGTATTTTTAAATACTATACGTGTGTTAATATGATAACAGTGACGGAAAGTGGGATATTGTTTATTAAGGATGTTAAGACAATTGGAAAGGGGTTAAGGATTGATTCTAATTCGTCGAGGATTTGATGATGATGTGCAGTGATCAAGCGGAGGAATAATAATTACCTATAAATGTGGAAATATTAAATGAAAATAGAGTGAGGAGAGATATTATTGTCTTTAGTGATAAATTTATTTAGATCGAAGAAAAGAAGGAAAACGATTAGTAGACTGATTTTTTTAATTTAAATTTAAAATTAATTGTGATCAAATATTAGAGATAGATTCTGAAAAACAATTTTGATATTTATCTCGTTGTTTTTGCTTAATATTATGGTTTATTTTAGTATGTGAAGTATAATCATCTGGAACCTTGGATAGAGGAAAAATTGATGTCGTTTTTTCACGTGAACAATGTTTGAAAGATTATGGCGTAGAAAAAAATATAAATATTGTTATAATGTAATATTATTATTATTATTTTTTTTTTTTTTTTATTGTACTTTCGCCCGGCAACTATGGCCATTAGCTATTGCAGGGATTACGGTTGATAGGGTTGAAACGATAGGTTAGCAACACGTGTATGTGTGGCAAAGTATTTGCCACTACGAACCCGGGTGGTCACCCATCCAGCACTTAGTGGAAGCGGACGTTACTTACTCTCAATCGCATTGCGTGATTGATTGCAGCTACCGCGCCGAGCCAAGCCACAATATTATATTATTATTTCAAGGTGAAACGTTTTTTAAACATAAGCCCCGAAGAGAACGGGGCTCGAACACGTCACAGACTTGCTCGTCTTATACATATTTCATTATATTTTGTATAAAAGAAGTCATTCGGGTCGAGAGTATTGTAATATAATAATAACATACATTATAAACGCGTTGACGTTCTGCACGAGAATGATCGATGTTCAACAGAGATATGATGATGATGATGATGATGATGATGATGATGAGGATGAGGATGATAACAGTACCGTCTCAGACGTCACTGTACATATGTAATACCTAACTATGTGTGTGTGTGAGTGTGTGTTAGTGTATATTTTATTATATTGAACAGCGCAGTTTTAATCGTCGCCAGTTTCATATTCCTTTTCGCCGCTCGGAGACCCCATTACTCTGACGAACGTATTATTATTATTATTATTCGGCGGCGGCGGGGTTATTATACATCACGATGTGTGCAGCTCCGAGGTAACAAAACAGGTCGTCGTCGTCGTCGTCGTCGTCATCATCGTCGTCGTCGTCATCATCGTCGTCTCGTCGACACCGTCGTTGGTCATCCATCATGCAATTTTTCGGCCGACAAAAGTGTGTGCTGCACCATACGCGCCACACCAGCGCCAGACGTCGAGACGCGAAGAACTACGTCTTGTATCACGTTACTATATAATATATTATATTATATTATGTTCGCGCGGGCGAGGAGAGATGATTCATCATCGCGTAATTCTGCACCTGCAGTGTGTGTGTGTGTGTGCCTTCATATATACTGTCACGGTAGCGAGTACAACCATAATATTCTTTCGCGCGGAAAACACGTTTCATGTAATAATGATAATAATATTATCGTATTTAATATTGTTATTTTCAATCGATTTTATATAATAATAATATTATATATACTCATCCCGAAGCTGAAACGCGCAACCGCTAACGTCGAACGATACCTATACGAGTATTTCATAATTCCGCCTAATCTTTAGTCACTGAACTTTCAACTGTCAATATGATATCATGCTTGGGCGTCTAAAACGTAAGCGGTGTCGTGAATTATTATTGATTAAATAAAAATCGAACTTCCCACTTACATGCCTCGTCCATAAGTCACCAATCATGTCACCCCACCACTCTTCATTTACCACTTACAGCTATTCTATAATACATATACAATCGAATACAGTATCTAACAGGTTTTATTGTGATGCCAATAAATACAATTGAATTTGTTCTTAACTTTTTTTTTTTTTTTAATTCAATGTAGGTTGCTGTATATGTTTAATTCGTCAATTGCGGATTTTAGATAATTTCTGATGTCATTATTTGATTTATATTAGTTGAACGAAAGGTTCATATAATAAACGAAGGATTACTAATGTTTGTTTATATGGTCGAGTTAATTTAAAATAGAAATTGGCCCTAAATGCACTTTGGACATAAATTATTTGGACCAATACTGGTTGGACAACCGTTTTTAGATACAACAAGTTGCTACCTTAAGTTTAAATTCGTAAAAAATAGTCAACAATAATATTATTATAACGTTTGGTAACATTTTTATTTGTAAACCATAGTTATATTAGTGTATTACATAATATATTTTAATGACTATAAAATATGGGTAATTAATAAAATATGCTTATACAACTCTAAAACCGAAAAAAATAACTAAATGGAAATATGAAACTTATAGTTCCTATATTTTCATGAATTTTGGGTGAAATTTATAGGCATCAATCCACTTCATTGTCCATTAAAGTTGATAATGTGATTAACTGTACGCGTGTGTACTTGTATCATTCAATTACATTTTTATGCGGAAACAAGCACGTTTAAAATTTGCACTTTTGTATCTATTATTCTAATATTGTATCGGTTTGCGTGTTGTATATAATATAATATTTTTAGAACGATGCTTTTACAATTCATTCGTTCGGAAATCCATTGAATAATTAATCATTGTTTATGGTTCATCAGAAGTTTTCTCATTTGTTACCAAGCTTAATTAACATCTGGTGCGTTTCATTAACTTTAATACACCCCATCTGTGCAGTTAATAAATACGCATTAATTTTATATAATGTAATGTAGCACATGTATATACATATATGTATATATACTATTCAATTTGACTTTGATTTCTCGACGATTGGGTGATGATGACAATAACGACAATAATACGCACACTATACAGCTCGGCCGGAAGTTTCAAATAACAACGCGTAATGTAATAATAATACGATATTATAACCTTCGCCTAAATGCATTTCGAGTTAATCTGTTGGATTCACGCTGTTGCCGCGTAACCAATATACCGTTAAATAAAGTAAGGTATATAATGTACTGCAGCAGCAGCAGTGTTGATCAACGATTATAATATTATTTACAGTCGGCGTACTCGACTTGTAAACACACAAACGCATATTATATACGTAGCAGTTAGGCTGTTGTAGGTACTCGGATGTACATTAATTTTCAGTGATGGCATTTGAGGTAAAAGATAAAACTGTTTGCTTTTCCGGTCGAGCGACCATGTGAACGGTTTCTCGTTATTCCGGGTTAACGTAACAATATTATTATTATTATTATTATTATTATTATTATTATACCTACGCGCATACAATATGTATGCTTAAAGTACATAATATGCTCGGCGCGGTCGGGGCATGAATAAATCAAAGTCATTATAACTTTATGGTTTAATTTTTAAACACGCAAACGATATAATATACTTTCGAGAGAACTCGGATTAGCTGGTACCTATACGCGTGCGGTTATACCTTCGAATTTTTAGTGTAACACACACCGTGTTATGAGAACGGGCAATATTATACCACTCGTTTAGTAGTGACAGTACTGAAGGAAAACTATAAACTAGTATATAATAATTTAATATGCAAAAACTAAACAATATTTTAGTGATTATTACAAATGGCACATAACAAAAAAAAAACTATAAAATATGATCCGAAAAAGTTTAAATAATTAATAATTTTTTTTCTACCTGTTGTAAGATAAATACTAAATACCTAGTTAATGCTTAAATAGTAAATACCTACATCATATATAAACTAAAAATTATCTTTTCCTCAATTTCCACACTAGAAGCAATCATAACTGAAAATATTTCATCACAACCTTATTTTAACAGAAAAATATTTTATGCCGAAAAATATATTATTATAAGAAAAATATTCTGTCCGAACCGTATTTAATCAGAAAATAATACATCAAATTCGTGTTTCGTCCGAATAATAATATTTACTGAAAGTAAAACAACAACAAAATATTATATTAGTTCATCCGAAACGTATTTTCTAACCGAGGTTTAAGTATATAAGTATAAGTAATTTTAATATTACAATTTTTTTTTTTAATTCGTCAAAATGTCAAACATGTTAATATTATAAATTATATAAACCTTAAAATATATCGATATATTATGTCGGCACAGATTTCCTTGTTCCGCCAATCTCACCGATCGCCACGACGATATTATGTATTCATCCGACGCGAAATATTAAAATGCATTTAGTGCTTATTCGATATAAGGTTACTTATCCATTAATATTCCTATCGTATTATAGATACGATAATGCATATAAATAGAGAAGTTTATCGATAAAGTCGAAGTACTGATGATCATAATATTCGTATTTCACACCGTGCCGGTAACATCGAAATTTCTAGTCAGTAGACAACCTACAATCGACGGGCGTAGATCGGATCCGACTGCTATTAGAATCATATTAAAAATCGACGGTTTAATATACTTATTTGCTAATATATTATGCTTTCTCGAAAACCATACCGAATACCTGTTATGAAACAAATATCGTTTCGAGACTATATGCGTGGGCCATATGATGACGTGGCCGTGAATGAAGCAGTGTAAACAGTTTTCTCCTCGCGGCGGCGGTGGTCGAAGCAAACAATATAATATACAATATTATGTTATATTATAGCGACGGAGTAGATGGGGTCATCCCCGGCGATATCCTCACAGAATCCTTAATTGGTCCACGGTTTTGGACCTGACGTAAAGGTAAAACCTTAACGGACTTTGCGCTAAATATAACCACCACCGAGGATCCTGTATACACTGATTAGACGGTCGAATATTCCGACGCGGACAGACTCCGCACGTTGTTTGTAAAAGTTTGTACATGCCTCTCAGTCCACGAAGCGCTAACGGAGACTATCTCCCGATTTCCTGTCTGTCACTGCTATCTTTCCTCTCTCTCTCCCTCTCTCTCTTACTCGCTCAGCAATCTGGCCCCCCGTTGCTCCGTCAACGCACATGCATATGCATGGTATATATTATAATATATATATATATATGTAAATATGTACGTTTATACCTAAGCCATCGGCGGAAACAGCCACGGAAGGACCCGTATATAATATGCCGACGCACAGCTGTTGCTCCTCACGACGATTAAACGCGCTTAGGGCCCCGGGATTGCGCATAATCCGTAACCGTCGTTCAATTAAGGATTACCACGATTTGTGTGTATATACTGTATACATGTTATATATACACTGTAGTTGTCGATGTTAAATTACTTCATTAGATAATGATATACGGTGGTCGGTGGTAGCTGCTATTATATAATAATAATAATAATAATAGTATATAATATATACACTGCTATTATAGCTGCTGTATTTTCGTTGCTGGCACGAACTTTCCGACGACGAATAACATAAATATATAACACAGTTTATTAATACCATCGCTCGGTTCTCCACGTGTATACCACGCGTGGGTGTATAATTATTATTATTATTATTGTACATAATACACCAGCTACCCCATGCGTCATTTCCGATATCGATTGGATTGTGTGTTTTCATTTTCATTTTCGCGAGGAAAGATAGTCATTATGTAATAATGATTAAATAATAAAAGTCACTTATATATTAATTGGTTATGATGTATACCGGTGTATAATAATAGTAATAATAAAATAAACGTTCAAGACAGTGTTGTAGTTTTCATAATAAACGTCGGAGTGATATCGTCATAATATTATATTGTTATCCGAGTTTCGTTCCAATGTTTATGCTATAGGTGCAAATCATTTGAATGCTTTTATTTTGACGTATAACCAAAACGCGTGTCTATATTTTTAGAATGTTCTCGCGTTTGCGACTTGCGAATCTATACAAGTTTGTTTAAATATATATTATTATTATAATTATTGTTATTGTTTAAACGTTTCTCTAAGGAATGGTGCATAACCATACATCATCAATCATCATTCATCACCGTGATCATAAAAAAACAAAAACATTCGATTACTTGATTTTAAATATTTTATTTCTTATTGTTTGTTTGGGCAATATTATTATTATTCATTGTGTACAGCCAACCCAAAATCACGTGGTACCTCGTAACACTGATGTTTTATTCGAGTTCATACCGAAAATATAATATATAATTAAAGTGAAGTAAAATATTATGCGCTCCTCGTGCTAGTAAACTTTTTAAATAAAGACGCATTGAAATATGTTTCCATACAAAGTCGTTATCATTATACATGCTCGTAAGTTATGACTTGCATTAAACATGTATCGTATATCATATGAGTTAAAATTAATATCGATGCATGGTCGAATCAAATCTAATATAATATAAATTATAATACGCGTACACTTGAGTATCAATATTTTTAATTTTCAATAATAATTAACAACGCTAGCGGAGTTAATTTATTTCTAATTTACTGTATTATTTTAAACGATTTAACGGTGATAATATAATATATTATTATAGGTACTTACGGGCATAATAATATATTATGTATTTTATATTTCAACACTAAGTTTGGTAAGTACTGCCCCTAAAATATCAGATTTCATACTCTCGGGTATTTTGGAAAAAAGCAAATGCGCATCGAGAATTAAAAGAAGCGAAGACTTCTCCCTGCGAATTTCGGGAAAGCGGTTACAAAATCTAACGAATTGACATAATATTTGTTTCGTCTAGTAATTTTTTTCTTATGGTTTGATTTAAATTTACCAAAATATTCGTATCTTTTGTATTCTTTGAACTCCGAATTACATGCATTTGTTAAAGCTGAATCTGACGACTCAGGTTCTGCTGACGAAGCTAGAACGTCTTCGGTTGATCCATTACTTCTCGTATACATTTACTGCGTACTATTCTTAACTCACAACAGATTTGACATAGTTTAGTTTAATTATAACAGATTACACTTTGTTCATCTTATTGGAGGTGAAAAAAAAATCCGTCGTTTGAACTGCTTGGCTCCTCTTGGAAATTATTTTCTCCTTGGACTGCACTCCGTGAACAAGCGCTGCTAGCTTGTCCTGTGTTCCGTGGACGTTGTCCTTTGAACTGATTTTTTTCTGGATTGCTCGTGGAAACTGGAAACCAAATAGTTACTAAAATTGGCTTGAGTCTCTTCATTGTGTTGAACATGGTTCGTCGGCTGGTCTCAAATTACTTATATATTGAATAATCTATTTTTTTTTCAACAACTTGTTGTTTTCACCTTTCACCTCTAGGTTTCCTGTTATTTAGGCTTTACACGTACACCATGTATTGCCTATGAACCTATATAACATATATCATAAATTATACTAATTAATGTATAATTTATTATTCTATAGTATATTTAAATTCATAAAATAACTATACTGGGTTTTGGGTTTACTACAGTCTACAAACGTCAAACTCCCAAGGAAAGCGAATTTAAATAACATAATATATTAATATATTATCCAAAGAGTCTTTGGCCTACATGCGTAATGTACATTATCGAATGTACCTACCTCCATTATACATATATGAATATTACACGACTAAGTTTAAAATAATAATACGTTAAGTCTAAGCTATATAGGGCTTTGGTGTTATTCGGTTTTCACTGTACAACTTTCACGACTTAAATTGTTATGCGATTCTGTGCCAATTAAACCCGATCTGCATTGTGTAGTATACTAGTATTCCTGCTCTAAAACCGAAATCTGAAAAATATACAGCTCGTAATAAATGTTTGCAGCTCGTAAAAGTTGCAAAATGAATTGTTGAACGATAACTTAAACAGCGCTTGTTCATGTGAACCGTCCGATCCGCTGTGTATAATTATATTTTGTTTGAACATAAACCGTTCGCATGTAACGTACAAATTTAAATTTAATTTATTATCAATGAAAAAAAAAAAATAACAATAATAAAAATGCTATTACGTTTTACATTGCTAAACACCACGAAAGTCGGTAAGACTGTGAGTCGCCATTAGTATAAAGTTATACATTAATAACGAAATGTCATGTATAAACACAGACTAGTATAGTTATAAATATGAAGGTAGGTACCTAGAAAAACGTATACATAATAAACTATAAGAAGTTTCGTACGAGTATAAAATAATGTCCAACGATGCTGATATGACTATATGGTCGATTAAAAACAAAAGTTATATTGATTCATATTATACACCACATATTTGTATTACTTTTTTCATTGATGCATTGGTTCATATTATATCATAATTATGCATCATGATAATCATATCTGCACACTAAATCGTGCTGGTTATAGATACCTACTATTTAAAATATTTAATCAGCAGCTTTACGATTTTATTGTTTTCACAATAAACAGTAACAAAAACAACGACATTTTTGAGTTCCTGGATGTTTTTAATTTAAAAAAACTGTTTAGTTCGGTTAGAAACTTTTATTTGATTTTAAAATAGTTTTGCTTTTTTTGGATGTGTTTACGCGCTATTGTTCATATTAATTAATACTAAACTCGCTGAATTGTATTATCATATTAATATATTATAATATTATGCATTTTATAGAATGTTTGACATGTTATTTTTTTAATTTTAGTTTAATTTCATATTTTTTTTTTATTACATTTGTGTGGTTATATGATATCAGACGTAACATATTTTTACTATAATCTAATTCACGCACACGTTACTTGCATTATAAACTGATTAAAAAAAAACCAAAACTTGAGAACATGATATTAAATGCGCGTCAAAAAATTGTTGCCACCTGTTTATAAACTGGATTTCAGGAATCAAAACCGTAGTCGTGTGCCTGGCTACATCGCACTAAACTATAGAATTATTCTGAAATATCTCGTATCGTGATTCGTTATGATTACCTGAAACTGTTGGTCGTCGTTCTTTCGAAAATTCGCACGCATTTCATTAATGTTGTATGTGTGAGTTGACACTTTACTCGGCTGCGGAATACGAAGTCAGTACGATTATCAAAACGTCCAAGGTAAATTTATTACCCGATATTGTGTTACAAATTGCTGTTGCTATTCTATATATTATTACGTATAATACTTATATATATATATATGCATACTATATATGCTCTGCACAAACTCCAATTAGTGTATTCTGTTAATTATTATACACACACACTCACACAGACAAAGTGCACTACTCATAGGCAAGTTTACTAACTACGATTGTACACTACTACTAATACTAATATATTACTAACACTACTACTTTCACTTCTACTTCTCTACTACTACTAACAGCTACTCGATGAGGTGATGATGGGGATGCGGATAATAGGTGTATGACGACAGGTCACATTACACCCGTGCCTCAGACAAAGGGTTGTATTCTGTTTCTGTCACGACGTGTCATCATAATATCGTATGCTTTCTGTTATCGTGTGTGCTGTAGCCGGTTTACGTACCTCGTTACCGGCAACATAATCTACTACACTGGTAAAATCTGAAACTCGTGAAAGGTGCAAACTTTAATAATATCTCGTCCACACGAGTATATCCAATAGTGAAGATATCGATAATACTATATATTTTGCAGAAATAATAGCCATTCGGATGGCTTTGAGACCTTTGATATTGTACTCTGTCTGTTGTAGATACTACATAACATAGAGAAAATATGAAAATATTAATATTAATCAATAGTCATAATAAACATCAACTGCTGTAGGTATAAGGTATTCTAATTGTATAGTAAATACCATTCACTTTTATCAAACTACATCACAATGTGCTTAAGAAAAAATATTAATTTATCGTTTGAAAATAAATGAGGGGGCAATGGCCATGGTCGCTGGGCTTGAGTTCAATTAAAAAAATTTAATAATCAGAACATTTTACAAAATGAGTATAGAATATGATATAATTTTGTGGCATAATATAATACCAAACCGAATATTGGTTTGGCAGTGTGAAGACAATAGTTATACCATTTTGTAATGTTTAACGAACTATGACCTTTAAATGGGTGTTTCGATTGTATTGTTTTTGGTCGTCGTTTACGCTATACATACAATCGTTTTACAGGATTTCGCGTTATTCAATAATAACGTTATACTGGTAAGTGTAATAATAATATGCTTGTGTGTGCTTAAACTCTCGAAAATCGGGTAATTTATGCACAACCGGCAACGGAGACCACGCCATAAGGACTAGTACATATTATTTCGCTTGCACTTTCCGGGCACCAAATCAGACGGTCTGCAAAGGTGGGGTTCGATATTATAATAATATAATCGGGTCGTGAACGATCGCGTGTAGAGAGTGGACATTTTAAACAGAAAAGGGCCATTTCGCACCGCACATCCGGGCGATCGCCGAACACAAATGTCTCTAAAGTCCACTCGGATAGCATTCAACCGGCCCCTTTTCCAGCGCGATTTCTTCAATAAAATAAATGCATATTTATATCGTCTCTGCCACTGCCACAACAGTCGAACGAGTAACGAATCAATCGTCTCGTGGCCATAAACAAATTGGAATTTGCAAATACTAAATTACTACTCAAGTGTTTTTGTGTGTTTGAAAATTGAAGTTTTGATATGAGATTGCCCGAGACAATGATATTATATTCATTAATATTTATACGGACCACCAAAACCTTGGCCGGACGCGATGATAACGTAGCGTCTTTTTCACTTACTTCGATCCTGATTGGTTCGCAAATTTAAAATATATACCATAATGTGTATATACGACACCGCAGACCAATAGTTTAATACATAGATACATAATACATGTTTAATATAATATTGCGATTGCAGCGGAAAAGGTCAATGTCAACAATTATAATCGTTCGTTATTGATATTTTTCATGACTTTGTATCAGGTATACTATCTGTACTACCCAACTTCACACAGATTAAAACTAATTTATTTTTCTATCGTTTTCCGTTTTAATTTAGTTAAAGTATATAATACGAACCCATAACAAAATCTAACAATGATTACATTTATGATTTTCCACTTATTAGTTCCGGACGACATTTTTTTGATGTAAACACAAAAAACTGGAAATAGATTCAATGAATGATTAAGACCCGACAAAAATCAAATATCATTAATATTGGTATTCGTATTTATGTTTTTAGATCAAAAATATGTCCAAATTTCAAAAAGCCAAATCACGAAAGTAATCACTGTAACCGTGTTATAAGTATTTGATTTTAAGGTTGTTCATGTTTTAAATATATTGTTGATAGTTTTTAATTTTTTGCTAACTATTAATAGTAATAATATTATAATATGTAAACAATGGTAACCATATTTAAATAAAAGATTCGATTTACGTCAGCCAAAATAAAATTCTTCTGTAACCACCGACCACCCCAACAATAGCAACTTATAATAGGGGTTGAAAAAATGCTATGAACACCCTACTAAATAACCTATTGATATAATTTTAATCGAAAACGGTTCAGTAGTTTTTGAGTCTATAGATGACATACAAACATTATATTTACATATATTTATAGATTTATATACTATATTAAGGGTGGTTTACCCCAATCATTCTAACCCACATTGAAATTTTTAAGCATAAGCAAGGAACATAATATATTCAAATACCAAGATTTTTCAAATCATTAAAAAGAGTGTCACATGGGTGTTACCAACTTATTTTTTCAAATGATAACCAACTTATTTACACTTTTTTATTTTTTTATTAATCTTGATGAAACTCTTGACAACACAGTCAATGTGGGGAGGGCTATAATAGGTCCCTTAGCCCCCCTGGCTACGCCTCTGATTTGAAGCGAAAACGTTATTTCATAATAATTATCTACATTAAAATATACTAGGTATGTACTACTGCTGGACCGGGTCATAATACTATTCCTGAATGAAACACTACCTCCATGAACTGTAATATATAATATTATCTCATGTATTTTAATTAGACGACGGACGGTCAATAGTGTGTAGCGAGGCCAATATTTCTTCGCGCCAATGTCGTTTTTTCCCATCGTCGTATTTCGCTTTTATTATTTTATTTAATTACGCGTGTTCATTTAATCTAAAAAAAATTACCCGGCCGTCCTTAAAGCCAACGTGACATGATCAAAAGGAATACGGATAACGAGATTAAAGATTTTGTTTCAAAATATAATATATTATTATATGTATATTGTATACGTTTACGTCTATAGGCTTTTATACATATTTTCTTCAATCATTAAATCTTCATATACCCTAGCTATCGGATGATTCGTTAGTATCATATTATTATATCTCATGTCCAAATCGTAGTTTCAGGTTTCTAAACATAAGTTTAGAACACTATAATCTGTATCCGTTGTGTCTGTCTGTCTGTCTGTCCGTCCGTCCGTCCGTCCGTTAGTTAGCAGTACATAGTTACGATCGATATTCTTTTCAAGATGTATATAACAATGTGGAATTGTTGTAGTTTATTACGTACCTAGTTGTACTAAAATACGTTTTAAAACTGGGAATTTAGCACGCTCGCAGAGTGAGCTTTCCTTACTATTGTTTAATTCCTCGGTACGATTTTTTTTTTAAATTTTAAATTAACATTTAATAATAATCAACAAACTAATGTGTTGGGGATACAAAAACTATGAGAATCGTATTGCTATGATGGGCAGCTGTTGTGTTTGAAATATATTCGCTTCTGTATCAGGTGGTTATCATTTATATCTGTACAGTAAATTTTTACGACGAACACTACGAATAATTCGTTATTTTCTAAAAGTTATAACGCACCTTAACATAATATAATATATTATCAGTCATGGTCATGACGAATATCACTGCAGTATTATAGCTGACGTCGAGATCCACTCACCGTCCGCCGACGGATGCACCAGATGGTTTTCACCTGAAAAACGGACCGACCAAAATCGCGTCGGTAAGTCATGATTTCACCGGTCCGGCCGTGACTAGGCGATATTGTTCAATGCCAAACATTGAAGTGCAGACGACTTCTGCAAGTGATGCACCCATCGACTGGGTCGCCTCGTCTGCCTTCTCGATTCTGGAGTGGGTATCGACCGATTCGTCAAATGCAAAAGATTTCGGTCGAGCCGTCATGTGCGACCCCGTAGATTTACCACTTCTTAATCAACCGTTAATTATTATTTAATGTGAACTGCACAGATTTTTAACACAGTCTTTTCGATGATTTTAAACATGAGTTTATGGCATATTATACCCTAGTCGTGTACATCCCATATGTCTTTAGTTACCCGCAGTAAATATTTTATACGGATGTTGATGGTAAGACAAGTATTTATTGCAGTCTATAGTTACGATTTTATCGTTTAAATATAAATATTCTTAAATTTAAAAAAAAAACCATAAATACATTTAACATGAGTCTAATTTATATCAAATAGTTTAATTTATACTAACAGTTGAATAAATAAATAATTGTATAACGGTTATACTCAAAGAAAATGTATAGGTAAATACTATAAATTCCTTTTAAGTTGTACGTAGAATTTTATTATAGTTGTTTGCGTTGTATTAAAATAGTTTAAAAACCTGGAATTTAGCACGTACGCTGAGTGAGCTTTTCAAACTTGTTTTCATAATACTATGCCCCTTTTAAATATTATCGTTGCTAACGAGAAACAATTATTTTACCTACATATACCCCAACGGTTACGAAAAAATGATTTCATGCGTATAATTAATAAAAAAATTAATACATTTTAGATACGTGTCATATATTATAGCTGTTATACTTATATTATGTTATTTACACGTGTAATCGATGATAATAATAATACTTGTGAAGTATAAAGTGTATTATCTGCACTGATTATAAACCCAACCGACTGCATTCCTCGCTATATATAGCCTACGAGCCAATCGTTTAACGAATTAACGGTGTTTAAGTGTTTCACCGGTGACATGCCAAAAGCTGCATACCCTGTGAATCACTACCGTATTTGTGTATAAATATACAGATAATATATTATTATTATCACAAGTCTATATTCCGATCGGATTGTAAGACGGCAGCAACCGAAAAGGCCTGCATAATATGCATATCATATTGGAACTGATATCTTAGAACGCACTGATCAGTGATCAGGTTATAGACTTGGGATTCATAATGTACTCCGTCATTATCCTTTGGTGCACACATATTGATCACGTTATATCAAGCAAAGCTCTGCGAATATTTGGCTTTTTGAGGCGGCATGCAGGTTAGTATTATGCCTGGTAAATGTATTTTAGCCTTATACATTACTCGTTAGTTTGGTCTGTAATAGAATATGGATCGATAGTGTGGTCCCCAGAAACAGCTCAGGATAAATTACGCATTGAACGTGTACAGAATCTCTTCCTTGGAATGATTGCTCGAAACACGAACCGCATGACTACCGACTCGTCCTGTCCGTACAATGTAATGTAATGTAATGTCAACATTAGATTGTCGTGGGGACGATGCTGGTGTTAAGTTTTTAAATAATATAGTTTCTGGATCCATCGAGGCCCCAACGCTACTAGCTAGAATTGTATTTCTAGTACCGGTAGTGGGTACAAGAACCCGGGAGAGGTATTATATACCCATGGTCAGAACTAACTACTTAGAGGCTGATCCTTTAAGGAATGCCATGTCTCAGGTGAACCGTGATAACAGTTTTTTGTAAAATCGCATTTTTAATCGCAATTATAATGTATTATGTCCATGTATAATTATCCTAGCATTTACTAAAAACAAAAGCGGTATGCAGTTTATTAATTTAAAAAATAAAATAAAAATAAAAATAATTAGTATTATGTTAACGAGTCAATTCAGAGTGGTAAACAATAATTATTAATTATCACAGTTTACCGCTATTGCGCAGTGATTATTATTTATTTAGAAACTTATTTCTCAGTCCTCGTCGTATCTAATTTTAGCGTTTCTGTTTAAACATTTCGAGTGAGGATTTTTACGTTAAAAACGTCCGTCCAAACCAAATCCATTAACATATTTGATTTATTTAAACATCCAACGGATGAAATACAATTAAACCGATAATAATTTATTTCTGACTTTAATTGCTGCTGTATGCGTGGACCGAGTTGTCCTAGAAAATACGATAGCAGAAACTTTTCACGTCGATGGTACATTTTGAAAACTCACTGGAACTTTCATTAGCGTTAAATTATAACCACGCGCATTTCTGAAATAATAATAATAATAATAATAATAAAGACTATTATTCCGCTAAGCCCAGCCCAATACCGCATTCAAATAGTAATTATAAATTTGAAAACAATAATCGCTCGCAAAAAAACTGTGTTCCGAGCGGTATTTAACTTGAACATTATTATGGTATGTATCTATTTTCATACATTAATAATTATCATCTTTTTAAAACTGACAAAACTTTATTTGGCGTTTTAAGGCTCTTATTTTACTTGAGAATAAAAATAATTTATGAGTTGAAATGTTTTAAATAACGTTTATTCTGTGTTTTAATTATTTAACTTATTTTTGTATACAACTCCGTAAGCGGTCATAATCATTGAACCTTGAAAATTAAACGTACAAACTTATTTATTTACAATAAAACTACCTAATCACGACCACGTATAATCGTGTTTTATAATACAATTTCGTACTCTTTAATCTTTATAAACGAGGTATATCGTAAGTTCAACTTTAATAATATGGTCTTAGAAAACTGGAAAATTAGACATATTTAATTAAAAATATATTGTTGACGAAACGATTATTAATATTTTAATCGGAATAACGTTGTATACGAATGGATGAACGAATGAACGTACCTATATTATATTTAATAGAGATACACGTGTATTAAATATTCAGGTCTTTGACATTAAAATTGCAAATTTACTATTTACCGCAAAAACTGCCGGACGGAAAATTATATAGATAAAAAAACACATCGTGGCCTTATATATATTGTAATACATAATATAATATTATGATATATTCCTCGGCGCGTATACACGGAATCTAAAATGCAAATTAAAGGATAGCGGTCATAGGTACCTAAATATATATAGATAGATAGATATTAAAATCGCCTGTGGCCGGGTGCACCCGCGCTGTGTGTTAAACATTCGATCCGAACGAGCGAAAAAAAATGAAAAACATTTCTCTGGTTTTTCCGTCGATCCTCTAAGCATTGACCTCAACGCTTGTGTTTATTCGCGTTTTTGCATTTTTCCCTTTCCGACCGGCGCTATTAAACCTTATTACAGCTAGGTTGTACCTACAATAGGGTTGGCGACGAAATACACCGATATATCTGAGAAAACATAATAATATAGTTATTTTGGTATCGGTATATTTTTTGCCCTTCGATAATATCCGCACACCAATATTCTCCCTTTTTAAAATTAAATATCAAAGTGCCGATTTTTTATAATGATAATAAAAACGCTTGTCAATTCAGGGATTGGCATGTAAACTTTCTTGATTGTTAATTTTTATAAATTTATTAACTGATATCACACCCAAGAGGTATAACAATTTGAATCCAGAAAAATATCGGTGTGAACAGCCCCACTAAAAATCATTTTCATTTTCATTTAGTGAGATAGATCTCCGAAACCGGAGAACGGATTTCGTTGTTCGGGGTCTTGTTAGATTCACATTGGTGAGGAGAAGTGCAGTGAAGATTTTCAGAACTTTATTTGTAATAGTTAATTCAATACAGAACATTAACAAATTTTATTGGGCTTTTTTTGATGTTTTACAGCTCTGTAGTGAATTAACGATTGGAGATAAAGTTCTGGAAATCTCCACTGCACTTCTTCTAGCCAATATGAATACAACAAGACCCCAAACAACAAAATCCGTTCTCCAGTTTCAGAAATATACCTCGCTATATGAAAATCTAGCGAAAAATAACTTTTTTTTTTTTTAATTCCACATGAAGTATCTACTTGATAATCCCTTTTTAAAGAGTTATCAACCTAACTTTCTAGCTATCATATTTTAGGAGAAAAGTTAAAAAATAGAAATTTTCAGACTGTTCACGCCGACGTTTTTAAGGATACAAGTGGTTATACTGCACGGGTGTGATATCAAATCTCTCTCATTAATATTTTATATTAAAGCTTGCTAAATTACTCACCTACTCATCATTACTGAGTTACATTTTTATTATTTTTCTATTTAACACAAATTCTTGAAGTTTTCAAAATTCAGACTTTTTTCATTTCAATCACAATAGTTACTTGATTAAAAATCAAGAAAGTAAAATGATCGTGAGAGTATACTCGAACTGTGTTTTCTTTAGTATAATATCGAAATCCCAACCTGCAATTACACATCATACCTAATCATCGCACAGTGGTACTTTTCTTTCGCCACGTCGACAACGTATCTTTTGTTTGAAAAAGTATAATTAATAATAATATCCATGCATCGTAATTTTTCGTGTCCGTCACACCATCGATTCTGCAGGTTTTCAATACATCGTTTTTCGATATTAGATCGGACCCCAGCCAAATCGTTTTGCCATCACCGCTGCGGCTACACTCTACATGTCGTCGGACGACGGTTTGGCGTTCAAACATAGAAATAAAAATGTCTTCTCTTTCAAGTCTTAATGAATGACGATTTACAACCGGAGGCGACGTGTAATGTGTACCTATATCCATGCGAATTTGATTATTCGTCTCGCGTTTTCCACATCCGCGAACGTTGTTAAATCCTCGTCGCTCATCACCTGCGCGGTTTAAACATTATTTAAACGTATTCAAAACTCACGCTTTTGAAGTCTCCAGACAACCGTTATTATCGTTTTGCATAATGGACGTTGCAGCCAAGCCTTTGTGTTATCGGCGGCGAATAGGTGCGCGTTGTATAAGCGGCGAGATAAGACGAGAAAAATACTTCGCCATCGATTTGCTCCGCGCGACCGGCACCGTATATAGGTACGAAAATAACGCGTAATTCGTTTAAAGTCCATGGGTTAGGTTTGTATTGACGTTTTTGAAAATGTGTCGTGTAAACAATATTCGATGTCATTATACGAACCATCATTTTTAAAAACTAAAATCATTTTTTATTTCGTTATCATTTTTAAAGCTGTTTACGTTTTTCAACGACAACGCATACTACAGTGTTGGTTTTATATTCAAAACGCAAAATATTTTTCTAAAGATTTTAATATGTCCTGAAAATCAAATTTTTAATGAGTAGAAAGAGGTAGTTAATTAGTTGTTAATGTATAAGTTTCATACAATATTGTATTTTTGTTTATTTATATGTACAACATACGTGATAATATACCTGTATTATATTCTTGACATATTTGTAAAATATCGCTATTATAATACAATTTTTATATTTCAATTCAATACATAATACAAAAAATGTTAGAAATATTTACACTATTTACAGTCATTTAAAGTGTTTGGCTGTTTTTTTAAATTTATTTTTAGAGTTCAGTTCATAAAACTTTTCTTCGAAGTTAAAAAGCTTGAAAAATTAAAAGGTTCCTCATAAGACGTTCTTACAGAAATAATAAAATATCAACAATAATATTGTACCTACTTAATAATGTACTTAGTCACAGTTCTTTGACGTTTGAATTCTAACAAAATTGGTCGGCATTCCAAAATTAAATAGCTTACTGATATCATAATATTGTGTACTTCGTTAGTATAATTATACGTATTTTAGTCATTTTAAGTATAACGTAGAAAACAATATTACTTTCAGCGTTCAATTTCTATAAAAGAAATTTAGATTTTTAAATATTATATCCTAAATGTAGGTCGTGGATGCTTTAAGTTTTCTGACTCGTTCTCATGACATTCATTTTTGATACGAGTAGTTTATTATTATAAGTTGTTATTTTTTGTTTAAGGCTATTTTTTTTATTAAAACGGTTAATAAATTAGTTTTTACCAAAACCATACACAGTTTTTATACATATAAATAACTACATCAAATAATCAATGTAAACATGGCTTTGACATTGTGCGAGCTTGAAATCTAATGGTGCTCTGTATCAAACAATTTCAAAAATGGTTTTTATTGCGGTTTGGTTAAGGATTATTTTTCCACATGTTTTTTTTTTTTGTCTTGGAATCAATTTATTCCATCACATACATATTTATGAAGTTAGCAGAACCAAAAGGTACTATAATAATATGACTCATAACCAAACACTGCAGTGTTGGATACATAATAATATATACCTAATACAGTTTAATTTAACTAAAAGAGCTATATTATAAATGAAATGGTAGTTATTGTAAATCAAAAAGCGTTATCGGAAATAAGTCTATGCAACAATACATGGATATTGTCGTGCGTCTTAATTATCATTGCTGTTATTTTTGACACATTTCACACTTGGTAAACCTGCCGATAGAGTATGAAATAACAAAATAGTTGACAATGAAAACCGATGGTATTGTAATGGTATTAATAAAATATATGTCATCATTTATATTCACAATATTCTGGATAGTATATAATATTTAGGTACTTAAGTTTATTTTCGATTCTGAGCGGAGCGATGAATGTATATTGATTTTACAATGATGTGTTTTTCTTCTGTATATTATATACAGTATACACGGTAATAGCAGTAGTCGAAATAATGTGCTTTCAACTTTAAGGGTGGTTTCTGATAGTAAACGACATAACGAACTGTATCTAATAGTTGGTACTTTAGAGAGGCAAAAATTGTAAATCCACAGTACTTCTCAAAAGCTTCGGGGAAAAAGTTTAACGTCTTGGAGACGTTTTTTTTTTTTTTTTTTTGTTGATAATTTCCGTACAGCCGTCTGTTGTTCTAATTTATAACTTCGCGGTTCCATATAATATCGAACGTTCGATCGACACGAGGGTCATATATATATATATGCGCGTGAGTATTTTGCTCGAATATATAAGCTTAAGTTGTAACTATAATACGGCAACTTAACAAAGTTACAAAGTTGTTTGTCGTCGGGAAACGTTGATAATTACAAAAAAATTATTTTCGCTGCACTCGCGGCGGTAGAATAAAAACGTATTAGTACGAAAAAAAAAAATGAAAAATCGTATTTTTTTTCAGCTTGTTTTTGTTTCATAAACTTCTTTGAGTTTCATAATTGTGTTCAACTACGTTAAACTCGGTTACGCCTCAGTTCACCTTCTCGGTCAAAAAACGCTATTTTCATTTGGTCCTTTCCCCTACGATTATGATAGTATTATATAGTAATTAAAAACGTCCTGGGTTCGAAGTAATTTTTTTCCCCGTCCCTAAAAATATCTGGTCTCTCACTACTACTCTTGTTGGTTTTTTTTTTCCACTTAAACAGCATTTAAAAATATTTCTATTACAAGGGAAACATGATTTTTTTTTCATAAGAATAACTTCAGACCGTACGTCACAAACAGCCTTAAGATATCTCGGTGGTGGTATAATTAAATCGGAGCAGACAAAGCCAAATTGTTCATTGCATAAATTGACTTTTGACTTAAAAAAGATCAACTTGGCTGATTACAGTTTAATGTGCAATTCCACGAATCCATAAACTAATCCGGGATATTAAAGACACCTATTTCGAAGTTTACTTTTTTGCTGCAAGTAAAATATTATTCCGTCAACCATAATGCTTTTAACAATATCGACTAAAATATAATTTTGATCACGTTGGTTTCTCTTGAATACATATCTACGCGTTTGCCAATATTATCTAGTCGGAAACGTATTGTGTATGCTATTGTTATCATTCATTATTATGGTTAGAACCTAATCATAATTACATCCCAATGATAAAACGCGTGGTTTTTTTTTTTTTTTTTATCTATTATAAAGATAATTCTCGGCATTCGCGTGTAATTTAGTTCTAGCTGTTACAGCTACTACTTTATTTAGAATAATAATTACTTGGAGTGCGCACAAAGAAACCCGTTCAATGTCATTATATAAATTCCAATTATCTTTGATCTATCATGGAACATTTTAAATGCATTATATTTTGTGGTGTTTACAATTTAATTGTTTATTTTAAACTCTGCTGCATAAAGTCGTTCAGTATTACTTTTACCAAGTCGATGTATATAATAGTATAATAGTTGTGGTTGGCTGATCGTCAAAGTATAAATTATTTTAATAACATCCAATTTAAATTATCCATATTACGCAAATGTAATTCAACCCTTGTACTTTCAAAATATTTACAAAAGCATCATAACGTTTCTGGAAACGAGAAATATAACTCCAAAATATTAAACTTAGTACATCATGTTGTATTTCTGACAAATTTTTTTGGACATGAAAGAAAGTAAGCTATACAACTAAAACAAGGCTTAATTACCTAACTATAATTGTACAGAAAATATGCCATAATGTAATAATATGGAATATATTATGAATAATTCCACTACAAGTCTAAAACACTATTTGTCAAAAACTTTGGCTCTGTATTTGATATAATTCGATTAAGTTGCGTAGAATAAATTAACTACCAAACTTAATCTGCGGGACTAAAGCACTTAAGTTTATTAGGCAGGAAAACTCGAAAGTATTACGCCGATTTATTAATCTCATATCGCATAATTGCATTGTTCAAATTTGAAGCCAGAAAAAGTCACAAAATATGTGTTTGGGAGAATATATTATAGTAGTCTCGATTTAGTTTTCTCGTGATTTACATTTCTTTTCATTCCTAGTGAAATGTTTGGCGCTGCTATCTATATAATTATTACCCATCCTAATAATTCATAATCCATACATTTCTGCGGAGAGCTATCAAAAATAAAAATGTTACATTATAAAGCACTGACCTAATAATATTTTTTTTTTTTTTTTTATTGGGTAACCCGCGGCAACATAGGCCATTGGGTGGTAATAATATTATTTCGAGCATGTTATTGTAAATGTTTTAATAATTAAATTACATATTATTAAAATGACTTTTGATATCATATGCAGTGTATTCCAAAAGTCTTGAATAGATCTAATTAATACCTGACGCAATTTTACACATCTAAATTGGAATTTTTTAACAGAAATCTACGATAAATTTATGGTATCAAATTGGAATCTTCCCTTATATTACCTTAGAAAAAACTGAATTTTAATATAATATTTATGTATCGTCCAGCATAATATATATTAAGTAGGTTATGGTACTTTTTTTGATGTACAAATTATTTTAAAAGTTTCTAAGAAATCATAATGTACTACTATTGGAACCCATAATTCACATAACAATAATTTTATTAAAATAGTACCCCATACTATAGCATACAAATAAATAAATATACTTTCATACATCACAAAAACATGACCCATTATACAATATGTGTCTTAAATAATATTTATTGGTTATAGATAAATATTATTTTAGAGTATTATTTTGATGATGAAGGCACGCAATTATTTAGATCTACACTAAAATGGTCATGCGATGTGATATATAATATACGATTAGAGTTTTACATTCTTATACAATTTAAAGTGAAACTTTTGTCGATAATATTGATTTGATATTCCAAAAGCAATTGAGGACCCATTTCAAAAATGTTAAAAAACTAAACAAACTACCACGCGGTTATATAGGCCCCATCATACGAACGAGTTGTTATAATAATTATATTGTATCGTAGTGCAATATATCAGCACACGCGAAATAAAATGGCGAAATAATACTATGCTAACCTGACTTAATTGCACTAATACCACTCCATCTACTTGTGTCCCAGTCTAATGTATATACTTTCCAAGAATTAAACGTTGGCTTAAATCAGTTTTGGGTCCGGCGGTGGATTATACCGAATATTTGTCATATTATATGACTTACATTTACAAGGATAATGTACCACGCCATGTACAATGATGGTCAGTACATGTGAGCAACGTAATTTATAGTATTTTTAAAGAGATTTAGATTAATATTATTATCTATACATATGATCCGCGGTGTGCGACGACCCGCCAAATGCAGATTACTAGATTTATATTGTAAATGTACCTCCGCAGAAGTTCGCCGAGTAAAACGTGTATTTTATTACTATATACAGAGTGTAAGAGGAGAAGCTAACAAATGAAATATCTTTTGTTCTAATCAACATTTTTTGTTTTTTTTTAAATATATATAATTTATTGACTCGTGTGCTACAAGTGTGTAATATAACATTTTTAATTTCTTAATACAGAAAATTAAAAATTAAAATCTGATTTAAAATAGTCAATTTCTAAATCGTGATTTTAGAAAACTTTTAATTTGTAGAAACATTTATCTTAGTCAAGTGGTTTATTTTTTATGACTTTTTAAACATTTTTGAGGTAACTCGTTAATTTTAAAAGTAATAACTTTAAAAAAAATGCTTGTCAAGTCAGGGATCGGCATGTAAACTTTCTTGATTGTTAATTTTTATAAATTTATTAACTGATATCACACCCAAGAGGTATAACAATTTGAATCCAGAAAAATATCGGTGTGAACAGCCCCACAAAAAAATCATTTTCATTTTCATTTAGTGGGATAGATCTCCGAAACCGGAGAACGGATTTCGTTGTTCGGGGTCTTGTTAGATTCACATTGGTGAGGAGAAGTGCAGTGAAGATTTTCAGAACTTTATCTTTAATAGTTAATTCACTACAGAACATTAAAAATATTAAAACAAATTTTATTGGGCTTTTTTTGATGTTTTATAGCTTTACGGATCTATAGTGAATTAACGATTGGAGATAAAGTTCTGAAAATCTCCACTGCACTTCTCCTAGCCAATGTGAATCTAACAAGACCCTGAACAACATAATCCGTTCTCCAGTTTCAGAAATCTACCTCGCTATATGAAAATCTAACGAAAAATAACTCTTTTTTTTCTGTGAAAATTTAAATAATTTTTTTAAAAAAAATTTAATTCCACATCTACTATTGATAATCTCTTTTTAAAGAGTTATCAACCCAACTTTCTAGCTATCATTGTTTAGGAGAAAAGTTAAAAAAATAGAAATTTTCAGACTGTTCACGCCGACGTTTTTGTAGATACAAGTGGTTATACGGCATGGTTGTGATATCAAATCTCTCTCATTAATATTTTATATTAAAGCTTGCTAAATTACTCACCTACTCATCATTACTGAGTTATATTTTTATTATTTTCCTATTTAACACAAATTCTTGAAGTTTTCAAAATTCAGACTTTTTCATTTCGATTAACCTAACCAAGTATCGATTAAAAATCAAGAAAATAAAATATATTTAAACTTTAACTAGTACCTATTTCAAAATTCTCATAAAACATTTTTCAAAACCTTATAACTTTTTGAATATAAAGTGTTTTTTACGTTTGGATTAACTTTACTAAACGAAAATAATGAGATTTAAAAAAATAAACTACATGACTTAAAATAAATGTTTTTACAATCAATATTTTTCTAAAAACCAGATTTACAAATTTGCTATTTTGAATTGTCCAAAAACAATTTATATCAGATTAAAATATTTTTTTTTTCATTATTAAAAAGTTTTGATTACGACCTAAAACAAAAGTTATTCATGACATGACAAGTCTCCTTGTTACACCCTGTATTATGTAATGCAATATTTTAGGTGTCTCTTATATATAGTATATATCAATATATTTTATTCGTCGACAAAAAGTACCGTTGAAATCAATTTTAGTTTATCATTCAAACACAATAATGGTATTTGAATCTTGCTTGATTCCATTTTCTGTAGTAGGCAAACTCCCCAGAGATATCCGATAAGGCGTGTCAATAATCGATCGGTTGTCTGTGCAGAAAACTTTTCTTGCATGGCATTACGAAAAGTTTACAAGTCCACGTGTGTGTATATACATATATATTATATTATTGTATACACACACATACGTACGTCACGAATTTAGAGAAGGTCCGATGTGATCGCTAATTCAACCTAAAAAAAAAAATGCACACACACACATTGACATATACATCAACGTCGTCGCACGGTCCGTTACGACTAAAAAGACACGGACCCTCGACTCCATATACCAACCTACGTTTTATGCGCGAGCGGTACCTACAACTGTATGGGTCACGTAAAAAAAAAATTGAATCCAAAAAGTGAAAAACTTTTAAATCCGTTAATCAAACGGTTACCGTATTTATTCGTGGAAAGTTTATTGAAATGGCGGCGAGTAGAGTGCCTGCGCGCGCGCTCCGACGAAAAAAAGTTTTCCTCACCAAAAGTCGAGACATGCCAAGTCCGAGTAGTACGAGACGCGAATAAATTACTCTTTAATTTAATTTCATACGATTTTTCGTTGATTTTGTTACTATTATTATTATTATTATTATTATTATGATAATGAACCTATTCATTTCATTAATGTTTAGCGGGCCGAGCACGTATCGTTTACCCGTAATTTTTTTTTTCTTTAAGGACAAAACTTAATACATTTTCCGAGTAGTTGTCGTTTTTATGTTTATGTTTTATTTTTTATTTTTATTTTTATTTTTATTTTGTTCTTAAGATACGATAATTTTATACTATAGGAAATTCAACATACTAATATATGGATTAAATATATTTAATTTATTCGTATGAATTTGTATGGAAATCACAAATATTTATATGTTAAAGAGTTAATGTGATAATTATTACATTTAAAAATTATTTGGTTAGTAAAATAATGAAACTGCATTCATGTTTCAGTAGAAGCATAAATAAAGTAGGTACCTACTACCTAGTATATGTACCTATACATTTTCATTTCAAACGATGAAATTTCTAAATTTTATTTTAATTTTTAAACAAGAAGTTTTTACTGAAATGAAATGGTTGTATAAATTTAATTTCAAATTATATTTAATTAATCTTGTTAAAATTACCATTTTTTATTAAATGTTTATAACTTGCGTTGAAATGTCTTCTAATCAAGCGTTTTAAACAAAAAAATATAAATATAATTTTAAGCATGTACACTGTATAGTAATATCGTATTAAAGTAAATTATTCTTATATAAGCTTTTGAATTTTGTTTAAAAATTATTTTTAGTTTTGTTCAAGATATTTTGTGTATTTAACATGCTTATAATATAAATGATGGTATATTATTATATGTTGAATTTGTTTATCTTGAAAATTCTTATATTGGTATTTGGCAAATTGTATTCTTATGCTATCCAATTATGTGTCGTACATACTATACATACTTACTAAAATTTAAATAAATACCTATTATAAAATATATGGTAATTATTACGAAAGACCTACAATTATACAGCACAATATTAATGGGAATAATAATAATAATAGGTGATAATAAAATGTAACAATCACAATACCCAAACAAAATACTATATGCTATTTATGATTTTATGTAAATGGGAACAAGAATTAATAACAAATTGTATTCTATTATATTTTGTATTATCACATCATAAACATTGCGGTCGATTACCATAATAATAGGTATGACAGTGACAGGGGCGTATTATAATCATATGTAAGTAAGCACAATATGCACTGTCAGTGCGCTCACACTTAAAAAATATGCAAAATAAAAAGTTTATTCTATTATCATAATTAAATTAAATCATTGATTATTTATTTTATATTTTAACAATAATTAAATATTAAAACATGTCTTTAAATTACATAATATAGATAACTGTCGAAATCACTGTCCAATGGGAGACAATTCATTGTCAATCCATTAATATTTTGTACATAGTACGCTTCGTGTAACATGTTTCGAAATTACTCGAACTCGTGAATACATGATTTAATAGGTTCAATTCCATAATGATGGAGCATTTAGGAATTTTTTTTTGGCATAAACGCTACTGTGAACATCGAACGTCACACACGAGGGGACAATATATTAAATGCACTTAATTGGTATCGCAATTATACAGATTTTGCTGCACTTGTATGATGGTTGACACGGTTGTGGTAGTCATCTTAGTCGGTCGACAATGTACAAGGCCGTCACACAAAGAACAGCGATTGTCAATACCTTGTATCTTGATAAATAACTTTTCTGTCGACTACGTTAAAAAACCGAAAGAAACTTTACACGGCGCATTCATTGTAAATATAGACCAACTTCTCTAACGCCAACACTGCCGTCGTCCAAAATCTCCCGCGGCCGCCTCGGAGACGAGACGAGTCGATCATGGAAAAATAATAATATATATAAAACGTGGGCGCGCCACCTAGTCCTCGTCTGTTTATACGATGAGTCTGAGAGAAAATGAATTACAAACTTGGACTTGAAAATCGAAAGCAAACAGCTGAACGTCCGACACTATAGGTACGTTTTACGATTGCGGCCTCCTCAGAAATCAATACACCCACACACCGGTTTTCAGTATGTACCTACACCGACTCGTACATATCACAATACATAATAATATATATTATTTGATTATGTGGATTGTATTTATTATACAACTTCTATGATATTACTTTTCTTTTTTGGCATTTTTTAGGTATATAATGCCTTCAAGAATACGAAATATTAAAGACAAACGAGATGAATTCGTTAAAAACTTAAAATTGAAATTCCATAAATTTACAAAATTTAAATAGGGTTCGGGAAGACGTTTTAGTCAAGGTAAAGTTGGAGAGCTAGTGGCAATTATAATCACAGATGTCCATAGTTCACGTAGTGATTTTCGTAATATATTATTGGAGTTATGTTATCAAGTATTTCTACAGAATATGATTATTTAAATATGCTTGTTTTAAAAATGAATTCGTTATGGATCTATTTTAATACCTAGTCAATAATAATATTACGTATGAAATTGGAACATCAGAAAGCCGCCTTCTCAATTTATATAGCCATTACCAGTTTGCAAAATGTAAGAGTCCTTTATTAAAATTGAAGAAGTGGCAAAGAAAGAAAGTATCAAACTTAGGTGGCCGAGGATATATGATCGATGTTTATTTTTACAAAAATGCAAAACAAGAAAATACAAAGCTGCAGGACGACTTTGTATATAAAAATGAAAGAATAGAAGAATCTATATTCTAATAATTAATAATGAAATATAAAAACATATTTTTTAAAAATGTTTAATTAATATTAATATTTAACATATATATACATATATATTATATATAATAATTTGTTTCTTTAATTTAAAGTTATCTTTAAAAAAAACTCAAAATATTGTATGTTTCATAATATTGCTTGCTAGATTTAGATCATTGTAAAGAATGCTCTGGCCAGTTATATTTTTCTTGACATTAATTCATCTAAGCCTAGGTATATAGATTTGTATTTTTGACATTTGTAAATCAGATAACATTGGTAATATAAAAATACATGTATTACTGATTTTTCATTATACAATTATAATTATAATTACAATTACAATTACACACATTACAGCTAAACAATCATACAAAATAAATTATTTAAAATAATATGTAAAGTTAATTAGCTAATTTAAAACGTCATGAGAACGTTTATGTTGGAGTCTGCCTTTGTTAGGACGGACATTCAGCGCAAAATTATTATATATTATTGTACACCTAAAATATGTATTGTTAATCGGGCGAATAATTCGCCGGAATATTGTCCATCATTTAGACGAGCAATAACAATAACAATAACAATAACAATTATTCAATTATTTACCGGGCAGCGCCTGCAGCAGGATTGCTTATATAATATTATTATTTAATTATACAGATACTTGGTACGTGATGGCGGTACACAACAAGGCGGCGGGGTGGTCGGTATATACCATATACCATGTACCACATACCTACCATAAAATAATGTGTACCTACAAGACTACAACTATATTGTTATACTGGCATCCCGCGAATATTTAAGTCACGCCGCGTGTCAGTGCCGAGGTTTAGGTTGTACCTAGGTCGCGTCTGGTTGGCCGTTGCCCACACACAAGTCCTCCTATTACATGTATTAAATTTTAATAAATAATGACAAATATTATATAATATGCACGAGAAAAAAATACACTCATCTGTGTGTGTGTGTGTGACGATATATATATATATAAGTGTGTGTGCACTACTGTCTACTGACTGCATTACGTTATATTATCATCATTATATGTATATACACGAAACGCCATATCAAAAGAAATAAAAAGTAATTGTTTTCTCTCTCTCTCTCTCGTATCGTATGTACGTTGATCGCTCACGGTTCATTTTAATATTATACAAATACCTACAACTACAGACATTACTGCAAACGTCGCGTGTAATAACTCTCCGCCGACGACCGACTTTGTCTGCTCAACTGCAGACATTTTAAACAAGTCGTCACAAACTCACAACTTTGTTAAACACGGCGAGCGCGGATCTCTGCAACTATACTATGGTATAATACTACCACAACTGCAGTCACGTATCGAATCAAATTTAAAATTTAATAACGTTTTTTTTTTTTTTTTTCGTAATTCCTTCGTTACCCCCGTCGTCGCCCGTCACGTCGAACAGCGTTAATAAAATGTTGTACATTTCAATAGAAATATCTATTGTCTCGTACCTACTCAAACGACTGTAAAAACAAATGTAAAAGAGTAATACCCGACGTCGTAGTTTTCTATATCCACGAACATAATATAACCTATGTTTGGATTAAGACATTTGTGTTATTTTTTTTATATATCTGTAAAAATGCAATATGATACGTCGGTAAAGATTTTTTCTTTTTAGAAGGTAAGTTTAACAATTACTCTCCGACAGAATCAATTTTGCTTTTACTTAAATGTAACTTTGTATAGAAAAATTTGATACCTACTTCCGTATATCGTTGCAATTTTTTCATTTCATTATTACGTTCTGCGTGTATATGTCATTGTGAAAGGTTATGACTTATGACCTTTAGACAGAATTGGATTGTTTCAACTACGTATTTGACGTCATTTGAACCAAATACGCGCGAACATTCTACACCGAATGGATGATAACTATTATCAAATCTCACTCTTGGATATTATACTCGCGCTGTACACACGACGTTTTAATAATTTAAATTATAGATCTTAATCGGTAAAATTATTTTTACATAAAACAATGGGTAGTTAATGTAACTTTCTAGTTATAGTCGATTAAAATCAGTTAAATGTATTAAAATAACTTATTATTATTAAATAGTGAAAAAATATATGAAATCGAATATAATTTGTTTTATTATACATAATTGTTATGACTTTTGTAGATCAATTAAAATGTATTACCTATACCTAGGTATGGAATATTGATCGTAACGTCTTTAAAATTAAAAACGTAAAAATGGGTCGTATTATATAATGTATGACGTATCTAATATGTTTCTACCGAAATCGCTGTATATTTCTCGTACCATTGAACATTAAACGTATCAGTTAATAATACATTTATTTGTACCATGGACGATTCAAAAATTAATTAGAAAAATACATTTAGGAGGAAAGTATGTCAAAAGTTTCTATTATTTCTTATTTCACTGTACAACTTTTGTTCGACCATAAAGTTTTGAAAAAACCCTAATTACGTCTATAGTTGTTCTGGTAATTGACTAGTGGAAAAGTTTTTTCAGACTTGAAAAGATGTATACGCATATATATATATTATATATAAATCATATATTATAGAATATATATATTATGCGCACGGTATACATATATGTACGTTTTACCGACATAAAACGTCATCCGAAACGATACTGTAATACGGTTCATAACTTTGGCCTACATTCTTTGTGATCTTCAATTCACATGAACTTAAAGTCATATTTTATTGTAGTGCTGAATATGCAGAACTCCCAACATACTTGACAAGACGCGTAATACACCAGTGTATGGACGCTCGCTCGTTTTCAATGGCTTACAGTTGCAGCTGATAGTCTCTAATAATATGTCTCCGTCGTAGGTTATAATTATTATCATCATTGAATTACTAAAATTAGTTTTTAATTGTTTTTAAATGTTTTCGGAAACAAAACAAGACGCCGACGGACGGACAAAAAGCAACCACCTACAGCTGGAATTCAACGTTGGTAATATACTAATGGTTTGTCATCGTCGTAATTTAACCATACTATTCACAACATCTATTGTTTATATTTTGCGACCGGCCTTTGTGAATCGGTTTCTCTAATTGCTTCCAACTCACGGGCCGTAGGTGGATTCGCGCCGAAGTTATTACTTATTAGGTTTCCACTGCAAGAGCACGAGTTATTTTACGCAAATAATTACTGTTAGAAGTAAGTAAATAATAATATCCGCTGAAACCGTGTCTGTGTTTGCTATCATTATCGTAATGTATTCCCTCAATCTACCTCCGTCGCTCCGCCACTGGTTTCCACTCACTATAATACCTCTCGTGTGTATACACTCACGTAACAATTTACATCTCAAATACTTATGGGTACCACCTATACGTGTACGACGGTAGTCGTACGAATTCAAGTCTAATTAATGAACTGGAATTCACCCTATTTGCGTGGTTCTCCAAAAGTTTGATATTTTATACGAACCCGTGGTTTTCGTGTATTTCTAACATCCGTTTACTCAACACTTTATTACAATATTATTATGTTGGTACGAAAAATGAGTTTAAGAATATAATCTATATGCGCACTGGTATTTTGTGATAAATGTGTCAAAAAAAAAAAAATACTCAAATAATATAGGTACATGAAGATTATGTTTTTGCAATCCAATGATAAATGTATATTATTAGTATATCAAATTGTATTTATGTTTTTATTTAGTTATAATTACTATCCGTCATTCATCAGAATGTAAAACTAAAATTTTGTTTTTTTCTCTGTATTATTATTATTATTATCATAGCGGTTTATGTGTTTATCAGGTCCGCTTATTAGTTATTACACTTCATCGCGTTAAATTGTGTCAAACAAATAGTATCTCACATTTACTAACAGAACGGCCTGAATTTCCGTACCGTCTTTAATACACTCCCAATGATTAAATTATTTACGAAAACAATGGTGCTGAAAAAAAATACAAAGGGCCTGGCACTGGTCCCCGCCCATCACCCACCTCATACACGATACTGACAACCAGCCCGTATATACTACCTAATATAATACACGCCTACTTAAATAATATAATATTATACAGCAAACCTTGGAGACGTTTGATCCATCAGAAAATATAAATGTTTAAATTCTGAAATGTGTTATACACTTATATTATATACTTGTTGTACACACGCGACATGTTTTAGTAATACGGAATCAAACGTGAAATACGTATCATTTTTTTTTTTTTGCCGACGACAGCGACATGCGAAGATGTATTTTATTCTTCGGTCGGCTTCGATTCAGACCCATATAATAATAATGATAATATGTAGGTAAGTATACATAATACATGTAGACGACTTGTTGTTCGTTGTCACGCGATACCTCCTCGACCACCGATACTGCTGCACAAGACAACATTGGAAATAATAATAGGCAATAATAATAATTTTAATATCATGACACACGTTCCTGTATAGGTACGTATATTATATTACGCGTCTAACATCAATATAAATTTTCGTTTTGGTATGTGTCAATATTCGACTCTTCATTTATACACCTTACGCACAACTTGCCACTGTAAAATATAATATTATACATGCTCCAACACTTCACAGTGCGCATCGAACATGATATTATGCAGAAAAAAACACCGCTGTCGACATAAGACGCAGACTATACACATCATCGAAACTACATAGAAGTTTTTATCATATTATGATGCGTATTACGTATTTAACTAACCATTTAATTAAAAAATAAAATACATTTTTCGAATTTTTCCACCTCTTTTGAGGGTAATGGTAATTATATTATAATACACCTATTTTACGATACCATAAAATAACATTATTTTATTTCTATGGGCAAAGTAATAAATTGTACCTAATAGGCAGTAGGTACGTCTTTTGTAACGGCACTACTGTGGTTCGACGCAAGTCAATTATATGTTGTAAAAAACCACGTCTCTATAACCGATTAAATCCATCAATTAATACATTTTACTACTACACTACGTCAATCTATAACATAACATTAAACACACTAAGTACAGTTTTCCTTGTGTATAGCTAGTATACTTTATAATAAACTACAACTATTTCTAAGAACATTTTACATAAATTGCACAACTTCAAACATTCCTGAACAAATATTGTCAACAGATATCAATATATACCTAACTGTAGTTACTTTTAAGTTATTATTTTAAATTTATATATTTTGTTAAAATTTCCTCAATATAGGTACCTACTAAGGTAATTTTTTTTTTTAGAATTATAGGTAAATGTTATAAATACAGCAGAGCCAACATAGTGATGTATTAGCATATTTATTTCTAAATTGAAAGCTATGAAATACTGTGTTGCATAATATTGCCTAATGTAGTTTGTTTAAAAGACAAAGACATTTATATAAAATGTCTGTTTTCAAATCGTATAGGAAATGTCATTGGAGAGAGATTCAATGCGTTGAATAATACAATACCTATATGAAAACACTATATTTGTTTAAAATATAAAATTATAAAAACATACTTACATTGTCATATGTTTTGGAATATGTATCATTATTTTATATTTTTATTTTTTTTTATTCTTCAAAAAGATAATAGGCCCCACTAAACATGCTCATGTGGGGGGCCCACGAGTACACAATTTGAAATATAATTACATTAAATAGTTCATATAAATTATATATTTATTAAGTAAATATATATTTTCTTCTCTTTGCTTATGTAATATAATATTATAATATAGTATTATGAACAAAATCGCGTAGTTAAACAATACAATATAATATGGTAATATAAAACTAAAACTAACAATAATTACTAAAGTCGTACAACTAATGTGATAAATATTAGTTAAATATTATAAAATGTAATTTAACCTATAACCTATTTGTATTGTTTACTAATTCAAAACATATACCTATTTGTATTTATATATCTGCAGGAAAATGAACCTTCGTCACAGAATGAATTTACGTAGGTAGGTTTGTCCTTATTTTTTCTACACTACCTTGTTTTTTTTTAAACAAACCACAATAGGTATAATCATTTAACATTTGACCGTTTTAAATAAATTCAAAATAAGTGTCAGGATTTAAAGTGAAAAATTTGACAAAAAAAAAGTATGAAATTTGGACAGTGTCTAAGTCTGTACAGTCTGTACAACGATTGGTCCATAAGCAGTTATTTTGACTCTCACCGTGTCATATTATAATTTTAAAAATATTATATAAGAAGCACAATATTATTCCCTTTTAACAGTAATAAAATAAAGACATTTTAATTCTGAAAGAATTAACGTTAAACTAATGCACAACAGCCACGCATGCATGTTATAATATGTATCATGCATGGGTGATTTAATATTTTTTTTCTTTAATTTTTCAATTAAAAATAATTTTATTTTTCGACATGTTGATTCTTGTAACTAATTGTTTTTTAAGACTTTTAGATCTTTACTATTATAAAAAATTGTTTCTGTATTGATGGACATGGAAATAATCTATACTACCTATATCGAATTTAATTTATATATAGAATCTTTTTATATTTTATTCTTTGGACTTATTTCGTTATTTTGTATTACAAAGTTTTAATAGCATTCGATATTTATAATAAGTTACATTTTGTTTTCAATTTGTTTTTCATTTGTTTTTTTTTTTATTTAAAATCAACACAAAGCTTTAACGAAAAATATATAAAACATAATTGATTTACTTAAGATTTTCTTTTTAATTGAATTGTTTTTTTTTTTTTTTTGTAAAAACGATTTCAAATTTGTATTAATTTATTCAATGGAAAAATGGAAAATTCAATTTGCAGTTTGGTTTGAAAAGATTAGTGAGTTAATAATATTTTTCATTAAAATGTATATTGTTTAATTCAAACGTTATTTTGTATTCCTAGTAAATTATTTCAAATTTTCAACTACACCAGATCGCTGACGGACGGTCCACCAGGTACTCAGTATTTTCCTCAAGTCTCCGTGGTTACCATCAATGATCACCGGGAATCTTTACCGAGTCACTGTAACACCTGCTACCACTTAAACGCATCTGTTTAGGGATATTACCCGGTAGCGTAAAACAAAAATAAATAATTTAAATTGGGTATAGTTTGCGCCAAAATAAAAAAAAATAATTTAACTGTGTTTACATTTTACAACAATTATAGCTATACGACTTAATGATACGTGTTATTTTGTTTTACTACCGTGTATCTATTGAATACTATAAATTAGGCACTTTTTTTCAAAGAAACGATGAACAACAAATAGCTCAACATATGGAACCAACCAAACACTAGACTAAACACCGTCAAGACACTGGCTATCCGGTGAACTAACAGTTCTCTGAAAAAGAAGGAACAGTCAATACTTATCCGCGTGTAGATCCGGACATATGAGACTAAACCACTGATTTCTGATGGCAAGAGAAGTTGAGACTCACGGCGAAACACATCGTAACGGAATGTCAGAAATACGGACCGGTTCGACAAAGAATCCAAATCGACGGGAACCTCGACTCAGCCGCACTCGGACCCGAAACCGAAGACAACTATAAAATAATCGACTTTTTAAAAGCATCAGAATCACAATCTAATTTAAGTGCATCTTATTTTTGTTCGTTTGCTATAGTATTTTTATATTTATTAGTACATGTGTAAATATTTTTAAATATTGTAATTATCAGAACTACAAACCATATTGTCACTTCATCACTATGAATCCAATGTACCATCCCTATAAACACACATAAAACATTTTAATGACTGTAACTAATGGCCTTAGATGCTGGGTTGTTTTTGAGATCAATAAAAAAAATATATACTTGGAATGTAATAAACAAATTTGTAGAAGTATTACGTGTACAATATAATATGATGCATAATATTGATTACATATTGGATTATGCAGACACATAATTCCAAACAAAACAGGACACTTAGATTAAACAGCAGACCCGCCGAAAAAAATAGTTCAAAACTTAAGAAAATCAAAAGGAAAATTAATGAATGACAGAGTCTAAACTTTAAATATAAAAAAACAAAACAACTATAAACAATCTTCAATATTGGTCATACAAGATTAATTATTAATTTATTATCTCCCAGTGCATATATATGACCAACCGATATCCAAATACGGAAATAAATACTATACTTTCAGTCAAAATCATAATGACATAATGCCACCAATATACCTGCAATGCCCCATCAGCTTCAACATACCGCTGTACGACTTTGACTCAGCACTACGATCAATCCCAAATGATAATTTATAACAAAAAAAAAGCATAACAACTCAAATTTGTAAAATAAAAATAAGTACATAAGTTATAACCAAATTAAATGTATTATTGTATACCAGCTATAAATAAGGAAAAAATGTAATTCAAATTATGAAAACTACTACTACGATATTTTAACAAATGTACTGCAGGTAAACGAATGGTGTTAGTATTTTATGTAAATAATGATCAATAAAATAAAAAAAAATTGTACATAGGTAGGTCTTGCGCAGGCTCTTCATAAAACACTAAAACGGCTGGATTTATTTTTTACCCTTCCACGCCAAAATGTTTAACGAATAACGAGCGGTTAACTACCAGCGTGTGCACATAATATAATATATTTTAATATAAATACGTTATAAACTATGATTGCAAATTTATATAAAGTTAGTAATGAGGGTTATTGACATTTTTTTAACTTTTTATAAATTGTAAAAAAATTATTTTGGATTTGTAGAAACTAAATTATACCATAAAATTAAAATATCAAGAAATACCAATACTATGGAAAATTTTATTACACGACTAGTAAGTCGTATGAATTTTGAGGAGTAACTCCATGCTCAAATAATGGAAATGTATTAACACTCGCAAATTTCCCAAGAAATTCGCAATGCATAATAATAATAATTATTAAGCTTTTGACTGAGTCTTCCGAAAGTGTTTAAATTTATTTATACAAGCACGACAACGTGAAGAATGTCAATTGACAAATGTCATCACCTGTCTGCATTTTACAATGCACAATAGAAATTTCATCTGATAAAAAAAAAAAAATTCCATTCATCTATATTCTATACAAACAAATTTTATATGAATTTAGTCATTTGATTGATATATTATGACAAAATTAAGGTAGGTACAATATAAATATTAGATTAAAAACATGAATTCGGATGTTTCGCACTAAACTATGGCGAGTATCTGGTTTTAGTGAGTTTATAATATAAAATACGTCAAATTCAGAATTTTCCTGAACAAATATTTCCAACTATAAAAGTTGAAATCTTCTACGTCTTCAATTGTTATTTTAAGCTATGTACTCAACGTCGTAACAACGCATTATGATTCTCAGTATTAATCACTAACTCGAAACCTACTTAAAACTATTTTTGCGTTGTAACTTATTGTATCCGAAATACGATTTTCATTTCATACTCCCGTGATACGACAATTAATATCTTGGTACCTTGTAAATTGTTTCAGACTGCTCGGCGACAATAAACTGCGCAATATAATGTTATTCGAGCCTTTGTTCATACAACAATAATTGAAAAAAAAATATCATAGACGTGGACTAGAATAGTTTCGTAGGTATAGACATATCGTGATTGGGATAAATTTCACTGACGCCGAGCCATTATCGAACATGTTTTTGTACCTCGGTGGTTATCGAAATAAGTAGGCATATACATACTGCAATAATATTATATTATAGGGAGGTCTAAAAAAAACAGCAAATAACTCGGATGTTAAACAGTCAGACCGATTGCACACGCAATAATTGTGACGGCTGCAGTGTGGTCCCCGACACATTGTTCGACATTTTTTCTGATACCGAATCCTTCGTCTGGGCGATTACGCCCGGTTTCAAATACAATAACTCAAAGTACATTAAGCGCGTGCCGGAATTCATAGCGGGCACACATTATACATTTTAAAAAGCACTTACATGGTGCGTGAATGTATACGTCAGTAGGCGTATTATCCAATAATATCTGTTCTTGTGCAATAATAATATATGCCATCACGGACTCGAAGCGAATCCACGCAAAAGTCTTTCTCGCTGTAATGACTTTATGCGAACTCTTATAATAGAGTTTTCGTCCTCGCGGATCTCCCCGCGTGTTTGACGTGTCCATATATATACAGATATTATATAGTAAGGCGTTAAATGCATTATATTTCGTAAAGCTTGTTATAAATAACTTGGCGCTATGTGTGTGTACAAACATGTAGGCACGTATTTATATATATATCTAGGCATCCCGAGTAAAAAAAAAATGTAATTATATATAATATGTGCGTGCGCGCGCTACTTCGGGAAAGAAATCGAATCAATGAGTTCAACGCAGAAACTGGAATTGACAATACGTTTTCGCTGCTTTCGGCCGTTTACGTCAGATAAACACACGCGCAGTTTATAAAATAACATAATAACGTTGTTATAATAAAGCTAAACCGAAATCGGTAACACCTCCGAGTGCACGGTCGAATGCTAACGTCATTTTTTTTTTTTTTTTTTTAAACGCCTTATAAATCGAGGAGCTCGAACTGTGTAAAAGACAGCTTTCGAAAAACCATTCGGTTACCACAACATTAAAGTAATACGTAGGAAGGTACGCGTGTATACAATATAAAACAACAAAGTGGTGTTTGATTTGTTGCCTCATTGTGGCCTTGTACATTATAAATATTGAGATGCGTGATAAGGTATATCCGGATATAATATTATATTAGATACCGATTACCAGGTGATCCATTTGCCGTTCGACACCCATCGTTTAAAAACAACTATCGACATTTTTAAAATATTTTTTTATATTATTTTAAGTTGTTAAAAAAAAATATTTTTACTATTTATAGATTATGAGCGCAGCGAATGAATGTATTTTATTTACAATAATGTTTGTTTTTTTTTTCCGTCAGTCGCCAACTTTTGTGGTAGTAAAAATGCTCTCATCAGCATCAGCATTTTTTCTAATAGAAAAAATGAATCTATTTGGTACTTTTGAGGGATCAAAATAATTGTATTTTTAGATAAAGGGGGTTTTGAAAAATGCATTTTTAGTTGTCTACTTCAAAGAAGATTTTTTCGGAGTAATTCATTACAAAAATATTAAATTTCAAACAAGTTCCTACATTATGAGTTATAATAGTATTTAAAGTTTGGATGAGCGTCATGGAGTGGTGCAGGAGTCACCTCAAAATTTTGGTCCTCTACTCCACTTCTAAACTTTAAGTATGTGCTTAAAACTAATAAACTATTTGTCAAAAATTGTATTATTATAGATCGAAATAATCCGAATAATAGTCTGCTTTAGAATAACAAATTAAAAGTGTACGTTGCCATACAACAGAGTAAAAAACTTAAAACTTTATAGCTATATCTATAACTATACTTATAACTATAATGACCATAAAATATAGTTAAAAAATAGAACTTTTTTCCAAAAATATTGTTTTGTAATGATTTAAAATTATTTAAAAGAATCATTTTAAAAACTAAGACGCTTCAAAAGTGTAACTTAAGTACATACTCTTTTCCCAAAAATCTACTCGAGTGTACTCGGGAAACGCTTTAACATAATGCCACGACGACATTATTAAATATTCGTTATTTTTTTTTTGCTTTTCTACCGACTCGACTTGCATTTCGAAACCTTGACGCGGTACAAGCCTTGTGGGGTAACAATGACCATTATATATATATATATATATATATATATATACATATTACGTTATTACAAAGTATTACGACTACACGTTTTACAATAATATAATGACTCGGTGAAGTGTCGTCACGTCTATAACCCTCGAGTATCGTTCAACAATAGTTTGGGTGTCGATGTCAAATTATCCTGCACAACATCACACACTACGTTTATTGTGTTATCAAAAATGAACAGCCGGACGTGTACGGTCGTTGCCATATTTTCTGCAATATAATAATAATTATTAATTTTGAGCAGCGTACAGTTTAATACATAATGATATTATATACGCCACTGTGCACTCTGATAAACTGTAAACAATACCTTTCCGCGTAAAACCAAAACAATGCAATCAAACGATTTGGGCATGACGAAATCAACAGCCATTGTAAAAAAACAATGTCTAATTGTACTACTATTTTAGATTGGTAACTATATAATAATATATACTGTGGACTTACTGATATTTTTCCATTACTTACCATTGTTTATTTTTTTATCGTTTTCCACGGCGGTTTTACAGAAATATTGCGCATTAAAGAATTTCGCATATTATACTGTACTGTAAATATCATACAATCTGTCCATTGACATTCATTACCAACATATATATGTGACAAAAAGTTTTAAGCTTAAATATCCGAATGGCGTTTGTTTGATATCTAGTTAATACGATAGTGTGTACGACCGACGAGTATTATTATCACTGCAGATAATTGTGTGGTTGTAGTCTAGACAAAGTTCTGTTGTACTGTTGCCATTTGGGGCATAATATCTGAGTACATTGCTGTGTTATTTTTCTTTTTACACGCTTATAGATGAAAAAATCAATATCCATGTCTATTTAAAAATACAACCAACTACACGTTTTGTGGTTAAAAAATGAGTTATTATTACGTTTTAAATTAATAATATACGTATAGTCTGATAACGTTCAACTAATAACCATAGTTTCCGAAAATGTATAATGTAGGGCACCCTTAATTTAATCGGTGAAATATCTGTCATCCGAGTCGTTTAATAACAATAATTTACGAAAATGTGATGGATATCCTTACCGTATAGTCGGTAGAAACCGTGTTTCGTTCAATATGAATAACAATATCAAGTCGTGGTATTGGTCATCTAAACTTTAGATTCTTAAGTATAAGGTCAATGGCTTCGACGTGGTCGTAGATTGTTTGCTCATACATTTCCACGAGAATCACTGAAAGTTACCCGCAGATATCGTACAAGGGTGTGTGGCCACCGTTTGTCAGATTCTGATCTATACGCAGTCCCGGGAAATCTGTTTCGCCCCGAGTTCATTTTTCACGAGGCATTTCGGATGTATAATACATACTTTTGACCGCCGTGCGAATTTCGTCAGACTTGGTTTTTTCTGTTTTTTTTTTTTCAAGTCTCTAAACGAGCGAGAGCTGTTAGTTTTATTACGGTGTGCGTTTTACTTTCTTTTTTCTATGTTATCCGTAAACGCTTTTAACGTTTTAATATATATGTTTTTTACGAGCAATACTTTAGCATTATATAGTAGTTAATCGATCGGAAATCGTGTTTGCGTTGAACACTATACTTTTTTTGGTGGTCATGGTCTAAATAACCAAGTTTAGGTTGTTTTTTTTTTTACAATGACGTATGAATCACAAAATTATCGTAAATAATCGTTACAGCAGTTTCCTTTACTTTGACGTATAATACGTTTTACGTACCTACCTAATAATAATATGTGCACCAATAAAATTAACATACCTTCACGTATAACGTGTAATAAATTACATTATGTACGATTCGTTCGTATATTATATTATTATTTTTTAACTTGGCTAATTCAATTTATGTTTAACATTATTAATTTTATTAATTTTTTTTTTTTGTAATGAATATTTTTAATTTCCACTTCGTTCTCCTAAAACGCTATTGCGTATCACTGCTACTTACAAAAAAAACCAACAGAATCGATTCTGTGGTTTAACTGTTTTTAACGACAAACTTCTAATACTGCGTCCATTTTAATTATAAAACTTTATAATCAGAGCATTTTTTTTTATCTATCAGAAACGTCTTTATTCCGAATATATTTTGTTTGCAAAACTTTAATATAGTTTGCTATTCCTCTCGCATGCTTTGAACAATAATTCTAGTAATTTTGTTTATAACTCGGGTCACGTTTTCTAGTATAATGTATGAGGGTTATTTTAATTGTTAGATTTAATGCGATTTATTTTAATAGACTCGTAGACTTTCAGACGATAAATACGAAATCGTTTTGCCATTCTACTATCGATCAGTTTCAAACAATTTATTATGATAATAAACAATTATATGTTATCATTACGTCAAAATATATTTCACCAATAATATAATAATGTCTTATTATAATGTCTGTGAATCGCTTTAGCATATTGAGATAAATTTAATAATATGTATTACTGCAGTTTATACTATGAATGTGGTATAATCCACGTGGTTTCGATAAACATAAAATATTATGTTGGATGTCTTATCATAACTCATGAGATATCAAATCAACGGAGGGTATTTTAAATACTAATATTATCTTATAGTCCTAATTATTACTACTTACGTTATGGTTTGTAAAAAAATTTAAGTCACGTACACCACTTGTAGTCGTTATGTACCTATTTGCATAATATATAAGGGCTGAAACCAGATAATTGAGCACAGTTTAGGTACCTTTTTCACGAACTTTTTCAATCAAATAACCAAATTTCGTACAATTTCATATATTATTGTCGGTTTTTCTGTATGTTGCATACCGATTTTATTTATATGCTTATAAGTACTTAGTATAAGGACTGATGGTTGTGTTTAAGTTACTCTAGGATAACGATGAAATAACCCAAATCAACATTGGAAAATAGACTATAGTTTTACTCAAAAGTCACAAAAATAAAATATATAATTTGTTTAGTTATTATAACAAATAATAAAAATCGTTCGAACGATGTACATGCGTTAATACTAATCGTAATATTATGAGTAAAGTTTTAAAATTTCATGAAATTTATTTTTGAAATTTTTCAGTTATTTGAAAATTTAAAATTTAAAAAAAGGTAGGTAAGTGGATGTCGCTCTGCTGTACAGTAGGTTATAAGTGGGTCACTGTAATGGATGGTGTTAAATTTGAATTCAATGATATAATATCATTGTATAAGAAAAACGATTCTGAGTGAAAACGGTCAGTCAGCCTATGATATTACCAAGTATATTTGATGATATTATTGTAAAATGTTTACTTTTGACTCCCCAAAGTACCAACTAGATTCACTTTCCTATCAGAAAAGTTACCGTTGAAGAAAATCCAAGCACTTTTACTGTCCTAAAAAGTGATGATAGACACAAAAAAAAAAAACACATCATTGTAAAATCAATACATTCATCGCTTCGCTCAGAATCTAAAAATGTTGTATTATATTATATAAAAATGTATAATCATAAACTAATAGCAAGAGAACAATTTTAAAAGTTGGTTTATTGTATCGAATACATAATAAATAATAGCCATCAATTGGGACCCAATTTTTAAGGGATAAACTAACCGATAATATAATTTATACACCTAATTTATAACCATCAATATAGTAATTTGTAATTTGTAAACCTTTGTTGGTAAACGTCAATGATAATCGATACTTTCTGTGTCTAATCATCTATAACCAAATATACGTTTCAAAGACAAAAAACCAAATTTTTCATAATTTCATTGAATTATTTCAAGAAGAGTGAAATGTTCAATTTTTAAATATGCCAATAGAAAAATTTTAAATTAAATATTTCAAATTCAGAACCCTATATAATATACGAGTAGGTATCCCATAAGACGTGTACATGACCGGGGTCTGGTTGTAGACAGACCACCAAGTTAAGCATAATATGTTACTTTATTTTCCATTAGATATAATATTAATTTAAATAATAGTTGTATTATAGACAAGAGGAAAGTACAATAGTGTATATTATTATATTAGTGAGTCAGAGTTGATATCTGGGAGGATCAGCACGTGGCAAGTCGGCGGACAATGAGACATAATGTTTATGTTTAATACTATAATATTAATTAATATGCCGTTTATATATCAATATAACGTAGAGTTATATAACAATTTCATTTTAGGCATTATGATTCTCATTTCGAATTTATTGAATATAATATAATGTATTTTATTTTATTATAGTTTACGATGATGAGATAAATTTACTGGGAAGTATACTAATACAATATAATATATTAATTTATATAATATGTATAAAATATATAATCCAATTTATTAATTTACAAGTTATGTATTTAAATATTTTAAAAGTCTCGATAAATCAAATAAATTAGTAGTTATAACTTTTTTTTTACGAAATTAATATTTCTTTTAATACCATTCAATAATTTATTATATCGAATAAGTAGATATAAAAAAAATATTTATTAAATATTCCACTTTGTATGGCTTTGCTCACTGTATCATATGATTTAAACCTATTATTTTTTTAATTTACCTAAAATTTGTTTGAAAGATAAATTAGTGAACAATATTTTATCTTTGTTATTATACGCACTCCCAAATATTTAGTATAATATCTACTACGCATTACTAACCTATTTACACCCACACAAAATTGTTCACTGAAACTGAATAAATACATATTCGCACATGGGTATAATATTACATAATATTATTTTTCTATTTAATTTTACCCTCTTACATTTAATTATTATATTAATATTTAATTAAAAATATTCTACATTCAAGTAAATTTCAATTATATAATTATTATATTTTAATCATCCATATTCGCACTAGCTGCTATTATATAGTGAGTAGTGAGATAGTTTACGTGGTGTTTTAGTTACCGACTTTGTTTTAATACTTATTAGCGTTTGGAAAATGTTCTAATTTAAAATGAATTAGCATTAAAATTGTATATTATATTATATTAATTTCCTTACAAACTAAACTGAATTTTACCTAATTAAAAAAAAAAATGTACATTAGTATTGTGATAAAATCCTATAACGGAGTTTTAAATATTTGTAATTTAAATTATACTTCTTGCCTCGTAATTTTCATATTTTTTTGTACATAGGTACAATATTATACGTGTAACCATGAAATTTATAGTTTTTTTCTATTTTCATATTATACTATTGGAATAGCATATTTTTTTATCAAAAACCCGCGTGATAAATATTAAGATATTAAAATTATTCATTTCACCTAATATAAAAACGAAACCAACAAATGTATTCAGAAATCGGTCATAATGTTTAACGTTGGTGTAATATTTAATTATGCGTATACATTATAATATACAACCACTCACGCTTTGTGTCATAACTTTAAAAATTTTTATTTTTCTTCCACCCAGTCGTTTTTACATGCGTCGTTGACCAAAGAAATAGTGTTCATGTTGTGTATTATAAATGTATAATATAATATATATTTAATATTTTACAAATATAATCACAGGTAATTAGGTCATTTTATGAAATATTATTTCAACAGTTATGATCTATTTTAATTGCACAATCCTGTATAATGATCTTGTGTTCAGTAACCATACGATTTAAATTACATTATATAGTATGTATTATAATATAACATATTACTATAGCAAAATCAGTCTGATAGTGTATGGTGGTCTACCACATAAACAACATTTTACTAGAATATCGTTATAATTGGATGTGTCACAAATAGTTTTAATAATTTCTGATATATTGCATAATTCTAATTTTGACATTTTGTATGATTCTAGTTATAAATAGTATAATATGCATTGTATTTCGATGAATAATATTACTAGATGGGTGGATAAATTAATTAATTACACGATATAATGTATAAGTGTATTATTATCTTTTTATCAAAAATTTAACGAATAAAAAGTCCAATCATAATATTATGTGAATGGACATTTTATTTTGAATCCAATTAGACCAAATTTTATATAACTGTAATATTATTGCAATCGTGAATACATGTTCAATAGTGTATAAGTTTACAATTGCTAATTAAGAATGTTAACTACAGTGTAGAAACTGCGAATAAAATACAAATGAAAATTAAACAAATTGTATGTAAGAAGTTTAGAAGTTGTACACTACAGTAACCAACTTGAAAAGTAAAATTAACCAATTGATACAATTGTAAAATTTATTTAACTGTAAAATGTATTTAATTGAAAATTAAGATTTATTAACGTTTAATGGCTGTATATTTAAAAGTAGTATTTTTTTTAGGTACCTACACAAGATAATATAACATTAAACACAAATAAAATTATTATTTGAATATTTTATGGTAATCATTACAAATTTATCGATTTTTGAATTCAATTTTAAATTATAATTATGTCAATAGCGTAGGTATTAGTGTATATTAATATGAGTAAATAATATATTTTAATAATTTCTTTAAGCTTGGCATATTTATTACATTATAAAGTATCGATGGTTATAATGGCACGACTAAAATTTTGTTTGCGATCAATTTTGAATGGTTTATTTATGTGCATATAATACAGCTACAGCGATGTTGAGCTGCATACAAATCCAGGAACATTTTCAAATACATACGTATTATGAATTTCCGATGAATCGTTTTCTGATAAGTTCATCAAATTTGGATTGAATTTAATAGCATATTTAACCGTTTGCATAAGTTAATCCTGTACGATATGCATCATCCGTTAATTACATTAACATTGAGTTCTATTTTATAGTATGTAACTATAGTTTTAATATACCTACCTAGACAATACTATGCAATTTTGATCATATCAGTTAATAACTTTTGATATATTATAAGTAGGTATTAAATATTTTTCTGTAGTTAGCTATATTATTGTCAATGTGAAATTAAGTTTCAGTGTTTCACTAAAATTAATATTTGCAATTAGGTGTGAAGTGCTGTGTTTTGACATGTACGTGCACGTGAGGGAGTAGTTGTAGAGTGCAAGTTTTAGGGATAAATTAGAAAACATTAAAAATTAAATATCGTAAATCAACTCATATACAGACCTGGATAAACTTCTTCTTATCCATTTGTATAATAAATGTTCATACCATAATGTCATTCAGTAAGGTATATTATTAACAATGCGAAACTAGGTATTAGTGTACCAATAAAATTCATATTTGCAATTAGTGTTAAAATGCAACTCGGCTATTTGTTTTATGCACAGTCACTCACAATAATTATCACTTGCTCGCACACATTTACACAACCCACAAGCACACACATAGAAAATGTCCTATATTTAACTCCTTAAAAACAGTCAGTATCCAATTCCCCTTAATATAATAATTTGTGTAGTATTATGAATTTGAACAACTTCGCTGCGCTAAAGAAATAATAATTGGCATACATCAGTTAATACGCATAAATAATATTAATAAATATGATTTAAGAATAACTGAAAAATCTAAAATTTTAATGGCGTTCTAAGTACACCACAATAACAAAAAATGTATTATTACTAATTAATAATGTTATATCTCATAAAATATTAAAATATGATAAAAATAGTATCATTATTATTATGTAACACGGCGACATGTATAGGCAATTTCACTACATTAACGAATATAATATTAAGACTCTATCAGAGTATCATACACGAGTATCATACATCATTCAAATTGTCGACATTTGAACTTAAAATTTCTAAAAATAAAAGTGATTGTATATTTATATATTTTTTGGTTGCAATATAAATTATAAATTCTTGTTTTAAATTTGCAATCCTTTTCAAGTTTTGATAAATTTGTCAATGAAAATAATATCATCGTGTTTATGGATCTTTAATATTTCTCAACTGCTTTTATAACCACCTATGACTCTGTATTAAATTATTACACTTTTTGACCCAACAAATAAAAATTTATTGATATTTATAGAAAAAAAAACTAAAATAATTGAAAACTGACAATGTATACAGCTCAAAAAGAGTCAAATTATTTTCAAAATTTTATCGTGTATATAAAATGAAAATATAAACGTTCAGTGAAATTTTCAAGTATCTACAGTCATACGCTTTTAATTACAAGAAAATAACAAAATCGTTACATAAGATATCGAGTGAATATCAAATGTTGTAAAAATATGAATTTCAAACACTCATAAAAATTTAATTTGACTTTCTTGTAGACATTTTTTTTTTGATAAAGGTAGACAAACTTATGAATAATCTTGTATTACATTTTCAAATCTTAGATTTAAAAAGAATAATGTTTATGAATTCTCAACTTAAAATAATTTGCTAATTTTTCGTGATTTTTCCGTATTTTGTCAAGATTTGAACTTTAAATGCTTATAAATAAAAACTGTGACTAAGGATTTTTAATTTTTTTCATCTGCCTTTGAAACAATCACCTAGAAGCCTTCTATTAAATTTTCAAACTTTTTTACCGAACAGATAAAATTGTATTGATATTTATAGAAAAAAAAACTAAAAAAAATGGAAACTGACAATGTCCGTAAACAGCTCAAAATAAGTCAAAATATTTGGAAAATGTTATGGTGTATATAAAATGCTTATATAAACATTCAGTCAACATTTCATGTACCTACGATCATTTGTTTTAGAGTTGCACCAAAAACCAAAATCGATTTTCTCGAAAACAGATTTTGCGTAAAAATTCTCGTTTTCCCTTAATTTTTCTTTTGTTTTTCACGTCGCGTTCGAAAACTACTGAGAAGTTTTTACTTTTGACTCCTCAAAGTTCTAACTAGATTCACTTTTCTATCAGAAAAGTTACTGTTGAAGAAAATCCAAGCACTTTTACTGTCCTAAAAAGTGATGACAGACACAAAAAAAAATTTAAAAAATTTAAAAAATTACACATCATTGTAAAATCAATACATTCATCGTTCCACTCAGAATCTAAAATTGGATATAGATAACATAATTTTCAGCTATACATTTCATATATTTAGTAAAATCAACGAATATCGATGATAATGGTCGTATTAAAATACACGATGTTATACGATACCCAATCATGTTTTATACGTGATTTAGTGAGTAGGTAGTTTAAATTATTCAGTAATGCTTAATTTTATGTACCTATATAAATTATAATATATTTACTAGTCTGATGTATGCGTATACACTTTGTCATTATTATAATCCGTATTATTGCGATTGATATAGGTACATAATAATAAAGTCATATTAATAATAAACAAATCGTACTTACTATATATGTGTCTAGCAACCATAACCCGATGCTCGAGAATGGAGGAGTTACTGCATCGATTTATTTGACGTCATATTATACTCGAGATTATGTCTGTGAACAATTAAATGGAAACATACTACTACAAAGACAACCAGTAAAATTGTCAACAATGTATGCGCTGTGTGTGTGTGTGTGTGTGTGTGTGTGTGTGTGTGTGTGTGTGTGTGTGTGTGTGTGTGTGTGTGTGTGTGTGTGTGTGTGTGTGTTTGAACTACGAATAATTAGCTAGATACGATTGTATTATAACGTTTATAGAAAGAAATCGAGTTCTTACAAAAAATATTAATTTTCTCTCAGTTTAATATTGTACAGTCCAAATGCAGTTTTTTTACATTTAAGAAACGTCCTTAAGAAAAATTTTCTTAATTAACTAATAGTTTTTAATTATTATATCATAATACTGTGCTTGTATTTATAGCGGTGTACATTAAAAAGGCCAATTATATTTGAACGAAAGTTTATTAAGTAATAGATACGATCTAGGTATCAGCAACTTTTTGTTTCCTGCAGTTATTTAATTAGAATATTTGCAGACCTCTAGCGTGCATTAAATGAATACCTAGTGTTCTTTTTTTGTTCATTGTATTTCAAGATAATTAGCCAAACAATTCATACCCATATTATTATATTGCACGATAAATAAAAGTGACAAAATATCAAGTATTTAATGAATTTTAAATACATATACGATGAGAAAGAGATCCACTGGTTGTCTCCATACGACGAATATATTATCATCTATTTTTGTGGGACGAATAAAGAATTATATTTAAAGTTTTCAACATTAATTTAATATTTTTTATACGGCGTGAGTATTATATATAGTGAATTATTAAACGAGGGTAGGAAAACGGAAAATGCAGAGATACAATAGCGGTTTGAAAAGCAATCATTATTTTACCACGAGACAGTCTTATACACTGTCATATATATATATAGTATTATTTAATATTGCAAGCTATACAGATGTTATTGTCCAGGGCAGCACTTGGTGTTTACAAGAGGACGTAATAATATGGCAAGTAGCTGGTATTGGTGCAATTTAATTTCAGAACGGAATCGGACGAAAAAGAAATTGTAAAAACAATAAAACAATCGATTTAAAATAATCGACGATAATAATAATAATATTACGGACAAGAAAACGAAACCACGTCCGCTATTTCAAATGCGTCCTTATGATATTTTCCACAATATGATCAACTACGGACATCTATGTTTCTGAGAGATATGCGATAACGAATCACAAATTGAGCAGTTAGTATTCAGGTCGAGCACGCGATCTATGATTATCAAATTTAGAAGTTTTCGAACTTCGCATGGTTTCTATATAATCAATCTGTATAAATAATATTATATACGCATACTGTGTTACGTTGACTTTAAGTAATCGTTTTATCCGCGAGTAGAATTTCAAATTTTTAGTAGTTGAACGACAATGATGGAATCTATTGTCATGAACTTATACGTTATACCAACATGTGGTATACATAAGTAAATACCGGGTAACGGGTATTATATAAATCGAAATTCAAAAGAGTAGTCGTTAATGATAATAGATTTAAAATATGTCAGAAACTCAGAACTTTGATAATTTTAAAATAATAATAATAATTCAACATTTAAATAATTCGTAAAATTGTCCGGGCCACACATTACGTATTTTGATATTTTATTTAAAACCATTAATATCATAAGGAATTTTTTTTTTGTACATAAGGTTTATTATTTCAGAAACTATACTTTTTTGAATTATTTTAATTTATACACATATTTGTTTTCCAAAAAATTATTCTGCTTCATAACTTGAAGTTCAACCACGGAAAGTCATTCAATTTTTAAACTTTAATGGATGACGTGTTATTCAATATAAATTTAGTACGTCATCCATTGACACGTGTTAAATATTTATATTCAATGACAACTCTGCATACGAATAATGATTCTGAGTAGAGTAAAAGACACTATTCCAAAGGAAATTTTAAAATATATTTATGCATACTAGGTATTATTATTATTCATTTATTTTTATATTAGTATTTAGTATTAGGACTTTTTCAACAATTTCACATATAATATTTTAGAATTAAATGTATTATACATTTTATCATATATTCTTGTTATTAACTTATAAGTAATTGCCGGTGTACAATAGAAAGAACGGTGTGTGGTATAAAATAATAATATAGTCTAAATATTTTTAATATTTTCAGAAAATAATAATAATAAACGTAATGCCTAAAAATGTCAAGTTTATATTTTATGTTTAATATTTTTTTAATCATTTCAAATAAAACTACTAATGTTAGAGAAAAAATCGTTATTTTTTGTTCGAAAAGGTACAAAATTTCGTCAAAATGTAATTTTAAAATATCTCGAAAAAAATAGTGCATATTTTTTTTCAATACTTTTAAACTGTTATAAAAACAATTTATAAAGCACCTCGTGTTACATTTTCAAGGTGTTTGATCGATAAAATATCTTTTACTCCCAAATAAATATCGATTGTTTCAAATGTCTATAATTTTTTTAATTATCTATATCCCTGAAGTCTTAATAAAATTCAATTTTCTATCAGAAACTAACCAAAAAGTTAATGTATGAATCATTTTACTGGTCCAAAAGATTATGACCTATGACAAATATAGATTAAAACACATCATTGTAATACCTACATATTTATTCTTATAATCTATGGGTCTCTTCTTATTTGATAAAAAATTATTTGCCACCAAACACTCTTTTAATTGTAAAAATATCTTAGTTTTTCAAAATATGATTAACAAATATAAAATGGTTCTTATATACTAAAACATTCCAATAACCAGAATTAGAAAGCGTAATTAAATGATAATAGCAGTGCTAATCAGAAAGTATGCGACTACACTATAAATTTATAAATTGAATTAATATAACCAACAAAATATACCCTAAAATTTAAAATAATTTAAAAATTTAATTTTGAATTAATAAATAAATTGCCTAGTATGGATTTACAAAAAAACTAAACGCTGTACAGTTTAAATTCATAAATTATGAATATTTATATAACCTAATAAAATAGAATAGTCATTATGTAGTTTTATTCATAATGAAGTTATGGTGTTTATCAATACATTTTTTTTTAAATAATCGTTATTTTATATTGACTACTATTATAATATAACTAAAAGCTAATTTAACAGTGTACCTAATATTGAAAATAATATTTCAAAGAGAAAAAAATTAATTTTGATGTTTAAAATGTTTATAAACAATGTAGGACAAGATTTAATTCATTATGAGCCTATATTATCCAAAAATAATTAATAATATAAGCGGAAAATCCCAAAAGTTAATACAAAAATACTCATATAATTGAAGAGTGTCCACAACATAATATTAATTTGTTTATTATTATTAGTAAATATAGGTACATAATAATTTAAATACATTTTATTCAATTATATGGTATAACCATAAAAAAACTGAAATTTCTCAAATACATGACTTTTAATAATTTTTGTCTTACACAAAAAATTGATTAATAATTGTAAACTTACTTAAATCATATAGAATTGTATTAGCAATTATAAATATGTATAAATATTTGGGTAAAAGATACCTATTTTATTTCTTTTTCTTTTTACCGCTTCTTCTGTAGCTTCTTTTCATTCTTTTCATTCTTTTTTTGTAAAGCTTTGTTTTCTTTTTTTTGCTTCTCCAGTATTTTTAAAGCTTGAGCTTTCTTTGCCTTATCTGGGAAATTTTTTTTTTCCCATTTTTTATAAATATCTTTGAGTTTTTCATATCTTGTATTAATTTGTGTCACTAAAAATAAAATATTTAATATAAGTTAATTTTTTAATATTATAAATTTATAAACAACTGCATATTTATGTAAACCATTGTTAATATTTTCATAAATTATGATGAATCAAAATATTCATAAAACAATCATTTTAACAACCCTAACCAGTGGTAAGTATTGACACTAAGGCCGGTACAACACGAAGTGCTGCTTTTACCGTGTATGGTGCATAAATACCATCACGTTTCCGCAGGCGTGGATCTATAAATATGAAATGGGGGGCTAAACTCATAATTTTCCATATTATACGTGATTTGGCTATAATAATATAAAATTACGATATATTAATATGGAAAACTAAAAAACATTGACCCTGGTATTATAACTCAAATCAAAAGTTTGCTGTTAACTTGTAACTGTAGGTATCAAATGTTTCTGATCATAATTTCTATACGCCTTTATTGATAACATATTTTGAAACTTTAATTTCTCGATTTTTCTTCATCCAGATGACGTTCGATAACAATATCAGCAATAACTATATTTACATTTTAAACGTGTTGATATCAAGAGGTATTAAATATTTATTACATATATACATAATATAAAACACGTCCAAGTGCGGGCTAATGCCCCTTAGACACCCTCCCCTTGGATCCGTGCCTGCGTTTCCGCATTCACATTCGATATTTTAAAGATCATATAACTTAAAAATACGCAAATCCACGCAAATTACAATATAAAATTAATTATAAATAACTTATGAAAAAATCAATATAACCGGAACCATGACTTTTATTATGCTAGAAGGTGACAAGAATTAATATTATATAATAATATATAATCTACATATACAATATACCGGATATAGTCGATTATGGTCAAAAATTATTCTCGAAAAATTAACAGACAGCGTTTTTGGGAACTAACCTACCAGACACACAGTGATATTTCCCACAGTCAATCGCCTTACGGGCAACCACGTTTCTCCCTTCTTTTTCGAGTTTTCAACCCCTCCCGATTATATTTATATTATTTATATTTTTTTTATTATTCATAGTTATAAGAATTTTATTTAAATCGTACAACAACTGTGTTACCAGCTTTGTATAGGTACATTAATTTTAATTTAATGTTTACGTTTGCATGCTTAATTCCTTTTGTAAGTTATTGTTATATCAACAATATTTTTTATTAATTTAATAAAATAACAAAATATTTAAATCACGTTCAAGAGAATTATTTTGTTAGAATTTTTAAAATAATAGAAGGTTACATAACCAACCACTACTTACTTATAATATGATACCAAAAAAAATTAATAGTTTGAAATTAAATACCTAGGTAAGTACCTAATGTATAATTTAATGATTTATGTATCAATAGGATATAATTTAGAACACTGTAATACTTCACTTATGTATAATCTGTACAGTAGTAGGAAGATTACATAACCGACCACTACTTATAATATGATATCAAAAAAAATATAGTTTGTAATTAAATACCTAACATAATATAGGTAATTCAATGGTTTAAATATCAATAGGATATATTTTAGAACAAAGAAATCCGTCACTTATGTATAATCTTTACAGTTATGCACATAATAAGTAAAAAATAAAGGAAGAAAAACATAATTGTGGTTGGATACGTGAATAATTTACCACCCACAAATAATTCATATTGTTTTTTTTTTGTTTTTTCCGAACCTTATCTTGGGATATTAAGTTAAAAGACAGTAAAATCGTAGGATCACGTCTCCATTTTAAACCTGTGATGAAGATTTCCTGGAAGTGAAAGGGTAATTATGTAATCTAGGTTTGAAGTAAACCAATAAATACGGTGTTGCATAAATCATCGTGTTAGATAGTTTTCAAACATTGATTATTCATAATATACAGGTACTTACATTGTACGTTTATTTTTTTAGTTAGTAACGATTACAGAAAATTAAAATAATATATATACAAGCTATTAACGTTAGTTTGAGTTAACAATATTACCATTTATAGATACTCATATTTTGCACATTTTAGTATTATATATTTTACAGTTTACACTGAGCAACATACCAATTATATTTACTATATATTTTAAAAGTTATACATTCATACTGGCTGTACTATATTATTTACAAAGCATTTAATGAATAAACTAATTCAAACCCAACGTGGACGTTGTTATTTCTGGACATCAAACAATTAAAACTCCAAAATGTTCGCGTACCTAATCGTCCACATACAAATCAACAGTTATCCAATACTAGCATGGCGAATCAATGGTATCATTCAAAACTGTATACATAGTCTTATTCAAATTTCAAATTAGGTATGACAACGTCAACGTTTGTGTATGAAAGTCGTTTAACATTTTAAAACAGAACAATATAATATCAAATCGATCGGATTTTGGTAGCATGGTTTTAAGCAAATTGATGCAAATTAAACATACTAAAATCAAATTCAGATAAAATCGACTTGTAAAAATATTATATTTTGAAAGTTGAAACGTAATTGAATATAGAAATACAACAACAGTATACGACGAAAGAGATAACCTCTGCAGTCACATCGATCATTTAGTGTTTTTATTTATAAACCCAAAATAATAAATATTCCAATTAATATTTTTAATGTTCATAATAAATAATAATAAGTACTAATATATTATTGTATCTTGAAGGAAGTTTTAAAATAAGAAATTAAAAGTTCCTTGCAATAACCAATTATTTTATGAGACAAAATACCTAATTTGGTATACCGTATTAAGTGTGTACTGTTACGGCTCTGAGATAAAATACCATTCTAGTTTCGATTTGTTTGATATCCCAAAATACAAATAACTAAACTATTATTATATATTTTTTTTAATAACTGACTTCATCTTATTGCTTATAATCGATGAATTTCATATAATATAAAGTTTATAATATGCCATAGAATATTTTTTAAATAATATATTTGAACTAGTAAAATTATTTACCTGCATATTTTTTTAATATCGAAAACACGTTTTTCAAATACTTTGGAAATGATTTATCATCCATGATATGGCTGATTATAATGTTATTAATTTGGATTAGTTGATCCTTGACCGACTGTGTCATTGAACCAAATTTTTTTTCTAAATCATCTTTTCGTAATCTTAACGTTTCCTTGTGTACCTCGGCACGTTCGGACAAATTCGCTTTCCGGTTTTCCGTTCCTTTTCCAGCTTCTACTATCACATTCTATCCGAACAATAAATTATAATAATAAATAGGAAGACATCACTGATTAATTATTATGTCTATATTTGCACATAAAAACTAGCTGAAGTCATACAATCTTTGAAAATTATTTTTAGTGGAAATCATATTTTTAAAAAGAAAATTTTCGTCCGTAAAAATATGAATAATAGATACCTACAACGCCTAAAGAAATATTTTAAAAAATCGGTGCATAGCTATACATTATACGTGTCGGGAATCCATATAGGTACCTCTATATGAATATTATACAGTGAACAGATAGATTTTCAGTTTACGAATACACATTCGTACGATAGTTGACAATATTATGTAGGTAGGTGGTAGGTACCGGACGCGTATTAATATAAAAAATAAATAAATCGTAGCTATATAGGTATATCGTTAATCCGTTTTTTGTCATTTTTCTTTTTTTTTTTACAGATTACGATCGCACGATGTACGAATGTCCGGCCGTTTGTGTATGGTTTCCGGTTTGTATGGTCGATAAATTATTAATACTACACAAAGAATCGGAAAATATTTCGAATTTCTGGCCAGAAACGTGAAAAATACACAATATACATTCTAGATGAACACCATAATATTTTATCATACAAAGTATAACGTTAAATTTAAATTCGTGCCGAATACCACACCCGTGGAAGGAACCCAACATAATATAATACATCATAGTTTATTATATTCATATGGAAACTCACGTCGACGGCCAAAATCGCAATGGATAACGTCAAAATCGTCCGGATGTGTACCATTATAAAGGTGTGTTGTTTGCCCGCGACACTATAGTCGATTGCGATTGTGTTTATCGAAATAATCGTGTGACATTGCGCCGGCTGCTTTTACTTTTTTTTGTATTTTTAATGTTTTCGAAAAAAAAAACATTTTCACAACGCCAACTACTGGATTTGAATATAAAAACGAAATAATCGTTCGCATGTGGTTATTGGTATACATTTATCGAGTATTTTCAGGTTTCTGTTTTAACGCGTTAAGTAGACGCTGTATATGTGAACAATAACTATTATGTTGAGGAAAAATATTTGCATAATAATAATGAATAATGGAAATTGTGCATCAGTACAAAACATTTTTTTTTTTTTACAAAACAAAACAAATTACAAACAGATTTTCTTTTGCGGCTAGATTCGACACCACTCCACATCACACGTATGACTGATAAACCTGTAATCCGGCAGATTGTCAAAGGTGTAAATGCATGAAGGGCTGAAATTATATTTGAGTAAAAAAAAAACAGCCTGTTGAAGCTGATTAACTCTATATCAGCACAGTTTGAGTAGAGATAATCGCAATCCATCGAAATCACGCTTTCATTTTAATGCATCGTGTTATTGTATTTATTGCATTTTGACGTTGATATTACTGATTACAGGTACATTGCGATCGCATTTTTTAAATTACGTGTTTATAAACTATTTACAAATATATATTATAATACACTCGTATAACTATTGGATCACGTATTTACAAAATATACATATACCTACTATTTATCTTAAATTTATTATCCATAAACAATATAAAATATAAATCAGGTAATATAATAATGTTACTATCGATATTTTCCAGTTTAAATAATATATAATAATATGTACGTCTGTGTCAAATAACTGTATGCTAATAAATAATATATACTTACATAATATTGCCCATATAATTCGTTAAATAATATTGAGATTTAAGAATTTACGTTTTGTATTTACCCACCACTAAACGCTCGTTATCACAAATCTCAAAATTAATTGAAAATTCCTTTCGGTAAATGCTTGCACTACATATTATTATCACCTTAAAGGCAAATATAACAATAACATAATTATAGTAAACGTTATTTGTAGATGTCTACTGAATATAAACATAACGTTTAGTGTAATACTCAACCCGACCATTTGTCTATAGTCATTTGTCAAATAATGATGTTTGGATAAGTATGCAATATTATTATGTTAAAGTTTTGATTGAATCATAATAAGTTTGAAACCAAGTTATATAAGTATGACGAGAATATTATTATTATCTGTTCATAATAGGTAGGTGGAATTATATCTGCATGCACATATATGAACCACACAGTCTCCAACAACGCACATGTTTTTATTTATTTTTGCTTTATAATAGGCTATTTAAATTTCCAAATAGTTGACACTGCTTAAAAAAATAATAACATACCTAAGCAAAATGATTTTACCTCATAATTATTTTTATAAATTATAATTAGTTATCAAAAATGCTAATCATAGATAAATATGGATCGATAAACATATTGTAAATGATTAGAATACAACATTGTGTATCTAAATTTTTTTTTTTCTTCATAACCTTATTAAAATATTTCTAAATAAAATATTATTACATATTTTTTTGGTTATCATAATAATAATAAAAAGGTTTAACCCAAATTATTATTAACTCCAAATATCAGTTTTAATTTTGTAAAAATCACGTTGAACTCACATTAGCTTTATAACAGTACCAGCAGCACCATCTCTTGAATAAATACTGAAACTTCAGTTGGTTTAAATTTTAAAGCGTCAAATTTAAATCGTCAAAAAACAACTGAACAAAGCAAAATAAATATAAATTAAGCAAGTTAAAATAAACTATGTTGGTATAAATGACTATCAACATTTGATTCGGTAGACCATATTTCTCCTCTCAATATATTATGTAAGTTAAATATTAATGTTCCTCATTTGTCACAGATCTACTCAGACCATGGTACAAAGATGGAATTTGTTGATGCGACATCAAACATATTGATAGTATCGTCTAGATGTTCACATTGACATTGGGCATTTGACTTTATTAATATTTAACCTTTTTATTGACACAGTATTTATGAATATATTATTAGGTTCATTATATTATTTTATTTATACATCCCACTGTTTATATACCACTTTTCACTGACGACGCTAACTTTACTAGCTAAAAGATCAAAATTCTAAAGATAATTTGTCGATTGATACTTCATCTAATAATATATCTCCTAGCCCCCCCCCCCCCCTAGTTGCGCCAATGGTCAAACGAATGGTTGAATTAAGTATTATATGACTAATAATATTATATAATACTCTCACACCTTGTTCGAGTCTGTAGGGCACCAATGGCAAAACCATGTATTTAATTCGCACTCGAAATACTACAATGAGTGTATTGAATTGCATACCAATATATTGGTATTATACGACTATCATTATATTATGAGGAAACAGATGCAGTTTAAGGTTAACTTAATACAATTTCACTACATTCATATTCGTGCGCAACAACTACTATACAGCTCAACTGATTTTTCTGTGCTGTCTGTGTGCGTCCCATACACAGAAGTGTTCGCAATAATTACGATGATGCATGTGTGAATTTAAATTAGTAATTTCGACATACCGTTTATCTTAAAACAGGCCATCGACTCAATTTTTTATGGCCCGCGGATAGCAGAATTATGTATAGTACTATCTATATATATAAAAATGAATGTATGTCTGCCTGCCTGTGTGTCTGTGTGTATGTGTGTCCATATTAGTTATTACCATGGCAACCATTTATATATTATTTTGAGATTTCCGATGGAATTTTTCGTATATAAATGGTTGCCATGGTAATATGTACAACATATTATTCATACATAGAGTTGGCATTCTTAATGGCATCGAAGTGCACGGGATCAGCTATTTTTATATATATGGATAGATTAGACCTCTGGACAGAATATAGGCTAATTTAAAAAGGGAGAGGACCAACCCTGGGAGGTGCTCAAACAGGGATTTTGAGATTACCGATAGAAATTTTTGTTTATAAATGGTTGTCATGGGTTTTAAAGCTATAATAATAATTATTGGTTGCCATTGGTTTAAGATAATATATTGATATAGAGTTGACATTTGTAATGGGCAACGAAGTGCACGGGATCAGCTAGTGAGTTATAAAAATAAATTAATAAAACAAAAACAATACAATTTTCGTTTCGTGTCACAACTTAGTTAGGGAGAGGTATAGATTATGTTTCTTTTCTGTCTCATCGTCTGATAAACTGTGATTGAATAAATAGTGTATAGCATTGTAATAGTTATGAATAAAATTAAAAATGTGTATAAAATGTTTTTTTTTTCTCACGCCTGCGCCGTAAGTTTGGTTTTTGATAGAGGTTGAAGCGTTGGAAAATGTCTTTTTTCCGTCCAGCGGTCGGAAATTGGAAATCCCAAAAAGTGCCGGGCGGTAATGTGGAAATCCCCAAACGTGCTGGGCGCACAAATCACTCGCGTATCCCCTGCACAACTAGACACTGAAATCTATACCGCGTTCCTTACAAAACATACATTTTTGGTTAGAACTTATATTCATATTATAACCTCCATGCGTGATGCTTAAAATAAATAAAACCAAATCGTTTCTTTCATGAAATATTGTAGTCGTAGAATTATAGTCTATAGTTGTTGCATAGATCCCTGCATTACCTTTGCCGTGAATGCAAAAAGTAGTATGTGTGGCTCGTGCGAGAAGGCAATTTCAGTCTTGGGCGAATGCAGCCTTCACTTGCTTGCCCGCGACTGAAATAGATCACTTTCCGCCCTTATTGCAACACAATATACTATCAATATGGTTTTCTGGTCGGACACTGCATCGATGACTATAACATCCACATAGGTGATAGGTTCTGCCGGTGTTCTGTGGTTCGTTACCGTTGGCCACCAGCTATTGATACTATATACGACGATTTAAGGAGTTCCAGATAAAATAATTTATTCAAAAAATAATAACGAAATTAAACCAGTAAAAAGGTGCATTTAAAATAAACAAACTAACCCAAAAGCAAAAATTGTTTTTACTACTATTTAATTTAAACATACTGGAAAACAAATCATTAAAACCGTTACAATATAATATAGGTAATACATTATACATTAAAAATTGTTTTTACTACTATTTAATTTAAACATACTAGAAAACAAATCATTAAAACCGTTACAATATAATATAGGTAATACATTATTTTCTTTGAAGATTATTCTTATATCTCAGTTTTCTCATTTTTTGTCTGTTTTCCCAGCTCTTTATTTTATTATTAACTGCCGTCTTGAAACGATGGATCCTTGACTTTTTTTTTCTCAACTTTCGATATTTGGTTACTAGTTGTCTTATAGTATCTTGTAAATATTGTGGCGTAATAGCTTTTAATGGTTTTTTAGATAATTTCCAGGCAAGTCTAATAATAACTTTAAAAGGAATTTTTGCAAGACTCCAAACAAACTTAGTAGGCACTTTTATACATTTCCAGGCGATTTTTCCACCTACCATAATTGGGATTTTGATCAACTTAAGACCTATATCTATAGCCAAGTTAGCTCCACCTTCAATCATACGTGCTATTAACGCATCCGTTTCATTCTCCTTAAAAAAAAAATAAATTACTTGTATGAGTTTCCCAAGTGCAATGCATACTTAGTACTATTATAATAATACGAATTACCATGAGAACCTAGATTCAAAATCGTAAACAACTATAGTACTTTGTATAATAACATGCACAATACAATACATTTAAAAAAATAAACAAAGCCGTAAATTAAGCAGTATTTAATCAATTAAATTAGTAAAAACGTTGTACACGTATCTCATATTACCACGATGAATAACTTAAAATTTTAATTTGGTTATGATTGTGATTGATATTAATATAAAACATAATATACAATTGTATGATCACAAGCACAACAATACGGATTCACACGTGTTCTTTTGTATTTTCCATTTTATTATACTAACGTAATCCAGTTTAATATAATTATTTATATACATTATTTTTTTAATTATATTTATATGGAAACTCTATTGAACAATATTGATTTAGAATTATAGTTCACTTCACTTCACTTATGTATAAATATACAATTATAGTTATAAAAAAAAAAGTACGATTATCAACTTACTTGTGTTAAATAAAAAACTACTGCTGACAATGCAAATATCCGGATTAGTTTCATTTTAAATGTGTTTAAAAAATCATAAAATCCGATTCAACTATAATAAATGTATAATATATGTTTTACTTCAAGTATATCTAAAACGACGATCACCTGTTACGAACATTGGGCATAATTTATTACAAATGTCATACATTTTTCCTAATAACATTTATTATAACAATAACAAGTAGGTAGGTAATTAAACAAACATAGTGTACTGAACAATTATGCGACAGTGCAAACTCGTACGGTATTTGGAATGCTTTATAAATACCTCAATCAACAATATAAAGAGAACATATGCATGTCATATGTCATATACATATATATATAGTGATAACAGTTTATGATATAATACTCTCTAATACTTTTTTTTTATTTTTAGTGCTACGAGTGACTTTAATGTATACATTTATTTCTACAGTATAGTTCTTTTTTCACTTTATGCATTAAGAGTTACTGCCATTTCTGTTTTTTTTAAGTGTTAAGCTTTTAATGACGAAATCATTACACATCAATTAGTGAGTACATTTTGTTTTGTTTACCACAATATCGTAATTACTATCTCTAGAGTCATCACAAATTACTCTAACAGCTGTTTTATTCCGGAGACTTAAACGCTAAGCCATAAAGTTTAATACTTCAGTAATATTGCCAATATTATTACATAATATACACTGTCCCTTAATATTTAGTATTCATTTGCTAAATATTTATCTACGTTTTACGCCGTATTCACTCATTTCACAAACATGGAAGAAAAACTTGATACTCTAATTAAATCTGTAAATGATTTAAAAACTTCAAATAATAAATTAGTGTCATCATTCTCTATCTGAAAAAGTAGCAACTATTACTAATAAAGTTAATGATCATTCCGTACAATTAAACACTTTATCTTCTAAACTAGCCTCTTTAACAACTAAAGTGGAAACTATTGAAGCTAAAATTAAATCGTCAAACACAAAGTCATCAATCTTAATTAACGACAATTTAATAACTGAGATGATCGACAGACAATCACGGCGGAATAATGTGTTACTCTTTAATTTACCAGAAGCTCTTAATGACCCAACAAACGCCAGCTCGGATTCCACTACAATTCAAAATATACTTGATTTTCTTGATTTAAAAACCAAACCAAATTCTGTCACTCGTCTGGGCAAACCTTCTTCTTCTAATACTACCAAACCTCGACCAGTAAAATTACGTTTTTCGGATCAAAAAGATATTTTTGAATTATTCTCATTTCAAAATAAATTAAAATCAAACTCTACATGTAAAGACCTTGTGGGTTGTATCTATTTTCCGCCAAATTCTCCATCTTCTTTGTATAATGAATATTTTTCTAGTTTAGATAACCTAATTTCTTCTCGCCCAAATGATGATCTTCTACTCTTTGGAGATTTTAATTTGCCAAATTTAAATAAAGCATCATTAAATGCTAACTTAAACCTATCCTCTCCTGAAGCTATTTTTTTGGAATACCTAGCATTTCTTAATCTTTTTCAAATTAATACAATTTTCAATAGTTACGGTTCAATACTGGATCTAATATTATCCAATTCTAATTCTCATTCTATATCTTTAAATAAGGATGCTATAGTTCCTGTAGATAATTATCACTAGGGCGCGGATTTTTATGTAAATACATATTTTTATTGAATGCAGATATCTTTGTCCTGATTAAAAATAAGCACGTTTCATAACACCCTGAATAAAATGACAATTTTTTATGTTACATATTTTCACATATTTGGTTGTAAATACATATTTCTAAATATTTTATTAATAAGTACATATTTTGCAAATATTTCATATTTTATAAATCTAGGTACTTATTAAATTTCCAGAAATGTTAAAATTAACCATCTTTCGACTTTATCGACGTCGTAAATATTGATTACGACTTTTGATGTACTTATTAAATTTCCAGAAATGTTAAAAATAACCATTTATCGACGTCTATCGACTTTATCGACGTCGTGCGCCGTAAATTTGATGTCACCATATCGGTTAGTGTTAATATTCAGTATGCTGTTGTGCTGTTGTGTGTGTTTATTTATTCGTTCCACATTCGTACGTGATTTTTTACGTTGTAAGTGAGTTTATATTCGTTTAATTGTGCCTGTGCGTGTATAACACTGATAAAAAATATGCCCAAAATTCCTTCAACAAAAAAAGCAAAAGTAGCTCAATACCTTTTAGAATTCCCTAATGAAACTTTTAAGAGTGATGGGCACGTGTTACTTTGTGTAGCTTGTGGACAATCTGTATCTTGTTTGCAACGTTCTTTAATAACTCAGCATATAAACACCTCAAAGCATAAAGAAAATAAAGCGAGGAAAATTAAATTCAATCAGAATTTCATCACCTCTTCATCTTCGAATAGTAAGTCAACTTTTGATACCGATTTATGTAGAATATTAATCAAGGCTGACATCCCACTTACTAAATTAAAAAATCCAACTTTTAAAATGTTCTTGGAAAAGTACATTGGGCAAGCTGTTCCCGAAGGAAGCACTCTTCGAAAAAATGACGTTGAAGTTATTTATAATGAAACGCTTTCTAAAATTCGAGATATCATTGGCAATGGTCCTATCTGGGTCTCAGTTACGAAACTACAGATGTAGATGGTCGCTATATCGCCAATTGTATAGTAGGAAAATTAAATTCCGAACCTTCCAAACCAATATTGTTTTAAGCTGTGGTGAACTAACTAAGTGCAATCATCAAACAATCGCAAGGTTTTTTAATGATGCGATGAGCTTATTATGGCCACAAGGCATACATCACGAAAATGTTTTGTTGTTCTTATCGGATGGTGCACCATATATGGTAAAAGCTGGAAAGGTTCTAACTACGTTTTATCCGAAAATGTTGCATTTAACATGTTTAGCGCATGGATTTCATCGTGTAGCTGAAACAGTTAGAGCACAGTTTCCACTTGTTGATTCATTAATTGCTACCATAAAAAAAGTATTCCTTAAAGCTCCTAGTAGAGTACCAAAATTGAAGGAGTTATATCCTAATTTATGCCATCCTCCTGAGCCAATCATTACTCGGTGGGGAACGTGTTTAGCAGCAGTTAAATACTATTCAAACAATTTTGAAAAAATTAAAGACGTCATTTCAAATCTTGATTTGGATAATGCAATTTCTATTGCAAAAGCAAAAGATATTATGCAAAATAACGAGCTAAAAAATAATTTAGCATATTTTTTAGCAAATTTTTGTTTTTTGGTTGAAGTCATAAAAAAATTAGAAACATCGAATCTCACATTAGTTGAAAGCCTAGAAATAGTGGAAAATGCAGTAAATACACTTAGTGAAGTCCAAGGAGAATCTGGAGTAACAATAAAAAATAAATTAAATGACGTACTACCTAAAAATTTTGGTTTACAAAACATAAAAACTATTAGAAATATTCTTCTAAATACAAATGAAAACAATGGATCAATGGATATTGAATTTGCACCATCTGATATATCAAATATGAAATATGCCCCATTAACCTCAGTTGACGTGGAACGCTCTTTCAGCAGATACAAATCAATTTTAAGACCTAACCGCCGCACATTTAAATTTGAAAATCTCCAAATGTACATTGTTTCAAACTGTTTCGAAGACGACTGCAATGAAGATGAATAAATTAAAGTACAAAAAAAAATATGTTATGTAACAGAATTCTATATCTTTATTACTTTTTTTAGATGATTAAAAATTAATTAAAAATACACATTTTTCGTTGTTAAATATTTCATGATTTTTAATACATATTTTGGCAAAAATAACAACATAAATATTTACATATTTTGACTTTTTTATTACATAAAAATCCGCGCTCTAATGATGAATAATGATCATAAAATATGTACCTAGGTAGATATTGTAACAGTTTGTGTTCTTATCAGATAATTGTTTTATTATATTTATTTTTGTCCACATTTACATATTTATTATAAATAATTTTAATAATATCAAAAAGTTCCTACAGATAATTAACAAGGTTATGTTGAGCCTATCCTCTCGATTTCTGAAAGTAAAATAATTTAACTTTACTAAAACTGGATAGGCTAGAATAATAGACAATATTTTTTAAACTAAATTTAAAGCATCATATATATAAGAATGTATTTTTATTTTTTAACTATAAAATGTATATAATATTATTGAGATCTTTGTATCATATATATTTATTTCATATGAATTAGATCTAATAAATTAAAAATATTTTTAAAAAAATAACGTAAAGTTTAGGGATTATTATTATTAAGAAAGTTCAATACACTTTATTTATCAACAATTTGTATAAGTTCCGTAAAATATTGAATAGGCTATGTACTTTCATATTATACAAAAATACAATATAATATTATATTAACTGAATAAAGCCTTTGTTTTTTACGGCATGCGAGAAGGTATGTCGAAAACTAGGAATTTTGAAATCAAAGAACGAAAACAAATAAAATGGCAAGTGAAAATGATTTTACATAATTAAACGAAACAAGTATTTCAAACCTTATACGAATACATTAAAACCAATTAGAGATAGACAGGATGCATAACATATTACTGTACTTGGTAAAATTTACGTTTACTCGTTCGGGTGCATTGCAACAACGAATTATTTTAAATATTACTAGGTCTTTTAAATGCTAAACATTTTGGTTAAAAATTAATTCCATTAATGTTACCATTTATTTTAATTTTTTTTTCATATATTATATGCATCAGAAACTACTCGAAGATTCAAAAATCAACCTGTTTAAAAAACTATCAATTTTCAAATTTGATTCATATTTATATAATAGAATGGCCAATTTATCGATTGCTATAATATTTTGTGTTTTCTAAAAAAGCTAATACAAAACTGAAATTATCAATATAATTGCCTGATCAATTTATCATAGTAATAAAGATTGTGAATTCACTCAGTAACAATTAACAATTAATGATCATGTTCTTGATTCACTATCAACTATAAACCCAACAAAGTAACAAAGATTGTGAATTCTCTAGATTATTTTAAAAGTTTCGTTACGTTTGATCAGGGATGGCAAGTAGGATTTGTTCAACGTGCCAATTTTTGACACAATTAGAAATAAAATTTCAGCCAAGCCACTAATTATTTTTGTTAAAAGAATAGAAATAAAAAAAAGTTGGTAAGTGGATGTCACTCTGCTGTACTGCAGTAGGTTACAAGTGGTTTAGTGTAATGGATAGTGTTAAATTTGAATTCAATGATATGATATCATTGTATAAGAAAAACGATTCTGAGCGAAAACGGTCAGCCTATGATATAACCAAGTATATTTGATGATATTATTGTGAATAAAGTAATTTATATATTATAATCTATTTACGTGGAACCTTGTTTTAAATTTTCAATCCTTAGCTATAAAAGTTGAACATTTTATAAATTTTTAACTACAAAATAATTATTAAATTTTAAATTAGATAAATTTTGTCAAAATTCAAACTTTAAACGCTTAGGTATAAAAAAAAAATTGTGCCTATGTATTTTTAATATTTTTCAACTGCTATTTTAACAATATATCAGGAGCTTTGCATTAAATTTTCACTCTTTTTTACCCAACAAATAAAACTTTATTGATATTTTAGAAAAAAAAACTAAAAAAATTTAAAACTGACAATGTCCGAAAACAGCCCAAAAAGAGTATGGTGCATAGGAAATTAAAATATCAACATTCAGTAAAATTTTCATGTCTCTACAGTTATTCGTTTTTGAATAACAATAAAATAACAAAACCGCTAACTGCGAAATCCAGTGAATATCCAATATAAAATTTAATTTGATTTGCTTGTAAACGTTTTTTTTTTTCATAAAGATACACAAACTTATGAGGAAACTTGTATTAAATTTTCAAATCTTAGATTTAAAAAGAAAATTTTTATGAATTCTCAACTCAAAATAATTTGCTAGTTTTCGTGATTTTTCCGTATTTTGTCAAGATTTGAACTTCAAATGCTTATAAATAAAAAATGTGACTAAGGATTTTTAATATTTTTCAAATGTCATTGTAACAATATAATAGGAGCCTTTTATTAAATTGTCAAGCTTTTTTACCCAACAAATAACGTTTTATTGACATTCATAGAAAAAAAGACTAATACAATTGGAAACAGAAAATGTTCCTAAACAGTTCAAAACAAATCAAAATATTTTGAAAATGTTATTGTGTATAGAAAATGCAAAGATAAACAACCAGTTTAAATTGCATCTATATACATTCTTTTCTTTTAGAGTTACACCAAAAACCAAAATCGATTTTGTGGAAAACCGATTTTGCGTAAAAATTACCGTTTTTCCTTAATTTTTATGTTGTTCTTCCCGGCGCTTTTGAAAACTATAAGGAATTTAAAATTTTGACTTCTCCAATGCACCAACAATATTCACTTTCCCATTGGACAAGATACTGAAGTTGAAAATCGAAACATTATTTCGACTACTTATCATGTACACAGACACAAAAATAAAAACAAAAACAAATTAAAAAAACACACATCATTGTAAAATCAATACATTCATCGTTCCACTCAGAATCTAAAATTAATGATGATAATGTAGAAAAAAAGTTATAAAAATATTTTACTTCATAGTGCTTGACATTTTTTTTTATCTGGTTAATTGTATTAGTTTGTTTTGCAGTTTAATTTAAATTGTTAAAATATTGGAATTTAAAATTAAATTAGTTTTAATAAAAAAAAAAGATTCAAATAATACATATTAAAGTAAACCAAAACATAACGATTCAATTGTACATAACATTAAATAATTAAAAATCCCACTGAAAATTGAATAATTACAGACTTAAAAAACATGACGTGATTCAAATATCTGAAGAGATTAGTTTAATTAATCGGTACATCCGAATTGCATGCCAAAAAAATAAATATAAATCGGGTCGTCCGAATTGCATGCCGTCTCTTGGAGGGGTCTGTCCGAATTGCATGCCATCTCTTAGAGGGGTATATCCGAATAAATAACTTACTTTTCAACTGGAGGATCGTGATTTTGTTACATTACAATAAAACATATAAATATTGTAGAAGGTGACACTGTGAATAAGAATCATAAAATAAAACTCTTTACAAAAATTTAGTTTTGTTTATTTTGTTGTCGGCAATGACATGTATGCCAACTTTTCTACATATAAAAGTCTATTAATTTCATTATTTTGAAATTCCGGCATCACTAAACTTATACTTTTTTCTTTTTCTAATATTTCCCGGCGTCTATTACTTAAATTTGAACTACGCAATTTTACATATATATCACATTGTACTTGCTTTAAGACATCAACTAATTGAAAAATATTAGGACTTGGGGAGTAAAACATGCTATTCAGCTTGGAATGGAATGATAGTAAATAAACGTGTGGTGTACGGCACGCAATTCGGACAAACCCCTACAAGAGACGGCATGCAATTTGGACATTTTTTTTTTTTGGCATGCAATTCGGATGCAGCCTAATTAATTGTTCGCATAACTGAAGGTGATACAATAAAATATTATGTGCAATATGAAGAATTTTTTAACATTATAAACGAGGTGCATTTATCGATTGGTCATGGTGGTAGGAATATAATGGAGTATGCAATTAATATAAATGTAGAGGCTCTTCTTCCTTTTTCCCACAATAAAATTATTAATTAAATAAACATCAAAGTAATAATTGGTTTAATGTTTATTCAAAAAGTAATAACAACATAATTCATAGATAAACTGTAACGTATAGATGGAATTTCTACATTTACAACATTCACCACGTTTACATCAATCACCGTAACATAATATAATATAATAAATTAGAAAACTCAACGTGATAATATATTATACGATTTAACAAGATAAAATATAAATAATCCGGTGTTTCCGAATTGCGGACAAAGTGACAAAAACCACGTGAGTTGCGGACGAAATCTAAAAAGGTAACATACGAATTGCGGACACAAATATAAGATAAGAAATTTCCTATTATTATTTTTGATATAGCGATCGTGGACGTTGGGAAATTACTGTTTGATATACAGGCTGTTTCAAAAACATTTTTACCACAAGATCTATAAAAACTATGACGATAAATAATGACGATAATCTATAAATATTTTATAAACAATTTCTTCCACAAAATTAAAACAATAAATAATTCAACAACATTTTAAAAATAACGATTGCTCTTTTGCAAGACACAAATATTTTTAACCTCACCTACCAATTTTTTTGGTAGCTTGTCCTAAGTCCTGAAAAAGTGGTGAAGGGAAATATTTGTGTCCACAACTAACGTGGTTTTTATTAAAAAAAAGCTCTGTACGCAATTAGTATTATGACAACGAAACTCGTGTCCGCAATTGTTATGTTATAATTCCTGACCTAAATAATTCGTCCGCAACTAGTATGTGTCCAAATAATCGGACACAATATTAAAAAGGTAATAAGGTAAATAGGTAGGTAATAAAGAATATATTATATTTCATAGTTTATTTATTTTATAATTTATCCATTTTAATTATTACGCTAATATTAATTAGGGGTGTCAAGAGCAGTATTATACCACCTTTTTTTTATAAAATTTGGAAGTTTGTTCCAACTTTTCATCTTCATTTTGAAATTTAATCCTCCCAGTGTACGACATCTCATTTGATCAATTTCCCAACGAGAACATTTTATGCCATGATGGATGTGTTTCTGTACCCACTTCATGAATCTTTTCAAGTTTGACGGAAGATTTCTTATGGCATTCGCAAAGCGTTTTCCTTTAGTAAAATATTTTGAATCTTGAACTCTAATTAAGAATCCTTTTTTTGAGCTATTTCCTTTGTTTTGAACCTTGAAAATTGTTCATTGCATATTAGCAAATTCCATAAATTGTTAATAATATTAATAATAGTAAAATAGTATTTAGTAATTGTTCATCGGTAACAGTGACACTAAAACATTGTGGATATAATTTTATAGACATCGTTTATTTGTAAAAGAGAGTAATTCAAACAAATATAAATCTAATAAAGGGTTTTTAAAGTTAATACTTAGGTATATTTTAATTCAGATATTAAGTTTATAAAATATTAATCGTGTTCATCAACCCGATATCGTCATGATTCATACAAATATATTAAAAATGTAATTTTGGAAAAAATGATCCTAACTTTGATTATAAGAATAAAAAAATGGAAGTCACTCTGCTATACAATCGGTTATAATTGAGTCACTGTAACCGATGGTGTTAAATCTAGATAAATCTATCCATCTATATTCGGTTATTTTTTTTTAGAGTAAAACTAGAAAATGGGCATACAACTGCGCCCGAATTATTATCTATGTCAAAAATATATAATGTAAGCTGCGCACAAATTTTCATCTATAATATCACAGAAATTATTATTGTCCAAAAAAAACAAAATCAGAATACCGACATGGCAACACGTTATCAAATTACTATTTCAGTAATACGACAATTGATAGTTATAACTGTATCCGGCACAGGTCTACTAGTACCTATCGTACAACTCATTCAAATATTTTTATGTTTATAGAAAAGTTAAAATAAATTCAAATAGAAACATATAAAATTAAATAGTATAAATCAACCCTTTACATATCGAAATATTCTAAAACAAAAAAAAATCGTGAAAAGTTACAAAGTTTAATTAATAAATATAATAGTGGTGAAATGTCAACATGTTGTTATTTGTCCTAATATTGTACTTTTTCAAATTATATTTTTTTAAATTATTAATTTTATTCTATTAATTATTCATACTATATGGTTGTAACGAATTAAGTATATAGTACCAAGTATAATGTATTGCAGATTTTAAGATATGTCATTTTGTAATTTTGTTTGATTTTACAAAAATATATTTATTTACCTATTGATTTTTAAAATTTTACCCGGGCGCAGTTAACATATCACCTTTTTACACTTGATAAGAACTTGGGCTCAGTTTACATATTGTGTGATTTTATGTTAACCCATTCGTTGGGCGCAGTTTACAATCAAGAAAATAAATGATGTTGAAGAAAATTGAACCATTTTTACTGTCCTAGGAAGGTGATGACAGATATAAAAAAAATTAAAGGAAAAAAACACTCATCATTGTAAAATCAATACATTCATCGCTCCGTTCAGAATCTAACATTTAGATCCGTGGGAAATGTAATGAACAATATCTTACAAGTGTCCAACAATAATGTTAAGATATAAAATAGGTATGACAAGTATCTATTTAAAATTAAAACGTGATTATTGAATATATTATCATTTACAAAACAATATTACGTAATATATTATAATTTTCTTAATTTATATTTTGTGACCATCGGCAAATTTTAAATATAAAACTAGCTATTTCACGAGAACTTACTTGACACACATTTAATGATAATATCATTATCATTATTAAACAAATCCACGTGACAGTCATTTTAGGTTTACTTAAGAGTTATGAGCTACGCACTTAGTTATCAACATTCATAAAATATCAAATAGATGTAAACAGTTTAGTAACGTACTAACTTACTTACCTACTGTTTTAGTATTTTAATATCAGGTTATTTAATTAATGTTATATTATAATATTATACAATGGTATTTAGTTATTTTATTTAGATACATACTATACGTGCAAGTGTGAAACATTTGAGTTTGATAAATGGGTACCATTATAAAACATAATAACAACAGTTTATCCATATATAGGTATCAATCATTAGAACTAACATAACTATAGGTACATATTTAAAGCATTTTAAGAGTTACGTTATAATGATCGTTTCAATAGGAGCTGTATTTATTTGTATTGTCTATGTAAGGTCTGTGCATATTATTTAGGTATTATATTATTATTGTTATAATATTAAATGTTATGGGTTACGTTTTTTTTTAACACAATAACAAACTGTTAAGTGCTTATAACTGTGCCATAAATTGTTCAATATTTAAATATTAAATATTTTTTTAATCCCCTCCGACCCATGACGACAAGGTAAATAGGTAAGCCTCTGCAATACAATTCAATCATCTCCCACTTCATCTTACGATCTCAATTTTAATCGAAGGATGAAAAAAACATTTTTAACCATGCATATTATTACTAGTTTTATTAACCGGCGTTGCCCGGAGACAAGTGAAACCGAGAAGGGTGATCCACCTACGGTGGATAGTAATTAATAACTAATAAGTAACTTTTTTTGTCGCGAAAACCAGTGGCTATATGCCTGCGATGATGTAAATTATAAAACTTCCGAACAAAGAAAAAATAAACAAATATGTGGTTATGGTGTTAATCTATATATATATATATATAATCCAAATACCACTCACTCACTTATCGGTACATCTCAAAAACTACAAAACGTTCGAACCTGACATTTGGAATAATGGTTCCTCTATGCTCTAGATGTACAATAAAAAAGGATGTTTCGATATTCGCATTTTAAAGAGGTGACCAAACAGGGTTCTTGAGATTCACGGTGGAAATTTTAACTTTTTTGTTTGTTTATAAAATTGTTACCACTGGTTGCTGATTTTAATAGTATAGGTAATAGTAGAAATTAGTATTTATTTTTTTTGTAAAGGTACAAGCATGCATCAAATTGACGCGCTTATGGCCTAAAATAAAGAAACTATATCTTAAAACCAAATGTATGTGTGTAGCTGTATACTATACTCAAAAAATTGAGTTTGACGAAAATCTCAAAGATTGTTTTTAGTTATGTCAAAATAGTTTAGTCGTTTAGAGGGCAAGTAGTTCGAACTACGTTAAAAAATATACCAAGTACTAAATCCCACCAGTGACTTGCGGTTGCCCATCTAGGTCAAATTAATCGGTAAGGCACGATTGAGCATAAAATGATTGAGCAATAATATACCTTTTTAGCAACACGATTGAGCATAGAATATTTTATGCGATGTTGCCACATTCACGTGGCCGAAATTTTGTAATTTATTATTTTCACGTAGGTACACACCAATTATTATCATACCAAGTTAAACTCGTGGACACGAGCCATAAGCTGAGCCCAGCTTTATCGACAATTGTATCGATTAATAAATTAGTTCTGGAGCAATAAAGTTTTGACATTTTAAACATTTAAAATTGGGAGAAAATATAAGATAATAAATTAAGATACAATTTCAAAATTATTTAATCAAATTTATATTCTCAAAAAAGTATCAACATTAAGGTTGACAAACGAAAATTTCCCGCCAAATTAATTTTTGAATAATTTTAATTTTGAACACATTTTTGAATTTATCTTGTATTAAAAAACTAAAAAACCCAACCAACTGTACCAACATTCCCTACAAATTATACGAATGGCGATACCAATATAAAAATAAATTTATGTAGGTAAAATATGAAAAATATCTATTTCCATATTCAAATATTATTGAATAATTCAAAAAAACTTCAAAATCAATATTTAATATTCAATATTTATAAAAGCAACTGCCTTTTAGAAAACCAAAAAAAAATTTTGAATACATTTAACTGTAGGAATACACATTACAAAGTACAAACTAAAATGCCCAGAATATTAAACAGAAAAAACTATTTAAAATATTTATTTCATAAAACAAGGATTATTCAAGAGGTACCAGATTTTCAATGTTTAAAAATGTTGGCTAGAGGTTGAAACATAAAAAAAATTGAAGGAGGGTGTTGGCGCCCGCAGGCAAAAACATTTTAGAAAACCAAAAAAAAATGTTGAAAAAATTTAACTGTAGGACTACACATTACAAAGTACAAACTAAAATAACCAGAATCTTAAACAAAAAAAATCAGATAATATATTTAGTTCATTAAAGATAAGGATTATTCAAGGGTAACCGATTATCAATGTTTAAACAATTTGGCTAGAGGTTAAATCATAAAAAAAAATTGAAGGAGGGTGTTGGCGCCCGCAGGCAAATGCATTTTAGGAAACCAAAAAAAAATGTTGAAAAAATTTAACTGTAGGAATACACATTACAAAGTACAAACTAAAATGGCCAGAATCTTAAACAGAAAAAACTATTCAAAATATTTAGTTCATTTAAGAATGATTATTCATAGGGCACCAAGTTATCAATTTTCAAGTCAATACATAATATTCAACTAGAGTTACATTACTAAAAAAAAAAATTGAAGGAGGGTGTTGGCGCCTGCAGGCAAATGCATTTTAAAAAACAAAAAAAAAAATTTGGAAAAAATTTTACAGAAGAAAAATACATTTCAAAGTTCAAACTAAAATGCACAGAATATTAAACAGAAAAAACCAAGGATTATTCAAAGGATACTAGATTGTCAATATTTAAAAAATTTTGCTAGAGTTAAAATCATAAAAAAAAATTTGAAGCAGGGTATTTGTGCCCGCAGGCAAATGCATTTTAGAAAACAAAATAATAAATTTGGAAAAAATTTACCATAGGAATACACATTACAAATTTCAAACGAAAATGCCCAGATATTAAACAGAGAAAACTATTTAAAATATTTAGTTCATTAAACAAGGATTATTCAAGAGGTACCAGATTGTCAATGTTTAAAATATTTGGAAAGAGGTTAAATCCTAAAAAAAAAATTGAAGGAGGGTGTTGGCTCCCGCAGGCAAATGCATTTTAGGAAACCAAAAAAAATTTTTGAAAAAATTTAACAGTAGGAATACACATTACAATGTACTAACTAAAATGGCCAGAATCTTAAACAGAAAAAAACTATTCAAAATATTTAATTCATTAAAGATAAGGATTATTCAATGGTACTAGATAGTCAATGTTAAAAAATTTGGATAGAGGTTAAATCATAAAAAAAAATTGAAGGAGGGTGTTGGCGCCCACAGGCAAATGCATTTTAGAAAACAAAATAATAAATTTGGAAAAAATTTACCGTAGGAATACACATTACAAATTTCAAACGAAAATGCCCAGAATATTAAACAGAGAAAACTATTTAAAATATTTAGTTCATAAAACAAGGATTATTCAAGAGGTACCAGATTGTCAATATTTAAAATATATAAAAAGAGGTTAAATCCTAAAAAAAAAATTGAAGGAGGGTGTTGGCGCCCGCAGGCAAAAGCATTTTAGGAAACCAAAAAAAAATGTTGAAAAAATCTAACTGTAGGAATACACATTACAAAGTACTAACTAAAATGGCCAGAATCTTAAACAGAAAAAAACTATTCAAAATATTTAGTTCATTAAAGAATGATTATTCATAGGGTAACCGATTGTCAATGATTAAAAAATTTGGCTAGAGGTAAAATCATAAAAAAAAATTGAAGGAGGTTGTTGGCCCCCGAAGCAAATGTATTTTAGAAAACCAAAAAAAAATGTTGAAAAAATTTAACTGTAGGAATACACATTACAAAGTACTAACTAAAATGGCCAGAATCTTAAACAGAAAAAAACTATTCAAAATATTTAGTTCATTAAAGAATGATTATTCATAGGGCACCAAGTTATCAATTTTCAAGTCAATACAAAATATTCAACTAGAGTTACATTACTAAAAAAAAAAATTGAAGGAGGGGTTGGCGCCCGCAGGCAAAAGCATTTTAGGAAACCAAAAAAAAATTTTGAAAAAATTTAACTGTAGGAATACACATTACAAAGTACTAACTAAAATGGCCAGAATCTTAAACAGAAAAAAACTATTCAAAATATTTAGTTCATTAAAGAATGATTATTCATAGGGCACCAAGTTATCAATTTTCAAGTCAATACAAAATATTCAACTAGAGTTACATTACTAAAAAAAAAAATTGAAGGAGGGTGTTGGCGCCTGCAGGCAAATGCATTTTAAAAAACAAAAAAAAAAATTTGGAAAAAATTTTACAGAAGAAAAATACATTTCAAAGTTCAAACTAAAATGCCCAGAATATTAAACAGAAAAAACTATTTAAAATATTTATTTCATAAAACAAGGATTATTCAAGAGGTACCAGATTTTCAATGTTTAAAAATTTTGTCTAGAGGTTGAATCATAAAAAAAAATTGAAGGAGGGTGTTGGCGCCCACAGGCAAAAGCATTTTAGGAAACCAAAAAAAAATTTTGAAAAAATTTAACTGTAGGACTACACATTACAAAGTACAAACTAAAATAACCAGAATCTTAAACAAAAAAAATCAGATAATATATTTAGTTCATTAAAGATAAGGATTATTCAAGGGTAACCGATTGTCAATGTTTAAAAAATTTGGCTAGAGGTAAAATCATAAAAAAAAATTGAAGGAGGGTGTTGGCCCCCGAAGGCAAATGTATTTTAGAAAACCAAAAAAAAATGTTGAAAAAATTTAACTGTAGGAATACACATTTTACAAAGTACAAACTAAAATGGCCAGAATCTTAAACAGAAAAAACTATTCAAAATATTTAGTTCATTAAAGAATGATTAGGGCACCAAGTTATCAATTTTCAAGTCAATACAAAATATTCAACTAGAGTTACATTACTAAAAAAAAAAAATTGAAGGAGGGTGTTGGCGCCGGCAGGCAAATGCATTTTAAAAAACAAAAAAAAAAATTTGGAAAAAATTTTACAGAAGAAAAATACATTTCAAAGTTCAAACTAAAATGCACAGAATATTAAACAGAAAAAACCAAGGATTATTCAAAGGATACTAGATTGTCAAAGTTTAAAAAATTTTGCTAGAGTTAAAATCATAAAAAAAAAATTTGAAGCAGGGTATTTGTGCCCGCAGGCAAATGCATTTTAGAAAACAAAATAATAAATTTGGAAAAAATTTACCGTAGGAATACACATTACAAATTTCAAACGAAAATGCCCAGAATATTAAACAGAGAAAACTATTTAAAATATTTAGTTCATTAAACAAGGATTATTCAAGAGGTACCAGATTGTCAATGTTTAAAATATATGGAAAGAGGTTAAATCCTAAAAAAAAAATTGAAGGAGGGTGTTGGCGCCCGCTAAAAAGAGTTTTAGGAAACCAAAAAAAAATGTTGAAAAAATTTAACTGTAGGAATACACATTACAAAGTACTAACTAAAATGGCCAGAATCTTAAACAGAAAAAAACTATTCAAAATATTTAGTTCATTAAAGAATGATTATTCATAGGGCACCAAGTTATCAATTTTCAAGTCAATACAAAATATTCAAATAGAGTTACATTACTAAAAAAAAAAATTGAAGGAGGGGTTGGCGCCCGCAGGCAAAAGCATTTTAGGAAACCAAAAAAAAATTTTGAAAAAATTTAACTGTAGGACTACACATTACAAAGTACAAACTAAAATAACCAGAATCTTAAACAAAAAAAATCAGATAATATATTTAGTTCATTAAAGATAAGGATTATTCAAGGGTAACCGATTGTCAATGTTTAAAAAATTTGGCTAGAGGTAAAATCATAAAAAAAAATTGAAGGAGGGTGTTGGCCCCCGAAGGCAAATGTATTTTAGAAAACCAAAAAAAAATGTTGAAAAAATTTAACTGTAGAAATACACATTACAAAGTACAAACTAAAATGGCCAGAATCTTAAACAGAAAAAACTATTCAAAATATTTAGTTCATTAAAGAATGATTAGGGCACCAAGTTATCAATTTTCAAGTCAATACAAAATATTCAACTAGAGTTACATTACTAAAAAAAAAAATTGAAGGAGGGTGTTGGCGCCTGCAGGCAAATGCATTTTAAAAAACAAAAAAAAAAATTTGGAAAAAATTTGGAAAAAATTTTACAGAAGAAAAATACATTTCAAAGTTCAAACTAAAATGCCCAGAATATTAAACAGAAAAAACTATTTAAAATATTTATTTCATAAAACAAGGATTATTCAAGAGGTACCAGATTTTCAATGTTTAAAAATTTTGTCTAGAGGTTGAATCATAAAAAAAAATTGAAGGAGGGTGTTGGCGCCCGCAGGCAAAAGCATTTTAGGAAACCAAAAAAAAATGTTGAAAAAATCTAACTGTAGGAATACACATTACAAAGTACTAACTAAAATGGCCAGAATCTTAAACAGAAAAAAACTATTCAAAATATTTAGTTCATTAAAGAATGATTATTCATAGGGTAACCGATTGTCAATGATTAAAAAATTTGGCTAGAGGTAAAATCATAAAAAAAAATTGAAGGAGGGTGTTGGCCCCCGAAGGCGAATGTATTTTAGAAAACCAAAAAAAAATGTTGAAAAAATTTAACTGTAGGAATACACATTACAAAGTACAAACTAAAATGTCCAGAATCTTAAACAGAAAAAACTATTCAAAATATTTAGTTCATTAAAGAATGATTAGGGCACCAAGTTATCAATTTTCAAGTCAATACAAAATATTCAACTAAAGTTACATTACTAAAAAAAAAAAATTGAAGGAGGGTGTTGGCGCCTGCAGGCAAATGCATTTTAAAAAACAAAAAAAAAAATTTGGAAAAAATTTTACAGAAGAAAAATACATTTCAAAGTTCAAACTAAAATGCACAGAATATTAAACAGAAAAAACCAAGGATTATTCAAAGGATACTAGATTGTCAATGTTTAAAAAATTTTGCTAGAGTTAAAATCATAAAAAAAAATTTGAAGCAGGGTATTTGTGCCCGCAGGCAAATGCAATTTAGAAAACAAAATAATAAATTTGGAAAAAATTTACCGTAGGAATACACATTACAAATTTCAAACGAAAATGCCCAGAATATTAAACAGAGAAAACTATTTAAAATATTTAGTTCATTAAACAAGGATTATTCAAGAGGTACCAGATTGTCAATGTTTAAAATATATGGAAAGAGGTTAAATCCTAAAAAAAAAATTGAAGGAGGGTGTTGGCGCCCGCTAAAAAGCATTTTAGGAAACCAAAAAAAAATGTTGAAAAAATTTAACTGTAGGAATACACATTACAAAGTACTAACTAAAATGGCCAGAATCTTAAACAGAAAAAAACTATTCAAAATATTTAGTTCATTAAAGAATGATTATTCATAGGGCACCAAGTTATCAATTTTCAAGTCAATACAAAATATTCAACTAGAGTTACATTACTAAAAAAAAAAATTGAAGGAGGGGTTGGCGCCCGCAGGCAAATGCATTTTGGAAAACAAAAAAAAAAATTTGGAAAAAATTTTACAGAAGAAAAATACATTTCAAAGTTCAAACTAAAATGCCCAGAATATTAAACAGAAAAAACTATTTAAAATATTTATTTCATAAAACAAGGATTATTCAAGAGGTACCAGATTTTCAATGTTTAAAAATTTTGTCTAGAGGTTGAATCATAAAAAAAAATTGAAGGAGGGTGTTGGCGCCCGCAGGCAAAAGCATTTTAGGAAACCAAAAAAAAATTTTGAAAAAATTTAACTGTAGGACTACACATTACAAAGTACAAACTAAAATAACCAGAATCTTAAACAAAAAAAATCAGATAATATATTTAGTTCATTAAAGATAAGGATTATTCAAGGGTAACCGATTGTCAATGTTTAAAAAATTTGGCTAGAGGTAAAATCATAAAAAAAAATTGAAGCAGGGTATTGGCGCCCGCAGGGAAATGCATTTTAGAAAACAAAATAATAAATTTGGAAAAAATTCACTGTAGGAATACACATTACAAAGTACAAACTAAAATGGCCAGAATCTTAAACAGAGAAAACTATTTAAAATATTTAGTTCATTAAAGAATGATTATTTACAGGCACCAATTTATCAATTTTCACGTCAATACTTAATATTCAAGTAGAGTTCCATTACAAAAAAAAATATGAACGAGGGTATGTTGGCGCCGGCTTGTCAGTGTTTATAAAATCTATATAGAAATATCTAGATAGGAATTTAATAACAGAAAAAAATTCTCTGAAGACACATAAATTTGAAAATATTCATATTAAAAATCAATTGGATTAAATTTATGAAAAAAAATTGAAAGGGGAACGTGGTTTACCGCAGGGAAACGCATTTTAAGAAGCAGATAAAAAATTTTAAATAAATCATATGGCACCAGGTTGTTAATGTTTTAAAAAAAGATATATATAAAAGAATCAAAAAAAGTTAAATATATAATAAAATAAATTGAAGGGGGAACGTGAGAGAACCTAGCCAGTCTCCTTCAAATTATATACTATGTACACAGGTACTCAGCGTACTCCCAGGTATAGCCGGTTTATCTTGAAAAATTTTTATACAAAAAAATCTACTAGAGTTCAATGAAGTGAAAAAAAAATTGTTTGAGAAATCTGGGTGAAATAACACTAAACAAAAGAATACGCTGGAAGCTAAATACTGCAATACATATTAACTACAATCCAAAAACTAGGTGTTGTTTACATTATAATAATGCGAACAGTTATTATGATCAGAGGTGTATCACGGTAATAAATGTATTAGAAAATGTATAAAAATGAATGTAAATTATAAAGGATGCAAAGAAATTAAATGATAAAAGGTCCTGCACGGACTCTACTATGTGATGGTAATTTATGAAGGACATAAAATGTTTAATTTAAAATAATATTGTGTTTGGTGGGTCTACAGTCAATATTAAATTACAAACTATAAAGTCTAAATGCAAATAAGAACATAGTCAGATATCTGTTTTAGTCTTTGTAAATATGTGCGGAAAAAAATTAGATTTAGTACAATGTAAAAAATGTGGAAAGGAAACGCTGAGAATTCTTTGACAATAGGATATTAAAACACAAAACCGTATATTAAATTAAAACTATTGATTTTATACATTTTCTATTTACAAAAACTCATAAGCCATATGTATTGAAAACCTTATAAAACCCTAATAAAATATTATTTTGTTATATTTTAAAATACATTTCATAATTTGTTGTGGTAAAAATATCATTATTTAATGTTGGCTGTATTTAAGTTTTTAATAACTATACTGGTACAACTCTTGCTGACAGTCTTTAAGACCGTGTTAAAAACTATGATAATTAGTTAACATCTCATTTCCTGCCCTATCCTAACCTAACCTAACCTAACCAAATTAATAATATTTAAATATTTTCTTTCATTGTTATGTTTACAATATCGAATACCTTGACAGTTAGTAGGAAAAGATCATCGCAAAGCTCACGACCAGTGATGATAGTCATAGCTTCAACTAACCATAGGTTTACCTAACTAACTTTCTTACGACTTATTAGGACACTTTGAATAAAAAGATCCTGATTTGCAGGATGCTGAACTTAAGTGTTTGATTATCAAGTCGATCCTTTGACTGTTGACACCTTAATCCATGCTATGGATGAAGCCCATAGATAATAAATATATGGATAGTCCACGTCTATGTTAAATACATTTGAGGCCGCGTTCCCGCGGAAGGCAATTGAGGCTCCTTTATATTGATAGTCGATACTCGATATAGGTATACTTTATTTGGCCTCAATTGTTCCCTTCGAAGACCGCTGATAAGACCATTATGTTATATCTTTATTATCTATGATGGAGCCATACCCAGCTCACTCGTGTAAACAATTTGAAGCATATAAAAGCGATTTATCAGCATCTATACTCTCACAACACACACTTGGAGACAACACATGCACATGAAAGGTTTTTTTTAAAACAACATTTTTAATGATTTTTTTTAAAATACCAGGATAATGTCGAGCATGGGAGCAACTTTATAACGTATTCAACTAATTTTATTGAAACATGCTATGGATGATGGTTGATTTGGTCGTCCAGTGTCCACAAATGCATAATATGAAATCCCAGACCTGTCCCCCATACTCTGATATTAAAAGCCCAGCCCACCTTCATATTATTCTCTATGCAAAAAGTAAATTTAAGACAAATTTGTAAATCAATGCACAGTCTCTCTATTGTACTAATATTTGTGATTTCATTAATTTTCAGTATTTTGTATTATTAGATTGGGAAAACATAAGACAATATAATTTACACAAGACTGCGGCTAACACAATCATGCTTTGATAAAAGTATATGATATAAGTACCTTCTATATTTGAATTAATCGTTTTTTTTTCAGGTACTTTATTGGTGGACGGCACTTTAACTACCATACTTACTAACTACTTACTGAGGCAACCTTGAGGCATTTCCTTTTAGGAAATTAATTAAATCCTCAAACATAACTCTTAATTCATGAGTTTGTAACTAATACAATCATAATATAATATGAGTATAGTACATTTCGTAATATTTGTTTATAATATTTACTGTTAGTGAAATATTAAGTTTGTATTTCTAATATAATATATATTATGATATTTATGGACGACGCTTGCACCATGGCCCCTCGATATAGTAATGTGGCGACCCGGCACATCTCTTTTAGATAAATGATTAAATACTTAATCAAGTCTTCCAATTTACTAAACATTTATATTTTGTAGATAATTTGAAGAAAAATTTAAAATTGAAGAGAGACTGTGTGAATTAACAAAATTTTTGGTATGAAATGTTTATTTGAACACCTGTTATAATGTATTATATTGAACTTAAGTTAATTTTTTATAATGTACTATAGTAAACATTTGAACATTTATTACAATATACGTATATTATACATAGATTTCAAGTATGAATTTTTTTTGAAAGTTACCCACCTACTACAATACAAGACACTTTATTTTTATATTTTGAAGCAATATATGTTTTGGATTATTTAGATCTATATAAACTAAATTTCAGACCCATAGTTTAGTATTTAAAGTTTGTATGATCAAAGTCGTGGAACCAAATTTTATCAGACTCTACTAGAATGTTGTAGTTAAATTAAACTATAATAAGTATGTGGAATAACAGTACCTAACCTTCTATGATAATTTGTTATGAATATAATATTTTAAGTAATAGCTCAAATTTAGCACTTTTACGGTACTTAATACATTTTCCTAATATTTTAACAGAAATTATGGAGCTAAAAATATAGAAATACCTATATTATGTCACGGTCCATAGTTTATAGTTTTGTTTCATTTATAATACTAATGCTTTTTAATATACTTTTTCATAAATTATTATTTATTACAGTTGGCTTTTATGATTTGTTTGAACTATTAATACGTATTTTTTTTTGGGAGATCCCTAATATTACAACCCCGTTACCAATATGCGTTTTTTTTTTTTGGTTAGTTAATATAATTGCATGTTTTCATGATTTCTTCGTATTTATGCTTATTTTCTTAAAATGTTTTTATATTTTCGGTTCATCCGTTACCTACCTACATGCCTATCTACCAAGTGTGTATATAAAGAATTTTTTTTGTAAACCAATTTGAATTATAATTTATTAATTTAAAAAAATTTTAATAAAAACGTTTTCATTCAGTATTTTTTTGAATTTTAAGTGCATATTTTTGAATATTTCAATGCATATATTTGCCTATTTTTAGTGCATACATGCAGGCAATTATTTAACACTTTTTCATTGCATTAAATTCACAGCCCTGCTAATTACTTTTACTTCCAATCATAATACCTACCACAGTTAATGTTAAATGTCAAATTGTCAACAATCAACTGCTTCTTCAACTCGATAACACTAAGAGGATGTCAGATTTTAAGTGCACCATTTATTTCTCTCTCTGACCCAATCATTTTAGTGTTTTCTTAATCGTACATTTGGTATGCTACGCGTGGGTCAAAGATGGAAAACAAATAGTGCGCTGACATCCCAACCGGCAACAAGTTTACACGAGTGAGCTGGGTATGGCTCCATCATAGATAATAAAGATTTAATTGTATTTAACATAGGCGTGGACTATCCATATCTTTATTATTAGGGCTCGGATTTATATGTAAATACATATTTTCTATGCGACATGATAAACTAATTTCGGCAAGTGATAAATTTGTTTCACATGATTTTTGATAAAACGAGCTATATTTGATTTTACATATGTTTACATATTTTGTCATAAATACATGTTATTACATATTTCACAACTATTCAATTTGTTCTCACATATTTAGACAATTATACTGTTTAATGTATTTTCTACAGAGTTCAGAATTATTGAAAGGTTATCATGACTATATATTATTATATCGACGAACTTTTGAATTAAAAAATTTTAAAGTGCATGTTATTATTATAACTGTAATCAAGATAATTAGATAACTAAATAAATAAATAATTTTTATTACATTTTATTTTATTATTAATTATTATAAACATTTTACTACAAAATCGGCGATCTTTTGAATTCGAAAATTTGAAAATGAATGTTATTAATTGTAATCAAAATATTAAGGTAAATATACATTTTTTATTTCATTCTATTATACCTATAATTAATTATTATTATATTTTTTTTTTTTTTTTTATAATACATATCTTGAATTCTTTAGCAAATATTTATGTACATATTTTTGTTGTATAAATACATGCTTTGGTTATATAAATACATATAAATCCGAGCCCTATTTATTATCTATGGGCTTCATCCATAGCATGGATTAAGGTGTCAACAATCAAAGGATCAACTTGATAATCAAACACTTAAGTTCGGCAACCTGCAACTCAGGATCTTTTTATTCTAAGTGTCCTAATGAGTCATAAGAAGGTTAGTTAGGTAAACCTATGGTTAGTTGAAGCCAAAAAGTCAATAGGGCCATTGCAATTCAAGATCTTTAGCTACGTATTCGGCATTGTTAACATAACTATTCTACCTTTACACTTTTTCTTCCCCCGTCTCTCACAGCTATATACAGGTTCAGCCACTCTCATTCCACACCTCCATATGATCGGTATTCTGTCTATCCATCTCTTCTTCAGTCTTCTCGTCCATCATTTCTCCCCTAAATTAACTTCTATAGCCACTCTCACTATCTCTTTTCATACAGTGACCGAACCACCTAAACCTATTCTCTCTTGTTTTCACTACAATATGTACACTACCCTACACTACCCTTAATTAATGAATTCCTTATTCTATCCTCTTTTGTACCTTAACACCTTACTTATTATTCTCATATCTGCTACTCTCACTCCACTTACCTACCCTAACCTTACATTTCTTTTTCATCTTTCCCTTTCATACACCAAACATTCTGAAATCCTGTTGACCCATTTCCTTATCTTCGCCATATCACACACTTCCTAATTCCTATTCACTCAGTCTCTAGTTACCTACAAGTCATCGTACTTGATTATCGGTGAAAATATTTAAATATCATTGAGCGAATTCCCTACTCGAAAGAATTGCTTAAAAAAATATCATACCTCACCAATTTTCTAATTTTGAACACGACTTTATTGATAGCCCGAATAGTGTTATACCAGTATAGTTACAATACAAATATTGAAAATTTTCGGGCAATACATCCCCTGATCAATTAACTATAATAAAAAAAACCTACTGAGAAATAAGAAAATACATACCCCGTGACGGAATCAAAATCTGCTACGAAACTTAGTCTTCGAAACACTGAAACGTTCACACATTTCAATCTGCTTATGATATATTATTCCCAGTTTGAAAATGTTCACTGACGAATACCATTTCTGAAATAACACGCATCTTATGCAGTAAAATGTTCTACAATATTCTAATGGCCTATGCGTTACAGTCTACAGATATTATATAAACCTACCAATAAATACCTAATATTAATTTTTATTACACAGAGTTTGTATTTTTAAACTTTGTATTCAAGGATTTATTAGTTTTATTTTTATACCTAACAAAAATTACATTAATTCACAAGTCAGTTATCAACTAGAACTCGACTACGAGTAAGACAGCGTTTGGATTGTTCGGACTGGCGTATAATTTATTATTATTATACATTGCGCCTTTGGTAGGCAGTAGTAAACATAATATATGCTTCTACGTTACTTCTACGTTAACAGATTTTCCGCGACAATAAATATTTAATTCAAGTCTAAAAAGTAAATGTAAGACCAAAATAATATAAAAACAAACTTACGAATAAACATCGACTCTTCCAGTGAAACCTAGCTGTACTGCAGCACACGCTGTCGTCGAAGAAACAGCTATCTTCATCCGTCTACATCTCGCTCCATCTCCATCTCTCTTTAATTGAAACTTATCTAGTATACACTACTAGTATCTTTATGATCTGTAATATATAATGGTGTTCGATGAAAAAGATTGAAATAAGATAAAAATACATATTTTTTTGGTTTTGAATATGAAAGCTGTGAGATGATCGATATGAATTTTGTGAGAAATCTAGAGGTACTAGAAAACTGAGACTAGTGTGTTGAATGAAATAAATTAAAAAATTGATTAACACAACGATCGTTTAAAAATTAATTTAATTCAAATAATGAGATGAACCTTATTAGATCATTTAAATTGTCCAGAACAAGTCCCCAGTTGTTGGTCGCATGCCAATTTTAACCATATACTAGACCACAAGTTTATAGACATTCTATAATGCATTCTGCTGCCGGTGGCCCTAGACACTGTTGGGGAAATTATATTTCTTTAGTAATTAAATTACGATACGAATTATAAGTTACGTAGGTACTTGTCCAATACTCGACTACCAGAATTTAAATTAAAGAATGTGATATACCTAAGTAACATATCGATCGATTCTAAAACAGAAACTTAACCTAGGTACAAATAATATCACAATATCAAATAGTGAAATGTGAAAATTTGAAGAAAATTTCCTATAGGTATATCCCGTAAAACCCCCAAAATAAAACGTACGTTTGAGGTGTTCTCTGAAAACCCAAATATTTAATGCCCGTATACCGTATGCATAGAAAATGTATATTTCACATTTAACGAAAACTAAAACTATCGTGACGGAAATAAATTACGAAGAACGTATAAAACAAAAATAATCATCACCAAGTGATAGGTATAATCTGCTATGTACTTACAAATCATATTTAATAACATTAATCATTATGTATTTTCTTATTTTGTTAGGTAGGTATAAAAACCTACCTTCCTACTTATAAAAGCATTACCTAATCATTGATTTAAAATTTTAAAAATTATTCTACTATAACAATAAATTAACAGTTGTAGGCAAAGTATTATAAGTTAAGGTATTTTTCATAATATCCTAATTTTTGTACACCTACAACAACTGGATTTTAAAAACTACTCTACGTCTAGCGGGTATATAAGTTTGTCTGACAATAATTATTTACATTAGATCTACCGCGTCAACAGAGTAGTAGGACAAAACTTACGTAATTATTTATTCTTCCGGCGAAACGCGTTCCCTTCGAGTGTATAATATTGTCTAGTGTCAGAGCGGTGCATCTCCGCCAAGGAAAATGCAGCGCGCGTCTTCATATCTCCGATCCAAAAGTTCAGTCTGGAAGTATTGAGATTAATGACATTTATAAAAATAAGCACCTAGTTTAATAACCAGAATGGAACGAAATATGTGAGTACGTATTGGAATCGCTGTTCGTCTCAGACGATTGTCATTTGCCATAGATTATTTATAATTATAACCTCACCGTCCCAATCATAGAAAATATATATATGATCCTAACCGATGGATGATGGATATTTTTACATTATCTTCAAAAAAACATTTATTTGTTTCTACTAGACGCAAATGCGGTAAATTGAATTCAAATTTGTTATATAGATAACGGTTTTTTTACTTGGTAACCATTTATTTATTACATGGTTTATAAACAAATTAATTCTAATTGATATAAAATAGTAATTATATAAAAATAGTTTATTGATCCCAATATTTAAAAATCATGTTTCAAATAAAATAATAAAAAAAATTTAAGAAATACCTATTAATTAATATGTATTACCTAAATAACAAAATAACTGAATAAATTCGTGTTTTTTTTTAAACATTTTCACGTCCCCCCCCTTCCCCTTACGAAATTGTGTCACTCTTCCTTAGAATGGTGCGCCCCTTAGGTCAAGAGCCCTTAAAATAGTGCATGTTAAAAAATCAGCCATATCCTCCCCCTCCCACCCGTTGACAAAATCATTTGACTCATTTAGCTACTTTATGAATTAAGAACGATACATTGAACGTACAAAACTGTACCTACCTACATAATAGTTATCAACCTATTAACCCATCAATAATATTATATTTTTTATTGTGAACACTAATCGATTGGTATATACAAAATAACGTTAAATTATAAATAGTATGTGGATTTAAATGCATTAAAAATTAGAAAAATGCCTTAAAAATACGATTTAATGCACTTATATTACAAAGCTTAATAAAATGGCCAGAAAAATTAAAAGTCCAATTTAAACAAATATAAAATAGAATTTAGATAAGTGTATAGGTAGTGTATTCGTTATATTTTGAGTTTCATTATAGCACATCAGTCGATCAGATGCTATTTAATATTTTAAAATAAAAAAATTCGACAGTAATTCCATATTGGCAAGTGTTGTTTTCTATAACTGAAGACTGAAGTTATAGTATCGAACATAATGGGTACGTAAAAAAATAGAAAAATAAGAAAAAAAATTACCTTTATTCAATTGTATTTAATTTTTTTCTAATACATTTTTTATAAATTGACTTTATCCCATATAAATGTTCTAATTTCATTTTTCAATTCGTTGATAATATATGAAACGAATTCTTTGCTTGGAAAGCAATGTTTTAGAAAATTCAGAAAATTCAGTTTATATTTAAATATTATAAATAATAATTTCTGATGCATTGATGCGGAAGAGTGAGGGGGTGGACAATCAGCCGAACCGAAATCTAACATCTTCAACACTTAATATAAACAATTTTTCACACACGCGTCATGGTATGAAAATAAAAAAATATTTATAATTCATATTTATACCGATTTTCTACCGAAAAAATAAATTACTTTAATCTCAATATTATTTATTAGTTAACGATATCTTTGCTCAGAATTGTTTTTCGTTTTGTATTTTAATAATTTATACGTGGACATATTATTATTATTAATAATTATAGTAGTTGTGTTTGTTTTATTTCATTAATTTATTTAGTACTATACCAATAAATTATATATTAATTAATAATTTTTAAAATATTGTGTTCAAAAAAATAAAAAATAAATGTGATTTTAATTAGAGTCTTGTAATGTACCTAACTATATTTAAAAAATAAATAAATATAATAATAACTATTAAACTTTTAGGGACATAATAAGTAACACATTCGTGTATGTAGTATTATACTATTTATATAGGTATATTTATATACCTATACGAGTATATGAGTAATGAGTAGGTATATTATTCATAAGTGGGCACACGTCAGGATAGGCAGTTGACCATTCCGTGAATATGCTTTTATGTGTACATGGTTATACATCCCTAATCCCTATGATATAGAATATAGAATATAGATATTAGGTGAACAATAGAAGTTAAGTATGTGACACTAAATTTAATAGTTACCTATAACTTATAACGTTGTATTTGGAAAAAAAATTACCAGTTATTAATTAAAATTGTATCTTATGACTATTATCAGTTATAAGTCATAACATATATTTCTATAAATTAAACCAAAATATTTATATTAAGTACCCTGTATAGGTATGCACCTATTAATTATAATTATTCTACAAACAGGGACTGGAAAAACGACGACGGCGTTTATATCACACGTATTTTATACATTTCTAGTCCGGAACTAAAATATGCGCCTACAATACTTGGACAGCACATTTTTCGTGACATTAAATATTTGTTTTAAGTCTTAAAAGTAAATTTAAGCCCCAAAAGAATATAAAAACAAACTTACTTTAATTATCGACTCCTTCGGCGGAATCCGTGACGTGTGTGAACTGCGACGCCCATGAGGAAACGCTCCAGAATACAGCCAGAACTTAGAATATTGTGATTTATGAAAAATAAAATTAAACGAAACGCAGTAAGTTTTTTGCTCATATCTTCTTTGCTTATTGAAATTTTAGAATTTTTAATCGACTGTGTCTTCTGCAACGACTTTGAGATTTGCCATAGATTAAATAAATAAATGATAGATATTATACTAGGTACGTCAATATGATGAATCCACGGATATAATATAATGCAACTTTTTATATCAAAGAGTTCTGTGTTAAGGACCAATTTGCCCATTGAAATTTGATATGACAATAAACCAAAATAGTTTATAATTTTGAATTTGAATTATAATAATATGATATAGGTATTATTTAAATTATTATTTTCGTTTATCAATTTAATTATTGATTAAGGTGGTGAATAGATATCAGCAGCACAAAAATATTTTTATAAGAGCATATTGTATTTCATGAATTATTAAATAAAAATATGATTACTGGATTTTAGAGTTAACATAAAGCCATAAACGTATACAGTAAATTCATCAAATACTATAATACCAACTATATTTTTACAATGATGTGTGTTTTTTTTTTTTTAATATTTTTAATTTTTTTTTCTTGTGGTCTGTGTAAACGATAAGTATTCGTAATAAAGATTCAATTTTCATATATAATATTATATTATAGGCACTCAGTATGTAATCATATGTTTATTTTTAGTTTAATTTAATTGTAGGTATTTAGTAAATAATAATAGGTATACGAAATTGTGTTTTCGAATAGCAATTTATTGTTTGTATTAATACTTACACAATAATAGGGAACTAAAATTTTGTAAATGATGTACAAATGTATTTTTTGTGTTTTAAGGCTGCTGTAAGATCAATTTATGAGAATCCTTGCATTAAATTGTTAGGATTATTTGATATGAATAATTATTTTATTACATATAGGTTTATTACATATTGGTAAGTCGATCAGAAACTATATTTACATTGAATGTTAATAGTAAAAAGCTATTAAAAAATCTATTATTTGTATTTATTTATTAATAATAATTAAGACTTAAATATTAGCAGTAATCTTGTTCCTTTCACAAAATGTTTTTTAATTATTTTTAATTTAATTTACATTTATCCCAAAGTGATCTCTGAATAATCATTCAATGATGAATTTAATAGTGACATTCTCGGTTACATTAATTGGATTATAAATTAAAATAAACTACAGTTTCCAGCTTCTACTACAACATTATTTTATATTTCATTTTATGTTTTTAATTTTTTAAACGCAGTCTGCACCTTGTGTTGGTGATTTTACACGTAATATAATAAAATTAATACTAGTGATGAGTAGGTAAGTACCTTATTGTTTAATCAAATTATTTACACGATTATTAACTAAAAAAATATCTATAAAGTATAAACATCCGCATTTCCATTAACTATAAATTCATAATTGTATGAGCTATACATGTTACATATATTTTTCGAAAAAACTATTAAAAAAAACAAGAATAATTCCTATTTGATGTCACACGGGTTGATCTAGCAACTGACTGCTACGACAACTGTGCAATTTTTTTTAAGCATAATACGTTTTGAAAACGTCCAGAAAAGAGTTTGTTTTAAGACTGTCTGTCTTGATAACAACTAATTTAATTTAGAGTGTATTATATTATATTATAATGAAATTAATAATTATAGTAAAATATATAATTGTAAGACATTTAATACCTATATATATAGCCATCTAGAGTATAAACTACACTAAAAAAGGTGTAAGTATGCTAATAAAATATATGAGGTGTATAATGTATTTATGTATATAAAAATATAAAATATAAAGATTAAGAACATTATATTGTTTTAAATACTTCGCGCAAACCTAAGGTGATACCCGGCGTATAGTATAACATGCAAAAAGGTGCGTATTAAACGTCTTGGCGTGGTGAAACGAAGACGGTCTCCCGTATTTTATACATTGCGCTATTGGGATTAAACTTATAAATGCTTCGACGTCACGTAGTTAACAGATTGTCCGTGGCAATAAATATTTAATTTAAGTCTAAAAAGTAAATGTAAAATAGTAGGTAATAATATGAAAACAAACTTACTCGTAAACATCTACTCTTCCGGTGAAACGTACCTAGAGTGCCGCCATCGCCGAAGAAACAGCCATCTTCATTCATCTTCATTTAATCATCTCACCCCGATGAGCTGAAACTTGGAAGTATCGAAATATTTTATGAAAATAACCTGATCATAACGAAATTGGCGAGTTTTTGTTACAACTTATCCGGTTTAACGAACTGTCCGTTTATATTTGTGGCCTATTATTTTTTTGTTCAGTGAAATCAAAATATACAATATATTATATTTATAATACAATAGTATTGCTGAAATTATTAGAATTGTTAACCGTCGCCGACGAATTTCGACGATTGACGATTGCCATAGATATCATAAAATATATTATTTACTATGATAAATCCAAAGAACTTATATATTATTATATAAATACTCAGTATACCTATACGGTATATTTATAAATCGTATGTTCTTTTACAGAAATCTTTGTGATCTGCAATGCACCTATTCTGGTTTTCTATTTCAATTATAGTTCGCATTCCAAATTTAACTATACAAACTGGCCCGCAAGTTTATAGACATTCTAATACATTCTCCCGGCAGTGCCAATAGACAAAGTGTTTGACAAGTTATATTTTTTTGGTACCTAATTAATTTACAATATGAATTATTATAAGTTACCTATGTAGGTACTTGTCCAAAACTCGACTACCTGCAAATCATTGGTTTTTATGCCTTACGAAGTTCACGATTTTCGGTGTTTTACGCACCCGTACAACGCTTAAAGTTTACAGAGCTTAAGTATTACAAATTAATTTTTTTTTTAATCTAGGAAAAGAAATTGGTGGTCGTAAAAACGTATTTGGTAATAATTATGAATAGTGGATTTCACTAGAGTCCGTAGATAGGTCAGTGGTTTCGGGTTCGTGACGAAATCCATAGACGACTGACCAACCATCTTATATACATAATGGCATCGGTTCTTCGGCGACGCGGCTGTTGTTGTATTTGGGAGGGAGGAATGTTATACACAATACCCATAGACCTATTAACTAGTAATTTGATAGATCGATTGTTATACCCAAGGTGGATTGATATTATAATATCAATCCACCTTGGTTATATGAAAAATGTTTTGGGAAATACTGATAGTTGCAGTAAGTGTAGTATGTTTGAAAGTAGATATTATTAAGATTTTTATTTTTGTTATCATTGATTGAGTTCATGTATTTATACAATCGAAAGTTTTCATCATATAATAATATATTTTTTTACCAATTTATATCTAGAGGATATTTCAAAAAACTGAGAATTATCAAATTTATTTGTATAATATGTGTTTATTGTCTAATTATAATTATTATTTTACCATATTATAATATGTCTTATTATTTTTGACAGTATTATGCACATGTATGAGTTTATTTTTGTTTTGTTGAATATCTTTAATACGTAGATTATTGTTCCCCACTGCGCAAATGTAAACTTGTTCAACACAATTATAATTTACTAAATTTGTATTGGATATGACTATATTATTTCACGTAGCATTCAATTATGGCCTAATTGTAACGTATTCATTTATTTATATGAATTTTCAAGGATATCTAAATATGATATGATTGTATCGTATTTTTTTTTTATAGTAAGTTTAATAAGTGTTCATACTCACTCAGTAAGCTATATTATTGGCAATGCGAAACTAAGTTTCAGTGTTTCACTAAAATTCATATTTATAATAAAATTAGTGTGTAAAGTGCTGCGTGTTTTGACATGTACGTACACGTGAGGGAGCACTCGGCTATTTATTTAATGCACAGTCACTCTATAATAAGTCACAAAAATGATCACTTATTATTGTCACTCACTTACTTATACGCACATATTTACTCGACCCGCATGCACACACATTGAAAATTGCCTATATTGAACTCCTTAAAAACGGTCGGTATCGAATCCCCTTCAAACCAGTTCGATCAGTGATAATTAGCTGACCAAAAAAGTACATAAATTGGATAGGATTTGATATAAAATATGTCGACTGTCAACAGCAATTGTATACTCGATACAAGTATTATAAGGCTGAAGAGCTTGTCAAGACTCTGAGACGTTTTTAGTTTCTTCTTTCATTCCCTATAATATAGGTCGCCATTGACTGAATGACACCAAGGACGCCATTGACACATGGATTTCATTTTGAATTGCGAAAATCAAATATTATTTTATTTATAGGTATTTAGGGTTCTATGGTTACAGAAATAAATGAGACTTTTATATAATCAATGTTATATACATTATACATAATAATATATTTATATAACTAAATTAATGTTTGTACTCAAAAACTATTCAACTGACATTGAGGACAAATATTTCAAATTCAGACAATTTCAAAGAGTAGGTACTATGGCTGAAATACACAAGGTTATTGCATATATACCCCTTCTCAATCAAATATTTTATGATAAAAACAAAAATGGCAGCATAAAGGGAGCCAATAATAATCATATTTGAGAAATTCCACAGTTAGAACACTGTATACCAAATTGTATGTGTTTCTTAACCCAATTCAAGAATCTTTTCACATAGCCTCGGGTTTTTTTCATGAAATTGTAGTAGCGCTGAGTATGAAATACAATCGAATCTTTAATTGATCTTGTTGTTTTTACTTTTTTCGCTTGAATAACTTCTTCGCCCTCACTGCCCTCACTATATACCTAAAAAATCAAACATTTATCATACTGTATTAATAATAAATTATATTAGTTTAACCATTTGATAACAAATCCAATAATGTAGTATTACTTTTTTTTAAAAAAGCATACTTCAATTGATGTAAATTAAGTTAAGTTTTAACTATTTAAATTGCAGCCTTAATTTAATTTTATAATATATTTCTTTTGTGGTTTTGAAAAAATTATGGTGTCAAAATAATAGCTCAAAATAGTTAAGGTAAAAGAATATTGTTGCCTCGCTGGGCGATTACGCTAGTTAGAATTCTGGGGCGTGGATGGTAACCCAACCAACGTCTTAGGCGTCAGGGATAGTCAACTCAACTTTCCGCTTATGCCGCACGCAATGACGACTATTGACACAAGAGATTTATCACGACCGGTACTTCGCAGACAACAAGAACATAAAGGAATGATTGATGGAAATGCCAATTTATAAATACACGGGATGGATAAAGTATGTAGAGTTTAGTTGAGGTGGAACTGCCCAGTGGTTGATTCTATATGGTGCAAAAACTCACAGGGCTCACAATGAATACGGACAAAACTATTTTAACATAACAACAACTTATGGACTAACTTAATTAACTAAGGCAGGTTATTAACTATAATTATGATACGCATTTAAAAATTATTGTTTAAATATTATTATTATATGAAGTTCACATGCGTGCAACATTTAAGTTTATGGAATAATTACCAATATAAACATAATATAAACAGTTGGTCCGCTATAATTATACGTAATTATCAAAGCACTTCGAGAGTTGCCTACTCAATTATCATTATTTTGCGCTATTATTATGTAAGTAAATGCTATACTATAGATTTGTATATGATATTATTGTTGGAATAATTTTCAAGAATTCTAGGTCTTTTATAGCTTTTCATTTTAAATAAAAATAATATCTGTAACTTGTAACTAGATAGATTTTAGTATTTAGTGTATCAGCTAAAATACAACCTAAGATCATATACTGATACTGTAATGATCTAAGAATACACCCATCACATGTACAAAGATAATACTATTAAATATAGCAATTGGTTGGTATTAAAAAAATATGCAAACATTTTTTAATTAAATTCTTTCCAACATATTTACATAAAAATCAGGAACTAATTAAATATTACTAAATTTGTTAGCACGAGGTTATAGCTACGGTAGAAGCTGGTGCCAACAAATTGTAAATTATTACATTTTATACTAAAGTATTATACCTATATAGTTTATAATATGCCATAGCATTGATTAAAATATACAGGGTGATTCTTTTATCAAACAACACTCATTATTTGAAAAAGTATTGACTTTTTTCTAAATTTTTTTTTTTCAAAATTGTAGATTTATGCTGTTCTAGAATTGAATATTTTTTTTTTATTTTTCACCCTTATATTTATTAGGTAAACCACTATCAACTTTTGATTTTCAAATGGTAACCTATACTTAAAATTTCATAATTGAATAAAACTATTTTTTTCATTAATTATTACGTTCAAATTTTCATTTTTCGTTAATCCGTTGATGAGATATTGCTCCTCAAAGTTGGGTGGTTTTGGGAGGACGTTGTAATGATCACTGTCTTTGATTATAAGAGTGATAAACCATGGACAACTTATGGACTAAAATAATTCTGTATTTCCGTATGTTACTCTATGGTGTGTTGTAGTCGGAATAGAATAGAGATTAAATCGTGATCAAATCTACAAACAGAAGCAGTCCAATTAGCTGGGTATACGTATACGGTAAACCCAATAATATGATCGTCTGTTATTGTATGTAGGTATTATCAGCTATCAGGTACAAAGATAATCACCGCTATATCTTGGGTCGAACGATATCGAATTTATTACTTATAACTTCTGGTCTTTATAATTGATAATAATTATTACAACCAATGACCAGTGCCGCAATCACCTTCGTGGGGTAAAACTGTGTGACTCCCTGAAGAATCAGCATAATAAAATACATTTGGGGCTCTAAGTACTTTATGAACTGATTTGAAAAGTGTAATATCTTTTAACCCTGGGACATAAAAATCCTAGTAGAGATAATATCTACTGACGAGGTATAACACATTTACACACAATAACTACCTCCCAAAACCACCCAACTTTGAGGAACAATATCTCATCAACGGATTAACGAAAAATGAAAATTTGAACGTAATAATTAATGAAAAAAATAGTTTTATTCAACTATGAAATTTTAAGTATAGGTTACCATTTGAAAATCAAAAGTTGATGGTGGTTTACCTAATAAATATAAGGGTGAAAAATATAAAAAAAATATTCAATTCTAGAACAGCGTAAATCTACAATTTTGAAAAAAGTCAATACTTTTTCAAATAATGAGTGTTGTTTGATAAAAGAATCACCCTGTATAAAATGTATATTTAATCAACGGCTATAGTGATTTTATGTAACTTCAAATTTTTGTAATCGAATGACGGATTTGGAACGTAGAAAGAATCGACTTAAACCGACTTTATTTTTAATTTACAATATAATTAAGACACTCATCCGGCACCTCTCGATCAGCTGATTCGGTTTACGTTTACCTACGATCTGAAGTCTGAACCTAGGAAACGAGCCCGTAAACTAATATGATGTTAGATCCTTGTTTGACCTTATTCAGTAAACGTTTACATCCACAATTTCGTTTTTCAGTTCTAACACAATAGTAATATAAAAACTAATTTAAATATAAGAACTAATTCTAATAGATAGATAGATATACTTTATATGATACAGTTACCTATTTTAAAGGAAAATGAAATGGATGCCTTACATACTGCATCATCTGGAAGTGAGTTAGACCAAGTTTTGAAATCAAATGCATGTGGTCCAACAAATTTTAGAAATAGCTCTCACTCTGTTAGACTACTTGAAGATTTACTTATTCTCCGCAAGTATGTTGACAGTGATTTTAGACTCTTTCAAAATAAATATTAGTAACGTAAAACATTTTTTGTTTTTAGAAATGAAGTTTTGTGTGATATTACATTTAAAACAGACGATGGTACTATACTATTTGGACACAAAAATGTTTTGATGGCAGCTAGTCCATACTTCAGTGCAATGTTTAATAATTTTGACGAGAGTAATAAAGATCTTGTTAGTTTAAGAGAATTAGATTCCACCATTTTAAGACAATTAGTAGATTATATTTATACTGGAGAAATTATGATCACCAAAGAAAATGTACAGGTATAATAATTAAATACTTATTTGATTTGGTTTAAACTTCTATAAAAATTTTCAAAATGCATTATTGTTGGTTACTCAAGGGTTTGTTACCAGCTGCCAATCTCTTACAGCTAAACTATGTGAGTGGTGCATGTGCTGAGTTTTTACGAACACAACTAGAGCCTTCAAATTGTATTGGTATCAAAGAATTTGCTGACTTACATAACTGTACGGAATTGTTGTCAAGTTCTGAAGCATACATAAAAAAACGGTTTTTGTATGATTTCCATTATATATAACTCAATTCTCTATATCTATCAGTATATTATTCAAATAATTATTACCATTTTCAGAGAAGTGGCTGAAGGCGATGAGTTCCTATCTTTATCTTTTCAAAAAGTGTTTGAGCTTATCTCCTGTAATGACTTATCTGTTTCATTTGAAGAAAAAGTAAGCCAATTAAAATATATAATAATATTCTTTTTAATATTTTGAATGGAAGATCAATTTGCCTAAAATAAAAATATAAAAAGTTTTGTATATTTTATCTTCATATTTTATTTTATTTTATTTTTAAATTTTAAGATGCAAAGGGGGCTACCCAAATGGGCCGACGACGGGGTTAGAGAAACGAGCGAGGAGCAGAGGTTCTAGTTTATTATAATATAATTGTATATTTAGAGTGGCAGTTTGATAAGAGTATATTGTAACCATGTGTTTCAACCAGAAATAGGTGGGTGGGTCTGAGTAAGTGACAAAACTAAATATTAATTTTACACCTGCGTATTGCAGGAACTTAAGGGCCAGTTGTACCGTACACGGTTACACTTCGATTACGCTTAATCAGCTGATAACAGATTTTATAACTGGGCAAATTCGGCCAATTAAACTTTGGTTAACTTTAATCGGAGATGGTACAGCTGGCCCTTAGAGACCCTTTGATACATTATACATAAGTTGGTTAATTTTGAGATCCAGCTTTAACCTTCTTTGAATTTTTAGTGATGCAGTACAATACTTTTGGGTAGGCAACTGATCTTTTATAATTTTGTTGTTTTAATTTAATTGTATATTTATTTGTTGTTTATAGGTATTTGAATGTGTTATCAATTGGGTAAAACATGAATTGATCTGTCGAAAAGATTTTTTGGAAAAATTAATGGAACATGTACGCTTGCCATTGGCATCAACACAATATATATTACAAAAAGTAATTAAAGAACCTCTTCTAAAAAATAGTCCTAAATGTATGTTATTTTCATTGAAATGCCTCATTATGAATTTATATCATTTAATAATTATTGCAATGTTTTTAGGTAAAGATTATGTATTTGAAGCATTACATTTTAACCTTCTTAAATCAGTTCAGCGTTTCACCATTCCACTATCAATTCGGTGTAAACCTAGACAGTTTGATAATTCACAAAAAGTGATTTTGTTTTGATTAATGTATCTTCTTAATTACTTAAACCATTTAATTTTATCAGGTATTTCTAATGTTCAGTCGGTCAGATACATTGCCAAAATGTTATACAGAATGGTATGACCCATCAACAAACCTACGAGAGAATGCACCTGGAATGAATGATAGCCGTGTGACGGCTAGTGTAGGGGTCATAAAAGATCAATTTGTATTTGTTGTGGGAGGTGTGAATCAATCAAGTTCTCGATCTGTTAGTATGCTTGATGTATCTTTACAATTACCCTGCTGGGTGCCAATGGTCGATATGTTAGTTAGTAGACATCAATTAGGAGTCGGCATATTAGATGATTGTATATATGCAGTAAGTTATACTAGTATTTTACTTATTTTATATTATAAATATATATTATTTTGTAATTTTAGGTTGGTGGACATGACGGCACCAGTGCATTAAATAGTGTGGAGGTATTTGATGTCAGTATTCAAAAATGGCGAATGGTGTCTAGTATGACAATTAAGAGAAGTCATTTGGGTGTTGGTATACTCAATAATCGTTTATATGCGGTGAATAATTATATTATTTTTTATTTTAAATTTGTAATACATTTCATTTAATTAAACCTTATAGGTTGGAGGTAATAATGATTCATCAAATTTGAAATCTGTGGAATGTTATGATCCCAGTCTTGACACATGGACACAAGTTGCAGATATGTCTGTATGCCGCAGTGAATTTGGTATAGGAATATTGGATGGTGTTATGTATGTTATTGGTGGTTATACAGAATCGGAATTTGTCAAAACTGTCGAGGCCTTCAGCCCAAGTGACGGAGTTTGGTCTACTATTGCTGATATGGATGCCTGCCGATACAATCCTGGTAGGCAACTAAAATAATAATTTTTGAAATATTTGTAAAATTTGTATTAAATTAAATTTTTTTTTTATATAGTAGTAATTTCATTAGATGGTTTATTGTATGTTATGAGTGGAGACACAGATTCCTATATGGTGGATACTGTAGAAATTTACGACCCAAATACAAATACCTGGTCAAAAGGAGAAACATTTTCAACTGACCAACTTTATGGTGGAGTGGTTGTTCATAGGCCTCCGCATTTTAAAACCAATTAACATAGAATATAACAAAATCATGGTCTCATGGTTAGTTTTTCAATGTATAATTTATATAGTTACAGTTATTTTTCCAATTTTAGTTTTTGTAATAAATGTTTGATTAAAATGTTTTTGTATATTTAAACTGATTACCATTTTATGTTAAAAAAAACAAGCTGTACAATTTTGGTAAATTATTATTTTTCTTGCATTTATACCGTTAAGAGCATAGTCATAGTTACACATAGTTACATAATAAGTCTTGCATCATTCTAAAACTAACCGACCACGTTTTTGACCACTTCATTCTTCACAGTGTGATCTATCTTATATCAGTGATATAAGGGGTTCTGAATCTATCAAAAGATTATCAAATGGTTTTGTTTGTTAGATTGCTAGGTATTCCCACATCTGACTCAGTTAGATATCTTGGACTTAACTTGGATAAGCGCCTCACTTGGAATAGCCATATCCGTATAAAAAGACTTGCCTTAAACGCTCGTCTTCGCAGACTACGAACGCTACTTACAAATAACAAACACTACAGTTTAAAAATTAAAGTTCTTAAGTATAAAACATTACTCAAACCTCTATGGACATATGGTCTCCAACTATGGGGTACAGCAAAAGCGTCCAATACAAACAAAATGCAGCAATTTCAGAATATAGCTCTTCGGAAAATTACTAATGCTCCACCATTTGTTTCGAATTACAGTTTACATAATGACCTGTCAATAAAAACTGTGACAGAAGAAGCTATACGCTTCTACAAAATCTTTCATGCCCGGCTGCAAACACCAAAACCCACTCATTAAAAACCTATCCATCCAAACATTACCTGGCAACCCCAGGCGTCGCTTAAAAAGGAGCTGATGCCGTGACTTGCTAGGGAACTAATATCAAAAAAATCAGTATATATAAATATAGCTAGTTTCATACAACTCCCAGTCAAGTGCCATTAGTGGGTGGCTTCTTACTCATGTACTCATGTATTATTGTAACCCTTATCAAATATGCTAATTGTGCATAATTGTACAGATTGTATATATTATTGTGTAAAATAAAAAAAAAAAAAAAAAGATTGCTAGGAAAGGCCAAGATACTAAGAGTAGGTCTTAACACCGCTCAATAATTATAATAGACTTTAATCATATTACTAATTTATATTTTATTTATATTTATTAATACTTTTTAATAATATAGTAGCAGTAGTCAGTTTTGGTTTATTTTATATTCTGATTAAAGTGATGAAAGTTACATAAATATATTTGTTTGTGGTATGACAATGATGTTTGACATAGTAGTATAGTAGTAGTTCATGTTTATGACACAAATAAATTAAATCTATAATATCATCTATTCTATATTTCTATGGTAATTACTAATAAACAACTTACTGGTGAACGTACAGCTAGGTTCACTGCAGCTATGTTGCCTGTATGTCCAGCGGCTTCGAGCTTTTAAGATGATATTCTTATTGGCCGTTGTATTCAGTATCATTCACTTGTCATGATCAGGGCTCGGGACTTAAAGCATTTGCTTATTTTTGTGGATTGACTTAAAAGCAAAGTCCTATGAAAGTGTATGTCGTGTACGACACGTTCAATTATGAAATTTAAGTGCTTTTTTCATAGATTTTTCAAAAAAATGCTGATTTCCATTTTTCTGGTTATTTTTGCTTTTTTGACTAGTTTTTCTACTTTTGTATGGTTTTTTTACAGCAAAGTTGTTTTTGATAGAATTAAAATGAAATCATTTAATGCAATAACGACTGTATGATTTAATAATTTAATTTTTTTTTTTCAACTATTTGTAAATATTGTTTACATTTTAATTTTCAGAAAATCCCTCGGAAAATCTATAAATAATAATGCAAATTGTCTCGAAAGTGAAGTTTAATTTTTTTTTTTATAATATAAATTATAAAAAAGGTGGATAAGTGGATGTCGCTCTGCTGTACAGTAGGTTACAAGTGGGTCACTGTAATGGATGGTGTTAAATTTGAATTCAATGATATAATATCATTGTATAAGAAAAACGATTCTGAGCGAAAACGGTCAGTCAGCCTATGATATTACCAAGTATATTTGATGATATTATTGTGAATAAAGTAATTTATATATAACCTATTTACGTGGAGCCTTGTTTTAAATTTTAAATCCTTAGCCATAAAAGTTAAACATTTTATACATTTTTAACCACAAAATAATTAATAAATTATAAATTTGATAAATGTTGTCAAAATTTGAACTTTAAATGCTTATAAAAAAAAATTGTGCCTATGTATTTTTAATATTTTTCAACTGCTATTAGAACGATATATCAGGAGCCTTATATTAAATTTTCACGCTTTTTTACCCGACAAATAAAAATTTATTGTTATTTATAGAAAAAAAAACTAAAAAAATTGAAAACTGACAATGTCCGTAAACAGCTCAAAAAGAGTCAAAATATTTTCAACATTTTATGGTGTATAGAAAATGCTAATATGAACATTCAGTGAAATTTTCAAGTATCTACAGTCATTTGTTTTTTAATTACAATAAAATAAGAAAATTGTTACATGAGAAATCGAGTAAATATCAAATGTTGTAAAAATATAAATTTCAGACGCTCATAAAAATTTAATTTAAGTTTCTTCTAGACATTTTTTTTTTGATAAAGGTAGACAAACTTATGAGTAATCTTATATTACATTTTCAAATCTTAGATTTAAAAAGAAAAATTTTTATGAATTCTCAACTCAAAATAATTTGCTATTTTTCGTGATTTTTCCGTATTTTGTCAAAATTTGAACTTTAAATGCTTATAATTAAAAACTGTGACTAAGGATTTTTAATTTTTTTCATCTGCCTTTGAAACAATAACCTAGGAGCCTTCTATTAAATTTTCAAGCTTTTTTACTCAACAGATAAAATTTTATTGATATTTATAGAAAAAAAAACTAAAAAAATTGAAAACTGACAATGGCCGTAAACAGCTCAAAAAGAGTCAAAATATTTTGTAAATTTTATTGTGTATAGAAAATGCAAATATAAACAACCAGTGAAAATTTCATGCATCTACGGTCATTTGTTTTAGAGTTACACCAATAACCAAAATCGATTTTGCGTAAAAATTCCCGTTTTTCCTTAATTTTTCTTTTGTTTTTCACATCGCTTTTGAAAACTACTGGGAAATTAAAATTTTGACCTCCCCAATGCACCAACGATATTCACTTTCCCATCGAACAAGATACTGAAGTCGAAAATCGAAGCATTATTTCGACTACTTATCGTGTACACAGACACAAAAATAAAAAAATAAAAAAAAAAATAAAAAAAAAAATAAAAAAAAAACACACATCATTGTAAAATCAATACATTCATCGTTTCACTCAGAATCTAAAATTATTAATATTATAACTATAAATATCAAATTAGAAGGATAGTAAATAGTTTTTTTTTTCTATATTAACGGTATGTAATTGTACAAAATAAATATTTTTTAAAAATGTCTATGTACATAGTACATACAATTATAATAATTAGTAAGTTATTTTATTAGTATAATATGCTATTTAACTGTGGAATCCCCCATTAAGTTTGTACAAATAAACAAGAAATATTAATGGTATTGACCCAAATCACCCCATTAAAATTATATACATGATTCGTTCATTTAATTACAAAGTATATTAAGTGTCACAACTCGTATAAATTTACTTAATTTTTATTTGTTGCTATTGTAGTGTTGCACTTGTAGGGAGTAACACATTTTGATCTAATATTGTTTAGAACTTATATCACACTAATATTGTAACCATTGTATGGACAGCCGGATAGGTATGCTATAATGGCAACTATTTAAACAAAAATAATAATGCAATTAATGAATAATATTAATAGTATACACACAAGACGTAATAGGTATTATAATAGTAATAGATTTTATTGACCAATATTCAGCAAGACAGTCTCTACTATTTTACTTTTCTTTTCATGCCACATAACAACTTTCAAGTAAATCACTCTTTTAAGAACAAAATAATATTAAACTAAATAAAATATAAATGTATGATTATAATCATGTATAAAAAAATTCAACTTTCCTAATTCTAAAAGCACCAACTTTTAAAAAGTTTCATATTATTCTGAATTGTGGTCGTTTTTGAGATATTTTTGATACTTTTTGTCAAAGATTTCAGCTGCTTTAATTACACTATCTTGTAATCCATTTATTCCCAATATCTTTACTTCTGCTAAAACATCTTTTTTCTGACAGTCCTTCATATATGAGCGTTTATGCACTATTTTCATATATTTCCACGCATCTTGAACCGTTTTCTCAATTGATTTCTTTTTCATTGAGTAGCTTGTAATTTTTAAAGAAAAATGGTATAAGAATAGCGCATGGGCTTTTAATAATGTCTGTGTATATTCTTCTTCTTTTGGTATTAACGCAGTAAAAGCTTGACACATCATATATTTTGGATACCCCTTACAAACAGAATGCATTTCATCAATTGAAACTGTTAAGTTCTTTGCTCCTGACATACAATAAGAACATGCTAATTTGGGAAAACACTCTGCCACTCTAGATAAAGTAAGAGCCATTGGATTTGATCCATCTTTATCAACCAAGTTATAAACTGCGATCAATCGTTCTATAGTACTAGCGAAAGAAGGTAAAGAATTTTTATTCATTTTTGAAACAGTGTTCCCTCTTTCAATATGCGCTGCGACCATAATAATAATGTCGTCTTTCCTGCTAACGTCAGCTTTATGCATTTGATACAATACTAAAGCCCATGTTTCTGGATCAAATCCTTTGATACTTGTACTTGGTGGCATCTTGATTGATTTCTTCAACTCAGCTGGCTCGACAAATCTAAGCAAAAATAGTTTATTATAAATATTTATCCGAGTAAACAAGGAATTTGTTTGTATTACATTTTTTAACCAAAACTGCACCAGCGTCCACTAATTTAGTAGAAATTAAAATTAGATTTTTTACACTGACGTTTTTGTACTTTCATTAACTTCGCTTGAGACTTCGATGAAATTGAAAACGTGAACCGAAGACTATGAAAGTATGAAAAGTGAAAACAGAATACTACAGGCATCCGCCATACAACATTACCAGCTACCACAGAACATGAACCTAACCTAACCACAGAATATGAAAACAGAATACAGCCCATAGACTTAAAAATATAATATAATTCTATTATAGTCTATATATATATTATATGATACAGCCATAGAACAATATTTTTATAGAAGCGAAACTCCATCAGCTGATTCGGTCACGGACTATGACAGAGAGGACTGGAAATGTTACGATGGACGGGTGACAGCCATAGATAATATAAGATCCTATATTATCTATGGTGACGGCGAGCCGAACGCAATTGGCCGGTATCTTCTACCCATAGACTTATAAAATAATTTGTAATTTACAGTTGAAAAACTTCATAATGCTCGATTTTTGGAGAAGGCGTGTTTTTGAGTTTAAAATACTAGAGATTTACATTTTTTCGAATTTTGATATGTTTATGCTCAACGTGTTAAATGAATCAGAATTTACCACGGACTAAGATATCTATATCTTAGTCCGTGGAATTTACCTATCTTTAAAAAAAAAAAAGGTTAGGGTAGCTATACTTACTTTTTTGTTATTGTTAATAAAAAGTCAGTAAAGATAGTTAAATTCTGATTTCATCAACACGTTGAACATAAAAATACTAACATTTCCAAAAAAGAAAGTTCCGAAAAATCGTTTGGGAAGTAAACTACATTCGTTCGTAAAGTTTTAACGGATATATACCGCTACAGCTAAAACGCCTACATAGAATTATTTAAAGAATCCTCCTTCTTAGCGCTCCTGGCGGACAACTCTCGCATTAAATTCCGTCAGAATACGACTCAGAAATGTCAAACATAAGAAGACGTGACTATACACCGTATTTTCTACAATAATTCTAGAATCTACATCGTAGCTCTGACAAATAAACCGAAAATATCCCTCGACTTGTGAATATATGGGCTGTTCTTACAATGTCCGGTGAAGTGTCGGTTAACGGCACTTAACAATAAATAATAAAGATATCTTTATTATCTATGCACTTAAGAGGAAATCAGCGCACTAGCCGCACTATTTGTTTTCTCTCTCTGGCCCACGCGCAACATGTACAAAACGCAGAATGATTTTTTCTATGTTTTTAAGTAATCTTAGAGTAAAATCACCTATTACAAAAAAGATAGAGAACAATATTTTAGAGATTTTTGAAACCGGTCAGTGTTTTGCGATGTTGTTTGCTGTATCTTGTAGGAAGTGTTGTACTGTTTAGTATTTTTAGATTAGGGCTTTTGCACCAGAAATTAAAGTCGTCTGCGAACAGGTTGGCCTTTACAGGAAATGTTATGGTGTTAGTTATGTCATTTATTGCTAAAAGAAAGAGGGTGACCGATAATGACAAACCTTGAGGAATTCCATTTTGCTGGGAGTAATTTTTTGATTGGGCATTTGAAAGAGAGATTGAGAACTGTCTTGAGTTAAGGTAGCATTTTATGTAGTTAAACATGTTGCCGTTTGTTAGTGTTTTTGAAAGAATTTGTAGCACTCTAATGGTAAGTCTCCATACCGAATCATAGGCTTTGGCGATGTCTATACTTATCAAACCGAGGTACTGATTTGAGTTGAGTGCGTCGTTTACTTCTGACTTAATGATCGTAAGGCTGTCGATTGTGGATCTGTGTTGAAAATAATTGTATTTATATATAAATATTATTTTTGTTGGAATTAAACAAAACGAGTTACTATTATTTTTGATTAAATATCTAAATTATACCTAAATGTTTTTCTCGATAATTAATTATGAAAGAATAATGGACATTTGGGAAAGGTATAATATACTATATAGTATATAATATTATTTAATGACTAATTAAAGTATTTTAATTCTAAGAAAATCAATACTTAGACATAACTAGAATATTGGCTATTGAGGCTTCGTAACCAAGAGACTTGAATAAAATGTTATTTCTAACTTTTCGTAGAATTGTTAATATTTAATTAAAATTATTATTTAGACCGTCCAGGTACAATATTGAATTTTATTTTTAAATAAACAAATATAGACATAATATTATTGTTAATATAAGCAGGAAGTCGCCCATCATTACGTTAACGTACCTACTAGACTGTCTAGACTTAATTTCTACTCCCAACTTGCAAGTATACCTGCCTAGTGTTAAGTTAAATTAATTAAATTAATTTGTATTTAAATATCAAACATGGAGTGGAGTCAAGATAAAACTCTGCAACTTATCGAATCATATCGTTTACATCCTGTGTTATGGAATTGTCAATTATCTGAGTATAAACTTCGAGAAAAACGACACGGCGCATGGAACGAAATCGCCAACTCGTTAAATGTAGAGAAGGACGAAGTTGAAAGAAAGATTAAAAACCTTACAAGCCATTTTGCTAGAGTCCAAGAGAGTGAGAGAAGAAAAAATTGCAAACACCAAATCTGGAAGTGGGGCTTCGACATATGAAGAAAAATGGTTTGCATTTAAGAGGAATTCCTGTTAAAAAAGAGCAAACCGAGAAATACGGTAAATACAGAGGTATGTATTATGTGCTAAAATTATACTGTTATACACTTTTACTAATAAAATTAATATTTAATATAATTGTACATATTATGTGATCTGTACTCAATTAGGTACCTATAGGTAGAATTACTTGTAAAGAATTATAAAATATATTTAATTTAAATCAAACTCTAATACCTTTCCAACATGTTTTAAATGAAAAAAAAACAAAAAATTTAGAAATTTATTTTGATAGGTACCTAATTACTTATTATATTACTTAATTGTTTTTCTAGACACAACACAAACATATTTCACTTAAGCTTGATGATCGTGATGACATAGTATTCAGTAATGATCAATCTGATGCAAGTTCTTCTACAACTCAAATTCCAATAAATAATGGTACAAACAAATCAAAACGTTCAAATTCAAATGTATAGTTAACATTACAAGAAAGTTTAACCATGCTTAAAAAAAAGTGTAATGTAGAATCCAAAAACAATACAACTCAAGGTATGTAAATATTATAATTTATAATTAAATTGAGTGTCAAGAAAATGTTCATTGACACAATGATTTTTATTTTAGCTAGGAAGTAAAATGTAATTTATGTATATTTTTCAGACGAGTTGGATGTCATGATTCAAAATTTGATCATTAACCAATGTTTGCCATTCTCCTTACCAGAATTTAAATCTATTTTACAAACAGGATTTCCTAAATTAAAAATATTGAGCCGTCCAACATTAATGAAAAGGATTGATTTGAATATAATTACCATGTTAACAAATTTGAAAAAAGAATTAAGTTTAGTCAATCACACTTCAACTACAGCTGATTGTTGGTCAATTCTTAAAAAGTTAGTATTTAAAAAAAAAAAATAGATATTATAGATCCCTAGGGACCTATACTATGTATTAAAAATATTTCATTTAAAATTATAGATGTTACAGGAATATACAAATGTAAAAAAAATGTTTCAGATCATATATAGGTATAACTGGGCATTGGTTGAACAAAAATGATTTAACAAGAACTTCATGTCTACTTGCAATAAAGCGCTTAAAAGGAAAGCATACATATGATGTTTTAGCGAAATCCATGGAGTTAGTTTATTCAGAATTTGATATTAGTCATAAAATTACATATTCAACCACAGACAATGGTTCCAATTTTTGTTAAAAGTTTCAAGTTGGTTATTTTATTTAATTGTATTTTTTCTAATTTGTTATCAACATTGTATTCTCTAATAATCAATTAAATGTACCAGAATATATTTAAAGTTACAACTTACAATACCATAAATTATGCATTATAAGTCAAATTACCTATAAGGCATAATTCCTGCTTTAAAGTCAAAAACCTTATGTTACCTATGTTACTATAGATAGGTAATGTTAAGCAAACAGTTAATAGTTTAATAATAATTGTATTTTTCAGAGTCTACAGTAAAAATGATAATCAAAATATTTTAAATTTGGATACGTTTGTTAATAATATTATTGATGATGAATTTGAAATGCAAATAACAAATGACGAAGATGACTTACAAGTGGATGATGATGAATTGAATGAAAACATATCTGTGATTTCTGTTTTTGATTTTTTAGAAGACAATGCTGATATTCAGTAAAGTTTGCCAAAACATCATCGCTGTAGTGTTATGAAATATTTATTAACTATCATTGGGGATGGTCTAGATAATTTGCTCGATAACATTCAGTTAGGCGACTCCGTTTCCCCCACCTCCTTAGCTCAAACTTGGGGTACTAAGCCACTAAGTCCCACATAAAATTGTGTATCGAGCAATTAGCACCCCAAGTAAGTAATAAGTAAAAATAAATAAAGACCGTTTTCTTCAATTATACATAGCCCATGGAACCCCTCCCCCTGTAAATATTCCAGTATGCCACTTCTGACTAAACATATACTTACAATTGTTATGTTTAATTTTGCAGGATGCTGAAGCTGCTCTTCAAAATAATTTGTTTAAAAAGCAAAGTAGAGCTAAATTTGGAAAATTGCAAGCACTTTTTAATAAGCAAAGTAGATCCACTCAATTTGCTGATATAATAAATCATAAATGATAACATTGGAGTATACTTAAGGATCCCTAATACTACAAGGTGGAACTCTTATTTTGATGCCATAAGATTTATACTATTACACCGAAAATCAAGCCCTACTAAATTTAATTTAATTTGTGATGAACTTAAAATTGCCAGGATTAATAATAATGATGTTGACTTTATGGAAGAATATTGCTTAGTTATGAAACCAGTTGCAATTTCACTTGACATTCTGCAGGTAATATTTAACTTATAATTATAATAATAATTCATACAGTTAATTTTTGTATTACTTATTAATATTACAAAGATGGATATATAAGTACACTTAATTGGTAGTTATATTTGTATTCAAGTGGTCACTTGTTAACATTCATTGTGTTTAAAAGTTTAATATAATACTAATTTGAGCAACTTATACATGGTAAGCTTTGACCTTTAACTTAAATACATACATTTTAATGGGAGCATTAATTTGAATTATTTTTGCTTAAAGATTGCTAATGCATGAATGTTTTGTAAATTTGTTTAAGTATACTATATGATTAAAATTTCCAATTTTCATAGTTTTTTGTTGATATTTTTACATTTTATACATTTATTTATTGTTAGCAAAAACTTAATATTTTATGATGAAATTGTTTTTTATATCTTAAAGCTTATTATATTATTATATTAACATTTCATTGGCATTATTTTAATTTTAGTAAATTTATTTAAGGTGAAAATAATATGTACTTTGGCTTTTTGCTGCCTACAATAAATGAATTGTCAAGTAAACTTGAAGCTATGAGCAGAAAACAAATTGTGTATTGTCAACCCTTGGTAAAAACTTTATATGATGGGGTGAATAAAAGATTTGGAGCTCTTGAAGAAAACAATTTCCTTATCATTGCAGCTGTAAGCCATCCTTCTTTCAAGTGCTCATGGATTAAAAATGAAATTAGGAAAAATGTTGCCATCTCTTTATTAAAAGATACAATGTATGAAATGTATTCTGGTAAAGTGGTTCAAGATACTGGAGAATTGAACAAACAGAAATCTAGTAGTAGTGATGATAGCAGTCAAGAGGAAGATACTAATGATTCGTTTTTTTCATGGGCCTCAACAAAAAAAAGTCTGAATGTATTAGTTGAAAATGAAATTGCTGACTTTCTCAACAAGAGTCCAACTAAAAAAATCAACGTATTAAATTATACTCCAATTTTAAAAAAGGTTTTTGTGAAATATAATACTCCCCTCCCCTCAAGTGCACCTATTGAAAGGGTGTTTAGTATAGGGGCCTGTATTTTAACAAAAAAAAGGGGGAAGATGAGCGATTCTAATTTTGAAAAAACCATGTTATTGAAAAGTAATTCTAACATTTTTTAAATTCTAAATAATAAGAGATTTTATTTTTTTTTCAAATAAAATTTTTATTGAATATTTTGAAACAAATTTTAATAAAAATATAAAGATTATTTCATTATTACAGTTAGTTTTTTTTTTCTGAATAGAAATTTAATTTATATTCATATTTGTATAAATGTATAATATTTGATTTATATGAATGTTAAATAAATTATATTAAGTATAAATATATAATGATGCTAAATTATAAGTATATATTAGGTATAAATATATTATGATACTTTATTATATATTGATAAATACCTAATATGAGCAGTATGTACTACATTTATGGTCTAATTTGTAAGTTATTTCATGTTTATTAATAAACATGTTTGGAAACAGCTACTATAAGGTGTAAAATTTAAAAAAAAAATACTTGTATTTGTATTCAAATACTTTATGAGTATTCGTAAAATACATTTTTATGTAAGTATTTTAAAAGTATTTTTAATAATTTTTTATGCGAATACTAGTATTAGTATTTTAATACTTTTTCAAAAGTATTTTTTACAAGACAGGTGAAGGTTAGGGTTGTCTCTTCTATATCAATGATGTTGTGGTCAATAATCTTATTGATTTCTTCTTCTAGTAGGTCGGTATATAGGTTCCAATTTGGGTTTTTAAAATTCCATCTGTGTTTATTTGAATACCTATTTATTATTTACTTGCCTATGTGATATTTTAATTATGATTAGAATGTGGTCGCTGCTATATATTTCTGATAAAACTTCCCATTCGAGCCTCTATGCAATTGATGGTGAGCTTAAGGAAAGGTCTATACAAGAAAAGTTGCCATTTCCAAAATTAATGTGAGTGGGGGTTGAGTCATTTAAAAGTACTAAATCTTCATTTTGTATGAGTTTTTCTACAGTTTTTCCTCTAGAATTGGTAGAGTTTGAGCCCCAAATTATATTATGTGAGTTAAAATCTCTTACCAGTATAAAGGGCTTAGGGAGTTGACGTATAATATTTTCTAGATCCGGTAAAGAAAAATCTGTTTGATTTGGCAAGTAAATGTTGCATATAGAGAATTTTTCGTTGAGTTCTATGGATACAGCTATTGTTTCGAAATTACTATTATTACTATTACTATTATTATTATTACTTATTATTATTATTTTTTTGGTTGGAATGTTTGATTTGGTGTATATTGTGGCTGGCTCTATCCGATATTATTTTATTTTTACTGAATCCTTTGTAATTTTTGAGGTGAGCTGTGAAGTTGTCTTTAAAATTTGTTTCTTGTAGGCAAATAATTTGGGGGTTGTGGTTTTGGATGATGAGTTTCAGCTCTTCTTGTTTCTTGAAGAAGCCATTAAGGTTCCATTGAATTATTTCAGCCATTATCAACAGTATTCTTTTTTTTTTTTTTTAATTTTTAATTTTTTGATATTGGATCATTTGGATAGTTTTTTGCTGGCTTTTTGTGGTGGTTATGAGAAGTGTGCATAAATTATTATTATCATTTTTATTTTGGACGATTTACAATATTTGAATAATTTTATACCTACTTGTTCGTCCAAGACCGTCCGACGATTTATTGTGTAACATTACCTACCTATAATCATATTCATTTAAAACTTGTTGTTTCAAATGTTCAAAAAATATAATTTATGTGTCTAAAGACATATTCAAATATTTTTTTGGTTATGCAATACATAAATTAATAACAAATAAGCGTACAAATGTCAAATGCTATACAATCGAATGTAATCGTGGACAGAAATGTGTACAGAAGAAAATTATTGAGAATAGAAAAACCCTCAAATATTGTGAATACATAGAAATAAAATAACCGACCGAAAAATTGAATCAAAATCGTTGTATGAGGTTAAAGCATATCATAATATTTTACTTTCTAGCAATTAAAATATGACACAAAAGTTTCATTCGAAATAATAGTACAAACCATAAATTATTATATCATCGATTTCTTATTTTGCTTATAGGTAAGTCATTGAAAGCGAAACAAGGCTAACGTGATGGATCTTGTCATACCCGATTTATCAATGTATAATATAATGGAAATCGTGTCATACTTCTCAAACACAAAAAAAGTATGCACTGACAAAAAAAAATTAAGGTAGGTAGGTAATATTATTTGCTGTATATAATAGTATTAAATTGGTTTGCATGATCTACGCAAATCACATTATAGCTGCTGATAAAATTTTAATTTAAAACATTATTATTGTCAATTCATTAAAACACATAATAAATATGATAAAGCATATTAATATAATATCTAATATTATTGTGAGTCTTACGGCGCTCATTATCCGTTATATTGTTACATATTATATACTCTAAAATGTATCAATGAACAATTAACTAATTATTTTTCTTGAATTTTATGCAAAGTTTATTAATACCGTTATTAATTAGTTATTAGTTGGTATTCATTATTATCATTATTATTATTTAGTAAAAAATAAGCATACAACCCAAATAAAATATTATGATTTAGTGTATTAATAGATACATAGGTGTCACGATGACTAATTGTACTTATTGTTTAAAAATTTATATGAAATACCCACCTACTTATTATCTAATTTATTTCGTTTTGGTAACAATAAAATAAATATAATATTTTATGTCTTAAATGTAATTTCACCGACTTTAATGGCGAACACGAATTATATTATACAGGGTGATTATTTTTACCGTAAATAACACTTATCGTCTTCAAAAGAATTAACCATGATAAATATTTGTTGAAACTTTTTTTTTTGGTGTAACGTGCATTTTTCATTTCATAATTTATATTATTATATCATTGAATCCAAGATAAATTTTACATTGTGACCTAATCTAACCTACTGTTCGGCAGAGTGACATCCACTTACCCGCTTTTTTATATTCATGTAGATACCTTTTGAAAATTTAATAGAATAAGGTTCCATGCGGGAACTAAACATTTCTGTATTTAAATTTAAATATAATTATTAGTATACCTATATATTCCCAATAAAGGTTTGTTATCATTTATTTTTTATTATTAGAGGTATTTATTGAAAATAAATGACATTTTGAAATTAATGTTTTGGCTGTCTATATTATTATATTTTGTTGCTATGCAATATTTACATGTTATTTATCATATTATTATTCAAACAGTTTATCTCCGATTAATTGTCATTTGTATTTCTCTTATTCTTGTGTAAAGCTGACTAATTATCACTTAGTTATGGATCGTGAACAAAAAACTGCGACTTCAGGTTCTTACTGCAAGGTTGATGAAGAATCACAATACGCATACAAGTTAACGACGGACCAGTTGGATTTTTTAGGAATTGTAGCTAATACTGTACAGTCTGCAGCTATGTACAAAAATGTAAATATAGTACCGAGACAAATAAACACGGACTGTGTTCAGACTGTTATAGTAACGCCGGAAATACAACTAGCTTCGCAGCTGCAAGTTCCAAAGCGCCATTGTCATAGAGCGAAGCTTGCTGCAACACTCAGATTATCTGAAGCGCTGTCTAAAGCTCTATGTGCAGCGGCTGTCAGAAGATCATTAAACTTCGTCATACCCGTGCGTTTTCATCGACGTTTCCTCGATTTAATCGAAGAAAGGCCTTTGGGAAACGCTGTGATGACGAATGGAAGTGGGCCAGGTTTCCGGCATTCGATAACTGCTGCAGATATTGCACTTGATTTACAACACATTTCCGCGGACTGTGTTCAGACTGTTATTGTAGCGACGGAAATACAACTAGTTCCGCAGCTGCTAGTTCCAAAGAGCCGTTGTCATAGAGCGAAGCTTGCTGCAACACTTAGATTATCTGAAGCGCTGTCTAAAGCTCTATGTGCAGCGGCTGTCAGAAGATCATTAAACTTCGTCATACCCGTGTATATCTCATAGTTATAATCACATAATTTATAGTTATAATGTCTAACTATACAATATACAATATTTATATATTATATTATGGTTATGATAATGAACATTTTCCTCCAGTGAAAAATATGAAAAAATAATTTTAAAAAAAATATGACTTATATCTCGTCGGCTCATAGCTATTCCATATCCTCAGGCGGTACTGTGCAGCACCAGCAACATAAAGTTCTACCGACTTTAATGATTCTTCTCCTTAAAGCCGATAGAATTGACCTTCGTCGTGGACGACAAATTACTGCAGGCGAAACTTCAGGTAGAATTTCCAGCTGCAGAACTGGCTGTATTTCCGTCGCTACAAACAGTCTGAACACAGTCCGCGGAAATGTGTTGTAAATCAAGTGCAATATCTGCAGCAGTTATCGAATGCCGGAAACCTGGCCCACTTCCATTCGTCATCACAGCGTTTCCCAAAGGCCTTTCTTCGATTAAATCGAGGAAACGTCGATGAAAACGCACGGGTATGACGAAGTTTAATGATTTTCTGACAGCCGCTGCACATAGAGCTTTAGACAGCGCTTCAGATAATCTAAGTGTTGCAGCAAGCTTCGCTCTATGACAACGGCTCTTTGGAACTAGCAGCTGCGGAACTAGTTGTATTTCCGTCGCTACAATAACAGTCTGAACACAGTCCGCGGAAATGTGTTGTAAATCAAGTGCAATATCTGCAGCAGTTATCGAATGCCGGAAACCTGGCCCACTTCCATTCGTCATCACAGCGTTTCCCAAAGGCCTTTCTTCGATTAAATCGAGGAAACGTCGATGAAAACGCACGGGTATGACGAAGTTTAATGATCTTCTGACAGCCGCTGCACATAGAGCTTTAGACAGCGCTTCAGATAATCTGAGTGTTGCAGCAAGCTTCGCCCTATGACAACGGCTCTTTGGAACTTGCAGCTGCGAAACTAGTTGTATTTCCGTCGCTACAATAACAGTCTGAACACAGTCCGCGGAAATGTGTTGTAAATCAAGTGCAATATCTGCAGCAGTTATCGAATGCCGGAAACCTGGCCCACTTCCATTCGTCATCACAGCGTTTCCCAAAGGCCTTTTATTCGATTAAATCGAGGAAACGTCGATGAAAACGCACAGGTATGACGAAGTTTAATGATCTTCTGACAGCCGCTGCACGTAGAGCTTTAGACAGCGCTTCAGATAATCTGAGTGTTGCAGCAAGCTTCGCTCTATGACAATGGCGCTTTGGAACTTGCAGCTGCGAAACTAGTTGTATTTCCGGCGTTACTATAACAGTCTGAACACAGTCCGTGTTCATTTGTCTCCGCGGTACTTCAAAAACAACTAATTCAGTGGATTTTTGTTTTGTTTTATTGATAAATGCCGAGCTATTTTTGTTGTAATAGATCGAGAAATGCAAAATCCAAAAGTGCTAATATCTCTTTTCATAAGTAAGTATCATAAATAACAACCGTTATATTTTGAATATTATTTGTCTTTGATCATCTCTATTAATATGTATTTTGTTTATATATAAGTGTCTTTTGCATTCATATAATTATCATTTATTTTTACTCAGGTTTCCAGCTAAAGAAAATATTAGAGTAAAATGGTTGAATTTCATAAATGAAAATGGTTTGAATACAAACGATATCACTCAGAACAGTTTAACATGTTCTGCTCATTTTGATTTAGCTAGTTTTACTTGTAATGAAAATCAAAACATGAGGATTCTAAAAAAAAACTGCTGTTCCAACATGTATTGTTGAAAGAGTGAAAAATATAAGTTTTGGTTTTATAGTATAATATACTATATTATACAAAAAATTCCCAAGCATTAGAGTTTTTATTTCATATTAATTATTATTGCATTTTAGCCTAAAAATGTTTATCCAGAATTAGTAAAACCTCTCCTGCCAAGTGTTTCAAACACTGATGTGCCTAGTACAAGTAACAACTGTATTGTGTTTGAAAGGACTGAAGTTAAGGTGAATAACCTATTTTAATTAATTACACATATTTATTCATTTTTCTTTTTAACTTCAAATAATTATAATAACCATTTTTATTTTAGTCATCTTATGTGTATGAATTAAATACAGAAGAAGACATGGATATTTCATTGATATCTGTTGGTCAAGGCTCACAAAAAAGTGAAAATATACATAAACAGGTACCTAATTAGATACTATTTTATTATTTATTTATGATTTTATAGATAATTTTGTATTCTTGTTATATTTTAGGAATTGGCTGGTTGTAATAATAGTGCAAATGATGAAGATGATATAGCATCATTGTTGCCAGTTGATTCATCTTCCACTTCACCATCCATAAACATAGAAAGCACTTCTGATACATTCAGTGTTAAAAAACCTTGTGTAAGTATGACTATTTAAATTAAACGGTATAAAATTATATTTTTTTTTTGTTTATTATGCATTAGAAGTACCTGCATGATTTTAAACTTATTATTTTTAATTTAGATGAACTCCAAACATGAAATATCACTAATGGATGCCAGCAGGATCCATACATCAGATACTCCACGTCGTCGCTTCCTAAAACGAGAAATTCAGGCACTAAAGGGTGAACTTGCAATTAAAGATATGAAGCTTAAAACAGTACGACAAACTGTTAGAAGACAGAAAAAGAAAATTGCATCAATAAAAACGATCATCACCAAATTGCAGAATGAAAACCTCATAAATGAAGATGTTGGCTTCACATTGTTGGAATCTTTCGGTAATAAACAAGATTTAATCATTAATTGGGCTAAAAAAAATATGGGTAATGGGTAATATGGTATTGTTGTATTTTAATTAAAGGTAAAGAATCAAAATAAATCAAAAAATTCCTGGTGAAGTTAAACAGATGACATCTGTCTTATTTCTACGCTGTACATTAACAATATTTGGTAAACAAAAGTATTTTAAAAAAAATATACTTTGACAATTATGTGTGAGTATGCAAATTTCGAGTCAAGTATGTATTTAGTAGTAAGTAAGGTATTTTCTTTTTTAGACCTAGAGTTTAAACTTGTACTTTTGTTTATAATTTCATAACTTTTCACTACATTTCAGGTACAAATAACAGTTAATTTTGTTTGATCTTCATTTATTTTAGGTTCTGCCATAATTAGATTAGATTTGATTAATATACATATGCATATAATATGTATTGTAATAAACTTTTTGAAAATATTTGTACCCGATTTAGATCATTCTTCTTAAAATAACACTTATTGTATTTTGCATATTTTGCATGAGTCCAAGTGTTTGACAGAAACTGATCAGGGAATATAGAAGATATATAGTGAATATTCACCTGGTGTCCGGGCTAGCGAGTGACCATGCCGGCAGTAAGTGTACTTAGAAAACAATATTGATGAAAAAAAGGGTGTCCAGTAAAGTAGATTTGTTCCATTTTTTACATAATTTAATGTGTTTGTAACTATTAATTAATTAATATTTAATAGCATCGAAGACTCCCTTCTTGGCACAAACTTACTTAAAGTGAAAGGTAATCAATACATCTAAGGAACGTTAGGTATACTTAAAATTGAGTTGCATTATATAATATGAATTAAGTTTAAATTTAAAATAAATTATTATATTATTATTATTATTATTGTTATTTTATTATTTGTGAAAACCAAAATTGTCAGTTTATATTTGATTACATACATTATTACAGGGTTGGTCTACTCATTAAATCCTAAGGTTGTTATGTGAGTAGGGTTCAAGCAAAACAAAATATAAATATTAAATACTATAATGAGTATGCACTGAAAACTTAATATATTAAATATTTAAATGGTTTATAATACTATCCAAATTAGAGAGACAATTATCATTAAAAGTATATTTACTAACCTAATACTAGGGTATAGGCCAGTGGTGGCTACGGATGGGGGAAGGGTTGTTCGCCCTCCCCTTGGGCTGTCTTTTTAACGTTATTTTTTATTATTATATTAGGCTAAACCAAAAGGTTATTCAATTTTTGAAAATTCACTTCCTTGGGTGATCCGCTAGTGGTATGGGCCTTGGTTTGAAAAATAAAAATTTTAAATTCGAATTTGAATTCTTAAAACCTTTAATGTATTAATATGTATACTAAATTCGTTTACTTAAAAAGGTAACGCATAACTTAAATTGGATCTAACCAAACAATTAACAAACAACATTTATAACAACTAATTTTGTCGACAAAATATTAAGTACATTTTCAGTGTCACCCGAACAATACACGAACAATATGTTACATGTTTAATATGGCTAACCTGTAAAAGGGAGTCTAACTGCGCTTCAACTATTTTATTGAACGGCCTCTCTATATTACAAGTTACAACTCTATGAAATAATATGCTTGCTGCTCATATTGATAGTAACCACGGTCCACGGTTGTAGATATATCTTAAGCCGTGACATTACAAGTTTTTCATATCACTCGTAAGATAATAAATTCTGGCTTTGGATCACGATTTAAGATCGCTCAATTTCTGTGTCTATTCTATATGAGTGTTTATACTTTATAGGTGTCTACAGGTCAAGGTGTATTGACTATTGATACACCTATGACCTATGTATCAATACACCTCTAAGGGCCGTTCTTACAATGTCCGGTTAAAGTTAATCGACACTTAACCGGCCGAATTCTGCCGGTAATAAAATCTGTTATCAGTCGGTTAGCGTTAAGTGTTAACCGACACTTTACCGGACATTGTAAGAACGGCCCTAACAGTAATTTAAGATCTACTATCTACTATCAGTAGTAGTACTATCTTAATTCGTGCTTTGTATCAAAATATAAAATGGCGGGACAACGCAGAACACCACATAAGACTTAACTATTATTTCTATAGTTACTCATGATAAAATATCATATTTTGAATGACATTCATCATAAAATGTATTTTGTAAATTTGTCATGAAAAAATTATTGTTTATACCATGATAGTTTGTTCTGTGTTACAACTATAGTTAGTTTCAGTGAACTGGTCAAGAACACAGAATATTCAATATATCTATAATTATCTGTGCCCTGTGGTGAAGAAGTGAACTGCAGATATCTGTGGGCTGCGGAGAGATCTGAGTTACTGACCTAGTATCAAATTTTAAAGTAAGAAGTGAATCCCATAGGTTTTTTATATTTTAAATTAAAATTTGTATGTACAAGTTTAATATCTTTGGTTCTCTCCTGGCATAGAGTCTAGAGCAGATAATAATAATATGTTAATATTATGTAAATAATTTTTTCTCCCTCAATTAACATATTCTCGTCGAGATCAGAATATCAAAATAAAATTATAAAATATATATCCTATTACTATATTAGTATAAAGTTTAATTGTTCTGTTAACGGTTGACAGTTTCAATTATTTATTTAAATTGTTATACCCTTAAAAACAAGAAAAAACGGTGTTTGTATATTGTTGAGTTGACTGTAGGTAGTTGTTTTTAATACCAAATTTGTCATAAATTAATAATCGTTATTATCGTAGTTGCCAAAAGCACCCATTAGTGGGTGCGAGGAAGTGACATGTCAACCCTCCTAGACAAATGTGAAATGATTGTAATTTTTTGTAATTGTAAATAATAAACTATTTTTACTGATGATATTATAATACATAACATATCACATAGTTTAATTATTACATTGTACATTGTTTATCTATGTAGTGTATTTATTTTCTGTTATTTAATAAAATCAATTTGGTTGGTTCTTAGTTATATTTTATGATATTGTCAACCCCCCTAGGTTCTGATTGATGGGCGCCCTTGGACTAGTTGCCCAATGATTGTTTTTTGTATTTAGCAAATGAAACATTTTGGAAAGGGTTTCAATTTAAGTTTTGTCGAGTTTATTTCAAGTCAACAAAAAAAATCAAAAAACCATATATAAATTCTAACGATCAACAAAAAAAAAACTGAAAAGTTTGAATATTGACAATACATAATAACCATAAGTAAAATGGTATCTGGGAGTTTTTTTTTTCTAGTACCTCGTGGCTTGTGTGCTTGTCTGTAGTCACTATAATTTTAATATATTTATTATTAATGAAATAAAATGAATATTATATCATAATATATAATATTATTATAGTCATGGACCCCGGTTGTTAATATTACATTTTGATGCATCAATAACGGTGAAAATCCCAGGCCAGTAGTGTACACCGTCGGTGTGGATATTATTTCAGTATTCGCAAGACATTTAATTTAGTAATTATTATTACAATTTGTCAAAATAGTATTTGATATGTTGATAAAATCACATTGTATAAATCTATAATGACAATAAGAATATTGATTTTAACTTTTAGATATTGCATACTAACATACTGTCTATTCATATTTCATGTACTATAATAGGTTTAACTTGTTTTCGGTTTCTCCACCAACAGAACTTATCCATGTAATAATTAATTGATTGCTAGTTTGGACTATTGCTATTTGCTAGTATGGTACATATAGTTTGCATAATATATGTAGTAAAAAATAAATTATATTATTTTGTTCACTAATATTGATTTGACACAATGCTTTTAAACTAATTTTTAAATACTATTATAAGTAATATTTTTTTTTCAATTTTTTAGTATGCCGAAAACAAAGAAAAAAACCATGAAAGATAAAAAACTATACACATCAAAAAAGAATGCATCTAAACAACCTAAAAAACCCGTTTTTAAATTTGATATACATGAAATTTTGAAAAATAGACAATTAGAAGGAAAGCTTATGGAACAAACTGCCAAATTTGAAGAAGAGATGAAAGTTGTTGATAAATTGTATCAAGAACAACTAAATGACATTATTGATTTTGAAGGCAATGATAAACTTCCTCCTGTATCAATACATTTTAATCCTGTTGACTGCTGTAATTATAATATACCCTTTAAAGAAGATTCAGATTCTGATTCAACCAAATTGTGTATTCAACGCTTACAAATTATGCTAATTGAAGGAAATGAACTTGAAGCCAATATTCATTTTAACCATTTGTTGAGAGCAAATTGGTCACCAGTATTTGATGTATGTTTCAAAAATAATAAATTCTAATCGCATTGTCTATTTAATAAATAATTATAACTACACTTTTTTTGCCTAAGGATAATTATTATTAAAAACAAAATTAAAAATGTTTTTCAGAATGTCAAAAATATTTTATGCAATTGGCGAGCTGATTTGGATACTGTAACTAGTGATCCATCGTTAGAGTATCAAATGAATGATTTTAAAAACATTGGACGGCACAATTTTGAATTAGTAACAACTTTCATATCTCACAGTATACTGAAAAATAACAAACAATTTAGTGTTGACGAACTGCTAACAATAGCCAAGTATATTGTTACAATAAACTTTCACCTTTGTGGACAAATGATAAATGTGTTAAAAAGATTATTTAGTACTTGTATCGAGACAGCATTAGAAGAAGACAATGATCCCGCTATTAAAGCATTTGTTGAAGAATTGTATTCAAAACATAATGAAGACGATTTATTAATAATGGCGGTTGATTTATTTCTGCCTTTTGAAGGACAAATAATGAAAAAAATGTATACATATTTAACATACAAACTATACATGTCACTTTTAGGAAAGACTGACAATAATAATACATTTCCCTCTAGCATCAAAGAATGGTATGTATTTTTATGATTATATAAACTAAACGCTTGATCATAAAATATATCAATCCCTATTCAGCTAGTGTCATACATTAAATTGCTTTTAAAAATATATTTGTATATCATTATGCATTTTAACAAACCTCTTATAAAAACATTATTGCAATTACAATTTCTAACCAAAATAATAGACTTAATTTATTATTTTAAAAGCCACTAGTATACAATTAACTAATATAACTCAACTGTTACAATATAATAAAGAAAATAATAGACTTAATCTATGGTTTTTACATGTATACATAATGTTTTTAAAATGAAACACCCATTTTTAATCAAATTTATAAAATACATTTTTTGGTGTCAAATATGATTAAAATAGTACTGAAGTTTTACTTAGTTTTCTTTTCTAAGTATTCTAATGATTGGTATAAAATGTATCATAAGGTAGTATCAGTGCTTAGTGTATTAATCTTATATAATTTTGTTCAGGTTTGTACAAGATTTGGTGGATAAAAATTATTTCAAAAACAATCCAAAGAAAGTATTGTTCAGTGTTATTCAGTTGTTGGAACATGTCGTGTTCATATTTGATTTATACAGTGAAGAAGAAAAACTGGATACCATGTATAACTTTTTGAATGCTGCGGTCAAACCAAGTGGATTGTCAGATTCCATGAAACTCATTAATGTATTAGATCAGTGGAGGTTGCGATTATTCCGTTTATATGTCAACCGTCAAGCTGATGGTAAACTTGTAAATAATGGCATTACTAATGAATAAGTATTAATTTATTAGTAAATCTTGAATATTATTCATTATTTTTAAAATGTAATTTTCTATACAATATTCATATTATTAAACTAAAGGTAAATTTATTTTTGACAGTTTTAAGTTATCTTGATTTAAAATGTTATTTGTACTATAATAATTTATATTGATGTATCCATAAATTGTTTATATAATAATTATATAAGTATAAGATAATCCAGTTTTTTTACACTGTATTCAACTCGTAATGTTTTGAATGGCAAATTAAAAACAAATAAACTATAAAAAAAATATCTTCATTTATCTTGTTAATTTTTATATACGGATGGAATGATTTGTTGGATTTGATATGGTGATAATATGTTTCACCAAAATCAAATAACATTTTCATACCAGATATTATATTTTATTGTAACATTGATTCAAAAATGTCTCAAATATTAGACTGATTCTGCGTCTATCAACATATAGTATGCAAAAAGCTCATAAGTGTTAAAAAGAAATATCGCTTAAAAAAAAATTGGAATTATTACTAACATTAAATATTATTTATTTGGTTTATTTTATAAATTAATATCAACAGCGTTTTTTAACAGTGATAAAAAAATTGTACATCATATTTAATAAAATTTGTTCTCTCATTAATATTTAATTCCTAAATGTTCATTAATTATGTTAATCCTAATAAAAAGTCCCCTACATAAAATAACTTACATTTTTTGATAAGTAAAAAAAAGATATTAGGTCAAGATATGTTCAAGTGGTGCATAAACATTTTCAATATGTGTAGGTAGTCAGATCAGATCAGTGAAATAGTTCACATTTAAAAATCCAAAAAAGTTATATTTTAGGTTTTTAGCAAAACGATGAATGTATTGATTTTAATTGATTTGATTTTATGCCTTAAGAACTAAGACACTATTTTTAGTAGAATGCTCCAATCATCAACTTCTAGAGAGGTGTTTGTAGTTAATCTATACATAATATAAATTACAACAATCAATTAGTAATGTTGAAGTATAGTATGTTTATTATTAATTATATATAACATTTACAACTCGATATAGATAAATCATAGACTTAAATTTGACCGAAGTCGTTGGCACCAGGCGTGATATTTTGCGATTTCACATTACATTGTATTTTGTAGTATTATCCATAGGTTTCTTATTATTATTTATCAAATTTACAGTGTTAAGGGACGAAGGGTTACAATTGCACGGAGTGTCAGTAATGTATTTCAGTTATATTTATCGTACAAATTGTTCGGTTACTGTGGAACAAAATTATACAATTCATTTTTTTTATTGTTCTTTCTTGGTGGCCTTTTGGCCAACCCTCATGGAAACATTCTGGTATATTTTGTAGTTTGTCCGATCTCTATGTATTTTCCAATTTCTTATTTAATAGTTATCACATTTGTCATATAAATAATAAATAATAATAATAATAATAATACAAATATCATATTTTTTAACATAGCAAAAAAAAAAAACGTTAACTCATGGATATGAGAAGATAATATCCTTATTTAAAATATAATAAATGCAAATAATTAAATTTTTTTTTAAATTTAAATTAAAAACATTTTTATTCTTATAAAAAAAGCAAAATATTAAGATGAAAAAACTTTTTAAAACTTAAGGTTACATAAATTTCACTAGTTATAGTCTTCTTAAAAATAAAGTTATTAAAATAAAAGATACTGAATGTAATTCAGTCGCTTGATGAATCAGAATCTCTACGTTTCTTCTTAGATACTGTGAACACAAAACAATATTGAATATAGTATACTATATTATATTCATTCGTTCTATGTATTCATATTATTAATAATAATTATTCAATTGAAATCAGTGGTGGCTCGTGGAGCACAAATATTTCCCCTTCTCTATTATCACAACTTACCACCTCTAATTTTTGTTGGTTTTAAATTTAATTCAAGTCTTGTATTATACTATTATGTACAAAAAACTTTTAATACACACTTCGCGCGGTATACTACAAATATTTAATAAAAACAAAATTATGATAACGAATACGATAAGACCAATGAATCCAGGAAATCATAATAATAATAGAATCTGGGCACTTTGAGTGTGCCCGAAAACGCCATAATAATTTCTGTTGATGAGTGGGGGAAATCTACTGCTGTTAATTGGGGCACAACGGGTATGCATCCACTGCCTGGTGTTTGCATACTATGTACATGTTGTAGGTAAGAACACCGGCATTTTTATATTTCAATAATATTGTCAAATTTACTAACTTAATATTTTGATAGAAGTATGGAAATATCAAATAATACATTACATTTTAATTTAATATAAATTCTTAAATTTATTTATTTAAATATTTTAGGCAGGGTACGTGCCCCGTGTGCCCCATATCACAATTGAAATGTGCCCATACCACTGATTGAAATGTTAATTTACTCACAGTCATTTATAACTCTTCTGTTATTGCTTGGCTTCATATTTTTTTGTTTCGGTATAGCACCACTAGATGGGTTTAGGTATGCAGGAGAATTGTTAATTGTGGAAGCCCGCTCTGAATGATTTAATCTAGAACTTTTGAAAAAAAAATTTGAATAAGTAAATAAATTTCAATTATTAGATAAATATCTCTTAACATGTTAAGTTCTAAAATCTTCAACATTTTTTAGCATCACGATTAAAGATATGTAATATATTATAAACTTTAATCGTATTTACCATACAACAGACATTTAAATTAATGCACATGAGTATTTTTCAAACAAAGTTAATTAATTATTTCTTTAATTAAATAATAATAATTATATCATAGCTAATGGGCAGATCATTACTACAAATAAAACCAATCAAGATTATTTTTTAATTAATTTATAATGATACAGTTATAAAGTTTTAGAAACAATTATTTTTAAATTAGATTTATCAACTTACTTGGATATAAACTGTACATAGTTGTTCCGAGCAGAGTTGTTTACATAACGATTATCCATAGGTATGTTTGGTCGACTTGGATTTTGTCTATTTAGTTTGACCCGTGGCAGTATCTGTCTCGTTTGTGCGTCATATGTTGATGATGCTGGAGATTGAGCATTAGCTTCAGAGTTCCTCAATGTTAAAGTTCTTCCAGATAGATTAGCTGGAGCTGAAATAGAGTTAAAATTAAGAACTCAGATACTAGACATGCAAATATCTATACATGATAAAATTGTACAGGACTGATAAAGTGTAATCTCTATAATCTGACTGTGAACTGGCATTTAAATAAAAGCAAAAATGGGAGTATAGATTCAGAAAAGAAAACCACCTATGGTCATCTTTAAGTCTTTAAGGTAGGATTTTTTGTTCAACTATTCAAACTCCAATAAATAATTATTAATCCATAGATAAATCTTATATGATTAGGGTTACTGAGATTATACCATATCAGATGATATCAATGAGGTGTAGTAATACATTACCAGATGTTGTTTTGAATAGATTACGCTGAGTTTCTAGTAAGTTTACCGATTTTGGGAACTTTGTATTGGTATTTATAATAGGTTGCGGATACACATCTTTATCAAAATTATTTATCACAGGTAAATCCAAATGTAATTTTTCACATCTCCACTAGAAAAACCATTGTATTAATATAGAAATTTGAAATTGAGTTCATTGAGCAAATTAGCTTATTGGATTAAATATGTTACATAAGTGATGAAAAAAATATTTAAATATTCCAATGTCTCATTACCTGATGGTTTAAAAACTTCTTAATGGATACTAATTTTTCACAGAATTCGCAAGGCAATTTCTCAACATTGATTTTTTCACTATCATCTTCATCTTCAGAACTTAAACTCAATGTATTTAAATTGAGCTCACTGTCTCCACTGCTGCTGGAGGTGTCTAAGTCATGAGGTGGTATTGGAAATATATTATTCTCGCTGTTGGTATTTTTATTATTTGTTTGCAAAACATTATGAAATGTTGCTAAATCTGGACGGCATCCGGTCTACAAAATATCAATCGATAAATAATTACACTTACCAGGCAAACGTTATCACTTATAATGCAACTTACTTCATGCAAAACAAGATTTTCAGAATCAATCATTTCTAGGCAAAACTCGCATGGTAGTTTTACACTTTCAAGTGTATCGGAAAAATTGTTGTATTCATTTGTTAAATGGTTATTGATATTTGCAGAATGGTTATTAGGAATTGAATAAGCACCAAGTACAGGAAATTCGTCATCATCATCATCATCTATATCTATTAAAAGTAAACGGTTTGAATTCTAATAATTCAAATGAACAATTAAAAATATAGCATATTTATGTAAACTAGTGCATTCGATTAAATATTAAAATGTATACATTTTATTCACGAACAAAACATATTGAAATTAGCATTATCAAATTTGTTTAAATTGAAACCAATAAATAAAATTAATAAAAATAATTCTTTGAAAATATAAATATGGTAGAAGAAACAGTCGCTATCAGTTTTGTAAATGAAATAGTTGAAAAAAAATATTTATCAATTGGTTTAATACATTAATAACTAATTTTTTTAAAAAACTATTACTAAAAAATAAAAACAAAAAAATTAAACAAATTATTACCGCTTGGCGTGTCTACTATAGGCATATTCTTCTTTGGATCTTTGTGCGTGTTATCATTGCTGCTATGAGTATTAATTTGAGGTTGATCGTTGTTGCGTTTGACTGGTGGCATTACCCTGTGATTGGTCATGGTTGATTCGTGTAGTCTCAACGTGGGCATGCTAGTAGTTTTTGTTGTTGGTCTTGCAGTTACTGCAATGTTTGGCACTTTTTTTATTAATGGCGGATATGCTGCCAAACTGCTTGGACTGTCGTCTATTACTGATTTAGCAACTACTGTCAAATTTATAATTAATATAAAATTCAAAAACCCAATACCACGCAATGTTTCCTTTTACCATTAAGTAATTCTTTACGTTCATGAGTTTCCTGATGTACATCCAAAAACTTAAGCATGATAAATTGTCCACAACTGTTACAGCGTTCTGTACGACTACTGCACATATCTGTGTGTGCAGGTAACAAGCAAGCTTCTACATCAATCTGACAATAGTTACATGTTTGCATACGGTGACGACAATCGTTTAACTAAATAATGTAGCATATATTAATAACAGAATTTTAAAATATAAAAAGTACATACTTTATGTGATTCTAAATCCATTGCTTCTAGTTTTTCAGAACAGGCATCGCATAAAATAACCGAGTGCATGGTTTTTTGATGCTCTTCATAATCTGAAGTTAGGAACGGTTCATCACACTTCATGCAAAGCTTCAGGTTACGGTGACAGTATGCAGTGTGCATTACATGGTTAATGAGTGGAATATTTCTTCGGCTAAAAAAATATTAATATATTTTAAGATTATAAAATATTTAACAATTACTCTGTCCAGCGAGAGAATGTGCCGATTCTGTGCAACCCCCCGCGTCTCACTGCTATCGAAACCGGTTCCCCTATAGCAGTGTTGCGTAAGGGAACCAGTTTTGGTTGGCGCGTTCTCTCGCTGGACAGACCATAGGAGTGTGATACTAACAAACATCATATTTAGTGGCATGTAGTATAAGGTCCAACACCTTAAATATGGGTATTGATATACAGAAAATAGGATATTTTATCAATATGTATAGCAATATTATGAGGAATACCAATTTTTTTTTATACATGCCACTAATCAGATTGGTGATGTATACATTGTTGAATATATGTATATATATATGTGTGTGTGTTACCGTAAATTATGTAAATTAGGTAATAACGTAAATGCCTAGCCAATATTATAATTTTCTAACATTGGTAGTTGATAACATAGACAAAGTTGTAAAATTCAAATATTTTATAAACACATTTACAACTAAGAGTAGGAAATTTCCTTAAGAGGATGCCGCACCCACATGTGTGGTCTCCGTCTTACAAGTGCGTAACATACCTAATTTTACGCTCAGCAGATCGTGTTTAGCTCTGTTGGTTTAAAAATTAGAGTGAATTGACTTCTTATAAAATTTAGAAGTAAGAATATTGTCTAGGCAATCACATAGACTTTTTATTATATTTTAATTTTAAAGCGATTTATGAGTATTTTAAGATGTACAAACAATATAATTTTTAAATACTCATACTCGTACAAAACTGCTGATGAATAAATAATTTAATTTTTGCTATTTACTTATCTAAATTTATTTATTATAATAAGAATACTAAATAACGTGGTTCAAAAATTTTGGATAAAAACAGTTTGTGTCATAATCAAACAACAATATCTGTTTATTGTTTCATCTAACAATATAAATCCAATTATCCTTTTATTATTGAACAAAATATATAGGAATTATTTACTTTGTTATGGTTTTTATCAAGCGACTATGTAAATTCAATGAATCCAAATTTATTACGGTATAATCTTAAGAGGAATTGGAATGAAAAAACATGTATAATCTGAGTAAATATTAGGAAGTGTAAGTGCACAATCGTACAATACCACAATTATAACATTGATATAGAATGGATCATATAAAACACTCATTTGCAGTACTTGAGTACTTGCAATCTTTAATGCATACGAGAATAGTACTTACATTCAGTAACTTTTATTTGTTATTAAAACTTAAAAATGTTTTATCATTTTATACATATTTTGGAGTATGTACAATATAAAATCAATGGTAAGTAAAGCAGATTATAATTAGTAACTGAACGTATCACAAATTGTTTTTTATATTATAGATTTTTAAGTTGTCTTCCCTACATTAAATTTTTTTTAAATTCTTCTACACTTGTTTTAATAATTGTAATACATTATTGTCAAATTTATAGAGGGGAAGAATGCACAAGTCTAAAGGTATTCAAACTGTGGGTCGTGGTAGTTAGCAAAGGAAGCCGCGTCAAAGAACTGGAATCCAAAATTAATATAAGTATTATTTTTAATCATTAGAGCGATTATGGAAATTTGAAGTTTTATTTCTATAGTACTTAAGTCATTATAATTATCGTTTGTATTGTATTTGTTAACAGTAATGTAATAGTGCCATAGTGGCTAGTGACAATAGGTAAAATTATTTTATTATTGTAGGTAGGTACTTTAGAATTTTGATATAATCAATTTAATTTATATTCTTACAAAGTTCTTAGATATTTTATATTAGTACATTTTACAAATTGAATTCTACCTCCCCAACCATAATATTTAGTCAGATATGCTACATCAATAGATACCTACATAAAAAAAAAATTGCCCATAAACCAATTAAAAGCTCAAGATAGAATCAGTTTTCAACGATAATATTCGATTGGATTATTGTTGGATTAATATGAGCTCTTGAAACATCAATAATTTTGTATAAAATACTTATATTTAACTTAAGTATTTGCATTTTGGATTAAAAGTAATAGTGATATAGGTACCAATATCACACATTAAAAGAAACAAATAATAATAATTTTTAACTCTCTACGTTACTTAGGTACTAAGAATTACAACTTTAAATAAATATGTAGTGTAGTCCGCGACATATGTAGTCACAATAATTGATAATTTGTGTAGGTAGGAATACAAACATTTTCGTTTAGTTTCAATACGATTGGAAGTGGACAGAAGTATGGTGTGTATATATTTATATATGTTAACAGAACGATTGTGCATAAAATAATCATGATGCCGACAGATAAGGTGCCATTCAAAATTGTAAAGCGTAGTAAACATATTATGTTGAGACTAAATTAAAACCAAACCAATTGATATTTGTAGTGGAATTTCGGTTTTGATGCATTTACACACAGACACACCACAGACTATAAAGCTGGAATTCAAAACGGTCTATTAGACAGTTATAATTATAGCAATGAAACTTACCAGTTGAAACAATATTTGGTATCTTCTTCGTTTTCGTTTGGGTTCATTTTGAAGTCGGTCCTAGTACGGTTTTACTGACCAATTCTGTATTCGTGGTTGTATTAACGATAATACTTCAATCGAATATAATTTAATTTTTTCAGCGCACGCTACATACACACGAACATTTTTTTTAACAAATCACACTACAGTAGTCCAGTCACTTCAGAGTTTACAGTTTTACACATATATTTCGTTTTTGATAAGGAACGAGTGGACTTTACGACAGATAAGAATAATATCGAAAACGCTTCGCCGTGTTTGAGTAGTGTCTACCGTATAGGTTAGGCCGGTAGACGGTTAGCTCGTTGTACTCGTTATGAACAATAATATTTATTATATTATTATTGTTGGAATGTCTTCAAAATATTTATTTTTTTCTACGATATCGCTTATGAACCTATTATTAATATTATATAGTATAATAATAATATATTGTTCATGCACTAGACTGTATATTTTATGGTTTGGGTTTTTTTTACGGATTCAAACGTATTTGATACATTTTGTTAACGTAATTTATAAAAGTAAAATTGATGTTTCCATGAGATGTCCGTAGAGCGGCGTACTGAACTGATTACGGCATGACCATGATACAATTCCCATATAGACTATTATAGATTTTACTATGTATACTGTATAGTGTAATGAGTCTACGGAAATTCTGCAATTATAATAGTAATTACTAATTATTATAATATATTTTAATCTATTCTGCGATGATATTACCGCGAATTAATATAATATTTAAATATTTAATGATAACGATACTATCAAGCAATTTATAATAATATGATAAATTTTAAACCGTATAAAATTTTTTTTGGAAAAATTCAAAATAGTCAATTTATAAACTTAATTTTTAGAAAAATGTTGATTGTAAAAAATAAAATGAAGTAGTATATTTTCTACAATTTTTTAGATATCAATATTTTTTTGGAGTATATTAATTTGTATAACGTAATAACTTTTGTTTAAGTATTCTTCTTGTGCATTTTCAGACATAGGTAAATTTTAAATTATTTACTATCCATATAATTTTTATAATTTTTTTATACTTTCAATTATTGTATCAATTACTATAGTTAGCATCAATTTCTAGTTTTTCACTTGGCAGGTCTTTCTGTTACGCTGTTTCTTGTGTAATGGGACATTACAAATTACAATTTATCAAATCGTAATATTGTTTTATAGTATTCCAATAATCCAATACATATTTCCAATATCGAATCCAAGTTCCAACTATATGTAGGGAATGACGGGATAAGATGATGACTGAGGAAAGATGACGTATATGTCGTATTCAATATTTCTCACAGTTATTATACCAATAGAAGCACTTCCCAGCATGCATAATATAAGAAATTGAAAATATTATACGTACTCTTAAGTAGGTATAAATATCAACGCTGTGCATTGGCATAATTCCATTAAGTTCTAGCAGGTGCAAAACTTTTATTGGTCCAATTATCGTTAAGACAAATTAAGTCTTATTTAAATCCAATCGTTTTGCTCGGGTGCACTTGGTATATATTTTAGATTTTGAGCGGAATATATAATATAATAGATAGAATGTTGATCTTAAGTTGTTGGTAAAAAATGTTTACAAACTTTTGAAGCTAGACATTGGATGTTCACTCGTAAATTAACAAACTCTCATACAACGGTTTTCTTATTTTGTTGTTATTCAAAAACTAATAACCATACAACTGAAAATTTTCATCAAATGTTCATTTAATTAAGTAGTAAAAAAACTTTCTGATTTGGAATCAAATATCAATTATCAATAGGTTTTTGACAAGTTCCTTGAACGGCGATGACTGGAATCCAAATGAAGAAATAATATATTAATATGCCCGTCTACCAGACTTAGAATAATTGTTATTAAATAATAATAGTTAATAATAGTTTAATTATTAAACATTATCGACGTCTTCTGATAAGATACACAACGAAATACGAAGAATAAGTACTAAAAATAACGATATTAAACTTGTCACGAAACATTCATTCATTGACGCGTCCATAAACCTCGGTTAGCAATAACGATAACGTCACATATTATATTTATTACAATTGTACATATTCTATTTTTGGCTTTAAAAGCAAAAAAATTATCTAGATACATTTTTTTTTTCTCATGATTTTCGGGATTATCAAAGAAAATCAATACAATTGTTTTTCAATGTAATTTGTCCGGGGGGGGGGGGGGGGGGGGGGGGGTTGACCCCCCCTTGAAATAATTTTTTTGAAAATTAAGTCAAATTTATTGTACTCTTATTATTATTAAATATTTTTATAATTAGCTGTTGACTGTTTTTCTATGTTTATTAGTCGGGTATGAAATACAAGCTTATACCTATATAGTATTATAGTTGAATGATCGAGGTGATTACTGAAAACTACGCACGAACACAGAACTTTATAATTGCGATTTGCGATGTACCCAGAAAATTCATATTTTGTGGATAATCTTATCTTATCTTATTTCCGTACTCGATCGGTCACCAAAAATTTCTATTGAATTGCTAAACTACAATAATTGTTAAACGATGACGATCGTTTAGTTTTAGCACAGAATTAGACAATGGTTTTAACTTTTAGTCTGTGTTCGGTATTTGAACGGTTATAATATACGAGTGCGATAGTGTTATGGTTATTTTTGCGAGTTCTAACTTATGAAAACTTATTAAATAACCAAATTTATTAAATATTATATATTTTTAGATTCTGAGCGAAGCGATGAATGTATTGATTTTACAATGAAGTGTGTTTTTTTTTTATTTTTGTGTCTGTCATCACCTTTTAGGACAGTAAAAGTGCTTGGATTTTCTTCAACAGTAATTTTTCTGATAGGAAAGTGAATCTAGTTGGTACTTTGGGGGGTCAAAAGTAAAAATTTCCCAGTAGTTTTCAAAAGTGAAAGTGACGTGAAAAACAAAAGAAAAATTAAGGAAAAACGGGAATTTTTATGCAAAATCTGTTTTCGAGAAAATCGATTTTGGTTTTTGGTGTAACTCTAAAACAAATGACCGTAGAGACATGAAATTTTGACTGAATGTTTATATTAGCATTTTCTATACACCATAACATTTTGACTCTTTTTGAGCTGCTTACGGACATTGTCATTTTCAATTTTTTTAGTTTTTTTTTCTATAAATATCAATAAAATTTTATCTGTTGACTAAAAAAACTTGAAAATTTAATAGAAGGCTCCTAGGTTATTAATTCAAAGGCAGATGAAAAAAATTAAAAATCCTTAGTCACAGTTTTTATTTATGAGCATTTAAAGTTCAAATCTTGACAAAATACGGAAAACTCACGAAAATTAGCAAATTATTTTGAGTAGGTCCATTTCAATGGCCCCCCCCCCCCACTTTCAAAATTTGAACTTCTGACCACGCCAAACGTTTGTGCATCGTTTGTGCAGAAATGTGCACCAAATCCAATCGTTTGTGCACAAAAACTGAAAGATCTATCCCTAAAACAAAATGGGGGCCATTGAAATGATAGCCCCCCCACATTGAATATTTGGATTTTTGAATGTGCCAAACGTTTGTGCATCGCTTGTGCATCGTTTGTGCAGAAATGTGTACCAGGTCCCGACGTTTGTGCACAAAAACTCCCAGCGCTATCCAAAAAATAAAGTGAGGGGGGGGGGCCATTAAAACGATACAACCCCTTTTTGGAAAATTGAAATTTTTAAGGTGCCAAACGTTTGTGCATTGTTTGTGCAGAAATGTGCACCAGATCCCGACGTTTGTGCACAAAAACTCCCAGCGCTATCCAAAAAAAGAAGTGAGGGGTATTAACACGAGGGTCCCCCTTTTTTGAAATTTTAAATATTTGTCATATTAATAAATGTTGTTTACGTACCTAATAGGTTTAATAGAATTTTACTATTGCCATGTAAACGTATGACAAATAAAATCTTCAAATATTTTTAATTTATCAAGAAAGCATTATCTTGTTCAAATGTTTTTGATTTCAAAATTGTATGAATAAATACAGTTTTTTCTTTATGCATTTCTTTACTTTATATTTTATATTATATTTTGCTGATGAAAATGTGTTTATGGACAGGTACCTCAACTCGACGTTGCTGTATGTCCGGTCCAATAATGTAAGTTATAAGTCATTGTGTATATTTTAATACAACAAAAGCATAGTAAAAAAATAATTAATAGACTATATTAATATACCCAGTTATTACGATTAAGTAGAAATAATATTTTTCAAATAATATTACAGTGTCTTTGTCGAACAGTCAGCTGTACGAAGTTTCCGTTGTGCCACAAAACGGGTCGACGCCGGTCGCTGAACATGGGAATTCCTCAAGTCCACCCAGCATCGTATTGATGAATCAACAATACATCTTACATCTTACATCTAACATCTTACATCTTACATCTATCATTGCAATCTTATAATTATTCACCTGAATGCATGTAATCCTGAATGTACAGTTAATTTATTACTACCCATCTACAAAGTCAACACTGACAACACTGTATTAATAAAAGTATTTATTGTTAAAATAAAATTGAGTTCTATATTATTTGTAGGTACTTAAAAATTATTTGGGTATAAAGGAAACATATTTTAATCATACAAAATTAGTTAAACTAAAAGACAAAAATAATAACTAAATACGTCGTGTTAAAAATAGTTTTTAATTAATATAGGTAGGACAGGTACCTATTATGTAGGTAGGTACTTATCCAAAACCCGTTTATCAGGAATTAAATAAAAAGGGAGATCAATTAAAAAAAGGTGGGTAAGTGGATGTCGCTCTGCTGTACAGTAGGTTACAAGTGGGTCTGTAATGGATGGTGTTAAATTTGAATTCAATGATATAATATCATTGTATAAGAAAAACGATTCTGAGCGAAAACGGTCAGTCAGCCTATGATATTACCAAGTATATTTGATGATATTATTGTGAATAAAGTAATTTATATATAACCTATTTACGTGGAGCCTAAGAGCCTTGTTTTAAATTTTCAATCCTTAGCTATAAAAGTTGAACATTTTATAAATTTTTAACTACAAAATAATGATTAAATTATAAAGTTGATAAATTTTGTCAAAATTTTTTTTATTTTTTTTTTAATATTTATTAGAATATAAGCAATCTATACTAGTAAGTACAATAAGCTTATGTGCTAAGAGAAAACATGGCATGAAAAATTGAGTAAGAAGCCGCCCACTGACGACACTTAGCATGAATTATTTATAAATATGTTTTGTTTTGTTTTTATTTTTATTTTTTTTTTGCAATATGTTGAGATCAAAATGAATATATACATGTAATGAACATAGTATATTTAAAATTTATAATTGTATTAGGTCACGACACCATTTCCTTTTTAGCCTGCGCCTTGGATTCCCTGGGAGGGTTAGAGAGGAGAGGTTTTTAATAAGAAGATTTTGGTGGGATAAAAGTCGTGTGTGGAAGCGCAAGTAAAATGATTGAGCTTCTTCATTGATGGTTTTTAAGTGAAAATCATTATGCAATGTTAGGTTAGAAACGTATGGTGGTGCATTGGACAGACGACGAAGAGCTAGATTTTAGAACACTTGGATTTTATTGGTATTGGATTTTTTTGCTGAGCCCCAGAGCTGTATACCATAAGTCCAATTAGGTTTTAGGAGGGTTTTGTAAATTAGAAGTTTGACTTTCAGATTTGTTTTATTATTTCTCGTTATTAGAGGATTGAGGATGCGCATACGGCCGTTGAGAGTCAGTCTTTGGTTCGTAAATGATTTTTCCATGTTAGACGTTTATCAAGATGGAGTCCCAGGTATTTTATTGTGTCCGATGTGGGAATTGGGATGTTATTTAATGTAACAGTTGGACAAATACCCTTCTTGAGAGTAAATGTAGTGTGACTTGATTTGTTTTGGTTTATTTTGATACGCCATTTGTCGTACCAGTTAGACATTAGGTTGAGGTGGAGTTGCAGGTATGATGAGGCGGCTACCGGGTTTTCACTAATTGATAAGATTACTTTATCGTCAGCATAATCAGCCACCATGGTTTGGGGCGTGGTGGGTTGATCGGCGACATATAAGTTGAATAGAGTTGGAGATAGGATGCCCCCTTGTGGGACTCCAGCATTGATTTTGGTTATTTCTGAGTATGCAGAGCGATAATGTACTTGAAAGTGACTATCGGTTAAGTAAGATTTGATTAGAAGAAAGAGCGGGTGGGGAAGAAAACTTTTGAGTTTGTACAGTAATCCGTCATGCCAGACCCTGTCAAACGCTTGAGATACATCAAGAAAGACAGAGGTACAGTAAAGTTTTTTTTCCAGCGAGAAAGATATTGCATCGACAATCCTATGCGCTTGATGAATGGCACTATGTGAGGGTCTGAATCCAAACTGAGTGTTTGGAAGAATATTGTTTCTGACAATATATGGAGTCTTTCGTTTGAGGATAAGTCTTTCAAAAATTTTCGATAAGAAGGGCAAGAGACTTATCGGCCTGTATGAGGATGGGTCGTCCAAGGGTTTATCAAGTTTAGGAAATAACATAATTTTTGATTCCAAAGGATCGGAAAGTAGGAGAGTCTTAGGCATGCATTAAATATATATGTTACCACTACTATTGATTTTTTGGGGAGGCATCTAGATACTTCTGCCGTTAATAGGTCGAAACCCGGCGATTTTTTTAAGAAGTATTTTAGGATAGCCTGTTTGATTTCGTTGGCCGTGAAATGTTTTTCAAGATGATTAGAAGTTGAGGGAAGGTCTAAACCAGCCTTTACCTCATCAACAAATTGGGGTATGAATATGTTATGATGTGGCTGGAAGGTTTCCTGAAGGTGTGCTTTAAGAACTTCGGCTTTATTGGTATCAGAAGAAACAAGTGTATGGTCAGGTTTCTTTAAAGGGGTAAAAGGAGTTTTAAAACTAAGTAACTTCTTGGTTTCTTTCCATAAGCAACCGTCAGAATATGAAAGATAGGTTAGTTTTTGTTCTAGTGTATCCGCTTTGTTTTTAGCTAGGGTTTTTTTTAGGGAGTTAGCTAACTTATTATAAGCGCTTTTGTGTGACGGCAGACGCGTGCGTTGATAAACTGCTCTGGCTCTACGTTTTTCCACAATTAATGAGCGTATTTGTTCAGGAAGGGGAGTCTGCTTCTGGATTGAGTGCTTAGAGGTGGTTAAGGTATTGGATAATGAGGCTGAGGCTGCTGAGTGGATAAGTTTGGATAAGTTATTGATTGCTTCATCAATATCGTGCTCGGACTTTAACTTAATTGAAAGATCAACTTTTTGGGCAATTATGTTATGAAATGTATAACGATTGGTTGATGGTGAGAAAAGAGAGTGACTAACTGGATTTGTTTGAGGAGTCGCATCGACATTTAGTATTACAGATGAGTGATCCGAGTTTAAGTCTAAAATGTTGTTTACAGCACAGTATAAATTACTTGGAGTTTTTGAAACAAATATGTCCAGAATATCCTGCGCGATGTTGGCCAGTATGTTGGATCAGGTGGTACAAGTATTTGAAATTTTTTAATATTGGTAAAATTATGAAAAAGGTTGCCGCGTGGGTTAGTAACTCGGCAGCCCCAGCTTTGGTGCTTAGCATTAAAGTCACCACCCGCAATAAAGTTGTTAGGAAATGTGTCAAAATATTCGGTGAGATTAGTGTCTGTTATAAGGTGCTTGGGAGGGCTGTAAACTGCTGCAATAACAACAGGAATATTATTAAGTGTGATTGAGATGGCACAGGATTGGATATGATTTTGAGAAAAGTAGGTAAGAGGACAGAATTTTAAGTTAGTTTTAATAAGTATAGCTGCCCCTCCATGTGCTGTGCTGTCAGGGTGGTTAGATTTTAGTAGGTAATAATAACCTGGAATGGAAATGTGAGAATATTTGGTAAAATGAGTTTCTGATATTAAGGCGATATCTATGCGCTTGTCAAAGAGTACTGTCTGAAGTTCATTAACATGAATTTTTAGGCCGTTAGCATTAAACAGTAAAATAGATAATGAGTTATTAGTGTAGGAATTAATCATTGTTTTTGTTTAGGAGTGAAGTGATAACTTGTGTCAAGAGAGCAATTAATGGGTTGATAAGAGATTTTAGTTCACCTACAAAGGAGGACATGAGTTGAGTTAGGTCGGAGGGAGCAGAAGGTTCAGGTGATTGACTAGCTGTGGCCTGAGCATAAGTTTTTGTGGGATTAGATTTATTCTTTTCCGCAAGGGTAGCGAGTGGGTGGCTTTCTTTTACATTATAAGGTTTAACATTTGATTTAATAGTATCATGTAAAAATTTACTTTTATTGGTTCCTTGTAGACGCTGCAACCACGGTAGTTGGCTGGATGATCTCCGGAACATAATACACATTTGGCAGGGGAGTCAGGCGACTTAGTTCATTCGGAAGATGGATGATGCGCGCTGCATCTGACGCAGCGTGCTGAATAACCACAATACGCCCGGGTATGGCCGTAATCTTGGCAATTTTGACATTGGCTAATTAACTTAGGCTTTTATGGTTCTTCAACCTTAATTTTTGTGTGCATAAAGGAAGATAATTGGTAGATTTGATTAGAGTGTTCGGTAGGTTCTAAATCGACGAAAAACAACGGGAGTGGGTGCTTGCTGGTCTTGTGAAGGACATTCGTGACTTGTCTGACTTCGAAGAGGCGCGTCTCGAGTTGAGATTTTATTAGTTCAAGATCCTCGTGGGTTTGTCCTCGGCGAGTTGGTATGTGTGGTATTTAGCGTTATGTTCTTTTAAATAATGTATTAGAAGTCTATAAGATTCGGGATTGGCGGTCTGTATTTTTAAGCGGTCTGTGGTGGCTTTGCAATTGAAGTTATCAACTCCTATCAACTCAATTAAAGTTGTGCAGAAGCCAGGAAAGTCATTTATTCCTTTCATAAAGATCGGGGGAGGTGGTTTGGCACGGGGTGGGGTGTCGGGATCTTCAATTATCATGCTTGCGTCAAAAACCGAGTCTGTAGGTTCGGTGACCTTAAGTGGTTCGTAGCGATTTCGCGTTGAGAAAGAGAGTTTTTTGGTTTGTGGCTGAGAAGTTTTATTAGAAGTGGAGGTGGAAGAGGTAGATGATGAACTTGAAAGGTTTCTTTTACCTTTCTGAGTAGTCCAGTTTCCATTTTCAGGGCGGTTAGTGATGTTGCGTTGGGTGCTGTGACCTGGGTTGTTCATCTCAGAGTTTTGTGTTTCTGATTGTTTATACGTATTTGCCTTGGGTTTGGATTGTGATTTAGTGTTGGTGTTTTGTTTGGTTTTTGTTATCGGCATAATAATTAATGATCGAGCGGCGGTAGACGGTTGTAATTATATATGTAGCAAGACCGCCTGACGGCGGTCGGCAGATAAGATAGCCGCAATGAAGCAGTTACGTAACACAACGGCTTACGTGTAACAACTATAGTGCGTTTTCGCACTTGATCAATATTATACGCACTGCCTAACAGGCAGTTGAGCATGGAAAGTTTAATAAAAGAAAACAAAGTTATTATATTAACGGAAGTTTACACTGTTAGTATAAGTAAAACGCAACTAAGCATTGAATCTAGGCGTTCACTAATTAGGTAATTAGGAAGAGCGGGAGCGTGAGATACGTGCGTATCAGTCGGCTGCCACCGCGGAACTATTGTCAAAATCTGAACTTTAAATGCTTATAAATAAAAATTGAGCCTATGTATTTTTAACATTTTTTAACTGCTATTAGAACGATATATCAGCAGCCTTATATTAAATTTTCACGCTTTTTTACCCAACAAATTAAATTTTATTGATATTTATAGAAAAAAAAACTAAAAAATTGAAAACTGACTATGTCCGTAAACTACTCAAAAAGAGTCAAAATAATTTCAAAATTGTATGGTGTATAGAAAATACTAATATAAACATTCAGTGAAATTTTCAAGTATCTACAGTTATACGTTTTTAAATTACAACAAAATAAGAAAATCGTTACATGAGAAATCAAGTGAATATGAAATGTTGTAAAAATATGAATTTCAAACGTTCATAAAAATTTAATTTGACTTTCTTGTAGACATTTTTTTTTTAATAAAGGTAGACAAACTTATGAGTAATCTTATATTACATTTTCAAATCTTAGATTTAAAAAGAAAAATTTTTATGAATTTTTAACTCAAAATAATTAGTTAATATTTCGTGATTTTTCCGTATTTTGTCAAGATTTGAACTTTAAATGCTTATAAATAAAAACTGTGACCAAGGATTTTAAATTTTTTTCATCTGCCTTTGAAACAATCACCTAGGAGCCTTCTACTGAATTTTCAAGCTTTTTTACCCAACAGATAAAATTGTATTGATATTTATAGAAAAAAAAACTAAAAAAAATGGAAACTGAAAATGTCCGTAAACAGCTCAAAAAAAGTCAAAATATTTGGAAATGTTATGGTGTATAGAAAATGCTAATATAAGCATTCAGTCAAAATTTAATGTACCTACGGTCATTTGTTTTAGAGTTGCACCAAAAACCAAAATCGATTTTCTCGAAAACGGACTTTGCGTAAAAAATTCCCGTTTTTCCTTTGTTTTTCACGTCGCTTTTGAAAACTACTGGGAAAATTTTACTTTTGACCCCCCATAGTACCAACTAGATTCACTTTCCTATCAGAAAAGTTACTGTTAAAGAAAATTCAAGCACTTTTACTGTCCTAAAAGGTGATGACAGACACAAAAAAAAAATTAAAAAAACACACATCATTGTAAAATCAATACATTCATCGCTTCCCTCAGAATCTAAAAAAAAAATTGGAAGTGACTCTGCTGAACAGTAGGTTACAAGTGGGTGACTGTTATGGATAGTGTTAAATTTGAATTCAATGATATAATATTATCATAGTATACGAAAAACGATTTTAAGTGGAGACGATTTGTCAGCCTAGGATATTGTATACTATATTTATATTGATATTATTAAATATTATTAATACCGTAGCCGGTAAAGTTGAATTATTATTATTTGTTTATTATCGTATTTATATATGATAATATATTTTAGACGTTTCAATTACCCACGAATAATATTTTTAAAATAGGCATATGTATATTATATTAAAAGTAACAACGAATTAAGAACGATATTGCAAAAAATAATTGCCAGAAATCATTAGTTTTTAACTGAAAACGACAGGGAAGTCTGAACTTGGCGGTCAGTCTTATTTTTAAGTTATATGTATTATAACTAATTGAAATTGTTGGTATTTTCATATGTACATGGTATACCACACTGCGCTTGCTCGAACGATTAAAATCAAAAACATCCCTCGACTTGTTATGTAAAACCACCATGGGTGGGTGTCAGAATTATTTTTGCATCATCAATTTTAAAACGTTGATTTACCTAGATTAAAAAAAAAATTAATTTGTAATACTTAAGCTCGGTAAACTTTAAGCGTTGTACGGGTGCGTAAAACACCGAAAATCGTGAACTTCGTATGGCTATACCGTAAAAACCAATGATTTGCAGGTAGTCGAGTTTTGGGCAAGTACCTACATAGGTAACTTATAATAATTCATATTGTAAATTAATTAGGTACCAAAAAAATATAACTTCTCAAACACTTTGTTTATTGGCACTGGTGGGAGAATGTATTAGAATGTCTATAAACTTGCGGACCAGTTTGTATAGTTAAATTTGGCATGCGAACTATAATTGAAATAGAAAACCAGAATAGGTGCATTGCAGATCACAAAGATTTCTGTAAAAGAATATACGATTTATAAATATACCGTATAGGTATACTGAGTACTTATATAATAATATATAAGTTCTTTGGATTTATCATAATAAATAATATATTTTATGATATCTATGGCAATCGTCAATTATCGAAATTCGTCGGCGACGGTTAACAATTCTAATAATTTCAGCAATACTATTGTATTATAAATATAATATATTGTATATTTTGATTTCACTGAACAAAAAAATAATAGGCCACAAATATAAACGGAAAGTTCGTTAAACCGGATAAGTTGTAACAAAAACTCACCAATTTCGTTATGATCAGGTTATTTTCATAAAATATTTCGATACTTCCAAGGTTCAGCTCATCGGGGTGAGATGATTAGATAAAGATAGCTGTTTCTCCGGCGATGGCGGCACTCTAGCTACGTTTCACCGGAAGAGTAGATGTTTACGAGTAAGTTTGTTTTCATATTATTACCTACTATTTTACATTTACTTTTTAGACTTAAATTAAACATTTATTGCCACGGACAATCTGTTAACTAGGTGACGTAGAAGCATTTATAAGTTTAATCCCAATAGCGCATTGTATAAAATACGCGAGACCGTCTTCGTTTCACCACGCCAAGACGTTTAATACGCACCTTTTTGCATGTTATACTATACGCCGGGTATCACCTTAGGTTTGCGCGAAGTATTTAAAACAATATAATGTTATTAATCTTTATATTTTATATTTTTATATACATAAATACATTATACACCTCATATATTTTATTAGCATACTTACACCTTTTTTAGTGTAGTTTATACCCTAGATGGCTATAGATATAGGTATTAAATGTCTTGCAATTATATATTTTACTATAATTATTAATTTCATTATAATATAATATAACAATACACTCTAAATTAAATTAGTTGTTATCAAGACAGACAGTCTTAAAACAAACTCTTTTCTGGACGTTTTCAAAACGTATTATGCTTAAAAAAAATTGCACAGTTGTCGTAGCAGTCAGTTGCTAGATCAACCCGTGTGACATCAAATAGGAATTATTCTTGTTTTTTTTAATAGTTTTTTCGAAAAATATATGTAACATGTATAGCTCATACAATTATGAATTTATAGTTAATGGAAATGCGGATGTTTATACTTCATAGATATTTTTTTAGTTAATAATCGTGTAAATAATTTGATTAAACAATAAGGTACTTACCTACTCATCACTAGTATCAATTTTATTATATTACGTGTAAAATCACCAACACAAGGTGCAGACTGCGTTTAAAAAATTAAAAACATAAAATAAAATATAAAATAATGTTGTAGTAGAAGCTGGAAACTGTAGTTTATTTTAATTTATAATCCAATTAATGTAACCGAGAATGTAACTATTAAATTCATCATTGAATGATTATTCAGAGATCACTTTGGGATAAATGTAAATTAAATTAAAAATAATTAAAAAACATTTTGTAAAAGGAACAAGATTACTGCTAATATTTAAGTCTTAATTATTATTAACAAATAAATACAAATAATAGATTTTTTAATAGCTTTTTACTATTAACATTCAGTGTAGTTCAAGGATTCTCATAAATTGATCTTACAGCAGCCTTAAAACACCAAAAATACATTTGTACATCATTTACAAAATTTTAGTTCCCTATTATGGTGTTTGTATTAATACAAACAATAAATTGCTATTCGAAAACACAATTTCGTATACCTATTATTATTTACTAAATACATACAATTAAATTAAACTAAAAATAAACATATTATATATGAAAATTGAATCTTTATTACGAATACTTATCGTTTACACAGACCACAAGAAAAAATAATTAAAAATATTAAAAAAAAAAAACACACATCATTGTAAAAATATAGTTGGTATTATAGTATTTGATGAATTTACTGTATACGTTTATGGCTTTATGTTAACTCTAAAATCCAGTAATCACATTTTTATTTAATAATTCATAAATTACAATATGCTCTTATAAAAATATTCTTGTGCTACTGATAGATATCACCACCTTAATCAATAATTAAATTGATAAACGAAAATAATAATTTAAATAATACCTAGACACAGAACTCTTTGATATAAAAAGTTGCATTATATTATATCCGTGGATTCATCATATTGACGTATCTAGTATAATATCTATCATTTATTTATTTAATCTATGGCAAATCTCAAAGTCGTTGCAGAAGACACAGTCGATTAAAAATTCTAACATTTCAATAAGCGAAAAACTTACTGCGTCTCGTATAATTTTATTTTTCATAAATCACAATATTCTAAGTTCTGGCTGTATTCTGGAGCGTTTCCTCATGGGCGTCGCAGTTCACACACGTCACGGATTCCGCCGAAGGAGTCGATAATTAAAGTAAGTTTAGTCATAAGATACAATTTTAATTAATAACTGGTAATTTTTTTCCCAAATACAACGTTATAAGTTATAGGTAACTATTAATTTAGTGTCACATACTTAACTTCTATTGTTCACCTAATATCTATATTCTATATCATAGGGATTAGGGATGTATAACCATGTACACAAAAAAGCATATTCACGGAATGGTCAACTGCCTATCCTGACGTGTGCGCACTTATGAATAATATACCTAGTACCTACTCATATACTCGTATAGGTATATAAATATACCTAAATAAATAGTGTAATACTACATACACGAATGTGTTACCTATTATGTCCCTAAAAGTTTAATAGTTATTATTATATTTATTTATTTTTTAAATATAGGTAGGCACATTACAAGACTCTAATTAAAATCACATTTATTTTTTATTTTTTTGAACACAATGTTTTAAAAATTATTAATTAATATATAATTTATTGGTATAGTACTAAATAAATTAATGAAATAAAACAAACACAACTACTATAATTATTAATAATAATAATATGTCCACGTATAAATTATTAAAATACAAAACGAAAAACGATTCTGAGCAAAGATATCGTTAACTAATAAATAATATTGAGATTAAAGTAATTTATTTTTTCGGTAGAAAATCGGTACAAATATGAATTATAAATATTTTTTTATTTTCATACCATGACGCGTGTGTGAAAAATTGTTTATATTAAGTGTTGAAGATGTTAGATTTCGGTTCGGCTGATTGTCCACCCCCTCACTCTTCCGCATCAATGCATCAGAAATTATTATTTATAATATTTAAATATAAACTGCATTTTCTGAATTTTCTGAAACATTGCTTTCCAAGCAAAGAATTCGTTTCATATATTATCAACAAATTGAAAAATTAAATTAGAACATTTATATGGGATAAAGTCAATTTTATAAAAACTTATTAGAAAAAAATTAAATACAATTAAATAAAGGTAATTTTTTTTCTTATATTTCTATTTTTTTACGTACCCATTATGTTTGATACTATAACTTCAGTCTTCAGTTATAGAAAACAACACTTGCCAATATGGAATTACTGTTGAATTTTTTTATTTTAAAATATTAAATAGCATCTGATCGACTGATGTGCTATAATGAAACTCAAAATATAACGAATACACTACCTATACACTTATCTAAATTCTATTTTATATTCGTTTAAATTGGACTTTTAATTTTTCTGGCCATTTTATTAAGCTTTGTAATATAAGTGCATTAAATCGTATTTTTAAGGCATTTTTCTTATTTTTAATGCATTTAAATCCACATCCTATTTATAATTTAACGTTATTTTGTATATACCAATCGATTAGTGTACATAATAAAAAATATAATATTATTGATGAGTTAATAGGTTGATAACTATTATGTAGGTAGGTACAGTTTTGTACGTTCAATATATCGTTCTTAATTCATAAAGTAGCTAAATTAGTCAAATGATTTTGTCAAGGGGGGGGGGGGACGTGAAAATGTTTAAAAAAAAACACGAATTTATTCAGTTATTTTGTTATTTAGGTAATACATATTAATTAATAGGTATTTCTTAAATTTTTTTTATTATTTTATTTGAAACATTATTTTTAAATATTGGGATCAATAAAACTATTTTTATATAATTACTATTTTATATCAATTAGAATGTTTATAAACCAAGTAATAAATTAATGGTTACCAAGTAAAAAAACCGTTATCTATATTATAAATTTGAATTCAATTTACCGCATTTGCGTCTAGTTGAAACAAATAAATGTTTTTTTGAAGATAATGTAAAAATATCCATCATCCATCGGTTAGGACCATATATATATTTTCTATGATTAGGACGGTGAGGTTATAATTATAAATAATCTATGGCAAATGACAATCGTCTGAGACGAACAGCGATTCCAATACGTACTCACATATTTCGTTCCATTCTGGTTATTAAACTAGGTGCCTATTTTTATAAATGTCATTAATCTCAAATCTCAATACTTCCAGACTGAACTTTTGGATCGGAGATATGAAGACGCGCGCTTCATTTTCCTTAGCGGAGATGCACAGCTCTGACACTAGACAATATTATACACTCGAAGGGAACGCGTTTCGCCGGAAAAATAAATAATTACGTAAGTTTTGTCCTACTACTCTGTTGACGCGGTAGACCTAATGTAAATATTTATTGTCAGACAAACTTATATACCCGCTAGACGTAGAGTAGTTTTTAAAATCCAGTTGTTATAGATGTACAGAAATTAGGATATTATGAAAAATACCTTAAATTATAATACTTTGCCTACAACTGTTAATTTATTGTTATAGTAGAATAATTTTTAAAATTTTAAATCAATGATTAGGTAATGCTTTTATAAGTAGGAAGGTAGGTTTTTATACCTACCTAACAAAATAAGAAAATACATAATGATTAGGTAATGTTATTTAATATGATTTGTAAGTACATAGCAGATTATACCTATCACTTGGTGACGATTATTTTTGTTTTATACGTTCTTCGTAATTCAGTTCCGTCACGATAGTTTTAGTTTTCGTTAAATGTGAAACATACATTTTCTATGCATACGGGATACGGGCATTAAATATTTGGGTTTTAAGAGAACACCTCAAACGTACGTTTTATTTTGGGGGTTTTACGGGATATACCTATAGGAAATTTTCTTCAAATTTTCACATTTCACTATTTGTTGATATTGTGATATTATTTGTACCTAGGTTAAGTTTCTGTTTTAGAATCGATGTATATGTTACCTAGGTATATCACATTCTTTAATTTAAATTCTGGTAGTCGAATATTGGACAAGTACCTACGTAACTTATAATTCGTATCGTAATTTAATTACTAAAGAAATATAATTTCCCCAACAGTAGTCGAGTTCTAGTTGATAACTGACTTGTGAATAAATGTAATTTTTGTTAGGTATAAAAATAAAACTAATAAATCCTTGAATACAACGTTTAAAAATACAAACTCTGTGTAATAAAAATTAATTTTAGGTATTTATTGGTAGGTTTATATAATATCTGTAGACTGTAACGCATAGGTCATTAGAATATTGTAGAACATTTTACTGCATAAGATGTGTGTTATTTCAGAAATGGTTTTCGTCAGTGAACATTTTCAAACTGGGAATAATATATCATAAGCAGATTGAAATGTGTGAACGTTTCAGTGTTTCAAAGACTAAGTTTCGTAGCAGATTTCGATTCCGTCACGGGGTATGTATTTTCTTATTTCTCAGTAGGTTTTTTGTTATTAAAGTTAATTGATCAGGGGATGTATTGCCCGAAAATTTTCAATATTTGTATTGTAACTATACTGGTATAACACTATTCGGGCTATCAATAAAGTCGTGTTCAAAATTAGCAAAATTGGTGAGGTATGATATTTTTTTAAGCAATTCTTTCGAGTAGGGAATTCGCTCAATGATATTTAAATATTTTCACCGATAATCAAGTACGATGACTTGTAGGTAACTAGAGACTGAGTGAATAGGAATTAGGAAGTGTGTGATATGGCGAAGATAAGGAAATGGGTCAACAGGATTTCAGAATGTTTGGTGTATGAAAGGGAAAGATGAAAAAGAAATGTAAGGTTAGGGTAGGTAAGTGGAGTGAGAGTAGCAGATATGAGAATAATAAGTAAGGTGTTAAGGTACAAAAGAGGATAGAATAAGGAATTCATTAATTAAGGGTAGTGTAGGGTAGTGTACATATTGTAGTGAAAACAAGAGAGAATAGGTTTAGGTGGTTCGGTCACTGTATGAAAAGAGATAGTGAGAGTGGCTATAGAAGTTAATTTAGGGGAGAAATGATGGACGAGAAGACTGAAGAAGAGATGGATAGACAGAATACCGATCATATGGAGGTGTGGAATGAGAGTGGCTGAACCTGTATATAGCTGTGAGAGACGGGGGAGGAAAAGTGTAAAGGTAGAATAGTTATGTTAACAATGCCGAATACGTAGGTAAAGATCTTGAATTGCAAAGGCCCTATTGACTCTTTGGCTTCAACTAACCATAGGTTTACCTAACTAACCTTCTTATGACTCATTAGGACGCTTTGAATAAAAAGATCCTGAGTTGCAGGTTGCCGAACTTAAGTGTTTGATTATCAAGTTGATCCTTTGATTGTTGACACCTTAATCCATGCTATGGATGAAGCCCATAGATAATAAATAGGGCTCGGATTTATATGTATTTATATAACCAAAGCATGTATTTATACAACAAAAATATGTACATAAATATTTGCTAAAGAATTCAAGATATGTATTATAAAAAAAAAAAAAAAAAATATAATAATAATTAATTATAGGTATAATAGAATGAAATAAAAAATGTATATTTACCTTAATATTTTGATTACAATTAATAACATTCATTTTCAAATTTTCGAATTCAAAAGATCGCCGATTTTGTAGTAAAATGTTTATAATAATTAATAATAAAATAAAATGTAATAAAAATTATTTATTTATTTAGTTATCTAATTATCTTGATTACAGTTATAATAATAACATGCACTTTAAAATTTTCGAATTCAAAAGTTCGTCAATATAATATATAGTCATGATAATCTTTCAATAATTCTGAACTCTGTAGAAAATACATTAAACAGTATAATTGTCTAAATATGTGAGAACAAATTGAATAGTTGTGAAATATGTAATAACATGTATTTATGACAAAATATGTAAACATATGTAAAATCAAATATAGCTCGTTTTATCAAAAATCTTGTGAAACAAATTTATCACTTGCCGAAATTAGTTTATCATGTCGCAGAGAAAATATGTATTTACATATAAATCCGAGCCCTAATAATAAAGATATGGATAGTCCACGCCTATGTTAAATACAATTAAATCTTTATTATCTATGATGGAGCCATACCCAGCTCACTCGTGTAAACTTGTTGCCGGTTGGGATGTCAGCGCACTATTTGTTTTCCATCTTTGACCCACGCGTAGCATACCAAATGTACGATTAAGAAAACACTAAAATGATTGGGTCAGAGAGAGAAATAAATGGTGCACTTAAAATCTGACATCCTCTTAGTGTTATCGAGTTGAAGAAGCAGTTGATTGTTGACAATTTGACATTTAACATTAACTGTGGTAGGTATTATGAATGGAAGTAAAAGTTATTAGCAGGGCTGTGAATTTAATGCAATGAAAAAGTGTTAAATATTTGCCTGCATGTATGCACTAAAAACAGGCAAATATATGCATTGAAATATTCAAAAATATGCACTTAAAATTCAAAAAAATACTGAATGAAAACGTTTTTATTAAAATTTTTTTAAATTAATAAATTATAATTCAAATTGGTTTACAAAAAAAATTCTTTATTTACACACTTGGTAGATAGGCATGTAGGTAGGTAACGGATGAACTGAAAATATAAAAACATTTTAAGAAAATAAGCTTAAATACGAAGAAATCATGAAAACATGCAATTATATTAACTAACCAAAAAAAAAAACGCATATTGGTAACGGGGTTGTAATATTAGGGATCTCCCCCGAAAAAAATACGTATTAATAGTTCAAACAAATCATAAAAGCCAACTGTAATAAATAATAATTTATGAAAAAGTATATTAAAAAGCATTAGTATTATAAATGAAACAAAACTATAAACTATGGACCGTGACATAATATAGGTATTTCTATATTTTTAGCTCCATAATTTCTGTTAAAATATTAGGAAAATGTATTAAGTACCGTAAAAGTGCTAAATTTGAGCTATTACTTAAAATATTATATTCATAACAAATTATCATAGAAGGTTAGGTACTGTTATTCCACATACTTATTATAGTTTAATTTAACTACAACATTCTAGTAGAGTCTGATAAAATTTGGTTCCACGACTTTGATCATACAAACTTTAAATACTAAACTATGGGTCTGAAATTTAGTTTATATAGATCTAAATAATCCAAAACATATATTGCTTCAAAATATAAAAATAAAGTGTCTTGTATTGTAGTAGGTGGGTAACTTTCAAAAAAAATTCATACTTGAAATCTATGTATAATATACGTATATTGTAATAAATGTTCAAATGTTTACTATAGTACATTATAAAAAATTAACTTAAGTTCAATATAATACATTATAACAGGTGTTCAAATAAACATTTCATACCAAAAATTTTGTTAATTCACACAGTCTCTCTTCAATTTTAAATTTTTCTTCAAATTATCTACAAATAAATGTTTAGTAAATTGGAAGACTTGATTAAGTATTTAATCATTTATCTAAAAGAGATGTGCCGGGTCGCCACATTACTATATCGAGGGGCCATGGTGCAAGCGTCGTCCATAAATATCATAACATATATTATATTAGAAATACAAACTTAATATTTCACTAACAGTAAATATTATAAAAAAATATTACGAAATGTACTATACTCATATTACATTATGATTGTATTAGTTAGGTTGCCTCAGTAAGTAGTTAGTAAGTATGGTAGTTAAAGTGCCGTCCACCAATAAAGTACCCGAAAAAAAACGATTAATTCAAATATAGAAGGTACTTATATCATATACTTTTATCAAAGTATGATTGTGTTAGCCGCAGTCTTGTGTAAATTATATTGTCTTATGTTTTCCGAATCTAATAATACAAAATACTGAAAATTAATGAAATCACAAATATTAGTACAATAGAGAGACTGTGCATTGATTTACAAATTTGTCTTAAATTTACTTTTTGCATAGAGAATAATATGAAGGTGGGCTGGGCTTTTAATATCAGAGTATGGGGGACAGGTCTGGGATTTCATATTATACATTTGTGGACACTGGACGACCAAAAGCACGACCACCATAGCATGTTTCAATAAGTCCAAAATAAAATTAGTTGAATACGTTATAAAGTTGCTCCCATGCTCGACATTATCCTATTATTTTAAAAAAAATCATTAAAAATGTTGTTTTAAAAAAAACCTTTCATGTGCATGTGTTGTCTCCAAGCGTGTGTTGTGAGAGGATAGATGCTGATAAATCGCTTTTATATGCTTCAAATAACGAGTGAGCTGGGTATGGCTCCATCATAGATAATAAAGATATAACATAATGGTCTTATCAGCGGTCTTCGACGGGAACAATTGAGGCCAAATAAAGTATACCTATATCGAGTATCGACTATCAATATAAAGGAGCCTCAATTGCCTTCCGCGGGAACGCGGCCTCAAATGTATTTAACATAGGCGTGGACTATCCATATATTTATTATCTATGGGCTTCATCCATAGCATGAATTAAGGTGTCAACAGTCAAAGGATCGACTTGATAATCAAACACTTAAGTTCAGCAACCTGCAAATCAGGATCTTTTTATTCAAAGTGTCCTAATAAGTCGTAAGAAGGTTAGTTAGGTAAACCTATGGTTAGTTGAAGCTATGGTGATGATAGACAACTATCATCACTGGTCGTGAGCTTTGCGATGATCTTTTCCTACTAACTGTCAAGGTATTCGATATTGTAAACATAACAATGAAAGAAAATATTTAAATATTATTAATTTGGTTAGGTTAGGTTAGGTTAGGATAGGGCAGGAAATGAGATGTTAACTAATTATCATAGTTTTTAACACGGTCTTAAAGACTGTCAGCAAGAGTTGTACCAGTATAGTTATTAAAAACTTAAATACAGCCAACATTAAATAATGATATTTTTACCACAACAAATTATAAAATGTATTTTAAAATATAACAAAATAATATTTTATTAGGGTTTTATAAGGTTTTCAATACTTATGACTAATGAGTTTTTGTAAATAGAAAATGTATAAAATCAATAGTTTTAATTTAATATATGGTTTTGTGTTTTAATATCCTATTGTCAAAGAATTCTCAGCGTTTCCTTTCCACATTTTTTTACATTGTACTAAATCTAATTTTTTTCCGCACATATTAACAAAGACTAAAACAGATATCTGACTATGTTTTTATTTGCATTTAGACTTTATAGTTTGTAATTTAATATTGACTGTAGACCCACCAAACACAATATTATTTTAAATTAAACATTTTATGTCCTTTATAAATTACAATCACCTAGTAGAGTCCGTGCAGGACCTTTTATAATTTAATTTTTTTGCATACTTTATAATTTACATTCATTTTTATACATTTTCTAATACATTTATTGCCGTGATACACCTCTGATCATAATAACTGTTCGCATTATTATAATGTAAACAACACCTAGTTTTTGGATTGTAGTTAATATGTATTGCAGTATTTAGCTTCCAGCGTATTCTTTTGTTTGGTGTTATTTCACCCAGATTTCTCAAACAATTTTTATTTCACTTCATTGAACTCTAGTAGATTTTTTTGTATAAAAATTTTTCAAAGTTAACCGGCTATACCTGGGAGTACGCTGAGTACTAAGGAGACTGGCTAGGTTCTCTCACGTTCCCCATTCAATTTATTTTTTTATATATTTAACTTTTTTTGATTCATTTATATATATCTTTTTTTTAAAACATTAACAACCTGGTGCCATATGATTTATTTAAAAATTTTTATCTGCTTCTTAAAATGCGTTTGCCTGCGGTAAACCACGTTCCCTTTCAATTTTTTTTCATAAATTTAATTCAATTGATTTTTAATATGAATATTTTCAAATTTATGAGTCTTCAGAGAATTTTTTTCTGTTATTTAATTCCTATCTAGATCTTTCTCTATAGACTTTTTAAACACTGACAAGCCGGCGCCAACACCCTCCTTCAAATTTTTTTTTATGATTTTAACTCTAGCCTAATTTATTAAACATTGACAATCTGGTACCCTTTGAATAATCCTTAGTTTTTTCTGCTTAATATTCTGGGCATTTTAGTTTGAACTTTGAAATGTATTTTTCTTCTGTAAAATTTTTTCCAAATTTTTTTTTGTTTTCTAAAATGCATTTGCCTGCAGGCACCAACACCCTCCCTCAATTTTTTTTTTTAGTAATGTAACTCTAGTTGAATATTTTGTGTTGACTTGAAAATTGATAACCTGGTGCCATATGAATAATCATTCTTTAATGAACTAAATAATTTGAATAGTTTTTTTTGTTTAAGATTCTGGGCATTTTAGTTTGTACTTTGTAATGTGTATTCCTACAGTTAATTTTTCTCAAAAATTTTTTTTGTTTTCCTAAAATGCATTTGCCCGCGGGCGCCAACACCCTCCTTCATTTTTTTTTTTAGGATTTAACCTCTAGCCAATTTTTTAAATATTGACTATCGAGTACCGTTGAATAATTCTTATCTTTAATGAACTAAATATTTCAAATAGTTTTTTTTGTTTAATATTCTGGGCATTTTAGTTTGTACTTTGTAATGTGTAATCATACAGTTAAATTTATTGAAAATTTTTTTTTGGTTTCCTAAAATGCATTTGCCTGCGGGCGCCAACACCCTCCTTTAATTTTTTTTTTTATGATTTAACCTCTATGCCAAATTTTTTAAACATTGACTATCGAGTACCGTTGAATAATTCTTATCTTTAATGAACTAAATATTTCAAATAGTTTTTTTTGTTTAATATTCTGGGCATTTTAGTTTGTACTTTGTAATGTGTAATCATACAGTTAAATTTATTCAACATTTTTTTTTTGGTTTCCTAAAATGCATTTGCCCGCGGGCGCCAACACCCTCCTTCATTTTTTTTTTTTGGATTAAACCTCTAGCCAAATATTTTAAACATTGACTATCGAGTACCCTTGAATAATCCTTGTCTTTAATGAACTAAATATTTTAAATAGTTTTTTCTGTGTAATATTCTGGGCATTTTAGTTTGTACTTTGTAATGTGTATTCCTACAGTTATATTTTTTCAAAAATTTTTTTTGGTTTCCTAAAATGCATTTGCCTGCGGGCGCCAACACCCTCCGTCAATTATTTTTTTTTAGGATTTTACCTCTAGCCAAATATTTTAAACATTGACAATCTGGTACCTCTTGAATAATCCTTGTTTAATGAAATAAATATTTTAAATAGTTTTTTCTGTGTAATATTCTGGGAATTTTAGTTTGTACTTTGTAATGTGTATTCCTACAGTTAAATTTTTTCAAAATTTTTTTTTGGTTTCCTAAAATGCATTTGCCCGCGGGCGCCAACACCCTCCATCATTTTTTTTTTTAGGATTTAACCTCTAGCCAAATATTTTAAACATTGACTATCGAGTACCCTTGAATAATCCTTGTCTTTAATGAACTAAATATTTTAAATAGTTTTTTCTGTTTAATATTCTGGGTATTTTAGTTTGTACTTTGTAATGTGTATTCCTACAGTAAAATTTTTTCAAAAATTTTTTTTGGTTTCCTAAAATGCATTTGCCCGCGGGCGCCAACACCCTCTTTCATTTTTTTTTTTAGGATTTAACCTCTAGCCAAATATTTTAAACATTGACAATCTGGTACCTCTAGAATAATCCTTGTTTAATGAAATAACTATTTTAAATAGTTTTTTCTGTGGAATATTCTGGGCATTTTAGTTTATGTACTTTATAATGTGTAATCATAGAGTTAAATTTATTCAACATTTTTTTTTGGTTTTCTAAAATTCATTTGCCTGTGGGCGCCTACACCCTCCTTCAAATTTTTTTTTATGATTTTAACTCTAGCAAAATTTATTAGACATTGACAATCGAGTACCGTTGAATAATCCTTATCTTTAATGAACTAAATATTTCAAATAGTTTTTTTTGTTTAATATTTTGGGCATTTTAGTTTGTACTTTGTAATGTGTAATCATACAGTTAAATTTATTCAACATTTTTTTTTGGTTTCCTAAAATGCATTTGCCTGCGGGCGCCAACACCCTCCTTCAATTTTTTTTTAATAATTTAAACTCTAGCCAAATATTTTAAACATTGACAATCTGGTACCTCTTGAATAATCCTTGTTTAATGAAATTAATATTTTAAATAGTTTTTTCTGTTTAATATTCTGGGCATTTTAGTTTGTACTTTGTAATGTGTATTCCTACAGTTAAATTTTTTCAAAAATTTTTTTTGGTTTCCTAAAATGCATTTGCCCGCGGGCGCCAACACCCTCCATCATTTTTTTTTTTAGGATTTAACCTCTAGCCAAATATTTTAAACATTGACTATCGAGTACCCTTGAATAATCCTTGTCTTTAATGAACTAAATATTTTAAATAGTTTTTTCTGTTTAATATTCTGGGTATTTTAGTTTGTACTTTGTAATGTGTATTCCTACAGTAAAATTTTTTCAAAAATTTTTTTTGGTTTCCTAAAATGCATTTGCCCGCGGGCGCCAACACCCTCTTTCATTTTTTTTTTTAGGATTTAACCTCTTGCCAAATATTTTAAACATTGACAATCTGGTACCTCTAGAATAATCCTTGTTTAATGAAATAACTATTTTAAATAGTTTTTTCTGTGTAATATTCTGGGCATTTTAGTTTATGTACTTTATAATGTGTAATCATAGAGTTAAATTTATTCAACATTTTTTTTTGGTTTCCTAAAATGCATTTGCCTGCGGGCGCCAACACCCTCCTTCAATTTTTTTTTAATGATTTAAACTCTAGCCAAATATTTTAAACATTGACAATCTGGTACCTCTTGAATAATCCTTGTTTAATGAAATTAATATTTTAAATAGTTTTTTCTGTTTAATATTCTGGGCATTTTAGTTTGTACTTTGTAATGTGTATTCCTACATTACTAACCACTGTGTGACGGGGAGTTATAAGACCAGCACCTCGGGGGTTTTTACACCTTTAGCCATATGTCTCGAGGGCGGCTCCTTCACGCCTTTGGGTGACGCGGAAACATCCCTCCGACGGGTTACGTCAGGGTGCCCTGGCGCCAGGCTGACGGTCCCCCGCCGGCTACTCTCGTACGAGATAGATCGGTGGGTTTCGTATAACCGCGTCGGCGAGCGCTGGATTCGACCCAGGCAAATAACTCCCCTTCTACTAAGGCGCTACTCCCAACAGCCCCCGCGAGGCCATCCACATATGTCGCGAACGCGCAGCCGGCGGGCGCGAGCACTCGAGGTACACGCGCACGTCGGCCGGACGCACGCCACACAGCTCGACGGGCACTGTTACCGTTAGGGCGTTAGCTAAGTCGGGTTTCCAGTGGGGCTATCCTCGTCGCCCGCGAGATGAGATTGAAGGATCCGTTATCCAGAGTACTCACAACGACTCTTTTCCCACTAGCATCGGCGTCGGGGCAGTTGTTTATGCTGTCGCGACGCGACCTTTTATGAGTGGTACGGTTTTCTTTTGCCGGGTGCCGTGTCCGTACCGAATGCTCGGGTTTTGAGTGCTTGACGGAGGGTGTCCCCCAGCCGGACTTCCACCTTGCACGTGTTCGCACACGAGTTGGTCGGGCCCGTGTGCTCTCAGTCGGGTTCGTGCTAGAAGCGCCAGCGCGCCGACGGAGGTCCGCGTCTGCTTCCCTCGTCGTGCTCTGGCGCTTCTCGCCCAAGCTCACTGGTTTGTCGCAGGTGGTATAGTTCCCCCACTTGGGTAGATGGTTCCCGTGTGGAAAAGGAAGGTGACCTTCGTCACCTCGGTCATCGTTATACGAGGACCCACGTCGGGGTCTTTTGACGTGCCTAACAGGTCTCCCTATCCTCAGTGCGTTGATACGCCCGGAACACGATTATTGGTTTTTCCCGTGAGTCCGCGCTCAGCGTTTCGGTCCGCTCCGATCGCTTGCACCTTGAGCGCGGATCTTTTTCGTAGCTGACGGTCGGGCAGTCGTATGTATAAGCAGATGCTCTGCGATCCTTGAGGACCTGCATTTGGCAAGCTGCCCATCTCTGGGGTTACTGTCGGAATGGCTGGTTTGCTGAAAGCTGCCTAGCCAGTCCTCCTTTCTTTCATTGATGACCCTTCCCCGTTGACACCGGTAAGCCCCTGAGACCACCTTCAGGTGCTTCCTATTACCCCGGGAAGCTCGGTTTGGAGATGCGCCCTCCACTGGCGTTGAGATCGGGACGGGGCCCTCAGGTGGCCCGGGGGTGCGAAGACGCCTTCAGGCCGTTCGTCAACCGCCCAGACCTGTACCCGGGCAGGACATCGTCAGCCGCGGCCTCAATTCCGCGGCTCTTTTTGCTCCTCATGATTCCACACAGTCATGAGTGAGCTTTTCGTGAGGGCGCTCGAGGGTGTAGCCTTGTTCGAGCGCCCCCCCTCCTTCCTACCCATTTCAAACCCTTTTATGGCTTAGCGCATTCTAAACCACCAGGTTGCCACTTTGGAAGGTACAGGTGGCCCAGGGAGCCCGGAGGTCCTTGGTCATTTCGCTAGCACCAAGGATGACCTGCCCCGGGCCCTTGTGATTACAGTTCAGTTAACCCGAAGCTCTAGGGCCAGCTTCGTTAAGACCGTACCCCGCCTGCCCCTTTCCCGGACCAGATTAGTCAGCCAGTTTCTCAACGTGACTCGTCTTGGCGCGGTCGGTAGCAGGTGTGTACTTGTACAGGTCGTTCTATCCGCCTGACTCTTCGTGACCCGGTTGGGCCGTCCTTGCCAGGCGGGTGAGCGCCGGTAAGTCTTCACGGGGTTACCTCGATGCCCTTTCAGCAACCTAGGTCAGACCACTCCGGGGGCCCGCCGGCTCCTCCCCGAACCAGCGGGCGCTTCACCATTGCAGGCGCGGGAACACCGGCCTGGTGTAACCAGCAGCCCCCCAGATCCGTCCTCGCTCTGCCGCCTTCAGAGTTCTGGTGGCCTCGTGTTGTCTGTAGCGGTCGGTTTCCGCTCAGCAGCGAGGGATCCGAGCCCACCGTCGCCGTCGTCACCGCAGTTTCTTTAGCAGTTCTTACGGGAACGATGGACCTTAGCCCTCGCTTCCTCGCTTCCGCCTAACGTTACTAAGATGTTACCTGCCCGTAGATCAGGCATGTGGATCCTGACTCCGCCCACTCTTCGGTGATTTCAGTCTTACGGTAACAAATTGAGCTTATTTTGACGACAAACTGAGTTTGCCAGCCCTACGGCTGGTGCGTTCAAGGTTTTGCCACTGGTGGCACCCAGCCGTCGAGGTTGGTTCCGGCGCACAACCCCGGAGTCCTCCCTCCCGGGCTGGGTCATTTGTAAGCGATTGACTGAATCCAGATCACCGCCCATCCGCCGACCGAGTCGCCGGTGCGCTTTCCCATCCGCTCGGTTTGATCTCTTCCGCCAGGGACGCATCTTTGCTCATAGCTAATGCGAACCATCTATCGGTCAAGGTACTCATGAGGGATGTTCGGAGAAGTAATCACCCGACGCGACGCCTTAAGCATATAGGAGCTAGCGTCGGCCTTCTGTGGTTCTCATCTCCCGTACTCTTGCGAGTCGCCAGTGCGCTTTCCCATCCGCTCGGTTTGATCTCTTCCGCCAGGAACGCATCTTTGCTCATAGCTAATGCGAACCATCTATCGGTCAAGGTACTCATAAGGGATGTTCGGAGAAGTAATCACCCGACGCGACGCCTTAAGCATATAGGAGCTAGCGTCGGCCTTCTGTGGTTCTCATCTCCCGCACTCCTGCGAGTCGCCAGTGCGCTTTCCCATCCGCTCGGTTTGATCTCTTCCGCCAGGAACGCATCTTTGCTCATAGCTAATGCGAACCATCTATCGGTCAAGGTACTCATAAGGGATGTTCGGAGAAGTAATCACCCGACGCGACGCCTTAAGCATATAGGAGCTAGCGTCGGCCTTCTGTGATTCTCATCTCACGCACTCCAGCGAGTCGCTCGTCGGAGACGCCGTGATTGGATCTCGTGTCACCGGTTGATTCACGTAATCAACCGTAAATGGGACGATTGGCTCGGTGTTAGCAAACTTTATAAGTCAGTATCCATCCGCCGGCGACGTGGACGCCCCGGCCTTCGGCAAGCGCCGCGGTCCGTCAACCCCGCGGCGCCCAGCGAAACACACATGCCCCACCTCCTTGGCTGTGGTTTCGCTAGATTGTGTATTCCTACAGTTAAATGTTTTCAAAATTTTTTTTTGGTTTCCTAAAATGCATTTGCCCACGGGCGCCAACACCCTCCGTCAATTTTTTTTTTTTAGGATTTTACCTCTAGCCAAATATTTTAAACATTGACAATCTGGTACCTCTTGAATAATCCTTGTTCAATGAAATTAATATTTTAAATAGTTTTTTCTGTTTAATATTCTGGGCATTTTAGTTTGTACTTTGTAATGTGTATTCCTACAGTTAAATTTTTTCAAAATTTTTTTTTGGTTTCCTAAAATGCATTTGCCCGCGGGCGCCAACACCCTCCATCATTTTTTTTTTTAGGATTTAACCTCTAGCCAAATATTTTAAACATTGACTATCGAGTACCCTTGAATAATCCTTGTCTTTAATGAACTAAATATTTTAAATAGATTTTTCTGTGTAATATTCTGGGCATTTTAGTTTGTACTTTGTAATGTGTATTCCTACAGTTAAATTTTTTCAAAAATTTTTTTTGGTTTCCTAAAATGCATTTGCCTGCGGGCGCCAACACCCTCCTTCAATTTTTTTTTAGGATTTAACCTCTAGCCAAATATTTTAAACATTGACAATCTGGTACCTCTAGAATAATCCTTGTTTAATGAAATAAATATTTTAAATAGTTTTTTCTGTGTAATATTCTGTAGTGTAGTATTGACGTGAAAATTGATAACTTGGTGCCTGTAAATAATCATTCTTTAATGAACTAAATATTTTAAATAGTTTTCTCTATTTAAGATTCTGGCCATTTTAGTTTGTACTTTGTAATGTGTATTCCTACAGTTAAATTTTTTCAAAATTTTTTTTTTGGTTTTCTAAAATTCATTTGCCTGTGGGCGCCAACACCCTCCTTCAAATTTTTTTTTATGATTTTAACTCTAGCAAAATTTATTAGACATTGACAATCTGGTACCCTTTGAATAATCCTTAGTTTTTTCTGTTTAATATTCTGGGCATTTTAGTTTGAACTTTGAAATGTATTTTTCTTCTGTAAAATTTTTTCCAAATTTTTTTTTTGTTTTCTAAAATGCATTTGCCTGCAGGCACCAACACCCTCCCTCAATTTTTTTTTTTAGTAATGTAACTCTAGTTGAATATTTTGTGTTGACTTGAAAATTGATAACCTGGTGCCCTATGAATAATCATTCTTTAATGAACTAAATAATTTGAATAGTTTTTTTTGTTTAAGATTCTGGGCAGTTTAGTTTGTACTTTGTAATGTGTATTCCTACAGTTAATTTTTTTCAACATTTTTTTTTGGTTTCCTAAAATGCTTTTGCCTGCGGGCGCCAACACCCTCCTTCAATTTTTTTTTATGATTTAACCTCTAGCCAAAATATTTAAACATTGAAAATCTGGTACCTCTTGAATAATCCTTATCTTTAATGAACTAAATATTTTAAATAGTTTTTTCTGTTTAATATTCTGGGCATTTTAGTTTGTACTTTGTAATGTGTATTCCTACAGTTAAATTTTTTTAAAAATTTTTTTTGGTTTCCTAAAATGCATTTGCCTGCGGGCGCCAACACCCTGCTTCAATTTTTTTTTAGGATTTTACCTCTAGCCAAATATTTTAAACATTGACAATCTGGTACCTCTTGAATAGTTCTTGTTTAATGAAATAAATATTTTAAATAGTTTTTTCTGTGTAATATTCTGGGCATTTTAGTTTGTACTTTGTAATGTGTATTCCTACAGTTAAATTTTCTCAAAATTTTTTTTTGGTTTCCTAAAATGCATTTGCCTGTGGGTGCCAACACCCTACTTCAATTTTTTTTTAATGATTTAAACTCTAGCCAAATATTTTAAACATTGACAATCTGGTACCTCTTGAATAATCCTTGTCTTTAATGAACTAAATATTTTAAATAGTTTTTTTTGTTTAAGAATCTGGGCATTTTAGTTTGTACTTTGTAATGTGTAATCATACAGTTAAATTTATTGAAAATTTTTTTTTGGTTTCCTAAAATGCATTTGCCTGCGGGCGCCAACACCCTCCTTTAATTTTTTTTTTTATGATTTAACCTCTATGCCAAATTTTTTAAACATTGACAATCGGGTACCCTTGAATAATCCTTATTTTTAATGAACTAAATAATTTAAATGGTTTTTTTTATTTAATATTCTGGGCATTTTAGTTTGAACTTTGTAATGTGTAATCATACAGTTAAATTTATTCAACATTTTTTTTTGGTTTCCTAAAATGCATTTGCCTGCGGGTGCCAACACCCTCCTTCAATTTTTTTTTTTAGTAATGTAACTCTAGTTGAATATTTTGGATTGACTTGAAAATTGATAACTTGGTGCCCTATGAATAATCATTATTTAATGAACTAAATATTTTGAATAGTTTTTTCTGTTTAAGATTCTGGGCATTTTATTTTGTACTTTGTAATGTGTAGGTTAAATTTTTCCAAATTTTTTTTTTTGTTTCCTAAATGGCAGTTGCCTTTATAAATATTGATTATTAAATATTGATTTTGAAGTTTTTTTGAATTATTCAATAATATTTGAATATGGAAATAGATATTTTTCATAGAATACCTACATAAATTAATTTTTATATTGGTATCGCCATTTGTATAATTAGTGGGGAATTTTGGTACAGTTGGTTGGGGTTTTTAGTTTTTTAATACATGATAAATTCAAAAAGTAGTTCTAAATTTAAATTATTCAAAATTTAATTTGGCGTAAATTTTTTTTGTTAATCTCGATAGTTTTTTGAGAATATAAATTTGATTTCAAGGATTGGCTGCGTTGAATCTTGAAGACTTTAAGTCGATACGACCAATATTGAATGATTTACTTTTATGGCTAAGGATTGAAAATTTTAAACAAGGGTCCACGTAAATAGGTTATAATATATAAATTACTTTATTCACAATAATATCATCAAATATACTTGGTAATATCATGGGCTGACTGACCGTTTTCGCTCATCATCGTTTTTCTTATACAATGATATTATATCATTGAATTTAAATTTAACACCATCCATTACAGTGACCCACTTGTAACCTACTGTACAGCAGAGCGACATCCACTTATCCACCTTTTTTTATTTTTTTTTATAATGAAAAGAAATAGTGATCAACCAACCATCATTATTCAATTTGGTGTAACAAAAATTAAAAATAATGAAGAAACTGAAAGTGAATCGAGTAATATTGAAAATATTGCAACCGCAGTTGATGTACCAATAAACGCTTTGCAGATCCAACTTGATACAAATATAGACAATGAATCGTTAACAAATTATTCTCTGGATATTGGATTATTTTTATCAGCTTCTTATAATATAAATGATGCAAAAAAATACGAGTTATTAAAAAATCCATGGACACCACCCAAAAATTATCAATTTCCCATCTAACAACAAAGATGGCTGAAATTTCAATTAGATTGGTTAAACCGTTTTCCTTAGCTTGTTTACTCCGAAAAAGTGCAAGTTGCCCTGTGTTAATGCTGTGTACTATTTGCCAATAACAGTGCGTTGGTAAAGGGATCCATAAAAAATTAGGTACTCTGTTTATAAAACCTTTTACAAAATGGAAGGATGCCATTGACCGTTTTAATAATCATTCAAAATCTGAGTATCATAAACTTTCAATCATTCGCTCTGAAGAGTTTATTAAAGTAATGGAAAACAAAAAGAATAATATTGCAAATTTGCAAATGAGATAGATACTTCACGAAAAAACAAGTCATTGAAAATCGATCTATTCTTCGTCCAATAATTTAAACCTTAATTGTATGTGGAAAACAAAATGCACAATTTGTATTGCTATATTTTGTAACCCCCCCGAAATTTTATTCTGTGTACGTGCCTGTGTGAACATACAAATGTATTCCTACTATTATTTAATAATTTACATTTTTATAATTATGACTACAGTTTAATTGCATCAAACAAATGTAATTTTAATTGTGTATATATTATATTATTACATGTGAAATTTGAAAATAACATTACATTTTCAACCAGAATTTGGTATTAAAAGTTATTTAAATTATTTTTTTACCCTTCTATTACACAGTCTTCCGTACTTACAATATTATTTTCATGCACAAATGATTTACGATAATTTGGCGCCGGTAAAGTCTAAACAGACTATGCGCAAACGATAACCGGCGCATGGATTATACTGTTAAAAGTTATATATATTATCTATATTTATTAACTTATCTATATTCTATTTAGAATTTCAGTTTTTTATGTGCCTACGTAATCAAATATTACAATAATAAATTATTCGATTTAATTTTCATTCGTTGGTTTAAACATTTGATATAATAATAATATCATTGATTATAAAATATAAATACTAGTATTTATAATCAATGATAATATTAATTGTTATATACATATTATCCAATATTATATCTTATATCCATGTCTAAATAGTTAATAAACTACAAACACTTCACTATACGTCTATACCTATATCCTATATGATAATATTGGTTCACGAGGACACGGGCATCACTCAACGTCTCAACCGCACTATGACATGACATATTTATGTGCAATAATAAAAATAAAAATGTTAAAATACGTATATGTATGCCTAACTAATAAAAATTGTGTTTTACAAGTCCCATATGTTTTTATATTTTTGTTCGTTTCCAAAACTCCGAGCATTCTTTCATGGTTTATATTTTTGAATTATAATAATTAACATTCAGAACGACCTTAAAAGGGAAAAGATTAACCGAGACCGAAAAAAAAAAGTAATCCAATTGCAACAGTTGTAACCTAATGACTAATGAGTAATGACATTGATTATAAAGTAGCAAGGCATATTATGATTAAAAAGTAACTTAGAAAAGTGTAAACAAATTTGGTGTATAAGTGTATAACTTACTATATTTATTATAGTAATATATTAGATTATTAGAATTTAGAACTATATATATTAGATAGGTAGTAGGTACCTACACTATCTTATAATGTATGTTTAGTGATCTTTAAATTGAGTACCGAAGTACCGAACTAGAAAATAATGTTTAGTATATCAGTATATGCACATTTAGTTACCTATGCTTCAAAATGTGTAGATACAAGATAAAGCGATACATTCAAGTACCGCCAATAATTTACCTACCAATAATTGTTAATTTTTGAAAAGTCTCCTCCAAAGATATTTGGCCTTTATAATTGCGCCATTGCGGGATGTTTGTTGAATAGAATTGTCCAAAATAGATCTATTAATGTTTGACTATAGCAAAATTAATTTTTAATTTATAATTTATATATTATAGTTATTATTTTATTAATACTAGAACTATACTATTATATAGGAATAATATTATACACAACACAAATCGGTATGTTTTTTTCTAAAATCACAAGTTTAGGCTGTTTAGAGTTATCAATGAATTAATTTAAAATGCAAATTACTTAGGTACCTAATTTCATGTACAAATATTGAAGTATTTAAATATCTTTTATTTAACTGTAAATGCGGGAAAAATGGACTTCAACCCAAATTAACTATCAGCATTTTATACGTAGGTAGGTAATGTAAATATTAATTTAAAAACCATTTACATAGTAATACATGCTAAACCTTGCTTACTACTTTATGGTGGGGTAATTATATAGAAACTCCATTACTATATAGGTACAATCCCACTAGGTATGTATATATATATTATAAATAGGTACATAACAGTGACCAATGAGTAATGACCATATTTATAGTGAAGTCAACATTCGCACATAACTACACGACTAGACATAACACATAGTGTTTTTAAAATTTAATTATTTTAACGACTATTGCCCATTTTATTACTAAAAAAATATTTAAATTACTTACATTATACGAATTTTTAATGTTTCTAAATGTCTAATCACTTTAAGGATTTACCACATTCCTGTGACATAATTTAATACGCGTCTATAATATAACAGGTTCGCTCCATTATTATATATTATATATTCAGGTTTTTTCTCCTACTCCGTTTGATTGGATTTTTGAAGTATTGCACATAAGCATTGGAAATTAAATTATATTTTTCCAAAATAAAAAATTGAAATAGGTACCTTATAATAGTTATTCCTATAATCCTATTATAATCGGGTTTCCACTACTGAACTGTGTCTTGTTTCGTATATTTAAAATGTAGCTAGATACTTAACCCGATTTAGGTAAGTACGGCCAATGGTGAGGGTTTTAAGCCACATGATCCCCTTACGATGAGTACGCCAATGTAGCTGGTAACAAAATTTCGGTAACAGCCGTCAGCCAACAGGTTACCTATAGTAGGTACCTGCAGGGAGCAGGCCGCAAGTTGAACATATCATTCAACTTTACGTCTCTACATGAACGTATACACCACGCACGGTATAGTGGAAACACGGTTTACATTATATAATATAATTATTATATGTATATGTTATCCTCATAAAGCGATCAGTAGGTATAATAGACATATTTAGATATATCGTATTATTTCTTATTTCCCTATAGAATAGTAGTACTGTAGTACTGTAGTATAGTATAATAGGTACCGATGTGTATTTATTTTTTTTAACTGATGTTGTGATAGGCCGAGGTCATTAAAATTGTCCAGCAGGAAGTATCTCTATACAATAGCCAATAGGTTAGGTTAGGTTATACATTACTTACTTATTATTTATACATACGTATACCTATTCCATAATCTATATATTATAGTTTATTATTCTATATTATGTAGAATTGGTGCGATGAAAATTCAATTAAGTGAATTATAATAGCCAATTTAAAGCTTTTTAAGTCCACTTGTTAATCAAAGTAGTTTAATAATCGTTGTATTATTATGTGATCTGCATATTGTTATACCTAGGTTACCTATTAATACGTTAGGTATATAATTTTATGTATATTAGTATAAGTTGTTTGAATAATAGGTATTATAGACATTTTTATATCATAGTATAACGATGAACTACACAAATATTCTGATAGTTTTTTAAAAACCTCCTCCCCCATCCAGAAATGTTTGGTTGCGATTGCCCCCGTATCTAATGAGTAATGGCTATACTTATAATGTGAGACGTGCAGTGTAGAGACCGGTGAGTCAGTGAGCAATGTTACAACCATTAAAAGCAGGTTTTATACTTATATAAAGTATATACCAAGAGCCGTATTAAGTGTATAACTGTATTATAATATATATTCTGGACTAAAGTTTGGTTTTAGTATCAAGCGTAAATATAGGATTTCCCAATGTCATTTGATAATTCTGAGAGACTGACTTCAGACTTGGGTAGGTAGGTACCTATATATACTTACAATTTCACTGTTTGATATAGCTATATATATAGCCTATTTTCGAATTATTTGAAACTTTTGAATGGTTTATACGTTTATTGGTGCTATTGTCACTTCACAGTACACGTTCACACTCCCAAACTTGTACAACCTTTTTTTAATTTATAGGTCATCATTTATTATGGGTTTGGATACTTAAATAATCTTTGGAGATAAGTAGATAGATTTTTCTCCAAATATCATAAATTCATAGGAATTCGTATTTTAAAAACTGTAAAAATCTGAATCTAGGAAACATCAGTGTTCTATATCTAATAGATTTTAATTATAATAAAATTACAAATAATTACTGTATTCGCAATATACGCAGTACCTATATATTATAATTATTTACAGTGCCAATATACGTCATACTTGTCCAAGACGCTCGCGGACACGCCCCTTTAAAACGGAAACCTGTGCGAAAACGGAATATTAGTTTCGATTTCAATTAATAGATTTCCATCTTGAGCAAGTTTCGCCGATCACAAATATGTAATAAATAATAATCTTACCAGCTTACTTGTATTATCGTATTAATATAATATTATTATTATACGTGTAGCCGGTGTAGGCAGAAAGGCATGTTGCTTGTTCGGTGTACCTAATACACGCAGCCACGCGACATATTTGAGTGAAGTCGTACCGATACACTCGTACACAAAATATAGTGCCGGACGGAGCGATCTGACTCCGCAGTCTAATAATCAAAACCAACGCGTTCATAATAATATAGTGTAATTGTATTATACTTTTATATGTACAATGATCAGTGACATGCTTAGATCTGGAATTGGTGGCGGGGGTGGGTGGGAGCAAAGTTTTATATATTTTAGTTTTCTATTATTGTTGACAAAAAATATACATCTCATAAGAAATTAATTCTTCCTAAAAATTTCGGGGAGGGAGGAGGATTATACTCCGTTAGTACTTATTATACTGTAGGTATACCGTATACGCTATACAAATTATTGTGGTAATTGCAGTCTACAAATTGTCAAATACTATAGGTAATACTATTAAGTCTATAATAGTATAATTCGGAACGGTAGGTAACATTCAGAGTTCGGGCGCATTATCCTACACATTGTATTATAATAAATAATATTATGTAATGTATAGCAATTAAAACGCAATTATTAGTATAGATTGTTGAAATTATTTCATTTCTCTATATGTCATTGTCAGATTGTCTCTAAGACAGTATGACGGCAATCAACACTCGACCCGTTGGCCGTTGATACGATAACAATAATAATAAGTAGAATTATTATTTATTATAATATGTAATAAATTAGTATAATATCCAACACTAAAAAACAAAGTCTAGAATTTATTTCGTTTTGCCCAAATGAAACGAAATAACACTTTTACATCATTCTTAAATGTTCACATAAGCCGTCGTCGAATACACACGATTTTAGACTACAAATGAATAAATATGTTTAGCCTAGGTAATTTAAGGTAGGTATTAATCATTAGTCATTAGAATATTAGATACGGGGCAAACCGCAAACGTAGCCCAACATTTTTAGATGGGGAGGAGGTTTTTAAAAATTTGTCATAATATTTGTATACCTAGTCAATCGTTCTACAAAATAATGGTAAAGTCACTACTCACTATAACTTGATTATTATTACGATTTACGAAATATTGAAATTATCTTCACGACTTCATCAGTATTCTGCGGTAGCGTTTGGTGGGTGACGGGTGTCTTATATGGGTTGAAACTGTTGAAAGTACTCGGAAGTTGGAAAAATGAATATTCTATAAATTTCCCAACCAAAAATGAAAAAAAATCGATTTTTAAATATTACAATAATAGTAAGTGAAAATAGGAAAAATGTTTTCTCCCTATCTATTTATATTATAATTGAAAGTAAAAATTTGCATTCAAACACAAACTGAGAAAATGTTACTCATCATAATTATTTACTAGATTTCACTTTTAAATGAATAATTAGTATTGTTGATAACGATACGCGTACCGTACCGTTATTATTAAATACACATTTTTTGTTAACATATATTTATACATTTATATAGGTACTCAGAACTATTATCTAATATATTGTATCTATATTACTTATGATTGACGTCGAAAACACATCACTACCTATACATTTATAAATATATTATCACTGTTTATCTGTTGCTATAATATTTATTTTAGTTACCCACCTGGCACCTAGTAAATAGTAATCACTAATCACCAACATTGAAAAAGTGTAAAATGTAAATCTCACCACTCACCAGTCATTTACTCTCGTACGAATTGTATACATTTTGTTTAATATTTAGTTAACATTTTATAAAGTTAAATTTTTCCATTTGTATACAGTTTAATCAATTCGTTTGCTGATATTTTAATACAATTTCTATTAATTCTATTAATGATATTAAAACAGTTTTCTTTCTTCTAAAAAATCATCAAAATACTGAATGATAATATTATCATATAGCAATAGATACACTAATTATTATTCTATGGGTAATAACTTATATTATACAATTACAACAATTTATCTACAATATTAAAAAAAACAAGTAGGAAAGCAGAAAGCTTACTCTTCGAGCGTGCTAAATTCACGGTTTATAAACGAATTTTAATACAACGCAATAAAATATAATTCAATATTATACAATTTAAAAATATTTATTCGGTAACCTTTATATTTTGATACTTACCTGTTTTTTTAAATATTGGATACTATATGATCCGATGTATAGAATGCTCATGTTTTGATATTTTTTAACACTGGCTTGAACCACGCGCAGTCCGCGGTTAATAAAGTATTAATACAATCGCAATAATTGCTATTATTTACTGTTACAAGCGGACCGTCCGTCCGACTGACACAACTGCAGGGATATAATCAGGGCCTGATTTACCATTTTATGGCCCCAGTATAATTTACAATTTTGGGCCCCAAATTGTCCCTCTCTATTTTCTTCAATACTAAAGTAAAATGTATTTTTAAATTAATGTTGTATGTAATTAGTTGCTTGTATATCGTATATTCGTATATGACTATATGAGTAGTTGGATCATAGAATACAATTGTATTGTCAACAATTTGATTATTTAATATAGGTACAATAGAACACTAGTACACTACAGTTTAAATTAATGTTTAATATTTATTCCAGTGAATATACAAATTAAAAAGCAATTTTTGATTATTATTTATATTTTATTACACTTATATATCAAACTAAATGTTTTTAAGTTTAATGTTTTAAGTAAAATTTGATTTCAGCTCTCACAGACATTTCGATTGTGCGCTATAGTAGATAAACTAGTTCTAAACCTAAATTTATCTAAGCTACAGTGTAGTTTTTTTGTTTCTTTATCACGTTTATTTTTTAATTTTCTCTATTCATTAAACCACTTAATTATTTTTTTGACATTTTAAATTATCAAAAATAATAAACAAATGTCAATAGATATACAATAAATACGACTGATACGTAATCACATTACTACGCAAGATAATAATATTACGACGATAATTTATAAGGGCAATTAAATTTTGTTGTCGGCAAAATTGATTAAGGTCGTCTCAGGGAAATCTCATTATACTTTATAACCCTCCAAAATATCCAAGTAAAATCCAAATCTATTTATTTTTTTTTTTTTTTTATAGGCTTCAATTACAAAGATTATTAGCCTAGTGAAATGTACAAACTAAAAGTTTTATACAATATTAAAAAGAGAAAAGAAACATATTATGATGTATACATGAAATTTATAGTTTATCGTCTAAACCAATTACTTTAAAAAAATTGAAAATATTGGCGATGTTGTTTTGGTTGAGGGCTTCTTCGAGTGATGTGGGATTTTTGAGAAGATGACGCGAAGATGCAAATTTGGGGCAGTTGATGATTATGTGTTCAATTGATAGGGGCATGTTGCATGAGTCGCACATTGGTCTGGGTTCCTTAGTGATTCCAAATCTATTTTGTTTTCCCAAGACCCAAAGTATGATAAAAAGATATACAATTAATTTTATATGCCTGAAGTCTGGGGGGGGAGGGCTCTTATGAGAGGGCCCAGTGCAAATATCCCATTCGTCCTTGCATAAAATATATGACTCTGGATATAATACCTACTATAAAAGGTGTTCTAAATGTACGTTAGACGTTTCCAAAAGATGCATGAATTTTGAACGACTGTATATCTTTACTGAAAAATGGTACAGAAAAAGTAAATTTATTTCATGAATCCCCTTACAAATGTTCAATGTGGACAACATGAACAATATTTAGGCGTTATCTCTCCTAGGGTCGAACTCCTCCACATTGGCACCGTGAAGTATACACAGCCTCTTAATTCACACAAATAACCGGATAGGTCGTACAGGTAACTTATAGGACCAGCATCTCAATTCCTGCCCCTCAAGATCACCAGACCTCACACAATGTGACTTCTTTCTCTGGGGCTGTGTGAAAGATTAATGTTGGGTTGCATAAACAATTTATTAAATTTAATGGTTCACTAAAAATGTAATGGACCAATCACGGGCCACTACATCTTGTTTAAGGGACCATTATCTCACTATTGATTCATTAAATGTTTTGTGCAATCCGGCATAAGACATTTTTGTCCCGTGGGTGCCAGCCGTTACTCTGGTAAATCGGTTCTTTTTGAAACGCCCTGTATTAGGTATAGATAGGTAAATACATTTCTGCGGCAACGAAATGACAATAAATCTTTAATTGGTATCCCACAGATTAAGGCGTAAATCACCGTAATATTATTATATATTTATATTATGCTCGAAGACGCAATAAGTAATAACTATAATAACTCTAATCGCAAAATATAATACGAAAACTGCAGTGGCCCGCAGGCTGCAGTTGTCGTAAGTACTAAGTAGGTATACCTAATAACTAATAAATAAAAAATGAAAAAAATTTTCTATTATTGCGCACAAGCCACAAAATATGGACCGGACAGAGTGGACAGACGAATGACGATTATATAATATTAATAGCGTTTTTAAGTGTTTTAACGTATGAGATTATTATAATTACCAATAACTACCGTCCTCGCCGAACGGCGTACTCAAAGTCGCACCGATCGATTCATCCATCGTCTCCTCCATGAATATTTATTTCCCGCTCCACACCACCGGGCAACACATGACGTGGGTTTATTATCTCGCGAGCATGTCTCTCTTATTATTATTTGGCCATGAAATGTTGTTATCTATTATAATAACATAACATGTACATGTACTACACCAATAACTAATAAGTGAGCTTTTCGCCCTCGTCGTCGTTTATTTAGTCAATAGTCATTATTAATTTCTCGATCTGTCCGTTTGAGGGCCCGCGCACTCGTCCCGACCTCATTTGTTACATAACGATCACGACAACAACAATAACAACAACAACAATAACGACAACAAATTATAGTCGTTGTTCGGAAAACAGATTTTTTTTCCCGAACACGACGATGTAATTACGCGATTTTCTACGTCATAATACGTTCGTATTAATTGTAAACCGATTCCAAATAATAGCACATAATATCAGTTAGTCGAATTAAAAAAAAAAGAATAAAATAAACTACTCGTTGGTTTTTTTTTTATCACCTAGAAGAGTAATGGCGGATAATAATTCATGTCGTTTTGTTTTTTGTTATCAGTTCTGTTCATTGAAAAATTGCGATTTTCGCATTCGAACAATGTGGTGACTGTTGGGCTGCTGTTTGAATGGACAACAAAATAAATCGACGCAAAATGCACTCGCCAGGAAAACAGTTTGCGTCACGCAACTACTAGTTCGGGCAATAAATCTAACAACATGGGAGCTAAAGATTCGAAACCGAGCTGCATAACTTATGAGGATGCAATTAAAAGAAGTACTGGCATACTATAATTAACTATCAATATTTTTTTGTAGTATTATCATGTTTATTTGAAAATATTTGCGTGTATTTCAGTCAGCGATTCAGAAATAAAGAGACTGAGAGAAGCATTTAAAAGACTGTCACCAGTAAATGGAGCAATTACTAAGCATTCGTTCATTAGAGAAGTACTTGGTGATGGGGTTCCACTATCAATTGCAGAAGTATGTTTTAATATCACAGTTATTGATATTCTGTACCTATTATAATGGAATATTTTATAGTATATATATTCAGCTTGTGGTGGTAATATAAAAGGCATTATTTTCAAAGATCTAGTTTGTGGATTGGTACTTTTGACTCTGGGTACCAATGAAGAAAAATACAAATGTAAGTAATTGATTTAAGAAATCAAAATATTTTGATTTGTTTATTTATGTCTATATTATACATTTTTCAGTTCTATTTAATTTATATTCCAATGAAAGTGAAAATGTTATTTTACGAGATGAATTTCAAAGACTTATCCAAGGGTCTGAGTGTATTTTTGTACCAGAACATGTTCAATTCTTATTTTCAGAAGTAAGTTATATTTTTTTTCACATGTCTAAATATTTGTTTAATTTGCAATGATAAAACTTTCAGCAAGATCGTGTCAATTATGATGAATTTAGATCCTGGTTAACAAGACATCCTGATGCCACATCATTGAGTCGATGGTTACTGTCAAAACCATGTTCAGTATCTCTTAGTAATGAATTAGAAATGCCAACTTTCTATCAAACCCTTGCCGGTGTAACTCATCGTAAGTGTCTAATGTATTTTAGTTAAAAATAACAGAAAGAAGTTAATAAGCACATTTTTAATCATAACCCATAAATATTTTAAGTAAAAGCTATTTCATAAACAAAGTTTAAGTCAGCATTAGAATTTTGTTAGTAAATATAACATGCATTGTTATAAAAATATAATACAAATGTATGTCCTTAAATTTAATGTTCAAGATAATGAGTTCCATCAAGCAAGTATTTTTAATTAATTCTTTATTTTTAAATATTGCTACAATTTTAATGTATGTAATTACAAGTTTGTTGATTGTTACTTTTTAAGGATTTCAAATTCTAGAATCAAGAAAAAATAATCATTTTTGCTTACTTTTGTATAATACACAGAACTTTTTTTTATATTGAACTGACGACAAGGGAGGATTTGTTTAATTATTCCTAATCTAAATATATATTTAACCTGACTTCATAAGGCATTACTTTTTTTTTTAGTGGAAGAAACAGATATCATTGAATTAGAAAAATGTTACTGGTCTGTAAAAGGTGAATCTTCTTCAGGCAAATTAGATTTAAAAACTTTGATACCTTTGATAAGTCCTCCAATGCCATTGAATGTTTGCTCTGGTTTGTTTGTTGCTTTTGATGAGAACATGGATGGTCATATAGATTTTAAAGAAATGGCTTGTGGTATATCAGCTGCTTGTAGAGGACCTTTAACTGAACGACAAAAATGTATGTTATAATTGTATTCTTACAAATTAAAATATTGTTAATTTAGGTGCTATGTGTCGGTCTAAATTGTTTTATCATATTTTTTTTTTATTAGTTTGTTTTAAAGTATTTGATACTGATCAGGATGGATATTTATCAAGAGATGAAATTTCTAAAATGGTTGATGTTATGCTTTTCATATGTGAAGATAATATAGCAACTCAGAATAAAGCAGCTACTGACGAATCAGGTATTATTCATGATTAATTTGTTGACTTATGTTATTAAAATGTCTTTTGTTTTGTAAATTTTTCAGTAAAAGAAATTATTGTATCTGATTTAATCAAACGTTCTACTGACAAAGGTCTTGCAATTGGAGAATATTTGATGTGGACTGTTCACAATTCATTACCAATGGATTTTTTAAATTTAATTTTCCAAGTAAATTGATTCTATCTAAATTAGTAGCTTAATATTTATAGCAAAATGTTATAGGTTTGCCATATTGTGTTTGGTTTGAGACCTATATCACGGGTTGAGGAGGGAGAAATTGTAAAAGGCTGGTTAGAACGTGAAGAACGCAGAGGCTTAGCTGTTGGTCAGCTATGGTATTTAATTTCAATAGATTGGTGGCGAAATTGGAATGATTATGTTTCAAATACTTATAAGGTAAAGCTGATAAGGAAAATATGTCATATCCTTTTTCACATGTGTCTACAATTAAATTATTGATTTCAGAATGGTGGGGAAATGTCTAGCTATTGTTCTTTTGAAAGTACTAGTTCTTTTTCAAAAACATCAAGCTTAAAACTTACATCAAAAAAATCGCAATCATCTCTTGAAAACAGTATTGCTCTTGATATATCATCGGTATGCATAATATTTTAAAATTAAATAAGGTAATCAAAATTCATAATGTCAATTGATTTTTATTTATTTATAGGTGGTTGTGACTGGAATAACTACTCTGGATCCTAGTACTGGTGGCCATCGACGAGTTGGTTCAATTACTTCTTATTCGTCTTTGCAAGAATCGTTAGTATTTAATCTTGTAAAAACAATTTAGTATTTACAATTTTAGTTTATTTTTTAAATGATTGTTATAATTTATTTTAGTCCAACTCAATCCCCAATCATGAGTAGAAAAGTTAGTCTTAGCAAACCGGGTCCAATAAACAATTCCTGTCTCGTGTCTGTGCCAACCACAAAAGTAACATCATTGACAGGTGAAGGAGGTCAACTAAAACGAAATATGCTGCTACGTGGTAGAGATTTTCAGTTGGTTCCAAACTCTTTATGGAAAGCACTTGTACAGTGGTATAGAGGTTCACCTGCACTTCCTAGACAGGTAAAAAACTTTTAATTATTAGAAAAATCCTGTTACAAAAGGCAACTTAAAATAATAAAATTGTTATTAATATTATTATTAATTGATTTATTGACTTTGTAGGTAATTCAATCTAGTCGAGGTTCAGGAGAAACTGAGTTAGAACTGTACCCATTAAATTTAAGGCTATTAAAACATCATAATGGTACCTTGAGTAATGGGTCAGGTGCTAATTCTAATGTAGCTAGAGCACCTACGCCTAATACAGGATCATGGTCAGGATTAGTGGGAGGTTATGGTGCAGCAGCATTAAGTAATTTATAACATAGTAACATTTCTTTTAATTGTAATTTATATCAATAATAATTTTGAATACTTTATTTAATTAAGGTTCTACTGGTTACAATTATGTATCAAATTTAGTAAATTCTATGCCACGACGATACCTTGCATACACTGCATCTTTCAGCAAGCTATCAACTGTTAAACACGTGTACGATTTTCTTTGTATTAGACTGAAATTAAAAGCAGAAGATATGAGGCTATGGCATTTTCATGATGAGGTTTGTATATTTGAATAATGAAATGACTGATTTATATCAATATATATTGATATTTTTTGTCCATGTAGAATAATATGGTATTAATTGAAGATGAAGACCAAACTTTAGAAGAACTAGGTGTATGTGATGAAGATCAAATAATTATAGAAATAAGAAACAAAGATTTGACATGGCCCGAAGAAATTGGTTCTCTCTCTATTAACTCTGGTGATAAATGTAAACAATGTAAGTACTTACTCCAATTTTCTCTCATTTCACTCGAATGCAAGCGTTAAAGTTAACATTGTTTAAGTTCATATGCACCACTATAACGAGAGAAACTTGCCATCTTCGGGATGGCAGGTATGTATTTAAACATTGTTAACAGAAACGCATATTGTATGATACAATATTATTTTTAAATATGTATTATTATTAACAGTTTCCATTAGTATAATCCACCAAATAATAATACAGTTATGTTTAAATTAATTTTATGTAATTTAAAATATTTTTCATAGTACCTGCTGAAAAAGGAGCTACAGGTCTTAACAATTTAGGTAATACTTGTTTTATGAATGCTGCGTTACAGTGTGTAAGCAATACTAGACTTCTTACACAATATTTCATCAATGATATGCATCTCTATGAACTAAATCGGTATGTATTCTTTATTTATTAAATTAAATTAAATTGATTAATCATTACAGTTAATTTTCTAGAAGTAACCCATTAGGAATGAAAGGATGTATAGCAAAACGTTATGGTGATCTAATTCATGAAATTTGGAGAGGAACCGCTAAAACTATAGCACCTCTTAAATTAAGAGTAAATTAATTTTGTTGTAATTTTGCAAATACAAAATTAATGGATCAATGTTTTTATTTACAGTGGACAATTGGAAAGTATGCACCACGTTTTAATGGTTTTCAACAACATGATTCTCAAGAACTACTCGCCTTCTTATTAGATGGTTTACATGAAGATCTGAATCGAGTACATGGGAAACCTTATTCTGAATTAACAGATAGTGAAGGTAGACCCGATGTCACGGTTGCAGAAGAGGTTTGTCTCTTATTAGTATTATTTGGTTTTTTTTTTTTATATAATATATCTGAAAAATAAAAATAAAGCTTATTATTTAATTGTTCTTTATTTTTAATAGGCATGGGAAAATCATATTGTGAGAAATAAATCAATTGTGGTCGACTTATTTCACGGTCAATTAAAATCAAAGGTTACTTGTAAAAAATGTGGCCATGAGTCTGTTCGATTTGATCCGTTTAATTATTTATCATTGCCTTTACCGATGGAATCATATGTGTGTCTTCAAGTTATTGGTAATTTATTTTATTACCTATATTGTTTAATTTAGTTCAAACAAAGTTTATCTTCTATACATTTTCTTATAAAATATGTTTATTTTAACTTTAAAAATTGCCTAACTGTTAGAGTTATTACAAAAAAAAATTGACATTATTACAACTTTTGTATAGTTATGTTATGCATATTTTCTAATAGCTTAAAATAAATATTTTAAGTCTAGAACTAAAATAAGTCAAACAAAGAACTAATCTATTGTAACTTAACATATTTAATTTAGAAAATTAATATTAATATTGCTATACAATTATTAGTGATTAAATTGGATGGAACAGTTCCTGTTAAATATGGTCTACGGATGAATGCTGACGACAAACATTCTGTTGTTAAATCAAAACTTTCTTCATTAAGTGGTATCTCTGCTAATAATTTAAAACTTGCTGAAATAATCGGAGCACAAATTAAAGTTAGTTATTACAATTTATATAACAAATAAGTGTAACATTCCGATATAAATTTAATATGTATTGTTAGAATATTATTGTTGATGAACAAAAAGTGAAACCTGGAAGCTTATTGTATGCATACGAGCTACCTCCACCTACATCAGTTGGTCCTGGTTCAGAAGTGTCTGGTGATGAGGAGCGTTCATCCATTTGTTCAATTAAATCTGGTACTCAGAGAGAAGCTGCCCAAACATTTACCACTATACAACGAACTGTTAGACCAGGAAATACATTAGGTAACATTTTTAATGGCAAATTCTAAATACCGTATATTATTTAATTAAAAACTTACTGGCTTTTTCCGAGTATATTAATTTATGCGTTCATAGGCAATAGAATGTCAACTTTAAAATTATAAACACTAAAGATTGGCTAGTACTTGAATTAAAAAAAAAAAAATTAAATGCCTACTTTTTATATACCTTAAAATTGTTTATGCATATTTAAAATAGGCTTAACTAAAAATCTATTACTTTCATGAGTTTCATCATTTTTATTCCGTGTTTTCGTTCAGGTATAGAAAAATAGTATGGGGATAATGAAAATGTTTTTTTTTAAATAGTGACTGCCACCCTTTATTTAATAATTCAATCATTGACTACTACGGATATTTTAATTTTATCATTTTCTTTAGTGCAATCAAATGGCAATCGTACCAGTAGTATAAATGAAGACATATCAACAACTGATAATACCGATGTAATTTTGTTTGTTAAATATATTTTATTTTATGTTTAAATTTTAGTATTTATATAGTATTTATTATTTTTAGAGTATTGGTGGATCTCAAATGGACACAGATATTAATTTAGAAGAACCTATTCCTACCACAATGGCAGACAGTGGGAATTGCAGTGCTAGCAGTTTTAGTTTGACTGATAGTGGTGATATCATCCATCAAACTCCAAATTATGTTGTAGCATTGCACCGGAAAATGGTAATTATACTATTTTAATAATTATTACTATTAATATTTTATTTTTCACTTAATTTTACATTTCATTTGTTCGTTTAAATTCTAAAATAACTATTTACAAAATAAATAACAATTTAAGAAAAATAGAATTTTTTTCTCATTTTGCATAAATTTTTACAAAAGATAGGTATAATAAATATGAACCTAATTTAATTTTAAAAAAAATAATAATTAATCTAAAAAAATATAAATTAAATAATAAACTTAATTTGGTATGATTAAAATAGGCACTACTCGAGCTAGGGTTGAATGTTTTTTCAGTATACATCAAATATATTTTGATTGGTATATCGGCTCTAAAACTGTTATACCGGTATCCAATTTGAATATCTTCAATCCTAAGTTGAGTCAATATGATTTAGAGGTTGGTCACAATTGAATCTGATGTCTTAATAAATCTTATAATAGTTGTTTGTGAAAACAGATAAGGGTTTTGAGAAGTTAAATAAATTGTAAAAATACCGTGATGAGCAGTGTAGTACTTTCATTATTATTTAATATTTAGTATTTATTCTATTTGTATATGTTATGGTAAATTTTGTTACTTTGGAATATCATGTTATTTACTGCTATTTCCTCAATTATTGATATTTTATAGTGAATCACGTAAATAACCATATAAAATAGGAAATGTTGATCGTAATAAGAAGATTAATTTGATATGGGATTTATAAATTATGATTATATTGTTTGTGTGTGACTAAAAGAATGAGGTTCAGGTAAACCATTATCAGTTTAAATGCGCAGAAATTAGTTCTCTCGTGGTCCGGAATTTAGTTGTTCTACAGGCAGGGATGGGTAAAATACTTAAAAATCAGTATTGCAATACTAGATACTTGTCTGTAGAGTATTGTACCTACTTATATTACTATTATACTAATATAGTACTATAGTATTATTTATTACTATTAAAGGTACTAGGTATTGGATTATGGTAATTTTGGTATGTTATGTTTTAGTTCTAATGTGTCATAATAAATAATAGTCAGGGATATTCATTTACTTTATTTTGTATATACCGGCTATAGCTCTATCATAGAATATTATGTTCTATGGCTCTATAGTAGGGTGGCCATACAACCATTACATACCTATCCTGAGTGTAATACTAGTCGTTAAAATATTAATGTTTTAAAGTACCAATTGAGTATCTTTTAATAGACATTTTTTATGAAATACTCGTTACGTACTTACATTGTCTAAAAATGTATAGCAATATAAAATACTTGATACTACTTATAACTATATTTGGGTACAAGATACTGTTCAACACTGTTATGGACCCTCGAGGGTACCAGCATTGCCATTACAAGACTGGTTGGAACAATAAACACTATTCCTGCCGGAAGGCTGACAAGCTGTATAACAGTAAATGTCATGGAAGTAATTCTTGTAAAAACAAATAAGTTGTGATATATGTAATAATAATCTATTTTTTTAAACCTACATTTTTTTTCAATTGTTATTATTTGGGATTCATATGAATATCTGATTTATATACTTTCTAATGATAATTTCCTATGTATTTGGTCAATAACATTATTTTCCATATAACATAATTACCGTAACATGTTAGTTATGGAAGACACCAATTCCACTTGACAGGCTCTTATGGCTAGGTTAGATATATTCAATACAAAATGTTAAATAACTATATGTTTTGTATAAGATAACCATTCCGTAACTAATTATGTAATTATTAGTTAAACTGTCATTTAATAATACTACAATGTTTTTAGATCAGACAAGATGTGTATTTTATATCTGCTCATAAAAGTAAGCCTAGTATTTTTGGTTTACCAATAATATTACCATGTAATGAATCTACTACAAATCAAGATCTTTATCAAGCTGTTTGGCTACAAGTAGCTAGATTAGTATCACCTTTGCCACCATCTGAATCTACAGTACCCAACCATGCTATGGACTGGTATAAAACTATAATAACCATATAATATAATATGCGCTATTAATGATTTATTTTTCATTATTTTAGTGATGACAGTCTTGGCTATGAATTTCCTTTTGTTCTGAAAGCTGTTAATAGAGAAGGAACACTTTGTGCATGGTGCCCTTGGTATCGTTTCTGTCGAGGATGTACAATTTTATGTTGTGATACTGATTTTAATTTCGCTGCAAACCATATCGCTATAGACTGGGACCCAACAGCACTACATTTACGGTATCAAACCTCTCAAGAGTCTGTAAGTATCTGAGTTAATTTATTTTAGAATTAAATCCATTTACTAAAAACATTTATTTATAGGAACATGAATGTATTGGGGAGTCTCAGTGTTCACACACAGAACCAATAAGTCTTGAATCATGCCTTGCAGCATTCACCAAAGAAGAACAACTTAGTGAAGCTGAAAAGTATTATTGTTCTACATGCCAAGACCACCAATTAGCATCTAAAAAATTACAAATTTGGAGATTACCTCCAATTTTAGTGAGTTATTATGAGTTATTATGAATTATTTAAGTTTGTTTATATAATATAATATAATATTTATAACATCATAATATAAATATTTCTTTTTTCTTAGATTGTTCATCTGAAACGTTTTCAGTACCTTAATGGAAAATGGGTAAAATCACATAAAGTGGTAAAATTCCCTTATAAAGATTTTGATCCAACAGATTATTTGGCTTCAGTTCCAAAACATACTGTTTTAAGGAACAAAGAGCTACAAGACACGACTAAAAATCTAAAGTAAGTATAAATAAAATAAAACTATTTTTTGATCTAATCACTTAACAGATTATTTTATATTTATTATAGAGAACAATATCCATCAAACAAAGAAGATTTACAACCTGCGTTGTTAAATACAGGTTAGATATTATGTTGTAATAAAAAAAAAGGATGATTAAATAAATAGTCTGTTCATTATTGTGATTGAATAATGAATATAATATTTTATTTTTATTTGTTAATATTTTACGGGACAAGCCCTTTAACAAAGAAAATATAATATTAATCTACACATCCAATAACAGAAAGAAAAAAATAATAATAATAATATATAATATGTACAATATAAGTTTTGGTTTAAATTAGGTGGTATGGTACACAAATTGTGAAAGGTATAATAATAATGGTTTTTACGTTGAAAATAAAGACAAAACTTTCATTCTGATACAATCACGAGACATAAAAAAAAAATCAACATCATTACAAATTAGGTTGCATAGCGTAAGCGCATAAGTTGCATAAGCGCTCTCAAGAAAAAAGAATCGGTACACATTTTTTTTTTTTTTAAAAGACACGAAAAATAAATTTGAGCTTCTAATTGAATAGTTATGAGTTACAAAACCAATCTTACTTAACAAGTCACGACGATCAATATTGTTGTTTAGGAGATAATAAATAAATAATACGTCTAACCTCGCATGGCTGAATATAAATAGTGTTCTACTAATGACAGTTTACTGATCTATCTTCATTAAAAATTGAATTTTTCTTTTTAAAAAAATTTAACAGTTGTATTCCCAATATTATGCAGAACTTTTTAACAAGAAACCTTAAAAATGTATGACAATATTTTCATTCTTAATAAATTTATAATTATAATATATTTAGATGATGCTGCTCCATTCACAAATGTCAATAGTTGCCTAAACAAACTGGAAGGTTCACAACGTAAAAGGTTAGAGTCAACGTCACTCTTACGTACACCAATAGATGATAAAGCTCTACAAGATTTTCATCAACATAAACTAGTTGGGGAATTTAACCCATTAGATTTGAAGTACAACTTATATGCTGTTGTGGTATGTTATTCAAAATAATATTATTTTATCTGTGATTTTTATTTTTTTTTATCTATTTATTTTGATGACATTTGACATTTGATGAGATATGCAATTTATAATAGTAATGCAGTGAATAACAATTGGGGCCTGTATTACAATAGTCGATCTCTGGTTAAACCGCGGAATTCAGCCGGTAAAATCAGTGGGTTAAGCGTAATCGACTATTGTAATACTATAGTGAAATAGTGTATATGATGACTACGTATAGTTTACAATCACAAATACATGAAATGAAACACATTCAATAAAAATAAAATAAGGTAGCAAAAAATTAAAATAATTTATATTACGGGCGAAGCGATTTGTGTGTGGAGTGATTGTGCCCCTTAAATCAGTGAGCATGGTTAGGACACTTGGCTTTTTCAAAGCTTGCCAAATTGGTGATCATGACTACCCATACAATTTTTGGTAAACTATTATTTTGACTACCACACTGCGTTATACAATAGACACCGCTTATAAGACTCACGGATATAAAGCTCAGTCCCCTGGAATTGTCTGGATTGTAATTGCATTAAAAAAATTTAGTTATAATAAAAGATACAAATTTTGCTAAAAAAAATTGTAGAAAATAAACTTTTGTGTTGGTTATTAGATATTACTTATTAGTTATTACTAATTTCTAATTATACCTCATGGCATATATACTGTTATAAATGTACAACAAATTTTATTGCATTTATCGCAATTATTAGTGTGTATGTATGTGTTGTATTTATTTAATAATATGTAAAAGTAGCAAAATAAAGTTAATAGGCAATTAATTAAAATGTTCGTTTGGTTTTTTCTCACTTCGCCTATAAGATTCAATCGGTTAAAAAATAATATAAATAGGTCTACCTAATAATACTTAATGTGTAAAGCATGTGCCAACAAACCAATTCTCTGCAACACGCATACCTATTTACTCATTTTACAGAATTTTACACAACATTTCCTAATTATAATTTGGATTCATTACCCACATATTCATTTCTTCAGTAAAATTCTATTGTCAATACTCTACAAAAAAGTCATACATTTTTCTTTTCATGGTAAATCCCAGATTTTTAGGTAAAAATGCACGAAACAGGGAATTGGATAATCTCACGCTTAAATTTTGTTGGGCAAATCTACTTATTTAATTTTGTCATGTGGATTATAAAATTATTTTAAAATACTTTAACGCAATAGTATTAGTAACCAGTGGTAGTCGCAATAAAAGTTAACCGGTAAAGGTATAAGTTCCATTATTTACTTTAGTTTTAATATAACATACGATTTATAAAATGTTTTGTTTTTAAACAGTGTCACTCTGGAATTCTGGGAGGCGGTCATTACGTATCGTATGCTTGCAATCCCAATGGAAAATGGTACTGTTATAATGACAGTAGTTGTAAGGTAAAATTTTCAATTTTGGTTTATATTAATTAAATTTAAATAAAATGTTTTTCACATTTAGGAAGTCACTGGTGAAATAGATACTAGTGGAGCTTACATGTTGTTTTACGAACGTGAAGGTCTTTGTCATAACCAGTATATGCCTAATGTGTTTGGACGTGTCCCTGTTGATGTTAAGGACCTTGATCAAGATTTTGATTCTGACTTGAAAAAAGTTTGTACTATGATGTGATCTTTGAGCTTATATATATTTTATAAATCAATGAAAAAGATTTATTGCAATATTTTTACATGAGCTTTGTTTGTTACTTTTATTATTATTTTGTAAAAAAGTGATGAAATGCCATATTAATGATTAAGTAATGTTGCATATGTTACTTATGCCATTAAAAAAGTTACCAATCTTAAACAGAGTCTGCACATTTTTATTTGTATTTTGCTGATAATGCATTCCATATTATTAAACTACTGCAATAGTACTTTTTACTATATTTAGAAAAATAAATATTGATAAATAAGATCAAAAATATTGGAACAATTCATTTATAATTATGATTATTATTATTTTATTATTATACTGTTGCTTGTAACTTTGTATATTTACATTGTTTTCTAGTCTGTTAGAGCTCCCATATATTTTTTTTTAAATATATGTTATTATTATTATTATTATTATTATTATTATTATTATTTGTTATATTATTTATGTTATGTTTCTGAAATAATTAAATTCTATATTTTTATTTGTTTAGCAATTAGTCTACCTACAAACTTTGTCGTTATATACTACAGATTTCTTATTGTAACTACTTACAATATTTTTATAAGTAGTTGTTTTTAAATTTATGATGAAACCTATGTATTAAAATATTATTATTGATATAAAACTATTCATTATTAATTGTAATGAAAATATTCTTGTTTGTCATACGTAATGCAAAATTATATAAATATATAATATAACTTATTATTTTTATTAGATAAACAGTTTATGCAGTTAAATAATATATTATATTTTACAGAAAATTTGTTTGTAAATACAGAAACAAATATTAAGAATAACCTGAGAAATATATAATCAAAAAAAAAAAAAATTTTTACTTAGAAATTTAAAAACTTCTAAGTCTAATATAATAATATCTATATAAAGTGGTAGGAAGTTTATCTGCTTTTCCAGCATAGACCTAAATACTATATAAGTTTGTTTATAGGTCTATAGTTGAGAATTGCAAGTGTACTTATAGTCAATGTAAATATGTAATGGATATGTTCAAGAAACAATTTTATGGTCATTTTTAGGACATTAGTGTTGGTAAAATGCATTTTTTGGCTATTTTTTAAAGCATTTTTGGGTAGTTACTAGGGCATTTAAATATGGACCAAAAAAACATGCAAATAAAATAATTTCAGAGTCCTAAATTGGCTAAATTTATAAATTATATCATATAATATAATGTTGTTATTAACTATTGAGTCAATGCCGGAATTACCGTAGAATTCTGTTACAGTTATTAAAAATAAATAAAACTATTACACTTCGTTTAAATATCAATAAATACAACTTGCCTACCTATGCTTTTTACGGAGCCTATAAAGTATAAGGGCCGTATTCATAGTGACATAGTCGATGCTTAAGAATTATTGCTTAAGCTAATTTTGGTCATTAAAAAAATTGTGATAATAACTAAATAAAATGCTTATACTTAAGTAGGTCTCGACCAACCTTAATTTAAGTACTTATAACTTTTTAATAATCATATAACCGACCAGTCCGTAATATATATACCAGGTCAGGAATCTGCACCACGACACTAAACACGATCCCTGCCCGAACCACCATCATCGCCGACAGCACAGATTCTGAAGTTCCGAACAGTAGGTACACTGTCGTCGGTGGACGAGAAGGTAATTAAAAACATTTCGCCCGGTTAAACTACTACCCATACTCATTATACAGTTTTATTGGTCAGTACTCAGTTGGTGGATGTTTGTGTCAGTATACATATACGAGTCTTTATTTTTATATAGTAATCTGAGGAAGAAAACAAACTGGTTTTATTTGCAAACAAACAGCTTCGGTTGTATAATATAGTCAACTATATTCGCTGTTCTAAATAATCACTTTTACATAATAATTACCTATTAGATTCTATGGTTTACAGAAAAATATATTCAATGTTTTAAATATAATTGGTAGGTAATCATAATCTAATCGTGATTATTTAGAAAAACGAATATATTTTGTTTTACAACCGCAGCTATTTGTTTGCAAATAAAACCGGTTTTGTTTTTTTTTCTTCGGATTACTATATAAATAAAAGTTCGAATACAACAACACAAATATCTGAAACATCACCAACAAAATAATTGGAACGAAACTGTATAACAGGTAGTAGTCGTCGTCGACGTAGTCTTCTCCACATTCGTCGTATAATAGAAAAAATATAATATAATATACCTACACATATTAATTTTGAGTAGACCTGTCTAGTAACAGTTATTTTTCGACGAAACATCTGGTGCGGTATTTTATTTTCTAAAGTTTTAAATGAGGGCCCAGTACGAAAAAAAAATAATAATGTATATATTATTTAATATTAGGTACCTACTACCTACCTGTTATAATAAATATATATATAGGTATTATAGGTACATAGCAATAAATAAAGAATATGGTATCACTTTATTTATAAATTATAATTTACAAGCATTTTTCCACGCTAAATGATCCATCTATTTTTTTTTAAGTACCTAATTTATGCAGTGTTATAGCTTATAATGAGAAAGTAATGAACAGATTTTTGGCTCCAAAATAAATTCTTACTATCGAGGTCCGGTGACCATTCCCCCCCCCTAATCTGGTCTTACGCGTGAGTACCTAGGTATTAGTGTATGACACATTTTGGGTACTCAGCAGATAATATAATTAATTCGAACATAGTCAGGGGCGGCTCCAGAGACATGGTTAGGGGGAAGTCATAATTTTCAGAAAATGTCTATGATTTTATTTTGTTATTTTGTTTTTAATAGTATAAAATTGTTTAGAAATAAAGTTTGGGGGGTGGCCTCTAGCCCCCCCCCCCCTGAATATAGTATGGGTATTGGGTACATATAGGGGAGTCGCGTGCGCAGACTTTAATCGTAAATGTAGCATACAGAATAAAGCAGCCAAATTAATGTTGAGCCACCAAAATTATTAATTGTTTAAGATAAACTGTACGTTGACTGCAGTCTACTGTGTTATTGTTACTATATAGTGGCTATAATAATACACCTAATTCGAATATTGAATAGACACCTATTAGTTGTAATTTATAGGTACAATTGTACAAAGTAATATATTATTACTGAATTGCATAAACAATTTATTAAATTTAATGGACCAATCGTGGTTGAATCTTGTTTAAGGGACCATTAGTTCACAGTGTTTTGTGCAACGCAGCATTAATGAATCAACAATAATTATTTAATGTAAAAATTGGGTCAGATCCGTTTCATATACCTACTTATAAAATTAATATAATATAAGGCTATTACTTGCACCACAGACCAATCAATCCGCCCAAAAAAAATGTTGCAGATGCAGCACATGAACCCTCGGCTGCACCCAGAGCCGCATTTAACGGGGGGCAAGGGGGGGCAATTGCCCCGGGGCGGCAATTTTAAGGTGATTTGAGGGGCGGCAGATTTTTAGAAAATATATCATATTATAATATTATACGTTCTCCGTTACGAATTTCGTATTAAATTTTTAAAATAATTATTATTATATTAAAAATATTAATACCAATAATAATTTTATCTATCAACGATTCAATAATAACTAAATGGATCACAGTTGTGTGTCTGTGTTATTTATAGCTTTTAATTTTCGGCGAGTGACTCAATCACATCGAAGAGCTGTCGCCTGTTTGCAGTTGCGGGCAATGCGGGCTGTATGATCTAATAATAATCGCAAAAATACGTATTTGAGGATCATTTTAGTAATCTTATCATCGACTGTCGTCTGTTGACGACCACACTACCACAGTATCGATGCAATTTCGGTAGACAACAGTGTTGTGTTTGTTAAATTTATGTTATTGAGTACTATACCATGTCTGGTAAGCGAATTAAATTAAATGGTGCAGCTTACCAAAAAGCAGCAAAAGATAAAAAGGTGGATAAGTGGAAGTCGCTCTACTGTACAGTAGGTTACAAGTGGGTCACTGTAATGGATGGTGTTAAATTTGAATTCAATGATATAATATCATTGTATAAGAAAAACGATTCTGAGCGAAAACGGTCAGTCAGCCTATGATATTACCAAGTATATTTGATGATATTATTGTGAATAAAGTAATTTATATATAACCTATTTACGTGGAGCCTTGTTTTAAATTTTCAATCCTTAGCCATAAAAGTTAAACATTTTATATATTTTTAACTACAAAATAGTTAATAAATTATAAATTTGATAAATGTTGTCAAAATTTGAACTTTAAATGCTTATAAACAAAATGTTGCCTATGTATTTTTAATATTTTTCAACTGCTATTATATATCAGGAGCTTTATATTAAATATTCACACTTTTTTACCCAACAAATAAAATTTTATTGATATTTATAGAAAAAAAAACTAAAAAATTGAAAACTGACAATGTCTGTAAACAGCTCAAAAAGAGTCAAAATATTTTTAAAATTTTATGGTGTATAGAAAATGCTAATATAAACATTTAGTGAAATTTCCAAGTATCTACAGTCATTCGTTTTTTAATTACAATAAAATAAGAAAATTGTTACATGAGAAATCGAGAAATTATCAAATGTTGTAAAAATATAAATTTCAGACGCTCATAAAAATTTAATTTAAGTTTCTTGTAGACATTTTTTTTTTTGATAAAGTTAGACAAACTTATGAGTAATCTTATATTACATTTTCAAATCTTAGATTTAAAAAGAAAAATCTTTTAAATTCTCAACTCAAAAAAATTTGCTAATTTTCTTAATTTTTCCGTATTTTGTCAAAATTTGAACTTTAAATGCTTATAAATAAAAACTGTGACTAAAGATTTTTAATTTTTTTCATCTGCCTTTGAAACAATAACCTAGGAGCCTTCTATTAAATTTTCAAGATATTTATAGAAAAAAAAACTAAAAATTATTTAAATATTTTTCACTTATAGTAGACTTGACTCCTGATGTAACAACACGAGATCAACTCACAGTGTTTATGATAGCGAATAAAGAGAGGTGAAAATCATATGATATTTTTTTTAAATATATTATAGAGGCGGCAAATTTTATATTGCCCCGGGGCGGCAATTTGGCTTAATGCGGCACTGGCTGCACCCATACGTACGCATATGAATTAGTATGTAATGTCATAAATTATAATCTAATAATGACCGCGATTGTGTTGAATGCTATTTAATCGTCAAGTTCAATTTACAAGCAAAAATTCAAAATATTAGCTTATATAATTTTTAATTTTATTCTCGCTTAACCGGTGCTATCGTCTGTGTGTAACTATATAGTTAATTAATTGATACTTACTATACACATTACACTATAGAGACATTGAGTTCTCCTTTCAGAAATCTTGTCTTATGTATACCCTGTCCAGCAAGAGAACGCGCCGATCCTGCGTACCCCCCGCGTCACCGTGCTATCGAAACCGGTCCCCCTTTGGCAGGGGGTTGAGTGTGGGAACCAGTTTTCGTTGGTGAGCCGCGCGTTCTCTCGCTGGACAGACCGTAGACGTATAATATCATTATAATATTCATGACTAAATTTATTTTGTCATGATAATATTATCAATTTTAATATTTAAAACACTGTGGCTAGAAACCCGGCACCGGATATTTAATCGTTCTATGCTAATACGTACCCGGACACTGTTTTGCGCATACTTGGGGACAGTGGCGGCGCGAGAGGGTTTTTGTGAGACAAATGTCTCACAGCTAAAAGGGGTGGTGGGTGGGTACCGAGTAGGTACCTATAGTGGATAGTCAGTTCTGAAAAATATTGAGTGACATTCAGACGTATTTTCCACAGTTAACCAGAAACGACCAATAACTGATTAGTATTAATAAATATGAATCGCAACTGTGTGTTAGTGAGTTGTTTTCATATTCTGTCAGTAATACAGTGTTTTGCTGTTATTAACGTTATTATTGCAGTCTCAACTCTCAAGCAGAAACTTGGATTCATTTTTATAATTATTATTTTATTTACGTATTACGTTTTGTTAACACATCCGTTTAATCACTAACTATTGAAACATGAATTCTCTGTGTCCCAGTTGTGGAAAAAATCGTGATTTATTGAACAATACCAACTGTATTCGACACAAGGAATCTTGTAAAAAAAAGTCTGTTAAAAGAAGTGCTTCAAGTTCCATTTCAAACTTTTTTAAACCTACATAACGTAATGGAAAGCAGTATTTATATAATTTATAAAAGTTATTTTTATTGTAGTACCCGTAACATGAATTTTTAGAAAGACTAATTTGATATAGAATTATAATAGGGGGTGTGGGGCTCTGTGCAAAATAAAAAGGTGGGTCGTGTTTGCTACAACTAACATTTTCTTGCTTCACTGCCGAAAAAGTTTGCGCCGCCACTGCTTGGGGACTTCCATAGATCTATAAAAGAATTCTTTTATAGGTCTATGGGGACTTCCCATATTTTCACCGCGATGTTATCAGGTAGGTCAGGTGTTATCAAATACCGCGAAAATTTGAATTATTCCATATTATATTTTTATTCAAATGTTTTAAAATACCGGTTTCAGTGAACTGTTTTGACAATTGCAATTTATTACCTACCTCTTGATAAAATATTGTCATTTTGATTGGTTACTCCTTATTGCTCTACCTAGTTTATAATACAAATGTAAGGGTATATTATTTATTTAACAATAGACAAAGGCTGTTGATTTTCTGGTTTTTTTTTTTAAAAATTTGTTTGAATTTAACAGTGACGGCATTAACAAAGTTATATAAGTATAATAAATTAAAATTTAGTCTTAAAATTATAATACCAACATTATCAAGATGCGCATAGGTGATACATTTAAAAACTATGTAGAATTTGAAAAAGCCTTAAATACTTTCAAAACATCAAACTTTGTGATCTATTACATTAAAGACTACAAGACTATTTCATCCCAAAAAAACAGGTACCCTAGATTGGCAAATACGTCTGAAGATCTGAAATACTATTATGTTAAACTTATGTGCATTCATGGAGGGGTCCACAAAAAAAAAAGATTTGCCAAGATCAACAAAATACCTCGTAAGTATTTAAAGTATTTTAGATACTAGTTTATATTATAGTTATACATCTACCCTAAACTTGGTTCATTCTTTTTTAATAATTTTAAATACAAATTTCAGAACTATGCCCCAAGGTTGTCAAGCATTTATTTATTTAATAATAAACAGTGCAGGAAATGCATTAGAAATTAGTCGAATGGATAACAACCATAACCACGTATTATCTCAAACATAAATAATCATCTTCCAAACCAACGAAAGATTAACCCGCAAAATAAAACTGAAGTTCTTGAGTTAATGGAGTTATGAGCAAACGAAAAATTAATTCAACACACAACGCAACTAAAGACTGGTAAAATTATAACGCTGAAGGATCTTTCTAATATAATATATACTGCAGGTAAAACAAAAAAAAAACAAAAATTTATTAGTTTATAATCTACCCATGTTTGATTATGTTTAATAAAAATAATTATTCAGGAAAAACAAACAGTGATAGCAGTTTAGATTTAAGTATTAAACCTAAACCTAAGAAGTCTGATTGGTTTTGTTCTGAATGTTGCAAAAAAAATTGTAATTACACATGTAAAATGTAATAAGTAATATGTAAATGTGTAATGTGATTATTTATGTAAAAATGAATTATTAGAATGATGGTTAAGATCACAAGTCGATTAACACAGGTAAATATACTATACCTACGCTTCAATTATTTAACACTTGTAATAGTCTTGTTTTTCTTCCTATTATTTCCATTACGTCCTAACATCATAGGTAAACGTAAATCGAATCGTAATTCGTAAACCTAAGTAACAATGTTTTTATTACAATTAACAGTGTTTAAGTGAACAATTCGCAATTAGATTAGTCAAAGCATAGAATATAACAATGGCTATACCATTTAATTTGTCATGGGCTATACCATATTACATAAGATCATAATGTTCCTCATAAAGTTTATGATTATGATAAAGCCATAAAATGTCTTGTCTCTCTGACTATGATAACAGTAGCATTCTTATCACTGGTCGTATACTCGTATGTACTTTTCTCGGAATCTACTATCTTGTGTCATGTGTCAATTATTATGAAAACGATATTCATTACTCAATAATAATTATTGTAATGTTGGTGGCTAATCACCACGAATAAAATAATTTTAACACAATTGTCAATTTTATGTCACTCCGAATCGACTACTAATTAGTTAATAAAAATTTATCTCGTTCTCAATTATTATTTGTCAATGTTGCTGTGATATTTTTGAGTTGTAGTTTCGGAAAATAGGCCGTGTTTCAATAATATCTTATGGAGGTAAGTGTTGCATAATACATATTATATTTTTTTTACGATGCAATTTTGCATCTGAAAATTTAATAGGACGAATTACCATCCAAGGAAACTCATGTGTGGACTTTGAGCGATTTTATTGAACGGCGCAAAGAATGGGATCAAGGAGATGAAGCACGATTAGCAGAATACCTTCAACAACTGTCCAATGTAAGTGTAACTCATAATAGTATTATTATTTCATATTCATTGTGTAATAGTTGTACCCATGTATAGTCACTGTTCTCATTTTTTTTTTATTTGTCAAACCAACTTGCAAATAATAGTAAATTATATTCATTCATAAGACTTCATAAAATAATTTAACTTTTAAAATTTATCTGTTTATATTGTACCAATTTTATAATAGGTATTAGTAATGTTTTATACTTAAACCTAATAATATTATTTTTTGATTGATAATAATTTAAATATTTTTAGAAAATAACTCAAGGTGCTAAAAATACATTAAATGAATTGGACGATTTAGTGGCCAGCATAGATGACACTGCTGTTCAAATAGCAAACATCAATAATGAATTTCAGTTATTAGCAGACAAACAATTTATAGAAAATAAAGTTCAAGAAGAAGACGAGACAGTACAAACTAAAGTTGAAGTAAATATAATACATATTATATTAACATTTATTTTTCTAAGAAAATAATTGGGTACCTGTTAGTTATTGCCCGCCATAAATAAAATAAACAATAAAAATTAAAAAAAATATATTTCAATATTAAATATTATTTTATATACAAAATTTAAATTTATAATATTTATTAAAATCATAAATGTTAAAAAAATATTATAAAAAAAAAAAGGTAGGTAAGTGGATTTCGCTCTGCTGTACAGTAGGTTACAAGTGGGTCACTGTAATGGATGGTGTTAAATTTAAATTCAATGATATAATATCATTGTATAAGAAAATGATTCTGAGCGAAAACGGTCAGTCATCCTATGATATTACTCAAGACCGGATAAATAATCTCTTAAAATACCTAAAATATGATTCTAATGTTCTCTAAAAAAACCTTCAAACATTCTCATTTTAAATCTCCAAGTTAAAAAATATGCAAAAATAATCAATAAACATTGTTATTTGCCTAAATATGCATTTTTTAATTTTTTTTTTCAATATTGTTTTAAAAGTAAGGTGTTAATTAGGTATTAAAAGTTGCGTATTCTAATGGAATACTATTGCACTTTAGTAAGAGTTGGAAATGATAAAAAAAAAAAATTGTAAATGTTCAAAAATTTATTTCTGGGTATCGTAATATTAAAATTCAAAATAAATACAAATTTTTTCTCACAATTTATGAAATATTCCAAAATATGCTAAATGGGTTAAATATTCTCAAGTATGCAAAAAAAACTTTTTTCTACTCATTCGGAATCGAACGCATCGTCCACATTTTTTACTCTCGTAAGACTGCATGGACCCAGTAACGATATATAAAAACATATAAATCCGGTCTTTAGATATTACTAAGTATATTTGATGATAGTAGTATATTATTGTGAATAAAGTAATTTATATATGTATAACCTATTTATGTGGAACCTTGTTTTAAATTTTCAATCCTTAGCTATAAAAGTTGAACATTTTATAAATTTTTAACTACAAAATAATTATTAAATTTTAAAGTTGATAAATTTTGTCAAAATTTGAACTTTAAATGCTTATAAAAAAAATTGTGCCTATGTATTTTTAATATTTTTCAACTGCTATTGTAACATTATATTACGAGCCTTGCATTAAATTTTCACGCTTTTTTACCCAGCAAATAACATTTTTTGATATTTATAGAAAAAAAAACTAAAAAAATTGAAAACTGACAATGTCTATAAACAGCTCAAAAAGAGTCAAATTATTTTCAAAATTGTATGGTGTATAGAAGTTGCTAATATAATAAACATACAGTAAAATTTTCAAGTATCTAAGTATCTACAGTCATTCGTTTTTTTAATTACAATAAATTAAGAAAATTGTTAAATGAGAAATCGAGTGAATATGTAAAAATGTAAAATATGAATTTCAAACGCTCTTAAAAATTTAATTTGACCTTCTTGTAGACATTTATTTTTTGATAAAGGTAGACAAACTTATGAGGAATCTTGTATTACATTTTGAAATCTTAGATTTAAAAAGAAAATTTTTTATGAATTTCTAACTCAAAATAATTTGCAAATTTTCGTCATTTTTACGTATTTTGTCAATATTTGAACTTTAAATGCTTATAAATAAAAACTGTGACTAAGGATTTTAAATTTTTTTCATCTGCCTTTGAAACAATAACCTAGGAGCCTCCTATTATTTTCAAACTTTTTTAACCAACAAATAAAATTTTATTGATATTTATAGAAAAAAAAACTAAAAAAAATGGAATTTGAAAATGTCCATAAACAGCACAAAATAAGTCAAAATGTTTGTGAAAATGTTATGGTGTATAGAAAATGCTAATTTAAGCATTCAGTATTTTGTCAAGATTTGAACTTTTTACCCAACAAATAAAGTTTTATTGACATTCATAGAAAAAAAGACTAATAAAATTGGAAACCAGAAAATGTTTCTAAACAGTTCAAAACAAATAATATTTTGAAAATTTTATCGTATATAGAAAATGCAAATATAAACAACCAGTGAAAAATTCATGTAACTACGGTCATTTGTTTTAGAGTTGTACCAATAACCGAAATCGATTTTCTCAAAAACAGATTTTGCGTAAAAATTCCCATTTTTCCTTAAATTTTTACTTTTGATCCCCCAAAGTACCAACTTATCAGAAAAGTTACTTTTGAAGAAAATCCAAGCATTTTTACTGACTTAAAAAGTGGCTACAGAAAAAAAAAACATTCATCATTGTAAAATCAATACATTTATCGCTTCGCTCAAAATCTAAATTGTCAAATTTATTAAGAAGACTAGAACTAAGAAATATCTTAATATAGTTTCAAATGCATCTTGTTCCCGAGAAGTGTTCTCCATATAAATTCGGTCAAATATGATTCCAGAAAATGTCTATAAGTTCCATGACGCTTTTTATTTCCATTTAGCAGAACCCCACAACCTCTTATATTTTTAGGTGTGTGCCCCTGTGTCTGGATCAACAAAATTATATGTGTGGTTAATAGTGTAATTATTTCCTAAAACAATTCCTGAAATAGATCATCTATCACAAGCTAAACACGATAGTAGATAAATGTAGGAACAATAACGGCACACTAATACAACTATATGGCGGGGCGATGACAAAGAAGTACCAATAGTTGGAATATCTCATTTAATTGTTATGTTTAATATTTTTTTTAGAAGCCAGTTTTACGAGAAATCAATGAAGCTGATACATTCGTAAATAATATAAAACAAGCACTTAAAAACAGCTTTAAAGCTATTGATACTCACTTTGAAAAAATTACTGTTGTAGTTAGTGATTCTGATGATGATGATGATGAACTTAAGTTAGAACTATTTAAAATCATTAATTGGTGTTAGGCTATAATATTTTTATTTATATTTTTGTGATAGACACGAAGAAACTGTTTTAAAGCCAAGGATATTTTACAAAAAATTAAATCTTCCTTCACTAAGTGGTAATACATTATCTGAGATTGTTGTAGATAATGCCATGTTTTCAGATTCAGACTCTGATGTTGAACAACCTACAAATACATTTAAGGATCAGGTACAATTAGTTCTTCAAAGTAATTTATTGCATATTTATAAAATTAGTCTATACTTCGTTCACCAAAAGTATATGAGTGCACAAAACAAAAATAGATGTTTCGACTACAGCACCATAATATGTAATAACTAATAACCAATGGACAAATTTGGTGGAGGAGTGGAGTGGGTAAAAGAAAAGAGGATGACCTGCGGTTGTAAGTGCGAAGTGATCAGATTATATTCGTTCGGTGAGGTGTTAACACCATAGATACCTAACTGATAATTAAAAATACATTTTTGATAGACACCATCTAGATTTAAATTATTTATTTAGTCACTTTTAACAATTAAAAAAAAATAGCAATTACAATTTTGTGGGTACGGTTTAAAATACTATGTTATAAATTATTTTCCATTTGTTTAGGAATCGTTATCTAGCAATGATGCACCCGAAGAAGACATCTATTCTATTAGTGAATCAAAGAAGACATATTATGAACCTACTCCTGAATCAGTAGCTACCAATAATATTATTTTTGAATCAGAAAAACCTGTACCTAAAAATATACCCGCATATGCACATTATGATGAAGGTAATATTATACAAATATTGATATTATAATTTGTGTATTAGTATTTAATTGTCTTGTCTTAAAACAAAATGTATGTTTTTAAAAAATATTGTTGATTATTTGGTACAACATACTTAAATATTTGCATTTAAATTCATAATATGTAGTTTGGTGTTTGTGACTTAAATTATATTAAAGCCATTTTTCTGCGGATTTCAGTTTATGTTGTTTTAAAAAAAAAATTACCAATTTTGTATTTTGATTTGATTTAATTTTTTTAATTATTTTCTGGAATTAACTTTTTTAATTTAATTCAATAATTTGTTTTATTACTGGGAATAAACAAAATTTATTAATTATATTATTATAAATATAATAATTATTGAAGATATTCAATTCAGTTCTACACATTCAACGCTTTTTTCAATTTTTAACAGCTATACTAGGACGTTAATCAGATTTTGTCAGTGTTTTTTGTATTGAAATCATTAGACCTTTGTCAAACTAATTTTCCAAATTGTCTGTTTATGTTAAATAAGTTATAATAAGTAATAATGGTTTAAATCGGATTAGAATTAACAATTATACACTTTTAAATGATGTAATGATGAGTATAAATCGTGTAATTTTATTTGTTTTCACTAAACTTTTTTAATCATATGCTTATACCTAATTGTTTTAATAGATGATTTGTTTAGTCCACCACCTTTAATTAATGATGATGACAATGACAATTTAGAGAATGAATATAATATATTTGGTAATGGTAATAATAATATGTTTGGGGAAAAAAACTTATGGGATGATATTGATGATGATGACAATGATGATTTTTCAAATGAACCACCTTTACCTATATACTCAGACAAACCACCTCAGCAAGAAACTAAATCTAATACTCAAGAAAAGGTTGAACAACCAAGTATACAACAGACACTGAATGACGAATTGCGAAAACGATTCCAAAAAGGTTATTTATTTTATATAGCTATTGATGAATTTTTAATTGATTATCAGTTCATTAATTTTAAATTACTTTTATGTTTAGATAGTTCATCTTCTTCGTCAGATAATGTAAATGTCATATCATCGAAAATAAAAGTAATCTGTTTTATTGTAATTACTAATTAGTGATCTTAAACTTATTAATAATTTGTTTGTTTATTAATTATTAGTTACCTAAAGGAGCTGTTAATATTCTTGGTGGAACTGATATAAAACCATACATTTCTAGTCCTGCTCAAAACATAAAGTAATGTTAATTAAATTAAAAATATCTACATTTTTAGAGCTCGAATTGGGTGGTGGAAGGAAGGGGGCAGTGTTCCCCTTCTTTTTTTTCTTTGTGACCCAAACAGTTTTTTTTTACTTGGACTGGGGGGGCGGTACAAACTAATGCCCGAAATAATTTTTATTAAAATGTGGAGTAGATCTACTAAATTAATTTTACATTATTTAACATATAAAATATTTATTTTACTATCGTTTCTAAAGTTTAGTATCTTTTTGCCTCGCAACCTGCTGGTTTTGTACCAACATTTTCACGACCTGTGTCAACTTTTTAGGCCATGAAAAAAAATAAGACTTGAGCAGCTAGTTTTGCATAATTTAAAGTGTGCAAAATATTTCAAAAGAAGTTTCAATAAACATTTGTTTAAGTTTGGTTGTTCTTATATAAATGTTTTATATAAGTACATACGTTTGGGTCCGTGTTGAATAATTTTGCATTTGGAATGCAGTTTATGAATTGTTAGATGGGGCTCCTCTACTTAATAATTCTCAATTCGAGCACTAGTTAAATTTAATCATATTTTGTTTACGATGAAACATGACATATTTATTTAATAATGTCATAATCTTGGGACACAAATTATGAGTTCACAAATATAAAATAAATGTAGTTAGTTAGATTAAGTATTGTAACATAGTATATTAAATTAATGTGTGCCCATTGTTAATATTGCAAATATTTTATAAAATTAATATTTACAGACCATCAACAATACCTGAGATGAGTAAAAAAGTGGAGGTAACAACCCAGATTGTAACTGTTGAAGATATTAAAGAAAATTTTAATATTACAAATAAACTTGTTGACAATTCTAATCCAAATTCAGTTACTGTTGCACGTAAAGATTTAATAAAAGAATCTAAACCAATAAAAAAACGATCACTATTTGATCAGGAATCAGATGATGACGATTTGTTTACCAATAAAACCGCAACAGTTTTTCCAGCTATAAAACCAGAAATTTTGGAATCTAAAAAAAGTTTAATTAAAGATAAAAAATCATCAAGAAATATATTTTCCGAATCAGATTCAGATGAAGAATTTATGGATTCAAAACTGAAAACAAAAGAATTAGCTTCTCATTCTCTTATTGATAATAATTCTACAAAACCTTTAGACTCTTCATCTGATGATGATTTATTTAGTATTAAATCTATTAATAAGACAATACCAAAAGAAAAATCTGTAATAAGTTCTTCACCAATTCTTGTTGAAGTATTAAATAAATCAAATGAAATAAAACATGTATCTAAACCCCCCATACAAGAAAATAAAGTTACAGGTAAATTAAATAAGGAAGTTATTGATGAATTGAAAAAGTATTCAGTAAATTCTAGTGTGGTTGATATTAAAGTTACTGAAAAAGAATTGTTACCAAATAAAAACACATTAAACAGCAATATTAGGGAATTTCCGAACATTGACAATATTATGGTACAAAGTAATCAAAAGCCTACAATTTCAAAACAGACAAAAAAGTTAAGCAATTTTTTTTCATCAGACGAAGATGATTTTGATGATGATACTTTGTTTAAAGTTAATGTACCGAATAAAAATAGCATTAATAAAGATCAACCAATTTCTAATGCAAATGAATTAGGCCAAAACATAAATGATGAGCCTCGTGGATCGAAAGTAAACTTGTTTGATTCTTCTTCTGATGATGATATATTTATTACTAATAAACCAAATAATAATCTTGCATCTTCCATAAGTAGAAAACAATCTAGTTTTAATGAAATTAAAAATATAAGTTTCTCAAAAGAGATTGATGATTGTGCCATAACTAATAAAATACCAAACATTGATAATATAAATCAGACCGGAAATTACATTATAGATAAAAATAATACTAACACTTTTAGTCTAATGTCTGATGATGATGAAGATGAAAATTATTTGTCATTCGATAAAAACATTTCGGATGCCTCTATGGATGTATCTAATAATCAAAATATAAATGAGAAAATGTTGACTGTTAGTTTGTCATCTGATGAATTAAATACACAAATGGATCAAAATAATCAAGGTATATTTCAGAATACACCTGATAGTTTACAAAATAGTAAGAATCATGAATCATTTAACGAAAAAGAGATTCATATGCCATCACAGCCCAAAAATGAAATAATATCAAATGAAAATACAATCCAGAGTAATAAAAGTTCTATATTTTCAAGTAGCGATGATGAACAACAATTATTTTTTAGTCCAAAAATACAAAATGAGAATTCTAATAAAGAAACTAAAATGATTTCTCCAACATCAAATCTATCGCCAGAAAATGTAATAAATAATAAGAATCAAGAATCATTTAATGAAAAGGATATAAAAACTACAATATTACCTATTTCTTCAGAAAATACAACTCTGGGCGTTAAAAATTCTATAGTTTTAAGTAGTGATGATGTAAAGCCAATTTCTTTTAATTCAAATATACAAAATGTGAATGCTATTGAGGAAATTAAAGTGATTCGTCCAACATCAAACTTGTCTCTTAAGGATTCTATTGATGGGCCTTATTTCAGTTCACCAAATTCAAAAAACGAAACTTCAAAAAAAATCCCAGGTAAAGCTAATCTTAATTAATATATTTTTAAATATTATCATTACTATAGTTTATCATAAAAATAAATAAAATGGGTATTTTTAGTAAATCTTACAAAACAGAAAATAAGCGTTGTAAATTTGTAACAGTTTTAGTTGAGATTAGCACAAATAAAGTTCAATAATTTTGTTTAAATTAGGACATTTTGGATGCCTATAAGCCAGCTGATAGTATGTATATATTATGTCGTTAAATCAAATGTTATTTTGTTACTATTCAAGGGTGCATATCAATTTTTTTTTTTTAAGTTGAAATTGAAAACTGACAAAAGGACAGGAAATAGATAAGATAAGTCTGGACAGATAATAAAGCAGGTACATCAATACTTCAGATTACAATAAATATTAGATTCATAAAACAATATCAATAAAAATAATTAATATTTAATATTTATCGAATCAGATTGTTTAGAAAATTAGTGAAAAAATATAGAACTATAGAGGATACTCAAAAGTAGTGTTAATAACTAAAATCAAGTTAGCATGATAGGATTTTTTCAAGAGGTAGAAGAAGAGAAATTAAAACGTAAATATATTATTCAAAATACTTATTATTTATTGACAAATATTTTTTTTACATTCATTTTTCCTAGCTACCGAGGGAGTGTAGAATATAAAATATTTTGCAACTAAAATAATATTCTGTTATTATTAATAACGATTATATTTAAAAAATTTTTTTTTTAGGAAAATTGAATAAAAATGCTGGTGCCTTTATAAATATTGCAAGTCTACTTCCTAATTCTAAAAGCCCATTGAAAATATCAAATATTCCTCGATCGGTTTCATTAGATGAAAAGAATGATGATACTTTACCAACTGATGGAACAAAACTTTTTAGTGCTGAAAAAGTAAATAATATTTTTAAAAATAATAACCCAAACAAAGATGTATTATAATGTAACTTTTATTTCTTTATTTGAGTTTATGTTTAGTAATTTTATATTACTGTATACTTTGTTATAGGAAAGAGCCAGAATTCAAGTAAAAAGACGTCCACAAAGTCGAAAAGCTAGAATAGCTGCAGCTCGGATGTCATCTATAGATATTGGTTCTGAAACAAACTTTCAAGAGACATCTCGTTTATTTGTTTCAACATCTAATTTATTTGACTATCAATCTAGTCCAATACTAAATGACGGCATTACAGATACAGATTCTTCAAATGAAATTAAAAAAAAAATCATAGAACCACTGGACAACAAATTATTTGTGGCTAATGATGATAAAATGTATAAAAATAATGAAAAAATGGAAATAAAAACTGAGCTAAAAAAAAAATCTTTTTTGGATTTATTTGATGACGATTCAGATCCACATGAGTCAATTCAACAAGAATTTGATACAAAAAATAGTAATGATAACAAAAAAATAACAGTAGATGCAGTACTATTAGAATCTAATAAATTAATACAAGAACAACTCCCAGTAATTGAATCAGTGCATGGAAAACTTCTAGTGAATGAAACACTTAAAGAAAAACAACCAGAACCTGAACCAATTAAAGGAATACATCCAAATATTGAACCAGTTAATGAAAAGCTTCCAGAAATTGAACCAATATGTGACATACAAGTTAAAGCATTCAATGTGAATGAATTACAAGAAAATAAATCTAAATCTCCGATTTCAAATACATTACTTTCTCAGAAATCCAATTCATTATTTGATGATGATGATGATGATGATATATTCTCTCGAAAATCTGGGAAAGTTAATAAGCCGTCATCAAATATATTTGACAGTGATGATGAATTGGAGTTTAACCAAACATTTTCAAAACATAAATCTGATAAAACCAAGTCGATATTTGGTGATGATAGTGATGATGATCTATTTAATACTCCCAGCAAACCTTCAGGAAGTAAATTAACTTCTCGAAAACCAATTGGTTAGTATAACATATGCTTTTAATTCATTATCTACATAATTTTATTTACCCCTATAAAATTGTTATACCCAGTGCCGGCTCAAGAAAAAAATAGTGCATTAGGCAAACTCAAATTTTTCTGCCCCTGAAATAATAATATTATCACTGTTTTAAAAATACTACCCTTATATTAAAATGATGCCCTAGACGTGAGCTTATGTCACCTACCACTTGAGCCGGGCCTGGTTATACCTATATTTTTAACAAAATTCTATTGTTTATAATGTTTCTCATATTCTTTTTTAGATAAATTAAATCAACGCCAAAATCGATCTGGTGATGGATATGTAAAACTTGCTGCTGAAAGTGTTGCTGTTAACCCGTTAGAATCTAAGAAAAACTGAGTATGTTAGTACAATTTTGTATTTTACGTCTAAATTTTTTATACTGGAATTTATGTGATATATGTATGGGAAAAACATAATTTGATACTTATTTATACTTTATACAAAAAAAAATTCATAAAAACTCAAATATTTTTTTAAACCAAAAATCTGATTGGAGCTTTATTTGCTTTTCCCGTTTCCCACACACTACTATTATTGTTATAAATTCAAAAGTTAATAATAATTAATATTTTTGTTGCCCATACTTTTATTACGTTTTAATTAACTTAATTTGATTTGTCATTATTATAATATGTTACAACTATTGTGTAATGTTATATATTATACTATTATTATTATTATTATTATTATTATTATTATTACTATTATTACTATTATTATATGGGTTGTTAATTGTTATTTTTTACGTTTGTTTTATTATTTACCTTGAACAATAAAAGATTAATGTATTAGGATACACCAGATAATATAGCATAATATCTTAGTCTGTGTGCCATATGTTTATGATATCCATAAACCATACGTAATATATTATATTATGTATCTAATTATAATTTTGTTTTCATTTCACCATCCGTTGAATACTTAATCGTCATAAGAGAAAATAAGCTAGTAATCTTTTTTTTATGCTGGTAGTATTGTATTTGGCAGCAGACTCTTCAGCATGGACATCGGTTCCCGAGTTGCTACAATCACGACGGATCAATCAAATACTTTATGATTCAGGGTTGTTATGTTTACATCAGAAAAAAATATATTGATTTTGTTTTAAACATTGATGGGGTAACAACAATAAATAACGTATGTTTTAACAATATTTTTAGTAAATTTTAAATTAAAATAATCTGAATTTTTTCTTTTCTATGAGATACTTATTAGTTATTTTTAATGATTTTAGATTCTAAGCGGACCGATGAATGTTTCAATTTTAAAATGATGTGTGTTTTAGATTCTGAGCGAAGCGATGAATGTATTGATTCTACAATGATGTGTTTTTTTTATTTTATTTTTTATTTTTTATTTTTTTTTATTTTTGTGTCTGTCATCACCTTTTAGGACAGTAAAAGTGCTTGGATTTTCTTCAATAGTAACTTTTCTGATAGGAAAGTGAATCTAGTTGGTACTTTGGGGGGTCAAAAGTAAAAATTTCCCAGTAGTTTTCACAAGCGACGTGAAAAACAAAAGAAAAATTAAGGAAAAACGGGAATTTTTACGCAAAATCTGTTTTTGAAATCTGTTTTACTCATAAGTTTGTCTACCTTTATAAAAAAAAAATGTCTAGAAGAAACTTAAATTAAATTTTTATGAGCGTCTGAAATTTATATTTTTACAACATTTGATATTTACTCGATTTCTCATGTAACAATTTTCTTATTTTATTGTAATTAAAAAACGAATGACTGTAGATACTTGAAAATTTCACTGAATGTTTATATTAGCATTTTCTATACACCATAAAATGTTAAAAATATTTTGACTCTTTTTGAGCTGTTTACGGACATTGTCAGTTATCAATTTTTTTAGTTTTTTTTTCTATAAATATCAATAAATTTTTATTTGTTGGGTAAAAAAGCGTGAAAATTTAATATAAGGCTCCTGATATATCGTTCTAACAGCAGTTGAAAAATATTAAAAATACATAGGCACAATTTTTTTTTATAAGCATTTAAAGTTCAAATTTTGACAACATTTATCAAATTTATAATTTATTAATTATTTTGTGGTTAAAAATGTATAAAATGTTTAACTTTTATGGCTAAAGATTGAAAATTTAAAACAAGGCTCCGAGTAAATAGGTTATATATAAATTACTTTATTCACAATAATATCATCAAATATACTTGGTAAAATCATAGGCTGACTGACCGTTTTCGCTCAGAATCGTTTTTCTTATACAATGATATTATATCATTGAATTCAAATTTAACACCATCCATTACAGTGACCCACTTGTAACCTACTGTACAGCAGAGCGACATCCACTTATCCACCTTTTTTTATTTGTGTCTTATACACATACGAAAGTAATTGAAATAATGATTCGATTTTCAACTGCAGTATCTTGTTTGATGGGAAAGTGATCTAGTATTGCACCAGTATTGGGAAGGTCAAAATTCCCAGTAATTTTCAAAAGGGCCAGGAAAAACAAAAAACAATTAAGGATAAACGGGAATTTTTACGCAAAATCAATTTTGAAACTTTTTTTTATAAATGTCAATAAAATGTTATTTGTTGGGTCAAAAAGCACAACAATTTAATTCAAGATTCCTGATATATTTTTACAATAGCAGTTGAAAAATATTAAAAATACATAGGAACAATTTTATAAGCATTTGAAATTCGAATTTTGACAAAAATTATGAAATTGGAAATTTACAAATTATTTTAGTAGTTAAATATTTATGAAATGTTCAACTTTTATAGGTAAGGATTAAAAATTTAAAATAAAGTTCCACGTAAATAGGTAAATAAATTATTTTGATCACAATAATATCATCAAATATACTTAGTATATTATCCATGACAAAATAAAATATTTTGTCATATTATCATAGGCATTGGCTGACTGACCATTTTCACTCAGAATCGTTTACAATGATATTATGCCACTGAATTCAAAATTAAAACACCATCCATTACAGTGACCCACTTGTAACCTACTGTACAGCAGAGCGCCATCCACTTGCCCACCTTTTTTTTAATTGAAAATCAACAATTTCAAAATAAAAAACGATAGCATTCAAAAAAATTGGGCCAATTGTTGTAGACAAAACTCCATCATAACTGAAAATAAGCACGACCCCTTCCCCCCATAATTTCATTGCACCACCGTTCTCAACGTCAAAAACTACATACCTAAGTATGAATAAAACAAATGAGTTTTAAAAAAAGATGTTCCGTAAGGAGAACTTAACCTATATATTTATAGAAATAATAATCATAACACAATGTCATGATGACTGATAAGTGATGAGGGATGGTACCTATAATAAGTTATAACTAAAGACCGGATTTATATGTTTTTACATATCGTTACTGGGTCTATGCAGTCTTATGAGAGTAAAAAATGTGGATGATTTGTTCAATTCTGAATGCATAGAAAAGTTTTTTTTGCATATTTGAGAATATTTAACTCATTTAGCATATTTTGGAATATTTCGTAAATTGTGAGAAAAAAATTGTATTTATTTTTAATTTTAATATTACGGTACCCAGAAAAATTTTTTTGAACATTTACAATTTTTTATTTTATTATTTCCAACTCTTACTAAAGTGCAATAATATTCCATTAGAATACGAAACTTTAAATACCTATTAACTCACTATTAATATAAAATTGAAAAAAAAACATTTTTAAATGCATATTAAAGTAAATATAATGATGTTTATTGATTATTTTTGGATATTTTAGCATATTTTTTAAATTTTCAAGAGAATATAATGAGAATATTTTAAGGTTTTTTCGAGAATATTAGCATCATATTTAAGGTATTTTAAGAGAATATAAATCCGGTCTTTAGTTATAACCTATCTATAATATTTGACTATTATAATTTACATAGACATATAATATGTCTATGATAATTTATAAGGCCTTCATTAACATATGTTTTTACATGTTTTAAACAAAAAAACCATCTTAAAAAAAAGTTTAAAACGCTGATTTTTTTTAAAAACGTTTTTTTGTTTTTTTCCAACCCTGTTTCATATAGTACGCCACTACGATGATTAATACGAGAAACTTTATGTTAAATAAGTTAATGGCTATTGGCTGGTGACATAGCAGCACATCGATTTAGTGGTTGCCTATACAAAATATCCCTTAAAATATAGCATCTTAAGAGGATGTCAGCGCAGTATTTGTTTTCTCTCTCTGGCCTACGCGCAACATAGACAAAACTCATTTACGAAAAATCTTTTTTTCTATGTTTTTAAGTTATCTTAGAGTTACATTACCTATTACAAAAAAGATAGAGAATAATATTTTTAAGGGAATGACATATCGATTTGTCGAAATATTGTACCAAAACAATTTAAGCATAATTTAAATTTACAACATTTTTTTTTTTATTTCGAAAGTCGAATACAAAGTCAAATAACAATAAAATATAAAATCGATATGTCATTCCCTCAAAACTATTATTCTCTATCTTTTTTGTAATAGGTGATTTTACTCTAAGATTACTTGAAATATAGATAAAATGATTCTGCGTTAATGCGTTTTGTACATGTTGCGCGTGGGCCAGAGAGAGAAAACAAATAGTGCGCTGACATTCTCTTAAGAGATGAACAGGCAACCACACAAGTGAAATTTATTGCCACAGTGTTTCCGAAAAAATTAACGAGTTTCCCGTATTGTCGTATATTATGGTATTAGGATCAATGCACAACAAAAGTCGCAACAGTACAACACATCAATGACTCATGACCCCCAGGGACAGTTGTCTCCTCGTCTGTGGTCCTTTTTGTTGGGACGTTTGCTATTCCCGATGAGCCAAGACAATAATAACACTGTTCGAGTAGTTTCGAACGGACTTGTGATGAAATTATTTATCAGGAAAATAATTCACATCGAGCCACTGCCCACTGGAGTCCGGATTTTGAACAACGCGTGTTTTCTCAACACCCATCAAATTCAAATATACGAATCGGATTACACGATACACATTACACAGTAGGCTGTACACAGGCCGCGACCGGTTGGCACTTGGCGCGCCGGTTCGAAAAAACCATATGTCCGACGACGCACTGTTCCATGAGCGACGCGCGGTTCCATGGACGATGGACCAATGGTTCTGTTGGTGGCGGTGGACGCACCGCGCACCGTTCCCCGCCATCGAAATCCCACTCCCGAATCCCCGCCAAACGACCGTGCAACGCGGACGTTCGCGCACACTCATAAGACTACTGTAGTATACGATAATATTGTATGCACACTCGTGGATCTATATGTACCCATATAATATATATTATAAACAAATATACGTTTAAAATACGTATGTTTTTTTATTGGCAAAGTCTGGTATTGTCGACGCACGAAGTTTTGCGCGAGCCACGGTGTACCGTGGTGGCGTGGTCAAGCAGCGACGTTCTGTAGTTATCGTCCGATAACGCCGTAGTCGACAGTCGTTATAATAATATAATATTTTCCCCCGACCGACGACGATTCGACCATATGCCGCGTCGTCCGCTGTCGCTGTGAGATCGGCCGCGCGCGTCACTACTACTACTACTTCTGTCGTAGTACTATCATATACATCGGCATCGGCACGCCGTCGCCGCCCGTTTCGCATTCAAGCAGCCGCGCCACACGTCTTCGGCACCGCAGTGCCGACCGACCACACAGCGCACAGGTACGCCGCCGCCGAGTGCAGTGAACTTGATCGATTACGTCAGCGCGCGTCGTCGTTAGCCTACTGCTGCTGCTGCCGCCGCCGCCGCCTCTATATAGTTCGCCCCTTTTTTATCTCTCTTTTTTTTTTCCCACGCACACACACACGCGCGCGCGCTTTCGCGTATTATACATATCTGTATACGTGTGCACGCGTAGTAATAACATTGCAATAGTAATAATCATAATAAATAATAATAATAATAATAATAATATAAATATAAATAATAGTAATACAATACGCGCGCTCGTTTTCTCGTCGTGTGTTTATTATCAATATAAAGACGATCGGTGTCGATCGCAAATCGAATCGCAAAAGCGTCTCGTGCCGCCCGTCCGTCCGTCTTTGTTCGACCGCCCGACGTCGACGCGCATCGCGCAAACGGTTCGCCGCGGTTTTTCGCGTGTGCCGCCGACAACGTCAAGCAGCAGTCTCTCTCTGTCGCTCTCCCGAGCACAACGGACCATTACGTTGCCCGCACCCGGTCCCAGACCCATCCGAATCGCCGCCCCGACCGATCGCGAAAACCTTCCGGAAAATCGTCGTCGTCGTCGTCATTCTCTAATAAGCATAATAATTATATATTATAGTCCCGTAGCGTCTCGTGTGCACAGGAAGAGGGCCGCCACTTCCGAACGTCGTATTATTCATCATCGTTCCGTGTTAGAAATTATTCAAAATTCCGGTCCCGACGAAGAACTGCGCCTTTTCCGGCCGAAACGACGACGGCAGGATGAACACGAAGAGAAAAAGTCGCGCCAACACCAACAGCACCGGGACGAGGTGCGTACACGATATTATTATATGGTAGACCATAATATTATTATTGTCATCGTCAAGCTTACAAGGGCTCACTAGGGCCGTAAAGGTATCTCATTGTGTGAATGTTTTTTTAAAAACGGCGATCGAATTGTTTGTGAGACGTGTGCTTGTCGTCCAATTCGGGTAGGCAGTAGGCACGGCGTTATATTTTCGACGCCGCCGCCCGCTCGTAAGCGTTGAATAGTTTCGTTATTACTATACGAAATCAAATGACAATAATAATTTATATAATAATATAGTAAATAAAAGAAAATAGCTTCGGTATTTTATTGTTACACTCGTGTTCGGCGATAACGACGGTGCGCGAATGTTGTCATTTGTCTTACGATTTTTTTTTTTTTCGCTAATCAATGTCAACACAGTCGCCATTTTGTCGGGGATTTTTCTATTATATACCCCGCGTACTACCTACTAATAATAATATGGTAATGATATAATATCGTCTGGTCGACGTTCCCGCTGGTCGGTACAACAATAATGCAAAATAATGATTTTATAACGATAAAATGTTATATAGGTTAGTATACCTACCTATACGTTACTGTTATTATTATTTATTATCAGCGCAGGTAGCTTTGGATGAAAATTAAGTTCATAGAAATACACATTTTCTGGGAACACCGCCGCCGCCGCCACCACCGCACACACGTTTTTCTCGTGTTCCGGAAACCCTAATCGATTTTTCGTAGTATTTTGCTTCGTACGTCGTACCGCCGCCCTTGGAATTCCTATTTTGGATTATCGGAATCGCCTCTCCGAACTTCGAAGTACAAAATGCAAATCGCACAGACAAGAGACGTTTCTGTTACGGCCTTTGCTCGCCTACGAAACGGCGGCATGACGTGTGCGTGCGGCGGACCTTGATATGAGATTATCGTGATTTATATACCACACGAGTCGTTTAGGCGAATCTTGTAGAAAAACCCCCGTAGTAATGTTTAAGAGTGTAATTTTATTTCATCTTTCGGTCGTAATTATCTGTTAGCTTGTCGTTTCACTGTTTTTCTATACCGAACATTTGAATTTGTCGACATGTCATACCTAATTTATCGATATTTGCGTATTCCAATACAATCTATAATGTTAGATAGGTGCTTCAGAGATACTTGGGCGCCTCTATTTAAGAACCGTGAGACTGAATATGAAATCAATGTTATTATATCTCTCTAATTTAGGTGAATAAAATATGTAAGTGCCCTATTAGGTAGGTACAAGAACAGTAAGAAAGACGTTTTTAAAAATAATTAAACTAATAAAATTATTATTTAATGAAATTCTTTTAATTTCTTAATCTTTTTTAATTTCCCTTATCTGTTTTAATATTATGATTCAATGCCTCTTTAGCCTCTTTGTGTTACCCAATACTATTTTACTTATTTACACACTTTAAAGATATAACAAAGGTTATTACATAAACTTCTTTGTTTAATGTATCAATATATAATTATGTTCTGACTGTTAGTGGCCTAAAGGGTGGCCTATGTGTTTAGTATGGGTAGTATCAGTATTTCTGTAGCTGCTATGTATTTTAATAATACCAAAATATATTATCTAAATTATAGTAATTAAAGGAAATTAAATTCAGTGAATATAAACTTATGTATATAAATATAATTTAATTGCTTATTACAATATTCCTGAAAATTCCTGAAAATAATATTCACACCTAACCTTTTGTAGGTTACTTTAAAGTGTAAAATACCTATATTGCTTATTTGCTTATAATTAGTAGGTATGTAGGATAAATTTAGGAATTTTGACTGCTTAAAAACATTTTGATTTAACCAAACATAATTAAGAGTTTAAAATATTTTTAAATTTAACTTAGATTAAGATTTATTTAAAAATAACAGTTCAATGTATTATTTTCTGCTCTTTTAATGATTTTATTAATTGAAGTATAATGACTTACAAAATGATAATGAGTGTAATTATAAAGAAATATTAAGAAAAATTTACTTAGCTATACAAAATTAAACTCAGGTAAAACTCGACAAAATGATTTTATTCAAAAGGTACCTATCTCTGTTTATATGACATAAATCAGCCTAAAATCTACGGATCTTACATTTAAAAATACTATTCAATATTTTGTACCTACTTATTACTAAAATGTTGCCAAGTCCCTAAACGGTAAACAATTTAAATAAAGGAATTTAGGTAGTAATAACTACAGAGATATATTTTGAAATTTAATCTACCCATTATTTTTGTTTAAACATATTTGTGTAACTACTATTTATAAAATTTTTAGTTTTTAGAACACAAAAATGTAAAGCAGGAAGAAAAAAATTTATTTAATGTGCACTTTTAGTTAATATAATTTTGTATAGTGTATTACATAGTAGAAAAACATTAAATTTTTTTACTTTGAAAAGTAACCCCCTCCACCCCCATTTATCCAGAAAATATTGTTTTAATAGTTTTTAACTATTTTTATAACAAGACCTTAACATCTTCTGTTGTAGTTAGTGTTGATTTTAACTTTTAATTTAGTAATATTTTTTCAAATCTGTAGTAGAATGTTTGTCTATCGTATTATTTAATTGATTTATCATTTATTAAACTACATCATCAGTTATCACATAACATATAATAATGATAAATAATTATGTATAACTATCTATTGAATAAGTCAAGTTTAAGTAGAATTTTTGGATACATTTATTTTCTCAATTACCTGAGTAATAAGTCTATTTTGAAAATAAATATTTGTGTTTTTAGAGCTCCTCGGGCCAGAGCCTCATCTTCAGGCGGAAATGGAGTTAACGCCCAAATATCCGGTGCTGATGGAATATATTTAAATGAAACATTTATGCATCGTGTTACTAGTTTAATTGGACTAGAAGTCGAAGTAAGAATTTTTTAATTATTTAGATTATCAAATTATATATATTATTTATAAATTTTGTTTTTTCAGATAGTAACTCATTCTAAAGAGATGTATTCGGGTATTTTGCGCACATTCTCTAGCAATTTTGATGTTGTATTAGAACTACCGCACAGGACTGACCCTCCCCCATCAAGTCAAGCTATAGGTTTAAAGATTGTAGCTGATAAAATGATATTTAAATTTGACAGTATAGTAAAAATTGCTGCGTATGAAACAGATTTAGATAGTATGACTCGAAGTAAGTTAATATATATTATATAAATTTTATCTGTGACTTGGTGTAAGAAGGGCCATATCACTTTTAGACAAATTGGAGATTATTTAGCCAACCCATTTATATTTAGTTATGTTAATTGTATTAAAACGGCCAATGTCTGATACAGGAAGACCAAATTAATACATGCATAGGCCATTTTGACTTTAGTAGATAGAAGTACATAAGTTAAATATATTATGGGCCTATCTTGACACTGGGAACATAATATTATCTATAGCTGTGATATTGGCCGTTTCAAAATCAATCAATAAAGTTTATTTATATAAGTTATCAACATTTTATGTTCAATTGAATATTATTTTTAGGTTTTAATAATAAACATTAAGTTGTTTAATTAAAAAAAGTTAGTTTAAAAAGTGTTTATTTTAGACTTAAGTTTTTGCCAGTGTTATGTTAGGTTAGGTTAGGTTATATGGTAGGTATCAATAATATTTATTATCTATCAAGAATGTTAATGTGAAAATAAGAAAAATGCTTTATTTAATTAAAAATCGAAAAGAAATTAAGTCATCTAAATTCCAAAACTAACACAAAACCCCTGTTAGACTGTTAGAATTTTTAAAAATAAATTAAATATCCTAGCATTTTTTACATTGGCCCTTCTTGCACTAAGCCATATATATGTATTAGATTATTGTATAAGTCAATTTTTATAAATGTTTAATATATAAATGTAATCAATAGATACATTCCAAACTGATACAACTATTAGTAAATATAATGGACAACCTTCAGGTGAAAAAGTATTGGAAATGTGGGAGCCACCATCTATGAATGGTGATATGGATGACTTTGATTTAAGTTCTGGAAATAATAATGCTGTAAGTTGTAATATTAATTATGTTTATTGATATTTTTTAAAAAAATATTAAAAGCTTATCGTTTTTGTTAATGTAATGCCAAATATGAAGTTAATAATTAGGTTAAGCAGTTGATTTTTAATAAATTCAACATATTAATTTGATTTTGTTGGTATTGGAAATACAAAAAATCTCCTTCAGACTGGTATAACATTAATTTGTATGTACTTAAATTCAAATTTTTTCATTCATCAAAATTAAGTTTATTTTACTAATATGCATGTTCTTTCATCATTTTATAATTGATCATATATTTAATTTTTAGAATGGTTGGGATGCTGATGACATGTTTAGAAGAAATGAGCAAGAACATGGTGTAACATCTTCTTTTGATCAAAATTTAAGTGGTTATACAACAGAAATACGAACAGATTTATCAAATTTCAAGTAATAATTTGTCTAATAGTATATCACATGTAGTTATAGTTTATAACAAATATTAAGTTAGTAATAACTAACAAGAAATTAGAAAAATAATTTTTAATTTGTTGAATTAAATATTTTTGTACTTTGTTACTATTAACACGTTCACGACCATATATTGTTGACACAAGGGGTATCTTAAAAATATACGATGTCAACTATAGTTGACACGTGGCTATTGAACTAAATAGGGTTTCCGGGTACGTGATTTTTTTTAAGAACCATGCAAATTGGATGGTTTTATTCGACACATTTTTCTTTATCATTTGATATCATTGGTTTTTGAATAGCTCCACTAGATCGCGTTTTACAAAATTATTAAATATATATTGCGGTTTTTTATAAGAATACACAATTTGGCTGTGGTCGTGAACGTGTTAAGAAGAAACCATAATGGTTTACTTATTAACAACTTGTACCGATCTGAATCGTATCTACTTCACTGTTTATAATATAAGCTACGTACGACAAGAAAAGGACGAGTCATCCTTCTCAATATCAAAACCAAGTATATTTGAATATTTAATTAGGCATCAATATTAGTGACTGAAACCAACCACACTAAATTTATATTGTCAATTAATAAAAATATTAACAGTAAAACTAGATAGTAGAGATTCAATCATAAACTTAACAAATTAAACTAGCACTTTTTAAATATGTTATAATTTACCATTTATATTCTGTATTATAACAGAAATATATTTTAAAATAACACTAGTAAAATATTGAAAAGGTATATATATATACAATTATGATACTAGAACATTTACTTGCTGTATTAGAAACAAAACTACATGGTTCTTATATTGTCTTAAGTTATTGGTGAAAAGTGAAAAAGATCTCACAAGATAGTAATAAACAAGAAGTAGATTATCTTAATAATATGAATAATTTATTTTTTAGAAATGAAGAAGCAAAAGCTGCTCGTTTAGCTCGAGAAATTGAAAGTAATCCAAGTTCTCAAAATAGAGCCAATTTAGAAAATGGCGATGAAGAAGAAAGGTAAATGATAGTTATTAATTATTGATTAGTTATAATTGGGGTCAGAATTTCTATGCTCTAAAAGAGTCAATATGATAATATACTCTAAAAAAAAAAAAATTGTATTAGAATTATTAAAAATGAACAAATTATTTGGGTTTTCTCACAATGTTGGGACTTCTATTAAGTCTAAAAGTCAATTTTTACTTTTTTGTCAATTATAATTAATATTGCTTATAATATAGTCTAGTGAGAGTGAATATAGTGCTTACTTTTCATCTCTATTTTACAATAAGTGTAATATATTTATGTAAATAAGCTTTTTAGATGGACATAGCTTTAGGAGCAAAAGTACTTGGTGAATTCATGATTCATTCGGTTTTCAGATAATTTAACTTTGTTAAATTGAAAATTACTAGGAACTTACACCATTAATTTAAAATAAATCTATTTTTTCTAATTAAAAAAAAAATGGTCACTTTCACTATCTTCAATGGTTTGGTTGTCACATTTTACAACATTTCATAAATTGAATGTTTAGGATATTCCTTAACCCCTATAATATTCTCAAATATGTAAATGTATGTTTATTGTTTAATGAATTGTATTAATATAATTAAGAAATAAAATCAAAAAAATCTGAACTAGTTCTAGCTAATAAATAAAAAAAAAAAATATTTACTTAATATCTATGGAATTAAATTAATTTTTATGAAAATCATTACAAGATAGTCGTAAAGAATAAGCAGGTTGTGTGATTTAATATAAGACAATTTTATATTTATTTGTTAAAATAGGACAATGATCTTCCCATAATTATTATTTATACAATAATAAAACTTATACATTTTATAAAAAAATATTTATTTTCATTTTTGCAATAAGAACCATAATCTGTAATTCCAAGTTTTTAAAATTGGAAAATTTATTGAATTCAGGATATCATGTATAGCTATGTTTGTAATATAATCTTTTTGAATATCAAGCATGAAATATATTTTCTTTATTTTGTTCAGGAAAAATATAAAATTTATAATTTTACAGGACAAAATTTAATTTAATTTAGTTTTAATTTAGAATTAAATTCAAAATATAATCTGCTATACTCTATTCCCCGTAAGTTGACCCACTTGCTGCGCGCATGCATACTGAGCTGCCGGAACATTCAGATCCCCCTGGTCGGAGACTGGCAATCTGTGATTGGTCGGCAATTGGCAGTGCTCGTCATGTAGGCAGTTGATACTGGCGACAATCACCACCAAAGACGCGGTTCAACCAGTTTTTGTCGAGCGAGTGGGTCAACTTGCGAGGAATAGTGTACCTATAGTGTCACATTGTAGTTATTAAAATAAATATTATGCAAGTCAGAAGTATAGAATGTAGATACAATTATTGCAGAAACTTGTGAATTAGATCACTTTTCCTATACTATCTAATTTATAAATAATAATACTGTGTTAAGTAATTTAATTTTTTTTTTTTTTTTATTAAGGTTTGCTGCTGTTTCAAGACCAGCAAGTGAGATGTCAAATAATCACAATGATAGCAAATATAATATGTCTGGACGTCGTAAACCTGGACCACAGCAGCCAGCCAACAGTGCATATGGTTTGTTTAATAGAAACCGTAAACACCCAGAAAAATATTCTAGCAGTGGATCTAATGAGCGATGGGAATGTGTTTCTGGTTCAGGGACAAAAAATAGCAACCAGAATCGAGGACATGCTCATCAGCAAAATGGTAACAGCAACGTTGTGAACAAATCCACTTTGCCTCCTTATCACAACAGTGCTAATCAAACATATGCTGCCAATAGTCGTGAATCACCAGTTTCTGTCAACGGCCAAAGTGATAAGCGAACAACAGCTCCTATTAATAACCGTAGAGAAACTTCTTCTTCTGGTTCAAGACATGGTATTTAATTTGACTCTTAAATGTTATATTTTATACATAATAATATTATGTTAATATATTTATTTATTTTTCATTATTTAGTGTCTGGTCGTAATAATTATTCATCTAATGACAATCAATCCCTACCTTCTTCATCAAGATCATCTCCACCAACAGTTCAAGGCCATCACAATCAAGTAGCAAGTGTGCCTCCTCCTAGATATCAAACAGCCACTTACACTCAACAGACGAGTACAACAAATTCTCGTCCTAATGTTAGTACATCATATGCTGCAGCAGCTGATAAATCTGTGCCAAAAACACAACAACCTCCTCCACCTATTAGAGGTAATTAATATTACCTACTGTATTATAAGTGTTGATGATAAATCCAATAAAAAATAATGTTGTAAATAACTTGTAATATTATTTTATTTAACATTTTTTTTATATTTTAACAGTAAGGGATGAAAGTCTTAATTCTGAACTGAAGCGATTTAGTACAGACTTTAATTTATCTTCACCATCCCCACAAAGTAACCCTAGAGTTACTTCACCTGCATCAGTTGTATCTGAAATACCTAAACAGCATGCTGCTCAAATACCACATTCTGAGCCACCTCCATCTGTACAGGAAGTACCACATGTACCTGAAGAAGTGACTGAATCTCCTGTATCACCTCCACAAACATTATATAAACTTCAAGAAGTGCAGATTGAAAAAAATGTAGAAAATTTAAAAAAAGATCAAACTGAAAAAACTTTAGAAGAAAATATAACTCAGTTGCCAGATAAAACGGTTGTACAGACATCGAAGCTCAATCCTAATGCCAAAGAATTTGTTTTTAACCCAAATACTAAACCTTTTATTCCAGTAAGTTTTATTACTATCAATTATATATTATTAACAAGAGATGTGTGTAAAATGATTTAAAAACTGTTTATAGCGTTCACCTAGTACTCCAAATTCGTCTAGACCAATGACCCCTCAAACGCCAACAACAAATATAGTTGCTACAACTAATCAACATCAACAAATGATTCAAGCACAACATGGACCAGCAATAGCTATTCCAGCTGCTTATCATCATCACCATCATCAACATGCACCTGGTACGGGGCAGATGGTTACACATCAAGCACCGCCTCATCCCCATCCAGCATTCACCATGTTACCTACTGTATTTGTTACTTCAAATTCTGCATTCAATCATCATCCTCACTCAATGCCCCCACAACCACCTAATCAAGCAGGACGATTCCGTAAAAGTTAGTATTGATATAGTATTAAAAAATATATATTTGAATTTCCTAATAATATTATTAGTTGTTATTAGTAATAACAAGATTATTTTAAGTAATTAATTTTATATGATGTTTGTTATGAATAATTTAGTGACTGTGGGAATGTCTCATAGAAGTGATATAGCTTCACAAATTCAAGTAGCTGCTGCAACTGGACAACCCCTTTTGGCACCAGCGCCACTTCAAGCACAATTTGCTGTACCAGGATATAGTCCCCAACCTATGCCCACACCTCAAGCTTATCAACAAGTTCAGGTAAATAGTTATTTTAAAACTTTTTTTCCAAACAATTCAGTGGTGTATTCATGATGGGACATACCCACCCATTCCATTAATTTGTCTATATTGTACAAAAATATTTATCCAAATAATTTGTATCCAACTGTATCCATACAAAAAATCTAAATTCTTAATGCTTATTAATTTTAGAATTAAAAAGGACTGTGGAACGGTTTGAGGAACAGACTATCATTATTAAATGTAAACAAATCAATTGATAATATACTTTTATTTTAGATGGTTCGTATGGTGCCACAGCAAGGAGGAGGCATGATGCCTACTTTAGTGCCTACTTCAATAGCCTACCATCCAGCTAATGCAGGTCAGTTAAGTCAAATGGAAAGTGGTGTACCCCAAGGTCCACCTTCTTACCATCACCATCATCATCACCAAGCATCACAACATCATATAATGAATCAACAACAGACTGCCCAGTCTCCGGCACCACAGCCCGGGCCACCACAAACGCCTGGACAGTCTCAAACTCCAGTTAATTTCCAACAACCTCCACCCCAACAATCACAACCCCCTCCTTTCCCAGCAGGTACTACAATTATGTGTCCTATTTTGCCGACACCTACTGCTTCACAACAGCCATCTGCACCTAATACACCTGGTTCTGCACCTCCAATGCAACAACCTCCCCCACAGCAGCACCAACAATATATTTCCCATCCACACCAGCATCATCAAGCAGCATCAGCGCAAGCGCCTCATGGGCAATACCATTTATATTCAACCATTCGGGAGTCATGAGATACAGCCAACTCATTCAATCCTAGTCCACATTTAGTAAGAGCAATAAAAAAGTGAGTATTTTTTATTATGATAATATTATTAAATTATATACAATATATTCTGTTGATCAAAAACTATTTGTTTACCTATAGTTTCTCGGCGTTTATCAAGTCATACAAATCAATTGTCAGTTCAACCGAAAAATCTTGATTGTCAAGAAGCTTCAAGCTCAAAATTTACCATCATCTATGGTTACAATGATATAATAACTATGAGCTAGCTTTGGCTAAATGTTGTTCAGTAACTGTTATTTATTTATTATTATTATTTTCTCGTTCTTTACAAATGATTATTATTAATTTTATTATTTTTTCCATTGAGAATCCTTCAGAGGCTACTTCAGTTTATTTGTTATGCCAGTATGAAAAGAAAATTCTAGAACATTTATTAATTCGTATATAAATATATATAATATTGTGACCCGATTAATGTTTTTAGTTTTCATTCATTTTTGCATATGACATCTTGTTGGCAATATAAAATTGAAATTATAAATTCAGCTGTTATAAATACAGTTGTTAACAATATCACCTTATATATATTATATATACATTATTCATATATATATATATAAATATACATATATTAAAATATATATTTATGAATATTGTGTCAGTTACATTGTTCTAACTTAACTACACTCCTTGGCTGATGTTTCTTTTATAAGAAGAAAATATCATTCTGGGATATGTGATATTTAGCTGAAATTATAATTTTTACATTAAAAATTACCAGTAGGCAGAGACCAAAATCTTGTTATATTATCTCTGATTACTGGCGATTCATTTTGAAAATAATTGTATTGTGATTTTTTCTTCTTTTTTTTTTTAGTCTTGTTACAAATTTGTTTTAAATTAATTTGCCGTATGATATATAAATTGCTCGACTTTTCTATTTAGTTTTAACAAATTGTTAGATTGGCCGCAGCGTGATCGCAATCTGAAAAAAAATATTTTGTTAGTTTTTTGGGAGTAATTTATTTAGTAGAATTTGTTTTAAATATAATATAAATGTACATGCTGCGGCCAACCTTGGACTTTCATAAACAAAATGTATTGAAATCTACGAGAAAAATTGTTAAACGCTGCGAGACCTTGTTAAAGTTTTATATAAAAGTCTTATTTTGTACATTTTGTAATGCCACGTTCAGTAAATAAAATATTAAACTGTCTCCCGAAATTATTGTAATGTTTTTGTTTTTGATATGCTATATAATTGTTCATAAATCATAATGCTAATTCAGTAAAAATTAGAAACTCATTTTTGATTTTGCTATCCATTTGAACTAATTACTCCTTTATAACACCTTAAATGTATCAATTTGAACAATATTTGAGTTTAAAAGCAATGAATATGTTAAGTTTACATGATTTTTTCAGCGTAGTAGAACTGTTCCTCACTTTAACTTGATAAAGGTAGTGGCAATGCTCAAGACGATAAAAAGTAATTAAATAAATCTAAGTTGTAATACTTCCAACCTCTTATAGTATTGATACAATGCATACTATATTACTATGCGACAGATATAATTTACCCTGTGGCCTGTACTTTTCTGAATGACGAGGAAAAACTAAATAAAAATATGTCTATTATAGTCATTACTCATTAGGATTTGTCAAGGTATTTAATGATTTTAATCATTACCGCAATACGTACTTCAGCTCAAGGCCGGATTAAGGGGGGGTCTAGCCGGGGCGGCAGCCCCGGGGCCCTCTCGAATACCCAAGTGAAAGGGGCCCAAACAATTTTCAGCCGATACACAATTTTCAGTGATTTAAAAAAAAAAGTTTTTCTATATTTTAAAAACCATTTTTTTTATCGACAAAAATAACTAAATAGTACTAAGACATAATATATATTATATATATCTTATTTCGTGCATTTTATTGTTATTAATTAATATTTTCATTGATATAAATAATATCATCAATAGATAATAATGTTATAATTTATGTTATTTTTATCTCTGTAATAACATAGACATATAATTAGAAAATAATTACAAGTATGTTGTATGTGGGTAATATTGCCAGTATTGGTGGAATACGGGAAATCGCTCGCGCTCTAGTATTGTACGAGTATATCTTATCTCGATTCTCGATGCATGTAAGTTATTTTTAGTAGCCCGTAGTGCTTATGATATATTAATCTAGACGATCTAGTATCATTTGCCATTTTCGGTTTAATATTATAACAGACTTTACAGTTCATATTTCTTTTGTGTGCAGTGTATTGTATTATTTTTCATATTGTGTTAACATTAAAATATCCGGATAATCTTAATTTTTTCTAAAATGATGAAATCAAAAGTATTGAGTGGATCAATAAATTTAATAGTTATTATGAAAATTTGTATTTACTTTTATCATAATAAAATGAGTAATTTTATAGACATAAATTGTACAAACCTATTAATTTAATAATTTAATATTGGTATTGAGAATTTGTGAAATAGTTAAAAAAATGTATCGTTCTGCGAGCGTAGCGAGCAGCTTTGTAAAGCATGTTTTGTCAAAAGGGCCCATGTAAAATTTCAGCCCCGGGGCCCAATAGGTGCTTAATCCGGCCTTGCTTCAGCTGGATATAAAATACCTACGTATAGATGTAATATGTTATACCTTGACAAATACCTTTATGGCTTTATACATGTAATATGTAATACTATTTTAATTTTTTTTTTTTAATTTGTTATTAGATGTTAACCAAATGTTATTATAACTTAACAATTAATTGAATATCCACATAAAATAAGGATATTTATAGTTATCAGTAACTATAGTAATTATAATAATGATAATAATTTATATACATTTATAAAAATGAATGTTTGTATGTTACTGAACTTTTTCTAAACTGCTGGACTGATTTTGATGAAATTGAATAGTTTAGATTCCCAATTGGAACTGCTATAGGTTAAACCCGAGGATGTTTTTTTTTTAATTTAAAATAGAAAATTTACAATCTGTAACATATGTACAATAAGCAAATATTTACAAGATTATTATGTCGAGGAGGGAGGCTGTCCAGTGACAGAACCCTCATAAGAATTTTAGTTAAAATATATACAATTCAAAATAATTAACATAATAATTGAAATAGTAGTGTAATAGTGTTAAAAATAATACGAATCGAAGACCTATAAGGTACAGAGGACTTGATCTAACAGGGGTTTTGAGATTTACAAATAAATTATGAGTACTTAAAAATTATTAAAAATTAGCTTAACATAATATAATAATAATTATATATCATGTTGATCCAGACAATTTAATTTACAAAATGATAGTAAAATCAGTTTATGAAAAAATAAAAATTGATATTGTTTTTTAGCTCTTTTTTTTTAATTCTATAAAAATAACAGTAGATTACATACAATTATTTATGTATTATATTAGCAGATTCTATAAAATTGTCGGAATGTTGCAACTCTTTTTGAGCCATACCGTGCTCAAGGAGGGATCGGAAGGGCTTCAGCCCCCCCCCCCCCACCATGAACACTTAACAAACATAATATTTGTACTTACATAATAATTCATAATGCAATTTAATTACGTACCAAAAAATTATAAACTTCTCAAACACTGTCTAAAGGAACTGGCGGGATAATGCATTCGAATAATAGAATGTCTATAAACTGCGGACCAGTTTTGCATAGTTAAATTTGGCAATTTGGCATGCCAACTATAACTGAAATAGAAAACCAGAATAGGTACATTGCAGATCACAAAGATTTCTGTAAAAGTACATACGATTTTTCAATGGACTGTAAAAGTACTGAGTATAATATATAAGTTCTATGTATTTATCATAGTAAATAATATATTTTATAATACCTATCTATGGTAATCGTCAATTGTCGACATTCGTCGGCGACAATTAACAATTCTAATAATTTCAGCGAACCAAAAAATAATAAGCCATCAATATGGACAGACAGTTTGTTGAGCCGTATATATTATAATGTAAGTTTTAACAGGCAACGTAGCCAGGATTTTATTTTAATTTTTTTTTTTGGGGGGGGGGCGTCGAAATAAATGTTAGTACAATTTTTATGCTTAATTGATATATAAAACCCTTTATTTTTTTTTATTAACTGACTAATTAGTATTTTCTTCAAGCTCACGTTTCGAGTCATTGTCTAACCGCGGATTTGTAACTGCTGTTTTGAAAAATTTGTCTAATGCCGCTCGCTTCATGACAATTAATACAAATACCTAAGTCAAATTAAAAAAAAAAAAAAAATATTAAAATAACGTCAAACTTATTATACAAAAACAAAACTATATTGCCAAAAACGAAACTCGTGTTTGTCTCGCACAGTCGCACTCAATACACGTGTATAATTAATATCTCATGAAACTGAAACCCAAACGTGATTTCCGATAACATGTACAAATGTCACATATCTGCGATAATATTGTTCGATGATAATTGACGTTATACGGCGTTGTTGACGTGACAGTGTGTCGGCCGTCAGGTCTCCGCGATATAATTCGACTTATAGATAATATTCGACCGTTCTATAGTGGTTTATTTTCGTACCACAATACAATAACATTTTTTTGAATAACACATATTTTATTATAATTTACCATACCCCGTGGACCAACCCCCTCCCCCCTGGATACGTGCCTGAGTTTTAACCCAAACTCGCACATTTCGTTATGATCAGGTTATTTTCATTAAATATTTCGATACTTTCAAGTTTCAGTTCGGAGCGAGATGAAGATGCAGTGCCCAAACTACGCCAATCTGGGCCCGTGTGTAAATAAAATGAATGCCACCCCTCCCCTTACTCTTGAAAGTTGAAAGATTAACCTATCGACTATTGTAAAATTAATTTTTCCAAATTTGAAAACATACTTAATTTTAAATATAAATAATTATCAAATAACAAATAAATTGAACATAGCATACATTAACAGTCAAATAGAAACTCAGAAATACTAATACTGTACTCACTTTAAAAAATCATTTATTTATTATTTTATAAATTTAATTATTCAAATAAATATCGCAACAAAGTTTTCACATACGTTATCAACAAATGGATAGCTTATAATTGACCGACTACAAAACACCGACCGTAGAAGATCCCGCCTTTTGAACGTGCAAAAGCGGAGCCCGGTATCGTTTTTCCCGCATAACAAAAATAGATACCAATAATTGAAACGCGTAAACACACTGACACTATCAAAGCGCACGTTCCTTCGTATGACGCTCTACAATCGATTGCAAAAACAAATTTTTTAAATTTCGGTTATACAGGCCGCAAAAGAAACGTTGATGTATGATAATGTTGTGTACAAAACAAAACAAAACCGATCTATTGTTCAATCTTTATTAATAATTATTATTATAACAAAATGGTTTCAATTTTTTTCTTTCTATGTATTAATAAATTTTTATCATTGGGCTGGGGCCCTGTGCTCGTGTGTTCGACACACCCAACACACCCGGTTATTGCGGCACTGTCAGAATATGGACGAAGATAGCTGTTTCTTCGGCAACGGCGGCACTCTAGCTAGGTTTTACCGGAAGAATCGATGTTTACGCGTAAGTTTGTTTTCGTTTTATTTTGGGGCTTACGTTTACTTTTTAGACTTGAATTAAACGTTTATTGCCCCGGACAATCTGTTAACTGGGTGACGTAAAAGCATTTATACGTTTAATCCCAAAAGCGCAATGTATAAAATACGCGATACCGAACAGTCCGTCTTCGTTTCACCACGTCAAGTTTAATACGTATACCTTTTTGCATACACTATACGCCGGGCAGTGGCGTGGCGAACTTCATTAACTTACGAGGCACAATAATTTATATTGGTAATTATAAATACTTATATATAAATAATTACTTATTTACGTAAATGGAAACTGAGAATGATTGGCTCAGTCTCACTGTCTTAGTGTGTACTTAATAAATTATTTACTATATCTGAATTGCTCCTAGTCTCCAGGATACCCACCACCCTTAAAGCTGAGGCACGTGCCTCAAATAAAGTCCTTCGTCACGCCACTGCATTAATAGGTACTCTATTTATTGAAATCTGAACTTATTTGTTTATTCGTTGTTGCTTATAAATTACAAAGTGACTATAGTCCCAATCGAACGACTGGAATGATTATAATATCAACGGCACACGTTAACTCGCTGACGGAAAATTTACTAATATTATTGCTGAACCCTTGGACATAATAACGAAATCGTATACAAAGCCGTGTCGGTATACAGCACATTTGCACAATAATACATAATATTATATTAATACACAAATACATATTGTGTTTTTATATCAATGGTACCTATACGGCTATACCTACAGGTAGATACCGACAGTCTCACGTATATGGTACAACCGAAAATACCTATAGTCTATACACTAGGAAATTAACAAGCGTAATGTAGGTAATATATAAACAAACTATAATAAAAAATAGCAAGGTATTAGGCAGGGGGTTTTTGAACCATAGAATCATATTTTTATATTAAAAAATGTAAAATTCATTACATAGGTCAGCGTTTCTCGACCTGTGTTCGATATGTCCCCAGTCCCTACATAATATTACTAACGATACAAGTTGAATGAACGCCACCGAGCAAGATTGACGAGAAACCTAAATGACAAACCATATTCTAAAACAGAACAAACCAGGGACAAATATATATATTATACAAATATAAATTTAATAACTATTAAGCAATTTGGAGAGATGCAAAACCGCGGAGATCAATATTACACATGTCATTCTTTCCATGTTATCGCAGTGTTTTTGGTTTTTTCGACGTAGGTAGGTACTCTGTTGATAATACTTTTTGTTCTTTGGTCAAAAAGCTTGATAATGTAATACAAAGTTGCTCGTGAGATTTTATACTGGTTAAAAAACCGTAAGTATACCTGAACAAAATACCTAGAATTTCCACAAGCCGCATTAATTAATTTTACACAAGCGTGTTGACATATTTGTTAATAATATTATCAAATAAAAACCAAATATTATATAACATAACACACAACTTTATTCAAGTCAATTTACAGATACAATATACATTTTACATAATATACAATTTACATCTTAGTATTTTAGTATTTTACATAATATGCAATTTACATTTTACATACGTTTGGTGCCCAAATACTATCGTAATAAAACCATATTATTCCTCTCTCAATCAAACACATCATAACTGAATGCCTATTGCCTTTCATACGAAACGGATAGACGGGAAGTAGGAATCTCAAACATCCTGTCAGAAGCCCTCCACCCAGACAACATAAGACTCATAATAACCTTAATTACTAAGTCCAACCTTATCAATAGTATTTAATATGTAAATTATATAACATGTAGTTAAATTCATTGTTGCCGAGACTTAATTCAAATAAAAAAAAAAAAACCATATTATAAGCCCTATTCGTCTGCGCGGTCGATCGTACCACGGCAAAATATACGCCTGACGAACAGCTTCGTCCGGTTCCAAAGTGAACGCGCCGTTGTTACCGCCAGGTCCGTCCCCGCGTCACTACGGCCTCTGCTGGTTACCGTATCCGTAACTCCGGCTTCTACCAGTGGCGACGGCGACGAGACGGATAACGGCGTTTTGATCCAGCAGTCATCTTCTGCGGTGGCAGGTGGCATCAATGCCAAAACAGACGTTTCGGCACGTGATGGCGAATCCGTCGAAACGGGCAACTCCGTCGAAACGGGCGACTCCGCGGACGTACCGAACGACAATTCACTATCGGGAGCATCGCCCGAGGAATTTTCACTCACGGCCACATTGGGTAAAGACACAGATCTCTTGTCCGCCGGGAAACTAAGGACATCGCCGCTTCCTGACGGTTTCAGCATATGCGACCGGTGATCGTCGACAGCCGGTATCATCGAGTCGGGCGTGGATTTCCAACCGACCTCTTTAGGTGCTTCGGCCGCGCAATTTTCACTCACGGCCACATTGGGTAAAGACACAGATCTCTTGTCCGCCGGGAAACTAAGGACATCGCCGCTTTCCGACGGTTTCAGCATATGCGACCGGTGATCGTCGAGTCGGGCGTGGATTTCCAACCGACCTCTGTAGGTGCTTCGGCCGCGCAATTTGCACGCACGGCCATGTTCGGTAACGATATAAATCTATTGTGCAGCGGCAATCTACGGAAATCTCAACTCTCGGGCGGTTTTGGTCCATATCATTTCAGTCTTGGATACCAACTTGATGTCTGACGACTTCTTGTCTTGAGCGGCAATATTTGACATACTGATATTTGATGTGTGTATACGTGGAATAAATATATATTATACGTAAATTCGATTTTAACTTTTATACCGTAGGTATTGGCAATTATTCGTGATTTTCGTAACAAATTAATACTGATAATGTGACACGAATTATAGATTTTCCAAACACTTAATATTAATAAAACGGTTTTATTTCCGGGATGAAAATATATACTTGGGTAAATTCAAAATTGTAATCCAATTCGTAAATAATTTCAAAATAACGATATTCGTTCCAATATTATATCATACTTACATTATAAAATAAAAATATAATATTCGTCAAACGCAAACGATATTTTTTTGTAAAAAAAACGTAAATTAATGTTTTGTGGGTCTTGGGAGTATTATTACCCCGCACCCACGTAAGACACCCTCTGTCTATACCCTATTTAGTTATATCATAGCGTATATTATATTATTACTACACCAAATGTACCTACACAGACACACTGTCCAAAGAATGTATATTAATCAAACCGTTTATATACGGCAACGGTGCACTACAGGTCGTTGAATTGCTCTCCAGGTTTAGACACAAAACTGATCCGTGCACCAAGTGTATAATTAACATTCAATCCTAAAATAAACGTCCATACACTTATCTTATACCATAGCATTGATTTAATAAGTTTTTAAATATTTTCGTTTATTATAGGACGGCAGTATTATTGTTGTAATTTCTTTAAGTTTTTACTTTTTCCAATGACGACATACGTTTTTAATTCCAATGCAGAATATAGCACGATAGTATTTGGGGTTATTATATAAAAATTACATTTTGGACACGAGTGTTTTATAAATCATTAGTTTGGTTATTAAATCTTGCGGGGTACCTACAGCTCTGTCGCTCCACCCCGCTCGCGTGTCAACAATTTAAACACTTATCGACAACTCGTCCGGAATCTGAATTTTCAAAACTATTATATATTATAATTATCAAAATCTTCCTGTTTCGTTTGGCTTTGAAATATCGAATTAAAAATGTATGTTGTTATCCGAAAAAGCGAAAGAAAAAACTTTAAAAAAAAATGTAACGATTAAAATAGAATTTTATACCTAGAGGCAAAGCGAGCAGGAAACTATATGACGTAAACTTTATACGACACAGCACACGAAATAACGTGAATAAAATAAACAAAATGCATTAGAAAATCAATTGAAACTTTTAAAGTATATTATTATATTCCATACTGACATAAAATACAATTTTTTCAGAAAATTAATTTTAACCTACTCGTAAAATAAATTTCTGTTTGACCAATATTAATATACCATCCAATATGGTTAGTGTGATAAAATATTATGTTTCAAATTTTCAACCCTAATATTATTTTAATTTTGTATTTTGTAAATTGAGTTTTTTCCAAAGAATAATCAAATAAAATACATTATTATTAATATGAAATAAAAACAACAAGAATATTGTGATTATAATTATTGTATACAGAATTATCATTTATGCTAATTTATTCTTAAATAATAATAATACAAAATATATATTGTATATTATACTTCGTACCGTGAGTAGGCTATTATTATTGGAGGGTTGTGCAAAAATAAGGATTTAAACAAAATTCATAATTTGACGTAACATTTTACAAATATTCTTTTCAGAAATTATTGTAGCTACTGACACTGTTTGGAGTGATATAAGCATTTATTTAAATAGTCTTATGAGTAAAAGTGCTATTCACACTTTTGTGTATAAGGGACGCCATGAGATAAAAGAAAAGCTCGGATTTTGTTCTAGTCCCAAGATTGATCCACCAGAAGCCATCTTTAATTCTTCCACAGAATATGGTCGGTATTACTTTTTACACGTATTATTCAAATATATTACTTATATAAGTACACTTTTATTTGATTATTTCATAATGATAAGGTATTATTACACAATACATATCATCTAAATAAAGTTTTTTTTATTTAACTATATGCACTTACATCATTAAATTATCTGCGTTACAATTGACATATATTAATAACTGTTAACTTTTTTTTATACAGGTAGTTCGGATGAAAATTCCAGCAGTAATCTGGATTTTCCTAGAAGAAAATTTGTGGTAACTTTTTCTTCAGAAGAATGGAAAAAAATAAAACCTGATGATGTGCAATACAGACTGCATGATAAAAAACGACCATCACAAAGTTTTAAAACGTACTATGCATTAACCAAAAATCAATGGACACCTATTTTGGCTGAACATTTTTGGGTGCATACACAACTTTCATGCTGCTTATCATTCCGCAAAGCAAATGTTCATCCACATGGAACAAACTTTGTGACCGTATTTGGACGATGTAGTGTATGCAGCTCATGCTTTAAAGGGATTATTTCTGAAAAACCATTAGATAATGAAAAGTAATATTTTTATTAAATTTTAAGCAAATTTTTTTCCTAAATTTTGTTATTTCATACAAAGTTGTACATTTTAATTTTATTTTTTTCAGGGTATTAATGCAATGCACGTATACGGGGAATTTTGACATGTTGCACGAGCCAAATAAAAAACGCCGTTTGTTGGGAACAGCAAAGGAAAAAGTAATAACAGCCATTGTTCAAAAAAATATGTCTAGCGCCACACATCGTGAAACAGAAGCTGTACGACTGATGAAAACAGGTGATTTTAGTCCGTAATAATAAGTATAAAAAAAAATCCTTTTCAGGAGGAGGGTGTTGGAGGGGGAGCGTTAAATTTGAAAAACTACAATTTTATTCACCTCAATCTTTTGTAACGTTAGGTTAGTAAAAAAAATTAAAATCGTTATTTTAGATTAGTAGTGAAGCGATTCATTTTACAATGATGTTTTTTTTACGTCTGTGAACAATTTTTAGAGCTGTTATGCTTGAGTCATCGACTTAGGACTTGTTCTGTTAGGAAAGTGAATGTTTGTTCTTTAAAAAGAACAGAAATGCATCCTAATACCCAAGGATGGGCAAGTTAACGATTTTTTTTAACTTGTTAAGTTAAGTTATTTTAAAACAATAAAGTTGAGTTAAGTTAAAAGTTACTCATATTTTTTTTTCGTTAACTCGTTAAGTTAAGAATTAACTTTGAAAAAAAAGTAACTTAACTTAGTTTAAATTTAAAATTTGCTAATTTACAAAAATAAAAAATTCCAGATACAAAATATAGATTATTAGATAGTTTTTCTTTACGCTCAAGAAAATTACTGGGGAAATTTAAAATGATACATCAAAGCAAAAACCCATTCAAAAATTTGCATTATTCTTCGGACAAAAATTAACTTAATATAGATACTTTTGTTCAAGATTAACGTGTTACCTGTTAATCTTGAAAAAAAGTAACTTATTAAGTTAAAAGTTAATTTGAAAAAAAAAGTAACGCGTTAATTAACTTAATTAAAATTCACTTAACGTTTTAACTTAATTTTAACTTTTAACTCGTTAATGCCCAGCCTTGCAGTAATACCTACATATTCAAAATAATTGGGGGAAAAGTAAGGGTACAACAAACATTTTTACAAGAAAAAAAATGTTCAAACCATCAATCAAATATTTCATATTTTCAGGTTATTCTGAACCACCTATTATACCATCGGGGTTATATAAATCATTGTTTTAAAACGATCTGTCAGCCTAAACATATTTTACTATAGGTATATTGGTACCTATATGGTATTTCTGTAAGTAATTTATTTTTCTATCAGTAGTACCAGGTTGAACTAACTCTTGACAAAAACTAATTTTCTATATTATAAATTATAATATTATTTTATACGATCTTGCTAGATGTTATTATTACCTAGTCAATAGTAAATACAATACAAACATACGGTTTTAATAGATTTGTGGTAGCGAATAGCATAAAATAAATCTAAATATTTTGAAAATATTGTGACGTGCAATAAAGGTGCTTTTAAGTATTCCACTTATATTACTTGTATAATACAAGTATTCATGTTAATATTAATTATGTTGAAATTTACATATGTAATGTCTTTGGAATTAAATTGGCCGTGTATTACATTTTAAATTTTGAACAATATTATATTATTTTGTTGTCATGGAAATATTCGTTTGGATGTTTATTCGTACGACCGATTACATATTTTGAATCAGTTTATATTTCGTAACGAACCGCTTAACGAATTATTTTATTTTCTATAACATAAATATAATTTAATCATCAACTTTTGAATGTATTACTTATATCTTATTGTTTAATAATTTTTCTATAACCTTGCGTGAGGTAAAAAAAAAACGCTGAGGAGTCAACCTTATAAAAATCAAAAAAAGTTTTGCAAAACAACGTCACTACGTCAGGACGAGTGCAGAATAACCCGGCTGTTGGAAATTCGCAGAATTACGAGTTCCGCACCCATAGCGGATATCCGTCGAAAGACAACACTCACATGATGGCAGACGACGGAGCATATACGTCAGACGACCCTACGCTGACCGTGGGGCCGAAAATTGTCTGTATCACTGAGCTCTGTGACCAACAACCGTCGGCGACGACATCCACATTGCAGGTGGAGGCCGATCAGAGGACGTTAGATTTAGCACCACTACTATCCCTGTGTCCAAATGACGAACTGTTGGAAGCTCCTGTTGGAATCTTGCAGGAGTGCGATTATCCATCGACAGACAACGTATATATGGTGGGCGACAATAAATACACGACGAAAGATGACGCGGTAGACGACCCTGCACTGACCGTGAGGCCAAAAATTGTATGTGCTATCAGTGAGCTCCGTGATCAACAACCGACGACGACGACATTGACTTCGAGCAAAAGTGATGGCGACGGGTTGGAGCCAGCGACAACTACGATCCAAGTAAAGTCAGCGGTGACTGAACAGCTTGATTCTTACGTGGCACCGGTTAGAATCCAGCTGTTAGATGCACTGGCTGATGTTAACGATTTTGTTCCGGACGAGGCAACCGAAAGCACGACCATAGTTCCTATAGTCGTGGACAAAAGTGATGGCGACGGGTTGGAGCCAGCGATGACTACGACCCAAGTAAAGTCAGCGGTGACTGAACAGCTTGATTCTTACGTGGCACCGGTTAGAATCCAGCTGTTAGATGCACTGGCTGATGTTAACGATTTTGTTCCGGACGAGGCAACCGAAAGCACGACCATAGTTCCTATAGCCGTGGCCAAAAGTGATGGCGATGGGTTGGAGCCAGCGACGACTGCGGTCCAAGTAAAGTCAGCAGCAGCAGAAAAACCCCGGCAAGGTCGTCGTAGATCGTTCTTATCGGCAGTGGGGAGGCGGCTCCTCAAGTTCGGGAGGACGTTATGCTGCTGTTGCTGTTGCAAATAGTGTGGTAGGTACACCGATACCGCCATATGGTGCGCTCGATTGCATCTGTGAGATGACAACGAGTTGAGAAGACAAGAGGGATGCAAAAAGAGATGTTGACTGGTGTCATCAATCCAAAATTTAAGTTTATAATTTATTAAAATTCATTTTGTTTAATTTTCGTTTTGTTGAAAAACTTTAATATTATAATGATTGTTAATTTGCTCATATTATCAAATTAAACAATGAAGCATAACATATGTAAATATTAATTATACATGTAAATTTTTACTTCGAATACCGTCAAATTTTTTTCTGATTGTTATAAAAAATAAAAATGTGAGAAATAAAAAAAAATGTACATAATCATAAGTAATAACAATAAAACAAATAATATAATTTAATGTGTACATTCGTCTTGAACACTAATTACTTTATATTTTTATGATTATTATATTTATAAGTCGTATTTTATTGTTGAATAAGGCCTAACACGGGAGATACCGGACAAATAGAACCATGACAGAGGTATAGCTAAATTGCCTATCCATAACGCCGTGTAATCATAACAATAATATTGAAATACACGAAGAAAAAAAACTAACGGCATTACAGAAGAAGATAAAAGTATAACAATATTTTTAGACAATTTGATTTACAAAAAATTTTTTATCGTGGAAGCCCATGCAGTAAATAATATAACTAATTTTTTTAAAAAAAAACGTCAAATTTACAAGTATACGAAAATGTAGATAATAATATTAAATATTCATATACCAATAATTATTAAGTTTACATAGGTACCCAAGATAAACAACTGTATAATTCATTCAATGTTTAAGGTTTACATTTTAACATTTTTTCTGCGGAATAATAAAATATTTTTTTAAATAAAATGTTTTAACTTGTTTTTATCTACCTATATAATTTTGTCGTAACCAATTTCCACAATTTTATCTAACTTTAAAATTAAATTTCATATTTTAGTTACTACCTCAATTATAATACTTTTTCAGTTTTCTATAATTTATAATCTACTGTTAGATGCCCAAAAAAATGCAAAATAAACTTTCTTATTCTTATTCAAATGTACATAAAACAAATTTGTGACAAGACGAGCATTGCACAGTAAGCTTTGAAAAACAATGCTAAGTGCATCGAAATCCCAGCCCTAGTTATAAGTATAGACAAGCGGAGTAGTGGACAAACATTTTGTGGGGTAACCCCGCGTACCACTTCACTCCACCATCTAAACTTTTTTATTTATTAAATTTTCATTTTCCATTATTTTTTAATTTTATTTCTAGAAATGTCAATAAAATTTTATTTGTTGGTTAAAAAAGCTTGAAAATGTAATAGAAGGCTCCTAGTATATTGTTTCAAAGGTAGATGAAAAATATTAAAAATATTTAGTCTCAGTTTTTTTTTATAAGCACTTAAAGTTCAAAAATCACGAAAGGCTATATTTTGAGTTGAGAATTCGTAAAAATTTTTCTTTTTAAATCTAAGATTTTTATTTTGGTAATAATACAAAACTGTGTACAAAGTTAAATTTGAGTTGCACCAAGTTTATATTTTTAAATTAAAGGTTTTCGAAACGTAATTTCTGGTTAAGAAAATTTTGAAATAAAGTTCCCCATTTTATATTTTAATTAATTTAACTTTAGTTTTACTCAGACGCATCCACGTTGAATCAAAATTAACATATAATTTTGCTTTATTATCCCAATTTAATAAGTTTTCGGACTCTTCTCAGGCAGCTGAAGCTGGTTGAATCATAAAATACCTCTATTGGTATAGGCACCTATTGTATAAGTACAGGTATGAAGTATTTTATTCCCCACTCATTACACTTCTGCAGTATTATATTTAAGTATTTATTAGAACTTTACACAGAGTTTTTCAAACGTTTAATAGAAATTTCGTAAACAATCTTATTAAATTTTATTTTTTAAAATTGGTTACACTTGGAGGTTGGAATTTTTTTTAATAGATAACAATATATTGTCAAGTTATTTTAATGTAGTACCTATAAAATTTGAATTCAGTTAATCAAAATATTTTATTTGTACATTTTATGGTATACAAATGCTTTGATAATTTATTTTATTATACTGTATAAATGAGAAGCTCACACAATACAACAGTATTTTGATTGACTGCTTTTGACTTTTTGGTAGTGTCATCAAATAATTCCCAATTGTTAGGCCCTCTTTTACAGTACGCTACATAGTGACCAACAGATGTGCGCAATCTACTTAGCCCTTTCCGATAGTCACATACACCTCGCAATTCATATGCTGTGTTATAATGTGTTAGAACTTGTGGGATATCCTTTAGAGGTATTTGTAGCTGTGGAGCAGCTTCTGTTGATTGATCTTTATAGTTAGTAATATCTCCTGCAATTAAAAAATATGATAACATAAATAAATGTATATGGTGTTTATAGGTTATATTTTAGTTAATGTATTTACTGTAAGTACCTTCCCATTTTAAAATTTCTATAATTAAATGTTTTGTAGATGCTTCGGTCCTTATAGTTTTATCACCATTACATGGGTTTGTTTGATATTGGTTTATATTTCCACAAGTCAAATAGTCTATCGATAATGTTTCTAATAAAAAATTTTGTAAACCATCTAGATTATTTTCTGTGTGGAATGTGATGTATGTCACTGGTTTTTGTTTTTCCGTTGAGTAGTCACATTTAGGGTTTGAACATAATATATAATCAAATGCCGTAGGTATATCTTGAAATAGCTTTTGTATGACAAATGCTGTTGTTGCATGGCAAGAAACTAATGTAATGTCATAGTCAATTTTGGTTGCTTCTGGTTCGAGATAAGTTAATAATATCTGAGCTCTTTCTTTGTAAGTTGTAGGGTTGATTCCTTTTTTAACAATTGACGAAACAAAAGAAAGAAATTCATTTGGGTTTTCCAGGCAATTTATTTCTTCGGAATATCGCTTACTTGTACAATAAGACACCATGAATATTGAAGCCAGTGCATCAAAAGCACAAGTATTACTAAGTGCAACTTTACCATAACCTTTTAAATTCCTACTTTTTAGATCAGTTACTTTTGAACCATTTTTTAAATTAGGTAACGATGTAATGCTGCGTGAATTATTTAAGTCTATATGACGCAAATGTGTGTTAGAGTTTAAGTAAGAATTTGTTATACGTTGCTTTTTAGATTTTCTATCCCACCCTTCTTTAGCAGTATTCTCATCACAGTTAACTGTTATTGATTTGTTTATTGTGATTTCATTTTCAGTGTCCATTATAATATCATTAATATTGTTTTCATCAATAGCAATAAAGTCATCTTCATTAGTTTGATCAATCAGTATAACTTCTTTAAAGTTGTTACTTTGAATGGTATGTGTGTAATTTGAAGAACGCAAAACAGAATTTCCTCGTAGAGATATTATGTGTCTTTCTAAAAACAAATTAATATTTGTAGGAAGGTCTATGTCTTTGAAAGTTACTACTTTTAGTTTTTTAAAGCTTGATTCCACTCCTGCAGAACTGGCTGTCATTTTTCCATATTTAAAAATAGGTATCATTAAACCTGACCACAAAGGTAAAAACTGCATGCATTTAATTATTAATGGCACTAATGTGGGCAAATACATAGCATTAATGCCATTACCCTCTTGAATATATTCTTTGCTCTTTTCAAATATTTCCTCAGCCCAACTCTGAAATGGATTTTTTTCATTATCAAGATCAAAATTTTGTGATTCATCCACTTCCTCAATTGAATCATGAATGTCTTCCTCAGAGTCAATAGTTGATAACACTTGATTATACCATTCTTCGTAATTTATAAAACCCGTGGATGTTATATCAATTAATTGTTTTTTATGATACTCACATGGAGTGTCTCTACCTCTCACTGCATCAACTCCATCAGTTTCATTTGTTAACACGACAAATAGGGATAAAATAATTGAATATATTTCCGATATAGATTGGTTTTTAATTATAACTCCTATGCTGCGTAGAATTACTTCTCTAACTCTACCTTGAGTATTCTTCAATGGAATCCATTTACTCACTAATCTTATAAAGTGAGCAACATCTGTTCGTATGAAACAATTGGGCAACCAAATTGGATCCGGCGATACCTTACCTAATGCTAACTTAGCACAAACTCTGATATACTGTTTTAGTGAAGAATACTGGGTAAAACATTTCACACATGCGGACAACAAGGCCATGGATTGGTCGCAAACAGTTTCTCTAGGTGAAGGCACATTAAAATTTAACCAGTTTGCTAGCCAGTTATAGATAGCAAGAGTTGTATGCCGCTCACTTATCATGTTTGAAACCGTAAAGCTGTGTAGTTTTGATTCATCGTACACCAAAGCTTCGTATAGATAAATTGTTTTAGTTTTATTCATTCCAAATTTTTTAAAATTCTTAATTAATGATCCAGTTGCATCAATTATGATCTTAGGATAAGAAGTACTTTGACAGTAACTTCTGTAGAGATGGATCTGTTCGAAACTATGGTAATGAATATAAAATGGTTCACAACTTAAATCATGTAGAATGTCTTTATACTCATTTTCATTTTTCATGATTGCCAATGATGTAAATACGTTAAATTTAATAAATAAAAAAGTTTAGATGGTGGAGTGAAGTGGTACGCGGGGTTACCCCACAAAATGTTTGTCCACTACTCCGCTTGTCTATACTTATAACTAGGGCTGGGATTTCGATGCACTTAGCATTGTTTTTCAAAGCTTACTGTGCAATGCTCGTCTTGTCACAAATTTGTTTTATGTACATTTGAATAAGAATAAGAAAGTTTATTTTGCATTTTTTTGGGCATCTAACAGTAGATTATAAATTATAGAAAACTGAAAAAGTATTATAATTGAGGTAGTAACTAAAATATGAAATTTAATTTTAAAGTTAGATAAAATTGTGGAAATTGGTTACGACAAAATTATATAGGTAGATAAAAACAAGTTAAAACATTTTATTTAAAAAAATATTTTATTATTCCGCAGAAAAAATGTTAAAATGTAAACCTTAAACATTGAATGAATTATACAGTTGTTTATCTTGGGTACCTATGTAAACTTAATAATTATTGGTATATGAATATTTAATATTATTATCTACATTTTCGTATACTTGTAAATTTGACGTTTTTTTTTTAAAAAATTAGTTATATTATTTACTGCATGGGCTTCCACGATAAAAAATTTTTTGTAAATCAAATTGTCTAAAAATATTGTTATACTTTTATCTTCTTCTGTAATGCCGTTAGTTTTTTTTCTTCGTGTATTTCAATATTATTGTTATGATTACACGGCGTTATGGATAGGCAATTTAGCTATACCTCTGTCATGGTTCTATTTGTCCGGTATCTCCCGTGTTAGGCCTTATTCAACAATAAAATACGACTTATAAATATAATAATCATAAAAATATAAAGTAATTAGTGTTCAAGACGAATGTACACATTAAATTATATTATTTGTTTTATTGTTATTACTTATGATTATGTACATTTTTTTTTATTTCTCACATTTTTATTTTTTATAACAATCAGAAAAAAATTTGACGGTATTCGAAGTAAAAATTTACATGTATAATTAATATTTACATATGTTATGCTTCATTGTTTATTTGATAATATGAGCAAATTAACAATCATTATAATATTAAAGTTTTTCAACAAAACGAAAATTAAACAAAATGAATTTTAATAAATTATAAACTTAAATTTTGGATTGATGACACCAGTCAACATCTCTTTTTGCATCCCTCTTGTCTTCTCAACTCGTTGTCATCTCACAGATGCAATCGAGCGCACCATATGGCGGTATCGGTGTACCTACCACACTATTTGCAACAGCAACAGCAGCATAACGTCCTCCCGAACTTGAGGAGCCGCCTCCCCACTGCCGATAAGAACGATCTACGACGACCTTGCCGGGGTTTTTCTGCTGCTGCTGACTTTACTTGGATCGTAGTCATCGCTGGCTCCAACCCGTCGCCATCACTTTTGGCCACGACTATAGGAACTATGGTCGTGCTTTTGGTTGCCTCGTCCGGAACAAAATCGTTAACATCAGCCAGTGCATCTAACAGCTGGATTCTAACCGGTGCCACGTAAGAATCAAGCTGTTCAGTCACCGCTGACTTTACTTGGATCGTAGTTGTCGCTGGCTCCAACCCGTCGCCATCACTTTTGCTCGAAGTCAATGTCGTCGTCGTCGGTTGTTGATCACGGAGCTCACTGATAGCACATACAATTTTTGGCCTCACGGTCAGTGCAGGGTCGTCTACCGCGTCATCTTTCGTCGTGTATTTATTGTCGCCCACCATATATACGTTGTCTGTCGATGGATAATCGCACTCCTGCAAGATTCCAACAGGAGCTTCCAACAGTTCGTCATTTGGACACAGGGATAGTAGTGGTGCTAAATCTAACGTCCTCTGATCGGCCTCCACCTGCAATGTGGATGTCGTCGCCGACGGTTGTTGGTCACAGAGCTCAGTGATACAGACAATTTTCGGCCCCACGGTCAGCGTAGGGTCGTCTGACGTATATGCTCCGTCGTCTGCCATCATGTGAGTGTTGTCTTTCGACGGATATCCGCTATGGGTGCGGAACTCGTAATTCTGCGAATTTCCAACAGCCGGGTTATTCTGCACTCGTCCTGACGTAGTGACGTTGTTTTGCAAAACTTTTTTTGATTTTTATAAGGTTGACTCCTCAGCGTTTTTTTTTTACCTCACGCAAGGTTATAGAAAAATTATTAAACAATAAGATATAAGTAATACATTCAAAAGTTGATGATTAAATTATATTTATGTTATAGAAAATAAAATAATTCGTTAAGCGGTTCGTTACGAAATATAAACTGATTCAAAATATGTAATCGGTCGTACGAATAAACATCCAAACGAATATTTCCATGACAACAAAATAATATAATATTGTTCAAAATTTAAAATGTAATACACGGCCAATTTAATTCCAAAGACATTACATATGTAAATTTCAACATAATTAATATTAACATGAATACTTGTATTATACAAGTAATATAAGTGGAATACTTAAAAGCACCTTTATTGCACGTCACAATATTTTCAAAATATTTAGATTTATTTTATGCTATTCGCTACCACAAATCTATTAAAACCGTATGTTTGTATTGTATTTACTATTGACTAGGTAATAATAACATCTAGCAAGATCGTATAAAATAATATTATAATTTATAATATAGAAAATTAGTTTTTGTCAAGAGTTAGTTCAACCTGATACTACTGATAGAAAAATAAATTACTTACAGAAATACCATATAGGTACCAATATACCTATAGTAAAATATGTTTAGGCTGACAGATCGTTTTAAAACAATGATTTATATAACCCCGATGGTATAATAGGTGGTTCAGAATAACCTGAAAATATGAAATATTTGATTGATGGTTTGAACATTTTTTTTCTTGTAAAAATGTTTGTTGTACCCTTACTTTTCCCCCAATTATTTTGAATATGTAGGTATTACTGCAAGGCTGGGCATTAACGAGTTAAAAGTTAAAATTAAGTTAAAACGTTAAGTGAATTTTAATTAAGTTAATTAACGCGTTACTTGTTTTTTCAAATTAACTTTTAACTTAATAAGTTACTTTTTTTCAAGATTAACAGGTAACACGTTAATCTTGAACAAAAGTATCTATATTAAGTTAATTTTTGTCCGAAGAATAATGCAAATTTTTGAATGGGTTTTTGCTTTGATGTATCATTTTAAATTTCCCCAGTAATTTTCTTGAGCGTAAAGAAAAACTATCTAATAATCTATATTTTGTATCTGGAATTTTTTATTTTTGTAAACTAGCAAATTTTAAATTTAAACTAAGTTAAGTTACTTTTTTTTCAAAGTTAATTCTTAACTTAACGAGTTAACGAAAAAAAAATATGAGTAACTTTTAACTTAACTCAACTTTATTGTTTTAAAATAACTTAACTTAACAAGTTAAAAAAAATCGTTAACTTGCCCATCCTTGGGTATTAGGATGCATTTCTGTTCTTTTTAAAGAACAAACATTCACTTTCCTAACAGAACAAGTCCTAAGTCGATGACTCAAGCATAACAGCTCTAAAAATTGTTCACAGACGTAAAAAAAACATCATTGTAAAATGAATCGCTTCACTACTAATCTAAAATAACGATTTTAATTTTTTTTACTAACCTAACGTTACAAAAGATTGAGGTGAATAAAATTGTAGTTTTTCAAATTTAACGCTCCCCCTCCAACACCCTCCTCCTGAAAAGGATTTTTTTTTATACTTATTATTACGGACTAAAATCACCTGTTTTCATCAGTCGTACAGCTTCTGTTTCACGATGTGTGGCGCTAGACATATTTTTTTGAACAATGGCTGTTATTACTTTTTCCTTTGCTGTTCCCAACAAACGGCGTTTTTTATTTGGCTCGTGCAACATGTCAAAATTCCCCGTATACGTGCATTGCATTAATACCCTGAAAAAAATAAAATTAAAATGTACAACTTTGTATGAAATAACAAAATTTAGGAAAAAAATTTGCTTAAAATTTAATAAAAATATTACTTTTCATTATCTAATGGTTTTTCAGAAATAATCCCTTTAAAGCATGAGCTGCATACACTACATCGTCCAAATACGGTCACAAAGTTTGTTCCATGTGGATGAACATTTGCTTTGCGGAATGATAAGCAGCATGAAAGTTGTGTATGCACCCAAAAATGTTCAGCCAAAATAGGTGTCCATTGATTTTTGGTTAATGCATAGTACGTTTTAAAACTTTGTGATGGTCGTTTTTTATCATGCAGTCTGTATTGCACATCATCAGGTTTTATTTTTTTCCATTCTTCTGAAGAAAAAGTTACCACAAATTTTCTTCTAGGAAAATCCAGATTACTGCTGGAATTTTCATCCGAACTACCTGTATAAAAAAAAGTTAACAGTTATTAATATATGTCAATTGTAACGCAGATAATTTAATGATGTAAGTGCATATAGTTAAATAAAAAAAACTTTATTTAGATGATATGTATTGTGTAATAATACCTTATCATTATGAAATAATCAAATAAAAGTGTACTTATATAAGTAATATATTTGAATAATACGTGTAAAAAGTAATACCGACCATATTCTGTGGAAGAATTAAAGATGGCTTCTGGTGGATCAATCTTGGGACTAGAACAAAATCCGAGCTTTTCTTTTATCTCATGGCGTCCCTTATACACAAAAGTGTGAATAGCACTTTTACTCATAAGACTATTTAAATAAATGCTTATATCACTCCAAACAGTGTCAGTAGCTACAATAATTTCTGAAAAGAATATTTGTAAAATGTTACGTCAAATTATGAATTTTGTTTAAATCCTTATTTTTGCACAACCCTCCAATAATAATAGCCTACTCACGGTACGAAGTATAATATACAATATATATTTTGTATTATTATTATTTAAGAATAAATTAGCATAAATGATAATTCTGTATACAATAATTATAATCACAATATTCTTGTTGTTTTTATTTCATATTAATAATAATGTATTTTATTTGATTATTCTTTGGAAAAAACTCAATTTACAAAATACAAAATTAAAATAATATTAGGGTTGAAAATTTGAAACATAATATTAAAGTTTACGTCATATAGTTTCTCACCGAGTAAATAAATTATTGAAACAAAATAAGTATATTTTTTATTCAATTTACTTAGAATTTATTTATGATATCACATCGTTACAGTACTTAAAGATCTGTTTTTTTTACTCTTCCGTTTTTTGCACTGAGTTGTGATATAACCATTAATTTAGAAAATTGTCAAGTAAACAGTATTTTTGGGAAATTTATTTTATCACTAAGATTCTTTTTTTTATTCAATAAGTACTTTTCTTTATTTTTTATTCTTTCTTTGTACACTTTGTTTGGCATATTTATAATTAAATAATACCAATATATTATCGTACGAACATAATATAGGTACGAACATAGGAATAATTATCAACAGTATAACACACTAGGTAATAGTGTAATACTATAGTATTAATTACAATTTAACAAACTACATTAAATAAAATATAAAAAATTTAAGCTATAATGTAATTCAATGAAGCGATATAGTTTATAACGAATTGAAACAAATAATCCATAGCTACGTATAGGTAGTGGCGAGAATCTAAGTTAAAATATACGTGAAGTCGTGAAAGAGCAATAATGAAATGCGTCGCGTACATGAAATTGAGTGGGGGAATCAGTCGGCACGACAATGCGAGATGCGGCCGCCGTGATTCCAGATTTCATTATAATTTCTCATTAAAAAGTTTGCACATTTCCTTTAATAACGTAATTTCTAACAGTACTATTTTGATGATTTATTCAAAAAGAATTTACCTATACAGTATTATCTTTACCAATACCTCACCTAACCATTTTGCACCAATTCATCATACACATTACACATGCATATAATATTATCTGTGATTAAATTACTGTATATTTTTATAATAGATTAATAAAATTATTTACTATAGATAACGACAGAAATAACAATAATAATTAAAAATTAATTTTTCTTGATTTGAGATCAGCAAATGTGTCATTAACATCATCAAAGTCCAATCCGTCTATTATTTCATGTTCTTAAATATTATTGCTAAATTTGTAGTTTTCTCTTGACTTAATGTTTTTATTCTTAAGTAATTTTTACCAACTTTAATTTTGAAAATGATCTTTCTGCTGTCGCTGTTGTAACTGGTAATGTGAGCATAATCCTTAATGCTATAGCAACATTGGATAAATATCACCAACACTGTTAATTGTAAAGGATTTTTTGTAAGACTCTTAAAGGTGATGTACCTTTATCAATAATTTTTGAAAGAAGGCAATGTTCATGTGCGTGAGCACGGGGCCGAAACGAGAAGTCCTATATAAAGTAATTATATGTCATATAAATATTTTCTGAATTGACGTGTGTTGATCAATAGAATATTTAATCACCAACGGTGTACCAAGTACCAACTATATATTTTATTATTATAACGTAATACAGCTGGTGAGGCGTACCTACCTGCTACAACGTTCCAGAGTTTATGTGTTATGTTAATAATATTATTATACATTTCATTCAACCCCAACGATTCTTATAATATAGTCGAGACTAGGCCGGGTATCACCCTAGGTTTGCGCCAAGTATTTAAAAAAATATTATAGTGTTATTCGTTTTTATGTTTTATATACATAAATGCATTATTATACACCTCATATATTTTATTAGTATGCTTACACCTTTTTAAGTGTAGTTTATACCCTAGATGGCTAGATATAGGTATTAAATGTTTTGCAATTATATATTTTACTATAGTTATTATTTTTCATTAAAATATAATATAACAATACACTTTGAATTAAATTAGTTGTTATCAAGACAGACAGTCTTAGAACAAACTCTTTTCGAGACCGTTTCTTTCAAAACGGATTATGCTTAAAAAAAATTGTCTTACCAGTCAGTTGCTAGATCAACCCGTGTGACATAAAATAGGAATAATTATTCTTGTTTTTTTTTTAAAGTTTTTTCGTAAAACATAATATGCAATATACTTAACTATGCATCGTTATACATTTTATATAGCTCATGCAATGAATATATTCATAGTTCATACATAATATGTGGATGTATATACTTCATAAATATTTTATGATTTAAAACGTGCAAGTAATTTAATTATGCAATCAGGTATCAATTTTAATACATTATATGTGATATGTCTATTGTTTAGGATCACCGGCGCAAGGGGGCCGAATGCATTTAAAAATTAAAAACATAATATAACGTAATGTTGTAGTAGAAGCTGGAAACTGTAGTATATTCTAATTTATAATCCAATTAATGTAATAAGTAATAACTATTAAATTCATCATTTTATTCAGAGGTCAGTTGGAGATTAATACAATTAAGAATAATTAAAAAACTATTTGTGAAAGGAACACGATTACTGCTATTATGTACATATAGGCGTGCACACCTTATTATAATGATATGTTCATGGAGATAATGGAAATTGTATTTGTCGTGAAAGTATAATAAAATCAAAAATAATTTTGTGCACCAATAATATGCATACATTTTATTCATTTAACAAAAATATTATACCTTTATATACAAATAACAATAAGTAATAACTATATAGACTCGTAGACATTAATAGGTTAATACATCAACATGTATGTTGATGTGTTAAAAAAAAATTCATTTTTATCTATACTAATATATAAAATGATGGCGTTTGTTTGTATGTTCGGGATAAACTCCGAAACTACTGAACCGATTTCGAAAATTCTTTCACCAATAGAAAGCCACATTATTTGTGAGTGTCATAGGCTAATTTAAAAAGGAAGTGATCACCCCCAGTAGGTGCTCTAACAGGAATTTTGAGATTTACGATAGAAATTTTTGTTTTTTAATGGTTGCTATGGGTTATGTATATAGATAAAAATAATTGTATAGACGTTGTTGTTTTTTTTTTGGCCATGTCGCCAGGTGTGCACCTAAGAGGCCATAACTCCGGAACTACTTATCCCACAGCGTACAAACTTCACAGAAACCATCTACATGTCAATCTTAATATGCCCTGAAATTTTTATCGAAAATTGGTTTGGTGGATCTTGAGTTATAAAATTTATTCAAAATGTACACTTATTTTTATATATAATACCTATCTACCTATCTATATCTACCTATCTAATTATTAAACAAAAAATATTTTTTTTCAATCTTCAGCTTCATCCATAGGAATGTTGTCGATGTATTCGTCTTCACTGTCTTGAATATTATCTTCGTCTGTCTTCAGATTTTCGTAGAACCATGCAAGGACATAAATGCTTTTATACAGACAGGAATGTCTTTTAACTTGTCATCGCAAAAAACACGCACGTGGTAGGCATAACTAGCCAAATTATACTGGGCTTTGTCATCACTAAGTCGACTGCGTCTCCTCATAATCGGTAATACTGTAATAAGACCGCAAAGGTACTTACTCTGGTTATTGTAGTTCTCCAGACTGTTAAACTCTCTAATGATACGCTTCTCTTCTTCATCAGTTATATTTTCAAAACAACGATAGCGTTTACATTTGCAGTCGGGTCCTAATTCATGTGTAGTAGCACGCAATTTTTTTAGAACATCCCGTTCTCTACCCATTTTAAGTCTTTTTTTAGATGTCCGTTGATCACTGTTAACATCATCATCAAAATCACTTAATTCACTGTCCATTATGAATAATTAAAAAATAAACACAAGAACGTCAAGAACTAACTGCCGATTATAGCGAGAACAGAGAAATAATGACGAAAATGTGAAAACTAATAATAATAATGCTATCTCGCAATATTATCGTATATTGTGTATTATACGAAACGCGTTACTGGGAAATACGTCATGTTACAATAATTTTGTTATTGTTATAAATAACAAAATTATCAAGAATACGTCATATTATTATTGCAGTAGGTACAGTAGAAAGGAAAAAGATAAAATAAAATAATATATTTCGGAACTGGACTTCAATCTGTTTTCCCCACAACCGCATGGATTAAAATCTTTCTTCACCAGTATACCTAATCTTTTCCATTTACTGAAAGATTTTTTCACTGAATCGATTTCAACTGTCGATATTACTCCATATTTGATATCGAATCAAACCATATTATCAAAATCGAAAAAAATGGACTACTACCGTTTTTCCCCTGCATAGATATGTATATTTAAATAATTTATGTAATATATTTGTGTTGTATTGAACTTGTTGCACCCACCACAAGCTAAGCTTTTGGGGCGGCGTCATTAATTGTTTTATTTTAGTCTTTGTTATCTTTTTGTAAAATATTATATCGACAATAAAAACTATTATTAATTATTATTTACAAAAAAATACAAATAATGGATATTTTAATAGCTTTTAACTATTAACATTCATTTTAGAAGCCTTAAAATATCAATAATGCATAATATATTAATATAAATAATATATTATTATGCCTACACAAAACACCTACCAAAATTTAATTTTTGACAAAATTTGTTATTTTAACGATAAATGACAATTTTAGTTCCCTATTAAGGTGTAAGTACCTACCTAATACAAACAATAAATTATTATTCGAAAACACAATTTCGTAGGTATATTATTATTTACTAAATACAATGAATTTAAAAATAAACAATATGACAGCATACAGAGTATAATATAATATGTATGAAAAACGAAGGTTTATTTCAACAACTTATCGTGTACACGTCAAACACAACAAAAAAATTAAATACACACATCATAGTAAAATCAAAATTCAAAACATTCATCGCTCCGCTCAGAATCTAAAATATAAATTATAGGTACCCGATACAATTATTAAATAATAATTGATCTTCCACATTTTTTTTTGTTTTCTAAAATGCATTTGCCTGCGGACGCCAACACCACCCTCCTTCAATTTTTTCAAAATTAGGTTAACTGTTATTGATTTTTTTGTAGTTTTTTAAAAATTGATAATAAGTGCCATCTGAAAAATCATTCTATAATGGGCTAATTATCGTGAATAGTTTTTTCCTGTTTAAGATTCTGGATATTTTAGTTTGAACTCTTTAGTTTGTTCCTACTGTAAAATTTTTTGTTTCCTATAATGCATTTGTCTTCGGGCACCCACACCTCCTTATTAATTTTTTTTTATGAATTTAACTCTATTTATAGTTGATTTTTTTGTGTAGACATTTAAACCCTAATAACCTGGTGCTCTATGAAAAATCCTTCTTTAATGAAATTATTATTGAAAATAGTTTTTTCTGCTTAAGATTCTGGACATTTTAGTTTGCATTCTTTACTGTTTGTTCCTACTCTAAAGTTTTTTCAAAATGTATTTTTGCTTTCTTAAATGCATTTGCCTACGGGTGCCAGCGAACCCCTTCCAATTTTTTTTTCATTATATCAACTCAAATCGATTTTTTTGTATTAGGTATCGTTTTTTCCGTGTACAGGTTTTTCTTTTATGCACATACCTATAATATAAGTATAATAAAATAGAGATAACGGGATTATATCTGGAAGACTGCAGGACTGTCTACTGATAACTGAACAAAAAGCGTCCCGTTCGAAGTTTGTCGGTGACATGATACTCAAATAAGGGACAATCTCGTTTTAAATGGAACATATATGGTCACGTGGTCACAAGACTAGGCACACACGACAGACAATGTAATATATTAATTGGTAACATTTAACAATATCATTTGGAAACCTAACCATTTTACATCATCACTAAAATCATTATAAGAATCACTAAACAAATAAGCATGGCAATTAATTGGTATACACAAATACCAACACCGAGTGCACAAAACAAATACAATATAAATACATCTCTTACATCATCAGCGAATAGGTCACAGCTGAAGTTCATTGGTCACAAGAAAATCGTAGCAATGGCCTGTAACCTTTATCAAACTCTTAAAAGAGCTACAGAGGTTAGTTTCCCGGTCTGTCTGTCCATGTATGCCATTCCAGTTTTTTACAGTTCACATCAGTTATAGATTTTTTTTTTCTTTCATATTTTATTTTTATCACTCGAGTTTTTCTCATATTTTGACCATAAAGTTCTTTTCACATCAGCTACAGTTGAAGACAAGCCAAACAACAACTCAATCAACACACTGAAACTAAAATTCAACACTTGTAAGTGAGACATAATATATTATAGGAAATAATCTCCTTAGAACATAACCGTCAAACTCTTACCGTTCTTATTATTAGTAATTCACACTGTTGTGTATCAATACGTAATTACATTGTTGCTTACATTTATTTAAAAAGTATACAAAAGTATACATATCTCAATTTTATTAAAAATTCAACAAATGATGTGAACATCATGTAAGGATATTATGTAAGGATAGCATTTTACATTATTACGCCACAAAGCTGCACTATTACACTATATAATATCATTATAATACTATTAATTATGTTAGGTACTCTTAAAAACTAATAAAATAACTGTACCATACTATAATCAAAAGATATGCATAACACTTAAGATAATCATATTTATATAATATGACAAAATGTGTGTTAAAAATAACACATTTGTACCTATATATATTTTCAAATAAACAACAATAATTTGAAATCGAACAACAAGTACGGAAGGTCAATGATATAAGTAGGACCCAATTTCGATACCACAGCTCTCAGCAACACAGTCTGTTCCCAGCAGCTACGCCTGTCTCGCACAGCACATTATGTTCAAAGCTAGTTACAGATACTAACCCTTAACTTTACTATGTTGACCGTTACTATATACTTATTATTGCGAGATATTTAATTAAAACTGTTTTATTAACTAAACTTAAGAAGTAATTTCTTGTTCAGGGTTCATTCACTCTGTGGACTTTCATCTCCTGAGTTCACCTCAAAGAAGATACTCAATACTTGCCCGCTGTGCACAGGTAAGAAATTATATTAATATATTAATTTATAACCCAATGGTAATTTGTAATAATATTACAAATTACCAAAATTAGATCATCAAATAAGGCTTACACGCCTAGGTAATTTAAAATAACCTATTAGGTAAAATAACCTCCTTAGTTCTTATATAAATATGTATTCGGGGGACGGAGTGGCCGAGTGAACTAAGGCGTCGGCTACGACGCAGTCGACCCGAGTTCGATTCCTCGGCCATGGGCGGCATTTTTCTTCGGACAAGTCACGGTGTCCGGAGAACAAGTGCCGCCATCCCCCACCCGGGCATGGCAGATACATGGCATGCCCACTTGAAAATCTGCCAAAAACTACACACACGTGTTTACCAACCAACAGTATCCTCCCCTACAAATAAAAAACAAATAAACAGCTAATGGCCATAGTTGCCGGGCTTAATGACCAATTAAAAAAAAAAAAAATATATATATTCACGATCCCTATTGATCGTAATAATATAGGCTTTAGTGAATAGTAAAATTAAGATAAAGAAAGTCGACATTCCAAACCCCACCGATTATTATTCATTTAAAAATTCCAAACCATAACAACTTAGTTAATATATTATTATAAGGTCATGTCTCATCAATAGCAACGCGCAAGCTCATTTTTGATTCATTACAATAATATTATATATTACGATATGCGATATAATTCATAGTATTAATTTATTATTATGTGTTATACATTTGAAAGACGGAGACAACACATGCAAGTGTGACGTCCTCTTAACATTATAATTTTATAATAAATAAATGTAATATCCCATCAAAATATTATATTGTTTTAACTATATAGGGACTTTATGCCCTTAAAACCCTTAAAATGTGCATTTATTTATTCCCTAAAATATATCCTTAAACTATGCAAAATCGCATAAATATGCTCTTAAAATATGTCTTAAAAACTGAAACATTTTGACTAGGTAGGTACGCTATATTATATCAGAAAAATATTTTAATTTGTAATATTATTAATTTATGTTATAAAAAATATAAATAAAATTACGTTGTATAAAAATTAATTTAATTTATTAAATCTTTGTAAATATAGATATTTATATCTTCAGGCTTCAGGTATTTAGAAGCTTGTCGAAAAAAACAAACAAAAATTGCATTTATTAATTTTCAATTTATTTTTCTATAACTAATTTAATAAATACTAATTATTACTCAAAGTTAATAGTTGTATTGTGTGATTAAAATTGATAAAAGTATATTGTTGGTTCATAATTTCAACTATAAATAGTCCCGCAGACGAGGAAAACATACTAATTTCTTTGAATATTATTTTAGGTATAGGTATATCTGCCTACATTAATTTTTTTTTCCAAATTATAGAAAAATTAAATTCCAATTTAAAAATATATGTAAAGTATGCACTTATAGTGAGAATAATATATCAAAATATGCCCTTACACGTGAAACAGTAAAATATGCAAAATATGAAAAAACAAAATATTACTGTAGACTCTGGTATTATGAAATAGATTTCTATAACACTAAACTATGTTTTGAATGAAAATTAGAAAACATGCAAACTCCTATAAGTCCCCAGCCCTAGACATATATATAGAAGGTGCCACGAACATAAAGAGGCTGAGAACCACTGAGCTATAACCTATTGTTATTACCATAATACCACCATTCCGTAATATTTTAAATTAATTTTTAAATCAAAAAGTAACTATTTAGAAAACGGATCTAATAATTATGGTTGGCTATTGATAATTTTTTTTAATTCCACACTAAATTCTTAAATGATATGCTGCTGATCGAGGCATATCGGAATTAATATTTATTATTTATTTATTGAAATTTGCTGGCCAGTAGTTCTTTACTAGTAACACGACTCACGAGAACCTATTATTCCTAATAAACCTATTGTCGCTGATCGAGTGCATGTTGTATTACTTTAAGTAAGTACTATTATTATTAATTTTTTTTTAGATTTTTTTGAGATAGGTAGATTGAGATTTTCATAGTGCGCTCTTACTTTTTTATTATTGATCTTCTGCTAGTCCTTGACGATTGGCGGAGATCAATTCGTGCGTTTTGGCTGTTTCTTATTAGATAATACATTATATTCATAAGTATTATATTTAGCATTAGTATTTATAACCCATTTATTTCATTTCACGACCACCGACGGCGTATATAGAATTTGATCTTGATGATAGATACCATCCTGGTTACATATCGACATGCACTAATAATAATATGTATGGTATAACTTTTATAAGTTGTTGTCAATTTAGTACTCTCATCCTTTGTTTACTGAAAAATGGCTGACGAAAACGACTTACCTGATGCGATGGGCGCTCTGTCCGTCGACGATAACCGCTGGAAAGAACTAGGACTGGATGACAATATTCGGACACAGCTAAGAAAAATTGAAAATGATTATGAGAGCATATTCTCGTGGAACATCAAACGATTAACAGGAGCCAATCAAAATCTAATGACAAACCTCGTTAATAATATTCGAGGACGGCTAGAAATTATCACAGTTATGGACGGCAAGGACGATACATTCAAATTAACTAGGTAACCATCAGAGATTTATTCACGTAAAACTAATTTTTCAGTAAATTAACACCCATCAGATAGTACGTCAATAAATCTTATTAGTTATTGACGTAATACGTACCTATTGTTAAATACTTATAAATACCTACATACTTGTATTTTATATTATATATTCATTAAGTAAAACAACTGTGGATGATTGATATAATAAAACAAATTTAATATTTTATAAATCGAATTGTAAGCACTAATATAATTATAAATTAATCATACAGCAGTTAAATATCTGGAGTAAAAGTGAAACAATTTTATTTTTAGATTTTATTCACAACTGGTAGTTTGTTATGAACTTTACAATATCAAAAGTTATAAAGAATCATATTTGGAAATTGAAAGCGTTGTTAAATTTCTGGAGACTTGTAAATTTAACGAGTCAAACCAACAGTACTCAGATGCTTACCGCCATATTGGCCAGGCCACTTATGCGTATATTGCATTAACACTGAAAATTGATTCAGAAAAGGTAAATTAAAATTTTTTTACTAATATACATAGGTACAAATGTATACAACGTAAATTATAATAAGTTTTAAATCTACAAATACTTATACTCAATATTTAATATATTTAATCTGCTTAAACAATTATTATTTTACATTTATGCCAATGTATATTAATTTAATGATCTAGTGTCGTTGAAATGTGAAGACTATTAAATTAGGTAATAATTTTACCATCTATATTAAAATATCATAATAAATTAAACAATGCTATAAAGAATCAACTGTATCAATTGTATGAAATTAAGCCAGAATAGTTAAATAGGATAAAGTTTACTTTTCGATTTTGGGGGGAGAGATGTACGTTATGATTTTACAATGTGTGTTTTTTTTGTGGAATTATTGTTTTTTTTTTAATTTTTAAAGTAGAAAAAATGCTTTGATTTTTAACTTTGAGGGGGTGATTTTAGATAGAAAATTGGATCTAGTTTGTCAAAAATAAAATTCCCAGTAGTTTTCAAAAATATATTTATACCATTTTTATAATTTTAATACCAGTTTAAAGTTTGTAAAACCAGGCGGGGGGCAACTTTACAAACGTCTCAACATGAGTCAAAATATTTTAAAAACCTTATGGTGTAAATATAGAAAATACTAATATTAACATGCAGAGAAAATTTCATATTTCTATGGTAATTATTTTAGAGTTACACGTACACCAAAAACCAAAATCGATTTTGTCAAAAACCAATTTTGCGCAAAAATTTCTGTTATTTCTTAATTATATACAATTAATTCATCTTATTATAAGCTACCGTTTTAGTAATAATAATATAAATATAATATAAAATATCCTTAGCTAACAAACCGTCTCCATTCAGAATCAGGACCGGATTGGTTAGGCGAGCTACCGAGAAAATCTCGGTGGGCTGCTTAAAGTTTGGGCCAGTTGTGTGAGTGTGAGTGAAAATAAATTCATGTTCAAAATACGATTGGCCACTTATAAGCTCGTAATAATTATAGACGTAATTGTGATCCACTGAATATGTAAATGGGCCGCTTAGAAGTGAAAATCTCGATGGGCTGATACATACCAATACGTCCCTGTTACGAATCGTTATACAATGATAATATTATATCATTGAATTCAAATTTAACACCAGCCATTACAGTGACCAACTACTATATAGCAGAGAGACCCACTTATCCGCTTTTTAGAGTCCGAGCGGAGCGATGAATGTATTGATTTTACAAGGATATGTGTTTATTTTTTTGTGTCGTCATCACCTTTTAGAACAGTAAAAGTGCTTAGATTTTCTTCAACAGTATCATTTCTGATAGGAAAGTGAATCTAGTTGGTAATTTAGGGGTCAAAAGTAAAAAAAGTAGTTTTCAAAAACGACATGAAAAACAAAAGAAAAATTAAGGAAAAACGGGAATTTTTACGCAAAATCTGTTTTTGAGAAAATCGATTTTGGTTTTTGGTGCAACTCTTAAACAAATGACTAGGTACATGAAATTTTGACTGAATGTTTATATTAGCATTTTATATACACCATAACATTTTCCAAATATTTTGACTTATTTTGAGCTGTTTACGGACATTTTCAGTTTTTTTTTCTATAAATATCAATAAAATTTTATTTGTTGGTTAAAAAAGCTTGAAAATTTGATAAAAGGCTCCTACTTTATTGTTACAATGATATTTGAAAAATATTAAAAATCCTTAGTCACAGTTTTTATTTTTAAGCATTTAAAGTTCAATTCTTGACAAAATACGGAAAAAATCACGAAAATTAGCAAATCATTTTGAGTTGAGAATTAATAAAAATTTTTCTTTTTAAATCTTAGATTTGAAAATGTAATACAAGATTGTCCATAAGTTTGTCTACCTTTATCAAAAAAAAAAAATGTCTACAAGAAAGTCAAATTAAATTTTATGAGCGTTTGAAATTCATATTTTTACAACATTTGATATTCACTCAATTTCTCATGTAACGATTTTCTTATTTTGTTGTAATTAAAACACGTATGACTGTAGATACTTGAACATTTCACTGGATGTTTATATTAGCATTTTCTATACACGATAAAATTTTGAAAATAATTTGTCTCTTTTTGAGCTGTTTACGGACATTGTCAGTTTTCAATTTTTTTAGTTTTTTTTTCTATACATATCAATAAAATTTTATTTGTTGGGTAATAAAACGTGAAAATTTAATGCAAGGCTTTTGATATGTTGTTACAATAGTGGTTGAAAAATATTAAAAATACATAGGCACAATTTAATAAGCATTTATAGTTCAAATTTTGGCAAAATGTATTAAATTTAAAATTTAATAATTATTTTGTAGTTAAAATTTATAAAATGTTCAACTTTTATAGCTAAGGATTGAAAGTTTAAAACAAAGCATCAAATATACTTGGTAATATCATAGGCTGACTGACAGTTTTCTTATACTATGATATTATATCATTGAATTCAAATTTAACACCATCCATTACAGTGACCCACTTGTAACCTACTGTACAGCAGAGTGACATCCACTTACCCACATTTTTCTCTCTTAGTTATTGAAGGATATCAAACAAATCAAAGAATTTAATGAAGCTGAAAAAGCTGCGATTTGTGCGGTTAAAGCCAAAATTTTTATGGAGTATCCGCTAAAAGGAAATTATATTGCTTTGAAATTTGCTGAGCAAGCCTGTACCAGTTCTACTGATCCCGAGTGGATAAACATTTGGTTAAAAGCCAAAGGACGAGTAAGACGTTATTCCGAACCATTTAAAATTCCAGGGGATGATGAAATAAATGCTGCAAAAATGTTATGTTCAACAACAACTAATCCTAAACATTTAATTAAAGTTTATCAACTTTATAAGGAAATAGGATCGGTTAATAAATTTATCAACAACGATAAAGAATCAATTAAATTTTTTAAGCTTTCGTCCTATACTGTTAAGTAAGTAGTTGTTCTGTGTATAAGTATCAACTAGAATGTGTTAGTAAGTAATGAAAATTACTAATATTACCCTAGATAGGTATTTACAAATTGTCCCTATTACAATTTGTAACAGTATCAAAAAATGTACTTACTGCCTAGGTATCTCAACTGTTCTAAATTTTATAATTTTTCAAAAAACTACACGTACTATAAAAATATAATATCTTTTTTTATTTTATTATTTTGATTATTTCCACAATTCTTTTTCGTTTTCTTTACTTACTTACCTATACCTAATACCTATTAATTTATTACTTTAAATTAAACAATATGCTTATTTACGTGTTTTTTGTTGATATAGAAAATCAATTGAATTGGCCAACGGTGATATAAATCAACTAAATATACTTCTACAACAGACATGTATAGACTGCCCTTATTTTTTTCCAAAATTCATTTTAAACAATTTCATTACAAAACTGGCAAGTATTAAAAATAGCCGCGTGGATCAAATTCTAGGCTTATATTATTTAAAACATGAAAAAGTAAGATGTATAAAAGTGTTATGCTATTGGCCATTATATAGGAGTTAATACAATTATTCAATTTTTGTTTTGTTTCAGGATTATGCTAAAGCAAAACTTCATTTATCTCATGGAATGGCAGCTGGTAATTTTCATAGTACATTGCAGTTTATAAAAGTTGAGTGCCTCCTACAACCAGTCAATAAATTTCCTTATGTGCAGTTACTAAATACGATGTATAATGATTTTCAAAATCCAAAAAGAAGGCTTACTATTTTATTACATATATTGATGTATTTCAATTACTGTGAAAAAAATCCAAAAGAAACGATGCACTACCTTAAATTGTACATTGATCAAGACATCGAAGATACAGTTAAAAAATCTCATTTAATTGTAAGTTCATCAAATATAAGTTATTAAATTACATTGCACCTATCATTATTGCTGCATAATGGGATGATTACATTTTATGAGAGCATCTAAGGATCTTACCTAAATGTTTTTCAAGTCAATTATTACGTATCTATATCTGGTTATAGACTTTTATTAATGTGAGGTAGGTAACTAACGAGTAGTTAGATACACAATTTCACACTTCTTAAATTGTAGTTATACCTATGAATGTTAATTTGTTATATTGTTACGATATTCTTAGAAGTTGTAGTTGTATTTTCATACTATGGTTGGTACTTGGTGTATTCTTATTTCAAATGATTAGTACTTCGTAATTATTTAAACACATTTTTTTTTATATCACAAATACATATATTACATAGGTATGAAAGAAATATTATATAACTAATTATTTATTATATATTTTAAGAATTAATTTAAAGTAAAAAAAACAGTCTTCATTTTTCATTTATATTATTTTAAAGCAGAATAATATTTTGTTGAAACTGATACTGAGTTATGCATGTTAATAATAGTTGATGCTGTGTGTATACATAATTTCTAGATATTTTTTTAAATATTTTACAATGATAAACTTACTACTACTTGTTATTACAGTCAACTCGCGATATAACGAAATTCGATATAACGAAAATCTTGATATAACGAATAAAACTACCGGTCCCTTGAAAATATCGCGGTATAACGAACAAATGTAATGTATTTTGGTCCCCTCGATGTAGCGAAGCGTTTTTGATCAAAACTCTCGCGATGTAACGAATTTTTATAAATTTGGAGCTTTCTATTCCGAATTTTTAATTTTAATTAAGATAAGATACATGTCTCTAGTGTATAACTCTATGAAAAATATATAAAAATAAGTATGTTGCTATTACCACATAATAGATTACGAAGTTTTTCTGATGATTATCATGCGATAGTACACTCAAGTACAGTATCGCAATTAAGATAAGACTTATGTCGATTAGTGGCTCCACGCAAAATGTACATAACATACTATGTAACATATCGGTACCGTTTTATATTGACGACAATGTGTTTTCTAGCATTTTAAATCTGGACAATACTATTGATAAGGTAAACTCAAGCAGTTGCAAACAATCAAAAATATCTGATTTTTTTAAAAAATAAATGCACACATGTATAGCGATTTATTATATGTACATATTATTATTATAGCATATTTTTATTAGAAATATTATTACATACATTTATATTGAAATTAAACAATAAATATGTATATACTTATATGACTCATATATTTTATACATATGTATACGAATAATAAAATTTTGAATTTTTATTTTTATTCTCGTTATAACGAATTCAATTGGTATATTCTCTTGATATAACGAATTTCGATGTAACGAACTTTCGATATAACGAATTTTTTTCTCGGTCCCTTGAAATTCGTTATATCGCGAGTTGACTGTATTTTTGATTTCAGTTTGCTCGTCCATTGTTTGATGTAGGCAGATTTTTGAAACCAAACGAATTTCTGAATGATCTATCTGTGAATGTAAAAGAACTAGTATACAATAATAAGTGGGACGAAGAAGAAAAAAATACGGTTGAAAACACATTTGTTCGGTTCAATAAAATATTACAATTGAATATTCAAGACAAAAGTTTTTATAAAACTGCTACTCATAAATAACAGAGAATCATGGAGAAAATAGAGTTGATAAAGTTGATTTGTCAGAAAATAAGTCCAACGAAATTCATCAACACCAATCTGCTTCACAGAACAGTAATCAGAACAAGTCTTTAGAAAAACATGTTGCTCTAGACATGGAATCGTCAACAAATTAACATAGGGTTATTAATAATATTTTTAAATTACAATAAATGGGTCTAATAAAAGTCATCAACGACAATAATTCGTTATTCAATAGGTAGGTACTTATTAAACCTTGACATTAAAATTTGCAAGAAACTAATATTATACATTTTAAATCATTTTTTATCGTTCAATCTAAAATTGTACAATGGTTTCTAAGTACTACCTACTATGTTTTTATATTATATAGTCAGTAATCAGTATATTAGTTATTCAATCAACTATACTTACGGTTTTTTTATATACTCGGCAATATTAATCATTATAATATATTATGGACCATGTATCACCATTTTAAGTTTATATATTATTTTTACGTTCAATATTTTGTATACACTATACAGTGTACAAGACTATACAGCCACAACTTAAATAAAAAGTTTTTATGTTTATAATAATTCAATTTAGATTTTTCTGATTATTTTAAAAAAGAAATGTTGTTTTGACTATTTTCAAAAATGTTAAATATAAAGACATGCATTTTTATTGAAAAAATGTGAACGATAACTAGATGTCTCTATTTTAAATGTTGTATTCTGAAACAGAATAACGAGGATTTGAAAATTATTTAATGTGTAGAATACTAGAAAATGCTTATTTAATTAATATTTGATGAAAATGGTAAGTATTTTATGAAGAGGTCGTCATAAATAAATAATAATAGTAGGTAGGTATAATATAGTACCTACCTATCTACCTATTATAATCTATTATAGTTTATGGACTATAGCACGGATTAATATTTACGTCATTATATAGGTATTTTCGTCTGTGGTCTATATACCGGGCATGGACCAATTGCGCCTAAAACAAAATTTGTATTTTAGGGTCAGTCTACCAATTGCGCCTCTTATATTTTACGGTTAGTACACCAATTGCGCTCTTTATATTTTACGGTCAATATACCAATTGCGCTTGTATTCAAATTAACCTAGCGGCTACCTTCAGATATAAAAATATTGTTGTTCGATCTAAGTCCATCAACATCAACATAAAAACACCAAAATTCTTAAAAATTAAAAACGTTTTTATTGATCAATAATTGATTACTGGTTATAATATTATATTTTATAACAGTATCGGGAATTTTATCAAACGTCGTGTTATTATTATTGTAAAAATGTTTAAATGTGAATTATAATACTCCCAAAAATCATTTATTTGTTCATATATATTTTTACTATTTTTATAATTACAATTTAATTTTGAATAATTGACGATCAAACTTGTGATCAGTGTTGTACCTATTCGTTTATTTTTATTATATTTATAATTACAACTAACTAATAAGTTTTCCTTATCCTATATTATTTTATTGTTTAATTTGAAATAAACTTATTTATTTATTAATATTATATTATGTAGGCATTTGATACTGGGCGTACTTACCAGAAAATATTTTTTTAAATCAGCATGTTATTATTGACCAAATGTATTATTTTACTATTGTTGCCCTGCTATTAATATAGCCATCTTATTACTTTATGATTTAACCACCTATTATTTTATTTTAGTTTAGGCCTTAGGGTCAACACGTGACTTATAGGTCATGAGTTAAGTGCTGCCCTTAATTCATGTGCGGTAAGTAGTGCTAAGGTAATACAATTAACAGAAATATTATAACCTATTATACAGAAAAACCAAAAATAAGGAACTTCACATAGTTTGTTTTAAGAAATTACGGGTCGACATTTTTACAGCCGGCATAAATTATATTTCAGTCACCAAATACTTGATCTCAACCCCCCGTAAAAATCGTATAACTCCGGTCGAGCATTTATTATATAATTATAACTGACTAATAAGTTTTCCTTAGGTAGTGTAAAATGTGTAAGCGCAATTGGTCTATCGACCCTAAACATTTTAGAGCGCAATTGGTATATCAACCCTAAAATGTTTAGAGCGCAATTGGTATATGAAAAGGTAATTTTAAGCGCAATTGGTAAACTCCCTATATACCTACTGGCTACTCTATCAGTCATCAGTGGTTCTTAACATTTTTATACCCGCGGACCACCTACACAGTTAGAAAATTGATATGTAGGTACCTAGTACCCACTACCTACCGGCTACAACTGCTACCACTAGACAAAATAACTTTTTTTTTGCTTATTAAAAATTGTATAGATAGGTACGTTGTTTTGCATGTATGTATTTTATTAGGAACCACGAAATTATGACAATATACCTGAGCATTTTGTGCATAAAAATAAAATTAAATATTATGTACAATTATTATTATTTAAAATATTTATATTATATTACTGGCTGAATATCCGGTATATGCAGTTTTTTTTTGTGGAAAATCCTATTGAGTAGGTTATATATATAATATATACAGGTGTATCTCGGTTTGAGTGTATCTCAGTTTTAGTGTACTTCACGGATAAATCGGGGTCAGTGAATAATTAGATTTATAGATGTGCAACCACAAGTCGCGAATTGGATTTAGCACTTTGTATATTTTTTATGTGGTTTGAACTACTTAGGTACTCTCAAAAGTTGTCTGACATCCTTAAAAACAATCACTGAATTTCAATTGAGAAATGTTTGAGTAGGTGTATAAGTTACGTGCATACATTTGGTTTTAAGATGTAGTTTCTTTATTCGAGGCTATAAGCGCGATAATTTAATGCATAATATGTGTACCTGATCAGCCCTGATCAGATTGAAAATTAAAAATGTATAAATAGTTCAAATAGAAACAAAATATTTTCAAAAATTATACCATGTATTATGTATACAAAAAGCTAATATAAATAGGCATTTGGTGAAATTGTCAAGTATTTACAGTTTTTGAATTACTAACTCAAAAAACTATTGTGAATTTACGCTTATGTTTATTTTTTAAAATTACATTAGTAACATCAAACGAGGAGCCTCGTATTAAATGTTTAAATGTTCCAAGTTTTTTATAGAGCAAAAAAATTTTATCGGCAAGAAAACAAAATTGATTTTTTTTTAAACAGGTTTTGCGTAATTATTTTAGCTTTTCCTAAATTTTTATTCCGAGTGAAGAGTTGAATGTATTGATTGTACACCGATTTGTTTTTTTTGTGCTTCTATAATGTATATACACAGTAAGTCGGGGACTAGAACCTTGATGATTGTTACGGTTCCGGTTCCTGTTCGGTTCCCAGTAAAATTAAAATTTCTGTTTCGGTTCCCAGGAAACTAAAATTTCAGTTCCGGTTAAATTAAACTTAAGTTTCGGTTTTTTTTCGGTTCTTAAAAATTAAAAAAATTGTTACCTGCAGGTTTGGTTTTATACTTTGGATTTTCAACTTCAAGATCTTTTGTGGTGGGAAAGTGAATTTAGTTGGTATTCTAGAGAGGTAAAAATGGAATATTTCCAGAAGTTTTCAAAAAAAATATGGAAAACGATTTTTATTACTTTTTTTTAACTATTGTCGATAAAAAATTTGTTTTTCGGTCAAAATACAGGACATTCTTATACAAGTTTCCTCATAAGTTCTTGTTAGTCAAAATAAAAAAAAAGTTGAGCGTAAATCCACAATAATTTTTTATGACTTTTTTATGACGCTCATAGCGTCTAATGTTAAGATTTAGACAAAATATCGAAAAATTGCAGAAGTTCATACAATATATTCTAATTTTATCTAAGATTTGAAAATTCTTATAAAGTTTTTCTACCTTAAGCAAAAAATAAAATTTACCGAAAATTCAAAATCTAATTTTTTATGAACATTTGAAGTTTAAAATTTTTTGACATTGGATTTTTCGCCGCACATTAACGAATTCTCATCGAATCATTTTCTTATGAGTACTATTTATTACTTATAAATTATAATAAGTTATACCTTTTAGCATAAATAAACATAAAATATATTATATTCCTATTCTATAATAGGTACTTTAAATAAGATAGTATAGAATACTATATATAGTGCTAAAATTAAATGCTTTAAGCAGTTTAAGCAATTTGTGAATTGTGTGAAAAGTGATTTCAATATACTTTATAGTATAATGGGTTGCCATTCGTCCCGATTTCTCCGGGACACTACCGGTTTTCACTACACAGTCCAGATATTTTCAACTTTCGGCCGGGACATGGGTATTTACCGGTTTCTTAAAATTAGTCCTGAATTTATTGTTGTCATGCGTGAATAAGTAAAAATAAATAATTGTCGGAAATTTCGGAAATTTCGGAGATAGCCGGGGGCCGATAATTTAATGTTTCATAGTGTATACAATTAAAACGAATTTGGAAAATAAATCCTGCCAACAATTCTATGAAGAAATTACGAAAAATAAAGATCTGCTCATTTCAAGTTCATAAAACTGCAAAATATTCATCCACAAATCAAAAATCAGTAACAGAAGCTTCTGGGTCTCATATATCAAAAGATTCATAATAATTATACTTTATATTATACAATGCCATGTCTATAATACCATAGAACAATGTCTATACTCCATATTGATAAATGATAATATTTTTAATACCCGTCAGCTGGTTTCTTTGTCAACAGCCTGCTCGGAGAGCAGATTAATTATTTGACGATACATTTTAATTGGTTTTATATTAACTACCTACTTAGATAAATAAATGTACAAACAACAATTTAGAAGTTGTTGTTGTTGCCTGTTCCCAAAATTAATGTACAACCCACACCACGGTCCATGGTCCACGGCTACAACCACCTACCACCCACCACCCAAAAAAGTTGGTTGGGCGACTGACACGTGTTTGGCGCCATAACACTATATAAAATAATATTTAATCATAACAACGATTGTTCATTGTTGTGCACTTGCGCGCTTGACTAAAACTGATTTCTGAGTTTCCGACTTCTGAGTTGGACGTTGGCATTTGGCAGTGAATAATAATATATTATAATAATATTTTTTCACTATGTGTGGATACGTGATTCATTATTTTATGATTTTAGTCCACTATTCACTACTATAAGACATAAGTGGCAACATTAAGTGTTAAGTCCATAATATATTACAGTGAGTGGAATTCTATAGTATAACCATAGAACAATAACTCTATTGTACCGTACTATTGTCTTTTGTTCTGTGGTAGCAGTTATATCGCCATTTGTTGTCACTCATCATCGTGGACAACACAATAGGACATACAATAGGTGTCTATTACAATCTAATTAATCGAATATATGCTGAATATAGTATTACATACTATAAGTAAGTACCTACATTTTAATTTATAGATTTAAGGTCGATTCCAAGTCAATGCCGATTTCCAATTGCTCTAGAACCGTCTCACTTTTCTAAATATCACTTTAACCGGCATCTTACTTAGACCCTCAGGCCTCAGATTCTCCAGTCGCCAGGTGTACTTCCTGTACCTATTAAACATTTATACCTAACTTCCTAACTATACTTTGTCATCAGTTGTAATCATTTCAGTCTTGAGTCTTGACTGCCCAAAAAGTGTCTCAACATGTATCCTGTCGTTTGCCATACTTATGCGGTAGCTGGTGTGACCATTACCACATGTCCACCTAATGGGTATAAATAATTTTAGACTTGCAGCAACCATCAGAAAATTTATGTTAACTATAATATGATTATTGGTTATGTCATACAATAATATGTAATATTATGTTCACAAACAATTGAAACCAATTTTAAGTTTTGCTGAAATTTCAAGGAGGGCTGCAGTGCCACGGCCACTAACTAAGTTGTCCATTATAATCATATTATCTATAGACTATAATAGTTTATTGTTAGATACCTATTAGTTATTAGTATTATTGATTACCCATTTATTTAATTACAGCACCCTAGATCCACGCATAACGTATATAGAATAAAGATCATGTGTTTGCCATTGTTGTTGTTAAATATGTCATCTGAATATCCAATATTCGAATGCACTACTTAATCATGAATAAAACACATTTACACAAACGCAGCTCTAGGTAATAATATTTATGTTGTTGTTGATTTAGTACACTCGTGTTTTGTATGCTGAAACATGTCCGGGTATAATGATCCCTTGGCTGATGTGAAGGACACTTTGTCCGTCTACGAAGACCACTGGATAAAACTCGGATTGGACAACAACATTAAGACACAGTTAAGGAATATCAAAAATTATTTTGAAAGCGTTTTCTCGTGGGATATCTATACATTATCAGGATTCAATGAAAGTCTTAAGTTCAACATCATTGATAAAGTTCAAGAAAAGCAAGAAATGATCATAGACATAGATGGCACGGGCAGAGGCGATGAATTTGTTTTTTATAGGTAACTGTAAACAAACAAGTGTAATATTTTATAAATCAAATATTGTACGCAGTTATATCATTATAGAGATATAATATAATTGAAAAATAAATGCAGATAAAATACCTAGAATAAAAATGAAACTATAATATTTTTTAGATTTATTTTACAATTAATTACTATTCATGAAGATTACACGAGTGAAAGATATAAGAAATCATATTTGAATATTGAAAGTATTGTTAAATTTATGGAAACGTGTAAATTTAGCGAGTCAGACAAACAGTACTCTGATGCATACTATCATATTGCTCGAGCTACCAATGTGTTTATTGCATTAACATTGAAGATTGATTCAGAAAAGGTAAATTTTTATTAGGTAGTTTATACCAATTTAATTAATTTCATGTTGGGATATAGTTTTGATAAAATGTAAAGACCATATTATTATGCTATATCTATTAAACCCTGTATAAACCATGCAATCAACCAATAAACCAGTTAAATTAAATAATTATTTTTAATTTTGAGCTTGGTATTTTGTCAAAATATAAAAAATAAATCACAAATATAATAATATGATTATAATAACCATTAACAACTATCAATCTCATAAATATCCTCATGAAGTACTATTATTTATTTCTACCACAATTTAAATAGTATATAATATATTAATATGTACTGTCATCAATTGTGATCACTAATAATTCAGTTGCAAAAAGTATAAAAATAATTAAATAAATATGTCAATTGGTTATTCAGATCATGGTATTTTATTTAGATCTAAGTCAAATAAAATGTTTGTATTTTATTGGCATTGGTTAAACATGTTTCAGGTTTTTGATTTTGATGAACTAATTGAGGTGGTGTGCTAATTAAAATAATTTTAATAAATTAAATCTTATACAGGGATTATATTATATTAATGATTTTGTTTAGAATATATGCAAAATAATGTATAATAGATTCATTTCAAACATATTATATCAATCAATTCATCAATATGACCTGATAATACATATTATTAACTAATGTCTGTTTCTCTTTTAGTTACTGAATTTTGTTAAACCAATGAAAAATTTTAATCAATCTGAAAAAGCTGCAGTTTGTGCTGTAAAAGCTAGAATTTTTATGGAATATCCTCCAAAAGGAAATGATATTGCTTTAGGATTGGCTGATCGAGCCTGCATCCTTCATTCTGTTGAACCTGAATGGCTACTCATTTGGTTAAAAGCCAAAAAGCGAATAAGACATCGTTATGAACCATTTAAAATGCCAGGGGATGATGAAATTGCTAAAGCTTTATATTTATACGAAACACAATCAAAGCCTAAATTTTTAATTCACGCCTATCAACTCTATAAGGAAGCAGGATTTGTTAATAAAATGCACAACAACCTGAAACTATCAAACAAATATTATAAGCTTTCGTCTGATATTGCCAAGTAAGTAGTTGTTGCGTGTCAATTAAAAGGTCAAATGACAAATGGGTAATGAAAATTAGTAATTCTTATTTTAATGTGCCTAACCTGTATAATATTTTATGTATACTATGTACAAAATTATAATTTTTCAAAAGATATTGTTAAAACAATTTCATATTTATACGGTTTTTTGATAGAAAATCAATTCAATTGGCCAAAGATGATACAAAACTACAAAATTCTATACTACTTCATTATATACACTTTCCCGAATATTTATTGTCAAAAGACTTAAATATAGACAATATAATTACTAAACTGACAAATGTTAAAAATAGCATGGTACATCTAACTATAGGCAGATATTATCTAAACCGCAAAAAGGTATGATATTTAAAAATGTATTGATGGGAGAAAAAAAATTATTAATATTTTTGTTTTGTTTCAGGATTATAAGAAAGCTAAAATATATTTCTCTCGTGCAAAGGCATATGGTAATTTCAACAGTTCATTGCAGTTGATAAAAGTAGAATGCCTGTTACAATCTGTCCATGAATTTCCGTATGTTGTGAAATTAAATGAGATGTATAAAGATTATACAAACCCCAAAAATAGGGTTATTATTTTAATACATATATTGGTATATTACATTTACTCTGACTATAATCCAAAAGAAATTATGTACTACTTAAAATTATATATTGATCAAGACATTGAAGATACTATTAAAAAACGTCAATTAATGGTAAGTAAATCATATATATAAATTACTTTGTACGTATCAATTCTCCAAAAAAAAATGATTACATTTTAAGAGAGCTTCTTACCTTCATGTTTTTCAAGTTGATTATTACGTATCAGGTTATGGAAATGTATATTTTAATAATGTTTGGTCATAAGACGTTAGACACACAATTTCACACTTCTTAAACTGTAGTTTTGATATTATTATCAAATATGGGTGTATTTTCTTATCATTGTTTTCTGTTTATGTATTATATTTTGGTATATTAATATTTCAAATTATAAGTAATTAAGGGCAGGTAAATTATTTTAAAAAACCAATTTTTTATATTTTTAAATATATTTAAAAATAAAAATATGACATACCTTCCTAATTATATAAGAATAATTATAATAATAAGAATTAGGTAAAAGTAAAAACAAATAGTATATTTTCTACATGTTTAGTAGAATAATTTGTTTGAAAATAATGCATGTTGATAGCAGTTGATGCTGTATGTATAAAATATTCTCAAAAATATTTATTATGTTGCTTTATAATGATATTATTATTATTATTAATGATTTCAGTTTGTTTGTCCATTGATTAATGAAGATAAAATAATTATAAAAGCAAACGCATTTCTGAATGTTTTATCTGTGAAAGTAAAAAATATAGTATACAATAATAAGTGGGATGAAGAAGAAAAAAATATGGTTGAAAACACATTTGTTCAGTTCAATAAAATATTACAATTAAATTTTAAACCGGAAAATCATTTTAATAATGATAATAAAACTGCTGTTTATAAAAAAAATGAATCTTGGCGAAAACAACAAGTTGATAAGTCTAAAGAAAGTCATCAACAGAACAAAGAATCTTGGCGAAAACCACAAAATTTGTCATCTATCGAGTCATATAAAAAATATAATATTCAGGTTTATTCAAACCCAGATTCCACATCAAAATCTGCATAAAATAATTTAAATTATACAATACTATGAACCTATTGTATCTAATATGTTTTTTTTACTTTTATTTTCAAATACTCAACAATAATAATCATTTTGTTTTGTTTTGCTAATAGCTATATTAAGTTGATATTTTCTTAGTATGTGCAAATTTTGTATACAGTGTATGGGTCAATAGGCCATTAATACATTTAAATGGTTATTATTATATATGTATCGACAATTATAATAGGATTTTTCTGATTTTTTAAAAAAAAAATTATTTAATTTTACTGTATTTAAAAAAATGTGCCAAATCTTGTTTCTTAAAGTGGCAAACATAATAATATGTACTTTAAATAAGAATTATTTTATTGATGAGTGATGAATGCCTATATTTTAAATTTTATAATCTGAAAAATAATAAATAAGATTAGCTCAAAAGAGCCATTATTTTATAAAAATTATTTCATGTATTCAAAATTCTAAATTAAATGGGTAGGCATTTGATTCAAATTTAAGTCTAAATTTTAGTGTACCATAGATAATACCTAGGTAGTTTATTTACATGTTCTTATGAGTAATCTTGCATTTAATTTTAAAATTTTAAAATCTTGGATATAAAATAAAATTTTTTATGAATTTCTAACTCAAAATTACTGCAGATGCTCATAACAAATTATTGTAGATTTACATTCAACTTTTTTTTTATAATTTGGTTTAATTAAAAATGAATGAGGAATCCTTTTACCTTGTATTAAATTTTTAAGTTTTTTGACATTGAAAAATTGTGCAAAGGTATATAAAATATATGTAATATTCAGCGCGACGGCAGTGGCGCGAAGCTAAGTAAAAAAAAATAGCCGAGTAGCCACTAACGTATAATAACAGGACACCGAGTTTTAACATTGAAAAATCGTCCTAATTTATGTTGATTCTTTGCCAAGCTCTACAGGGCAAACGGCTGAACATATAAAGTAGTAGAGGTATCAATCGATCAGAAATATTGTGCAGGTGGGAATAGAAGAATTCGCTAGCAGATTGGTTAGATAGTTTGTAAGTTATAAGCAAAAATGTTCAAGTACTTTTAAGACCGGATTTTGCTTACGGAACAGTGGGAATTGATAAGCGGTGGGTCGGGGAACGAAAATATCGTAAACATTCCCCGACCCGCCGCTTAACCATTCCCACTACCCTCATCGCGGCGGCGGCAGGACGATGTACTACGACCATAGATAATATAAGAATATTTAATTCTTATATTATCTATGACTACGACGACGCACGGACGATATTATTACTCTATAGTCTATGCAGTAGGGTGACCATATTAAGAAAATAAAAAAACGGGACATCTGAAACGTCTACCCCCCCACACCAAGAAAAATTCTTCCATATACATTGATAACACATATGCACACAACTGTAGAGAGTAAAAATACAAATCTAAGTCATAGGTATCACAATTATTTTCTTATTACTTTACCGTTTTTGAGTAAATAACCTAAATATAATAAAAGTTTTTAAATATTTATGAATATTTTCTTTTTTTGTGTTTTATTAAACAACACAATGTTACATTTTAAAAGTCAAAACTATTATAATTCTTTTAACAATTAAAAAATGTACTTTTAAATATTAAAATTTAAGTATTAAACAATTAAACAATACATTGTTACGTAATTTAATCTTATGTACCTAAACTCAATGGCCTATGTTGCCGAGGGCTCTTATCCTCTACATAAAAAAAAAAAAGGAGGATAAGTGGATGTCGCTCTGCTGTACAGTAGGTTACAAGTGGGTCACTGTAATGGATAGTGTTAAATTTGAATTCAATGATATAATATCATTGTATAAGAAAAACGATTCTGAGCGAAAACGGTCAGTCAGCCTATGATTTTACCAAGTATATTTGATGATATTATTGTGAATAAAGTAATTTATATATAACCTATTTACGTGGAGCCTTGTTTTAAATTTTCAATCCTTAGCCATAAAAGTTAAAAATTTATAAATTATAAATTTATAAATTTTTAACCACAAAATAATTAATAAATTATAAATTTGATAAATGTTGTCAACATTTGAACTTTAAATGCTTATAAAAAAAAATTGTGCCTATATATTTTTAATATTTTTCAACTGCTATTAGAACGATATATCAGGAGCCTTATATTAAATTTTCACGCTTTTTTACCCAATAAATAAAAATTTATTGATATTTATAGAAAAAAAAACTTAAAAAATTGAAAACTGACAATGTCCGTAAACAGCTCAAAAAAAGTCAAAATATTTTCAACATTTTATGGTGTATAGAAAATGCTAATATAAACATTCAGTGAAATTTTCAAGTATCTACAGTCATTCGTTTTTTAATTACAATAAAATAAGAAAATTGTTACATGAGAAATCGAGTAAATATCAAATGTTGTAAAAATATAAATTTCAGACGCTCATAAAAATTTAATTTAAGTTTCTTCTAGATATTTTTTTTGTTGATAAAGGTAGACAAACTTATGAGTAATCTTGTATTACATTTTCAAATCTTAGATTTAAAAAGAAAAATTTTTATGAATTCTCAACTCAAAATAATTTGCTATTTTTCGTGATTTTTCCGTATTTTGTCAAAATTTGAACTTTAAATGCTTATAATTAAAAACTGTGACTAAGGATTTTTAATTTTTTTCATCTGCCTTTGAAACAATAATCTAGGAGCCTTCTATTAAATTTTCAAGTTTTTTTATTCAACAGATAAAATTTTATTGATATTTATAGAAAAAAAAACTAAAAAAATTGAAAACGGACAATGGCCGTAATCAGCTCAAAAAGAGTCAAAATATTTTGTAAATTTTATGGTGTATAGAAAATGCTAATATAAACATTCAGTCAAAATTTCATGTCCCTACGGTCATTTGTTTTAGAGTTACACCAAAAACCAAAATCGATTTTCTCAAAAACAGATTTTGTGTAAAAATTCCCGTTTTTCCTTAATTTTTCTTTTGTTTTTCCCGTCGCTTGTGAAAACTACTGGGAAGTTTTTACTTTTTGAAGAAAATCCAAGCACTTTTACTAAAAGGTGATGAGTCATAAAAACAGAAGGCAAAATTATATTTTGCACGTCGTGCAATAAGGCTATTGGTTGTGAACGTAAATCACAAGTTGATGCACACTGTAATTCAAGTACGTACCTACGGTAACACTAATTTTATGCAGTAATCAATAATTATTAACATTTTTTTTTATTGTTTTTGTTGTGATTAGCTGTGCATCAACAAATGACTGCTGCTAAAAAAAATAAGCGTAATCCGGTACAAATGTTAATACCTGAAACCACCTCAGCCATGGCTAGTCGAAATGAATTTTTAATAGACATGTGTTATGCCTTGGTAGCCACAAATATTCCTTTCAATAAACTTCAGTCGACACCATTTAAGAATTTTTTACAAAAATATATTAATCAGAATATTCCAGATGAAAGTACGTTACGAAAAAATTACTTAAAAATATGTTTTGAATCTTCTCTTACAAAAATACGGGAAAAATTAACTAACAATTTCATTTACATTATGGTAGACGAAACGACTGATTCTAGAGGGCTGTATATTTGTAGTTTAATTGTTGGGATACTTCTTATTAATAATCTTATTATTATTTTAATCAAATATTGTAAAGTCAGTTATATACATATTGTCAGTTTATTATTATTTTAATCAAATATTGTAAAGTCAGTTATATACATATTGTCAGTTTATTATTATTTAAATCAAATATTGTAAAGTCAGTTATTACTTATTAAAATTAAAATTTGAAGTACCTATAATGAAAATTTTGTTATTGCACGTTTTTGCACATTTTAACATTTTAATTGCACATTTTTTAGATTTTAGCTGCACAAAAATCCGGTCTTTAGTGATGACAGACACAAAAATAAAAAAAAAATGAAAAAAAAAACACACATCATTGTAAAATCAATACATTCATCGCTTCGCTCAGAATCTAAAATACTTTGTTACATACCAATACTGTTACATTTTTTTTTAACAAGAATTAGGAAATTAACAACATCAGCTTTTTTCATTATTCATGAATTTGATAATCCTTCTTCCACGTTGTTTTATTGATAAAATATGACGCTAATTTATTAGCACTGCTAGAACTGGACACGGCCAATACATGTTTGCGTTTTTGTAAGTGCTGTTTGATATCTGATATCCCACCATGTTCTATTGAGAATACAGATTTACACTCGGTACACAGAACTTTCCCTATTTCATCAGCATCTCTTAAATTAGGAAACTGCGTTTTTAATTTTAGATTAAAACTACATCGTTTTTTGGCATAGGCGGAAATCCATTGAAAAAGTTAGGAGGGCTACGATTTTTCTCATAAATTTTACTGAACAACTGAACAGAAATATAAAATTACTGTCCAATTATTTTTTTTTATACTTGAAATTTAATAATATAAATATTTTATAACATATATAATAATATAGTATGGGTACTGTTTAAGGAAAAATGTATGAAAATTGTATATTCATATCTTATTACAATAAATGCTTTATTTTAAAACCATCATCCTTGAGGATTTGGAAAATTCGTTTAAAATACATTCAGCATCAATATTTTTTGTTACATCCTTCTCTATGTGAAGAATAGAAAGGTTTGTAAAGCGTTCTTGATGCATAGAAGTTCTTACCCACGTCTTTATTCTTCGCATAGTCGAAAAAGATCGCTCACATGTTGCAGAGCTGACTGGTAAAGTAAGTGCTACTTGTAACATTTTGTAAATATTTGGAAAAATTTCTTTTTTTATTGTTGTTTTCAAATCGTCAATGTTAAAATCGTTGTTGATTTTATTTATGCAATTTCTAGCAACAGTCATTTCTGATTTAATATTTAGTTTGTTAATATCCAGTAAATCCTAAAATATAATATAATAAAATATAATTTTTGAATTTATGTTATTTTATATGTTTAAATCTACTTCAAAAATATAAAAATAATATTATTAAGTTGATTTATATTTTATATTTTATTTTTAAAATTATGAAAAAAATTAAAAGTCACAAGTTGTATAATACCTATATGGGCTATATGGCTATATAGTTATTTTATATCACTCAAACTAAAAATGGTCATTTTTAAGGGAGGGGATATACAAATATAATAAATGTTACCTTATAATAATCAATAAACACCAAACTTCCTTCATAATTAAGTTGCATAAATTTGTCAACAGAAATAGCTAAACTTAAACTCTCTGGGGAAATTCTTCTTTTCAAATTTTCTATAATGGAGTCTAATATCTTATAATAAATGTTTGTTCTATAATAATCTTCAACAGATTTGTTAGACTCAATTGGTTCATATATTGTACTTGTTGTAGTAGTTACTATAAAATCATTAAGATTATTAGGCTCTCTTCGCTTTCTCTTCGAATCTTAATGGAATATGGATATTTATATTTATATATTAAATTATTATGTGTTATATTTCTTGTTTTTTAAGAATATAATACATGAAATGAAACTACGAAATTGTTATGTTTGCAAGAAGGTTTGGGGGGGCTTGGTGGGCTTTTGAGGGGGCTAAGCCCCCTCAAGCCCCCCCCCCCCCCGATTTCCGACAATGTTTTTTGGGCATCTTAGGTATTATTTTTAAAAATTAGAAAAAATATCGATAGGTACGCACTACGCGTCAATTTCAAAATACAAAATGAGTTTACGGAAACGAATTCACTGATCGAATGTCAACAGCGAACAGTGTCAACTAACAACTATTAGCGATAAACGCATAATGCCTATAAAAGACGGAAGAACACGGACAATGTAAAAACGATAACGAACATAATAGAATTAGAATAGAATAATGATAATAATAATAATAATAATAATAATCGAATCAATATAATTATAATATTCATAAGACTACAGGCTTGTCGATACCGTAATACGGGTATTCGTAATAATTGAAAAACAAAAATAGCGGACGACCGAATAATAATAATATTTGTGTAGCGTGTGCGTTGTTTGGTCGGTGCGATAAGACGACTACGACCGAAACAGTCGCGCAGCTGAACATGGTGTCTGTTATTTATACATTTGGTTTCTAATTTTAAACATATATACGAGTAAAACTGTTTTATATTAATTGTTTCATACATCGATATTTTTTTCACAAACATAATATAATAATATTGAAATAACGGGATTAAAACAGGACTATCTGCTAAAAACGGGATAAAAAGGGTCCCGTTCGAAGTTTGTCGGGACAACGGGACAATCCCGTTTTAAACGGGACGTCTGGTCACCCTAGGCTATACCATAAAAACCAATGATTTGCAGGTAGTCGAGTTTTGGACAAGTACCTACATAGATAACTTATAATAATTCATATTGTAAATTAATTAGGTACCAAAAAAATATAACTTCTCAAACACTTTATCTATTGGCACTGGTGGAATGTATTAGAATGTCTATAAACTTGCGGACCAGTTTGTATAGTTAAATTTGGCATGCGAACTAAAATTGAAATAGAAAACCAGAATAGGTGCATTGCAGATCGCAAAGAATTCTGTAAAAGAACATACGATTTATAATTATACCGTATTGGTTATATATAATATTATACCGCTTTTATATACTGAGTACTTATATAATAATATATAAGTTCTTTGGATTTATCATAGTAAATAATATATTTTATGATGTCTATGGCAATCGTCAATTGTCGAAATTCGTCGGCGACGGTTAACAATTCTAATAATTTCAGCAATACTATTGTATTATAAATATAATATATTGTAAATTTTGATTTCAGTGAACAAAAAAATAATAGGCCACAAATTAATATAAACGGACAGTTCGTTAAACCGGATAAGTTATAACACAAACTCGCAAATTTCGTTTGATCAGGTTATTTTCATAAAATATTTCGATACTTTCAAGTTTCAGCTCATCGGAGTGAGATGATTAGATAAAGATAGCTGTTTCTCCGGCGATGGCGGCACTCTAGCTACGTTTCACCGGAAGAGTAGATGTTTACGAGTAAGTTTGTTTTCATATTATTACCTACTATTTTACATTTACTTTTTAGACTTAAATTAAATATTTGTTGCCACGGAAAATCTGTTAACTAGGTGACGTAGAAGCATTTATAAGTTTAATCCCAATAGCGCATTGTATAAAATACGCGAGACCGTCTTCGTTTCACCACGCCAAGTTTAATACGCACCTTTTTGCATGTTATACTATACGCCGGGTATCACCTTAGGTTTGCGCGAAGTATTAAATATAATGTTATTAATCCTTATATTTTATATTTTTATATATATAAATACATTATACACCTCATATATTTTATTAGCATACTTACACCTTTATTAGTGTAGTTTATACCCTAGATGGCTATAGATATAGGTATTAAATTTCTTGCAATTATATATTTTACTATAATTATTAATTTCATTATAATATAATATAACAATACACTCTAAATAAAATTAGTTGTTATCAAGACAGACAGTCTTAAAACAAACTCTTTTCTGGACGTTTTCAAAACGTATTATGCTTAAAAAAAATGCACAGTTGTCGTAGTAGCAGTCAGTTTCTATATCAACCCGTGTGACATCAAATAGGAATTATTCTTGTTTTTTTAAATAGTTTTTTCGAAAAATATATGTAACATGTATAGCTCATACAATTATGAATTTATAGTTAATGGAAATGCGGATGTTTATACTTCATAGATATTTTTTTAGTTAATAATCGTGTAAATAATTTGATTAAACAATAAAGTACTAACCTACTCATCACTAGTATCATTTTTATTATATTACGTGTAAAATCACCAACACAAGGTGCAGACTGCGTTTAAAAAATTAAAAACATAAAATAAAATATAAAATAATGTTGTAGTAGAAGCTGGAAACTGTAGTTTATTTAAATTTATATTCCAATTAATGTAACCGAGAATGTAACTATTAAATTCATCATTGAATGATTATTCAGAGATCACTTTGGGATAAATGTAAATTAAATTAAAAATAATTAAAAAACATTTTGTGAAAGGAATAAGATTACTGCTAATATTTAAGTCTTAATTATTATTAAAAAATAAATACAAATGATAGATTTTTTAATAGCTTTTTTCTATTAATATTCAGTGTAAATATAGTTTCTGATCAACTTACCAATATGTAATAAACCTATATGTAATAAAATATTTATTCATATCAAATAATCCTAACAATTTAATGCAAGGATTCTCATAAATTGATCTTACAGCAGCCTTAAAACACCAAAAATACATTTGTACATCATTTACAAAATTTTAGTTCCCTATTATGGTGTAGGTATTAATACAAACAATAAATTGCTATTCGAAAACACAATTTCGTATGCCTATTATTATTTACTAAATACCTAGAATTAAATTAAACTAAAAATAAACATATGATTACATACTGAGTGCCTATAATATAATATTATATATGAAAATTGAATCTTTATTACGAATACTTATCGTTTACACAGACCACAAGAAAAAATAATTAAAAATATCAAAAAAAAAAAAACACACATCATTGTAAAAATATAGTTGGTATTATAGTATTTGATGAATTTACTGTATACGTTTACGCTAAAGTGAGGTCCGCGGTTGTAGCCGTAAGGCACCAAAACCCGGGAGTCCTCGTGTATACGTTTATGGCTTTATGTTAACTCTAAAATCCAGTAATCACATTTTTATTTAATAATTCATAAAATACAATAGGCTCTTATAAAAATATTCTTGTGCTACTGATATCTATCCACCACCTTAATCAATAATTAAATTGATAAACGAAAATAATAATTTAAATAATACCTAGACACAGAACTCTTTGATATAAAAAGTTGCATTATATTATATCCGTGGATTCATCATATTGACGTACCTAGTATAATATCTATCATTTATTTATTTAATCTATGGCAAATCTCAAAGTCGTTGCAGAAGACACAGTCGATTAAAAATTCTAACATTTCAATAAGCAAAGAAGATATGAGCAAAAAACTTACTGCGTTTCGTATAATTTTATTTTTCATAAATCACAATATTCTAAGTTCTGGCTGTATTCTGGAGCGTTTCCTCATGGGCAGTTCACACACGTCACGGATTCCGCCAAAGGAGTCGATAATTAAAGTAAGTTTGTTTTTATATTCTTTTGGGGCTTGAATTTACTTTTAAGACTTAAAACAAATATTTAATGTCACGAAAAATGTGCTATCCAAGTGTTGTAGGCGCATATTTTAGTTCCGGACTAGAAATGTATAAAATACGCGAGATATAAACGTCGTCATCGTTTTTCCAGTCCCTGTTTGTAAGATAATTATAATTAATAGGTGCATACCTATACAGGGTACTTAATATAAATATATAAATATTTTGGTTTAATTTATAGAATTATATATTATGACTTATAACTGATAATAGTCATAAGATACAATTTTAATTAATAACTGGTAATTTTTTTTCCAAATACAACGTTATAAGTTATAGGTAACTATTAATTTAGTGTCACATACTTAACTTCTATTGTTCACCTAATATCTATATTCTATATCATAGGGATTAGGGATGTACAGGTCCATTTCAATGCCCCCCCCCCCACTTTCGAAATTTGAACTTCTGACCACGCCAAACGTTTGTGCATCGTTTGTGCAGAAATGTGCACCAAGTCCAATCGTTTGTGCACAAAAACTGAAAGCTCTATCCCTAAAACAAAATGGGGGGGGGGGGGGAATTGAAACGGTAGCCCCCCCACATTGAATATTTGGATTTTTGAATGTGCTAAACGTTTGTGCATCGTTTGTGCAGAAATGTTGGTGCACCAGGTGCCGACGTTTGTGCACAAAAACTCCCAGCGCTATCCAAAAAACAAAGTGAGGGGTATTAACACGAGGGTCCCCCTTTTTTGAAATTTTAAATATTTGTCATATTAATAAATGTTGTTTACGTACCTAATAGGTTTAATAGAATTTTACTATTGCCATGTAAACGTCTAGAAATAGTAGGGCAGTAGGTTCATAATATATTATATTTAAATATTGTATTATAATAATATGAATAATATAATAATATTATGTTTTAAATATTCCTAGGTTATTTAAAAATTAAATACCAGCGTTTCTAAAATACAAATACAAAAATCTTAATTTAAAATATCTAAAAACATAACTACCGCTTATAAATTATATCCACAGGTTAGGCACTACTAACTTAAAAATAAAAAGTTATAAATTAATATAATAATTGCTTAAGTCGTATATAACCGAACGCAACTTAACCTAATAACTATTAGTTGTTACATCTTATAATACGTATTTTCGGTATAACATTTAATTTTACACTTTTAATTTAATTCTGAATTGAATATGTATCCCTCATACAGTTTTTTACTGTTACTAAAATAAACATTATTATTTATATGTAATATTATACCCACTCAGCACTCAATATTTTTATAATTGGCAAGAAAACATACATTTGCACCAATAAACACATTATCTTTCTTGAATTACTGTTAGAAGCATTCATAATAAAATATACAGCAAGTTTATAATTTAAGTTAATTTTTTTAAAAATATTAAAAATATTTTCGATTTCTTGTGTTAAATTAACAAAATTGTTTCAATACTATATTAATTAAACAAACAAATCTGAATTCTTTCAGTGCACACTATACCAGTGGTCGGCAACCGGCGGCCCGCTTTAAATTCTACGACAACGACATTTAATCGAATATTATATCAAAAAAATCATATTGTATAAAATATATAATTGAACGTTTCTATCAGTCATATTTTATAATGGTACCTTGACAGTTACCGATAAGATACCTAGAGTAGATACGCCCCCCCCCTCCCCGGCCATTGAAATGGACCTACCATGTACACATAAAAGTATATTCACGGAATGGTCAACTGCCTATCCTGACGTGTGCGCACTTATGAATAATATACCTACTCATATACTCGTATAGGTATATAAATATACCTATATAAATAGTGTAATACTACATTCACGAATGTGTTACATATTATGTCCCTAAAAGTTCAACAGTTATTATTATATTTATTTATTTTTTAAATATAGTTAGGTACATTACAAGACTCTAATTAAACTCACATTTTTTTTTAATTTTTTTTTATGAACTAAATGTTTTAAAAATTATTAATTAATATATAATTTATTGGTATAGTACTAAATAAATTAATGAAATAAAACAAACACAACTACTATAATTATTAGTAATAATAATATATCCACGTATAAATTATTAAAATACAAAACGAACAAACGAAAAATGATTCTGAGAAAAGATATCGTTAACTAATAAATAATATTGAGTAATTTATTTTTTCGGTAGAAAATCGGTATAAATATGAATTATAAATATTTTTTTATTTTCATACCATGACGCGTGTGTGAAAAATTGTTTATATTAAGTGTTGAAGATGTTAGATTTCGGTTCGGCTGATTGTCCACCCCCTCACTCTTCCGCATTAATGCATCAGAAATTATTATTTATAATATTTAAATATAAACTGCATTTTCTGAAATTTCTAAAACATTGCTTTCCAAGCAAAGAATTCGTTTCATATATTATCAACAAATTGAAAAATTAAATTAGAACATTTATATGGGATAAAGTCAATTTTATAAAAACTTATTAGAAAAAACTTAAATACAATTAAATAAAGGTAATTTTATTTCTTATATTTCTATTTTTTTACGTACCCATTATGTTCGATACTATAACTTCAGTCTTCAGTTATAGAAAACAACACTTGCCAATATGGAATTACTGTCGAATTTTTTTATTTTAAAATATTAAATAGCATCTGATCGACTGATGTGCTATAATGAAACTCAAAATATAACGAATACACTACCTATACACTTATCTAAATTCTATTTTATATTCGTTTAAATTGGACTTTTAATTTTTCTGGCCATTTTATTAAGCTTTGTAATATAAGTGCATTAAATCGTATTTTTAAGGCATTTTTCTTATTTTTAATGCATTTAAATCAACGTCCTATTTACAACTTAACGTTATTTTGTATATATCAATCGATTAGTGTACACAATAAAAAATATAATATTATTGATGGGTTAATAGGTTGATAACTATTATGTAGGTAGGTACAGTTTTGTACGTTCAATGTATCGTTCTGTATCTGGACGGTTAGGTTATAATTATAAATAATCTATGGGCTATGGCAAATGACAATCGTTTGAGACGAACAGCGATTCCAATACGTACTTACATATTTCGTTCCATTCTGGTTATTAAGCTAGGTGCCTATTTTTATAAATGTCATTAATCTCAATACTTCCAGACTGAACTTTTGGATCGGAGATATGAAGACGCGCGCTGCATTTTGCTTGGCGGAGACGCACAGCTCTGACACTAGACAATATTATACACTCAAAGGGACCGCTCAAAGTCCAGAAGAATAAATAATTACGTAAGTTTTGTCCTACTACTCTGTTGACGCGGTAGACCTAATGTAAATATTTATTGTCAGACAAACTTATATACCCGCTAGACGTAGAGTAGTTTTTAAAATCCAGTTGTTATAGGTGTACAAAAATTAGGATATTATGAAAAATACCTTAAATTTTAATACTTTGCCTACAACTGTTAATTTATTTTTATAGTAGAATAATTTTTAAAATTTTAAATCAATGATTAGGTAATGCTTTTATAAGTAGGAAGGTAGGTTTTTATACCTACCAAACAAAATAAGAAAATACATAATGATTAATGTTATTTAATATGATTTGTAAGTGCATAGCAGATTATACCTATCACTTGGTGACGATTATTTTTGTTTTATACGTTCTTCGTAATTCAGTTCCGTCACGATAGTTTTAGTTTTCGTTAAATGTGAAACATATATTTTCTATGCATACAACATTTAAAAATACAAACTCTGTGTAATAAAAATTAATATTAGGTATTTATTGGTAGGTTTATATAATATCTGTAGACTGTAACGCATAGGTCATTAGAATATTGTAGAACATTTTAGTGCATAAGATGCGTGTTATTTCAGAAATGGTATTCGTCAGTGAACATTTTCAAACTGGGAATAATATATCATAAGCAGATTGAAATGTGTGAACGTTTCAGTGTTTCGAAGACTAAGTTTCGTAGCAGATTTTGATTCCGTCACGGGGTATGTATTTTCTTATTTCTCAGTAGGTTTTTTTTATTATAGTTAATTGATCAGGGGATGTATTGCCCGAAAATTTTCAATATTTGTATTGTAACTATACTGGTATAACACTATTCGGGCTATCAATAAAGTCGTGTTCAAAATTAGAAAATTGGTGAGGTATGATATTTTTTTAAGTAATTCTTTCGAGTAGGGAATTCGCTCAATGATATTTAAATATTTTCACCGATAATCAAGTACGATGACTTGTAGGTAGCTAGAGACTGAGTGAATATGAATTAGGAAGTGTGTGATATGGCGGATATAAGGAAATGGGTCAACAGGATTTCAGAATGTTTGGTGTATGAAAGGGAAAGATGGAAAAGAAATGTAAGGTTAGGGTAGGTAAGTGGAGTGAGAGTAGCAGATATGAGAATAATAAGTAAGGTGTTAAGGTACGAAAGAGGATAGAATAAGGAATTAATTAATTAAGGGTAGTGTAGGGTAGTGTACATATTGTAGTGAAAACAAGAGAGAATAGGTTTAGGTGGTTCGGTCACTGTATGATAAGAGATAGTGAGAGTCGCTATAGAAGTTATTTTAGGGGAGACATGATGGACGAGAAGACTGAAGAAGAGATGGATAGACAGAATACCGATCATATGGAGGTGTGGAATGAGAGTGGCTGAACCTGTATATAGCTGTGAGAGACGGGGGAAGAAAAAGTGTAAAGGTAGAATAGTTATGTTAACAATGCCAAATACGTAGGTAAAGATCTTGAATTGCAAAGGCCCTATTGACTATTTGGCTTCAACTAACCATAGGTTTACCTAACTAACCTTCTTATGACTCATTAGGACGCTTTGAATAAAAACATCCTGAGTTGCAGGTTGCCGAACTTAAGTGTTTGATTATCAAGTTGATCCTTTGATTGTTGACACCTTAATCCATGCTATGGATGAAGCCCATGGATAATAAATAGGGCTAGGATTTATATGTATTTATATAACCAAAGCATGTATTTATACAACAAAAACATGTACATAAATATTTGCTAAAGAATTCAAGATATGTATTATAAAAAAAAAAAAAAAATTATAATAATAATTAATTATAGGTATAATAGAATGAAATAAAAAATGTATATTCACTTTAATATTTTGATTACAATTAATAACATTTATTTTCAAATTTTCGAATTCAAAAGATCGCCGATTTTGTAGTAAAATGTTTATAATAATTAATAATAAAATAAAATGTAATAAAAATTATTTATTTATTTAGTTATCTAATTAACTTGATTACAGTTATAATAATAACATGCACTTTAAAATTTTCGAATTCAAAAGTTTGTCGATATAATATATAGTCATGATAACCTTTCAATAATTCTGAACTCTGAAGAAAAGACATTAAAACAGTATAATTATCTAAATATGTGAGAACAAATTGAATCGTTGTGAAATATGTAATAACATGTATTTATGACAAAATATGTAAACATATGTAAAATCAAATATAGCTCGTTTTATCAAAAATCTTGTGAAACAAATTTATCACTTGCCGAAATTAGTTTATCATGTCGCAGAGAAATTATGTATTTACATATAAATCCGAGCCCTAATAATAAAGATATGGATAGTCCACGCCTATGTTAAATACAATTAAATCTTTATTATCTATGATGGAGCCATACCCAGCTCACTCGTGTAAACTTGTTGTCGGTTGGGATGTCAGCGCACTATTTGTTTTCCATCTTTGACCCACGCGTAGCATACCAAATGTACGATTAAGAAAACACTAAAATGATTGGGTCAGAGAGAGAAATAAATGGTGCGCTAAAAGTCTGACATCCTCTTAGTGTTATCGAATTGAAGAAGCAGTTGATTGTTGACAATTTGACATTTAACATTAGATACAGAACATCAAATATATGCACTGAATCAAATATTCAAAAATATGCACTTAAAATTCAAAAAAATAATGAATGAAAACGTTTTTATTAAAATTTTTTTAAATTAATAAATTATAATTCAAATTGGTTTACAAAAAAAATTCTTTATTTACACACTTGGTAGATAGGCATGTAGGTAGGTAACGGATGAACTGAAAATATAAAAACATTTTAAGAAAATAAGCTTAAATACGAAGAAATCATGAAAACATGCAATTATATTAACTAACCAAAAAAAAAAAACGCATATTGGTAACGGTGTTGTAATAATAGGGATCTCCCAAAAAAAATACGTACTAATAGTTCAAACAAATCATAAAAGCCAACTGTAATAAATATTAATTTATAAAAAAGTATATTAAAAATCATTAGTATTATAAATGAAACAAAACTATGAACTATAGACCGTGACATAATATAGGTATTTCTATATTTTTAGCTCCATAATTTCTGTTAAAATATTAGGAAAATGTATTAAGTACCGTAAAAGTGCTAAATTTGAGCTCTGACTTAAAATATTATATTCATAACAAATTATCATAGAAGGTTATGTACTGTTATTCCACATACTTATTATAGTTTAATTTAACTTCAACATTCTAGTAGGGTCTGATAAAATTTGGTTCCACGACATTGATCATACAAACTTTAAATACTAAACTATGGGTCTGAAATTTAGTTTATATAAATGTAAATATCCAAAAAAAATATTGCTTCAAAATATAAAAATAAAGTGTTTTGTATTGTAGTAGGTAACTTTCAAAAAAAAAAACTAAAAAAAATTATACTTGAAATCTATGTACAATATACGTATATTGTAATAAATGTTCAAATGTTTACTATAGTACATTATAAAAAATTAACTTAAGTTCAATATAATACATTATAACAGGTGTTCAAATAAACATTTCATACCAAAAATTTTGTTAATTCACACAGTCTCTCTTCAATTTTAAATTTTTCTTCAAATTATCTACAAAATATAAATGTTTAGTAAATTGGAAGACTTGATTAAGTATTTAATTATTTATCGAAAAGAGATGTGCCGGGTCGCCACATTACTATATCGAGGGGCCATGGTGCAAGTGTCGTCCATAAATATCATAACATATATTATATTAGAAATACAAACTTAATATTTCACTAACAGTAAATATTATAAAAAAATATTACGAAATGTACTATACTTTTATTATATTATGATTGTATTAGTTACAAACTCTTGAATTAAGAGTTATGTTTGAGGATTTAATTAATTTCCTAAAAGGAAATGCCTCAAGGTTACCTCAGTAAGTAGTTAGTAAGTAGGGTAGTTAAAGTGCCGTCCACCAATAAAGTACCCGAAAAAAAAAACGATTAATTCGAATATAGAAGGTACTTATATCATATACTTTTATCAAAGTATGATTGTGTTAGCCACAGTCTTGTGTAAATTATATTGTCTTATGTTTTCCCAATGAAATCACAAATATTAGTACAATAGAGAGACTGTGCATTGATTTACAAATTTGTCTTAATTTTACTTTTTGCATAGAGAATAATATGAAGGTGGGCTGGGCTTTTAATATCAGAGTATGGGGGACAGGTCTGGGATTTCATATTATGCATTTGTGGACACTGGACGACCAAAAGGACCATCCTCCATATCATGTTTCAATAAAATTAGTTGAATAGGTTATAAAGTTGCTCCCATGCTCGACATTATCCTGGTATTTTTAAAAAAATCATTAAAAATGTTGTTTTAAAAAAAAAACCTTTCATGTGCATGTGTTGTGTCCAAGTGTGTGTTGTGAGAGGATAGATGCTGATAAATCGCTTTTATATGCTTCAAATTGTTTACACGAGTGAGCTGGGTATGGCTCCATCATAGATAATAAAGATATAACATAATGGTCTTATCAGCGGTCTTCGAGGGGAACAATTGAGGCCAAATAAAGTATACCTATATCGAGTATCGACTATCAATATAAAGGAGCCTCAATTGCCTTCCGCGGGAACGCGACCTCAAATGTATTTAACATAGGCGTGGACTATCCATATCTTTATTATCTATGGGCTTCATCCATAGCATGGATTAAGGTGTCAACAGTCAAAGGATCGACTTGATAATCAAACACTTAAGTTCAGCAACCTGCAAATCAGGATCTTTTTATTCAAAGTGTCCTAATGAGTCATAAGAAGGTTAGTTAGCTAAACCTATAGTTGGTTGAAGCTATGGTGATGATAGACGACTACCATCACCGGTCGTGAGCTTTGCAATGATCTTTTCCTACTAACTATCAAGGTATTCGATATTGTAAACATAACAATGAAAGAAAATATTTAAATATTATTAATTTGGTTAGGTTAGGTTAGGTTAAGATAGGGCAGGAAATGAGATGTTAACTAATTATCATAGTTTTTAACACGGTCTTAAAGACTGTCAGCAAGAGTTGTACCAGTATAGTTATAAAAAACTTAAATACAGCCAACATTAAATAATGATTTTTTTTACCACAACAAATTATAAAATGTATTTTAAAATATAACAAAATATTATTTTATTAGGGTTTTATAAGGTTTTCAATACTTATGACTAATGAGTTTTTGTAAATAGAAAATGTATAAAATCAATAGTTTTAATTTAATATATGGTTTTGTGTTTTAATATCCTATTGTCAAAGAATTCTCAGCGTTTCCTTTCCACATTTTTTTACATTGTACTAAATCTAACTTTTTTCCGCACATATTTACAAAGACTAAAACAGATATCTGACTATGTTTTTATTTGCATTTAGACTTTATAGTTTGTAATTTAATATTGACTGTAGACCCACCAAACACAATATTATTTTAAATTAAACATTTCATGTCCTTTATAAATTACAATCACATAATAGAGTGCGTGCAGGACCTTTTATCATTTAATTTCTTTGCATCCTTTATAATTTACATTCATTTTTATACATTTTCTAATACATATATTACCGTGATACACCTCTGATCATAATAACTGTTCGCATTATTATAATATAAACAACACCTAGTTTTTGGATTGTAGTTAATATGTATTGCAGTATTTAGCTTCCAGCGTATTCTTTTGTTTAGTGTTATTTCACCCAGATTTCTCAAACAATTTTTTTTTTCACTTCATTTAACTCTAGTAGATATTTTGTATAAAAATTTTTTAAGATTAACCGGCTATACCTGGGAGTACGCTGAGTACCTGTGTACATACTATATAATTTGAAATAGGTTCTCTCACGTTCCCCATTCAATTAATATTTTTATATATTTAACTTTTTTTGATTCTTTTATATGTATCTTCTTTTAAAACATTAACAACTTGGTGCAATATGATAGCGGTAGCCCACGTTCCCCTTTCAATTTTTTTTCATAAATTTAATTCAATTGATTTTTAATATGAATATTTTCAAATTTGTGAGTCTTCAGAGAATTTTTATCTGTTATTTAATTCCTATCTAGATCTTTCTATATCGATTTTTTAAACACTGACAAGACAGCGCCAACACCCTACTTCATATTTTTTTTTGTAATGTAACTCTACTTGAATATTTAGTATAGACAGGAAAATTGATAACTTGGTGCCTGTAAATAATCATTGTTTAATGAACTAAATATTTTAAATAGGTTTTTTTGTTCAAGAATCTGGGCATTTTAGTTTGTACTTTGTAATGTGTATTCCTACAGTAAAAATTTTTCAAAATTTTTTTTTGGTTTCCTAAAATGCATTTGCCTGCGGGCGCCAACACCCTCCTTCAATTTTTTTTTATGATTTTACCTCTAGCCAAATTTTTTAAACATTGACAATCGGGTACCCTTGAATAATCCTTATCATTAATGAACTAAATATTTGGAATAGTTTTTTCTGTTTAAGATTCTGGGCATTTTAGTTTGTGCTTTGTAATGTGTATTCCTACGGTTAAATTTTTTCAACATTTTTTTTTGGTTTCCTAAAATGCATTTGCCTGCGGGCGCCAACACCCTCCTTCAATTTTTTATTATGATTTAACCTCTAGCCAAATTTTTTAAACATTGACAATCTGGTACCTCTTGAATAATCCTTGTTTAATGAAATAAATATTTTAAATAGTTTTTTTTGTTTAATATTCTGGGCATTTTAGTTTGAACTTTGAAATGTATTTTTCTTCTGTAAAATTTTTTCCAAATTTTTTTTTGTTTTCTAAAATGCATTTGCCTGCAGGCGCCAACACCCTCCCTCAATTTTTTTTTTTAGTAATGTAACTCTAGTTGAATATTTTGTATTGACTTGAAAATTGATAACTTGGTGCCCTATGAATAATCATTCTTTAATGAACTAAATATTTGGAATAGTTTTTTCTGTTTAAGATTCTGGACATTTTAGTTTGTACTTTGTAATGTGTATACCTAAAGTTAAATTTTTCAAATTTTTTTTTTAGTTTCCTAAAATGCATTTGCCTGCGGGCGCCAACACCCTCCTTCAATTTTTTTTTTATGATTTTACCTCTAGCCAAATTTTTAAACATTGACAATCGGGTACCCTTGAATAATCCTTATCATTAATGAACTAAATATTTTAAATAGGTTTTTTTGTTTAAGAATCTAGGCATTTTAGTTTGTACTTTGTAATGTGTATTCCTACGGTTAAATTTTTTCAAAATTTTTTTTTGGTTTACTAAAATGCATTTGCCTGCGGGCGCCAACACCCTCCTTCAATTTTTTTTTTTGTATTGTAACTCTAGTTGAATATTTTGTATTGACTTGAAAATTCATAACTTGGTGCCCTATGAATAATCATTCTTTAATGAACTAAATATTTGGAATAGTTTTTTCTGTTTAAGATTCTGGGCATTTTAGTTTGTGCTTTGTAATGTGTATTCCTACGGTTAAATTTTTTCAACATTTTTTTTTGGTTTCCTAAAATGCATTTGCCTGCGGGCGCCAACACCCTCCTTCAATTTTTTATTATGATTTAACCTCTAGCCAAATTTTTTAAACATTGACAATCTGGTACCTCTTGAATAATCCTTGTTTAATGAAATAAATATTTTAAATAGTTTTTTCTGTTTAATATTCTGGGCATTTTAGTTTGAACTTTGAAATGTATTTTTCTTTTGTAAAATATTTCCAAATTTTTTTTTTTTGTTTTCTAAAATGCATTTGCCTGCGGGCGCCAACCCCCTCCTTCAATTTTTATTTTATGATTTAACCTCTAGCCAAATTTTTTAAACATTTACTATCGAGTATCCTTGAATAATCCTTATCATTAATGAACTAAATATTGTAAATGGTTTTTTTTGTTTAAGATTCTGGGCATTTTAGTTTGTACTTTGTAATGTGTATTCCTACAGTTAAATTTTTCAAAATTTTTTTTTGTTTCCTAAAATGCATTTGCCTGCGGGCGCCAACACCCTTTTAATTTTTTTTTTATGATGTTAACTCTAGCCAAACTTTTGAAACATTGACTATCGGGTGCCCTATGAATAATCATTCTTTAATGAACTAAATATTTGGAATAGTTTTTTCTGTTTAAGATTCTGGGCATTTTAGTTTGTGCTTTGTAATGTGTATTCCTACGGTTAAATTTTTTCAAAATTTTTTTTTGGTCTCCTAAAATGCATTTGCCTGCGGGCGCCAACACCCTCCTTCAATTTTTTATTATGATTTAACCTCTAGCCAAATTTTTTAAACATTGACAATCTGGTACCTCTTGAATAATCCTTGTTTAATGAAATAAATATTTTATATAGTTTTTTTTGTTTAATATTCTGGGCATTTTAGTTTGTGCTTTGTAATGTGTATTCCTACAGTTAAATTTTTTCAAAATTTTTTTTTGGTTTACTAAAATGCATTTGCCTGCGGGCGCCAACACCCTCCTTCAATTTTTTTTTTAGTATTGTAACTCTAGTTGAATATTTTTTATTGACTTGAAAATTCATAACTTGGTGCCCTATGAATAATCATTCTTTAATGAACTAAATATTTGGAATAGTTTTTCCTGTTTAAGATTCTGGGCATTTTAGTTTGTGCTTTGTCATGTGTATTCCTACAGTTAAATTTTTTCAAAATTTTTTTTTTAGTTTCCTAAAATGCATTTGGCTGCGGGCGCCAACACCCTCCTTCAATTTTTTTTTTATGATTTTACCTCTAGCCAAATTTTTAAACATTGACAATCGGGTACCCTTGAATAATCCTTATCATTAATGAACTAAATATTTTAAATAGGTTTTTTTGTTTAAGAATCTGGGCATTTTAGTTTGTACTTTGTAATGTGTATTCCTACGGTTAAATTTTTTCAAAATTTTTTTTTGGTTTACTAAAATGCATTTGCCTGCGGGCGCCAACACCCTCCTTCAATTTTTTTTATAGTATTGTAACTCTAGTTGAATATTTTTTATTGACTTGAAAATTCATAACTTGGTGCCCTATGAATAATCATTCTTTAATGAACTAAATATTTGGAATAGTTTTTTCTGTTTAATATTCTGGGCATTTTAGTTTGAACTTTGAAATGTATTTTTCTTTTGTAAAATATTTCCAAATTTTTTTTTTTTGTTTTCTAAAATGCATTTGCCTGCGGGCGCCAACCCCCTCCTTCAATTTTTATTTTATGATTTAACCTCTAGCCAAATTTTTTAAACATTTACTATCGAGTATCCTTGAATAATCCTTATCATTAATGAACTAAATATTGTAAATGGTTTTTTTTGTTTAAGATTCTGGGCATTTTAGTTTGTACTTTGTAATGTGTATTCCTACAGTTAAATTTTTCAAAATTTTTTTTTGTTTCCTAAAATGCATTTGCCTGCGGGCGCCAACACCCTTTTAATTTTTTTTTTATGATGTTAACTCTAGCCAAATTTTTTAAACATTGACAATCTGGTACCTCTTGAATAATCCTTGTTTAATGAAATAAATATTTTAAATAGTTTTTTTTGTTTAATATTCTGGGCATTTTAGTTTGAACTTTGAAATGTATTTTTCTTCTGTAAAATTTTTTTCAAATTTTTTTTTTGTTTTCTAAAATGCATTTGCCTGTAGGCGCCAACACCCTCCCTCAATTTTTTTTTTTAGTCATGTAACTCTAGTTGAATATTTTGTATTGACTTGAAAATTGATAACTTGGTGCCCTATGAATAATCATTCTTTAATGAACTAAATATTTGGAATAGTTTTTTCTGTTTAAGATTCCGGACATTTTAGTTTGTACTTTGTAATGTGTATACCTAAAGTTAAATTTTTCAAATTTTTTTTTTAGTTTCCTAAAATGCATTTGCCTGCGGGCGCCAACACCCTTCTTCAATTTTTTTTTTAGTATTGTAACTCTAGTTGAATATTTTGTATTGACTTGAAAATTCATAACTTGGTGCCCTATGAATAATCATTCTTTAATGAACTAAATATTTGGAATAGTTTTTTCTGTTTAAGATTCTGGGCATTTTAGTTTGTGCTTTGTCATGTGTATTCCTACAGTTAAATTTTTTCAAAATTTTTTTTTGGTTTCCTAAAATGTATTTGCCTGCGGGCGCCAACACCCTCCTTCAATTTTTTTTTTTAGTAATGTAACTCTAGTTGAATATTTTGTATTGACTTAAAAATTGATAACTTGGTGCCCTATGAATAATCATTCTTTAATGAACTAAATATTTGGAATAGTTTTTCCTGTTTAAGATTCTGGGCATTTTAGTTTGTGCTTTGTCATGTGTATTCCTACAGTTAAATTTTTTCAAAATTTTTTTTTTAGTTTCCTAAAATGCATTTGGCTGCGGGCGCCAACACCCTCCTTCAATTTTTTTTTTATGATTTTACCTCTAGCCAAATTTTTAAACATTGACAATCGGGTACCCTTGAATAATCATTCTTTAATGAACTAAATATTTGGAATAGTTTTTTCTGTTTAAGATTCTGGGCATTTTAGTTTGTGCTTTGTAATGTGTATTCCTACGGTTAAATTTTTTCAACATTTTTTTTTGGTTTCCTAAAATGCATTTGCCTGCGGGCGCCAACACCCTCCTTCAATTTTTTATTATGATTTAACCTCTAGCCAAATTTTTTAAACATTGACAATCTGGTACCTCTTGAATAATCCTTGTTTAATGAAATAAATATTTTAAATAGTTTTTTTTTGTTAAATATTCTGGGCATTTTAGTTTGAACTTTGAAATGTATTTTTCTTCTGTAAAATTTTTTCCAAATTTTTTTTTGTTTTCTAAAATGCATTTGCCTGCAGGCGCCAACACCCTCCCTCAATTTTTTTTTTTAGTAATGTAACTCTAGTTGAATATTTTGTATTGACTTGAAAATTGATAACTTGGTGCCCTTTGAATAATCATTCTTTAATGAACTAAATATTTGGAATAGTTTTTTCTGTTTAAGATTCTGGACATTTTAGTTTGTACTTTGTAATGTGTATACCTAAAGTTAAATTTTTCAAATTTTTTTTTTAGTTTCCTAAAATGCATTTGCCTGCGGGCGGCAACACCCTTCTTCAATTTTTTTTTTATGATTTTACCTGTAGCCAAATTTTTAAACATTGACAATCGGGTACCCTTGAATAATCCTTATCATTAATGAACTAAATATTTTAAATAGGTTTTTTTGTTTAAGAATCTGGGCATTTTAGTTTGTACTTTGTAATGTGTATTCCTACGGTTAAATTTTTTCAAAATTTTTTTTTGGTTTACTAAAATGCATTTGCCTGCGGGCGCCAACACCCTCCTTCAATTTTTTTTTTAGTATTGTAACTCTAGTTGAATATTTTTTATTGACTTGAAAATTCATAACTTGGTGCCCTATGAATAATCATTCTTTAATGAACTAAATATTTGGAATAGTTTTTCCTGTTTAAGATTCTGGGCATTTTAGTTTGTGCTTTGTCATGTGTATTCCTACAGTTAAATTTTTTCAAAATTTTTTTTTGGTTTACTAAAATGCATTTGCCTGCGGGCGCCAACACCCTCCTTCAATTTTTTTTATAGTATTGTAACTCTAGTTGAATATTTTTTATTGACTTGAAAATTCATAACTTGGTGCCCTATGAATAATCATTCTTTAATGAACTAAATATTTGGAATAGTTTTTTCTGTTTAATATTCTGGGCATTTTAGTTTGAACTTTGAAATGTATTTTTCTTTTGTAAAATATTTCCAAATTTTTTTTTTTTGTTTTCTAAAATGCATTTGCCTGCGGGCGCCAACCCCCTCCTTCAATTTTTATTTTATGATTTAACCTCTAGCCAAATTTTTTAAACATTTACTATCGAGTATCCTTGAATAATCCTTATCATTAATGAACTAAATATTGTAAATGGTTTTTTTTGTTTAAGATTCTGGGCATTTTAGTTTGTACTTTGTAATGTGTATTCCTACAGTTAAATTTTTCAAAATTTTTTTTTGTTTCCTAAAATGCATTTGCCTGCGGGCGCCAACACCCTTTTAATTTTTTTTTTATGATGTTAACTCTAGCCAAACTTTTGAAACATTGACTATCGGGTGCCCTATGAATAATCATTCTTTAATGAACTAAATATTTGGAATAGTTTTTTCTGTTTAAGATTCTGGGCATTTTAGTTTGTGCTTTGTAATGTGTATTCCTACGGTTAAATTTTTTCAAAATTTTTTTTTGGTCTCCTAAAATGCATTTGCCTGCGGGCGCCAACACCCTCCTTCAATTTTTTATTATGATTTAACCTCTAGCCAAATTTTTTAAACATTGACAATCTGGTACCTCTTTAATAATCCTTGTTTAATGAAATAAATATTTTATATAGTTTTTTTTGTTTAATATTCTGGGCATTTTAGTTTGTGCTTTGTAATGTGTATTCCTACGGTTAAATTTTTTCAACATTTTTTTTTGGTTTCCTAAAATGCATTTGCCTGCGGGCGCCAACACCCTCCTTCAATTTTTTATTATGATTTAACCTCTAGCCAAATTTTTTAAACATTGACAATCTGGTACCTCTTGAATAATCCTTGTTTAATGAAATAAATATTTTAAATAGTTTTTTTTGTTTAATATTCTGGGCATTTTAGTTTGAACTTTGAAATGTATTTTTCTTCTGTAAAATTTTTTTCAAATTTTTTTTTTGTTTTCTAAAATGCATTTGCCTGTAGGCGCCAACACCCTCCCTCAATTTTTTTTTTTAGTCATGTAACTCTAGTTGAATATTTTGTATTGACTTGAAAATTGATAACTTGGTGCCCTATGAATAATCATTCTTTAATGAACTAAATATTTGGAATAGTTTTTTCTGTTTAAGATTCCGGACATTTTAGTTTGTACTTTGTAATGTGTATACCTAAAGTTAAATTTTTCAAATTTTTTTTTTAGTTTCCTAAAATGCATTTGCCTGCGGGCGCCAACACCCTTCTTCAATTTTTTTTTTAGTATTGTAACTCTAGTTGAATATTTTGTATTGACTTGAAAATTCATAACTTGGTGCCCTATGAATAATCATTCTTTAATGAACTAAATATTTGGAATAGTTTTTTCTGTTTAAGATTCTGGGCATTTTAGTTTGTGCTTTGTCATGTGTATTCCTACAGTTAAATTTTTTCAAAATTTTTTTTTGGTTTCCTAAAATGTATTTGCCTGCGGGCGCCAACACCCTCCTTCAATTTTTTTTTTTAGTAATGTAACTCTAGTTGAATATTTTGTATTGACTTAAAAATTGATAACTTGGTGCCCTATGAATAATCATTCTTTAATGAACTAAATATTTGGAATAGTTTTTCCTGTTTAAGATTCTGGGCATTTTAGTTTGTGCTTTGTCATGTGTATTCCTACAGTTAAATTTTTTCAAAATTTTTTTTTTAGTTTCCTAAAATGCATTTGGCTGCGGGCGCCAACACCCTCCTTCAATTTTTTTTTTATGATTTTACCTCTAGCCAAATTTTTAAACATTGACAATCGGGTACCCTTGAATAATCCTTATCATTAATGAACTAAATATTTTAAATAGGTTTTTTTGTTTAAGAATCTGGGCATTTTAGTTTGTACTTTGTAATGTGTATTCCTACGGTTAAATTTTTTCAAAATTTTTTTTTGGTTTACTAAAATGCATTTGCCTGCGGGCGCCAACACCCTCCTTCAATTTTTTTTTTTAGTAATGTAACTCTAGTTGAATATTTTGTATTGACTTAAAAATTGATAACTTGGTGCCCTATGAATAATCATTCTTTAATGAACTAAATATTTGGAATAGTTTTTCCTGTTTAAGATTCTGGGCATTTTAGTTTGTGCTTTGTCATGTGTATTCCTACAGTTAAATTTTTTCAAAATTTTTTTTTGGTTTCCTAAAATGTATTTGCCTGCGGGCGCCAACACCCTCCTTCAATTTTTTTTTTTAGTAATGTAACTCTAGTTGAATATTTTGTATTGACTTAAAAATTGATAACTTGGTGCCCTATGAATAATCATTCTTTAATGAACTAAATATTTGGAATAGTTTTTCCTGTTTAAGATTCTGGGCATTTTAGTTTGTGCTTTGTCATGTGTATTCCTACAGTTAAATTTTTTCAAAATTTTTTTTTTAGTTTCCTAAAATGCATTTGGCTGCGGGCGCCAACACCCTCCTTCAATTTTTTTTTTATGATTTTACCTCTAGCCAAATTTTTAAACATTGACAATCGGGTACCCTTGAATAATCCTTATCATTAATGAACTAAATATTGTAAATGGTTTTTTTTGTTTAAGATTCTGGGCATTTTAGTTTGTACTTTGTAATGTGTATTCCTACAGTTAAATTTTTCAAAATTTTTTTTTGTTTCCTAAAATGCATTTGCCTGCGGGCGCCAACACCCTTTTAATTTTTTTTTTATGATGTTAACTCTAGCCAAACTTTTGAAACATTGACTATCGGGTGCCCTATGAATAATCATTCTTTAATGAACTAAATATTTGGAATAGTTTTTTCTGTTTAAGATTCTGGGCATTTTAGTTTGTGCTTTGTAATGTGTATTCCTACGGTTAAATTTTTTCAAAATTTTTTTTTGGTCTCCTAAAATGCATTTGCCTGCGGGCGCCAACACCCTCCTTCAATTTTTTATTATGATTTAACCTCTAGCCAAATTTTTTAAACATTGACAATCTGGTACCTCTTGAATAATCCTTGTTTAATGAAATAAATATTTTATATAGTTTTTTTTGTTTAATATTCTGGGCATTTTAGTTTGTGCTTTGTAATGTGTATTCCTACGGTTAAATTTTTTCAAAATTTTTTTTTGGTTTACTAAAATGCATTTGCCTGCGGGCGCCAACACCCTCCTTCAATTTTTTTTTTAGTATTGTAACTCTAGTTGAATATTTTTTATTGACTTGAAAATTCATAACTTGGTGCCCTATGAATAATCATTCTTTAATGAACTAAATATTTGGAATAGTTTTTCCTGTTTAAGATTCTGGGCATTTTAGTTTGTGCTTTGTCATGTGTATTCCTACAGTTAAATTTTTTCAAAATTTTTTTTTTAGTTTCCTAAAATGCATTTGGCTGCGGGCGCCAACACCCTCCTTCAATTTTTTTTTTATGATTTTACCTCTAGCCAAATTTTTAAACATTGACAATCGGGTACCCTTGAATAATCCTTATCATTAATGAACTAAATATTTTAAATAGGTTTTTTTGTTTAAGAATCTGGGCATTTTAGTTTGTACTTTGTAATGTGTATTCCTACGGTTAAATTTTTTCAAAATTTTTTTTTGGTTTACTAAAATGCATTTGCCTGCGGGCGCCAACACCCTCCTTCAATTTTTTTTATAGTATTGTAACTCTAGTTGAATATTTTTTATTGACTTGAAAATTCATAACTTGGTGCCCTATGAATAATCATTCTTTAATGAACTAAATATTTGGAATAGTTTTTTCTGTTTAATATTCTGGGCATTTTAGTTTGAACTTTGAAATGTATTTTTCTTTTGTAAAATATTTCCAAATTTTTTTTTTTTGTTTTCTAAAATGCATTTGCCTGCGGGCGCCAACCCCCTCCTTCAATTTTTATTTTATGATTTAACCTCTAGCCAAATTTTTTAAACATTTACTATCGAGTATCCTTGAATAATCCTTATCATTAATGAACTAAATATTGTAAATGGTTTTTTTTGTTTAAGATTCTGGGCATTTTAGTTTGTACTTTGTAATGTGTATTCCTACAGTTAAATTTTTCAAAATTTTTTTTTGTTTCCTAAAATGCATTTGCCTGCGGGCGCCAACACCCTTTTAATTTTTTTTTTATGATGTTAACTCTAGCCAAACTTTTGAAACATTGACTATCGGGTGCCCTATGAATAATCATTCTTTAATGAACTAAATATTTGGAATAGTTTTTTCTGTTTAAGATTCTGGGCATTTTAGTTTGTGCTTTGTAATGTGTATTCCTACGGTTAAATTTTTTCAAAATTTTTTTTTGGTCTCCTAAAATGCATTTGCCTGCGGGCGCCAACACCCTCCTTCAATTTTTTATTATGATTTAACCTCTAGCCAAATTTTTTAAACATTGACAATCTGGTACCTCTTTAATAATCCTTGTTTAATGAAATAAATATTTTATATAGTTTTTTTTTGTTTAATATTCTGGGCATTTTAGTTTGTGCTTTGTAATGTGTATTCCTACGGTTAAATTTTTTCAACATTTTTTTTTGGTTTCCTAAAATGCATTTGCCTGCGGGCGCCAACACCCTCCTTCAATTTTTTATTATGATTTAACCTCTAGCCAAATTTTTTAAACATTGACAATCTGGTACCTCTTGAATAATCCTTGTTTAATGAAATAAATATTTTAAATAGTTTTTTTTGTTTAATATTCTGGGCATTTTAGTTTGAACTTTGAAATGTATTTTTCTTCTGTAAAATTTTTTTCAAATTTTTTTTTTGTTTTCTAAAATGCATTTGCCTGTAGGCGCCAACACCCTCCCTCAATTTTTTTTTTTAGTCATGTAACTCTAGTTGAATATTTTGTATTGACTTGAAAATTGATAACTTGGTGCCCTATGAATAATCATTCTTTAATGAACTAAATATTTGGAATAGTTTTTTCTGTTTAAGATTCCGGACATTTTAGTTTGTACTTTGTAATGTGTATACCTAAAGTTAAATTTTTCAAATTTTTTTTTTAGTTTCCTAAAATGCATTTGCCTGCGGGCGCCAACACCCTTCTTCAATTTTTTTTTTAGTATTGTAACTCTAGTTGAATATTTTGTATTGACTTGAAAATTCATAACTTGGTGCCCTATGAATAATCATTCTTTAATGAACTAAATATTTGGAATAGTTTTTTCTGTTTAAGATTCTGGGCATTTTAGTTTGTGCTTTGTCATGTGTATTCCTACAGTTAAATTTTTTCAAAATTTTTTTTTGGTTTCCTAAAATGTATTTGCCTGCGGGCGCCAACACCCTCCTTCAATTTTTTTTTTTAGTAATGTAACTCTAGTTGAATATTTTGTATTGACTTAAAAATTGATAACTTGGTGCCCTATGAATAATCATTCTTTAATGAACTAAATATTTGGAATAGTTTTTCCTGTTTAAGATTCTGGGCATTTTAGTTTGTGCTTTGTCATGTGTATTCCTACAGTTAAATTTTTTCAAAATTTTTTTTTTAGTTTCCTAAAATGCATTTGGCTGCGGGCGCCAACACCCTCCTTCAATTTTTTTTTTATGATTTTACCTCTAGCCAAATTTTTAAACATTGACAATCGGGTACCCTTGAATAATCCTTATCATTAATGAACTAAATATTTTAAATAGGTTTTTTTGTTTAAGAATCTGGGCATTTTAGTTTGTACTTTGTAATGTGTATTCCTACGGTTAAATTTTTTCAAAATTTTTTTTTGGTTTACTAAAATGCATTTGCCTGCGGGCGCCAACACCCTCCTTCAATTTTTTTTTTTAGTAATGTAACTCTAGTTGAATATTTTGTATTGACTTAAAAATTGATAACTTGGTGCCCTATGAATAATCATTCTTTAATGAACTAAATATTTGGAATAGTTTTTCCTGTTTAAGATTCTGGGCATTTTAGTTTGTGCTTTGTCATGTGTATTCCTACAGTTAAATTTTTTCAAAATTTTTTTTTGGTTTCCTAAAATGTATTTGCCTGCGGGCGCCAACACCCTCCTTCAATTTTTTTTTTTAGTAATGTAACTCTAGTTGAATATTTTGTATTGACTTAAAAATTGATAACTTGGTGCCCTATGAATAATCATTCTTTAATGAACTAAATATTTGGAATAGTTTTTCCTGTTTAAGATTCTGGGCATTTTAGTTTGTGCTTTGTCATGTGTATTCCTACAGTTAAATTTTTTCAAAATTTTTTTTTTAGTTTCCTAAAATGCATTTGGCTGCGGGCGCCAACACCCTCCTTCAATTTTTTTTTTATGATTTTACCTCTAGCCAAATTTTTAAACATTGACAATCGGGTACCCTTGAATAATCCTTATCATTAATGAACTAAATATTGTAAATGGTTTTTTTTGTTTAAGATTCTGGGCATTTTAGTTTGTACTTTGTAATGTGTATTCCTACAGTTAAATTTTTCAAAATTTTTTTTTGTTTCCTAAAATGCATTTGCCTGCGGGCGCCAACACCCTTTTAATTTTTTTTTTATGATGTTAACTCTAGCCAAACTTTTGAAACATTGACTATCGGGTGCCCTATGAATAATCATTCTTTAATGAACTAAATATTTGGAATAGTTTTTTCTGTTTAAGATTCTGGGCATTTTAGTTTGTGCTTTGTAATGTGTATTCCTACGGTTAAATTTTTTCAAAATTTTTTTTTGGTCTCCTAAAATGCATTTGCCTGCGGGCGCCAACACCCTCCTTCAATTTTTTATTATGATTTAACCTCTAGCCAAATTTTTTAAACATTGACAATCTGGTACCTCTTGAATAATCCTTGTTTAATGAAATAAATATTTTATATAGTTTTTTTTGTTTAATATTCTGGGCATTTTAGTTTGTGCTTTGTAATGTGTATTCCTACGGTTAAATTTTTTCAAAATTTTTTTTTGGTTTACTAAAATGCATTTGCCTGCGGGCGCCAACACCCTCCTTCAATTTTTTTTTTAGTATTGTAACTCTAGTTGAATATTTTTTATTGACTTGAAAATTCATAACTTGGTGCCCTATGAATAATCATTCTTTAATGAACTAAATATTTGGAATAGTTTTTCCTGTTTAAGATTCTGGGCATTTTAGTTTGTGCTTTGTCATGTGTATTCCTACAGTTAAATTTTTTCAAAATTTTTTTTTGGTTTACTAAAATGCATTTGCCTGCGGGCGCCAACACCCTCCTTCAATTTTTTTTTTAGTATTGTAACTCTAGTTGAATATTTTTTATTGACTTGAAAATTCATAACTTGGTGCCCTATGAATAATCATTCTTTAATGAACTAAATATTTGGAATAGTTTTTCCTGTTTAAGATTCTGGGCATTTTAGTTTGTGCTTTGTCATGTGTATTCCTACAGTTAAATTTTTTCAAAATTTTTTTTTTAGTTTCCTAAAATGCATTTGGCTGCGGGCGCCAACACCCTCCTTCAATTTTTTTTTTATGATTTTACCTCTAGCCAAATTTTTAAACATTGACAATCGGGTACCCTTGAATAATCCTTATCATTAATGAACTAAATATTTTAAATAGGTTTTTTTGTTTAAGAATCTGGGCATTTTAGTTTGTACTTTGTAATGTGTATTCCTACGGTTAAATTTTTTCAAAATTTTTTTTTGGTTTACTAAAATGCATTTGCCTGCGGGCGCCAACACCCTCCTTCAATTTTTTTTATAGTATTGTAACTCTAGTTGAATATTTTTTATTGACTTGAAAATTCATAACTTGGTGCCCTATGAATAATCATTCTTTAATGAACTAAATATTTGGAATAGTTTTTTCTGTTTAATATTCTGGGCATTTTAGTTTGAACTTTGAAATGTATTTTTCTTTTGTAAAATATTTCCAAATTTTTTTTTTTTGTTTTCTAAAATGCATTTGCCTGCGGGCGCCAACCCCCTCCTTCAATTTTTATTTTATGATTTAACCTCTAGCCAAATTTTTTAAACATTTACTATCGAGTATCCTTGAATAATCCTTATCATTAATGAACTAAATATTGTAAATGGTTTTTTTTGTTTAAGATTCTGGGCATTTTAGTTTGTACTTTGTAATGTGTATTCCTACAGTTAAATTTTTCAAAATTTTTTTTTGTTTCCTAAAATGCATTTGCCTGCGGGCGCCAACACCCTTTTAATTTTTTTTTTATGATGTTAACTCTAGCCAAATTTTTTAAACATTGACAATCTGGTACCTCTTGAATAATCCTTGTTTAATGAAATAAATATTTTAAATAGTTTTTTTTGTTTAATATTCTGGGCATTTTAGTTTGAACTTTGAAATGTATTTTTCTTCTGTAAAATTTTTTTCAAATTTTTTTTTTGTTTTCTAAAATGCATTTGCCTGTAGGCGCCAACACCCTCCCTCAATTTTTTTTTTTAGTCATGTAACTCTAGTTGAATATTTTGTATTGACTTGAAAATTGATAACTTGGTGCCCTATGAATAATCATTCTTTAATGAACTAAATATTTGGAATAGTTTTTTCTGTTTAAGATTCCGGACATTTTAGTTTGTACTTTGTAATGTGTATACCTAAAGTTAAATTTTTCAAATTTTTTTTTTAGTTTCCTAAAATGCATTTGCCTGCGGGCGCCAACACCCTTCTTCAATTTTTTTTTTAGTATTGTAACTCTAGTTGAATATTTTGTATTGACTTGAAAATTCATAACTTGGTGCCCTATGAATAATCATTCTTTAATGAACTAAATATTTGGAATAGTTTTTTCTGTTTAAGATTCTGGGCATTTTAGTTTGTGCTTTGTCATGTGTATTCCTACAGTTAAATTTTTTCAAAATTTTTTTTTGGTTTCCTAAAATGTATTTGCCTGCGGGCGCCAACACCCTCCTTCAATTTTTTTTTTTAGTAATGTAACTCTAGTTGAATATTTTGTATTGACTTAAAAATTGATAACTTGGTGCCCTATGAATAATCATTCTTTAATGAACTAAATATTTGGAATAGTTTTTCCTGTTTAAGATTCTGGGCATTTTAGTTTGTGCTTTGTCATGTGTATTCCTACAGTTAAATTTTTTCAAAATTTTTTTTTTAGTTTCCTAAAATGCATTTGGCTGCGGGCGCCAACACCCTCCTTCAATTTTTTTTTTATGATTTTACCTCTAGCCAAATTTTTAAACATTGACAATCGGGTACCCTTGAATAATCATTCTTTAATGAACTAAATATTTGGAATAGTTTTTTCTGTTTAAGATTCTGGGCATTTTAGTTTGTGCTTTGTAATGTGTATTCCTACGGTTAAATTTTTTCAACATTTTTTTTTGGTTTCCTAAAATGCATTTGCCTGCGGGCGCCAACACCCTCCTTCAATTTTTTATTATGATTTAACCTCTAGCCAAATTTTTTAAACATTGACAATCTGGTACCTCTTGAATAATCCTTGTTTAATGAAATAAATATTTTAAATAGTTTTTTTTGTTAAATATTCTGGGCATTTTAGTTTGAACTTTGAAATGTATTTTTCTTCTGTAAAATTTTTTCCAAATTTTTTTTTGTTTTCTAAAATGCATTTGCCTGCAGGCGCCAACACCCTCCCTCAATTTTTTTTTTTAGTAATGTAACTCTAGTTGAATATTTTGTATTGACTTGAAAATTGATAACTTGGTGCCCTTTGAATAATCATTCTTTAATGAACTAAATATTTGGAATAGTTTTTTCTGTTTAAGATTCTGGACATTTTAGTTTGTACTTTGTAATGTGTATACCTAAAGTTAAATTTTTCAAATTTTTTTTTTAGTTTCCTAAAATGCATTTGCCTGCGGGCGGCAACACCCTTCTTCAATTTTTTTTTTATGATTTTACCTGTAGCCAAATTTTTAAACATTGACAATCGGGTACCCTTGAATAATCCTTATCATTAATGAACTAAATATTTTAAATAGGTTTTTTTGTTTAAGAATCTGGGCATTTTAGTTTGTACTTTGTAATGTGTATTCCTACGGTTAAATTTTTTCAAAATTTTTTTTTGGTTTACTAAAATGCATTTGCCTGCGGGCGCCAACACCCTCCTTCAATTTTTTTTTTAGTATTGTAACTCTAGTTGAATATTTTTTATTGACTTGAAAATTCATAACTTGGTGCCCTATGAATAATCATTCTTTAATGAACTAAATATTTGGAATAGTTTTTCCTGTTTAAGATTCTGGGCATTTTAGTTTGTGCTTTGTCATGTGTATTCCTACAGTTAAATTTTTTCAAAATTTTTTTTTGGTTTACTAAAATGCATTTGCCTGCGGGCGCCAACACCCTCCTTCAATTTTTTTTATAGTATTGTAACTCTAGTTGAATATTTTTTATTGACTTGAAAATTCATAACTTGGTGCCCTATGAATAATCATTCTTTAATGAACTAAATATTTGGAATAGTTTTTTCTGTTTAATATTCTGGGCATTTTAGTTTGAACTTTGAAATGTATTTTTCTTTTGTAAAATATTTCCAAATTTTTTTTTTTTGTTTTCTAAAATGCATTTGCCTGCGGGCGCCAACCCCCTCCTTCAATTTTTATTTTATGATTTAACCTCTAGCCAAATTTTTTAAACATTTACTATCGAGTATCCTTGAATAATCCTTATCATTAATGAACTAAATATTGTAAATGGTTTTTTTTGTTTAAGATTCTGGGCATTTTAGTTTGTACTTTGTAATGTGTATTCCTACAGTTAAATTTTTCAAAATTTTTTTTTGTTTCCTAAAATGCATTTGCCTGCGGGCGCCAACACCCTTTTAATTTTTTTTTTATGATGTTAACTCTAGCCAAACTTTTGAAACATTGACTATCGGGTGCCCTATGAATAATCATTCTTTAATGAACTAAATATTTGGAATAGTTTTTTCTGTTTAAGATTCTGGGCATTTTAGTTTGTGCTTTGTAATGTGTATTCCTACGGTTAAATTTTTTCAAAATTTTTTTTTGGTCTCCTAAAATGCATTTGCCTGCGGGCGCCAACACCCTCCTTCAATTTTTTATTATGATTTAACCTCTAGCCAAATTTTTTAAACATTGACAATCTGGTACCTCTTTAATAATCCTTGTTTAATGAAATAAATATTTTATATAGTTTTTTTTGTTTAATATTCTGGGCATTTTAGTTTGTGCTTTGTAATGTGTATTCCTACGGTTAAATTTTTTCAACATTTTTTTTTGGTTTCCTAAAATGCATTTGCCTGCGGGCGCCAACACCCTCCTTCAATTTTTTATTATGATTTAACCTCTAGCCAAATTTTTTAAACATTGACAATCTGGTACCTCTTGAATAATCCTTGTTTAATGAAATAAATATTTTAAATAGTTTTTTTTGTTTAATATTCTGGGCATTTTAGTTTGAACTTTGAAATGTATTTTTCTTCTGTAAAATTTTTTTCAAATTTTTTTTTTGTTTTCTAAAATGCATTTGCCTGTAGGCGCCAACACCCTCCCTCAATTTTTTTTTTTAGTCATGTAACTCTAGTTGAATATTTTGTATTGACTTGAAAATTGATAACTTGGTGCCCTATGAATAATCATTCTTTAATGAACTAAATATTTGGAATAGTTTTTTCTGTTTAAGATTCCGGACATTTTAGTTTGTACTTTGTAATGTGTATACCTAAAGTTAAATTTTTCAAATTTTTTTTTTAGTTTCCTAAAATGCATTTGCCTGCGGGCGCCAACACCCTTCTTCAATTTTTTTTTTAGTATTGTAACTCTAGTTGAATATTTTGTATTGACTTGAAAATTCATAACTTGGTGCCCTATGAATAATCATTCTTTAATGAACTAAATATTTGGAATAGTTTTTTCTGTTTAAGATTCTGGGCATTTTAGTTTGTGCTTTGTCATGTGTATTCCTACAGTTAAATTTTTTCAAAATTTTTTTTTGGTTTCCTAAAATGTATTTGCCTGCGGGCGCCAACACCCTCCTTCAATTTTTTTTTTTAGTAATGTAACTCTAGTTGAATATTTTGTATTGACTTAAAAATTGATAACTTGGTGCCCTATGAATAATCATTCTTTAATGAACTAAATATTTGGAATAGTTTTTCCTGTTTAAGATTCTGGGCATTTTAGTTTGTGCTTTGTCATGTGTATTCCTACAGTTAAATTTTTTCAAAATTTTTTTTTTAGTTTCCTAAAATGCATTTGGCTGCGGGCGCCAACACCCTCCTTCAATTTTTTTTTTATGATTTTACCTCTAGCCAAATTTTTAAACATTGACAATCGGGTACCCTTGAATAATCCTTATCATTAATGAACTAAATATTTTAAATAGGTTTTTTTGTTTAAGAATCTGGGCATTTTAGTTTGTACTTTGTAATGTGTATTCCTACGGTTAAATTTTTTCAAAATTTTTTTTTGGTTTACTAAAATGCATTTGCCTGCGGGCGCCAACACCCTCCTTCAATTTTTTTTTTTAGTAATGTAACTCTAGTTGAATATTTTGTATTGACTTAAAAATTGATAACTTGGTGCCCTATGAATAATCATTCTTTAATGAACTAAATATTTGGAATAGTTTTTCCTGTTTAAGATTCTGGGCATTTTAGTTTGTGCTTTGTCATGTGTATTCCTACAGTTAAATTTTTTCAAAATTTTTTTTTGGTTTCCTAAAATGTATTTGCCTGCGGGCGCCAACACCCTCCTTCAATTTTTTTTTTTAGTAATGTAACTCTAGTTGAATATTTTGTATTGACTTAAAAATTGATAACTTGGTGCCCTATGAATAATCATTCTTTAATGAACTAAATATTTGGAATAGTTTTTCCTGTTTAAGATTCTGGGCATTTTAGTTTGTGCTTTGTCATGTGTATTCCTACAGTTAAATTTTTTCAAAATTTTTTTTTTAGTTTCCTAAAATGCATTTGGCTGCGGGCGCCAACACCCTCCTTCAATTTTTTTTTTATGATTTTACCTCTAGCCAAATTTTTAAACATTGACAATCGGGTACCCTTGAATAATCCTTATCATTAATGAACTAAATATTGTAAATGGTTTTTTTTTGTTTAAGATTCTGGGCATTTTAGTTTGTACTTTGTAATGTGTATTCCTACAGTTAAATTTTTCAAAATTTTTTTTTGTTTCCTAAAATGCATTTGCCTGCGGGCGCCAACACCCTTTTAATTTTTTTTTTATGATGTTAACTCTAGCCAAACTTTTGAAACATTGACTATCGGGTGCCCTATGAATAATCATTCTTTAATGAACTAAATATTTGGAATAGTTTTTTCTGTTTAAGATTCTGGGCATTTTAGTTTGTGCTTTGTAATGTGTATTCCTACGGTTAAATTTTTTCAAAATTTTTTTTTGGTCTCCTAAAATGCATTTGCCTGCGGGCGCCAACACCCTCCTTCAATTTTTTATTATGATTTAACCTCTAGCCAAATTTTTTAAACATTGACAATCTGGTACCTCTTGAATAATCCTTGTTTAATGAAATAAATATTTTATATAGTTTTTTTTGTTTAATATTCTGGGCATTTTAGTTTGTGCTTTGTAATGTGTATTCCTACGGTTAAATTTTTTCAAAATTTTTTTTTGGTTTACTAAAATGCATTTGCCTGCGGGCGCCAACACCCTCCTTCAATTTTTTTTTTAGTATTGTAACTCTAGTTGAATATTTTTTATTGACTTGAAAATTCATAACTTGGTGCCCTATGAATAATCATTCTTTAATGAACTAAATATTTGGAATAGTTTTTCCTGTTTAAGATTCTGGGCATTTTAGTTTGTGCTTTGTCATGTGTATTCCTACAGTTAAATTTTTTCAAAATTTTTTTTTTAGTTTCCTAAAATGCATTTGGCTGCGGGCGCCAACACCCTCCTTCAATTTTTTTTTTATGATTTTACCTCTAGCCAAATTTTTAAACATTGACAATCGGGTACCCTTGAATAATCCTTATCATTAATGAACTAAATATTTTAAATAGGTTTTTTTGTTTAAGAATCTGGGCATTTTAGTTTGTACTTTGTAATGTGTATTCCTACGGTTAAATTTTTTCAAAATTTTTTTTTGGTTTACTAAAATGCATTTGCCTGCGGGCGCCAACACCCTCCTTCAATTTTTTTTATAGTATTGTAACTCTAGTTGAATATTTTTTATTGACTTGAAAATTCATAACTTGGTGCCCTATGAATAATCATTCTTTAATGAACTAAATATTTGGAATAGTTTTTTCTGTTTAATATTCTGGGCATTTTAGTTTGAACTTTGAAATGTATTTTTCTTTTGTAAAATATTTCCAAATTTTTTTTTTTTGTTTTCTAAAATGCATTTGCCTGCGGGCGCCAACCCCCTCCTTCAATTTTTATTTTATGATTTAACCTCTAGCCAAATTTTTTAAACATTTACTATCGAGTATCCTTGAATAATCCTTATCATTAATGAACTAAATATTGTAAATGGTTTTTTTTGTTTAAGATTCTGGGCATTTTAGTTTGTACTTTGTAATGTGTATTCCTACAGTTAAATTTTTCAAAATTTTTTTTTGTTTCCTAAAATGCATTTGCCTGCGGGCGCCAACACCCTTTTAATTTTTTTTTTATGATGTTAACTCTAGCCAAACTTTTGAAACATTGACTATCGGGTGCCCTATGAATAATCATTCTTTAATGAACTAAATATTTGGAATAGTTTTTTCTGTTTAAGATTCTGGGCATTTTAGTTTGTGCTTTGTAATGTGTATTCCTACGGTTAAATTTTTTCAAAATTTTTTTTTGGTCTCCTAAAATGCATTTGCCTGCGGGCGCCAACACCCTCCTTCAATTTTTTATTATGATTTAACCTCTAGCCAAATTTTTTAAACATTGACAATCTGGTACCTCTTTAATAATCCTTGTTTAATGAAATAAATATTTTATATAGTTTTTTTTGTTTAATATTCTGGGCATTTTAGTTTGTGCTTTGTAATGTGTATTCCTACGGTTAAATTTTTTCAACATTTTTTTTTGGTTTCCTAAAATGCATTTGCCTGCGGGCGCCAACACCCTCCTTCAATTTTTTATTATGATTTAACCTCTAGCCAAATTTTTTAAACATTGACAATCTGGTACCTCTTGAATAATCCTTGTTTAATGAAATAAATATTTTAAATAGTTTTTTTTGTTTAATATTCTGGGCATTTTAGTTTGAACTTTGAAATGTATTTTTCTTCTGTAAAATTTTTTTCAAATTTTTTTTTTGTTTTCTAAAATGCATTTGCCTGTAGGCGCCAACACCCTCCCTCAATTTTTTTTTTTAGTCATGTAACTCTAGTTGAATATTTTGTATTGACTTGAAAATTGATAACTTGGTGCCCTATGAATAATCATTCTTTAATGAACTAAATATTTGGAATAGTTTTTTCTGTTTAAGATTCCGGACATTTTAGTTTGTACTTTGTAATGTGTATACCTAAAGTTAAATTTTTCAAATTTTTTTTTTAGTTTCCTAAAATGCATTTGCCTGCGGGCGCCAACACCCTTCTTCAATTTTTTTTTTAGTATTGTAACTCTAGTTGAATATTTTGTATTGACTTGAAAATTCATAACTTGGTGCCCTATGAATAATCATTCTTTAATGAACTAAATATTTGGAATAGTTTTTTCTGTTTAAGATTCTGGGCATTTTAGTTTGTGCTTTGTCATGTGTATTCCTACAGTTAAATTTTTTCAAAATTTTTTTTTGGTTTCCTAAAATGTATTTGCCTGCGGGCGCCAACACCCTCCTTCAATTTTTTTTTTTAGTAATGTAACTCTAGTTGAATATTTTGTATTGACTTAAAAATTGATAACTTGGTGCCCTATGAATAATCATTCTTTAATGAACTAAATATTTGGAATAGTTTTTCCTGTTTAAGATTCTGGGCATTTTAGTTTGTGCTTTGTCATGTGTATTCCTACAGTTAAATTTTTTCAAAATTTTTTTTTTAGTTTCCTAAAATGCATTTGGGCTGCGGGCGCCAACACCCTCCCTTCAATTTTTTTTTTATGATTTTTACCTCTAGCCCAAATTTTTAAACATTGACAATCGGGTACCCTTGAATAATCCTTATCATTAATGAACTAAATAATTTAAATAGGTTTTTTTGTTTAAGGAATCTGGGCATTTTAGTTTGTACTTTGTAATGTGTATTCCTACGGTTAAATTTTTTCAAAATTTTTTTTTGGTTTACTAAAATGCATTTGCCTGCGGGCGCCAACACCCTCCTTCAATTTTTTTTTTTTAGTAATGTAACTCTAGTTGAATATTTTGTATTGGACTTAAAAATTGATAACTTGGTGCCCTATGAATAATCATTCTTTAATGAACTAAATATTTGGAATAGTTTTTCCTGTTTAAGATTCTGGGCATTTTAGTTTGTGCTTTGTCATGTGTATTCCTACAGTTAAATTTTTTCAAAATTTTTTTTTGGTTTCCTAAAATGTATTTGCCTGCGGGCGCCAACACCCTCCTTCAATTTTTTTTTTTTAGTAATGTAACTCTAGTTGAATATTTTGTATTGACTTAAAAATTGATAACTTGGTGCCCTATGAATAATCATTCTTTAATGAACTAAATATTTGGAATAGTTTTTCCTGTTTAAGATTCTGGGCATTTTAGTTTGTGCTTTGTCATGTGTATTCCTACAGTTAAATTTTTCAAATTTTTTTTTTAGTTTCCTAAAATGCATTTGGCTGCGGGCGCCAACACCCTCCTTCAATTTTTTTTTTATGATTTTACCTCTAGCCAAATTTTTAAACATTGACAATCGGGTACCCTTGAATAATCCTTATCATTAATGAACTAAATATTGTAAATGGTTTTTTTTGTTTAAGATTCTGGGCATTTTAGTTTGTACTTTGTAATGTGTATTCCTACAGTTAAATTTTTCAAATTTTTTTTTTGTTTTCCTAAAATGCATTTGCCTGCGGGCGCCAACACCCTTTTAATTTTTTTTTTATGATGTTAACTCTAGCCAAACTTTTGAAACATTGACTATCGGGTGCCCTATGAATAATCATTCTTTAATGAACTAAATATTTGGAATAGTTTTTTCTGTTTAAGATTCTGGGCATTTTAGTTTGTGCTTTGTAATGTGTATTCCTACGGTTAAATTTTTTCAAAATTTTTTTTTTGGTCTCCTAAAATGCAGCGGGCGCCAACACCCTCCTTCAATTTTTTATTATGATTTAACCTCTAGCCAAATTTTTTAAACATTGACAATCTGGTACCTCTTGAATAATCCTTGTTTAATGAAATAAATATTTTATATAGTTTTTTTTGTTTAATATTCTGGGCATTTTAGTTTGTGCTTTGTAATGTGTATTCCTACGGTTAAATTTTTTCAAAATTTTTTTTTGGTTTACTAAAATGCATTTGCCTGCGGGCGCCAACACCCTCCTTCAATTTTTTTTTTAGTATTGTAACTCTAGTTGAATATTTTTTATTGACTTGAAAATTCATAACTTGGTGCCCTATGAATAATCATTCTTTAATGAACTAAATATTTGGAATAGTTTTTCCTGTTTAAGATTCTGGGCATTTTAGTTTGTGCTTTGTCATGTGTATTCCTACAGTTAAATTTTTTCAAAATTTTTTTTTTAGTTTCCTAAAATGCATTTGGCTGCGGGCGCCAACACCCTCCTTCAATTTTTTTTTTATGATTTTACCTCTAGCCAAATTTTTAAACATTGACAATCGGGTACCCTTGAATAATCCTTATCATTAATGAACTAAATATTTTAAATAGGTTTTTTTGTTTAAGAATCTGGGCATTTTAGTTTGTACTTTGTAATGTGTATTCCTACGGTTAAATTTTTTCAAAATTTTTTTTTGGTTTACTAAAATGCATTTGCCTGCGGGCGCCAACACCCTCCTTCAATTTTTTTTATAGTATTGTAACTCTAGTTGAATATTTTTTATTGACTTGAAAATTCATAACTTGGTGCCCTATGAATAATCATTCTTTAATGAACTAAATATTTGGAATAGTTTTTTCTGTTTAATATTCTGGGCATTTTAGTTTGAACTTTGAAATGTATTTTTCTTTTGTAAAATATTTCCAAATTTTTTTTTTTTTGTTTTCTAAAATGCATTTGCCTGCGGGCGCCAACCCCCTCCTTCAATTTTTATTTTATGATTTAACCTCTAGCCAAATTTTTTAAACATTTACTATCGAGTATCCTTGAATAATCCTTATCATTAATGAACTAAATATTGTAAATGGTTTTTTTTGTTTAAGATTCTGGGCATTTTAGTTTGTACTTTGTAATGTGTATTCCTACAGTTAAATTTTTCAAAATTTTTTTTTGTTTCCTAAAATGCATTTGCCTGCGGGCGCCAACACCCTTTTAATTTTTTTTTTATGATGTTAACTCTAGCCAAACTTTTGAAACATTGACTATCGGGTGCCCTATGAATAATCATTCTTTAATGAACTAAATATTTGGAATAGTTTTTTCTGTTTAAGATTCTGGGCATTTTAGTTTGTGCTTTGTAATGTGTATTCCTACGGTTAAATTTTTTCAAAATTTTTTTTTGGTCTCCTAAAATGCATTTGCCTGCGGGCGCCAACACCCTCCTTCAATTTTTTATTATGATTTAACCTCTAGCCAAATTTTTTAAACATTGACAATCTGGTACCTCTTGAATAATCCTTGTTTAATGAAATAAATATTTTATATAGTTTTTTTTGTTTAATATTCTGGGCATTTTAGTTTGTGCTTTGTAATGTGTATTCCTACGGTTAAATTTTTTCAACATTTTTTTTTGGTTTCCTAAAATGCATTTGCCTGCGGGCGCCAACACCCTCCTTCAATTTTTTATTATGATTTAACCTCTAGCCAAATTTTTTAAACATTGACAATCTGGTACCTCTTGAATAATCCTTGTTTAATGAAATAAATATTTTAAATAGTTTTTTTTGTTTAATATTCTGGGCATTTTAGTTTGAACTTTGAAATGTATTTTTCTTCTGTAAAATTTTTTTCAAATTTTTTTTTTGTTTTCTAAAATGCATTTGCCTGTAGGCGCCAACACCCTCCCTCAATTTTTTTTTTTAGTCATGTAACTCTAGTTGAATATTTTGTATTGACTTGAAAATTGATAACTTGGTGCCCTATGAATAATCATTCTTTAATGAACTAAATATTTGGAATAGTTTTTTCTGTTTAAGATTCCGGACATTTTAGTTTGTACTTTGTAATGTGTATACCTAAAGTTAAATTTTTCAAATTTTTTTTTTAGTTTCCTAAAATGCATTTGCCTGCGGGCGCCAACACCCTTCTTGAATTTTTTTTTTAGTATTGTAACTCTAGTTGAATATTTTGTATTGACTTGAAAATTCATAACTTGGTGCCCTATGAATAATCATTCTTTAATGAACTAAATATTTGGAATAGTTTTTTCTGTTTAAGATTCTGGGCATTTTAGTTTGTGCTTTGTCATGTGTATTCCTACAGTTAAATTTTTTCAAAATTTTTTTTTGGTTTCCTAAAATGTATTTGCCTGCGGGCGCCAACACCCTCCTTCAATTTTTTTTTTTAGTAATGTAACTCTAGTTGAATATTTTGTATTGACTTAAAAATTGATAACTTGGTGCCCTATGAATAATCATTCTTTAATGAACTAAATATTTGGAATAGTTTTTTCTGTTTAAGATTCTGGACATTTTAGTTTGTACTTTGTAATGTGTATACCTAAAGTTAAATTTTTCAAATTTCAAATTTCAAATTTCAAATTTTTATTATGATTTAACCTCTAGCCAATTTTTTTAAACATTGACAATCTGGTACCTCTTGAATAATCCTTATCTTTAATGAACTAAATATTTTAAATGGTTTTTTTTGTTTAAGATTCTGCGCATTTTAGTTTGTAGTTTGTAATGTGTATTCCTACAGTAAAAATTTTTCAAAATTTTTTTTTGGTTTCCTAAAATGCATTTGCCTGCGGGCGCCAACACCCTCCTTCAATTTTTTTTTATGATTTTACCTCTAGCCAAATTTTTTAAACATTGACAATCGGGTACCCTTGAATAATCCTTATCATTAATGAACTAAATATTTGTAATAGTTTTTTCTGTTTAAGATTCTGGGCATTTTAGTTTGTGCTTTGTCATGTGTATTCCTACAGTTAAATTTTTTCAAAATTTTTTTTTGGTTTCCTAAAATGCATTTGCCTGCGGGCGCCAACACCCTCCTTCAATTTTTTATTATGATTTAACCTCTAGCCAAATTTTTTAAACATTGACTATCGAGTACCTTTGAATAATCCTTTTTTTTATTGAACTCTATGTAAGAACTTCAATGTACTTATCTTGTAAGACGGAGACAACACACGCGGGTATAACGTTCTCTTAAACAATATAATCCAAGATCTTTAGCTCTTTAGCCCGCAAGTTATAAGGAATCTCCGTCTTTAAAAGTCGTCAGCATTGCTATACATTTTACTCAAATGGTTATGCAGCAACAAATGTACACATCCGCAATTTTAGTCGTTGGACAAAAATTAAGGACTTCCGTTTCGATTTAGATTGTTTATATAAGTATAATAGTTCATACACTCCGTGATTATAAAGTTTTGGCAGCCGTGTATTCTGTGCGTGTAGTCGTAGGTACGTGCCTATACTCAAAGCCATTAGCGTTCGAGTTTAATTTGGTGAAAGATATGATATATCAGGACTTAAAATATGCTATCTAAATAATAGTACCTATAATATACATTTTTAAGTACCGATTGTAAATATAAACAAAATTCTAGAACTTCTATAAGCTATATAGTTACGCATTTGTGCCTATATGCACGGTATTATGACGTAGTACCTATACATACTTGTGTACATACTGTACATAATATACATTTACATTTTAGATTCTGTGTAGGGCGCGATGAACGTATTGATTTTACAACGATGTGTGTGTATTTTTTTAAATTTTTTTTCATTTGTGTCCGTCAAAACGCTTTTTGGGACAGTAAACATGCTTAATTTTCATCAACAGCATTTTTTTCTGGTAGAAAAGTGAATCTAGTTGGTACTTTAGGAGAGTCAAAAAGAAAAAAATGTTCAATATTTTTCAAAAGCGTCATAAAAAACAAACAAAAAATTAAGGAAAAATTGATTTTGTGTTTTAGCATAACTCTAAAGAAAAGAACAGAATATGGATTAAACTTTAACTAAATGTTTATATGAGTAATTTATATGCACCCAGACATTTTCGAAATATTGCGACTCTTTTCAAAATATTTATAAGCACAAGAAAATGTTGAGTCATAATCGTTTTTTTAACTATTGTCTATATAAAATTTTTTGGGTCGGTCAAAAAACTTGAAAATGAAATACAACGTTCATCATAAGTTGATATTGGTTGAAATTAAAAAAGTTGGGCGTAAATTCACAAAAATTTTTAAGAGCGCCTGAATTTAAAATGTTGACAAAATTCATTAATACCACGACAATTGGCAAATTATTTTCAGTTAGAAATTCATAACATTTTTTCTATGTATATCTAAGATTTAAAAATGTAATATAATATTCCCCTTAAGTTTTCCTACATTCAACAAAATAAAAAGTTTACCGGAAAGTCAATTTTTTACCAGCTTTTGAAACGAGTATGTTCACGCGTAAATTAATAAATTCTCATATAACGATTTTCTTATTTGGTCGTTATTCGAAAACTAATAACTGTAGGTATATGAAATTTTAAAAAAATGTTTATTTTATCATTTTCTATACATGATAAAATTCAAAATATTTCAACTTGTTTTGAGTTATTTATAGACATTTTCAATTTTTTAGTTTTTTATTCTATAAATGTAAATAAATTTTTATTTGTTGGGTCAAAAAGCTTGAAAATGTAATAGGTACAATGTACTTGATACATGGTTTTTTATAAGTTGTTATATAATTATGTATATGCTTATACTTATAAGCACTCGTTAAGATTTGAAAATGTAATACAAGATTCCTCATAAGTTTGATATCTTGATTTCTCAAGGTTTTCCACTCACAAACAAAAATGTTATCATTCATAAAATGAAAAACAAACTAAAACGAAGTCGAAAAAATATCATGTATATTAATGCGTGGTAAAAACAATATTATTTTATAAGACTATTATAGGTAGTTGTGGACACGAAATATGTGCCCTATTACTTGATGGCGGCTCTAAGTAACCTTTTTACCTTTTTACCTATCCCCCGATTGTGACCTGTACATATTACTTATGAGGTAGGAAATACTATTTTTTTGTGGTTATTAAAACTTAATAAATATCCCGATTGCAACCGTTACATATTTTGATATAAATATTTAAAAAAAGTTTATACAAATTCAAATTAAAAACAAGTAAAAATGTAATTTGGAGTTTGTGAAAATAATAAGTTATAAGTAGAAATTTACCTATGACACTATATATTATAATACATTTTTTTTTTACTCGACTATTTATTGATTCAGTATTGAGTAATTCATATATTGTTAATTTGTTCCATGAAAAAATGATAATCCTATAACATAATAAATTGCCATATTTATTTATAATTTTATATTTATTTTATTTTATTTTATTCCATATTTTTTTTTTATTGTAAACATTTCTTGCTTTTTATGAATTAGACAATTTATACGACGTATATTTTAATGTTTATGATGAATTTTAATGAAAATATATTATGTTTATAATACTTTTATTATTATTTCACCAAAAATATTATATAACTTTTTTATTAATAAATTATGTATACATTATTTTGTGAACCAATTTGTGTTTTTACGCAATCGGGATACTTATGTTTGGGACTACCTGCATTCGGGCATCTCTGCACCCGTTATTTATACCCACCGGTGTACCATACTATGGTACTTGTGGTATATTGCAGACAGTCGTCAAAATAATATTATTTAATATATATGTAATACAGGTGGGAATATTTTAAATTGTAAATTATTGACATAGGTCAGGCCAGCGAAGCAATATGTGCTGAGGTGACAATAATATTTTCTATAAAACACCGCCGTTGTCGCCGAGTGAAACGCCGATCGTAGTACGGGCTAGGCGATCTGAATTTGCTAAGTATTTTATTTATGTTTGTTTTAATACAATAAAAGTGTTTCCGACCTGAAAACCCGAGTTAAACATTATTTTAGTCATTCTTACGTTCTTACCTTTTATAGGAACAGCGCCGGGATATACGTATACTATGTGTCAATGCAGTTTTATTAAACTGAATAGTGCCAAGGTATATGTGATCTTTGAGTCATCTCAATTAGATAGGAACGAACTAAGAATTGACAAGCGCATACCATCGTACCTCAACGAGTTAACAGTGCCGTTCTAATTAACTTTAGAGAGTGTCATTAACTAGAGAATACGAGGGTAAGGCGTATAGTTGGTTTACCGCGTATTGTCTAGTACGGGTGATACCACATACTCGATATGACGACATTTTGGAATCGTGTGTACGAAATTTTACAAAAAAAAGTACATAATACTATCAAGGTTTGGTATAACTAACATTTGAAAAAGTCAGTGCTGGCGAAACGAATCTCAATATTTACATATTTTAAGATATTAAACCACTTCTTTAAGTTAATTTTACTAACTTATATTGAACCTACTTAATATTATGTCCATTAGTAATAATAATAATAATAATAATAACGCAAATTGATTTCAATAAAATTTCATTTTTACAGCGACAGTATGTACAATACAATAACATACAATAAATTGTGTCTTTTATTGTATTCGGAAAAACTATAAATTAAGGTAGGTAGAATTCGTGGTCCGAGCGGTTATCGGCAGTGCTGTCTACCGGTTTCGTTTTGAACTTTTCAACGATAACATGGAAAGATTCTTCCGCTGCTAGATTGCTGTTGAATTATCTTTAAATATTAATATAGAGCCCGGTATGTTGATGCCCTTAAAATGGTACGTGTTAATGGCCCATGCTCTATATTATACTTAACAGAATAACCCATAAAACTGTCAAAGTTAATACAATTACTTATTGATTTTATAATTAAGAATTACAATTTATAAACATGTGCGATTTTGATTCAAATTTACAAATATTAAAAATAATGAAGTGGTGGTTTTTTGTTTGATTTGTAGTAAATATGATAATGACAAATAATTAACTCGTAATTTTTCTTTCAAATGTTAAAAAAATGTCCTAAAACTTCAAAGATGCCCGTAAAAATCATAAAAATTAACTAAAAACGAAAATAATGTTGCTAAATAAAAATTAGTTGTACCTATATAGTACTCGAATGTTAGATATTAAAACACATTTCAAGCTAGGAAAGCAATGTCTATGATGTTCCAAAAAACATTAGCAAAACTCATCAACATCCGAGCCCTATAGATATTATTAGGGCAAGGTCGCTCGTAAGGTGGTGACAATATTGTGGCTGTGCGCCCGTGCCTCTCCACGCTATTTAGATGATATACGTTGTACACAGATCACAGATTAAAATTTACTATTTACAAAATATTTTTTTTAAGTGAGATATAATTTTTTTTTAAAACTTTTATTTGTAATACTTGCACAATCAGTAAAATGTACTAATCTAATCTAATAATTGTGTTATTAATTTTTTTTTCACAATAAACGCACGAGTGACATGATGGTACGGATTACATGTAAAATGTAAATGGCCGATAAAAAGAAGCCACCCGGCGAAGATCAGAAATAATTCAAATTAAAACAACCCCCCCCCCCCCTCTCCGCGAAATATTGCTACAGATGGCCTTGTATTGAGGTAGACGTATTTCTAAATATAACAATAATAGGATCTGTTGTATAATTTATCTATGATGGATAATATGATTATTATATATATATATATATATAAATATATGTATATTATGATATAATTTAAATTTAAAATTATTCTCGATGATATAGAAGCGTGGTAAATTAAGTGACCAATCAGAGCCACGCTGAATATAGGTGTATTATGATGCCAGTGCAAATAAAATAAACTCAGCTAGATACTTGAAATAATCACCAAATATTAACATTTGTAGAAAAGATATTATTATAATATTCAAAATGTCGTGGCCGTTTTTGAACTTTTTACAGACGATTGCAATTTTAGACTTTTATTAGTTTTTTTTTCTTAAGATACACGTTGGTGAAGTTACAGGATATAAAGGATAACACATATCCGTTGGATAACACATTTTTTCGGTCAATAAGCTCAAAAATGTAATACAAAGTTCTTCATAAGTTGATCTTACTGATTTCTAAAAGTATCAAAAATACCCACATACCATGCACATTTTAGATTCTTAGCGGACCGACGAAAGTATTGATTTTACAATGATATGTGTCTGCGTTCATGTTTTATAGTAGAAAGATAACTTTGAAATTGAACTACCTACCGAATGTATTATAAACTGTAACATGTCTTAATATTGGTTATCATGTATCATTGTATTAATTAATATTAATGATATATGAATCTTAATAATAACGAGTCATATGTGCGAATATTTATTGTTTTCAACAGTTTTAGTTCAATCATTCATAGAACATGATGTATATGGCTTTACGATAATCTTTTTTTTTTTTGATTCCATTCAGAAAGCCTATGAGGAACAGTGTATTGAATGTTAAAACCTTACGTTTGAATACTAAACATATTTTTATGAAGTTTATATGCAAAATAATTTACTCTGCTCAGAATTTAAAGTATAGTAATATTAATTATGGCACTAGGTACAAATAAGAAAACTGAGAGTACAGTGTTCTAGACACAATAATTTTTTATTCAAAATAGATATTTCTATAATTTAGTTATAAAGGATCCAAATAATAATAATAATAATAATAATTGCAGTATAATATGTATATTAAGGCGCCCGGTGCCGATGCCATTTTGTCCTCAAAAATACACTTTGCGGGAATAACGATACCGCCTTGTAGAATCAACCAAAATTTTATAATTTTTTTTTATTGTTAAAAGGAAATATTCTACAGCCCGTATCGATCTCTGTTGTTCAATATTTTATTCTCAAACTTTATAATATGTCTAAAAATATACAAGGTAAAAAGCATTTTTTTACAATTTTTTTAATACAATTATTTGAAATAAAATATAAAATCAGAGATCGATGCGGGCTGTAAAATGTCTTCTTCTTTCAGATAAAAAAATATTAACATAAAAATCCGAAAATTCTACAAAGCTTGAGAGGTATTCCCGTAAAGTCATTTTTTCGATATAATGCACCCTATAAACCCCCCTCTAAATAGGTATCAGGTAGTAGAGTAGTGGAATAGTCTTATGATTGAGGTTGCAACTAAAATATAAAATTTAATTTTCAAATTTTATAGAATTGTGGAATATTTTAAAAACTGGCACCGAGACCCTTAATTTAAAATAATTTTATTCGACTGTTATTTTGTTTGTAGAAGGTTATCATTATATCGTTACAAGCACAATATTTTAATATTCTATTTTAATTTGGAATTATCTTGTACTTGTAATACATATTAGATAGAAAATAATATTACTTGTTCTAATTGTATGTTCAATTCTGAGATTCTCCCTTTACTTGTTATTGAGGTGTTATTTCATTATCTTTAACCATCAAAGTTTCATCAGCTTTCTATTGTTTTACTTTCATGTTTTTGTTATTTTATAATATTGTAAGTATAATAATATGTATTTAAGTCAAGTAAGTTATTTATTACAATAATTTCTTAAGATATCAATATTTTTCTAAATATTTAGAATATTTTTTTTTTAGTAAATAAATTTGAAACGCAATACATTTTTTCAAAATAATATTTTTGGGAATTTACTGACATAGGTAATAGTATATAATATTTTCTTAAATTATTAATTATTCATTAAATTATCATAATTTTTGTCATACGTTTAACTATTACTATAATATCAATTTTTTATTTTTATTTGGCAGGTCTGTCTGTTACAACTTGTATATAATATTTACCAAGCGATAATAGTTCGCATCTCTAGAATAAGATTGCCACAACTTACAACTACTTTCGAGTAGGTAGTAAAAAATTAGATCTATTGAATGCAACTACGCCACATTCATTATAACTTTTCGTTTTGCCACCAAAAATATGTGTTTGTATTGTATTATTAAATTATTTTAGATACTTTTTAAACCAACAGAGCCATACTTAATATGGCAGTATATATTATTATGTTATTTTATTTATCCAATTAATCGCTAGAGTCAAAATTCAAGACTGCCTTATTTCGATTTGTGGCGTCTGTGTGATTTGTTGAGTGGAAACAGCAAATTTATTGCTATGGCGGTTATACATTTCATAATTTGTGAATTGCAGCCGTAATATGAAAAACGTCAGTCTTGTAATTTCAAATAGACATTTTTTTACTGCCACGTGTCCAATTGACAGTCTTGCATTCACATAAAAAAATTAAAAGAGCCACGAGTGTAAATTTTTGGGTTTAAGAGAGTGTTTCATAATATTTAGATAATAAAGTCATAATGTAAAATATGTTTATAAGTAGGTATTTACATTTTTAGTTTCAAATGCATAAGTAATGAATTCTTTAAAAAATCTTAGTTTTAAAGTACTTCAAATCGCTTTTTATCAAAGCTATAAATTTTGAGTTGTGACAGTCTTGTTCTAGACGTAGGCACCTACGAGTTATACTGTGTATAGCGTATACTTACATAACAATATAATATATGCATACGGCATACGCCTATAATATACGGATGAGTACCGGTTTTTAGCATACCTATATAGATTCACACTTTGATTAAGAAATAGGACGTGGCACAGCAGGACTTGATTTGAATAACTGGAAGGTTAATACATTTTGATATTATTTCGACCAAATAGTTAAAGCAATGCCTTCTTTTACAACAGAAAACGCAAAAGCCTATGACAAATAGGCACGAAATTAAAATTAATTTATCTAAAGATATAAGACAATCGTTTTTTAAACTTTAATTTATAATATTAGTACGAACTTTAAAAATGTAAATTAATGGAAACCATATCCAAGAGAACAAAATATTTTTATTTTCTAAATCTTGAAACACTGACTTGACTTGTTTTTTCATTTTTGAACGTCAACTCAAATAGAGATTATTTTACAATAATATTAACACATCATTATACATGTGCGACACTATCGACTATTTAGTCACCGAAAATAAATGTTTAAAATTTAAATAAATATTTTTATCGTAATAATTCATGTATTCGTACACATTACATTTACTTATTGTATAGTTTAAATATTTTGTTCTGTTATAATATTATATTATATAGTTATTGTTTCGTGTTGTAGTTTCCAATACGAAAACGTCACCATATTAAATTAATTATAAGTATGCAGCATTTCGATAATTATGAACTAAATATTATATAAGTTATATTGATTTTTATGATAATTTTGAAACTAAATAAAACAGAGGATACCGAATATAATACTGAAGTATAAGAAGTGTCAATATATTATTAAAGCATTAATATGTGCATTCCACAAGAAAATTATCCAAATAAAACACAACTGCAAAATACTAGTTCAAATTATACGCTATTCTACAGAATATTTCAGGTAAGTATCTACTTATTTTACTTAGTCTTACTGTTTGTTTTAATCATTTTGGTTTTATACATTTTAGTTTATTGGATTATTACTAATATATTTCGTATTCTATTGGATTATTAATTATCGGGGTGGATTTAGCTTAACTAAAGCTAAATTAATACCAAACTGGCATCCAATATTCATGACAATTGTTTTAATTTATTTATTTGCAAATGGTGAGTTTTATATTAATTAAAATATTATCAATTAAATTAAAAAAAAAAAAAATTATAATTTATACGAATTGATTACATTGCGTTGAAGATGCAGTAGCATAAAAATCATCAAAACAATATTATGTCGATGATTATATTCATTAAGAGACGCCTCACACACATATGTTGTCTCCGTCTTACAAGTGCGTAACATGGCAAATTGTACGCTCAGAAAAACACGTGTAGCTCCGTTAGTTTAAAAATTAGAGTGAATTAACCTCTTATAAAAATTTAAAGGTAAGATTATTATCTAGATAATCTCATGGGATTTTTATTATATTTTAATTTTAAAGCGAGTTACGAATGTTATGCACTTGTAAGACGGAGACAACATATACGGGTGAGGCGTCCTCTTAAAGCGTTATTCTTTACGATTGGTTTTTGATCCAAAGTGTTGAATCATTATAATTTATAAGTTATAATTATTAATACATTAAACATTTTTAGTAGTGGTATAAATGAATAATAGTTTTGATATAGAACCCTACTAAATAATCTTATTTTTTTTAAATGTATTGTTAACATTTGGTCATTTGTCATGACTATTATATCAACTAAGTTTAGGTTACACATTTTTATCGTTTTTACATTAGCTGATAGCATTAAATAGTTATGTAACTACATAGTTAAATAATTATATTCTACAATTTGTGTTGTTTTTACTTCAGATAGCATTAAATAGTTACGTAAATACATAGTTAGATCATTAAATTTCAAAACTAACCGGTTACAATGCTATAAATAAAGGCACAAAGATTTTTAAAAATTATTTACAATAACATAATTTTTATTTATTTGTACAATAATAAGTAAGGCAGGCAAAGCTAATTTGCATAGCTGATGACAGAAGAAGCTTAAAATAGTTCTCTTTTGCGCTCTTATGTGTGGTGTTTTATTGTTGGTATTTCGAAATCTGTGAGCAGAGCACAGACCATAAAACCTCAAAAACTCGAATGCTTTTTTTGCCTATGGAGCAGAGTATCGTTTCAAACAAATCAGGGAGCATTTGAAATCGCACGTAGGAATTTTGGACTCTGGACTTGCATTTTGTTTATGTGAGGTACCTATGGCACATTTTCCTTTGACAGGGACTGTTTATACTTATTGGCTATCAAAGTTGTAGTAATAGTTGAATAATTTGATTTTATATTAATAAACATTTTTGTCTAATAAGTTTGAGTTCATAAATTATTGAGTTACAACAAAAAAAAAACAAAATCGATCTTGTCAAAAACTAATTTTGAGTAAAACATCTAGGTATTCTTAAATTTTTTTTTTGTTCTTCCTGAATATTTCGATAAAATATACTTGTTATGTTCAATGTTGACCTTTTAAACAATGTCAAAAAGATCCAATATTTGGTATCATAAACCACCCTCAAAATAGAAAACTCAAGCATATTTTCAATTACTTACTGTGTGTCCACACACAAAACAATCCACTCATATCATTATAAAATCAATACATTCATCACTCCGCTTAAAATTGATAAAATCACGCTGTCATTTTTAAGGCTCAATTTGTATAGTTAAAATTTTAATATTTTATTTATACCTTATTTTTCTACTATACTATAACAGTATTTTTTATGTTGTTTTAGCTATTCTCCACTATCGTTCATTTCGGGATACAAAACGAAATTTGAAAAACCAACATGTAATTTTTTTCGGTTGCATAATAATGATCTTAACAGTTGCTGGCATAGCTACTCTGGGTTCAAAGCGATTTAGACCTTTATTTACTAATCCTGCGATTCCTAACTTATATACTTTACACAGTTGGTTAGGAATTATTACTATGGCAATGATTCTACTTCAGGTCAGTTTACTTAATAGACACTAATATAATATATTAATATGTGATGTGTATAATCTATAAATAACATTACTATTCTTTGTTCATGCGTAAATTGTTGATTTTTTTTATACATTTTTAGTTTGCAAGTGGGTTCTGGATTTATTTATATCCCACAGCAGCTGCCCAATATAGAGAAATTATGATGCCTTATCACGTGTTCTTCGGGGTATCGAGCTTTGTATTAGCGATTGCATCTGGTGGATTAGGATTCTGTGAAAAAATGATTTTTTCATTGTATATATAACGTTATATCATGAGCGGTAATATAATATATTAAAACTGTGTATTTATTTTACAGGTATAGAGAATACGAACAATTTCCAGCGGAAGGTATAATCGGTAACTGTATAGGTTTATTATGTATTTTTTACGGTATTTTAGTGGTTTATATGGTCACCAAACCAGAATTCAAGAGGTGCCCTGCACCAGAATATCAGCCATTAATCTAGTATTAGAAATTTAAAAATATTATGAAGTTTCACTAAACTGTTGTTTTTTGTATTATGTGTATTATTTGTGTATAATCGAAAACTAAACTTCTAAAAAAATAAAGATTAATGAAGTGTCATATTTTTTCTTTAATACATTTCTAACATGTATTTACGACCAGTGTTGTACCTATATAGATAAATAAAAAAAACGTATACGAAGTGGTCAAATGGAAGTACATATATATTGATAAAGATAAATTAATTTTTATGGAATTTTAAATTTACTAATTATTCATTCATTATTGTAAGTATAGCATCTTTGGAAGTATAGAAAAAGCCGTATAACAAAATAAATAAAATTTGCTCAGAAACATGACAGTGCTCAAATTATGTTTTAAGATAATTAAAAAATATATTATTAATTATTATTGATATCAATTGAAAATGCATGTGAGCACTGCAGCTGTTTTTTCAAAACATGCTATAATATAAGAAATTATGCTATGAAATAACTTTTACGAGCAACTGGTTTATTACCTTACTGATGTAATTTCGTCATTGCAATACAAAATTTTTTTTAATTTTTCTATTGTTAACATATTTTCCGTTTTTACTTTTTTGAATGACAATGAACATTTTAAATTTTATATTCCGAAGCAACATTTTTTATATGCTGTTTGATGTAAAAATGTTGGATTACGAACGAGTTGCTTATTAGGTACCTAGTTAATATTAGGTCTTTATTAATAGATCCATTCTAAACAAGTAAAAAAAAAAAATATTCAAAAATCATATAATATATAAAAAAAATATCACATCCTCAATACACGGGTTTTCCTGTTATAATAGCATAATGATAACCGATAACAATAGCCACGCAGGTCAATCTGTATATCCGATCTGACCGTGCGCGTCGGCCTCGTCACTTCGATGCGTCAAAACAATTTCGGCCATCCTGTAAACACACGCGTACATAACTATAATAATAATAATTTCTAGTGGCAGAACGTACGTTATAACAAGTAATATAATAGTAATTAATTTATATTCATTGTAAATACCGTCGCTGGTGCACTAGCATGACGTTTAGGTGCCTACCTATGATTCGATTGAAAAACGATAAAAACCTGTAATACTGTAACAGGCAACTTATTTGTCCCGCAGTCGACGCCGAATATGATTAATATTGTATTAGATTCTGAGCGAAGCGATGAATGTATTGTGCTTGACATTATAAAATATCGTACTGTACAGGTCAAGTTTGTCACGTTTCACACGCGATTAGAGTGTCAAGTTCAAAGTTGAAGTGTACACGTATTTAGTATTATACTATCATACCTTCAACGTGCGATAAATACCAGCAATTATCGAAATGAACGCTTCGATGACGACTACCGTTTTGATCTCGACAATCGTTTTGATTTTGTACGCGAAGACCGCTCGTTGTTGTGTAAGTGATTTTTATATAGATTTTAATGCTCCGATCACTATACATATTATAGGGGAAAGTAGGCACTGCCGAGAGAAACGAAACGTAACTCTCGGGAAGTGGCAGATTTAACAGTCGTTTAGTCAGCCCACCAAAATTTAATTTTGTTAATTTTGTTTAAATATTTATTACAAAAAAATAAATACAGTTTATATTGCATACTGCAATATCATCTATCATTGTTAGGTTAAGTTAATAAAAACAACTGTTTCGTAAGAATGTTACCGATACATTTTGTAGGAGGTCCCACTTATGGATTTGTTGATTTCATTTGAACACTTAAATCAGCCACTGCTCTCATGTCAACTTGCATATTATATTATTAAACGGACAAATTTCGGTCGTATAATGGTGAACCTCGCGAAGGACGTGGTTTCACGGTGGACGATAAACATTAAATGCTAAAATTGTTAGCAATATAAATCTGTTTTCTCCAAAATCATTATGCGGGATTCTTCATTGAAATAAAAACCTATCATTTTTTAAATTTGTATTGTAAACTAGCGATTAGACACAGGCAATTTTTTCGTGATGCTTTTTCGAAAAAAAAAATAAACATAAATATGTTTTTGGGCAGGCTAGACATTTTTTTTACTGAACGATTTTCGTAACACTTATAAAGTTATAAAATGTATTATTGTTAACATATTATGGTAATCCTCCCCTCAAAATCATATTTATGATTCATTGATTTTCCTTGCAGAGGAAAATATCAAGTACCATGTCACGTTTCTTCATCCTAGGACTGGTTATTACATGCACCTACACATATTTTGCTGATGTTCATCGTACATTTAAGTTGGTTTTATCTGTCTGTCATCACCTTTCGGGACAGAAAAATTCTTTGATTTTGTGCATAGGTACTGCACAATACTTTTATTACGAGCTCAGTATTGTTTTTCTGACTTAACCTTTAAACAGTTTAAACTATAAAATATTATTAGATATTTTTAATTAATATCAGAGTATCAATTGTATTGTTTTGAGGGTTATATTTTTTTTAAATAAAATTTCTAGATAAAATAAATATAAAATAAAAATCCAGAAAAGTCACGCACGGTGGCACGGTGGCACTCAGATCGCTTAGGCGCAGGGTAAGAATACCGAGTAGGGTCAATAAAACATTATAATATTCGTTTCAGATTAACCAGAATGTTTTATTCGGGGTTCAGTTAATTCGGGGGCAAGGTTCTGATTTAAACATTATTGCAAATCAAATCATGCGGTGTATAAGTATATGGTTGTACAGCAATATGTTTATATGTGTAGAACTGAGATCGGATATTAGAGTATATATAGTGAGATGAAATTCTAAAGAGAATAGCTGCAGGGAGGTTGGGAGCGTCAAGTGAACCGTCAAAGATTATCAAATCAACATAGGTACACTTCTTTGTGACGATCAGCTGATGTGGGGTTGTTTAGAACCTATCGTATAGATGGGCGCAAATGTTTACTAATGTGGAGCGTTTTGAATGTTTAGGGTAAGAACTAAATGCAGCGAAATTAAAAAAAATTGTTTTGGACTCGTTTAAGGCGTAATAATTCATCTTTAGTTATGTATGGGTACCTAACTATACCCCACTGTAGGTATTTACTGTTTAAGCAACGATCGAACAAGGCCAAAAAATAAAGAGCTATTATTATTATTATTATTATTATAACAATAATCACAAATTTACAAACGATTATGCGTTCGGGAACCTATTGTTTTTCTTTAGATTATGCTTTTATAACCATTCGTACAAATCGCGGGGGAGCTAGGCTTCTTAATAATATATTATTATGGTGTTACTGCGATGTTGAGCGTGATAAAATTGAACACAGACACATTGGTGCGATAAGCGAAATGGAAATTGAGTGAGTTGTAAGACAAACGTCTCCATTTCTATACATACATTATATTATATATTTATATGCAGGTACCTTATTTGATATTTATGTGATAGGTAATCGTTTACTGTATATACCGTGGTACAGTATCAGTGTTCAGTTGTCTGTTGACAAAATAAATAATTTAAGTCAATATTTTAAACGCAGTGCATCTATTTGTACATGGACATTTATCGACACCTCAATGCGAGATGAAAAATTAAAACGAATAAAAACGTATTGGTTTATTTCTGGTTATGAGTCAACACTAAAAAGTAATGGGTAATAGAGATTGAGAATTAAACAAATTAAAAATATATCTGACCAGTAATCAATTGGGTTATATTTGAATGTAGGTCGTTCGACCTTTTTTTTTTTATTTAATTACATTTGTAATATGTTAACAATCAAATACATATTATTGCAAAATGTTTATTTTGTTCTATAGCTAATGGTTATTTTTATTTATTATTGGAAATTTTTTTCGCGAATCGTTTTGCTTCTTTTAATAAAATTATGGTCTGGCAGTTTTCGCGTGTATTTTACCTATATGTGTATTTTGAGGCACACTTTTCTTTTTATACTTAGCGCGAACCTGCCGGGTCGTTGGATATACATTATACGTAACTATCAAATCCTATCATCGAAATTATTTACATTATATTTGTTTTGTATTTTAAGATTGATACATGTATAGTTTATAGTATGTAGTCACGAAAGTTTTAGAAGTTAGGCATGAAAATTAGGTTTTTTGTATTTCGTATATTTTCTAAACAAATGTAATAATTTAAATTGTTTCCAAAACGTTCTCATAGTACTCATATTTTGTACTACCTATAGGTATAGAATTTATAATACTTTAGAAGTTTATGGAAAAGTTTTGGAGGAGAAAAATAAAATAAAAGTATATACAAACAAAAACTACACGGATCAAAAATTGTTTGTCTGATAGATAGATTTATGTAACTATACATTCGCAGTTATTGTGATTTGTGACGATGTAAATGTAAAAGTGCAAGGGGAACGGGTCCACGCTCGAATTCGAATATTCAGTGGCCGACGACCAATATTTATTTAATAATAGGTATTATCTATTTTTACCCGTGAAATAATGCTTATATTTTGTGATTTGTGTAGGGTGGTTACGAGTTAGAAGTCGATTACATTAGAAACTGTGACTCGGACAACATTGTCGAACTGTCCGATAAATTTTCTGTCGACATGAAACCTAATTGCGAAATATATGTCAACGGATGCTATACCGCGCACGCCAACATCACCAGCGCCATGGTAAATATATTTTTTTATTTATACGCGAAAAATTTGTTTTAATTTTTTTAATAATTTCATAACTGTAGTCACTTATATATACGTAAAAAAGTTACACAATTTAAAATAGTATTTAATAATAATATGCAGCGTGTGTTCAACGATAAAGGTAACACGAAATATTTAGAACACGTGACGCTGAATTTAATTTGGGTTTTTTTTTACTGCATAAAAGTCTTAATATTAAACCTTTTTTTGCAAAATTTACAAAGAATTTTTGAATTGAACTCTTCTTTGTAGAATCCAAATTTGATTTACTTTACGTATTTCAAGCAACTTTGACCTATAAAGTTTTACCAATATAAAAATTGACTTATAAAATTTGATACATACATATTGTACTTACATATTTGTTTTTGTAAAAATTCACAAAAATCGATAAAATAGCAAAAAATAACATATTATATGGTCAGGTTTAATAATTAACAATTAATAGTGTGGTTCATCAGGCATATAATGTACTTACTCGCGTTTAAATAATGTATTTATTCAAATTTAGATTTTTGTAATTTTTTGTATACTTAAGATTTTAAACATGATGTTTTAAAATAAATAGATTTAATTATTGATCCAAACTTATTTTTTTTATCAACAAAAGAGAACCGTCCCATTTTTTCTAGATAAATGCAAAACTGGATGCATCAGATACATCGAAAATCCTACTAGTGGTTTCCGTCTTTCCTAGTTATTATAGGCTTTTATGAAAGAAATTATATTATAATGTGATTGTACTTATTCGTTTAAAATTTTAAACCCTAAATTCACTACACGGTTAACTTTTTCTGCGAAATGTAATCGTAATACCTTAGGTATGGGCGATTGTAAACTCTCCCGATTTTAATGACAGTAAACTCTCTCGGGTTTAGTCCAATACTACCTGACGGGAACATGTAAACTCTCCCGGATCAACTTCAGTATTACTAAGCTAGGGGAGCATGGGGCCCCCATCGGTATAACTAATAACGCCTTCCACACTGACAATTTCAATCTTTTCGCATAACGTAGTGAAAGTAAGAATTATGTGGCTGCATTATATAACAATAATAATAATAATAAAAATCAATGTTGCTGTGAGTATTTATAATATGAAATTTTAAATGATAATCACAATCTCTGCAGTGTAGAAATAACATTTAATACAACTCGGGAGAACTTGCCCATTTCCTTTAGGTAAACATAATATTGACCCGGGAAAGTTTACACATTTCCTTCAGGTAAACATAATATTGACCCGGGAGAGTTTACACATTTCCTTTAGGTAAACATAGAGTTGAACCGGGAGAGTTTACCATCGGGAGAGTTCACTAGTTTTAAAAATCGGGAGAGTTTACCATACAATCGGGAGAGTTAACCACCGCCCATAGGTACTTCCGGTGTCACATGTTGGCATTCTTATAGGTATAATATTATTATGTATAAAGTATATGATCAGGACTAAGGCTCCTGCAGACACTATCAGTTTTTTTTTTCAAAACGGCCTTAACGACTGTCAAAAATTGAGGTACTTTTTAGTGGTTTGATTAAAAAAAAATATATATTGATTTGGTAAAGAAATTGACTTTGCATCGCTCGTATAACATAATATATGTTTTCAATATTTTAAATAGTTTTTAATATATTTATACAAAAAATTAAAAATTGGAAATAGTGCTTCTACCTATGCAAAGTTATCTTGTTTATGCACATTCACATACATCTTTACAATTTTTAAATCCTTTGGAAATCCTTTGGACGTACTTACCTAAGTTTTAAGCCAAGCGTATTGTTATTTTCACGTCCATAAATTGATTTTGAATATTTTGATCTAATGACTAAATGCCGTGTGCGCATGAGTGTGCGTAGTATGTATGGTTGTTTGGGAGTATAAACACACAAAGACGAGCAGTCACCGCAACGAACGATAGAATTATCTAAGCACAACTCCTCAAAAACGACACACCCATAGGCAGGAGCGTTAATATATAATTTACAGGATGATTCACATCAAGCATAGTATACTCATTACTCACCCTCGTGGCCTCGTTTGGTTCCTTAGGTATACAATATTGTACCTATAATGGCATTTGTTCAAATATTCTGATTTTTGTAATTTTTAAGTAGGTGCCTATACATATTATATTTATAAAGACCATAACTACTTTGATTCTATAATATTAATTAAATAGTAAATTTACACGGCTACTCGTGTTAACTTTTCCTTCAAAATGTAATCGTGATGCCATACATAATATGGGTACCAGCGTTGAAATTTTGTCGCGCTTATGGGTATAATAATAATAATAATATGTAGCACGTCATGCGATGTGTGCGGTATATTGGTATTATTATTATGTGTACCGTTCGCATACGCAATAATTCAAATCGTATATGTATGCGTATCGGAAAAAAAATTGAATTATGAACGTTTTTAAAGCCAACATCAGGATTCGATTTCGTTTTGATAAAATACGAATATAAAAACATACATTGCGCCTTTGTGCACAGTTTAATCGTTACGCACCGGTCGCCACGAGTATATAGGTAGGTATATTATATAATATTTCCCGTACCTGTCTGTAATCACGTATCGGTAACCGACTGCGTGTGTGTGTGTTTTTTTTGCCGGAATTTATTCTACTCGAACAGTATTACGGTATACGGTATACGGTATAATAATATGTTATATTTTCTATGGTTCACGAGGGTTTAACATATCGCGAATTCGTCAAATCTTCATGAAATCACGCGAGTCTCCCGGCGGATAAGTAAATAATGAGTAATGACGTATATTAAGTATATAGAGGTAGGTTATAATAATAGTTTCATCGGTGCGGAAAAATAACCGCCTAACAATAGCGACGTATAGGTACTAGGACAACCCGGCAAAAGGGTGCACCCCGCCAACAGGACTTGCGCAATGAGCGCCCCCGAAAAATAAAAGCCATTTTCTATGACGATCTGGGCTTACAAGTTTTGTGCTGATCCATTTCTATAGTTGTTTAAATCAGCCCAGATTTAAAAAGTCCTCGACTGTATAGGTGCAAATAATATTGTGATCTGTAATGGCATTATTGATTTGGTACTCTATATATAGATGCGCCTACGAGGCTGGGTGTCGTATATCAATATATATTATACCGTCGTGCGTAGTACTCTATAATTGCACTTATATGGTGTCCGGTGTCATATTATAATATATATATACTTGTGCGTATTGAGTACCCATATTATATATTTTAATAGAGTTACACGATTTTCAGGTCGATTTCACCGGCCAAAAGGACTTGATAAAGCTGTCGGGCAAAAGGGACGGTTGCAAACAGCTCGACGACGTGAAATCGTCGAGTGAAATTCAAATGGCTTTGGAAATACTCGGATTGCCGAAAAGCTGTCCCGTTAACAAGGTCTGTCGGTCACATTGTTTTAATTGATATTGTGTCTCGCGATTCGTGACGCAGGTCAGGATAACAATACCTATGTTCGTGATTATTTATATTCCTGCACCGTTATATTGGCGTCACGCCGTCTGCAGCACTGTAGGTCGTACGAGGTGTATAAATTGTTATTGTTTTGCAGGGGAAGGCGTGCTTGGGAAATAAACCGATTAACGTGAGCAAGTATAAATCACTAATGAACGTACTTGCCGGTCATCTCAAGGGGAAATCGGTAATGACCACTAACGCGGGCAAGACCTGTATAGAGTTTTCGGTAAAATTGGTCAACGTGCTCATAAAAGCCATCGGTCGTGGTGTGATTGGTTGAAATCTATAAACCTTACTACATACCTATATTACATAATACAATATTATAATGTATAATTGACACCGTGTTGTGTTTACTTATATCATCATATTTAATCACTAATCAACTATATAATAAATTAAAAATATTATTTTGTATCTACGTAATATAATACAAGACATATGCAACCAACTGCCGGGAGATTGTTTTAACAACAAACACTCATCAGTCACCACCATCAGGGTAAAATCCTGACACGACAAAAATGAACAACCATCACGGTCAAGTGTTGCGGGATAGTCAAATTGCACTTATTACCTAAAAAGTAATGGTCGAATTGCACTCGGGTAAAAAACAGGTAGTGGTCAAATTGCACTCGTTCAAAAAAAGGAGTTAAAATTTCAGGTCACTATGGACGTTCAATTTTATTATTATAATAACATTTGACGATTTAAAAAAAGAATTCCTAAAAAAAATTATAAAAAAGGTGGGTAAGTGGATGTCGCTCTGCTGTACCTCGCCCGCAGGCAAATGCATTTTAGGAAACCAAAAATAAATTTTGAAAAATTTAACTGTAAGAATACACATTACAAAGTACAAACTAAAATGCCCAGATTCTTAAACAAAAAAAACCATTTACAATATTTAGTTTATTAATGATAAGGATTATTCAAGGGTACTCGATAGTCAATGTTTAAAAATTTGGCTAGAGGTTAAATCATAAAAAAAAAATTGAAGGAGGGTGTTGGCGCCCGCAGGCAAATGCATTTTAGGAAACCAAAAAAAAATTTGGAAGATATTTTACAAAAAAAAATACATTTCAAAGTTCAAACTAAAATGCCCAGAATATTAAACAGAAAAAACTATTTAAAATATTTATTTCATTAAACAAGGATTATTCAAGAGGTACCAGATTGTCAATGTTTAAAATATTTGGCTAGAGGTTAAATCATAAAAAAAAAATTGAAGGAGGGTGTTGGCGCCTGCAGGCAAATGCATTTTAGGAAACCAAAAAAAAATTTTGAAAAATTTAACCGTAGGAATACACATTACAAAGTACAAACTAAAATGCCCAGAATCTAAAACAAAAAAAAACCATTTAAAATATTTAGTTCATTAATGATAAGGATTATTCAAGGGTAGGTACTCGATAGTCAATGTTTAAAAAATTTGGCTAGAGGTTAAATCATAAAAAAAAAATTGATGGAGGGTGTTGGCGCCCGCAGGCAAATGCATTTTAGAAAACAAAAAAAAAAATTTGGAAAATATTTGGAAAATATTTTACAGAAGAAAAATACATTTCAAAGTTCAAACTAAAATGCCCATATTCTTAAACAAAAAAAACCATTTAAAATATTTAGTTCATTAAAGATAATGATTATTCAAGGGTACCCGATTGTCAATGTTTAAAAAATTTGGCTAGAGGTTGAATTTAAAAAAAAAAAAAATTGAAGGAGGGTGTTAGCGCCTGCAGGCAAATGCCTTTTATGAAACCAAAAAAAATTTTTGGTTTCCTAATTTTACAGAAGAAAAATACATTTAAAAGTTCAAACTAAAATGCCCAGAATATTTAACAGAAAAAACTATTTAAAAAAATTTAAGGGTGTTGGGGCCCGCAGGCAAGTGCATTTTAGGAAACTAAAAAAAACTGTTGAAAAAATTTAACTGTAAGAATACACATTACAAAGTACAAACTAAAATGCCCAGAATCTTAAACAAAAAAAACCATTTACAATATTTAGTTTATTAATGATAAGTATTATTCAAGGGTACTCGATAGTAAATGTTTGAAAAATTTGGCTAGAGGTTAAATCATAAAAAAAAAATTGAAGGAGGGTGTTGGCGCCCGCAGGCAAATGCATTTTAGGAAACCAAAAAAAAATTTTGAAAAATTTAACTGTAGGAATACACATTAGAAAGTACAAACTAAAATGCCCAGAATCTTAAACAAAAAAAAACCATTTGAAATATTTAGTTCATTAAAGATAATGATTATTCAAGAGTACCCGATTGTCAATGTTTAAAAAATTTGGTTAGAGGTTAAATTTAAAAAAAAAAAAATGAAGGAGGGTGTTGGCGCCCGCAGGCAAATGCATTTTAGGAAACCAAAAAAAAAATTTGAAAAATTTAACCATAGGAACACACATTACAAAGTACAAACTAAAATGCCCAGAATCTTAAACAAAAAAAACCATTTAAAATTTTTAGTTCATTAAAGAATGATTATTCATAGAGCACCAAGTTATCAATTTTGAAGTCAATACAAAATATTCAACAAGAGTTACATTACTAAAAAAAAAATTGAAGGAGGGTGTTAGCGCCCGCAGGCAAATGCTCTTTAGGAAACCAAAAAAAAATTTTAAAAAATTTTTACTGTAGGAATACGCATTACAAAGTACAAACTAAAATGCCCAGAATATTAAACAGAAAAAAACTATTCAAAATATTTAGTTCATTAAAGAATGATTATTCATAGAGCACCAAGTTATCAATTTTGAAGTCAATACAAAATATTCAACAAGAGTTACATTACTAAAAAAAAAAAATTGAAGGAGGGTGTTGGTGCCCGCAGGCAAATGCATTTTAGAAAACAAAAAAAAAAATTTGGAAAATATTTTACAGAAGAAAAATACATTTCAAAGTTCAAACTAAAATGCCCATATTCTTAAACAAAAAAAACCATTTGAAATATTTAGTTCATTAAAGATAATAATTATTCAAGAGTACCCGATTGTCAATGTTTAAAAAATTTTGCTAGAGGTTAAATTTAAAAAAAAAAATGAAGGAGGTGTTGGCGCCCGCAGGCAAATGCATTTTAGGAAACCAAAAAAAATTTTGAATAAATTTAACAGTATGATTATACATTATAAAGTACAAACTAAAATGCCCAGATTCTTAAACAAAAAAAACTATTTAAAATATTTAGTTCATTAAAAAATGATTATTTACAGGCACTAAGTTATCAATTTTCACGTCAATACTAAATATTCAAGTAGAGTTACATTACAAAAAAAAAATATGAAGGAGGGTGTTAACGCCGGCTTGTCAGTGTTTAAAATATCTATAGATATAAATTTAATAACAGAATTCTCTGAAGACTCACAAATTTGAAAATATTCATATTAAAATTCAATTGAATTAAATTTATGAAAAAAAATTAAAAGGGGAACGTGGGCTAGTGCAGGCAAACGCATTTTAAGGAGCAGATAAAAAATTGTAAATAAATCATATGGCACCAAGTTGTTAATGTTTTAAAAAAAGATATATATAAAAGAATCAAAAAAAGTTAAATATATAAAAAAATTAATTGAATGGGGAACGTGAGAGAACCTAGCCAGTCTCCTTAGTACTCAGCGTACTCCCAGGTATAGCCGGTTAATCTTGAAAAATTTTTATACAAAATATCTACTAGAGTTAAATGAAGTGAAAAAAAAATTGTTTGAGAAATCTGGGTGAAATAACACTAAACAAAAGAATACGCTGGAAGCTAAATACTGCAATACATATTAACTACAATCCAAAAACTAGGTGTTGATTACATTATAATAATGCGAACAGTTATTATGATCAGAGGTGTATCACGGTAATATATGTATTAGAAAATGTATAAAAATGAATGTAAATTATAAAGGATGCAAAGAAATTAAATGAGAAAAGGTCCTGCACGGACTCTACTATGTGATTGTAATTTATAAAGGACATAAAATGTTTAATTTAAAATAATATTGTGTTTGGTGGGTCAACAGTCAATATTAAATTACAAACTATAAAGTCTAAATGCAAATAAAAACATAGTCAGATATCTGTTTTAGTCTTTGTAAATATGTGCGGAAAAAAATTAGATTTTGTACATTGTCAAAAAATGTGGAAAGGAAACCCTGAGAATTCTTTGACAATAGGATATTAAAACACAAAATCATATATTAAATTAAAACTATTGATTTTATACATTTTCTATTTACAAAAACTCATAAGTATTGAAAACCTTATAAAACACTAATAAAATAATATTTTGTTATATTTTAAAATACATTTTATAATTTGTTGTGGTAAAAAAAATCATTATTTAATGTTGGCTGTATTTAAGTTTTTTATAACTATACTGGTACAACTCTTGCTGACAGTCTTTAAGACCGTGTTAAAAACTATGATAATTAGTTAACATCTAATTTCCTGCCCTATCTTAACCTAACCTAACCTAACCAAATTATTAATATTTAAATATTTTCTTTCATTGTTATGTTTACAATATCGAATACCTTGATAGTTAGTAGGAAAAGATCATCGCTAAGCTCACGACCGGTGATGGTAGTCGTCTATCATCACCATAGCTTCAACCAACTATAGGTTTAGCTAACTAATCTTCTTATGACTCATTAGGACACTTTGAATAAAAAGATCCTGATTTGCAGGTTGCTGAACTTAAGTGTTTGATTATCAAGTCGATCCTTTGACTGTTGACACCTTAATCCATGCTATAGATGAAGCCCATAGATAATAAAGATATGGATAGTCCACGCCTAAGTTAAATACATTTGAGGTCGCGTTCCCGTGGAAGGCAATTGAGGCTCCTTTATATTGATAGTCGATACTCGATATAGGTATACTTTATTTGGCCTCAATTGTTCCCCTCGAAGACCGCTGATAAGACCATTATGTTATATCTTTATTATCTATGATGGAGCCATACCCAGCTCACTCGTGTAAACAATTTGAAGCATATAAAAGCGATTTATCAGCATCTATCCTCTCACGACACACACTTGGAGACAACACATGCACATGAAAGGTTTTTTTTTAAGACAACATTTTTAATGATTTTTTTAAAAATACCAGGATAATGTCGAGCATAGGAGCAACTTTATAACCTATTCAACTAATTTTATTGAAACATGATATAGAGGATGGTCCTTTTGGTCGTCCAGTGTCCACAAATGCATAATATGAAATCCCAGACCTGTCCCCCATACTCTGATATTAAAAGCCCAGCCCACCTTCATATTATTCTCTATGCAAAAAGTAAAATTAAGACAAATTTGTAAATCAATGCACAGTCTCTCTATTGTACTAATATTTGTGATTTCATTGGGAAAACATAAGACAATATAATTTACACAAGACTGTGGCTAACACAATCATACTTTGATAAAAGTATATGATATAAGTACCTTCTATATTCGAATTAATCGTTTTTTTTTTCGGGTACTTTATTGGTGGACGGCACTTTAACTACCCTACTTATTAACTACTTACTGAGGTAACCTTGAGGCATTTCCTTTTAGGAAATTAATTAAATCCTCAAACATAACTCTTAATTCAAGAGTTTGTAACTAATACAATCATAATATAATAAAAGTATAGTACATTTCGTAATATTTTTTTTATTATAGTTAAGTTATATTTAAGTTTGTATTTCTAATATAATATATGTTATGATATTTATGGACGACACTTGCACCATGGCCCCTCGATATAGTAATGTGGCGACCCGGCACATCTCTTTTAGATAAATAATTAAATACTTAATCAAGTCTTCCAATTTACTAAACATTTATATTTTGTAGATAATTTGAAGAAAAATTTAAAATTGAAGAGAGACTGTGTGAATTAACAAAATTTTTGGTATAAAATGTTTATTTGAACACCTGTTATAATGTATTATATTGAACTTAAGTTATTTTTTTATAATGTACTATAGTAAGCATTTTAACATTTATTACAATATACGTATATTATACATAGATTTCAAGTATGATTTTTTTTAGTTTTTTTTTTTGAATGTTACCCACCTACTACAATACAAGACACTTTATTTTTATATTTTGAAGCAATATATGTTTTGGATTATTTAGATCTATATAAACTAAATTTCAGACCCATAGTTTAGTATTTAAAGTTTGTATGATCAAAGTCGTGGAACCAAATTTTATCAGACTCTACTAGAATGTTGTAGTTAAATTAAACTATAATAAGTATGTGGAATAACAGTACCTAACCTTCTATGATAATTTGTTATGAATATAATATTTTAAGTAATAGCTCAAATTTAGCACTTTTACGGTACTTAATACATTTTCCTAATATTTTAACAGAAATTATGGAGCTAAAAATATAGAAATACCTATTTTATGTCACGGTCCATAGTTCATAGTTTTGTTTCATTTATAATACTAATGATTTTTAATATACTTTTTTATAAATTAATATTTATTACAGTTGGCTTTTATGATTTGTTTGAACTATTAGTACGTATTTTTTTTGGGAGATCTCTATTATTACAACACCGTTACCAATATTTTTATTTTTTTTGTTTTTTTTTTTGGTTAGTTAATATAATTGCATGTTTTCATGATTTCTTCGTATTTAAGCTTATTTTCTTAAAATGTTTTTATATTTTCAGTTCATCCGTTACCTACCTACATGCCTATCTACCAAGTGTGTAAATAAAGAATTTTTTTTTGTAAACCAATTTGAATTATAATTTATTAATTTAAAAAAATTTTAATAAAAACGTTTTCATTCATTATTTTTTTGAATTTTAAGTGCATATTTTTGAATATTTGATTCAGTGCATATATTTGATGTTCTGTATCTAATGTTAAATGTCAAATTGTCAACAATCAACTGCTTCTTCAACTCGATAACACTAAGAGGATGTCAGATTTTTAGCGCACCATTTATTTCTCTCTCTGACCCAATCATTTTAGTCTTTTCTTAATCGTACATTTGGTATGCTACACGTGGGTCAAAGATGGAAAACAAATAGTGCGCTGACATCCCAACCGACAACAAGTTTACACGAGTGAGCTGGGTATGGCTCCATCATAGATAATAAAGATTTAATTGTATTTAACATAGGCGTGGACTATCCATATCTTTATTATTAGGGCTCGGATTTATATGTAAATACATATTTTCTCTGCGACATGATAAACTAATTTCGGCAAGTGATAAATTTGTTTCACAAGATTTTTGATAAAACGAGCTATATTTGATTTTACATATGTTTACATATTTTGTCATAAATACATGTTATTACATATTTCACAACTATTCAATTTGTTCTCACATATTTAGACAATTATACTGTTTAATGTCTTTTCTTCAGAGTTCAGAATTATTGAAAGGTTATCATGACTATATATTATATCGACAAACTTTTGAATTCGAAAATTTTAAAGTGCATGTTATTATTATAACTGTAATCAAGATAATAAGATAACTAAATAAATAAATAATTTTTATTACATTTTATTTTATTATTAATTATTATAAACATTTTACTACAAAATCGGCGATCTTTTGAATTCGAAAATTTGAAAATGAATGTTATTAATTGTAATCAAAATATTAAGGTAAATATACATTTTTTATGTCATTCTATTATACCTATAATTAATTATTATTATAATTTTTTTTTTTTTTTTATAATACATATCTTGAATTCTTTAGCAAATATTTATGTACATGTTTTTGTTGTATAAATACATGCTTTGGTTATATAAATACATATAAATCCGAGCCCTATTTATTATCTATGGGCTTCATCCATAGCTTGGATTAAGGTGTCAACAATCAAAGGATCAACTTGATAATCAAACACTTAAGTTCGGCAACCTGCAACTCAGGATCTTTTTATTCAAAGCGTCCTAATGAGTCATAAGAAGGTTAGTTAGGTAAACCTATGGTTAGTTGAAGCCAAATAGTCAATAGGGCCTTTGCAATTCAAGATCTTTACCTACGTATTCGGCATTGTTAACATAACTATTCTACCTTTACACTTTTTCTTCCCCCGTCTCTCACAGCTATATACAGGTTCAGCCACTCTCATTCCACACCTCCATATGATCGGTATTCTGTCTATCCATCTCTTCTTCAGTCTTCTCGTCCATCATTTCTCCCCTAAAATAACTTCTATAGCGACTCTCACTATCTCTTATCATACAGTGACCGAACCACCTAAACCTATTCTCTCTTGTTTTCACTACAATATGTACACTACCCTACACTACCCTTAATTAATTAATTCCTTATTCTATCCTCTTTTGTACCTTAACACCTTACTTATTATTCTCATATCTGCTACTCTCACTCCACTTACCTACCCTAACCTTACATTTCTTTTTCATCATTCCCTTTCATACACCAAACATTCTGAAATCCTGTTGACCCATTTCCTTATCTTCGCCATATCACACACTTCCTAATTCCTATTCACTCAGTCTTTAGTTACCTACAAGTCATCGTACTTGATTATCGGTGAAAATATTTAAATATCATTGACCGAATTCCCTACTCGAAAGAATTGCTTAAAAAAATATCATACCTCACCAATTTTCTAATTTTGAACACGACTTTATTGATAGCCCGAATAGTGTTATACCAGTATAGTTACAATACAAATATTGAAAATTTTCGGGCAATACATCCCCTGATCAATTAACTATAATAAATAAAACCTACTGAGAAATAAGAAAAAAAATATAAAAACAAACTTACGCATAAACATCGACTCTTCCAGTGAAACCTAGTTGTACTGCAGCACAGGCTAAAGTCGAAGAAACAGCTATCTTCATCCGTCTACGTCTCGCTCCATCTCCATCTCTCTTTAATTGAAACTTATCTAGTATACAATACTAGTATCTTTATGATCTGTAATATATAATGGTGTTCGATGAAAAAGATTGAAATAAGATAAAAATACATATTTTTTTGGTTTTGAATATGAAAGCTGTGAGACATTCTATAATGCATTCTGCTGCCGGTGGCCCTAGACACTGTAGACACTGTTGGGGAAATTATATTTCTTTAGTAATTAAATTACGATACGAATTATAAGTTACGTAGGTACTTGTCCAATACTCGACTACCAGAATTTAAATTAAAAAATGTGATATACCTAGGTAACATATCGATCGATTCTAAAACAGAAACTTAACCTAGGTACAAATAATATCACAATATCAAATAGTGAAATGTGAAAATTTGAAGAAAATTTCCTATAGGCATATCCCGTAAAACCTCAAAATAAAACGTACGTTTGAGGTGTTCTCTTAAAACCCAAATATTTAATGCCCGTATCCCGTATGCATAGAAAATGTATGTTTCACATTTAACGAAAACTAAAACTATCGTGACGGAAATGAATTACGAAGAACGTATAAAACAAAAATAATCATCACCAAGTGATAGGTATAATCTGCTATGTACTTACAAATCATATTAAATAACATTAATCATTATGTATTTTCTTATTTTGTTTGGTAGGTATAAAAACCTACCTTCCTATTTATAAAAGCATTACCTAATCATTGATTTAAAATTTTAAAAATTATTCTACTATAAAAATAAATTAACAGTTGTAGGCAAAGTATTATAATTTAAGGTATTTTTCATAATATCCTAATTTTTGTACACCTATAACAACTGGATTTTAAAAACTACTCTACGTCTAGCGGGTATATAAGTTTGTCTGACAATAAATATTTACATTAGGTCTACCGCGTCAACAGAGTAGTAGGACAAAACTTACGTAATTATTTATTCTTCAGGCGAAACGCGTTCCCTTCGAGTGTATAATATTGTCTAGTGTCAGAGCTGTGCATCTCCGCCAAGGAAAATGCAGCGCGCGTCTTCATATCTCCGATCCAAAAGTTCAGTCTGGAAGTATTGAGATTAATGACATTTATAAAAATAGGCACCTAGTTTAATAACCAGAATGGAACGAAATATGTGAGTACGTATTGGAATCGCTGTTCGTCTCAGACGATTGTCATTTGCCATAGATTATTTATAATTATAACCTCACCGTCCTAATCGTGGAAAATATATATATGGTCCTAACCGATGGATGATGGATATTTTTACATTATCTTCAAAAAAACATTTATTTGTTTCTACTAGACGCAAATGCGGTAAATTGAATTCAAATTTATAATATAGATAACGGTTTTTTTACTTGGTAACCATTTATTTATTACTTGGTTTATAAACAAATTCTAATTGATATAAAATAGTAATTATATAAAAATAGTTTTATTGATCCCAATATTTAAAAATAATGTTTCAAATAAAATAATAAAAAAAATTTAAGAAATACCTATTAATTAATATGTATTACCTAAATAACAAAATAACTAAATAAATTTGTGTTTTTTTTAAACATTTTCACGTCCCCCCCCCCCCCCCCCCCCCCCCTTACGAAATTGTGTCACTCCTCCTTAGAGTGGTGCGCCCCTTAGGTTAAGAGCCCTTGAAATAGTGCATGTTAAAAAATCAGCCATATCCTCCCCCCCACCCATTGACAAAATCATTTGACTCATTTAGCTACTTTATGAATTAAGAACGATACATTGAACGTACAAAACTGTACCTACCTACATAATAGTTATCAACCTATTAACCCATCAATAATATTATATTTTTTATTGTGTACACTAATCGATTGGTATATACAAAATAACGTTAAGTTATAAATAGGAATCACTAAATTTAATAGTTACCTATAACTTATAACGTTGTATTTGGAAAAAAAATTACCAGTTATTAATTAAAATTGTATCTTATGACTATTATCAGTTATAAGTCATAACATATATTTCTATAAATTAAACCAAAATATTTATATATTTATATTAAGTACCCTTTATAGGTATGCACCTATTAATTATAATTATTCTACAAACAGGGACTGGAAAAAACGACGACGGCGTTTATATCTCACGTATTTTAAACAATTTTTAGTCCAGAACTAAAATATGCGCCTACAATACTTGGACAGCACATTTTTCGTGACATTAAATATTTGTTTTAAGTCTTAAAAGTAAATTTAAGCCCCAAAAGAATATAAAAACAAACTTACTTTAATTATCGACTCCTTCGGCGGAATCCGTGACGTGTGTGAACTGCGACGCCCATGAGGAAACGCTCCAGAATACAGCCAGAACTTAGAATATTGTGAATTATGAAAAATAAAATTATACGAAACGCAGTAAGTTTTTTGCTTATTGAAATGTTAGCATTTTTAATCGACTGTGTCTTCTGCAACGACTTTGAGATTTGCCATAGATTAAATAAATAAATGATAGATATTATACTAGGTACGTCAATATGATGAATCCACGGATATAATATAATGCAACTTTTTATATCAAAGAGTTCTGTGTCTATGTATTATTTAAATTATTATTTTCGTTTATCAATTTAATTATTGATTAAGGTGGTGGATAGATATCAGTAGCACAAGAATATTTTTATAAGAGCCTATTGTATTTTATGAATTATTAAATAAAAATGTGATTACTGGATTTTAGAGTTAACATAAAGCCATAAACGTATAAAACAAATGACCGTAGGTACAAATAGGTTAATCAATTTAATAATTATTTTGTAGTTAAAAATTTATAAAATCTTCAACTTTTGTAGCTAAGGATTAAAAATTTAAAACAAGGTTCCACGTAAATAGGTTATATATAAATTACTTTATTCACTATAATATCATCAAATATACTTGGTAATATCATAGGCTGACGGACCGTTTTCGCTCAGAAACGTTTTTCTTAAACAATGATATTATATCATTGAATTCAAATTTAACACCATCCATTACAGTGACCCACTTGTAACCTACTGTACAGCAGAGCGACATCCACTTACCCACCTTTTTTTAATTGACCTCCCTTTTTATTTAATTCCTGATAAACGAGTTTTGGATAAGTACCTACCTACATAATAGCTAGGTACCTGTCCTACCTATATTAATTAAAAACTATTTTTAACACGACGTATTTACTTATTATTTTTGTCTTTTAGTTTATCTAATTTTGTATGATTAAAATATGTTTCCTTTATACCCAAATAATTTTTAAGTACCTACAAATAATATAGAACTCAATTTTATTTTAACAATAAATACTTTTATTAATGCAGTGTTGACTTTGTAGATGGGTAGTAATAAATTAACTGTACATTCAGGATTACATGCATTCAGGTGAATAATTATAAGATTGCAATGCTAGATGTAAGATGTAAGATGTAAGATGTATTGTTGATTCATCAATACGATGCTGGGTGGACTTGAGGACTTCCCATGTTCAGCGACCGGCGTCGACCCGTTTTGTGGCACAGCGGAAACTTCGTACAGCTGACTGTTCGACAAAGACACTGTAATATTATTTGAAAAATATTATTTCTACTTAATCGTAATAACTGGGTATAATGAGTTTAATATTATATTATATCACAATAAATATTAAGTACCTATATTATTAGCTTCTAATAATTGGGACGTCATTTTTGTAGATATTGATCCGGACAAAATGATGCTGGCCCAGCGCTATGCCACGGTTAGGTACAATAGCCCCTAAAATGCTGTTACACCTCAACCTTAATAAAAAACAAAGAATGATTAAAAAATGGCAACGGAATTGGCCTACAAATCTGAAAATAAGTTTATGGACAGATAACTTCTCAACGTAATATTATGACCGATCCAATAATAACTTTCCATAGGTACATCAGACCTATGTGCGACGGCTGCTCACCAACGTACCGACATCCACCAGATAACTTTGGTAAGTTTTCAAACTATACCGCTCATTCTTGCGGAATGCCAAAGAAAATTAATTTATTAGATAAATATTATACTATAACGATTTTTAAATATAGACGTTTTCAACTCACAGTTATGCAGATGGATGTCGGCTGGTTTGGGAGCGACGTCTGATACGCCATTGTTCTAATGAATTCAAACATAAATAATATATTATTATAATATTTTTATATGTATATAGGTACGGTTAGGTATATTAAATTAATTAAGTAGGTACTATATTAATATAGTCTATTAATTATTTTTTTACTATGCTTTTATTGTATTAAAATATACACAATGACTTATAACTTACATTATTGGACCGGACATACAGCAACGTCGAGTTGAAATACCTGTCCATAAACACATTTTCATCAGCAAAATATAATAAAAATATAAAGTAAAGAAATGCATAAAGAAAAAACTGTATTTATTCATACAATTTTGAAATCAAAAACATTAGAACAAGATAATGCTTTCTTGATAAATTAAAAATATTTGAAGATTTTATTTGTCATACGTTTACATGGAAATAGTAAAATTCTATTAAACCTATTAGGTACGTAAACAACATTTATTAATATGACAAATATTTAAAATTTCAAAAAAGGGGGACCATCGTGTTAATACCCCTCACTTTGTATTTTGGATAGTGCTGGGAGTTTTTGTGCAAAAACGTTGGGACCTGGTGCACATTTCTGCACAAACGATGCACAAACCTTTGGCACATTAAAAATATCAATTTTCCAAAAAGAGGGTGTCTCGTTTCAATGGCCCCCCCACTTTGTTTTTTGGATAGCGCTGGGAGTTTTTGTGCACAAACGTTGGGACCTGGTGCACATTTCTGCACAAACGATGCACAAACGTTTGGCACATTCAAAAATCCAAATATTCAATGTGGGGGGGGGGGCTACCGTTTCAATGCCCCCCCCATTTTGTTTTAGGGATAGAGCTTTCAGTTTTTATGCACAAACGATTGGACTTGGTGCACATTTCTGCACAAACGATGCACAAACGTTTGGCGTGGTCAGAAGTTCAAATTTCGAAAGTGGGGGGGCCATTGAAATGGACCTGGTAAAACTTAATAAATAAAAACATGAAAAATCGACTGAAGTGAGTTTTTGAAATGATCACCGTGTGTGTATAAAATATAGGTAAGACTTGTAGGATTTACACAAAATTTGATTCAATGCAGTTAAAATGAATGTCTTATCAACTGAAGCTTTTAGATAATATGGCAAATTTTGTACAATTGGTGCTGTTTTTGACATTTTTTTTTTTATTAATGCTATACAGGCCTTTTGCTCGCTCCCACCAAACTTCTCCACACATTTCGCCATTTCGGTCCATTACATCCTTCGATCGCTTTTTTTGGTATCTGAAATATCCTTCTTTACTCTATCTAACCGTCGCTGGCGAGGTCTTCCCATTGGTCGCTTTTTTGTTGGGTTTCAGATCAGAACATTTCGTATAACACTTTCACTAGCCCACCAAACGAAGACCGTTTTTCATCTACACATGAGAAATAAAAACTATAATAGTTAGCAGTTTTGACAGTCATTGGCGTCCCCACGAATTTTCAGAGGGAGGGGAGATGTTATTACTTATAATACATTTAAACCAATTGTGGTGGTAATATCAATGACACAAATATTGGGAATTATAGGACGACTGGGTGGGATGTAACCCTTAACCTCCTCCCTGTGCATGACATTGTAAGCAGTATACTGGTGTAGAGGTGAACTAAAAAAAAAAATGAATGACTATTATAATTCAGTTTTTTAGAAAACAAGAGGTAGGCCAATCTATATTTACTTCATAGGTACCTATCTAAAAAAATTCTGTCACAAACATTATAGAAAATTATTAAAAGCACAATTTGTCAACAATTTAAGTTATTATATATTTTAATTTATTTAATTGTTCATCAAGAATGTTATCACTGTGTTAATGAAGAATGGTGTATTAGAATAATTATGCGCAATTGACTTTGTGTAACTTTACGATTAATGAATAATTCATCAAAGTTCATGACAAAACATTTTAGACATTCACATGTTTTATGTATACACCTAACTTACAACGATCGCATTTTAAAATATGTCTTCAGTTCTTCAGTTCTTCAGTTCAGAAAAGTTGCAAAATCCACATGCCAGGTATCAATTTACTTTTCTGGTATACTACTACAAATTTGGTAATTTATAATTTTTTATTTAAATACAAAACATGTTTCAATAATACATATATGACCTCTTACGCAGTTTATCTCAATTGTGTATCTTATTTTTATAAAAATCGTTACATTCGTAGTTACAATTTACACATTTATAAATGATTTAAAATCTAACCTGCATTGGATGGGTTTGATTTAGAATCGTTGTTATTTTTCTCCCTTTTTTGAAGCTCCTGTATACAGATACTAGTATATGATAAACATAGTTTTAAGAAAAATAATATATTTAGTTAGTATAATAGAACAAATGTAATAACCCAATGACTCATGTTGCCAAGGGTCTTTTAAATAAATAATAAAAAAAAGACAAATGTATAATTTGAATAAAACCAAATTAAATGTTGAACAATAATGACATTAAATTAAAGACATTTTTCTTTACTGTGACGAGTTTTTTACGATATTCAGCAAAACGAGGACAGTTGCTATCTATTTTTTCAGTGTTTGAGCAATTGTTTGGTTTATTATCTCTCGTCACTTCTAAAAAATATATTTCATCATTTTTACTTCCAAATATTTCAAAGCTACCTGTTATCTTATACATATAAGTATATACTGTATACTTATAGCGGTACTAGCTTGAGATGGGTCAAACTGTTTAAAGTTCGAAAAATCTAACAGAACTTAGACGTTCATTGTTTGGTTCAAAAGTTAGGTAATTCGAACCTTGTTTTAAAAAAACCGAACCCAACAGAACTCAAATGAAAAGTTTAAAATTCAATAATTAATCAAAAAAAAAAATGAACGAATTCCAAAAAAAAGATTAGAACAAGTCATACGTTTCAAACAAAAAATGTTTTATATTTTATATTTAGGTTTGACATGAAATTAAAAAGTTTAGGTTCATATCGGATGTTGAACATAATATCGTTCGGTCTGAGTTCGACATAACTGAATTACAATAAAAAATAATAAAATAAAAATAGGTTATAAAAAATAACATAATTGTTCAGTTCGACATTAGATTAAAAAGTTCGGTTTGACTAAATATTAAAAGGTTCGCTTTAATATCATATTTCTGAGTTCAACCCGCCTCTAACTTATGTTTATGTTTTCTAATTCGATCTTTTATTGACTTCAATGAAATTAAAATATTTCTCTTTCGTACTAAACATTCATTAAGTTAAATTTTGAAGTACTTACTGCTAAATTATGACAATACGATATAATAAAATAGTTGGATGTGTATAAATATACCGAGTAATGGTAAAAATAGGAATATTACTATCGGAAATATTTATTTTTTTGCAACATCACACAACATGTTCTCTCTGGTAACGTAATAGACACTAATAATTATATGTGTTTGATCTGTTTAGTTTTTGCACGCGTACATTTTTTTTTGCGCTTTTCGAATTTCTTTACAAATAAATCCACAATCCCTATACGTAAGTATTGTCATAGTTACCACCGAAATTGTATTATTTTACGAAAAATATTATTACATAAAGATTAAAGGTTAGTTGTGGAAGTTAAATTGATCGGATATTAATATTATGGCATCACGCAGAAGAAAGGTCTTTTTACTGTAAATGTCAACCACCGAAAAGCATTTTGGAGGAGGGTAGTAACACTAGTAACCCCTTTATAATTTTGTCCGTACATACAGAATGATTCACAAAGCGTGTTTTCTTTCAATAATAAATTTATTCAAACTCTGATTTTTGGAATTTTGAAATATAGTTAAAGACCACATTTTCAAATTCTTGAGAGTTTTTGTACTAAGGAGTGTCTTGTGATGCAAACTTTTGTTTTTCAAATGAGAACCCCCCCCCTCATTTACCTGTTCAGTGTTGATATACTAAGAATAATAATCCTTAAAAGTAGTTTGTAATAAACATAAAGTAGACCTAATAATATTCGATCAAGTATTAATTATTATGCTTACACCATTTTTACAAGTTAAAATTGTCTATAGATTAATACCATTTAAAAATAAATGTTTAAATTTCCATAGTCCTCATATCTTCCAAACACATGATTAATTATTAATTATCATTAATTACCTACTATTGCCTACATATTATTATCCTTAGTACACGCTAAAGTAAAATATTGTACCTATATGTTTGATATATTATTTACTAAAAACCGTAATGTAAATCTGTGCATTTTTGATATCCGAACATTTTTCAGGAGCATTATATATAATGGTTTTTTAGCGTTTCACCAATATTCATTGTTTTACCTACAACTATTATTAATTATTATACATAACATAAACACGAACATGACGTGTATTATGATTTATGAGTAGGTATACAATATTGTTGTTGACGCTGGTTCGATTCCGGTCACGGGTGGAATTTTTCTTCGGGCAGTCACGGTGTCAGGAAAGAGAGGCCGCCATCCCCCACCCTGGCACGGCAGATATACTTACGAGCGCCAACTTCAAAATTCTGTCAAACACAAAAACGTGTTCCTCCAACCGTTCCCTACCGTACCAAAAAACCCTACAGTACCACCCTACAGCTAATGGCCTCGGTTGCCGGGTTTAAGACCAAAAAAAAAAAAATAAAAATATTGTCGTTATAATATACATTTTGCAATAATACATATTGATTTACAGCAGGGGATAAAACCAAATAAATAAATTTATATTATATGTATACCTATTGTATTCGTTTGAGAAGTCCACATATTAATTAAAGTACGTAGAGGTATCTAACATAAATGAAAAACTTGTAAATAATTATTTTAAGTTTATTTTTAATAATTGTTGGTTTGTAATTCAATGACTTATACAATATACACCATTTAAATGTACCAAGCAGACAGCAGTGGTTGTAGTGTGGAGATGGGATACCATCACTCCAATTATTTTTGGTATAATATCTCATACTTCTTAGATTTTGTAAGTTAGTTGTTTTCATAATTTGTAGCTTTTTCGGACGACGTCGACCAATTTCTTTATGAAAATATTTTTTAATTTTAACTTTTGATGCGTGGAATTTTTAAATTTTTGTATGATTATAATAAAATCGAAAAAAAACAATTTAAATAATAACTTTCAAAATAGATAATATTATGTAGTAGTAATAATTCAATTTTGCGATTTCTATTGGAAATTGTTATTATTTGATACTTTGATTTAAGCGCGTCTGTTGACCCCACAAAAACATTATTTATATGTTAATTCCCTATGATAAATCGGCAGTTTTAGAGTAAACATTGTGCTCTTTCTCGTCATCGTTGACGCTGCAGTTTGATGAGTGACGTCTTTGACTCTTGCATGATTTTAATAAAATAAAAAAAAAACAATTTAAATAATAGGTTTTAAAATAGATAGTTATCGTTCGATTTAAACGCGTTTATCGACCCCTCAAAAACATTATTTATAGGTTGATCAACATTATCTATGATAAATCGGCGGTTTTCCAGTAATCACTGAGCTCTCTCTCTCTCTCTCTCTCTCTCGGCATCAATGAAGCTGCAGCGAGCAGGGGATAACTCCTCTTGTCCCCCTCACGCATCATCGTGCTATATAATATAGAATCGTTAGTGCACGGCCGAGCGCCTAGCCTATCCCCGTCCGCCGTACCGCATTTAACACAGCACGCCACTTCCATTTTACCTCCACTCGTCCTCGAAATTTACCCCGTAAAAGTTTTTGGGTAGTTGATGGCCATTTTTCAAACGCAATCTGCTGTCTTTGCAAGCACGCGCCATCTGTTTCGGTTTCAATACGTATATATTACATTTATATATATATACGCGGATCGTATCGCATTAAGCCTGGCACTTCAACATCCGCGGTGCTGCGTATATTTTCGCGACCACACTTGAAAATTATTATTTTCATTTTAAAACATTATTTTGGGGTTTATTATTATTATTATTATTTTTTTTTTGGCGTAATATTATAATATTCTATGATGTAATATTATACTTACGAAATTATTCTACGCGTTGTGACATAGCGTTATATTATTATGAGTCTAGTGCAGATGACTTGTAGCATTTGCATATTTGTTTTGCACGGTCACAAAAATAGAAGAGTACGAAACTAATACGTTTCATGCTTTCACAAAGCTAGTTTTTAAATTTTATTTTGCATATTAATGCATATTTTGAGTTTTTTTGGTTTTTAGGGCATATTTATTTATACGTTTTATACTTTTTGTAAGTATATTTTAACTTAGCTAATAATTTTATCAATTTTTACTGCACTGACGTTTTTATTTTAAATAATGCAAACATAAATATTTAATATTAAAAATTTTTATCGAATAATATGGTTTGAGGGCTCACGTTTTTCCTAGAAACGCTTGGAAATAGATAAGGCGATAAGATTAATTTGCCGTATATTAATTTTATTAATAGATAGATAACCGTTTACAATGATGTGATGTCATATTATTGCCAGCATTAAATTTTATTTTTAAAATGCATACCTATTTTGGGTATAAATGCATATTTTGGGTATTCAAATGCATATTTGGTGAATTTTTATGGCTACGAGTCCTCTCCCTTAAATTTATGACGTATGACCCATATTTTTTTTTTTAAAATATTCTATTGATCATTCGCAAAAAGAAACAATAGTAAATTTTAATATTTTATTTTAATTTAAATGATTATTTATATTTTATTTTAAATTAAATGATTATTTATATTTTAAATATTATATATTGCAATTTACAAATGATTTGAATTATTGGTAAAGGTTGTGGTATTTGAGTGTCTGAATCTCTCATAATCTGAAAAACAAACAAAGCTGTTTGGTTTACAGCCTGTCGAATGCTGATATTCATAAATCTTGATGAATTATTTTGTGATCCTTGATTTTTTGAGTTGAAGATGTCTTAAATATCCTAAATATTATGCTCAAAAGTGTACAAAATCCTAAAATATATGGCCTATAAAGGCTAAAATTATAAAATATTTCAAAATAAGCGAAATAAAATGTTGTACTTAGTAAATGAGTACTAGTAAATGAGTGGGCGCGCGTAAAAAAAAAATATGTCATAGCGGCGCTTCAAAAGACATCGGTGAAAATGGATTCAATTATACGCGAGCTGCAGTCAAAAGTACAAAATGAAAATATAAGGTAGGTAACGAAGTTTAATATATTATATACCTCGAAATATATCTGTATAGGAGGGATAAGGGGTGATGTGCTCAACGATGGGAGGAATGGACCCCCCCCCATTGAAAATACAGCTTAAAAATTTGGTAGAAACTACTGGCGTCCCATTATACTGTTACCATAGTCCTATAACACGTGTTGCCGAATATTATGTGACGCCCAAGGTAAGGTTCATCCTCACTCCACTGTAAGTTTATTCTTCTTCTTCTCCTTCTTCTTCTTCTTTTTAACTTTAATGAAACTGAACTGCTACGAGCAATCCTCTCCATTTTTAACTGTTGAATGCCAATTTCATACGCGTATATACCGTCCAAATATCCTTCTTTACAGCATCTTTCCATCTCGTTCACTGTCTACCTATTATAGTGGTCTCTTATTTATATTTATCGTTTCAGTTAGGACCTTTGTTAATATGATATCATCATCAGACTTCCATATACGTCCAAACTATTCCACGTTCACTTGGTTCGTATGCCTACAATATGTTCGGCTTTTAAACAGTTTGTACGGGTCATCATTTATTCTACTTTCAAACGGCATTCATAGACTTATGTTGTACACTCCAGGTCACTGGGTAAAAAATGTTTCTCAAAAGCTTTCTTTCAAATCTTTTCTTGTCACCTCCCTTGTAAATTTACTTATTATTACCATAATATTATTTATACTATTTTAATTTTATCGATTAACTACAACTAAATTAAAAAAAAAATATTTATTAAAAATATTTTCAAATATTCGGATCAAGTCTTTTCAAATATTTTATTTTTATTTTTCTTCTTACCGGCTCGTTATAATTGTTGACCTCCTCCCCTTGAACTATGATAAATTCCTGCTTCGGTATGACTACAGTCTATGGTTATCGGAAAACTGTTTTTCTCCAGTAATAAATATTATATTACGTTATAAACCATACTGTAATAGTATGATCCGTGGTATTATGATATAATATTTAAAAATATAACCATACATTATAATAAATGGTGTACCTATTAAGATTTTTGGAATATAATTAATTTGCTATTTGGGATACTCATATCGTTGTAAAAAACTATGATTTTACAATAAGTATTAAAATCGCATCAGAAAATAATAATATGACGTATTTATGTTAACAGTTGTTTGAAGTTGGGATAAGAAAAATACCTTTACGCTCTATTTATGTCTTCCTTTTACAAACCGAATACAATCAGAGGTTGAATGAGCAAACCTCTATTTGTCATACACCTCTTTATGCAAACAAATTTCCCGAACATTTCCGACCAACCCTTGTTTTAAGCCCTAGATGAAAGTCATTATATTGTAATCAAATACCTTAGGTTGCGGTTGTGCCAGATCCTATTATCTGTACTTCCCAAACACGCGTTCTATTTAGGTTTCAATCAAAGTCCACCATGTAGGTATCATCGTCAATTGCGGAAGCGGCTTCTGTCACTTTGGTCTCTTCCTCATTAATTGTCAACTACAGTCAACTATAACATGGCTAGAAAAAAAATCCAATATTTTCCAAATTTATATCGATTTTTCCTATGGCAATCACTTGATTTTCAATAACGAATTTCTAACCAGAATCTTTCTAAATATCATCTTTACAGATTTTTTTTTTTTATAAACCACCTGAATGCTTTTTTTATTATAACGATCAATGATCTTTAATAATACATTTAAGAGGTGTACATACATATTAAATATTAATAAATTAATGAATAAATATTAAGTAAATATATACAAAAAAAAAAAAAAACAAAATAAAACAAAAAAAGAATAAAAACAATTTAATACAGATATACAAATTTAATAAGTAATTTAAACATTACACAACTTATTTTATTCTGAACTATCGTTAATTCCTTGTTAAACCTTATTATATGGTTGAAATATAATAATTTATGTACGTAGAAATTTCAAATAAATTTCAATATAAATACAAATTCTTTTCATTTTATAACTGCACATAATTGTCTACAGGACTATGTTGTCGTTGAAATAGTAATGACTATAAATGTATTAGCACAGTTTATACATTAGTATCTAACGCCGTTTTTGCACACAATATGATGGGTTTGGTAAGTTTAAAACGGTAAAAAATTTCGTCTCAGATTTAATTCAAACTTATTATTATATACCTATATGACCAAGTTAATAACTAATAGATATATATTAATATATATATTATTACTTAATATTATATGTATACAGGTGATTTTTTAAGCATGCTCACTAAGCTCATCCCGATTTTATGATTCAATTATCCATATTATATTCGAATTCTGAGTTTTGGAATTTTTAAGTGGAGATTAAGTCTTAAAATACTTATATTTTCTTCAACATTTAAGGAGTATAATATCATGTGGTGGTACCAATATTGGTTTTTCAAATGAGATGCCACATGTATTACATGCAAACTATAAATCAGATGATTTTTCTAAAGATTTTTACGTACCTACCTACCTATTGTAATCGCAATTTTAACGAAAAGTTTCTGAGTTATTATAATTTAAATAGGTACTAAAGATAATAGTATATTTAAATACTTTGTAAACGGATATACGAGTTGGGTAACTATAATTAAGTATACTGTATACAATATAAAATATTTGTTAATAATATTACTACTCAGTCAAATATACTCAAACAATTTTTTTAATATTACAAAAATGCTTTTGGATTAATATTGCATCCAACAATTTTTAAAACTTAAGTAAATAATATTATTTTATTATACTGTTATCCTTAGTATTTAAAGTAGAACCAACTCAGAAACTTTTTCGATTACAGTGCGTAAAAATGTCGGGGAAAATCGTCTGATTCACAATTCGTATTAAAAAATAAACCACTTACCACTGGATACTCAATAAACGTCTAGAAAAATCTAACTATTTGAAAATATCGGTTTAAACTACACTTAAAAATGCCAAAACACAGAATATGAATATATCACACTGTTTTTCATAATTTAAACATAAAATCGGCGTGATCGTGCTTAAAAAAATCACCCTGTATATTCTATTTATTATTATTTTAATATGTTACTGTAATATTATCAAAATATGTATAATATTATGTACGTCTAATTTGGTTTCTGGGCCTCTTAGCTTGTATATTGTAAGTATTAACATAATATAAAATTAAAATAAAACAAAATATATATTAGTATCCACCATAACGTTACGCCGGTTACGACTGTAGGTAAAGTGGTATAGGTACACTTATACAGTTGGGTATACCATGGCCGGTCCTGTCGACCTTGAAATATCCTTTCACCTGTGCGTAGCTGCGTGGAAACCATCAGTGCAGGTTTGTTATGTTTTGTGTGTATTGTTGCCTTGGTAGCGTGTATGTAATATTATTTTATAATGCTATGATATTATAGCTACAACAACTACAGTAGTAACTGATACTGCAGCTCTACGTCTTATCAAACTGTAATCATATAACAATATAGTGTTAATTTTTTTATTGTCCTATTGTTGTTGTTAAAATATGTCTATGCACACTATTATATACTTTTTACGTTATAATGTGCGATTAAATGTTTCTTATCGGGGTCTGTAGAAATCACCAGACACCGTAATTCTATTAATGTGTTCAGTGTTATAATCGGTGATACTATGGTATATTATATCATATAATAGTTCTGCTGTTTTTGTTATCAACTATAATGACCGTGAGTACCTTTACCTTCGATTTTATACATACTTAAAACACACTCGTACAATTTATATTACAATATGCGTGCAAAAAACATATTTTGGTTAATTGTAACGTATCTACCTAGGTAAACGGTCACTTTGTACGGTACATTGTTCAAAATGTATAACGCGGACACTTTGTACTATTATATACATAAAGTATATATATTATAAATATAAGTTATATACCTAAGTTAGCAAGTAAATAATACTATATATTATATATGACAAATTTTACTAAAAATGTTATAAATACATTTTATATAATCTGGGGAATCTCATGGGTACATATACATTTCACAATCGCGATATCTACGTTAAATACTTAACATTTGCGTTTATCGTTGAAATGCATTTCACTAAAACACACTATCACATGATAACTGTCACAACCGACATCTTCACGAGTTAGGTGTAATAAACGTAATAAATCGAGTTTATAATGACGTCCAGATTCAAGGTTGCTTTTTTCATTTATGCCAGTCTGTATGGCGACAAATTCAGCAACTTGGATTAGTAAAATTGTATAAAGAAAATGAACGGATTTCCAAAGAATGTAGAGTGATGACTTCATTGGCGTTTTTACCTATTGACGACATTTTGGTCGAAATTAGTCATAGAAACAATTTACTTTTTATTTTTAGTTTTTCTATTTTAATAATTTACATTATAATTTATAATATTATATATACTTACTACTTAGGTATATAACTTATATTTATAATATATATACTTTATGTATATAATAGTACAAAGTGTCCGCGTTCTTCAATGTACCTTATTACCCGACCGTACAAAGTGTCCGCGTTTCGGACTTTTAATGCTCGACCGTACAAAATGACCTAGAACCACCTACCTAGTGTAACTCGAAGGACTGTAAGCGACGATAATGGGTAGGTAATAGGTAGTATATAACGGGGGGGGGGGGGGTGGGGGGAGAGAATTAGTGTTTTTATTCAAAGATTCCCGCAGAAAATTCCCTAAGACGTGCTTTCCAAACTTTTACGCAGAATAAATGCTTTGATACATAGTACATACCTATATATTATTAGTTTTTATTACAACCGTATACATTCAACTTAAACAATATATTAATATATATATATATACTTACACGTAAACACGGCCACATAATATTATAGGTCTAGCTACAATTTCGGGGGCACAGCGGCGCAAAGTTTCATCGTTTGTTTATTTATTCCGTGCGGTTTGGCAAGTCCACACACACACACACACACACATATATATATGGTACGTGAGGCAAAAGCCAAAAACACAATACAGATAAAGTTTTTATTTCGTGGTAAGTTTATCACCGCCCTCCGAGCCAAAGAAGGAGGACAGCGCGTAACAAATCTGCAGTATATAAGCTATGTGAACCAGCTGCATAGGTACCTATATATGTATATATATATATTTACAAGTATACGGAAATGGACTATAATGTCTTTTACGTTTCTTATATTGCAAATAAATGCATATGCGAGGCCGTTATCGATTATTATAGCCTTTCGATGGCCAACTGCTAAGGCGAACCGCGGACGATTTCGTAATAGATGTACTGTACAGAATAATATAGGCTGTACCCGGTGAATGGTTACCAGTTTTTGAAATGCCCAAGCCGGGACGTAATATGATATTAAATGACGTATTTACTATCATTTTTTAAAATTTTTTTTTTTCTTATGTATCTACTTATTATATTAACTTACAAATATTATATTTTTTTTACCCTTTTGCGGAAATAATTTAATCAAATAATATTTTACTTATTATCTATTGATTATTTTGCTTTTCATTTGAATACATTTGTTTCAGTATAGCTGTAACGTTCTTATTTTTTTCGAAAAATTCATTAATAGGTACTTAATAATCAAAATTAATTTTATAGACCCTATATCAGGCCTCGTACCTACTGTATTTTCATTCATTCTACTTTTTTCATCCAACCGAGGATTATTCATGAGTGAGAAAACTCTTTCTATACTGGAGCAGATGAAGTTCCTGATATGCAAAAGATATACAGCAAAATTAATTGTAGGTTTGGATCTGAGATATTATCGTTTTTCCTTCCTTTAACCGGGACAAACCGAATGACTTTTAAAATCAGGACGAATGGCAAGCCTGGGCCAATGCGCATCACTAGAAATGACAAATATTCCCTGACTTAATTACCCCCAATTCAGTCAAGTCTCGATAACTTGAACCTCAATAACTCGAAAACATCGATAGTTCGAATTTTGTTCTCACTACTTGAAGTTCAGATATTATGTTTTGTTTGAGGCATTATATAACTAAAAAAATACACAAGTCCAATTTATTTTTATTTCCCCTTAGATTCGATTTAATGAAACTCGATTGTATTTTGGTTCAAATTTTAAAGTGGTAAAATGGTGAAAAAAGTTCGTAGCTACTATTAAGCTTAAATTTTAACGCCACACTATAATACAGTCTAGTCAGTTCGGTAATCGTGACGCGATGCACATACTATTATTAGGCCGTAATTGAAAATAATGTGTCCTAACTGGAAACATCTATAATACATTAAGATAAAATTATTTTGGTCAGTCACTACTCACTGCCTACCTATAATAACCTATAATAGTCAAACTGGAATAATAGTAATTTGAATAGATAATATCATCTACGCTACAATGCGGGCTTAATCGTAATGTCGATTAAGATTTTAGTCTTTATCGCCGAGCTAAATATATTGTACAATCGACTTATAAAAGACTTGACAAAAGGCAGCGCATTCAAACTCAATTAAGATATTATGTGTGTGTGCCATTCAATAATAAGATAAAATTGAGCATTAATATATTTTTAATCCGATCAGGAAAAAAAGTGAGAATGAAAAGTTTATCAAATTTGATTTTGTAAAAAAAAAATGACTGAGGATTCATTAAAATATTACTTGTTTTCAACTATATATATCAATTTGCTTAATATATTTTTTATTTAATTTTGGGTAATTGATACTGTTTATTGACAGTTGTTTGCCGTAGACATTTTTGAAAATAAAAATCGTGGAGTTCTTATCCGGGGCTTTGTTTCCGTTTCACAATATTATTATGTTCAGATATTATTCCCGTATACAAAGTAGGTATACTCACTAATCAGTATGTACGTTATATCATTGATTATAAATTCTAGTATTTATAATCAATGGTTATATTATACAGTTTAATATTTAAAATATTTAAAAGGGTTTATGTCAATGGTTTTGATATTGCTATAAAATTAAACTGGCGCGATTAAAGATTTGATATAATATTATTAATATATTATAATATTATATTCGTTGCCGATACCATTGATTACAATTAATATAATTATTTTTATTAATATTTATGCAGATATTAATATATGTTCGGCGTTTCCCGTATTACAATAGCTGGCAACACAATATCTAATCATGTACCACACATATCTGTTGTACTTGCGTATATACATAGAATGCGATGGACTTGAATACCTTACCATAAGATAACAATAAGGTTGATATAATCCGGTACTTACCTACTAATATATAATTATGTGCTACTGTGCGAGCAAAGTTTTTGGAATATATTATAATATTATATACTCGTTGAACGTTTAGACGTGATAAAAATATAATTTATACCTATATACACTAAATTTGTACAAATACTCTATTTAGGTAATTATATTATTGGTAGGTATACTCGCTAGGTACCTCCTCTAATAAGGTATAGGTACGTAATTTAAGGTAATTTTAATGTAATATTGAAATACGTCATTAAAAATGTAAAATTGAAATTTATGTATTGTAGATGGGTGATTTATGTTTGGATCTAATATTCGTACGGTGCTATTGCATTATTGTAATTATAAGGGTTGATGTTTAATTGAAAATAATAATTGTTTTTTGACTAAATTAGTTCAATTTTACAGTTTAAATCAAAACTAATGAATCATCATAATATTATGTACTAAAAGTTAACATTATTTCATTAAATTTACATCGTTTTAATATCTTTATATTTCATTTTTATATGAAGAATAGGATTTAAGAACTTCCCGATATCCAGTGTACTGAGACCAAACATTTTTGATTTGGGTCCTATTCGTCATAGTATATTTTAATACTTAAACTTGATAACTTGATAACTAATAGTATTATTTTTAAATTAAAAAAAATATTCTATGATTATTGTTTATACCTAGATACAATTTACAATTGAAGTTTATTATAGCCAACTTAAAATTATATTTATATTTTCGTAACAGGCTGAACGAGCAAAGTCAAAAATTGGTCGTTGGGTCGATGAAACTATGAAGTAAGTGTATTTAAATAAGACCCGCACACTAGTAATTAAGTTCATTTTTTTTGTTTAGGCATCTCTTACGTTTACGTATACACTTAAACACAATTTTATATTTGGTAACTATTTAATATAATATATAATATGTTAAGGGTAAGGTCTTAAAACGGGTAGTCTAGGTACCTAATAAATAAATTAACCGGGTACTGTTGTAAACCTTATCCATATGAACAGTGTAATGCATACTTTATGGTACATCCAAATTGGTTCTGAAATGTCCGAATTGGTTTCCTGGTTGTTATACGAAGAGTACATCCGAATATTGATTCCGAATTATTTTAAGAGCATTTTCAATTATTTTCGTTCTCAATTTGTTCAGACTTAGGACTGTATACATATTATGATGGAGATCTCGTTAAAAATTGTGTTTTTTGTTTCAAAATATATCGTAATGTAGGTTATTTTTTAAATTAAAAAAAAATATAAAATAAATAACCATAATAATAATAAATATAATAGGGTTTTTGTTTTTTTATAGTAAAATTTTTAATTCGTCTATTTCTCGTTTTATATATTATGTTTTTTTCGACATCATATAATATTTATCGGGAATCAATTGGGATGCAGCAATACATTAAACATTAATGTATACATTAGCCGGTATGTTGTGAATAAAGTATTTGTATTAATGTATGATTATAATTTTAAATTCGTAAACTGATAACACGACCAATAACGCAACAAACATTTCAAATGGTTCATATTTTAAACAGCGTATAATATTGTAGAATAAAAAACCAAATCGTATTAATCCAAAATAAAAATTAGTTATTAGATTAGACTATTAAATTATTAATTAATACTTGAACAATTTTACTATTTAATTAAAATTAAACGAGTGGTATTCGATTTATTTGAAACAGTTTGTTAAATATTTTTAGATTTAGAGCGGAGCGAAGAATGTATTGATTTTACAATGATGTGTGTGTTTTTATTTATTTTTGTGTTTGAAGACACTTTTTCTTACAGAAAGAAATACACCAAACATCAACTTCAAGGGAGGTATCTGGTAATAAATTTAAGTCTAATTGTAAGGGAAGTCATAATTAAAAATTCTCAGCACTTTTTTTTAACTAATCAGAAAAAAACAAAAAAGTAGAAAACTATAGGTAACCGCTCTGCTGTACTCTACGTGTCGAGTTACCTCGTCTTTAAGTATAAGTCACTGTAATGAATCATAAGTTAAATTTGAATTGTATGATAAATCGTTTAATCGTTAAATAAAATCACGAAAAACTATTGTGCGTAGACGGTTTGTCAGTTTTTGTTATCCCAATTGTATATTACATGATAAAAATGTTTTTATATTACTCTTAAAATATTTTATTTTACTATTAGTATTAGTCAATTACGGTAAGTTGATTTTATTTTTTATATTTTAATTAAACTATTTATGGAATTATGATCACATTTTTATTTAATTCTAGTAATAACAACTTATGATCAACGTTATATTAAATTTGAAAATCTTAATTATAAATATTATAAATTAAAATTTTTTTTTTTTAATTTTCTCTGTTTTAACGAAATTTGATCTTCAAGCACTCATACATAAAACATAATTGTGGATTTACGATAATTTTTTTTAAACTCCTGTAGATAATCAACTTATAATAGGAACCGCTTGTACCTATTACATTTTTCAGATTTTCGACAAAGCGAATAATTTACTATCGATATTTATAGAAAAACATTCGAAGACGGTTTAACTTTTTGGCAATCTGCAAGAATACCAAACAATTATTTTAATGATTATATTAAAATTTACGAACAGTATTCGTTTTACCCGATTATTTTAAAATGTACTGAGAATTTTCAATTTTGACTTCCTAATTGTACCTACTGCAACTACTAACTAGATCCAATTTGCTATTAGCAACGTGCACAAAGTTGAACATTCTTTCTACTAGAAAACGTATCGTCAGACACAAAAAAATAAAATAAAAAACACACATACATTTTAAAATCAATACATGCATTCGCTTCGCTCAGAATCTAAAATGAAACACAATTATATTTATTAAAACAATAAATTAGAGTTCGGGCGACGTTTAGACATTCAAAGACTTCCTTCATATTCGCATTTACATTTATTTCATAAGCATTTATACTTGTACATAAACATTTTTAAAAACGTCGACCACTGGAAAACGATTGTACAATATTATTACTCTTTCACTCAAAGAATTTTGTTGTGGCTTAAATTTCTAATATCTACAATATTTATCTTAACAATGTGAGTACTTTATCTACCTACTCAGTCGAAAACAATATCATACGAATCACTCGGGTAAAATTATTTGCGAAATAAAAGTTTAATAAATAATATTTTTACTTTATCCAATTATAGATATGGGTATGACGTATAGTGTTTACCTTACTGGGATAATGTGTACCTAGGTACATTATCAGTATTTCGTTCTTGATGCGTACATTAAACATAGTGTTAGTGTTAAAACCGCAATTATTTTAAACTAAAAACTGTATAAAAATATTCAATTTAATTAGTAAAATATAACTTTGTATCGTATATTTTGAGAATAATTTAACCCTCTATAATGACCATTCCCGATCATATAAATAATTCTATACCCGATTCATAAAAAAAAACTAGGTACCTACATAATCATTCAATTCATCTCATATAAAATTGATCCTCTCTAGTCTCTAGACCTAACCGATCTGTCGACTGAAAAGAAAACGGTCCGAAGACCTTTTAACCTAATTATTATTCATTCTCTATTTTATTAAAAAAATACTTCAACTCAGATATACAGACAACTTACTATCATTTTATTACTATACGATCGTATTATTTAATATCTAGTAATGTATAATAGAGGTATACAGTGTGTAACAAAATAACCAACAAATTAAATGATTTTCATTCTAATCAATATTTGATCTCTTTTTTTTTTAATGTATCGAAACTGTCCAATTTTCAAATCTAATTTTTGGCAAATTTCAATGATTTACATTTATTTGAGTCAAGTAGTTAATTTTTTTAAATCTTTTAAAACATCAATATTTTTTTTAGTAACCATAATTTAATTTTAAACGTAATAACTTTTTTCAAAATAACCTTTTGGGAACTTCCTGACATAAGTATAATTCTTAAACTATTTGCCATCCTCCTTTTTATAATGTTTGTCATACGTTTATAACTATAGTATCAATTTTTTTTTTGTCAAGTCTTTCTGCTAAACCCTGAATAATATAGGTATATTTTTAAAATAATATCAATATTATTTTCTCTAATCATGCGAATCTCTTGTCATTCATTTTTCTTTTCTGACACAGTGTACTTATAATATAGATTGGAAATATAAATAATTCAATAATAATGAACAAATATAATATTATAAGAACTTGCCTACTTGTTTTCTGTAACGAATAAGAAACTATTTTTCACAACTTTTTAATAATTCTAGATACGATGATATGTTTTAAATTATTAATTTTAGAATTTTACGGTCACTAGATATATTAAATATTTTAAATGATTTCAAAATGTTCGGGTTTATATTTAAACATTGTACTAGAATAGCTTAGAAGCCATTTCGTGTGTTCGATTATTTTTCTCTGCGGTGTATTTTTTTTGCCTATTATAATATTTTGTGCTTGGTCAATTTTTCCATTCGACTAATAAAATTCATTGGTTATTTTTTCTGCAAGCGGCATACTATTTTATTAGTTGTGTTTATTACTTACAACTATTGATTAGTGATTAATAACATAACATATTAATGTATATTGTACATACATACATACATACATACATACATACATGACGTATTATACAACGAAAAGCGTGTAATGTACGCATTTTAGATAATTTCACAGAATGATAATTACAATCTGGAGCTGGGTGCTAATGATTCATAAATCGCAGCTTCCCCCTCCCGACCTAACCACCGTGCCATGTCTAATGCACAGTACAGCAATTTCAATGTTTTCTTTTGCGTACAACAATAAATTACTGTGCGTTGCTAATAAATTATGCAGTTATGAATATTATAAAAACGACTTTATGCTTAATGATAATGTTACCACTGTGTTGTTTTGTTGTAGAGGAAAATTCGATAACTTTGTTGGTTCGCGAAAGAAATCATCAAGCTCCAACACTGCTACAAAAATAAACAATGGTAATTTAAACAATACAATATAGCTGGTCTTATGTACCTATGGTAATGGTTATGATTGGAGACGCGATTGCGATGAATGCAAATCGCTTCGTTTCAAAAATATTATTATGTAATTGGTTGAAATGTGTGTTAATTGGATAGAGACAGTTTATTAATGATGTTATTACATATTATAATATTATAATGTATGAGCATAAAACAGATTTTACATTTTTAAACAGCCAACTGCCTTGTATGCAATATACGTATACCTTTAGATTATAATTATTATAATTAAATAATTTTACCATATTATAATATACCTACCTTGGTTAGGTAGGTCTATATTAAGTATGACGTACGTAGGTAGGTAGGTACCTACTTGTAGAATGCATTTTTGAGTTATAATCATTGATTGTAAGGTACGTAATAATATAATATGTTATAGGTAACGTATTATATTTTAATGATATTATTATATCTAATAATAATAATACAATATTAACAATACTTGTAATTGAAACGGATTATGCAATATTATAATATGCTTTGTTATATAATGTAATAATATAACAGCTTACAAGTTAAGTATAATATTACCTTTAATTGTTGTCTATAATTATTATAGACTATAATAGTGTTCATAATGTATATAATACTTAATGATAAAAACTAGAAATATGTGTTTGTACTATACAGTGGTTGGTATACAATTCAACAATTACATTATGCCGGTTGTATTTAAAAAAATATATATTAATTAATATTATTAGAAAATTAATTTGATATTAAGAACATAATTTACTATAATTGTAACTACATTATTTTAAATACATACAATTGTTTCTAGTCACTATAAGCAATATCATATATAATAATATGACTTTAAAACTAAGTTTAAAGTTTAAATATTAATTTACTCTAAAGTATTCTTGTATTATAATTGTGGTTTTTAAAATGTTTCCTAAAATTATTAAGCCATTTTAAAATTATAATCATAATATACAATAGTTGTATCGCCTGTGTTCGATTTCCGATAATTTAAGTCACTACAAGGTTCTATATGGTAAAATCTGGTTTTATAAAATACCATATTTAACATTTCTAACTAAAACCATTTCAGATATACCTATAGTGCCGGATGCAGATGAAAATATTGACGCGGACTTGTTATATTCCGTAAAACCCGCCGAGCTGCATTCGAGAACGTAAGACATATAAAATATTAATTATTCGGACTTTGAATTATAATATTATTATTTAATCAATCGAGATTACTATTGTGTTTTAGGACGGAATCCATTTATGAAGAGGAAACGACAAGACCTCCGATTAATTTGGCCGACATCGATCTTGGACTATTATTCAGCAACATGACGCGGAAACATCACTTGGAAGACGTAGGACGATATTAATTTTGCGAATTTTAAAAAGTTCATAACTCGCTTCAAAATTTAAACATTGAAATGAGCTTCCGAGTTGCCCTATACATTTAAATTGTATAATAGGTCAATTCACTCTAGTATTAAAAACGACAGAGTAAAACAGAGGATTTTTCATAACGATTTTTCATAACTAACCATGACTCAGTGGTATACGCAGGGGTAGAGTTCTAAGTCTAACACCCCTGAAATATCTTCCTTCTACAAAAAAAAAAACCTTATTTATCACCATAATCCATACACAGAGTAGATTAATTTTTAGTCATTTTTAATAGATATATAATAAATTGTAAAATGGCAATAACATCGAGTATTATAGTTTCAAATTTTTTTTTTTGGCTGATTAAGAATATTGCTAAACGTCTGCCATAATTGTCGTATCATGTATCATCGACTATTCTCACGTTTATTAAAGTCTAAATAGAGGCTCTATAAAATAAATGACCGGGTTAAATACTCTAAACGTTGACCACATTAGAGACTAACTCCATAATTTGTTTTAACGAATTATATAAAAACTGTACGGCAAAAAAATTATGTACCTAAATGGAGATGAATGCCCTCTCACGGGTCTGTGATTAATTTTAGGTAAAACCCTAACAGAACTAAAATTTTGAGTACGATTCTGGACTCCATGTTATGCGTTATTAGTAAGATAGAGACATCACGTCATGTGGGTATAACGTTCTCTTGTCCTGGTGTATATTATGTTCGCTGGTTTCTATTTGAAAACTAAGTTATAAATAAAATACCATAAAGTATCACTTGAATTATTAAATTAATGATAATTTAATATTATGAATAGCATCAAAGGTAACCTTTATTTATATCTATATATAATATATTATATATTAAATAGGTACAATTTATTATCTTTGTATTATAAAATAATTAAACTTTTAAGTAGCACATTTAATAAACAAGTATTATGAGTTGAATAATTAAAAAAAAAAATTTCCTATTTAATAGCATAGTACGTGTACCTACATATTATTATTATTATATACACATAATAGTATTCTTTATGAATAATATTGTGTACGATGAATAACATGACTGCACCAATATTATATGAATATGAATACATATCACAAGTCTTGTAAATTTTTTATACATGCCTATAATTTTTGTATTTTTTTAATGTATGATAAAAGATAGTATCTTCAGTAAATTGAAAGATAATTCAAGTTGAAAATAGTTTCATTTTTAAGTTGAAAATTGAATGGTTACTTAGTCCCTAATATATGAAAAATGAACTTTATAAAAAAAAAACTTAAAAAACTTTAGTTTTAACAATAAATTATGCATAAAAACACTATTTTCCATTTAAATTTATATATTCTAAATACGCGAATGACTGAATATTATACAAAGTGTTATACAGCATAATATTATAGGCCAGTAAATCAAAAACTTTTACCTCCACTACAATGATAAATTACTCACTTTACCACGTTTTTATAATTGTTTTTCTTTTAATTACCTAACATAGTCGGAACTGACATTTCCCACTTTACTTCTCAGGTAATATTTACCACTCAAGTAGACGTTAAGAGGAAACCAACTCTGAATAAGGAGATCCAGACTCCTAAGAGTCTTTGGAGATATTTTTTTCGTAAATAACGTCTAAACATTAGACATCTTATTAAAAATAAAATATAGGTCCTTTTTCTTTTTATTATTATTAAAATGTAAAGCTCCTTTTATCATTGTATTTATCTTTTGTATAAATCTAATTCACCAACTTACACCAGAAAAATACATTTATAGACTTGAATGCTTTATAGACTCGTTTTCACATAATAAGTACTCTGACATAATTCAACTAGAAGTAGACGCGGTAAGCTTAACTGCATTTGTTTTGCTTAGTACAAAATATTTATAATATCATTTTAATGGAAGTTATTCTTTTCAAGACTCTAGGAAAATTGAATTTACTAATAAAACGCCTAGTACTTCTAACAGCAAATTTATATTTAGCTTTTAATCATCCTTATCCATGGCACGTGCATAATTTATTTTATCCTTGAGTAATTTTTTTTTATATATTTAGTACTTTACAACGGTTTTTGTACAGAAAATATGTAATTTAAATGTTCATAAAAAAGTTATTTCAAATTCAAGAAAATAATTGTTGTGTAAACTATTTCAATTAGCCAGGGAAAATTAGATTTTTTATCGTATACTCATTCAGAAAAAAAAAGTTATACCGTTAAGTATTAACCTCAACATGTTCTATATTATACCTGTTGTGGCTTCTTAATCAATGTTCTCATTAAAAATGGTGGTGTAATATACAGAGTGATTCGCCATTCGAAATCTCTATTTTATTCAATTATACAGTTATAGGTACAGTTATTCAAAATCTTATTTTTGGAATTTTTGAATATACATAAGCAGGTACCATATGTTTATATTCTTGAGATTTTTTCAACTGCTTATAATAGGAATAAAAATTAAGTAGGGGTTTCATTTGAAAAACAAGAGTTAATATCAAGGTGCAAGAGTATCAAGTAGGTAGTATACAATTAAGTAGTACAAAAAATCTCAATATTTTGGATATGTGGTCTTTATAAGTATTTTTAAAAATTCCAAAAATCATAATTTAAATAAATTCATTATTATAGGAGAAAATTGGGTAGTACCAAAAGAGCATACGTGTGGTGAATCACTCTGTATAGTATTATATTATATAGGCATATAGTATTATAATACTGCGGTACACATTTTGACAAACGGTATTGTTATTGTGTGTCAGATGATTACTAGTCGAACAATTTGGTTTCTAACGCGAAATCGTACTTTAATATAATGACGTTTATTGTTGTGTACAAAGCGTGAATGAGATCAATGGAAATATTTTGTTTGTAATTACAGGTGGACGCGGATGAACGAGACGTAGGGAGAATGATACAGCGGCACCTCAAGCTGTTGAACATTGGGACTGTGGGTGAAGACGAACATCGACATTCGACATAATTATCGTGTACCCTTATGGCTTTATGTATACACAATATACTATTTAATATAAATATAAATTTAAATTTTAAACCTGACTAATGACTATATTATATTATAATAATATTAAAGTAATTTACCATTGACGTACACTGATTTTATATTTTTATAATTACCTACTGATTTGCTGCGTATTATAGTTACATATTACTGCAGTTGTACCTATAGCCTGCAGTAGCGGACCTAGAACTTTTTTTATGGTGGGTACTATTTTATAGAAAATTCTCTTAGGTAATTTACTATTATGAATAACTTCGGGATAAGAACAAATTTAAACCTATTTTACAGTGGTTGTACAGTCTACATTTAATACGTTTAGTTAGTGTATATAGGCGTGAGCTGCAGCCTGTTGTGGCAGAGTGGGCCAAGCCAATGATATTTGAAAAAAAAATGTATTCAAGTGATAAATCCTGTTATTTACCCGGTATCACCCAGTATTTAAAGCGTAAATATAATATAATCATTTACATGGAAATTTTTTTTTGCGAAACTATTATAGTGGAGTTAAATATTGTTGTGCTGTTTTTTATCTATCCAGTATTCACTATACTTGAGTAGCAAAAAAAAAAAAAAAAATCAATTACTATTATAACATTTATAACTCAATTTCTTAGAAAGCAAATGGTAAGCAAAAATATATAAACTTCATAGGTACCTATATAAAAAAAAAAACCTGTTGCAAAAGGTATAGAAAATGATTAAAAACACAATTATTATTTGTCAAAAATATAAATTATTATATATTTTTAATTGCAATGTATTTAACTGTTCATAAAATATTTTATCATTGTATTAATGAATAATGATATATCAGAATAATAATTCACAAATTACTAGGAATGTTATTTTATGAATATTGAGTAATTCATCAAAGTTTCATGACAAAAATATTTGACACACATAATATATTATGTATAATGTATACAATATACACCTAACCTAAGGCAATCGCATTTTAAAAGTTCTTAGACTTTCAGTTCAGAAAAGTTGAAAAATCCATATTACAGGTAGGTAATACGGGTATTACAGGTAGGCAGGTACTTACCGATATAAATTTACTTTTCTGGAATACTACTACAAATTTGGTAATTTAAAGTTTTTCAATTTGAATACAAAGCATGTTTTAATAATACATACGAACCTCTTACGCAGTTTACCTCAATAGTTCGCGTATCTAATTTTTGTAAAAACGATTACATTTGTAGTTACAATTCACACATTTATAAATGATTTAACATCTTCCTGTATTATATTATTATTCCAACAAAAATAATCCACCAAAAATTTTTGTGTAAAAAAAAAAGTATGAAAAACCTACTCTAAAAGTTGTGATATAATTTCATAGCTAAGTCTTTGAAGTATAGATATTATCGTTTATGTTAAAATAGTCTGCTAAATAATTGAATTTGGTGACTTTAGAACACTTGATAAGTAAACACTATACCAGCTATTTCAATGATACCTAGTAGACCATATTATTATATTATGTACTTATTATACTATATAGTATTTTTACATTTTTAACTTAAGTCACCAAGCTAAGTTCAGTTATTTAGCAAACTATTTCAACATAAATTATATATATCTATTAGACTTAGCTATAAAATGAAATCATAACTTATAGAGCATTTTTTTTTTACAAGAAATTTGGCTGGGTCTTTTTGTTGGGATATCACCCACTTTTTATTGATACCTTATTATCTGTAAGTCATTGTTACGTGACTAGAAAGAAGTAATAACATGATTTAAAATAGAATATTATTAAGTAATAACTTGTTTTAAAACCCTTAGATACGCGTGAATGTATCATGGTAGTTGTAGTCAAGTTTGCGACATGAAATAAGTAGTTTTTAATTTGAATAATATGATATCGTGATTGAGAGTGAATGTGTGTTCGAGTATGATTTTGAAGGGTGTGGGGGGGAGGGGGGTAATTTTTAGTAAAATAATTTTAAAAGTTGCATAATTTTATTAATTTTATGGATAAAGCACCTGCACAATAACTGTCAGCGATAGATATAGACAAAATAATTATGTTGTAGGTACCTAAAATTTGAATTCAGCTACAAAATATAAATAAATTATTATATTAATATAAATAGTTAGTCAAAAATCAAAAATTAAATTATTTAATTGTGTAATTGTTTTAAAAATTGCATTATAGTATAACTTCAACATATTTTTAAATAATCTAACAAAATTGTTTTTTTTTTCACTTTTGCGTTTTTGGGGCCTATATCGGATTGGGGGTCCGGGGGCCGATGTGCAATGCACACCTTGCACACCCGGTAGTTGCGGCACTGTCAGAACCACCCAAAATTTGAAGGTGCATCGAAGAATGCACATTAACCATGGGATATCTGTCACTATAATACTACGTATACCTATCTAATATATTTGAATTGTATGTACCTATCTGCTTGGTTACTCTTTGTACCAGTTCATAAGTCTTATCGGTGGTTGTACGTTTCGGAGGTTGAATTAGGCGATGGAGAGATCACTGTTTGTTTGAAGTTTACCGTGAAATTTGCAGCTGTGGATGAATACAATTATATTAATTTATAATTTATATTATATGTATTATGTATTCGTCTGAGAATTTCAAATGAAGAGGATGTCAGAGCATTGTTTATTATCTCTCTCTGGCCCACGTTTGACATAGACGAAACTCATTTACGCAGAATATATTAGTAAATTGAGTAATATATTGAGTAAAATCATCCATTACAAAAACGACAGTGAATAATATTTTTGAGGGTGTAACATACCGATTTGTCTAAATATTGTCTCAAAACAATTTGAACATATTAATTTAAATTTACAAATTTTTTTTGTTGTTTTGAAAGTCGAATACAAAATACATAATTTAAATGTGCTAAGGAATATGGTCGTAATGGGCGAAAGGAGATACTATTACTCCAATTATTTTAGTAGTAATTTTCCATCCCTACAAGATTTTGTAAATAAATAGTTTTCATAACTTTATTTTAGCCCTTACCGGACGATGTTGATCCATTTTTTTATGAAAATATATTTGATTTTTAGACGTTGGGGAGATGATTCAGTGGCCCCTAAGTCAATCTGTTAAACATCGGGACAATGGGCGGATACGAACATCGACATTTGATATAATTATCCTGCACTCTCGTGGCTTTATGTAAAAGTACATAATATATGAAATATAAATATAAATTTAAAAGTTATAACTATTTAAATTCGAAGCCCGACTATATATAATTATATTCACGTAATTTACCATTATCACCACGTACAATTTATATATTATGATTACTTACCAATATTGAATATACTGCTTATTAGAGTTATATTACTTTTGTGGCCTGAAATAACGGATCTAGGATTTTTTTATGGCGGGTGCTATTTTCATAATAATTCTCTTAGGTTCTTATTATGAAGTACCTATGAACAACTTCGGGGTAAAAACAAGTTCAACCTATTCTGTAGTGGTAAAGTCTCAATGAATACGTTTAGAGTAATACGTGATTACTAGTCATATCTAAGTAATTTATAATTTAAAAAAAAAGTTCTATATGCGGATGCTTCAGATCCCAAGCAACCCTCCCCCCTGAATAATCTACCACTGGTTGAAGCCAAAAGCGTTTTACGGTATGTCTGTTTATAGTTTTAAACCGAACTATATGACATAATGTGTTGTAAACAATTTCGGACGAAGTTTGAAACTTAAAACCACCAAATCGCCTCACTTTTATGCGCCGCTGCAATTTCAGCATTTAATAATAATAATACATCTATCGTACCTAGCTATACATAATATAGTGTTTTAATATTGTCGCATGTGTGGTGTAAAATATTTTGATACAGAAGTAGGTCAACGTGGTATAACAATAAAAATGATAATAATAATACAAATACAAGTATAATAATAATATTATGTGCATAATAATATAATATAATATCCGCGTATTGTCACACCGTCGTTCGGTTGGAAACTTTCCGTTTCTGCCTCCTCGTCTCCCTTGCCCATAGTACACCGTCGATCGCTGTATGATAAAACATTAAAAGCCGATTGCGTTCTGTATATAATATAATAGCTGATACGAAATATACAAAACCAATATCGTAGGTTAATATATATTATTATATTTTACAATTATTTTTATTATTATTGGGACTTATCGTTGTCGTCATCGTCATCATCATTGTTATTGTAGTGATAGTGGTGTAATATCGCAACAGCAGACCAATCGTGGAAATAATGATATATATATATAAAAATATAATATACCTATATAATATCATAATATATACAGGGTGATCCATTTGACGTAAGACACTCTCGATGTTTCACAAAACACAAATATTAAATAATTTTAAGTTGATACAGGACAACATTTTTTACTATTTTTATCGTTATAATTTTTAAGTTTTTCGCTCTTGTGAATAAAAACATAGGGAAATTTTTAATTTAATATTTCGAAATGGAGTGTTTTGATTCATTATAATCTAATTTTGAACAATTAGTATTTGATGTTTCATCGAGCGGAGTAGTCGACCAATGTTTTTTCGGGTTTCCCTGCAGTACCACTACACTCCGTTCATCTGAACTTCAAATACTTAAGCTCATAAATATTACTCGTCCAAAATTAGATTTTTATATTTCCAAGTATACTAACTTCAAATATTTTTTTTTACCATGAGGAAATACAAATGAGTGTTGTCACTATAAAATTTAAAAAAAGATTGAGATAACAACTAGGTTTCAATGATAGTTAAAATATATATTTTTAGAAAAATGTTTTTTTTTTGTGTAATTAATCGTGTAAAGACAACATTTCAAAAAACGTCATAATTATAGTTTTTGAAATAACACGAGTGTCTCGGATTAAACGGATCACCTGGTATACAAGTGTAACAGAAAGACCTAGCAAATTAAAAATTGATACCTGCATTTAAACTTATGAAAATGTTATTGGATATTAAATGATTTAAGATTTACTTATGGCTCAAAATTCCTAAAAATAATATTTTGAAAAAAAAAATATTTATATTTTAAAAAGTAAATTACCCGACTCAAATTACCGTTTTTTACATTACATTTTTTAAAAATTAAATTTACGAATTGGCTGTTAAAAATTTCATAAAAACGATAATGTTTTGTTTTCATTATTAAAAAAAAAAAAAATTTTAAATGTTATACCGTATATAGGTATATATTGTATGGTTGCATCGCAAGCGTCAATATAAACTAGGTAGGTATATGCAAACAAAAATGTTTTTAATAATATTGATTAGAACAAATTATTATCATGTATAGGTATAGTTATTTAATTCGTCCGGGTATGTCTGGTGCGTACCTTGTACGTCTCTATTGTATTATATTATTATTGTTTCATTGCAATGTTATCAAACCAGGTAAACGGTGTAAAAATGTTTATAATAATATAATAATAATAATAATAATATTATATAGGTGGGTGTAGTGTCGCGGTGGGGGAAGCAAGGGAGATGTGCTGTGCGTGGCGGTGCCCATACTATATTATATTATTATTGTGTGCATCACACACATTCAGTCAGACGTCGGTGCTCGGTAATGGTCGTGTTGCTCACAGGTATGGCCGTTCGCACCTTTGACCGGTCGCCGTCACGTGTCGTTCGGTTCCGGTTCGCCGCCGCCGTGTGCGTAGCGGTTTTCGCGTTGCTGGCGAGGACCGCGGCCGCTGATGCCGCCGAATCGTCGTCCAGCGGATGCGCTCCAAAGGTAAAAAGTAACGAACAACCGTAAAACTCGTAAGCCCCTTTCTGCACTCCCTTCCCCTCCACCCACCCCCCCCCACGGGGGAAGAGTTCTAGGGAGACAGCCATTCCGGGTATAGACGAGGAACGATTCGTCGGCGTCGTATAATATAATCGATACTCTCGCGCCCCGGACGTGTATTGTATTATGAGACTGGTTTCTCGTGGTCAAATATTATTATACAGTATTAGAAATATTATTATACAGTATTAGAAATATTAGCGCTAAGATTTTTACGCAAATTGTAACGTAATATGCAATAGAATGTAATATAATATACAACGAATTTACCGACATTTTCCAAACTATATATATCACGTTACGTGATAGGTACAGCAGCTTTTTATAATGTTTTAAAAAGAATAAAATATTTACTATTTATATCTTAGTCTCGCCTTTAACTCGTATCGTTTTTAAAAATTTTTTTTTCTTGTCAAACACAAATAAACCACTGATTTTATGAGATTTAAATATTAGGAGCGAAATGATATCATGACATACCGTCGTTTAAATAATATACCACGCTCCACGATACATGCGCTTTTCGTGTTTATATTGTGTGTAATTAAAATATGCAATAATTTGCATTAGGAGGTACCTATTATATTATACTTGACATAATATGGAAAATAAAACGTACATCACGGCCACATACAATGTCGTGCAAATCAATGTGAGCCAATTCGTGGACTGACTATATTGTATAAACTCGTTGAAATAAGGACACTGGAAAAAAAATAAAAATATATAATTTTATTATCAAATCGATTCGCACGAAATGTCCTAACGATTATCCAATCGAATTCTACTGCTCACGATGGCTCATCCTCGCCGACGTATCGGTTATCACAATATCGGTAGGTGGGTACATTACCCGCTATACCTACAATGCGCATTCGATCGTATTTCACCGAGTAAAGGGCCGCCGTCCATCATTTCGCGATAGATATCCACCGGAGACTCGAATTATCGACGAACCTGTACATTATTTTTGCGTGTCAAGCGTAAGTATATGGACAAGTTCGTGAGCCCGCGTGTGTCATTATTATTATTATTATTATATTGTTATACGGAGTGTGTGCGGTCTGCGATGCGACCTATAAGACGTGTGCAGCGTAATCGCCTGAAAAGGACGTGTCTCTTTTATGAACCAATTGAATACTATTACTATATGCACGTTACACTATATAAATATTAAAAAAATAAATATATATATATATATAAATGTGCATACGACATGCGAGTAATGCGTGTACACCGTGGTGCTTGTATATTGTGATATATATATATATATATATATATGTGTGTGTGTAGACCGAGCAATAAAAAGCAATTGGTACAAACGTACAACATATATACGCGAGCAAAAATAATAAAAATAATAAACGCGAACTGGTATACACGAAAAGTTTTTGTAATTTTTATCGGAATAACTCGACGTGGAATGCGGCCTTTGACCGCGCGTCTGTGACGTTTTACGTTTTCATGTAAACCAAAGGTCCTATAGGCAATAATAAGTTATACTTATATTCTACCCACACACGCGTGCACTACGCACACATATATTATCAATATTATCGTATATTATCAACATCATTATATTATAATAATTCTTTAGTATATTTGTTTTAAATCACACGAACCGCGCGAGTGTATAACGGAAAGTATATTATAATAATCGACGACGACGAAATAATAATATTATTATGTTGTACGCTATCCATGAATCATCGTCTCGTTGTGCAGGTCATCGATTTGAATTCATTAAAATTATATATTAAAATCAATGATAGCGGACTGCAGTTGTATAATAATATAGTTATAGGCACTGAAATAATTATTTACCTATTTGTAATTATTACGTAGTAGTTCTTTTAAAACTATTTTAGGTACCTACCCAAGATCAAAAAACGAAAAATGTAAAATGTACGTCCTATAATAGTCATTCGTTGTATGATAACGATGGCCGTAAACAGTCTACGGTAAGTGGTAATATGTCACAACGTCAAACTCGTGTACCTATATGTTATATGTACTTAATTAAAAAACAATATTATCGTTCCCATCTATAATATACCTAAGTGTTTCATGTTTTAAAACACAACGATTACGGTACCTATATTATTTATATTATATTATATTATATATTATTATTATTATACTGGGTGGATCGGTGACCGGTGGTGACCCGGTAGTGACCCTGCGGTTACCGGTAACTAACCTGTTGCACCGGTATATATCATTCACCGGCGGGCCGGCTGATTAACGACTGATGTTCTTACCGTTTGTTATCGTTGGTACGTATAGGTATAATGTATATAATATACATACCTACTCAATAATTATTGCACATGGACTACTATATGGATTAATATTATCATCACGTCTTAAAGGTTATCGATTTGGCATTGACCTTGGATCCGCGAAATTTTTCTACACATACTTGTTGATTTTTCTTCTTTTTTTAAAACTCCGAAATTCCGAGTTAAAATGCGTTTGACGCGGCCGATAGTTCGGTTTAAAAAAAAAAAACCACCGTTATAAGTTGGCGCAATTTATACCTTCCTATATTATATATATTATTATATCCACTCATTTAAAAATCGAAATTGTATCACAAACTATTATAAAGTCAAAGCGCGAAATTGTCAGAATATGCAATAGCAATAATAAAAATATATTTAATCAATAAAATTATTACGTTTATTGATTTTGGATGTAAATACGTCATTATATATTTATATAGAACATATTTCAATTAACTAATCGACACAATTCATGAATATAATACTATAATGTACTGTTCAAACCGAATAGATTTTCAAAATTAAGAAAACTGTTGATATTTAAATCGAAATCAGAACCAAGTCACACACACACATTGTATTCTGTAAAAATCATAAAAAATGTATTAATATTTAATTGAAAAACTATGTTTGATTGTATATTTGTCGCATATACATTATACACACATTATAATATTGTTGAACACGAATCACCATAGACTTAACAATTTAATTTTAATTTACAATATGTATTATTTATTGTTGATGTCATTGAGTAAGATTTTTTATATGAAAATTAATTTATAACTTTATTGTTTTAGTCATGCAATGCAATCGACCCGAACAAGTTAAACGTTCACCTGATCGCTCACACACATGATGACGTGGGATGGCTGAAAACTGTGGATCAGTATTACTATGGCAGTTGGTATTCTTTTAAATTAATGTATTAGTATTATTCATAAAATTATACGAATTTTAAAACATCTCCTTGAATATTATTTGTTATCGCTTTTTGTGCATTTAATTTAAAACAATCAACACAGATACTAAGTTTTTACTTAATGATAATATTATGCACTATATTATATAAATTAATTAAAACTACAATATCAATATTTTAATTAGAATCAGAAAAATTTATAAAAACAAAGGTTTATATTAAACTAGTATAAAATATGATATAATGCTAACACAGAATAGTGCTTTTATAATTATTATTTTATTGTTTACCAAAAAAAAACCATTGACGCTTCATTGTTTTAAAAAGATTTGTTTTTTTTTTAATTTGAAATCGTTCAAATATTTTCCATTTATTATGTTGATGTTAATTGTAAAAACCGGTAATCACATTATCATTGAGCAGTATTTGAATTGGCAAATAAACTGTTAACCTCGAAGTGAATGATAATTCAGTATTTGTAATGCCCATTTAGCATTTAGATTTCAATACCGCCGAAATAAAACGAAATAATCAAGTTTTTAGGTTCAAAGTTAATTAAACAAGATTATTTAACATTTTAATTAACAACAAATAATTCATATTAGATTTTACCTATTCCATGATGGACAAGTTACGAGTGGTAATTAACATTATTTCAAAAGTATAACCTCATTGAATTTTTAGCTAAATGTTTTTAGGTTTTGAAAATTGTATTTAATTTATTCATTGCAATGCCATGGCATAATAATATTATTGCAATATGTTCTATTTTTCATTTATTTAAAGTTTGTATTAATATTATTATAATTCAAAGTTGAATTCACTTTAGAAATTTATGTAAACACTAAACACTAACAAAAATAAAGTCGTATATGAAATTTTACAAGCTACCTTCTAACTACACATCGTTTGAAAAAAATATACATTTAAAGAAAATAAATAGTTGTCCATAATAATATATGAGTATAATAATATGACATATTTTTAATTAGACAATTTAAATTAAAAATCTCACATAGGTAACAATTATGATACTTGTACCTTAATATTAATCAGATGTTACGTATTTTTTTTTTTAATATTTGAATAGATTATTTTGTACGCAGTACCTATTATTAACTTTTGTAGTATTAAGACATTTTGTTATTTTAATAGCACAATAAGGTTAGTATATTTTTAAAATGAGATTTGAGAAAATTACTTTTGTTCTGTAAACTAATAATAATTTGTCGTACTGCAATAAGCACGTGACGTTTCTTTACATTTTTAATTTTCCTAAGTGTTTTAACGTTGAACCTCCCGAGAGCAGTTGTACGACTTGCAAGTAAATCAACACGGTTATTCGTACGAAATTAATTTCCCTTTGAATTAATTCGTGAAATAGCAAAAAAACTTATCTAGTCGTACATAATATTATAATGCAATTCATTCGTAGTTTATATAATTTCAGTAATAGCTGATACGTATACGTATCATAATTAAATGGTCCAACTTACAAGGCCGCTATATCTATACCTCGACCGTTCTTTTTTCACATCCGATGAGCGATTATAATAATATAACATTTATAATTTATAAATCTAATAATAATTTTAGTGATGTATATTTTTACCGAGAATATTTTAATTACTTTTTGATATGAAATTTCACAATTTACACGTACAATATGTAGGTATTATTATCTACACTTTTGTGTTTTAGATAACAATTAAATTGATCTACGTGACAAGATATCTTAGTTATAAACTGTTGTTTTTATTTTAACTACCTGTAAAATAAATTATAGATTGTTCGGGGTGTTTTACAGTTTGAACAAAGTGAGAAATATGTATTGGTAGTACGATGACGTTTTTTCTTTGGACACCGTGTAGTATAAAATCTTCAAAAGTTTCATGATATAGCTATGGGAATAGCAAACAACGCAGTGGTCGAAATGTTTAAATAAATTCGATAGGTACAGTCAGAGTTGATCTTAGAATACGATACTTATTTACCTATGTTTTCAAATGTATAATATAAATGCATCACAACATCTTATACAGTTATACTATTCCAAGGTGCACGCGTAGCTAGAAAAATGACGAGAGCTATTTTAGATATTTGCATCCTGACCAGGTTTTGAGTCATAACTATATGGAATTTGTTCTAGTGGAGTTGTCGTTTTCCTTTTTTTTTTGACAATTTTTTTTTTTTATTGGTTAAGCATCAAATACATAGGTTATTAGCTTACAGGTGTTAATTTCTACATTAAATAATTATATGTTACTGTACAATTCAATTTTTTTTAAGTATAAAATTACGTAATGAAAGTTTGAAAATGGACCAATTGCTTCGTACAGGTTGTCTGGGATGTTGAAATCTTTTCTAGCTTCGTTGAAGTTTGGGCAGTGGACGATGATATGTTTAATGGAGTAGATTGTATTGCATGTTGGGCATAGGGGTGGATCTGTCTTTGCTATAAGATGTCCGTGTGTGAGTTTCGTGTGACCGATTCTGAGTCGATTAAGAATTACTTCTTTTTTTCTGTTTAGATCAATGTATTTCGGCCAGAGTTCAACAGAGTGCTTGATTTCTCTTAATTTATTTTCCGTGGTCGTGTGACACTGTGAGTTCCACAAATCAATACAGTATTTGTTTTTTGACAATTTATAAAGTATAATAACGATTGTTTTATTCCAATAAAAATCATTTCAATTGACTATTAATTAATTAAATATCTTGAGTTAAACTTGTTAAAACAAAGTTTGGTTGTATGGGTTTAGTTGGTTTGTTTATACTATTCCAAGGTGTAAGCGTAGCGAGAAAAATTATGAGATCCCTAGGTATTCGAATCATGACCAGGTTTTAAAACTTAACCATGGAATTCGTCTATAAACGGATTTGTCTCGTTTGCATTTTTTTTTTGATAATTTATAAAATATAATTGTTTATTTACTCGTTTTACTCTGGTTAAAAACATTTCCATTGATTTTTTTTTTTTTTATCTATTTTGAGTTAAAAAATACGTTAAAAATAAAGCTTGGTCGTATACAGTTTGCTTATATACTATCACAAGGTGTTTATACTATGCATATTTATACTTGTATATTATTTTTATACTTATCTACGGTAGGTGTATTAACCCACTTTGCAATTAAATCTGAACGATTTCACCGACGAATTACGAATATATTATAATATAATATAGTTTATACCATACACTAACTAGTAACTACCAAATAATTTGCATATAGGTAGTTACACGCATTATTCGGACGTATCTATTGTATTTATTGTAAAATAATCGCGACCACTAACTCCCGAAAATACAAACGATTAAATCCACACGGAATAAATTAAACCCGAAATCTATTGTATCGTGTAAAATCTTTGTATCCATATAATATTATTATTATAGTTGTGTGAATAAGAAGTTGATTTTATAGTTTAATAAAATTCCCGTAGAAATAATTCATTTTGCAACAATAAAAATGGTTTTTGGTTACTTTTTTCTAATGAAATTCAATTTGTTTGTTTTTTATTTAACAAGGTAACAAGGCGCACGCACCTTACGGCGTTCAATACATCATGGACTCGGTCGTTTCCGAACTATTGAAAAACAAAAACCGAAAGTAAAAACGGTTTTCTTTTAAAATAGATTTTTAATTTTTAACAATAATTATACATACCTCTGCTCTGAATCGGTCTGAAACGGATTCGTTCGAGTATGTAATAGTAATACATTTGTTTATATAATATTAATGTTTCTCGTCAGATTCGTCTTTGTGGAAACCGCGTTTCTGTGGCGCTGGTGGGAAGAGCAGGACGAGTGGAACCGGAACAGCTTAAAGACGCTAGTGCACGAAGGTCGGTTACAACTGTTGCACGGAGGATGGGTGATGAGCGACGAGGCGGTGCCTCATTATTCAACCCTTATCGATCAGATGACTTTGGGCCTTAAGTAAGCGCACATAATACGTCTGCGGCTGCGGTGGATATTGAGATTCACAGCTGGATATTATATAATTCATGGTGGGGATAGGTTTTACCCGTATACAATAAGGCGTAAATGTTGTTCTCTGGTGCGTTTAAACAACGATTTGTCGTGTATGGGGATGCTGCGCAGAGGGTCGCAGCACTAATTGTTACGCCTAGAACGATGGCGTATTCGAACATCGACATATCGTATTATAAACATGGCAATTTACCAATCATGTTCTCCCCCATTCTTCATTAATTAATAATTTATTTATTGCAATCATTCTTTTTGGAATCTTAAAATAAGTAAAATTTGAATTTTCGGGATTTTGTTATACTAGGTACAATTTAGAGGTGTCCTGTAGTGATACACATTTCTGTGCACGTTCGTAGTAGAACCTTTTAAAATTATTTTTATAATATCACATTCGGTAATCGTTCATATACATTATCGTCTTATATTTCAGGTTATAATGATTAACGACATGTTTGGAGAGTAGGGGTGTTCAGTATAGAGGGATGTCGCGTTAATTGTTATGCCTAGTACGATGGCATATTCGAATATCGACATATTGTTTTGTATACAGGGCGATTCACCAAGCATGCTCACCCCTTTTTTAAATTTGTTTTAATTATTTTTCTTGGAATTTTTAATACTATTTACCTACTAAAAGAGTATATTTTAAAATTCTTGAGATTTCTTTTAGATTGCTATTTAGGAATGCCATGTGATGATAAAAATGTTTGTGCTCGTTCATATCAGAAGCTTATAAAAATAACTTAATAATATATTAAAATCACACGGTGTACTCGATAATATTTCGTATTTTACATTATCGTCTTGTATTTCAGGTTCTTAAACGACACGTTTGGAGAGTGTGCTCGACCTCGTGTGGCTTGGCAAATTGATCCATTTGGTCATTCGAGTGAAGTGGCAGCCGAGTTTGCCGAAATGGGTTTCGACGGATTGATTTTGGGCCGTATCGATCACGAGGACCTGGCTCTAAGAAAACAGCAGAAGACAATGGAAATGGTATGGAGACCGGACATCAACATGGGTAAGCGCACGACCTATATAATAATATATCAAACCATTTTATATTTATGATGATAATATTCTAGTCATTTATTATCAGACTTTCACTTTTCACTATATAATTATCACTTAGTCCCGTAATGTGTCAACAATTTATTATGGTTGAATAAAATTCAGTTACACGACTTATTTTTTTTAATTCATGTGAAAAAACACACTAACTACTTTGTATTAGATCAATAATTTTTATTTTGCATTTTTAATTTGTATGATATTTTTCAATCACTCTGAAGATTAATACGTTATTAAGAAGTAATAATTTAATATAATTATATTTGTATTTTTCAATGTCAATAAAAGATTAAATATAGTTTCTTGCTTTAATTATAGAGATTACACATCATAGGTATAACATTTATGTTATTTTATTTTACGATAGCGATTTTATGTTATATAATAATAATAATAGTATAATAACTATGCATTTAATAATACTTTAATACCATATTATAGTGTGCTCAATACCTGTACTATATATACCTATATAGGTACATTGTGTACATTTTGTAAATTTGCAGGTGAATCAGCATTATTATAATATTTTTTCGATATTTTTTTTCATCAGGAGTAGAATTACTAAACTCCCGAACATGTTTCATGATTTTTCAAGAAATTAATTTATTCCCAGCCTTGCAATATATTTCTTCTTTACAATACATATTTTATCACTATACAAGGTGCAATAAAAAAACCTGACAAAGGAAATAACTTTTGTTCTAATCAATATTGAAATATATTATTTTTATATAATTATATATATAGTTATATACTTTATAGATGATTGCTTTTATTGTTTCGACACTGAAAGTTTTAAATTGTAAATTGTTAGTTTTGAAAAAACTTCAAAATAGCCAATTTTAAATCTAATTTTAGACAAATTTCGATGGTAAAAACGTCATTACTTTTGAGTCAAGTACCTTGTTCATTTTTTACAATTTTTTTACATATTAATATTCAATATATTTTTGTTGGAGTAAATTAATTTGAAACGTAATGACTTTTTTCATAATATTTTACACGGGAATTTCCTGACACAAGTATACTTCTTATATTTCATTTTTTCTCCTTATTATTTTCATAATTTTTGTCATGCATTTAAAAATTATTTATTTTTTGTTTTTATTTGCAGGTCTTTCTGTTAAAATCCGTATATAATAATATTATGATCAATGACATATTGTTTGTTGCCTTTGACGTGTGTGTGTGTGTGTGTGTGTGTGTAGTTCAAGCACACCGCATTTTAATAATATGTAGAATAATAAGGACGTGTTATTCAATACGACATACATAATTTCACTAAAAAAACTCGAAAATAGGTTACAGCTATTGTGGTAGTACCTATTAAGTGTATTATATAATATTATATTGTATCGTCTACAAAACTCGTGTGTCGGATTCAGATTAATAATTAACGGTCACGCGCCGAGTGCACATCGCCATCTACTAAATTGACAAATTAACTTTGGTTTTTTCCAAGACGAATTAAATTGAATACGGTTGGCCACGTACCTACGCTGTTCAACGGTTCGAACTACTTTTGTGTTTGTCCCACGTTGAGGAAAACTATTTTGTTCCATTTCTTGAATTCATACAGATTTAAAGTTTAGATACGTTTTTGCAGCAATAATAATATCATTCAAACAAATAATCCAAATCAATTTGCCATTTATAAACTTCAATCGACGCATTACAACTTTTCGGACACACAACATATATGTTTTCATACTAGTTTTTTATGGTCAAAGTTTGAGGATTATCTCGATTTGATGATTCTATAAAGAATATCGGTTCGCACAAGTTTACGTATAAAACAATGTTGAAAGCGTTATAAAAATACTATACCCATCCGTGTTCGAAATTCCAACAAAATATTTCGCGAAACGCCGCTCCCAAAGCTGTCAAATATTTTCAATCGAACAAAATGTACAAATATTTCAGTATTATGACGTCGATATTTTACGAAACTTTAACAATTATATATAGAATAAGCTCCTATATCATAATATTAATCATATTGTATCAATAATTGCAATTATTAATAATTAGGTATAATTTAATGTGGTTAATTTGTTTATTAATGAAGAACTTATTATTTTACAAAAAAGCTATGCTTACGCGTCACTTCCATTTTTACAGTTCTCTCAAATGTAAATTATTTTAAATTATTTATAAGTTATAATATCATGAACCCTTTTGTTATGGGTTATGTCGAGTTAAAACACAACTGTAGGTACACTTATTATTACTTATCTACGTTGCACAAAATATTTCTCGGTGACGAAAGTTTGTTGTCGAATTATTATATATTATATTTTACATCGTTATTCATTTCGTGCAATGTTATATCAAATCAAATGTATAATGTTATTATAAATCCCCGTAGGACAAGGTGGCGAGTTGTTTACAAGCGTTTTGTACAATCTATACGTCGCCCCCGAAGGATTTTGTTTCGATGCATTTTGCAACGATGATCCTATTTTGGACAACCCTAAACTCCACGGGTACAACGTCAACGCAAAAGTAATAATTACACATAATAGGCGTATATATGGTGTGTGATAATTAATGAGTTGAATTATATTTTTATTTCTCTGGAAGGTAGAAAACTTTGCAAATCACGTCAAGAGATACGCTTCGGCATTCAAAACGAACAACATCATGATGACCATGGGCGGTGATTTCTCTTATTCAGTGGCGTCGTCGTGGTTCAGGAATATGGACAAATTAATCAAGTACGGTGATTTTATTAAACACGTAAGCAATATCGGTCTCAACTTGAACGGATATTATACAATATGTGATATACTGCAATATACAGAGTGTAAAATAAAAACCTGACAAATATGAAAAAAAAAATAAAAATAATAATATTAAGTATTTAAACGTATGAAAAATATTATGAAAATCATAATATGGATGGTAATTAATTTAAGAAATATATTCATGTCAGGAAATTCCCAAAAATATTATAATGAAATAATTATTACGTATCAAATTAATTTACTGCAAAAGAATATTGATATGATTAAAAAAATTGGAAAAAAAATATAAATTGACTTAAATAAACGTTTTAACCAGCAATATTTGACTAAAAATTAGATATACAAATTGGCTGTATTGAATTTTTACAAAAATATTTTTTCTTTCTAAACTCTATAGTTTTATTTTCAGTATTTAAGAAAAAAATGCTATACTGATTTGTATTGTGAGCGTCTTTGAATATTTTCATGATAAATAATAATCCATCAATGTTTATAATTTGCGAAAACGGTCCAAGTTAAACAAATATTAGATCCAATGTTACATCCATTTTATATTTTTCTAAAACTATTTTAAAGGACTATAAGTAATATCCGTAGTGTAAAAATTTTAAGAACCAGAAAACTACTAGTTTGAATTTTGAATTTTCAAAATGTTCAAAAAGATTATCAACCATTTAAAATTTCAAAAAATCTGAATTTAAATGAATTCATTATCAAGGGTAAACATTGAGGTGAACACGCTTGGTGAATCACACTGCATAAATCGTTAAAAATGGATTATAAAGATAATAGATATACATACCACAAGTGTGTCTTGTATATGTGGCTATATATTTAGATATTATATCGACCATATTTTAGACGATCGACACGATATCCCAAGAAATATTAATTTGCGATTCCATTCGTTTGTTTCAGGCACGTGAACATATTGAAACCTGATTTGAACGTGTTGTATTCGACGCCCGAGTGTTACTTGTCCGCCCTGCAAATGTCCAAAAACATTACTTGGCCCCTCAAGGACTCGGACGATTTCTTCCCTTACGCGCACGACGAACATTCATATTGGACGGGTTACTTCACGTCGCGGTCCAATTTGAAGTACATGATTTGCAAGGCCAACAATCTACTACAGGCAAGTGCATTCTTAATATGAATCGAGTATTGGCAACGCGATGCAGTGGCGTCAGTGCGTCACGATGATATTTTTTCCGGGCAGTTTCCCCAAACAATTTCAGGAAGGTTGGGGTGTAAAAATATTTTTATATTTTTATATTTTTATATTTTAGATATGTTGATTTTAATTCAGTGTGATGAATTAGAATTATATAAAAATAGGATTCAGTGTTGGAAAAGTTCCTTGTAAAAAAGAACTCGTTCTCGTTCCATGTTTCAGTTGTAAAAAAGTAACACGTTCCCGTTCCTCGTTCCTGCTGCGAAAAAGGAACGCACTCCCTTTCCTTTTAAATTTATATTTACAACCAAAGTGGTTTAAAAAGGTGTTTTTTTGTGAACAACTTTTCAACTAGAAATAATAGGCCAGTTAATTAAATATCTTTTCTGATTGTTAATTGGACTCAGATTGAACGTTAAAGGCGTCAGCGTTTGATTTTTGGCCATTTACAATAAGTGCGTAAGGCAAAACTAAAAAAAGTGACAGAGAAACGTGAATATTAAATATAAAATAATATCAATATTTTTTGGTAATAAAAAATGAATTACGCCAATTTGGCAGGTTTTGATTTGATATGAGGGTGAGTGGGTAGTTTTAACATTTGTCCTTGTGAATAAAGTGTTCGTGGCGTCACTGCAGGCAACACGTCACGTTGTCACAAAGGCGGTTCATAGGCGGAAATCCATTAAAACTTCAGGGGTGTTCAACATTTTTAACATCAATGGGAGCCCTCTTCCATTGCATCAATCCCACACGGCTAAAAGCCTACTACATTTTTTTTTTTGATGGGGAGGAATAAATCCAAGCCTCCCACCCACCGATTTCTTCCAATGGATAGATTTGAAACGGAAAGACATAATATTATAATGACCAGCGGTGTTCCCAATAATTAGGCAGTGAAGCAAATCGGTTCGATACTCGGAGGAGAGCTCAACGAGCACGTGCAAACTTTGGCCATCGCTGTCGCGCAGTCACAACATCACGATGCCATCACGGGCACGGAGAAACAACACGTGTCTGATGACTATGCCCAATACCTAGACGAAGGGATAGGAGAGTCGCAAAAAGTGTTGACGGCTGCTTACAGGTAGGTCGTAATGATGTATTATAATTTTTATACCACTCAGTTACATATTTATGTAGTTGATTGTAATAATATATTTATATATGATTAGGCTGGGACGCTGGAATGGTACAGCATCCCTTGCCCTAAAATATTTGGCCCCAGTTTTACAAATTAAAAAAATATATGTATTATTCATTATACTTAGATAATATTTTTAAAAATTATTATGTCATCAAGATGTGTGTTTAAGAATACCAAAAATCAGAATTTGAACACATGTATAATTTAATCATAAAAATATGATGATCATGCTTAAAAAACCACCCTTTATATGAATTGAATGATTACCTCTACTTTACGTAAATCATATCATAGTCGACAGAAATATAATGGATACTATATTTAACGTAGTCGGAATTACTAGAACCAGTTATGCTAGACTTTTGAATTAAGAGCATAGGTGTAGTTAGGGGAGGCAGTTTGATAAATAGCCCCCCCCCCACGAGTCGTTACATGTCTGCTCCTGGAAGAGCTAAAGCCCCCTCAATAAATTCAACCACCCTATACGCCTATGATTAAGAGGATTCGATACCGACATTTTTTAAGGAGATTTATATAGGCAATTTTGAATGTACTGCATGCGGGTCGTAGTAAGTAATCATTAGTGTGAGTGACGCCCTCCAACATTACATTTTACCAATATTTAAATTGTACTATTATTCAAAATTTATTATACCCATTATTAGAAAAAAATTTAACACATCTTATTTTTTCATCATAGTATTTTATAATATTAAAATTGTATGTGTTAAACATAATTTCCTATCGATAGTAGCAAATGTGTTCTATATTTAGTCTGGAAAATTGTCATTAGTTAGGTCTGGTAGAAGTATCCAAATGAAAAGGTTATTTATTAAATTGTTTGGTTGAGTTCTTTGATGTTGTGACATTTTAAAAAAGTTCGCTTTAAATATCATAGTTGTAGTATGAAAATAGAAGCAAATCAACCATAATTCTGGAAATGCTTTATCCATCTGTTCTCATATTTTGAAATGACTCAATGACACTATTAACAACAATTTAAATACTACCAGAAATATATTATTTGTATTATTTGTATAATATTATTTTCCCTTATATAATACGCAAATATGTGTATAGGCATAACGACGACAACTATACGCTATAATAAATTGTCATATTATTGTGTTTTTATAAATTATAACGAATAGAGTTATGTGCCTATACATATTATTATACAATACGCGTGTTTAAAAGTGCACATAGATAATCATGCCATGGTCTTACAGAAAATGGTTCGGAAAGGACTTTCCCGAACAGCAGTATTGCAAGATGCTCAATATCAGCGAGTGTGATGTTTCGGAGAACAATTCCAAATTCGTGATCACCCTGTACAACCCGTTGTCACGCGCCGTTACCACGCCTGTCCGAATTCCCGTGAAGTACGCCGATTACAAGGTTACCGGTCCGAATGGTAACGACAATAATATATTTTAAACCACTATACCTACTTACTGCTACACCAGCCGCCCGATCAGTGTCGTGACAAAAACTTGATTTGAGACACGTTCTTGAGTTTAGGGTGATGACTGATGGAATGGAATACTCTCAGTCTCACATACAGTTTGAGATTTAAGTTAAATCAGGCGCGGATTCAGAGGGGGGGAGGGCACTATGGGTGCTCGGGCAACCCCTATCGTCCAAACTACCAATAAAATACATTTGTATTTATAAACTGTGTAATCTAAAATAGAAAGGTAAATTTTTTGAGCACCACCTGTTAACATTTTCCGTCCTTACCTGAGTAGTGAGTACACTCTCTCTCTCTCTCTCTCTCTCTCTCTCTCGTAAATATTTCTCAAAAATTAAAATAATGGTTTTTGGTGATGTGTACGATATTATAAATTACTAGCTGATCCCGTGCACTCCGTTACCCGTTGAATGTACAGACTGTATTTGACTCAAACTTTGTTCAATGCGTTATTTAATATTCGGCGTACGATGATCTAGACTTATCTTAACTTTTCTGTTGCCCGGAATAAAAATTCTGATTCGCAGCAGTATATTATCAGGTAGGCTGCAATCTACCTGCGGTAGATCGTGGACCCCGTGCTGTTGGTACGGAAGTGTATGATTTAACTCTCTAAAGTATCAAAGTTATCCCAAATTTGTCGTTTTTACTTAATTCCACCTTCGGTGGATTTATATAATCAATTAAGAGGATGTCAGCGCACTATTGGTTTTCTCTCTCTGGCCCACGCGCAACATAGACAAAACGCATTTGCGCAGAATCGTTTTTTCCATGTTTTTAAGTAATCTTAGAGTAAAATCACCCATTACAAAAAAGATAAAGAATAATATTTTTGAGGGAATGTCATATAAATTTCTCTAAATATTGTTTCAAAACAATTTAAACATCAATTCAATTTACAACATTATTTTGTTTATTTGGAACTCAAATACAAAGTCAAATAACAATAAAATATAAAATCGATATGACATTCCCTCAAAAATATTATTCTCTATCTTTTTTGTAATTGGTAATTTTACTCTAAGATTACTTGAAAACATAGAAAAAACAATTCTGCGCAAATGGGTTTTGTCTATGTTGTGCGTGGGTCAAAGAGAGAAAATAAATAGTGTGCTGACATCCTCTTAATACAAAATCCTAACCTAACCTAACGGTACTAAAATCCGATGAATAAAAAAAACCAAATTTAATCCTTTTTAAATTAGCCTATCTTCTTCCCAGAGGTTAAATCTACACACAAACATTCTTTTTTATGTATATATTTTGACAAAAAATAATAATACAAATCAACAAACATGCCCGATTAACTAATAGCAACCCTTATATAATAGACTATTATTATTTTTATTTTTATTTTTTTCTGGACAACTTTTATCACTTAGGGGCATGAAAAATAGATAGTAGCTGATTCTCAGACCTATTGAATATGCATATAAAATGTCATAAAAATCGGTCAAGCCATTTCAGAGGAGTATGGTAACTACATTGTGACACGATAATTTTATATATTAGATTGCGCCTCATAAGTTAATAAAGTTCACCGCTGCCCAATTATCTCCTAAATCATATTATATTATGCGTATTGTATGATGAAACCGTGATGTGGTTGGATTTTCAGGGGCCAACGTGCCGTACGAATTGGTGTTTTTGCCCGGTCAGATTTTCCGGCTGGGAGGTCGTACCTCGAACGCGACGCACGAGCTACTGTTTATTGCCAGCGAAGTGTCTCCATTAGGATTAGTCAACTATCACGTGGAGAGAATTAACGAACCAGAACCTCCGCCGAGACCGATGCCACACAATAGCACGGAAGATGTGACGATTGACAACGGGGTATAACATCAAAACAACAATAATAATGACATTAAATTATACTAAAACATAATATTTACGATAGGTGAAAATAATATTGATATGTTATCAATCAGTGGCGTATTTACAACTTATTTTTTTTAGTGTGGAGAGGAGGGTTAACAAATTTTAATTGTTCAGAAACTGTTTGAACGGTTGTAGGAACCAAAAAGCTATATTTGTAAATCAATATTAAGTATAATAATCATACATAAATACTTAATATATTGAAATATTATATATAAAAAAATAGCAAAATAATGAATTAAGCAATTCAAACTATATTTTTATAAAACTAAAGCATTTTTAAAAAAGATTTGATGCAAGCATTCAAAAATAACGATTGGTGGGTAAATAAATATCTTTTTTTACTGGCTCTATTGTATGACAATAACACAATAAAAATCATAAAATGACAATGACATATTTGCATTAAAAATTAATTTTCAATTTCCAATTTTGATATCAATATCAACTGTGTGACTTGCGATACCACACTATCATAGATAGTCTCGACTTGTCAATAAAATATGCTGTGAAAATTATAGTCTATTCAGCCTTAGCATATTATTATTGTTATCTTACAATACGTCTTATAGGTACCAGTTATCAACAGACGACTACAGTCAACGCAGTCAACACATTAACCTATTGAATTTTTCTTGTATAACGATTCAAAGTAATAAAAAAAGTCCTTTTCGGATGGATCCTTTCCCTCCCTAAATACGCCACTGTTATAAATAATTATCATTATTTTATGAGCGTTGTATACCTAAATAATATAAGGTATACAACAATAGGTGTGTAATTGTGTGATTAAACCTTCGTACCGTTTTTTTTAAACATTTTATTTCTTCCGATTTTTCGAATCCGTAGAAATTGAAAATAGGTTTTAATGGTACCAGCGGGCTAGTGCAGTGGATTGAGAAAAATGGCACAAGACATCAATTGCAGCAAAATTTCTTTTTCTACGAGTCGATGAAAGGTTATAATTTCAACGCCGATAACCGTGCAAGCGGGGCTTACATCTTTAGACCCACTACAAGTCAACCGACAGCCATATCGGAAAAAATCAATTTGACAATATACCGAGGTATAATTATGATTCAGTAGTTGTTGGTTAACGCTCACAACAGAGTCGGTTTAACATTATATAAATGCACTACACAGAGGTATAATTTTTTTCAGGCAAAAACGTGCACGAAGTACATCAGTCTTTCAGTTCTTGGCTTAGTCAAGTAGTCAGGATTTATGACCAACAAGAATCAATTGAATTCGAATGGCTCGTCGGACCCATACCTATTATGTGAGTACAAAAAAAAAATATTATTATGTAATGCGTAAATAAATGCGTAATAATGTATGGTATATCTATATAATAAGAAAAAGAAAAAAAAACCTATGCACTTTGTGCATTTCTAAACCGTTCATCCGATTGCGTTGACATTTGGTACGGAGATAGATTAGATCTCTGGAAAGGAGATAGGCAACATTTTGTCGCGAAATAAGGTAAATAAGCGGTCCAACCCGGGGAGGTTTTCAAACAAGGGATTTAACAGGGGTGTCGAGTTCGAACCACCGTTTTGGTGGGCAATTTGTTAGCATTGTTTTGAAATTTTTTTTTTGGAAATTTTTGTTCATAAATGGTTGCTATAGGTTTTAATAATAGTAATAATAATAATAATAATTGTTATTAATTGCATTGTTTTTACATTTTTTTTTCTTATTTTTACTTTATTCATTTTTCTTTATCTATACATACATACGAATGTTTGGTTTTTTTTTTGTTAATCTGATTTTAGTACAATTAGGTTACGATTTTGTATTAATTGATTGTATAACTTTGATACTTAAAAGTTAAATTATACACTTACGTACCATACGCACCACGTGGGGTCCGCGATCTACCGCAGGTAGATTGCATACCTGGTAATATACTGCTCGCATATTCACAAAAATCTAGCAATTGCCGTGCCCAGCTAGTATTATTTGATTTTACTTAATGGTTATATATTTCATCATAATATTTACCAAACAATACAATACAAATACAAATTAATTTTACATAATGTTATGATAAAAAACCCCAAAAATAAAGTAAAACTTGTGCTTGGACTAGCTGAGTTCAAAACGAGGAAAACCCAAAATTGCGTTATACAATTTGAATTACTATTTTAGGCATTTATTATATTCCTTGAAATTCGATAGCATACACGTTATTATAATTTTTTCGATAGTTTATAATACGAAGGAAACACATGATTGTGAGCTAAACGAAGACAAAACAAATTAGTAATTACAGTTATATTTACAATATTATCAGTGCATTATTTTATGAGATTTTATACTATAATATTATTATTATTTATTAATATACTCTTCGGTAAAATGATATGACGTGACCGTTTGATTGTACAGGGAATGGATCGGAAAAGAAGTCATTACTAAGTATGCAACTAAAATAGCGTCGAACGGTACGTTTTATACCGATTCCAACGGAAGAAGGTGGATGCAAAGGAAACGGAATCAACGTTCTTCTTGGAATTTAACCCTTACCGAACCCGTTTCGTCTAATTATTATCCAATTACTTCAAGCATAGCAATCAGGGATGCCATTCACCAGGCCACGGTAATAACCGATCGGCCCCAAGGTGGTACCAGCATCGAGGATGGCACATTGGAACTTATGGTAAATTTATGACTGTTATATTATTGCTATCTATTATATATTATTATAGTCTGACAATTTTAATACTATTTGTTTTGTGTTAGTTAAAATGTAAAAATAAAAACCAATTCGTAGTGTGATCAAATGTCGTTTTACGATTTTACGTGATAAATATTTCAATGATAGTTATTATAACAGTAATACTATTCGTTAAATCCATATAGGCGCAACTGTGACCAACATTTTTTTGCACTCATATTTTATCTTTCTCTGTCAACATTTCCCACACCCCTTCTACTAAATTGGTATATTTCTGCAAATGGCTTGTAATAAATATACATTTACATAAATATTTATGTACATAATGTTTATCTAGGAAGATTCAGCAAGCATGCACACCACCGTGTTCTTAGTGTAGTTATTTAAATTCTGATTATTGGAATTTTTAAATACAGTTAAAGACTAGGTATATTTTAAATTATTTAGGTTTTTAAGCATAAAATCAGTTTAATAATTATTTACGGTAAAAGAGGTTGGTTCTCATCTAAAATAGAGAAATTCTTATCACCACACTCCTTAAAATATGGTACAAACAATCTGAACATTTGCCAAATTTGAGAAACGGTCATGGAGCATACTCGTTCTTAGCCAATATTTCTATGGCCTCATCGAAGAAAAAAGTGTTCGTGATATATTATCCAATAAATTATATTTGGTGAGCCCCCCCTCCCCCCACAAACTTCCCCCTATTTTTGACTGCGGTCAAATCTCACATATTTGTTTAGTATTCGCGGGTTCGACATATTTTTAAAATATCCATATATAGCATCGTGATATAACATATTTAGCATCGCCTTCAGCTGTTCATATAACCGTTCTTATGTTGTAGCTTCATCGTCGACTGTTGTACGATGACAGCCAAGGGGTTAGCGAACCATTGGACGAGAATCAATACGGCGAGGGTATGGTGACTAGGGGAAAACACATATTACACTTTAACGAGTTGGATAAGGCTGCCAAAGCTCACAGGCTGTCGGCACTCCATACAGCCATGCAACCTGTTGTCACATTGGCCCCAACTCACATGGGAAGTAACGAATGGGTTTCAAAGTTTAGCGCAACGGTAAGATCGATTGGCGTTAGCTACTAACTGCATTTAAAATGTCTCTCTTCACTTATCTAACACGCGTTTTTCTGCGTTCGCAGCACAAATTGTTGAACAATTCGTTACCATTAAACATACATCTTTTGACTTTGGAACACTGGAGAAAAGATCAAGTTTTGTTGAGGATTGAACATATATTCGAGAAGGACGAAGATAGATTTTTGTCTCTGCCCGAAACCATTAATCTTCAAGTAAGTACCTACCAAACTAGTAGTATTAAAAATAATATTTTCTAAACGTGTCAAATATTGTTTGAACAGTATCTATTGTAGCTTGTTGTTTGGTGATCTTTATTTTGACGAAAAAATTATTAATTTAAATGACTTATAACCATAAAATCAAAAAACAAATAATGTTTATATTTTTTTACGGAACACTTCATATTTATTTATAACGATATTTTCATAGTATACTACTGTTTTTTTTGCATTTAGGATAACATTTAGAATATAATAATAACATAAGGAAAATCAAATTGAATAAAAATGTTTCAGTACATTTTTCTAAGAAGTATACAATTGCATGTTTAAATCTGTCAGTACCTACCTACATTCCTACTTTTTTTATTACGAAATGTATTCAAAAACGTTTAATTTTATTTCTTATATTGTGTCAGATCGAAACAGATGGTGTTCATGCGTAGACCCATGCTAAAATAAATAAACTGTTCATGGAATTCATTTGTCGGCACTATAATGTTCATAACCATAAAAAATATGTACTATACAGTTTGATAGATCAAATTTTTTCCAAGCAACGTATTCTTACATCATAATATTTACTTTTGGTAAGCACCAGCACACAATAGTTTATAACTTCAGCACATTCTGTACGACAGAGTCCTTAAAATCATGTTTCTCGGTGAAATGTATAGAACGCAGTATTGTAATTATTACGAAATCGATATTATTATTTTTTTATTCTGCGCGAGAGGCGTTCTCTCTCAATAATAAAATCAATCGTTATCATTTCCATGTCTTTAATGCTTTCACCACCGCGGCGTGCCATGATGTATTTTCTCTAGTATACATTTTAGTATTTTACCCATCGAAATACCAAAACAATTCGATAGTAATTACATTTTATAGATTTAACGATAAAACTATGATGGCCAGGTACATATTTTAATTTTAATTGTACAAAAACAAACTTATATAATATACACATTGTTCTGGTACACTAATGATATTATATACATTCAGCTCTTGACAATAAGAACCGCAGTTATCAACATGTAAGATTTGGTTTCATAGCTCGGTTTTTTTAAAATAAACGACTTGACTGTATTAATTAAAAGATTCGAGTTTATAATAATATAGAGGTTATGAAAAGGATTACGTTTTATAATTACCCAAAAGAAAAAAAACGATCAAAACGAGGAATAAGAAAAAGAAAACCGAGCGAAAAAAGATAAGACGATATATATATATATATGGTTTACGATTCACTAAATATCAGTTATACAATTTGTTCGCGGAAGAAGTATTATTCTAAACAATTTTCACAAGTAAACGCTAACTAGGTACCTATATATGGGAAAAATTGGAGATGATTTTGAAACGGACGAATCAAATGAAATATCAGTATATTATAGTACACGTACATAATATACGCACACGCATAATATATTTTATTAATACGATTTATTATTAAATTCATATTCAACACATATATTTCAGTTTCCCACTCAATGACGAGCTACACTCTAACCCTAATAAACAGAAAAAGAGACTTCCGTGATTTTTTATCATTATTTCATATTCATCATATAGGTCAGGGTTACTCTACCTTTTTTGACTCGCGGCATCCTAAAGTATTTTCTAAAAATCCGGAGGCACCCTATAGTCTTGTATTTTATAACTTCGGTTTTTTTAACCTAGGTAAAACCAATCAAAAAAAATACACGCACGCTGTATCTTTCATAAAATAATTATTTTTTAATTTTAAGAACATCATGTATAACTGCTTTATATTTGAAATAATTTCACGGCATCCTCAAATCAAATTCTAGGCACTCTGATTAGAAACTTTTGAGATTGGTGTAATTCACTGTACGTCTACAACTCTGTCCACTGTCGTATATGATGCACATATTTAGATGTATTTTTACGACATTAAAACCTCTAATTTATTTAGGATTTTAAGTTTTTGGAAATGTAGTAAGTTAATGTAATCCCTAGGTCTACTAAAATGTGTAAGTTAATGAAAGAGTTAACTCGAGCTGTTAGTCAAGTTAAATCAACATTCGGAACGTTAAATTGTTATAGTTATATTATATAGTTACTAAATAATATATTTAAATTTAAAGTTATTATGGAAAATAATATTAACTTGACTACCTCCCGGTAAACCATTCGTGATTGTGCAACTTTTAAATATTTAAAAGCTTAATACATCATTTTACAATACACACGATGCAAATTGGACTGTACTTACATTTTATTATGTGAATTACCAAGTATTTATATTAAAATCGATCTCTCATTTTTTAGAGAACAATCCGTGAGTTAGTCAGTATACTTTGTAAGTGGTAGTTAAATCGATTGCTCGTGCCTATAGATACCTTATAATTAGTGACATATCATATTAATATTTAATACCTACCTACACCAGTATTACTCGCTGGACACTTTAATTAATTTGGTTGTAGGACACAAGGTTTACCTATTACTCAATATTATATTAGACATCTATAATTACTATACTCTTATAATCATTTATAATTACTATACACTTGTAAATTATATCCAATATTAATAGTTAACTAGGTATGTATTTGGGTGTACCTGCATATTATATTGGTTTAACGACATGTCAACAGTATTTTAAAATGTAAATCAACAAAATAAAATACTTACAAACATTATACTTACATAATATTAAGACGTTACAAACCGTTCCAGAACTTATTACTTACCCTATTTAAAACATTAATAATAAACTTGATGAAAAACTACACACTTAAAAGAAAAATCAAAATAAACATCTAATATTGCTTTAATTATTATTACTTAAAAATTGCAGCTCAAAACATGACGAATAACTATATTATTATAAAACTTACAAGACAAATAATTATACAATAAACAGTAGGCACAGACACTAAACATTACTTAACTCAAATAGGTACTAATATGATATTTCAGTTAATACATATTATATTAGTTTAATTATTCCTGATTTTTAAACGTATTTTAATACAATGCAATAAATTATAATCCGATACGCAGTTTAATAACAATTTGTTAAACTTTATATTTTGGGAATTAGATACCTATAATTAATATTGGCTCGTATAAAACTTTATTAATAATAGGTACTTATATTTTGATATTTTTTAATACCGGCTAGTATGGATTTACTTTGAATAGAACCGTTATAAAATATTAATACAAACAATCGTAACTATGTTGGAACAGTAACTACGGACAATAAATAAATATCTTAAGGGGATTCCACCCGGTGATTTTCCGTCTTTGTCCAACACATGCGCGACATAGGATTTTAGACGCGTTCTCTGCCAAACAAACCAATTGATCTAATGAAGCGATAAGAATATTCTGAAAACAGATTTGAATTTGTCGTCATGTCTACTTGAAATCGACTTTCCCACGTTTTTGATAGCATCCCACAAATTCCTAAAAACGGTATAAGTATTCAAAAAGAGTAATTAAAAAATTGAAATTTTTCAATTTTTGAAGAAGTTAAAATCAAAAAAATCAAAATTTGTGAAAGTTGATTTCAAGTAGACAAATAATACATTAAACAAATACAGGAAATCACGACATCAAATCCCCTAAATCTCAACAATCTTAAATACGTAGGTACTGGTAACAAACGGACGGACGGACAAAACGGGGATATAAGCTGGTGTTCTCATGTCACATAGTTGATTCAAATTAATCAAATAAAACAAATATACAATATTATATATTAGAATATAAAATTATATAAGAAAGTATGTTTAGATCAAAATATTATAATATGTATCTACATGCCAAAGCTTTGTAAAAAATAGTTAAAAACTCAATATATTTAGGCATAGAGATGTGCCATAATCGATTGTATTAACCATAAAATACAACTTGTCACAAATAAAATTAAGGAAAATAATGTGTGCTTTCAAAAATCTAACTGATTGCTCATAACTTAAGAAAATAAGAGTACCTAGTGCATCAAGCATTAATAGAATCTATAGTATTATTTATTGTCGGAATTTCTATATGGTTGGGTTAGATACGTATGGCAATATTTAAAGTACGTAAGAAATAATTAGGTATAGATGACTCATTTAAAAATGAAGAAATAAAATATTAAAAATTATTCTGAAAAAAAAAACTCAAGAGGTATAACCCAAAATACTAATTCTACAACGAAATTAATGTACACTGTATCTACTACCAGTAAAAAATTATTCTACAAAGCTTCTGTACTATATATTACGTATAAAAAATAATCTTACTTTTAAAACTAAGCACGGATAAAATACTATATTGCCACCAGACATAGTAATCATAGTGACTATTTCGAAATTCTTAAAAAAAAATTAAAAACTTGGCAACCGCAACAAAATATAAATTTACAACAAAATATGTTTAGGTTTAAATGGGGATTCTGTTAATCATTAGTTTAGGTTTAGTCGTATAGCATTATTTTTTATTGTTTAACTGCAAATTGTATACATAAATATTAGAAGTAACATATTATGTATTTATTTACATTGATATTTTGTTTCTTATATGGATCACTTAAGTGAGATAAATGTATTGTAATTATTTTATTGTATATTCACTGATAAATTTACAACAAAAATTGTTTTTATTTATTGTACTTCAAATAATTTTTTACACAACTTATGTCTTACCCGCATATTTTGTGTTTCATATTGTGACCCTCCCCTCGTCCAAATGAACACGTTTTACTGGCTCCATAATCTTCTAGAAGAATAAAAAAAAATAATACATAATAATATTGTCCTTGGGATTGTGCAGACAAACACGTGTTGATGTATTTTCGTTTATTTTACTCCTCAAAAGCGAACTGTTTATACGCTCGTGGCATTGGCATTTGCGCATTTCGACGTTTCGACTTTTCAAAAACTATAATGTGAATAATTATTTGAAAATGTGTTTCAGCAATTATTTTCGCAGCTGGAGGTGTTGGAGTATAAAGAACTGACGCTAAGCGCAAATTTGGCCAAGGCAGATCTAGATCGTTACCGGTGGAACTATAGCGATAAACCGCAACGACCAGAACTGAACGCACCGCTACCAGACAATCTCCTCACACCCATGGCCATTAAAACTTATTTGCTAACGGTGAAACCACGATAATAATAATATGTAGTACAGATTTGTTTTGAGTTTTATTATTATTATTATCATTATTATAACCAAAGACACAAAGGAACTGTGAGAGGAAACTTTGAAACTGTTTTATCCGCAAACACACACACACACACACACACACACACATGAAAATCGACATATTATAATATATATATATAGCAAAGTAAATATTATGTTGGCGTTGAAAAATGCTATCGTTTGAAATGAAACGTGATAAGTAGACGGAAAAATAGGTACGCATACAGTTAATACATATATAACATTAGTTTCATTATTTATTAGTTTTTATTTACTTAATTTATAAAGAAAAACAATTATTTAAAGCATACATCCGGGCAGCTGATAAGCGAGGATTGTGGAAAGATTAAAAAAAAAAAAAAATCTCACGATATATCCTAATATGAGTTAACTACACGATACCCGTGTTCACATATTATCTACTATTACTGCAGATGTTCTATTTTTTAAACTTGACAGTCCCTTTTATATTAATTTAAATACCTATTTTGTCATTTTATTAATTTATTTTATCGAATCATACAGCGCATGACGTCATCACCACATGCATAATATATTATATTGTAAATTAAAATTGTGTAGAACCTATACACGACTGTATGAGACTAATAATTTTGTAATATTAATTTAATATAGACTTGTTGAATGGATATATATTATAATAATATATTATAATTTATTATAATAAAACCATTGTTTGTTTGATGTATAATATTGTATACAAAATATTTTAATGTTATATTATAATATTATATGTAATAATCCTTTTTAAATAAATCATATTTATTTTAGTCGACACTAACATCTGTATAAACAAAACATGAAAAACTGTTCATTTTTTCGTGTGCGTATATTACACAATATACATGAATATGCACACGCAGGTACCCGCAGTTATATTATGTTTTTTTTTATGTTTATGTCTGCACAGACTTTGCGTACCTACTTACCCTCTTCAAATTGCTGTGTGTTCGTACATACACTTAAAATATGAGGATTAGGAAATTGTGAAATGCGTCCGACAGATGAGGTAAATTTAAGCACTCCTAAAAATAATTTTTCGAGAAGCATTCGCCCCTTCTTCTATTTTCAAAATAAATACAATTTTTGCTACGACTTTGCCGTGTTTACTAAGTAAGTAAATTATTATTATATCACGTTCGTGTAATATAATATAATCCAATAAACGACCAGCACAATGCCACATGCTGTTGGGACAATATAATTATATTATTATTATTGATTTCATCCCGTAATATTATTTTGTTATTTAATGCCATTACAAATAATATTTTTACTTGAATTTTGCCTTTTGTACTCCGCGTGAACTTAGGCTGTTTACAAATGTTATATACGTGTACGCTTGTAAACACGCGCACCTATATATAGTCATAATGTGCACAGAAATAATAATTATATTTACATCGCAGTGTTTAACTAAGACATAACAATAATAATAATATTAAATGTGTGTACCTATCACTTATTGACAATAAGTGATTATTGAATAACTATTTAAGTACGCCTTGTATACAGTGTGATTTTTTTGGGCATGCTCACCCCATTTTGTAAGTTAAAGTTGTGCATATTATGCCGTATTAAAATGCTCAACTATTAGAAAGTACTATGGAAAAAAATCCAGTAAAAAAAATTGATGGTAAAAAATAAAATAAATTATAGGATATAGTATATGAGTATTAATAAATTGTAAATTAAATGATTTACCTGAAAAATTAACAATTAATAGTCTGGTAGTTACCAAATACCAATATCGACAATATAAAACTTTGACTTCGACAGAAATTATTATTATATAGGTAGGTATGTATATTGTTTTTGTATACCTAAATAATTGGATTTTTTATATAACATGACCTAGTAATTATAATTGTTAATTTATTTTCTTAAATTAATTATTTTTTTAACACGATTCTATTGAATTTATTCAAATTCTGATTGTTGGTATTCTTAAGTAGAGTTAAAAACAAAGACAAAGACGATATTTTCAAATATTTAGATTTTTCACTACCTACATTCAAGGAGTATATTGCGTCAATATATAGGTAACCCCTTTTGTTTTTCACTAATTATTTGTTGTTAATTCTTTAGCTGTGCAGTGTCTGAGTTGTGTTAATGAATTGCTTCTTTGTTTTAACCATTATGAAGTTACTGTGAGTATACTGTCCTACTGTTATATTGGGCATCATGCCCGTTAAATAATTAAAGAAATAAATTACTAAAATGTATAGCATCTCAATTGTATGATAAGGGTAAAATGCAAGAGCAAAACCGGTAACTTGAAATAACTTACAATGCAACTAGGTACTACTAATATAGTAGCAGGTACCTATAGTACCAAGCACATAGTACATACTATAGTACCGAGTACCTAGTACTAATCTATTGAGAATATCACCTATCGTACGATGATAATGTGACGTGTTTACTGTACGTTCTACCGATTAGAAATATGCATCAATGTTAACCCGAAATTACGTAATAATAATATAACGCATGCATTAATTTATGAATTAATTATATTGTTTCTTTTCACATCACCGCCATTATTTATTATTACTATGGTAGGAACCAGTGAACCACTTTAATCACCGTACGATGTGACAGGGGCATGTACACCTAAGCTTGTTTGATGTTTCCCCTTTTTACCCGTTATTGTTATTATTGATTACTCTATTTTACTATCGATATTGCTACACTTTATTATTGTTATTGCTACTATGTTTGTTACATTGTTGTAACTGACTTATTTTGTTTTTCGCTAATTCGTTTTTGCTGTCGATTCTTTAACTATGCGTCTGTGCTGTACCTATACTATAATTAATTGCTACCACTGTGCAGTCATTGTGACTTTGTGAGTATACTGTCTTACTGCTATATTCGGAATTATGCCCGCTAAATAATTAAATTAATGGCTACAGTTTATAGCGTCTCAACCTTATCACGACGAAATAACGCAAGAGCAACAAAACCGCAAATTCGAAATAACTTACAAATAAGTAACTGCTAGTATATCACCAATCGTATACGACGATTGGCTTGTTTGGTATCCGCGTACATATATAAGTAAGTATAAAATATATAAATCAAAGTTAACCCGATATGGCATAACGATTTAACGCATATATAGGTAGGTACTCGATTAAATCACGCGCTAAAACCATTTGGAGCACATAGTCATAATATAATATATTATTATTACGGATAATATTGTATCGTACACATTCTGTGCAACAATAATAAACGAATAACAATCATCAGACGTAAATTCTATATTTTGAGATTTAGCTGCGCGTATCCGCGTATTATCTCCAGCAACAACAATATATATTATATTGATCCACTGGCCAAATGTCGAGAACACCGCGAGGTTGTGTACGCGTCTCCGTTTGACGTTAAACCGTACGGATGCCAGGACCTGGGACATTGCCAGGTAATTCAAACGACGGCGTAGCTTTATAGGCGTAAAGCTCCTCGTATATATAATATAATAATGATAATATATTGTCATCGCGAGTATAATACACCTCGGCTAATCCGACTATGAGTTTTTTTTGTTTTTTTTTTTTTTCACAAAGGCTATTTTATTTACAGACGGTTACAATGATAATATGTGGCGCGTACTAAAGTGTCAATGATGAGTACTGCAGCAGGGGTCACTGATAACAATTTTTGATGGGCCGCGTTAGGAATCTGGAAATATTGTTTGCGGCCCATCAAAATGGTACATTAATGATAAATTACAATGACGACAATGATAAATTACTGCAACACTAGAACGTATACCTAATATTAACGGCTTTTTTTTTCTAGTTTATGGGCTGGATAAAATTTGTCCGCGGACCGCCATTTGGTAACCAACCCCTGGTGTACAGGGTATATAGTGTGCACACTGTAGAATATATCTATAAATTGGTACCTATATACACCTGCAGTATGTAGCGTATAGCAGTATTATATAGCAGAGGTTCGAACACTGTGGTCTGCGTTTATATTTTTGGTGGGTCGCGTCCAGTTTTGATACATTCAAATATTTTTTTTATGATATAATAGACATTCAATATTAAATTAATTAAAAATATATATTCACTTGAAAAAGAAAATATGCACTTTGTGTATAAATTCAAATAAATATGATAAAATAATTTTCGTGTACCTAACAATATATATATATATATCGATGTAATACAATGATGATTTAATTTAGTCATATCATTGATCATTGATCCACGCCGACTATAAGTGTTAAACCAATTGTACCAATGACATGTCACCATGACGCTTTCAGACTAAAAGTAAAGTTATTGCAACGATAGCGACAACAGTGGAAATAAAAAATAAAAGTCATTGTTTTATGTTGTGGGTTGCTAAAATTTTAACATTATCCAAAATGGGTCGCATTACTCGTACTGTGAAAAGTTTGGGAACCTCTGGACTATGGTATTACCATATACTTACTGTTATATTAGGTGATGTACATTTTAACTTTTAAGCGTTAAGGGGTTTTGGTTTCTAAACATGTGTTTAGATCACCTTATAGGTACTCGACTGTTGATATTAAAGTCTTTTTTTACTGGCCGCAGTTACTGTGTACAGCTTACATAATATTATATTTTATTTGAAATATTATAATTAGTATATTATAGACATATAGTGTAAAAAACTTGAAAACTATAAAATAAAAAATAGTAAAAATATTTAAACTGTTGTCGTTTTGCAATGACTGCAAATAATTGTATAAAAGAAATATTTTCAAACGTTAGTGTTTTCTGAAACAAAGAGTGTCTTCCGTTGAATTGATCACCCCTTAGGTATAATGGCTCGCGGCGTGAGTGGGGTGAATTGTAATTATATATAATATGTCTTCAGCCCCGCGGTGTGACCACCGTGCTAAAACGTATTTTCCGTCGGAACGTGATTATAGTGCGTGGCTGAGAACTCGAATGACCACTGATGGCATTTCGCATATATGTCGTGGTCAGACAAACGTCGTATTATGTAGTATTTCGTTTGATTAAACTGTGTACGAGAGACTGCGAGAGAGACGCCGTCGCAATGTAATATATTAATACTATAATAGTTGTACGAACTGACTTCGCAGAGGAAAAAATTAATTTCAATGTGTCCATAGTTTCGCCCTCGGTCCAATATATATTATATAGGAATTGAAGACTTTTTAAGACTCTTATTACTTACCCTCAATAATTAAAAGTCTTCATATAATCTACATCACATTTTCCATTGCCCATTTGGGCACGTGGACGACAGGTTAGGTCTTACTTAATCTTATCCCGCCCAAGACTTGCAAGAGTAATAGTCGATGTAATTTTTCGCATTATCAACCGTCATTGTAATTGTATAATTTTCACAACGATTGAAGTAGTAAAAAGGTTATTCAAAATGTTTAACTTTTTATCGGACGGTATTTAGTCATTGGGTGTTAAAACTTTAAGTATCTTTTGTTGCTAAACGGTGAATCTTGTGTCCAATGGCAATTAATCCAATAATACTCCATTTAGCAATGTTCCGCATAACACTAACTTATCTATGTATAACATTTTATCGTCTTGTATAAAGTCAAAAGTTGCACATAAACCATTGTGATAACAAGCGCGTATGTATAGGTAGAATATATTGCGTAACCGATTAAGATAGATATCGGGTAAGACAGATGGATTGTAAATGGATTTCGATGAGGATTCAGGACGCAAGTCGTGCTCGTAGGTATAGGCTCACCTCGCAAAGGAGCATGACGATTTCCCTCCAAAATGTCGATACTGTTTTCCTGCACTGTCTACTCACTGCCTCAAGAAAGTAAGGTACTTTCCATTTTCCTGCAACAATTATGTTTGATGTGTAAACACACATATACGCACCCTATCCCAAAAAATCTATGATTATATTATGTGTATAATATAGAGGGGGGGGGGGACGAAAAATAAGCGACGGCCATCGACGGAGCTTAAATTCGACCTTTTCATTACCTTTTTATCTAACCGGTATTCTGGTGAAGTTTACCACCAGAAAAGTAATAAGTAATACATAGTTACGATATTGTTTGTATTAAGATTTTATAACGATGTTATTACGAATGATATTACTTGGAGTAAATTCGTATTGTAATGAACAAATTCAAAACATGGGAATTTCAAATAGATTCACGATATCGTTGTAACCAATGTTAAAAAAAATAGGTCAACCAAAATATTAGGGTAACCGAATTCTTCTTGAATAGCTGTATAATATAGAATAATAGTTTATTTCGTTGTATTTGAATACATTTATACCTCCGAAATTTAGCGCGTTCGCAGTGTGAGCTTTTTTAACTTGTTAATTGTTATATTATAATAATACTTCGTATGCGAACATTTTTCGCTAGGACGTTTATGACGATAATAACAATGAAAATAATTTGTTATACCGACGCGACAAGTACAACAACCACTTTAAACGCCAATCAGAAGATTGGACGGGAATTTAAGGGTATATTATTATGTTCCTCTGCTGTGGTATACGTTTGTTATAATTAAGGTTCGGAAGTTTTTGCATTTGCGTGTTTTTTTTTTTTTGGGGGGGGGGGGGGGGGAGGGCTGTTAGATTTATTGCAAAGTACCTAAGCTTGAAATTATTTTCACGACACTGCGGAAAAATTGTAAAAGTTTATAGTGCATAATATTTTTGCATATTTAGTTATTTTGTGATTAATGATGAAAATTTGGCAAAAAAAATATAAACACATTAAAATGTACCTATCTATATTTATTTTGTGAATTTTCACTAGGTATTATTGTATTATGTTTTTTAGACATCTAACTGTCACTCACGTAATTTACCGTTTTTATTAATAAATATTTAGTAAAAATTATAAAACATACAAACATTTTTTAGTAAAATATTGGTGTCATGAAAATTGAGAGAAAAAAAATAAGTGCATATTTTTAAAGCATATTTGTACTTTTGTAAGCACATAAGGGAATCCATATGTGGTACTTTTTATGTACATTAAGTTCCGAGCCCTAGTTATAATAAGATATAGGAACTTTATATATATCTAGATATTGAGCAGAGACAGGATACATAACTTCGTAAGTACGCGCGCAGGGTGTTAAATATAACTGCGGCTACATGAATAATAATTTTCTATGATAATAGGAAAACATTTTTTTATTTATTAAGAAAACAATATGCATTTTTTATTATGTAGATTTTTAGGACTTTCAAATGACAATATTATAACTTTAGTAAAATTGTTTTTCTAATAGAATTTTTTTTTTTTGTAAATCGTACAATTTATTGTACATGTTTTATTTAATATTGAACCAATAGTGTTTTGTTTACCAAGTTTGGATGCATGGTGTACCTAGTGTGATAGCGGTACTGTACAAATCAATCCAATCATGTAAATTAAAAAAAACATTTTATTAATTTAAAAAAACTATTTGTCCAATATTTGTTGTTTTAGTACTTTTTACATCAATGTTTTTCAAAAAGTTATTCTGTTTTAAAGTTCAAATTGTGTTATCAGATTTGAAATTTAAAAAAATTATATTGGTTATAATTTACCTAAAGTTGCAAAGCGACGACATTTTTGTCAGCTGACGTCACCGTCATTGACATCGACTGACAAATGTACAAAATTTGGATTTGGAAGGAGGAACCTTTAGAATTTACTGGTCGAACTTTATATATTTATTTTTTAAGTAATTGACAGTCACTCCAATTCACAATATGGTTAACTGATATGATTTAGAATATATTATATACAATAGAAATAAGAATTAAATCACTAACATATTTTTCTGTATCTGGTTTTGTATAATGAGGAATATATTTGAGAAATTGATATTATGATTATTTATTTTAAAGGAAATATTGGTTATTAGGGAAGAATTTACTGCTAGTATACTGTTATTAAGTAATTCAAATATAAATTTCTTATATTGAGAGATTCTTCTATCTAAGGTTTTAAAATTAAATAACTGAGAATATCTTTATTGTCAGAGTATGAAGGAGTAAGTATATAAATTGCATTTAAAAGTTTAAACAACTAAAACAAAGCAAATTATTTTGTACTTTTTAAATTTGATCACCATAAGTGATGTTGTATGTTTCCCATATTATAATTGAAGCACAGTCCAGTTGGGTACAGACAATAAAGGTGAAAAGGCATTTAAATGTAAAATCCGAAAGGGTCATGCGATTTTCCTTGATCACGTGCCAATTAAGTAAAGAGCTTTTTTCTTCACCGTGAATACCTACATGGAGATTAAATAAAAGTTTTGAATCAAAGAACCTAACCTGCTCCATAGCACGTATATATTATGTACTATACTTTATATTATACTGCAGGTATTATATTATATTTGTAATATACATGTACACACATATAGACGATAAATACTACGATATTATATATATAAGATCTTGACTGGTAACATCGAGTCCACGCACATGGGCCGGTGATAAATCGAAATGGGTTATAGGTATGGTAGCGCGTTGGCGGTATCGGGAAAAGTTTGTTGCCGGACCTTTAGCATTTCACTCTGGCGCCACGACGGCGCACGTAAGTCGATATACTCCATCGTATATATAAGCCCTTTAAGATATCGTTTAGAACACGCACAAACACGCCGATCGCGTACGTATACAAATAAACGAATAGCCCGTTTCCGAGGACTTTATCTCTAAAAATGTATTATATCGTTTCGATTTCTTACGTACCTACCTATATACCTACTACATCGTGGCCTATCTGCCGCCCCGCTGCCGCGTCTTTGGGATTTATACTCGAATCGTGCCGGAATTCGACCGGGAGGTATGCGAAACTATCTTCACGCACACACCCACACACCCACCCACACACCCACCCACACACACACACACACACACACACCACACCAATATATGTGTTTTGGTGCCCGTATCCCGGATGATCCATTTCACTCAAGACACTCATTATTAGACACTACCATAACTAAAAACTATTAACATTTTTGAAAATATATTTTCACTATTTTTTTAATGACGAAACGCATTTTTAATTCCTTATTGAATACCTAATTTTTAGAGTATTTTCATTTATAAAAATCTACCATTAGTTTTGAAGTATTTAAAGTTTTGGTGCCACAGGGGTTATCCTGAAACATCTTTGGTCCACTGTAATCTAAACTTTGAGTACTTATAACTTTTGATTTTAATCGATCGAAAAACTATCTGAATAATATTTTGTTTCAGAATATAGAATTAAAAATACATGTTGTCATACAAAAGTAAAAAGTTTAAACATGATAACAATAAAAAAAAAAAAAAAAATAGGTAATAAAAAATATAATTTTGTGTTGTAAATGTGGTTTTGTAACGACTTAGAATTTCAGTAAGAGAAATTTATTAAAAAACGTCAGTGTTTTCTGAAATAATTAGCGTCTTACGTTAAATGGATCACTCAGTACATTATATAGTTATTTTGTTGTTGGTGTAATATGTACGTTTACAATTACTGTGGGAACACCTTAAAACATGGATTTTACCACTCGTTTCAGGAGAAAACATACGTTTATACCCTCATCCAATACAGTTAAATATTTAGTACGCACACATGGTGAGAGATTAACTCGAAATCCACACATAAGATCAAAAAGATGAATTTTAAAAACTCGTTCTCGTGTCCTCAAAACTACATTATAAGAAAATAAATTTTCAAGTACAAAAATCAAACCGTTAATATTATTTACGACAGTATTAAAACCGATCTGAACTTACCTAAAAAAAACGAATTTAAATAAAATTCAAACTCACCGGACTAATATCAGAACTACGTAAAGTCGCAAACTCTCCACCATACATTTCAAATCAAATCTGACGGTAAATGGACATTTTCCCACCGGACATTTCCCCCCTGACAGTTTTAGGTTTAGTAGGACATTTCCCTCCCCCCAAATATAGTATTGATGCAGACATTTTCCCCCCATTTTTTTAAGTTAATTATTGAATTTAATAAAATAATATAATTTATTTTTTATTATGAAATTTTTTTTTAAAATTAAATATCAAATAGTTTTTATTTTCTCCGTCAGTCGGGGGGGGGGGGGGGAATGACGTGGCTAAGGTGGATACATATCATCAAAACAATGGAAGAAGAATCTGCAGCATATTCCAAGCAATTCTTCTCACGTCTAGGTAACCATGAAAACTTACTCATCAATACCTTGGCGTTTCCTGAAAATCCACTCCGCCGACTGAAAAGTAGATGTTGTAGAAAAATCTATAACTACCATATGGATTTTTGTTTTCTTTATTTTTTTCGCCATTTCTCATACTTTCATTACACCTCCAAGTCAAGTTTTACTAATGGGCGACTACTTGATCAAGTAATCGCATGTTAATTTTTTTTCTTACTCTGTACTTTTTACTCTATATTACGCTATATCTGTAAAGATTAAAAGATCTAACCAATTTATCTAAACAGAAAAAAAAAATGAATAAATATTGTGAAAAAAAAATATCGTTTTTAGACCCTCCGAGATTGTGAGACATCGGACGGTTCGGTTTTAACGCTGTAAAAATAATAAAATGTCTAGACATCTACTCTAGAAACCGGAGAATATTTTTAAAGTTTGAACTTTTGACAGTATTTATAATATTATATAAACTTCAGTTTTTACAACATTTTTGTTCAAATATTAAAAAATTCCTTCTCCGTTCTCTACAGGAAATGTTAGGATTTGTTTATAGAAATTCTGTGAATAGCTAAAATATTATCTAACAGTTTATTTACCAATTTGTTGAATTCGTTTTTTCATACCGTGGTAACGGCAAATGTATTTCAGTATTTGTGTCGTTTGTGTATCTACTATCTGTATTCAAAGTTCCAATGATAATACTTTTTATACGATCACGCAAGGGCTGATATTTTTAAAAGCACGCTATTACCATCCCTTTTATGCTTGAATACAATTTATTAAATTCTATTTTCAATAGGTACCCACAAAAAAAAAAAAAAAAAATCGACGGACGACGTGACAATTATACCGGCGGTTAACTTGAATTTTACGAAAAATTGATCCACGTATAATCCACGCATAATAGGTATTAATAATTTATTATTCCGGACAGCGCCAGTGCAACGCGTTTGTAGAAGTGCACCGCGAATTCCGTTCATATTCTTCCAATAATGAACCTGTGCACAATATAATATTATGGATGATGATAATAATGATATATGATGCGCGTAATTCTCAGCAAAAATGTGATACGTTTCGGGAAAACCGGAAATTATATTCTGTTCGCATATTCCATAATATCGATTGTAAATACTATACATATTATATCAGTGATAACACGTAAAGCTGTACAAGACTCGTCCCGCCGGGATTTCTGCGTAAGTGCAGATACTGCACACTACATTTAAATATTACGCACTCGCGGGCGACGATGCGAAAACGGTTTGTACGGAAATCAAACGAATGAGAATATAATGAAGTAGGTAGTAAAAATAAGTTTTAATAATAATAATAATAATCATAATTTATTGTCTTATTTTTTTTCTCTTTAACGAATACTAATTATTTATTATTTAAAACGCGTATTTCAACAACTTAAATACAATTTATGTTAATATATATTACCCACGTGTGTAATTATCTATATTTCAGCAGTGTATATTTTTATCCTATTTTTGATTTTGGACAATTTTACTCCCGACGTCTCTACACCTAGATTTGAGACGCACGCATCAGTCACATATAATAATATAGGTAGCCAGGCAGGCGCAGTGAAACTTCCTAATTATTCTGAAGTCTGTGATACCTATACCTATGTTATTCTTCATATAAAATATAAAAATAATCATAAACAAAAGTATATTAACTTTTTTAACTTGTTTCATTATTTTAATAAATTGAAGCCCATTTGACTTCTTCGCATTCTCATGACAACTTTACACGCTGACGCGTGCATTGGTGATTTGTTTATTACATATTTGAAATAAAGAGAACGTGTTAGAATTTATCATTGGAGTTGAAATAGTAATAAATTAACAAGATTAGGTAACGGTAAAATTATGTGTTGAAAAAAAATTTTAAAAAAACTTTACGTACCTGTAGATTAATCAAAAACCATTTTTTTCGTTATTTCCCGAAAATGATAAAAAAAACAAGATCATCGGTCGGAGGTAACAATTTAAAACACTTTCTCTAAATATCAATGGTTATATCTTATTTATAGCTGATTTATTTCACTTGTCTCATTGCAGAACATTTCAACTCTGTATTTCTCACTCTACCCTACTGGGACGTCCCCTACAACTGGTTTATAATTTATTTATAATATATTTGTACATCATGAAGTGCGTGTATCTGTGTTCATAAAATCAAAATTAAACGTTTTGCTACAACATCCGCGTGATCTCTAATTTCCAAGTCCTTGAAAATAAATAAAGTAACCCTTGACGTACGATGGCATAATATATTTTTAACACTTTGGCACCACTGGTGTTGGGGGGAGGGAGGGGCGTGGTAGTGTCTGGTGTGCCAAGGCACATCCTGACATTTTGTAATTGGGACAATAACTATATATAGTTAATCCTCTAAGCAATATGGGATTAATCCTATATTATTATCTATTATTCCAAAACTAAATCTAAATTTTTCTAGAATATGTGATAAAAACTATGACAATAGTAAGACTATTCTAATGTTCTTGCAAAATATCATAATGAAACTTAGGTGCGACGAGGCACCTATTACACTTAACGTTTGCATGTAAAACCCATCGTTCTTATATAATAGGAGAAATACATCTATAATGGTCCAAAACCGTTTGGAATCATTAGGTCTACTATAATATTTACGGAACAATAAATTACTGAAAATGCTGATTTATAGATATAATATGTACAAGAAGTTGCCCGCCACCACCACATTGTCCGATCAAATTAAAAATACCACTAAATAATTGTAAATCGATTGCAAAAAAATAATTTGAATAACAATCTCCTTCTCTATAAGTTACCTGTGATTCGATTACAAAATAAGTAACAACGATGTCTTTGTTTTGAAAAATTGAGACAAAACAAGAATATTATGGACGTGATGACTTGTAGAGTTAACTATAGAGATTTTTCAAAACATCAAATTCAAGGTTTCAAAAATAATTTTTTGGCAAGCTTTTTCTAAAACACCGTCCCCTACCCCTTAACGCATTAATTCGACACAACTGTCGGGAAGAATATCCCGTTTTAGCATAAAATATTTTGTGAGGTTTTGCTGCAGATCGGCTAGCGCGCGAGTAAGACGCCATCCGATTACTCAATTAATACGACGTATAGTTTCACGGAGAGCTTCAGTATAACCTACTTATACTTACCGTATAGCTGATGATGATTAATTCAATTCGAGTTCATCGTCGCCGCCGCCGAGTCATGTAGGAACTATATATTTACTATATAGGTATATTATATAATAAATATGTGTTTATTTTAGTACTCGTACCGGAAAACGTAAACGTAAACGCGTTTAATGTTATTACTATATTATAATAATATAGTATACCTGCCTATACATTATGTACACCCGACTATATTATATTGTGTACATGGAAATAATAACAATCAAAGGCGTATATAATATGTCCGATTTACGATGATTAAACATTCATTACCCAGGGGAATCTCTAAAAGACGTCGTCGCCGCGCGCTGCCGTTGCAATATTATCCACGGTACTTAGGAAGATGAAACTACGGACCGGAACTATACCCAAACGCGATAATTTGCGAAATCGGATACGCTCGCGGCTGACACCACATTCTCGTAAAAAAATATTCAAAACGGTTTTTATTTATACTGTGTGCGGCGTAATTCCACATGCTTCGCATATTGTAGATTCTTCTTTCGCTGTGAGAAAACGGCGTGGATAAGTCTCGTGTGTGAAATTATTTTAACATATCCAGTATCTTCTTGCACCGCAGAAAGGTTAGGTTAGGTTAGATTAAACATATGTTTAAGGTCTACGATAATCCAAAATTCTAATCTAATCACATTAAAAAAAATATTAAATGCCAAGGGAAAAGTTATCGACGGGGACAGAGACGACGCAGAAACAGACATCATAAAAATTTGGAAAGAAAGCGTGATTTCCACAGAAACACCCTGCATGAGTTATTGGCAAGGTTGTACCAACACATTATAAAACTGTTAAGTGTGTGGTTAATAATATTTTATTAATACGGTGGACTAAAGCTAATATGAATTTGTACCTCATTGGATGAAATAAAGTAGTAGAATAATCGTGTATACAGTACAGTCTCGTCTCAATTACTAGAATTTTTTTTCTTGCACCTCAAAGTGTTTTTAATTTGTATTGAGGCATATAATATTTTTCATTTTTTATTAATTTATTATTTTAGTCAAAGCAAAAATGTATTTTTTGTAGGACAGCTATATAGTATACAGCTTCCTCGTGTGGTATCTTCTGGATAAAGCTAAATGGCTATCATACAAATAATATTATTTATAGGAGTTACCTGAAAGGTATTGGGTGCAATAAAATTTACTACATAGAAATTTATACCCGAAATGCTTTTGGCGAAATTTTCGTTTGTTCGTGCATATAGCGGTATACCTAAGCTACCTACGAAGATTTCTTTCAAACGCGTTCTGGACATACGACTATGCGTTTACTAATGATATAAGATTATAATTTTTTTTACCACCTGCACGCGGGTAAATAATATTATGCTGAAACGATTTTTCAAAATACCTTTAATGTCGTGTTTAAAATAACTTCCATTTCGTTCGCGGGCTATAAAGTTTTCGAGAAGTTTTACGGCGAGGAGTGTATTAAAATGAAAAAAAAATTGCAGAATATTTGAAAATACGCGTACGCTAGGGGGCTCCTGCCTGTATTTGTGTGCAAGTTAAGACATTATATAATTCAGTCACAGGACTATAATGTGATAAATGATCGCACAAGTTCTGAGCGCAGCCATACCATAAAACACAACAAACTCGTTTGATATTATAATACCTATGTAGCATTATGATTATTTTAACGTGAATGAGTTAATATTTCTGAGAATTCTATAAGATTTTTTTTTTTGCTGTTATGGTAATCGTTTTTAAGATAGTATACAATTTATCGGGACGGATAGTTTAATTTTAGGTCCCGATAATAATTGTTAGTTCAAAATCAAATTTCTCAGCCCATACTGAAATGATAAAAACTATGCAATATAAATATTACATATTATGCGCAACCTAGGTTTTATTAGACGAACTTGTGGACTGTTATCAGTGATAATTTATCTTTAAAAATTGTATTCTGTGCCCTAGTTTTTTCTACCTCGGAATAATGTTCATTAATTTGGACCGATAATACTTCAAAGCAAATTGAAGTGATTGAATCAGTTCAAAATAAATTTCTACGGTTTATCTCTTTTAACTTTAATATTAATAGGCCTCCCCATTGTTCGCACAAATTAGTGTTAAAATGTACCAATCTTTCTCCGTTTAAAAATTGACGTACTTTATTATTATCTTAATTTTTACATAACTTACTTATAGGAAAGATTGATTATAAAGAGCTATTTTCCCTTATTCGTTATAAAAAAAACTTACAGTATAGAAATATAAATTTATTCTATTCCATCCCTTATAAAACAAACTGTATGATAACAGTCCCTCTAATATCTTAATGGCTGCGGGTAATTCTATTACTTTTAATTATGTTTAGCACATCCGTCTCACTTTTACATCTTTCTTTGTTGTTATTCACCGATACGTTTTTTTTGATTTTGATCTGTAACTTTACAATCATAATAATATATATTATTTTATATGTTATTAGCTTATAATTCTGTTATAATATTTATGTTATCTGACCGTATACTAGAGTACGTTTAACAATACGTAGTCTAATATACTGGTAGTTACCTTGTACACAGGCTGGGTACAACTACTGTTGTGGTATAACATAAATTATTATTCTATCAATTTCAAATTCAGCACCTCGTGTGACGTGTATAGGTACCTATTCTGCGATTTGTATTATGCTGATGGTAAACGGAAAACTGGTGGGGTCATTATAAACGTGTAATACTGCTAGCATCTACGACTCTCGACGTCAAGGTTTCCCGGAGTACAAAAATAAAATAAACTCATAATAAGTCGGAAGTAGTTACGAGATTTCGATACTATATATATTGGTTACAACCATTAGGTACCTACCGAGTTCAACAGAAATAAAGATAAGTCCAACATTTATGGAATTCATTACACGGGATCGAGTCTTTAAATGTTGGCAACAGAACAAACAATTTCTGTGAACGATGGAAATGAATAATTCAAATAACGTGAATGAATAAATAAACTATAATTTTGATTGGTAATAAAGTGTATCCAATAATATGAAGTGACAACGCAGATTGAAACAAATAACAATAATCGGTTTGAATGAGGTATACACATTCGAACAATACTTTAACGCCTTCAAGTAAAAAAAAAAATATATTATATTATATTATGTATAATATTACACAATACAAATTACACAAAGGGCGTCACAGCTACATACTCAAACATTGAAATTATTACAATAGACCAGTTTTTTTTTTATATTATAGCAAAATGTACGAAATAGTTATTATATTGTTCATTAATTACTTATACATAACATTTATCTGTAAATCGTACCAATTATACCTATCTGTTACTTTTTCTGCATTTATATCTTGTGTTGATTGGTTTTCTATTATTATTTATTTGTTTTAAACATATTATTTAATAATTAAACTAGTTTAGGAATGAAAATTTGTTTAAAACAATACGAACATTATAATAAATAGCCATGAAAATTAAATGTTGAAGAATGCCGGTATTCTGCGTTTTCAGTTTCTTTTTTTATATATATAAATTCTATGGACCGTACCAATCTTCCGACTATCTATGCTGATGTGGTGTACAATACGAGTACTATTAAAGTGATAATCTTCACTCGTAATGTGTTGGAGAGATAAAGTAATTGAAATTTGAAAACAAAACGGTCAGTTGTTACAGTAGTAATGTTACTAACGTGACGCCGAATTAATTTTCGGTGTTTTATTTAAACGAGGGGCTTTGCAAATTAATTGGACACTTGGGTATACCAAAAATTCAGTCAACTAACAGCCAGCGTATATAATATGTATACTTTGAATTGTAGGCATAATGGTACTTGCGGTTGGAGACAACCGATTTCAAGAGAAATTCCACGGGGAAAAGTTAAAATTCTTAAAGTTACAGCGATATAAAAGATAATGATAATTTAAATGTCATATTATCTGATGTAGTAGGTAATCATATCAAAGCCGATGTTTGAAATTCGTGTGACGTGAATTTAATGGGTTACGAGAAAGGGTAAATTTTATTTTTAAAAAATGGTTTCATTTTATTTATGATTGCTTTAATAATAATTTCGAGCAATGAATTCCGGTTTACCAAGAAAAAGATTGACATTAATTCATTTAAAACCTAATTTGACTAACTGAATTTTATATTAACCACTCTAAAGTACCATCTGCAGCAATGCAGCATTAAATTACCAAATTTTAACAAAACATTTAAATCTTTTTCTACTTAAAAGTGTTAAAGTTAAACCGAAAAGATAACAAAAATAATTGCGAAACCATCATTAGCTCGCAGTAGCTCTGATGAGGGTTTAAAACTTAAATACCACTAAATATCATGTCATATTATATAATATTTTATTTCAGCATAACATTTTTACAATATATTATAATTATGTTAATTGTATTTTATATCTCAATAGATTAAAAGCTAATCAGGGTTATAATGGTAATCTTGGGTTTTAATTTTGCTGTATAGTTTTTAAATACACAAATAATGTCATTATAAATACTATTACAGGTATTATTCAAAATCAAAAAATTACATAGGTAATATTGGAGTTGTTAAAATACGTTATTTTATTTTATTTTGTATAATTCCATATTTTACCGTACATAACTTTAGCTTTGCAATACTTTAAATTATTGGAAACTGAACACACGTTATAAGACTATTGTACCTATATTATGACAAATTTTGAAATGGCTTAATAATTTTAGAAAACATTTTAAAACCCACAATACCTAATACAATAACTATTTTACGGATAATTAATATTTAAAGTATTGCTACCAATCTTGAGATACTTAGTGATTAGAAATAATTTAAATTTTAAATAATCTAGTACCAATTCATACTAAATTATAATTAGTAAATTTCAAATTAATTATCTAATAATATACGACCTGTATAATACAAACTCACATCTCTACATAAATACATAACATACTTTTTGGATACATCAATGCACAAAGGGCAATGTCGTGGGTCCAATTTTTTTCGATGTAATATTCTAATGCATAAAATATTATTTTTTTTTATTGATCTTAAGCATTGGAAACTATGGCCATTAGCCGAATAATTATAATATTATCATCAATATTATTATATTAAAACTGTAGTAACACGGCGTTATGGATAGGCATTTTAGGTACATTGCTGTCGATTACAATCTTTATATTTTACAGTATCCCAAAAGTATGGTTGGTCTACAATAATTTAGAATGTTGAAAATAGATCATTTCAAAACGTATCCAATAACTAGTAACTACTTTATTATTTATTGATTTTTTTCCATACTCTAAACACACATCTGAACGTTGTTACTATCCGTTTATGTTTTACTTAAATATTATATACTTTTTATCACTTTACATCGTCTTAATATAATTTAGTTAATTTACTGTAACTTTATATTGTATTACGTTATTTAGTTTATATAATATTGTCAACATTTAAAAACTACCTTACACAAGCGCTCCAGGAGTTTACTTAATAAATAAATAAATTGTATAAAATATTTGATGTAACTATATCATAAACGTAAAAACCGGTAAAAATAAAATAATTGAGACGTTTATAAAAAAACATTTGTAAGATGTACCTACTGTTATTCGTCGTAATATTTGAAAATTCATTAAAAAATCCTCCAATGAACGGCTGAGTGAGTAAGTATATTTTATAAAGGTAAAAAAAAAAAATGTTTACATGACGGAAAATCAAAAGATAAAATCGTATATCGTAAATTCATTAAAAAAAAAATATATATATATATACATTTTGATACTTTTAAATATTATGCTCATTCTAAAAATAACACCGCTAAAATTTCTGTGTACCATTTATCTGTATACTTTTGCCATTAATTATTTTTTAAATGTTTAAACTTTTGTATTTTATATTCGAATAAGTATTATATATTTTTTGTTTTTCTGCGGTCAGATGTATTGTTTTAACACACAGTAGGTATACTTAAGTACTGTACTACTTAATAAGTTTTTTTTTATACTCACATAGTAATATATGTATTTGAAAGAATGTGGGTACAACACATTTGGTCATTATATTATGTCAAAACGCGACACGTTTGGATGCAAAATCATAGTATGTCAGGGCACTATAGTATACAATAAATAATATACAATGTGTAAGTTTTTTTATGTACCTACGCAAAATATATACATTTTTTATGTAAGTTGTGTATAAGTTTATAAGTTAGAAATCATGTATTATAAACATGAATGAAAAATTGAAAACTAAATAAAAACTTTAACAATGTAAATAAAAAAAAAAGCCATGTACCACACTACCACTTATCATAATAGGCTGTGAAACGGGGATTATGGATATCTGTATTTAATATAAGACATTGATATTAAAATACTCATTCTTTTTAGTCTTTGTATCTTTTACTTTGATCAGGCAAAATAAAAATAAAAATGGAGTATATAATATATAATAATATATTTTTTTACAGTTGGTAATAATTATTATACTCAATTGAAAACTCAAAAACTTCGGCAAAGAAAACCGATGGGTATTTGATAGCTTCACCAACGGAGTTAAATTCTCTACAAAATTAACGTTAAACACGAAGATCAGTTCAGTTGATTTATGGGGTAAAAAAAAATATTTTATAAACAATTTGAAAGTATCTATATATAGCTGTGCATTGTATAAAGTATTTATACTTGAACTAAAATATATTTTTTAAAGAGTATTCAAATACGTATTTTAAATACTTTTCAAAATAAGTAGTTTGGTATATGTATTTGAATAGTTTTAAAAAGTATAATATTCTAAAAGATCGCGAAAAATATTTCCATGTAAAAATTATCGTACTCGATGGTTTTATGAATCGAGACTTTTTACGCGACGGAGATAATCGGTGGTGCGTTTATCGATTGCAATAAGGAATCAACACATAATTATCGACATTTCGACAAAACTATTCCGTGACGTATTTTCCCGACATGTTATTAAACTTATACCATTAACATATGCGCATATTTATAACACCATCGTGTAAGAACATGTTTTCATATATATTATATACAGGGTGATCCAATTAACGTAAGACACATTATCGTTTAACCATCTACTTTTCGTATAATAAGTGTCTTACGTTAAATGAATCACCCTGTATATATTATATACATTATACACCTGTATAAAGTGTGTAAATTATGCGTAGTCAAATGTTCAGTACACGCCTTCGAAAGCAGTCTTCGTGGCTTAAGTACCTGTGCAATACATCGCGATCGCGGTGGTTGGACGCGAAAAATAAAACAAATAAAATGTTCAGATACCGTATGATGAGTGGTATGAGCTGCATTAGGGATGTCATATATATATACACTCGTCTCGGCACGATGACAGTCATATTATTTTAAAAGTGAACGATCATTTAAAATATTATGTTTTCGTTTATAGTGATTTCTAAAGTAGCTGGATGCTAATCGATATTTTTCCGCCCCAAACGAAATCGAGGAATCATAGATATACAATATGTTTTTATTTATTGATTTGCGTTTCTATGGAGATAAAAAATCGGTTACGCGAGAATGGTCAGAAAAAAATTCCAAGACTTTTTGCACGGTGGAGATAATCCGTGGTGAGTTTATCGACTACAAGAAATCAACGCATAATTTTCGACATCTCGACAAAACATGCCCGCGATGTATTTCCCAGCGTGCTATTAAATTTATGTCATTAACTTATGCGCATATTTATAACATTATCATCGTGTACGAGCGTGTATTTATACATGTAATTCACTTCCCGTCTAAAGTGTGTATATTATTATTATGCGTATAATATCCATATTATCATAAATATATAACGTAGGTAATCGTGCATATATTATTATTATATTATCATTTCCGCAGCAGTTATAGGATACCTTTGCCGCTAAAAACACGCGATTAAAAATGAAATTTACTTACTACGTAGCCTGCTGCAAGTGTACGCGGTCGGTGACCGAACGGAAACGCTAACAGTTTTTCACGTGCTGCACGTGAGCTTTTCATCACTGCAGACCGTTGTTAAATGAAAAAAACAAAAAATGTGTTAACGTTATCTGAAACTGTATATTGTCATAGCATGTCGTTTATCATTCTACCCACGTGAAATATTAATATAATATATATTTTACTACTATATAATATTGTACCGACCTATATGTCGTAGGTCATTTCATAAATCTCATCGTACCTAAACAAATAACAACACTACTACGTAATATGTGTGTGTGTCAGTGATGCAATTAGCACGGAAAATATTTTTATCGGTTTTTTTTTTTTTTTTTTGTAGAGGGGGTGGTCGGTAAGAGATTATGCCCCACCATAAATGTTCTTAAAAAGTAACCCGATAGAACCTTTCCCCCACCCCACTATTCATTGCCTATATGGATTGTAAAAATAATTATTATTTTTACTCCAGTTTGATTTTTGTTGTATTATTATACTAATGAAAGTTTTCATGACTTGTTTCACTTTAACAAATTTAAAGTCAGGTGTATCATAATTTACCAAGTTTTGGAAAAGTTATAAAAGTCCATAATATAATTTTAACTAAGACTAAATATAGACTGTAATATAATAGAGCTATCCACGTTGGTCAAATACAAAACTTGAAACAAAACATAAATAGAAACACTTAAAAAAGTAAAAATTACAAAATGGCCAAGGGATCTATGAATTTATGTCTATTGCGCGAGGATATCGTTTGCATTGTCGTTGAATATGTGCATGTCACTACAACAATTTACTGAGAAATTATATGCTAAATTATTTATTATTAGGCTTAAGTGGGCTATGAGTTGCTTGGGGTCTTGGGGGTTATATATACCTACACACATATATATTTATTTTTATGTGGTTGCCTTTTGGTTAAAGTAAATAAAAAATGTAATTGTAAAAAAATATAAAAACAAATTAACGTTCCTTTGTATTTTTTCTCTGTAGACTGATAAACTAACTGACCATTTTCAATAAGAGTTATTTCAATGGATTTAATGAGATCTGGAGCGTGTTTATAGCTTTTTTTTCAGCTCCTAAGATTGATATAGGGTGGCTCACAGTCTCATACATGCGTTTTATTTCGGTTATTGCGAAGAAACATATTTTTTTGTTTATTTAAATGGCTGTCATTGGTTACAAAATATTTTATTATTTTAATTACCTATTAGAAATATGCCATATGGACATAATATGGTATATAAAATAAATACATTAAAATAATTTATATTATTTATATTAATATCCAAATACTTATGAACACAATTGAATGGCTCCCCGCCTCCCTGTTGAAAACGATTGCATGGAATAAATACCTTTATATTGGTAGGATAATCATATAAATCCGATTATTTTCTTCTGAGTTATCATACATTTCATTAATTATTTTCTTTTTCTGTGGTGATAAATAGGATGACGAATTTTGATGGTTAGGTTAATGGTTGCCCTGAAAATTTTCAATATGGACTTGCCTGGTTGCTGCAGAGAGCCCTTATATGATTGATTTTTAAGCTTTATGATATTATACTTTCTTAATTCTGAACAAATTTTTGATGTAAACTTATAAAGATGAATACCAATCTTCACGATATTGAAATTACGTCTACTTTTAAGAATATTTAGTTGAGTCTATCTCCAGGTTTTTGTGCTTACATAAACAAATATTTACAGAATTTATTATGAAGTGGAAAACCGTAAAATTAATCATTATTGTAATATTGTGTTTGCATTGTAATATATTTAGACAGAAGCAAAACGGAAAACGATAGAAAGATAGATTAATTTTAACCCCCGGGAGAAGTCGGGTGTAATACTGCAGCTAGTAGTACCTATATAAATACAGCAAGTTGTACTTAAATAAAACCACTTATAAAACGATAGTTCGATGCAGCAATTATATATTTCCCGGTCCCGACATCAGCGATTTGTATTTAAAATATACACACATTGTAATATACAGGGCGATTCGCTAAGCATACTCACCCCCACTTTTTCCTTTAATAATGAAATTATTTGAATTTTGATTATTCGAGATTTTAAATATACTCATAGACCATTTTTCAAAATCCTGATTTTATTTTGTATTACTTAAGGAGTGTCCTGTAGTGTTTCAAACTTTTGTTTTTCAAATGAGAACCCCACCCTTTATTACTGTAAATTATTTGGTGGATAATTTTTTTGAAAATTGAAATGTAACTATTTTGTTGTTAAAATAGTTGTACTAAGGTCTTTGAAATTAGTTATAAAAAATATAAAATAGATGTAATATTGGATCTACAGTATTTATTATACATGGGACATTTTTATAAATTATTAATATTAATCACTAATATTTTCAAATCACCATAGCCCTCATATCTTTCAAACCCATTATCATGGACCTATTATTCTTAGTAGGTATACGCACAGTTAAACAACACAAAAACCACTCGTATGAATTTTAATTCTGATAATATAATATGTCTACATTTTCAGGGAAATTGTCCAATAAATAATTTACAATTTAAAGGTGGCGGGGTTCTCATTTTAAAAATAGAGGTATGTATCTCCACAAGTCACTTCTTTATTAGTACAAAAAAACTAAATATTGTCTTTAATTTTGTTTAAAAATTCCAAAAATCATATTTTAAACAACTGCAGCATTATTGAAGAAAATAGAGGTAATCATGCTTGGCGAATCACTCTGTATATTATGTGCATTAAATATTTATCGACAAAACCAATAACCGATTTCCTCTTTATTGAGGCGCTGAACGTATTTGAATGATATTGGCCATCGTATCCATAAAAAAAAAAAAACTATAATAACATTCGATCTTGTTGCAACGAACTGCACGGCGGAGCGTATATTAAATTCTTTCGCTCTTATATTATAATATTATATAAATTATACGCGCAGAGAAAAATTCTGACCCGCTAAATAGCTTTATTATTATTATTGTTATTTTTACTCCAACATAATATTATATGGTTGCAGCTCAGGGGCAATGGGGTTCCCCCGGATGTACGTCTCGCCTTAACCGGATTGACACCAGAGTGCATTCATCCAAAATTGATTTACGTACTCATTATGCGTCTAAGTGCACGTGCATACTTATATACTTACGAGTGTTATCGTTTTAGTTATGTACTAGGTATATTACGATAATAAATATCAAGGCAGTGACTGCAGGAAGAAAGGATATCTCGTGTCTTATTAGATTTACAGGTACAACGCGTAGGTACCTATAGAGGCTACACAAGTATGATATTATTATTAATACAGCACGTAGTATTTTAAAATGATACACATTTTATACCGTAAACGTGTTTACATGCATTACTCGGAGTAAGACTACCTACAACTAGCTACGTACGACAACGAAGGGATTTTCTCTACAATATTGGATTATTTTTTTTAATTCTCAGAACATCGAGAGGCTCTTGGGTTTTCTCTTTTACTCTAATTTCGGTCTCTAGCTATCTAAAATATTCCACTTTTATGAGAATACTATGAATATAATATATTCATTACAATAAAACGTTTAGTCACGTTTAATGGAACTCGTTGGCAGAAGCTGTAGATACGAAAATTTATAATTTATAAAAAAAAAAATACCACGTTTTAATGTTTTATTATACACAAAGAGAACCACCAACTCTCTCTATAATATATATTTATATTATATATCTACTTACCCCGTTATAGAATTAATTTTACTTTTAGAAATTTGTTTAATTTAACAATTGCGAGTCACTTTTATTGTACGCTTGCATTCGTCCGTGTAACAACTGACATCGACGTCGCGTCGAGGCTCGCAGAACCAGCTAAGGATCAATGAATTGTAATTCTTCAAATATTTAAAAAATATTAACTTCTCAAAAATACCATCGGAAGAGAAGGGAAGGATAATATTATACGAGTCTCTTAAAGTACAATTTTAAAATACCTATTGTGATAATAAATTATCATATATTATAATATTAGGGATGTGAGTAAGCCTTACTTAACACAATTTTTAATAGAAATTCAAATTCAATGATATGCGAATCGACGATAAAGACACACATTTTTCTTAATGATTTATTGAATATCATTATCCACAAGCCTGTATCACAATATATTATATAAACCAGTGGTTCCCAACCTTTTTGAGACTATTACCCATAAGTCAGGTTAGATATTAACAAATACCCCTCCCTATCAAAAAAAAGTTGAGTAATAAAAAAAATAATGATCATTTACATGAGTAAACTTAAAATGAGTACTTAAAATAAAAATAAATAATTTAACTTTTACCCCTCAAAAAATCGTGTTTTTACCCCTTAGGGGGTAATTACCCCCAGGTTAGGAACCTCTAATATAAATGTATCAAGTGAGTATATTTTAATTTATAAATTTTGATGCCGGTATTGAGCAATGCCACTGGTGGTCTTAAATCATTTCACACGAAACAATTTTTCTGAGCATAGCTATTCAGCTTTACTGAAAATTGTCATTATATTATGTTTTATATTATATTGTCTATATTTACTTATTTTGTGTAATTTACGTCGTGTCACTGTGTTACTGATTTTCTCAAAAACTGTAAATACTTCCAAGAAATATTTCGTTCAGAGTATATACTTCAGAATACCAATATAATATTATTTACAGCCATTTTATAGTCTATTTGTTTTTAAACTACTTTACAATATTTACTCAAAAATGTCAATAGAAGAAAAGTAGTGACGTTTTATTGCAAAACTATTAGACGTTTGCCCTGTTCTGATTTAATAATGTAGTAGGTATCTTATATATGATATTATGTAAAGTAACACAATTTTTAATAATAATTTAAAAGAAATAATACGCGAATCAACGATAAAGTTACAAGTTTGTACTATAATAATATAGAACATAGGTATCTATTAATATTTAACAGAAATTACAGAATGAACCTTTATACAGACGCGTGGGCCGTGGGGGTCTAGTTGACCCCTAACAACAATAAAACTTATATATTACAAAAAATAAAATTTGTATATTATGTTTGTATGTTTAAAAGATGGTTTGTATGGGTAATAACGTTTAAATGATTTTCGTAAAAAAAGAAAATTTTAAAAACGGCTTCAAAATAGATATTAAAACGGGAGTGAGTTATATTTATCCCCACACAAATTGTACTAATGTAATAATTTTTTTTTGAACTTTTATTTTTATAATATAATGTGTATAATTAACTATTAACATATTATTTGTATATCATATATGGTAAACCATTATGGGTATTATTTGTCTTTGAACTTAACAAATTGATTTTTCTGTACATATTTTCTGTATTTTTAAAAAAGGGGTCTGATGGACCACCTTGCAATTATGAACGTTAAAAAAAGCATGCGTCTGCTAAATATATGTCATCTTTGATCTCAAAGAAATACATAAAAAATTAATTAAAACGAATTCTGTTATAACTTATAGTAAAAAGTTTTGTTTATGTCTTAAAAATAACAGTTTGAAGTTAAAATATTAATTTAATGAAATTTTGAAGTTAAAGTTTTCATTGTATAATTTTTATTTATGCACATAGTTTTGTATTTATTTTTATTTTAATTTTTTTATTATAACATTTTTATCCATGTTTGTACATCATATGGTTACATTATGTCTATAAATTTAAAAAAAATAAACAATTTCTATATATATTTTAAGCAGTTTTAAAAATGGGGACTACTATACGCGACTGTGAACATTAAAAATAGACATGCGCCTGCTTAAGGGTTGATTATTATTTACAAGCCTGGATTTGAGTACCTATATTGTGCTATTGGCCATTGCAGGTGGTCTTGAATCGTTGCCCTTGAAAGAATTATTCTGAGCGAGGCTATTAGGCTTAGTTGAAAACTGTCAACATTTAACAATATTTACCTATTTTGTGTACTCTACGTCGTGTTACTTTGTGTAACCGATTTTCTCAAAAACTGTACTGCCAAAACATACATTTCTGGAGTATAGATGCTGCTAAAATAATTTTGGGACCATTTTACAATCTGCATGTTTTAAAACTATTTTGCACTGTTTACTCAAAAACTCTGACAGAAGAAAAGTATAGAAACATTAGATTGCAAAACCATTAGACGTTTGCTCCGTTTTGATTTTAAAGCACCTATGGTCACGGCACAACAATGGAGACCAAACAGATCGTCATGATAGACACTAATGGTTTCTCTAGCTCAAATGTTTGTATTTTCTATAAAGGTCTCATGACAATAGAAAATGGTCAGTCGTCTGAAATAGTGAAATCTATTCCTGAAATCACAACTAATCGATATGACTGCAGATTTTATCGTCGCTTTATAATATATAGTCATGTGCAATACTCGAAACTCCCAGTAAAAGTAGTGAGTACTCTCTAGACCTAGGTACCTAGGATATATTTACTTAAAACTTCTATCTTCTTATGTATGAATTTGTATAAATTATTCAATTTTGATTTAAGAGAATTCATTATGACATAGACTGTTTAATTTGATAACATCTGGACGATTCTTAAAAAAAAGTTTAAACATGGGAGTAATTTTTATGTTTTAGTTAAATAAATTATTAATTGTTTGTAGAATTTCACTATTTTGGCATTCCGGACACTGAATGACTGTTGGTTAATAATGTTAAATAAGAAATCGGAAATTAGAAATTTTTATTTTTTTAAAAAATGAACTATTACGTTATAATGCCATATTTACTTTATACCAAATTGCTATTACATCTCATTTAGTAATTTCGTATTATTATTATTATTATTACTGTACAAAAAAGATTATTATACCTTTGTTTACACTTTCAGTGCTGATTAATCAAGTTTTAAAATTTAATTTATTTATAGTTTTTCTTAATCAAAGACTTGGGCAAGATACGCGTGGGCGTTCCCCTGGCCCCCGGGTAATGGCGTATTATATGTTGAGCACACTGTTTTTAACGCATATATATTCATGAATTTTTCCCTAGTATCCCCCTAAGCCGATTTCGTATAACTATATACGACGAAAACAGGAAGAACAACAAAGATTTCCATTCGGTCACGATAAACAACGCGTTACCAATATATTTTTTACGGTTATTTTTAAATGTTTTTGTATATTATTACGTTTTAAGCTACGCAAATGAAAAAGTACGGTGAAGTGCGTTCAACGGTGTCGCGAGTTATATCACAACATCACGTAGGTAGTCATTATAATATTATAGACTAAAATACAGGATTCATTTTTAATACCTACAATTAGCAAAAGATAAAAACATGTAAGCAAACATTTTTTACCCGAACAAACATAATATACTATATATTATATTATTATGTGTAGTAAAGTAAACAAAGTAAAAAAAAACAGACGTACACAAACAGATACTCATTTCGTCACAAACACACTATTATGACTGACTCTAGAAAATGACAACATCCATTGAATCTACAAAAATGAATTACATTTTCTATAAACAATAATAATATATTAATATCGAACATATTATTTATGCTTGGAAGTCAAAACGTTTAAACGCATAGTTTAATAAAACTAAAAATATAGAAATAATATTATAATATTTTATAATATTTTGCTTTAAAAAAAAAATATTTACACTTAAATAAATAAGTAATACAGCACAATATAAACAATTTAAATAAAAAATGCTTACCTTACTTGTATCGAAAGCGTCAATAAACTATATACTATAAAGGTATAAAAAAAAAGTTTAAGTATTGTTTAGAACAAAAGTTATTTCATTTGTCAGGCATTTACGTTACCTTGTATATAGAGCATTTATAATAATGCCCTCAGATTGTAACACGATGAACTCAAGTATATGATTAAATATGGAACTTTAGGCTATAAAATTTTATTTTAATCGATATTTAAATATTTCATGTTTGTAAATATAATTACTTATTTACAAGTACCTACATTAAAAAAAATATTGGTTTGAACAAAAGTTATTACATATTTATAGTTAGTAAATCACATTTGTTAGTAATTTCTATTACCTTCCTATATAATTGGTACCTACTTAATGCGTAAAATAAATCTTATTATTTTTAATGCCAAGGGTGTTTTTGAAATGTCTATATTATATTTATGTATCCATATAGTGTTTAAAAAATATTAAATACTGTTTGTAATAGTTAATTTCGTGGGTATAATATGCAAATAAGTCTTAAGAGTTAAGTATAAAGATTTATATACATAATGTATTATAAATAGTAACATTATTATATTTATTTCTCAAGTTAAACTGCTTAGAATTTTCAATTGTGTATACATTTTCATTGTTTGTTTTTTCTAGTTTGTTCATAAACAATATGAATTCGTAAAAATACCTATACTAGAATAAGAGCCAACATTGAATAATATAGTTAATTATGAATTTTTATTTTACTAAAAAATATATATATATTTATATTATGCACGTTAGTGTAGCTAATGTCTTGAAATTTATACGATGGTATTATTCACAAAAAATTATTCAAACAAATTGCATGTATTTTTTTTAATTTCTTCTATAGGTGTGTGTTTCCCACTTCCTTTTTCCAACACTATCATGATTAAATATTGAATTTTCAAATACATCTATTTGGCAGATTTTTAATTAATTTATCAAATCAACGAGGTTTATTATTTTTAAAATGTATTGGAACAATTTGACATGATAAATTATAAATTAAAATAACAAATATTATGTAGTAAATACTAAATACCTTAATTTATTGTTTTAGTACACTATAATCACGGTCAGCAACTTCACTCTCTTTGATGGGAGCCAGCTGCAATGTTTTATTTTCATAATAGTTTAGAAGCAATGATGATCATCAAAGTTTAAAAAACATATTTTACCAGTGGAAATTGGTTTACCCAAAAATAGTTTTGTCAATAAAACATGTACCGTAAATAATTTCATTGTTGCTTTTTTTTTACTGCTTGCCTACAACTGAGAAATATTACTTTTACTTTTTAAAGTTTTTTTAAAAAAAAAAAACATTTGAAAAACTCAACTTTGTAAAAACAAAGTTAACATTAATTCGGAAATCGAAATAAACAATTTATTACGTTAGTATTGATTTATATAATTAAAAAAAAAATAAAAATATTTTCCCGGATTTCTTATAATACAGATGAATATCATTTAGTACGCGCCTGAAATCAATTTGTCACCCGAGTTCTATTTTAATTTTAATTGTTAACATAGAGATCAGTATAACTATAACATAATATCTCAGCAACTTATCTGTCGGTATGTCCACAGTCCACGGTGAACATACTCGTATTATATTCTATAGGTGAAATTATAAATTATAAATGTATTTATGTATACAAAATAGATGGATGGGTTTATGTGAGATAATATTATTATAATATTTATACCTACCTATGTGAGTAGAAATATTGTTCTAAGTATTTTATATTCACTAAAAAACTCGTGTTATTCACTACAAGCGCCCTGTAACGATTAATATTTTTATACGCATTTAATTTAATTTTAAAAGCAATTCGATGGTTGTCGAAAGTAAAAGTTTTTACAATTTTCACGCTGATTACTTTTTCAATTAGAACGAAATCGAAGGAAATAATAAACGCGAGTTATCGTCCTGTATCCGTTTTATAATATAGCGGTATAAAATATAAACGTTATTTGTAGTTTTCTCAAGAACCTTGGCACGTAGGTAGGTCCCTATTATATACGACGACGGCGTATAATAATCTACAAGGTGAAACAGAAAGACCCGACACATGAAATAACTATTGTTCTAATCAATATTTAAACGTTATTTTTTTATTTTTAATTTATAGGCGCTTGCAGCTACAAGTACAGTAAAACATTTTTTTTTTTAAATACTGAATATAAAAAATTTTAAAATTTGATTTTTAAGATTTTTGAAAGAATTTTAATTAACTAATTTGTCAATCTAATTTTTAGTCAAATTTTGATGGTAAAAACGTTCAGTTAAAATAGACCTAATAACTCTTTTCAAAATATTCTATTTGGGAACTTCCTGACATAAGTATATTTTTTAATTATTTATTATCCACATAACTTTCATTATACGTTTAACTAGTATTAATTGTTCTATTTTTATTTATTAGGCCTTACTGTTGTCTGTTACACTCTGTACACCTATGCCCCTCGATCAATGGGATGCGCCGAACGAAAAATAATTGACGTTCCTACATTTAGTATTTATCACTAAATAATAATATAAATAAAAATCGAGCTGCCGAACGCGTTAAAACGAATATAATTATTACAAATAACGACGACGACGAATACCTATAAATAAAATATGAAGCGAAAAAATAAAAAACGCGTTTGCTCCGTTCGGAACTCGAAAATAATGATTACACTTATAAAATGTTTGCGAATGACACAAAATAAAATATAGGTTTTCGTGTACGGTATATATGGTAGATAAAGTATATAATATATATACACTATATTATTATTATTATTATATACCAATCGTAAGTTATTGTACGCGTCCGTATCACACCATATAATATAATAATATTATTGTTTATGAATTATGTGCAACCGATGGCTTAAAATATAACGCACACCCGTGGTTACGTTTTGTGGGCTGGTCGCACACGGTGTACGGGTAGATTAAGAGGCAGCCATATCATGTGTTGTAATAGTAGGTAGTAATATAATATGCATACAGGGTAGTTCCACCGGACATGCCCAGTACTGTTTTCATTCGAATTCTGACTTTTAGAATTTTTAAATACTATACTCAAAGGTAATTTTTTTCAAATATTTAAATTGTTTGCACAAGTGTCGTTTTTTATGGCGATCTATATAAACGTCTGTTTTTTAAATGAGAGCCCCTCCCCCTATTTACTGTAAACTATATTTTAGTTGATAATTTCTTTGAAAATTTTTATGTACCCAAAGAGTACCTATATATAGTTTCCCAGTTTCATAAAAAGGTTTATTCCAAGGATATTGGATAATACTACTAATAATACCTGAATTTGTACACATGATTATTGTTGATGGATTGATAATATTATAATCACCAATATTTTTGAAACGCCATAGCCTATCTTCTAATCCCATTATAATATTATCCTACTAGCACGTAAAGTTTAAAACACAAAAACTACTCCTTTGAATTTTGATTCTAATCAGTCAAAATTTCCAGAAAATTTATCCGGTAAATAGTTAACAGTGCAGAAGGGGAGTTCTCGTTTTAAAAACAGGAATATGTGTCGCCTCAGGACGCTCCTTAAGTGGTACAAAAAAAATTCAATGTTTTAAAAAAAATGATCTTAACTTCTTAAGTATATTTCATAATTCTAAAAATAAATGTGGTGAACACGTTTGGTGAATCACCCTGTATTAGTGGTATAATGGCTGCAAATATCTATATATGACGTATGTAATCTGTGTAACCTATATATTTACTGTATACTGGGCATGTAACCGATTTATAGTAATATACTGATAAAGATAAAAAGCCGCGTTCGTCTGATCAATGACCAATAATCAATATGTCCGAATATAATATGTATTCGTTTGCAGGTTTTCGGCGCATTACAAAACGACACTCGTTCGTCTATTTCGCTCGTCACATAAGGGCTAAATATAGGCCCACCGAGTTTCCAATGTTAGACTACTACAACTACTGAATGGTTCAATAATTTGATTAATTATATTTTCTACTGATATGTGTACTATTTTCTTAATATAATATACTAATAAAATTACGATAAAATACACATACCGGTCCAATTTCTCTCTTTTTTTGTATTTTAAATATACACACACACACACATATTTAAAGTCTAATATATATATATACACGTGTATAATATATATGTGTATAATACGAGTTTATATGTGTTACTTTAGAAATGAAACTCGTCTACACGCACTTGCAATATAATTCAATATAGAAGGGATTAGGGAATGTACACGCCGTAAAAAAATAAATAAATAACCTTAAAAAATAAAATAGTCAGAAAATACTGGAACTTTTTATTCTGATTCAAAAAAAAAACATGATACGTATATTATTATGTTACAAAACTAGCTTTGCGTGGCTAGCTTCATGATGTTTTTTCTACAGAAAACAAAATGCAAAGTGCATCGAAATCCCAGCCCTAATAATGAATAGGGTGGAACCGCACTTAAGTATTAAACTTGAAATCTTGTTGACACGGAACGGCGGTCGTTGTGACTCACGTCTTTAAACGCTACGTCAAAATAAAATTACGATTTAGAACTGAAAAGTATAAAGTAGTGTCTGTGAAAAAATATCAAGAATAATTAATATTTCAGGATTGCAACGTAAAGTGCACTATTTTTTGGACGCTTTAAGACAGTGCGGTGACCAACTTATTTCACCAAGGGCCATAAAAACAAACATTTTTCCAAAAGACTTTAATTAAGTAATACAACTAAATTGACAGGTATAATATATTGGTGATGGATAATATTATCTTATAGTACTTTGAAAAACGTAAGTGGTAATGACAAGGACTCTGCAGTGACACATTTTCAGGCCTGAAGTAGTTGACAATAAACAATAGGATAATATGAAATATTAATTTATGTTTTATTTTACATAGGTACGTTATATTTTTAATTAATTTGAATTAATTTTTTTTTCAATTTTTTTGTAGAATACTTTTGCGTGCTGGTTAATAAATGATCTCAAGCAGTCGTTAAGCACCCCTGCTCTGGGACAATGCAATCCGATAGTATATTATTCGTTTCACGTAACAGATACTTAAAACGTAAAACTTTAATTTTGCTTTTTTTTTTATTGTTTGAGGTTTTTACATTTTTAGAGCAATTGTTTATAATTTTCAGGTTATTTTAATATTTTATTTAACCATTATTATATTTTAGTATGAACTTTTGATCGTGTAAATCAGGAAATTCAAAACACATATATCTAATATCAATTGAAATATTATTTTTATAATACCAGTAAAGTTTAAAACAACTCGAATCTCAATAACTCAAATTTTTTTCTTGTCCTTATTGAAATGTTTTCAAGTTGTGTTTGATGTATATAACTCTAAAAATTCATAAGTTGAATTTATTTTTATTCCCTGTGCGATTCGAGTTGTCGAGACTTGATTGTATTTACCTTAATAGTTTTTTTTTGGTATTTTTCATCCGTACTGTAATATTATGTCAATTGTTCTTGTATGACAAATGCGATAACGTCTTTATCTATCTCCAGCGATTATCGGATGTGGCGCATATTATTACAAACGAGTGGGACTCGAACAAATAACAATAGCAATTGGTCAGGGTAGGACGTTACGTACAGTCGCATATTTATTATTTATTTTCAGTATACTGTTCATCGATTGTGCGCTTGTCAAAGTCTGGAATTGTTGTTTGTGTATTATTGTCGGTTTAGTCGAGATGAAAAAGTCACGCTAAAAATGTTAAAAAAGTCGTTTTCCTTTAGCATGCGTTGGCAGTCGCGTGCAAAAAAAAAAAATATCTCAAGAACGTACTACTTTTACCGCGCGTCGGAGAGGCGTTTTCGGTTATTTTTTAGGGCATTTCGGGGGCGTTCAAAACCGCGGGACCTAATAATCGCCACCGAGTACGAGATCGGCAATAAGACACGCGACGAGAAAATTATGACAATAATTGTCATTGTAATGCACACGATATCACATACGAGCACTCGTCGGCATTCCAACCGTATCTTATAACACGAGAGATGTTCACGATCGTTACACAATCGTGCAAATTGATAATTAGACGTTCGGACGCGTAAATAATAATAATGATGATACGACGACGACGACGACGGCGACATATTATTATCGAGACACGCGCGCATGTGCTCCGCGGGAAGAGCTATTTGGAGGAGAGCCGTAACTTTTTTGGCGCCCGACTGTCGACGGATTCGTTTTTTCGCCGACGGCACGCGTTTAGTCTGTGCCGCGATTACTCCCGTAAACTCGTCTACCGATCGTCCGCGTGTCCTCTCTCTCTCTCTCTCTCTCTGGGCCAATAAGCCTATAAATAATATTATTTTGTAATATTAAAATAATTCTGCTTACGAACATACACACGTCTCGTCTCCGTACTTACAGACGGATAGATGGTTTGCGAATTCGATTTGTTTCGTCCGTTTGAAAAATATAATATATTATTCGATCTCCGAGACATGTAAAACCACCGCTTTTACGACGGAATACGATGGTTTAGCGGTTGAAGAGAAGACACACGGTCAGTATAACGTAGTTCAACCATAATTTCTGGTTAGAATAATAATAATATTAATACAAATTAAAACTCTATTCTTTGGTACACGACTATTGCCCAAACAATAATATTTGAATATAGTATGTGGTTATTTTTTTTAAATCTAATATATACATAATACTCTTATATAGTCATATGACAGGTGTGGAAAATTATTTTGACACTACGTACTAAAAATAATTCCTTTTTTTTTCGAGCGAGACATTAAATTATGAAAAGAGGTACATAAAAGAGGGACACGATGTGCATACGACTATTTATCGGTCAATAACGATTATTCTATCTGTAGACATTGTGATGTTATTTATTATTAAAAATAATATATGATACAAATATTTTAAATTTTCGCGTGCCCTCATAGTTTTTTCACGTGCCACCTCGGACACGCGTATGGTACGATTTGCCATCCTTGTCCTATTACATACTTTTCTAATTTATAAAATGTGTTTACAATCTGCTATTCTGCTGGTCGTTGACTTAGAAATATGATTTTCTTTGTTTAGTCTATGAAATCATATACGTTTGTTAGTAAAATGTATGGTTTTATTTGAACTTATGAGAAAAAATTAAATATTAATTATTTGTTCAGTAGATGCATTCGTCAGTAACTTTCAACCATTTCTAATAATTATAATAATTATAAAAATGAAAACTATTTGACTATGTGACATTCTATTCTTTGATATTATAATATAATAGAATATAGGTATATTTTTTAAATATATATTATAATATACTTAATACAATTTATAGGTATACTCGTTTAGACTTGTACCTAAATATACTAATATACTTCTCTAATTTATAAAACGTGTTTACAATCTGCTGGTCGTTGACTAGAAATATAATTTTATCTAAATAGTCTATAAAATCATGTACATTTTCTAGTAAAATGTTTACTTTTATTTGAACTTAATAAAAAAAAATTAAACATTAATTATTACCTTATATATTGTTTGTTTAGTAGTCTTATTTGGCTTTCAAACGAATTTGTTTATTGTAGGTATATCCAAAAGAAAGCTTCACTTATAATAATATTTTTCTGTTTCTGAAGTAAGTAGGTATATGTAATCAAGATTATTTTTTTTCTTCAAAACAACCCATTTGTCTATTGCAATAAACCACGTACTTTAAATAAAAGTTCAATGAATTGCTGACTACTATCCTCGAGTATATATTTTATAATATAAACTTGTAAAATATATACTCAATATGCTACTATTTAAAAAAAATTTCACAAATACGCTTACATATTATATGGCTCATTCGCAATGACTATATTGCTTCCACGCTTAAAAATATTCACATTTAACGCGTATAATGAATACCTAAAAGCTTAATATGTTACCTTTATAACATAAAATGTGACTTAAACTTATAATATTAAATTAATTTATTATATGCGTTAAATCATTGTACATTTGGAGGTAGATTAAATCATTAAAAACATAATATTAAGATATTGCACTTAATATCTTGCACTTATTTATTTGGTTTTTTATTAATTTATTAATCTACATATTTTAATGTTGAAATATTTTTTATTTGGATAGGTACATTATATTTAATTTATTTAGAACTCACAAATTAATAACATTTAAATAGGTAACAGAAAAACTTTTTTTAAAAGCAGAAACTAATATGCATATTATATGTTAATATATTTTACGTAATTGTGTATATTACAATAAAGTGGGTAGGTGGGTACCTAATTATTTAAGAATTTTTATTAATTAAATCTGTATTGTATTATTGTTGTTATTTTGAGTTTTAAAATACTTATATAATAAAGTTTAAAAACATTTCAGTTTAAGAGGATGTCAGCGCACTATTTGTTTTCTCTATTTGACCCACGCGCAACTTAGACAAAACGCATTTGCGCAGAATCGTTTTTTCTATGTTTTCAAGTCATCTTAGAGTAAAATCACCTATTACAAAAAAGATAGAGAATAATATTTTTTAGGGAATGTATGTCATATCAATTTTATATTTTATTGTTATTTGACTTTGTATTTGAGTTTCAAAATAAACAAAAAAATGTTGTAAATTTAAATGATGTTTAAATTGTTTTGAAACAATATTTAAAGAAATCGATATGAAATTTCCTCAAAAATATTATTTCTATCTTTTTTGTAATGGGTGATTTTACTCTAAGATAACTTAAAAACATAGAAAAAAAAGGATTCTGCGCAAATGCGTTTTGTCTATGTTGCGCGTGGGCCAGAGAGAGAGAGAGAGAGAGAGAAAACCAATAGTGCGCTGACATCCTCTTAATTATTTAATTATTATTTCATGTAAAGATTACGAGTATCAAACATTTAAGTTGTTTTGTGTATGATTAATTATTATTTATTTCTACGAACATTTACGTTTACGTGGTACGTAATAAAATTATTTCAAAAAAAAGTCGACTTGATTAAATATAGGTAATATAAAAAAAATGTTTTTTTGTTAATATAAACAATAAACTCAAAAACCGTTGGTTTGGCGAAAAAGTTTTCTGCTCTTATAGAAATCCATCAATTCTATGGCTTATTTTGTTTTAGTAAATTCGTATACCTATAGAGTTGTATTCATACTGCTTCTGGCTGGTTATCACATTCGTCTAAAACTTTGATACTTCAAAGTTTCATCTACATTGTTACATTATATTATTATAATATGACGTCTAATATGTGTATGGGCATCAAGTTTTGTGTTCAACAGTTTTGGAGCATTTATGTACGATATTATAAGAACATGGTTATTAATTTATGTTGCTTAAGGCATTCCACCAATTATTATTAATCAAGTAGTACATGTATAATAACGCAATTGCGTTAACTATGATATGTATCTATGATGAGGTTCGCAATTTGTATAATGACAAACGTACTCGTTCGTGGAGTCTTCAGAAAATTATGTAAACGTGAAATGGGCAAATACAATTTTTTTTATAGATTTTAGCTTGAATTTGTATTATGTCATATTATGCTGAGGGGTGTACAGGTAAAAATGTCTGGAGTATTATCTTCAAAATAAATCAACCAATATTTATTTTATTCTCACCCCGCTCAAAATTGCATTTTGTTATACTAAGCTTTTTTTTAAAAATTTATTTGAAATATACAACCCATACATAAGATTCACAACATGCTTACATATACTAAGGGTGGAAGGTGGAAGTTGACATGAAGGGGTTGATTAAACTGTCATGCATTACCGACACTTGTCTTGATTAATTGTTATCTTATTATTATTATTTCATTTTACAATCTATTATTAGGGATATGGATTATATAGGAAGTAAGTCACGACATCACTTCGTTTTTAACCTACGTTGAGGATACCCTGCAGGTAGTGTTAGGACGGAGATCCTTTATAAGGGGATTGAGATTATTTTGGAGTCGCTTATGAAAACGCGTATAAAAGAGGCGTGCTTCCGCAACGATCATTTTCGTATTAAAATCGTTAAGTATTGTTTAGTTGGAGTTACTTATATTATGCTGGGGCGTTGGGGAGTGCTATATATTTTGGAACGCTTGGATTTCTTTGGCATTAGATTTTTTGCTGTGCCCCAGAGTTGTAGTCCATAATATGTACAAATAGGCTTGAGAAAAGATTTATATATTTGTAGTTTGATTGGTGCTTCTACTAAACTAAATATACTAACTCGATCAATACAACTTTTACAAATTATATATTTTATTAATACTACAACTATCAACTTGACACAAACTTTTTATTATTAAAGACTGTAAGTGTTTAACATTACAAACAAATTTTTCGTTTATATGATATTATCCTAACCTAAATTATAGTTGTGGTTTTAGAATAAGCATAAATAAATTATCGGATTTTGAATTTAAAGTTTTAAACACTACCTATTAAAAATACCCAAATAACTCAAACCAATAGTTTCATATTTTAACGTTTGGCTCAAATTGTTGGTGTTGTTCTGACTACTGAGAATTTTTAATGATTAACTGTCTAAAGTATCGTATCTACTAAATGCAAAAAATATATTATCTACAAATATGCCTACTGCTGAACATATCGTCTAAAATATGACTTATAATACCTAAAAATAAAAAAAAAGGTGGGCAAGTGGATGTCGCTCTGCTGTACTGTAGGTTACAAGTGGGTCACTGTATAATGGATGGTATTAAATTTGAATTCAATGATATATCATTGTATAAGAAAAACGATTCTGAGTGGAGACGATATGTCAGTCTAGGTATAAGACATATTATACACTTATCTATGGTATTAAAAAAAAAATTGACCTATAATAAATTCCAAATTAATCATATCACAATATCCATTAGGTACATATAACGCGTTATACATCAACAACAAACCGTGATACTATCTTCATAATATATCGATGAAAATATTACAAATTAGAAGTTTCAAGTGCCCACGAATAATATTATACAATCACAACAAAATAACTAAAATAGTTATTCTAGGTTTTTATGTAATTTCGTCCAAATTTGAACTTAAAATGACTATACAAATAAACTGTGCTTGTGTATTTTTTAGATTTTTTGGTAACCGAATTATCTATTTACATGGAATCTTGTTTTAAATTTTCAATCCTTAGCTATAAAAACTGAACATTTTATAATTTATTAATTACAATGGTTGATAATTTTCGAGATTTTGATAAATTCTGTCCAAATTTGATCTTTAAATGCTTATAAAAAAAAACTGTGCCTATGTATTTTCAATATTTTTCAACTGCTATTGTAAAAATATATCAGGAGTCTTGTATTAAATTTTTACACTTTTTGGCCCAACAGATAAAACTTTATTGATATTTATAGAAAAAAAAACTAAAAAAATTGAAAACTGAAAATGCCCGTAAACAGCTCAAAAAGTGTCAAAATATTTTCAAAATTGTATGGTGTATAGGAAATGCTAATATAAACATTCAGTGAAATTTTCATGTATCTACAGTTATTCGTTTTTGAATTACAAGAAAATAAGGAAATCGGTACATGAGAAATCGAGTGAATATCTAATGTTGTAAAAATAAGAATTTAAAACGCTCATAAAAATTTAATTTGACTTTCTTGTAGAAATTTTTTTTTTGATAAAGTTAGACAAACTTATGAGGAATCTTGTATTAGATTTTAAAATCTTAGATTTAAAAAGAAAATTTTTTATGAATTTCTAACTCAAAATAATTTGCAAATTTTCGTGATTTTTCCGTATTTTTTCAAGATTTGAACTTTAAACGTGTATAAAAAAAAACTGTGACTAAGGATTTTTAATTTTTTTCATCTGCCTTTGAAACAATAACCTAGGAGCCTTCTATTAAATTTTCAAGCTTTTTTACCCAACAAATAAAATTTTATTGATATTTATAGAAAAAAAATTTAAAAAAACTGAAAACTGACAATGTCCGTAAACAGTTCAAAAAAAGTCAAATTATTTTCAAAATTGTATTGTGTATAGAAAATGCAAATATAAACAACCAGTGAAAATTTCATGCATCTACGGTCATTTGTTTTAGAGTTACACCAATAACCAAAATCGATTTTGTTAAAAATCGATTTTGCGTAAAAATTCCCGTTTTTCCTTAATTTTTCTTTTGTTTTTCACATCGCTTTTGAAAACTACTGGGAAATTAAAATTTTGACCTCCCCAATGCACCAACGATATTCACTTTCCCATCGAACAAGATACTGAAGTCGAAAATCGAAGCATTATTTCGACTACTTATCGTGTACACAGACACAAAAATAAAAAAATAAAAAAAAATAAAAAAAAAAAACACACATCATTGTAAAATCAATACATTCATCGTTTCACTCAGAATCTAAAATAGTCACATATATCTACTTAAAAATCCACTAATAGTGTTCACATTTGTTCAGACTATAAAAATGAATAAAAATGTTAAGCTCCAAAAATAAAATAACTTTTATATATCACTATAATATGTACCTATCTATCGTAGGTACCTAAAGCTTAATTTTAGTATTCGCATTTCTTTACAATTATTGTTATGTGTATAGGTACGCTGTACACTCTAGTATACTTATCAATACACCTATGAATTTATGCATTTAATTATACTCAAATAAGTTAAGTTAAGTTGTATGTAAATGAACCTGTAAGTATTCTGTATAACATGTTTTAAAGTTTTATTATTAGTGTCTTGAGTTTTCGGAAGTCACAATATGTACTGTCGTGTTGCACGGAGATTTGATATTTCCCAAGAATTTTACTCATTTTAATTATACTATAATTACGCTGAGAGCTTACGATGAATTAATATACCTTAAAATTGGGTAGTAAAATAATTTTCATTAGTTTAACTACCATCATGATGTATCATTATAAAAAAAACGTAAAAAATTGAAGTTGTGTAGGTACAAACAATTATCATACTTTTGTAAAAATAATCCGACAAATCGTATAAAAACTGATACGACTCTAAATATTAACAACTCCCAAAAACGCGTAGCTATTAATTAAAACACGCATTCTTTACAGTCAAATCAACGATGTGGAAATATTTTACAATTAATAATACATAGTATGTATAAATAACATGATACAGAAATCGCAAGACTTATTATAGTTTTAGAATGCGACTATAATATATACAATTTTGGAAACTAACGGTTTTATTCTATTTTAAATTACTTTTTATTCGTATAAGGTATAATAATAATGTATCAAAATGGAAATTAAATTAATTTAATTCAAATAAACAAGATAGTTAAAATAACTCCAACTAAATAATTACATTTCTGTATTGCATAATTATAACGAAAGAAATAATAATATAACTCAGTTATTTTTACTTTGGATGGCTACTATTTATATAGCTAACCACGTACCTGCATAAACTATCAAAGGTAAATTAAAATTTAATGTTTTTTTTTTTTTCAAATCAAAGATTTTTCAGAAATACAGAGAATTCATATAAAAATATGGTACCTAAGTAACCCGCCATAGCTTATCTGCGACTGGGTTTTTTTATTCATCGTAGACAAACTAAAACATTTGAAACGATAATATTATACTCTCTTTTATCAACGCGACTTCAATGTGTATACGATGAAATATTTACATACTAACATTTTTTTTTTTTAATATCATTGACCTCGTTACACGAAATATACACATACGAGTACACGAGTTTTTGAAAATGTGAAATAGTTCACCAAAATTGCTTCGCTTTGATTTCACAAATGGGTAAACGAATTTAAATTGTAAATGCGAATAGCCGTCATTCGTATTTTATTTTGTAATATCTATATCTGTGTGACTGTACATAGTGACATACGCACATCTACATCGGTTTTTATTATTTTCTCATAATATAGGAGGTATCCTGTATAAATCCTAGGTATAAAATGTATTATACAATTGTGTGATAATAAGTCATGATAACTAGCACGGGAAATATCATAATTATCAATATATATTATATAGTTTTTAAATTATATTATTACATTTGTCCCATATTTAGGTTCAGGATACCGCAAGCGTGGTATAAATGGCGTCCGCGCGGGAGGGGGGCAGTTGGGACAGTAGCCCAGTTACCTCCGTGGCTTTTTCTCTGTCAATTATCATAATAATTATGTAATATAAAATTATATCTCAAAATAAATATCTTTCAAATTAAAGATACATTTTTTTTTTTATTAAGTGACTTTTATTAAACTCGATTATGAATATCAAAACTGAGAACGTTGCTTTTATAGATTTATGACATGTAGTGGTGGGACCAAGTGCTGTGTCAACCAAGTTTTTACTATTTTGATAAAAAGTTAAATGTTCATAGATTGCATACAATAGTTTCAAGTTTGTGGTATCAATGGCTGGATTCTTATCGGTTGGTACCATCATTTTAATTAACATTTAGCAGCATTCAGCAATAAATCATTAAAACTGCTATAGTGATTGATAATATTGTGTTCAACGTTTTTAGACTTAAGTCTTCTCAAAATATTCAAGTTAGTTGATTTTGCTTTGACTGATTTTCGATAATAGTGATAATGTTTACTGTTAAGTATTTTTAGTGTTCAAAAAAATAATAATAATTTTTTGGTACTTATTTTTTTTTCTGGTTTGATACTTTTTTATTTATTTTATAGAAGTTAGAAAAATTTAATTTTATCATTAATTAATCATCAAATAAAAAAATTAATTTGTTAATTTAAAATTATCCTTATAAATTAATTAAAACTAATGCAGTAAGATTAAGTTTTAACTAACAATCTATACACAATAAAGTTCATAAATAATTTTTACATCCCCTTCATATAGTAAAGAAAACATGCCACAAAAAATTGAAAAATGAAAATATGTTTCCCTCCCCTCTCCCTGACGGATGACCTTGTAGGTAGGTACATAATACAAATTATAATATTTGTTTGTAGTTATATGATTTAATGCGAAGGGCCTACCTATATTATAATAATTTAATCTGAATCTATTTTAAATGTTGAGTCAATTTAGTCGCAATAGACCATTAAGGCATTGCAGGGAGTTTATTGTTTGTCCTTGGGATTTAAAAGTAATTCCGTGGAAACCAGCGCGTTCGGGTACCTTTTTCGTGGTTGTAAATTTCTGAACAGCAGTCGATCGTGCCAAAATGCTTATCTGATGTTATAGAATTGTACGCGACCGACCGTCAGCTAGACAATGTAACTGACAGCGGTGGTCTTCATAAATCGGTTTCAGGGGTTAAGAAAAAAAAAAATCCTTAACCATATAATATATACTTACGTTCTTTAAAATTTATCGGCTGTCAGTGACAATGGAATCGCGGCACTGGGTAGTGTAAATTGTACGCAAGTGCAGGTATATAAATAGACACTCCGAATAATTTTTGCACGGTTTGCCGCAAAAGCTGATTTGGCATCTGGCTGAGATAATTTAATAATGTTTGCCAAAATTACGCGAACGAAGAAAAAATCATATCGCTATATGTTTTCCGGTCCAATAACCTGTTGTTACCTCCGCACGTGATTTCTGCAAAATATGTATTTCTTAACCGTAAATACATATGATTTTATATCATTGCGGATAGTTATAATTATTATAGGTGTTTCATCACTTATTGTTGATCTTGCTGGCAATAAAATGTATCACACGCGAAAAATGCTAAATTTCAATAATTTACGAGAATTATTGAATACCTATAGCAGCTAGATAAAACAACGTTTTGTTCAGAATATGAGAGCGGCATAGACGCAATTTAAATGTTTAATTTAGATGAAAGAGGAGGGTTGAATACATTCTTGCCAACCAGACCCGACACAGACATCTTACAAGATTTTTCGTCAAATTGAAACACTGTTCCAGGACTGTTCCGAGAAGGTGTGCTATAAGGTTATAACAACACTCACCCCACTCAAGCAGTATAAACTATAAATCATCTATAATGTCATTCAAAGGACCCGGTCTTAATAACCGATAGTCGTAAGACGCAAACATTAAAAAAAAATTTATTAGAAAATTCATACATATAGTATATAATATATTTAGGTATACTATATCTGACACAGCAATGCTTTGCTATTGCTAGGTTTTTGTGATTATTCAACTCCTTTTGGGTGTAATACGCTGTGGAAGCAATGTCTTTTTAAGTGTGAACTTTGAATTATATTATATTTTAATTTATAGCCATCCCGTCCGGCGTTGTCCGTTAGATTCGCTCGTGATTATGTGAGCAGTATATTAATATTATCAGGTAGGCAATTATCTATATGCGATAGATCGCGGACCCCTTTTGGTGTGTACGTAAGTGTATAATTTAGCTCTAAAGTATCAAAAAATGCAAAAAATTGGTCCACCGAAACCGTAGTTCGAACTCGATACATTCTGTACTAAAACAATTATTATTATTAAGACCAATAGCAACCATTTATAAACAAAAATGTCGAGCTACAAAACGTACGAACGGGAAATTTGGAATAGTGGTTCCTCTAATGATCTAGATGTGCAATAATAAATGATTTTCCAAAATTTGCATTTTAAATAGGTGGTTAAACAGGGATCTTGAGATTCACGGAGGAAATGGAAATTTTTTTTTGTTTATAAATGGTTGCCATTGGTTGCAGATTATAAAAGTAATGGTAGAAATTAGTATTATTATTTTTATTTTTATTTTTTTTTTGTAGTTAAATGTTTGCCAATGACTATAAGGCAGATCGGGTACAAACATGCATCAAAATGTCGCACTTACTGTCTCGAATAAAGAAACTATAACATCTTAAAAGGGGGACGGAGTGGCCGAGGGGGACTAAGGCGTCGGTTGCGACGCGCACCGAAGCCGGTTCAAAACCTCAGCAGCGGGCGGCATTTTTCTTCGGGTAAGTCACGATGTCCGAAGAGAAGTGCCGCCATGGCGCCATCCCCTACCCGGGCATGCCAGATACCTACGGGTGCCCACTACAACATTTTATTTTTGAACTTATATTATTAATAGTCATATAATTCGACACATGTAGTTGCAGGTGGTTATTATAGGTTTTGTGATAATAGTTGGCAGTAAAAAATACTTATAAATATTTAAAGAAACGCATAAACCATTAAATTATATTGGATATTTATCAATTCAATATAAATCATCTCTTTTATTTATATTATTATTATCTATTATTCCTAATGCTAAAAATGTGTACTATTTATCATGGCTGGGCATTAACGAGTTAAAAAGTTAAAGTTAAGTTAAAGAGTTAATTTTATTTTAACTTTTTAACTTAACTAGTTACTTTTGGCTTTTCATTAACTTAACTGTTAACTTACTAAATTTCTTTCTTAATTAACGTGAAATTAACGAGTTAATCTTTCATTTTAAGAAGTAAGTTAAGTTAATTTATTTTGATTTTAATTTTATAATATTTCACTATTTCAGTCTATTTCATTTTTATGTCAAAAAATATGTATCGTAAATTGTTTGAAGTTAAAAATGTATATCATTCGAATCTAACTTATATGGAAATACTGTATGAAGTATAAACACTATATCCTATAATTTAGTTTTGGGTTGGAAAAAAAATAAGTACGCTAGCATTGTTAGCTTTTTTTTAACTTAATAAAAAGTTAACAAAAAGTGTGTATTAACTTTAAACTTAACTGAGTTAACCTATAGTTAAATTGACTTTTAACTTTTTGTTATTAGTGCATATTAACTTAACTTAACTGAGTTAAAAAAAATCATTAACTTGCCCAGCCTTGCTATTTATTAACAATAAGTTAAGAGTACAATTATAAAAAAAAACTCAAAATTATTATGTACCTAATTGTAAAATATTTTATTTGCGCTGATGATTAGATCAGTACAAATGTGGCAAATACCTACAATCGTGCGTTGGTATATCAACGAATGTATTATAATATAGATCCTATATTATATTGTCAAATCTGAACGAGTTTTTAACTGTAAGACTTACACTTTTGGCGTGCGAAACGATAAACCGTATAACATTATTATACAGCGGCGAACACACACAAACCTATTATATAATATTATTATGTTCAGAGGCACTTTTCAGCGAACGTTTCGGCTCACCTCGCCCGTGTTAAATTAAGACACTTGTCCGTTTTACCTCTGCAGTCTGCACCCGTGTGCGGTTAAGACGAATTACAACGATAATAGCAATAATAATAATAATAATAAAAATAATAAATTATGAGCACAGGATCGTTTTACCAACTTCTTAACGTCAGTACTCTATATTATATTGAAGCCAAGTGATATCGTATCGCATTTTCGTGTTGCGCAACACTCGGATGAGTCACGCACGCGTAATATTCCTGTCTTTTATTTGCATAACTATTATAGTTAATTATACACGAACTATATAACGTTATATTATACTCGGTAATATTATGTTCCTACACAGTATACCTACGTTACACGTTTTGTTATGATATTCATTTGCGTGATTAGTGCTGATTTTAAATAACATTTAAACGGCGGTGTAGGTTTTATAATTATTTTATTACGGGGTCGTGTGGACAAAATTTTTTTTTTTTTTTACTTAACTCATAGCGTAACGCGTGTGGCACGGTTAAACACTAAAATGTGTACCTACCCTCACTGATATTATAATAATAGGTAGGTATAGTCCAAAAGTTTCCAGCCTTCTCTGGCTCACGACACCGGCTCGTGGTCAAAGGCGTTCTCGGGTTTATTTTTTTTTTTTTAATTGAGGGGATTAAAAATTTATTTGCAAAGTTTACCTCGTGGTCGGAGCCGAATCATGGGGTGGGACGGGCACCCACACCATATAATTCAATCAGGTAAAATATATACGCTACTAATATCGATACTTAAATAATTTTATTTTAACTATGACTCATATTGTTCAAAACATTGTTTATTTTAATTCACAAAGTAAATCAATCCTCATCTTGATTTTTGAGACATGACATCAAGAACTTCTTCGTGATTAACAATACCACTTATCCATGGATGACCAATTTTGATAACCCGCCTTTGACTGCATCATTCTAAAAACTGACGTTGACGTAGACACCGGTATAGTCACTATGGTGCAAAATATTCTAAATAAATGGTAAATAATGGACAATATATTGAATGATTACATGTAAACGTAGACCGAAGGCCTGATAGACTGATAGAATCTATAAGTGTTGTTTCAAGAAATTTACAATTCGATTTCAGTTTTTCCTGCTGTATTCTTAGTTTGGCAATAGTGGATGTCAGCTTAGTCGGTGGAAAGTGTATAAAGATTTTTCATATGGTCGATGCTCAATAAATAAATATGAAAAAATATAACGAATTAACAGTTATAACTAACCAATTATCGTAAAATACATAAATATCATTATATTTTGTCACTATTAGTGTAAGTGCATGAAAAACCCTCCAATACCAAAAGTTGAAAAACACCTAACCAGTTATTCGGGATCATAAAAAAAAGTTCATCGAGGGTGATAGAGGGGGGGGGGCGATCTATCCCCCTATATCTCCCACGAGAACGTCAATACTCTCCATAATTTAGTAGCATATATTAATATTGTCTACATTTCTATATTATATATTTTATAACTTCGATTTTCTGTAGCTAGGACGCGTAGGTATAGCCAAACCTACACGTAATGCATTATATTTTATGAAAAAAAAAAATTGAACACACTAAAATATACAATATTGTATTATATTATGTGACATATAAATATGAAGTGAAAAATATGTATGATTGCTATTTCTATATGATTTCAAACAATTTCACGTACCCACGAATCGTTATAATATCAAGTTCATGGCACGGAGTCCACCCCCGTCGGTCTCCTCTCAATCATACGACTACCTATATAATAATTACCTCGATTCTCAAAGCGGTGTATAATTACAATTTATTACGTACCGCGTACGTCATGTAAATTTAAACTTCAATCAGTGACGTTTTTTTTTCCTGTCGCATTTAAACAACGAATACGCCCAAAGCGTCTTATTGCAGCTGTTTATAGTCTATTAGATGCGACTCTGGTGCTCGTCTTCGCATATTCCTTTGATCCTGCACACGGATTTCGTTTTAATATTGATGACAAAACGTCTCCGAGTACTATAGTGATTAAATTTACTCGTTTTAGTTTTGGATCCGTGTAATAATTTATTTATAAACCAGTGAGTATCTAAATACATTTACAAAGATCCCACAAATTACGGGAGTTTGAATATTCATCGGCACAATGATATCTGAGGGAAGTAATCATTTTTAACGAGCTTCATTAACCATCGAGAAATGCAAAATTACCACGTTTAGGTGCGATGATAGTACAACATATAATATATAATATGCTAACTATCACGGTGAAAAATGTTCAAACAAACGATGACTTTTTTATTTAATACGAAAAACTCGAAATCAAAATATGTCGATGGATTAAAAAAAAAAAATGGTATGCTGTTCAGACGTCACCGGGTTCGAAATGGCTTCGGTGAAAAAATGTTCTAGATGAATTCGCGCGTACAAAAACGGAAACCAAAAAGGGTTTGCCATCGATTTTTTTTTCTGTCCACATTAAACTCGAATCATCTTTCGGAAAAAAAAAAAACATTTCGTTGCGTTTATTCAATCGTATATACATCAAGAAGACCCGAAATCGAAGCGTGTGTGGCGTGTCTGAGGGTTTGGAAAAAAAGTTTTTCCCACGCGTCCATAAAATATAATAATATACGCATTTGTATAATTCTGTATACGGGGTGTCCCGCGAGAATTCGTTGATTCAAAGTCCTGCGGTGGTGACGTTTACATTTTTCTTTTTTTTTTTTTGGTGCACGAGTGCCCGAGAGCCTTTAGTCCCGGCATGCACTTTGAAGTGTGCAAATAATTCGCGGAACATCCTGCGCAGGATGACGCTGGACAGGTGTCAACCCGGGCTTATCAATCACGGCGCGTTCGGTATAGATATCTATGACTGTGATTAAATTCAAAATTTAATTAAATATATTCAATTTAACAATGCGTTGGTTATATTTGATCGCGCCCATCGTGTCGTCAGTCCTGAATCTGGATGAAAATAATATGTAGGTATTGTTTGTCGTTAAAACTATTACGACGTTCGCACATATAGGAAATCATATAAATTCATATTATTATATTATTATCTCGTGTACGAACTTACATGTGTCTAATTTATAATAATATAATATCCGTGTAGAAACTTACACCGAGTCGTGTATGGAAACTTACCACCACCACAAATATCATTGATGTATTGTTGTTATTTAACTATTACGTTCATGCAGTCGTTTAAATGACGTATATACCTATAGCTGGGTAAGTATCAGGTATGAAACCCCCCAGTAATTATTTATAATTTCATACGACGTTTATGAAAATATTTCTATATAATACAGATACACAACCCCCTTAAACTGTACCTACAAAATATTATAATATCCCTGATCGTATTAAAACTTTGCAGTGCGTAGGTAGGAACTATACGTACATGCAACATATTATGCTCGTCGTTAATAAATGGGCAAACTTAAAATGGATAGATGGCTTGTTTCAATATAAATTAGTTTCTATCCGTGTACTGTGTATAGTATATTACTATAACATATTGTATTATTTTTCAATAATGGCGTAAACAAATTCTGTCTAAGTTATTGAATATATTGCGCCAAAAGACGCATATAAATCATATCGCAGTATTTTTATATTTTTATATTTTTACGTCACGCTTGAAATATGTTCTGAACATTATAATCTTACAAAGTACAGTGGAGTACTTACAAAAACTTAATATATACAATATACATGATATTATAAGTACCTACCTACCTAAGTGTAAAAAAAAATTATTGTAATTTTCAATATATTTCTGTTTATTTACATCATACTTTATTGGGCCATCTACTATCTTCCGGTCAGATTCTTGCCTTTTCGTAAAATATTTATCTATTTTTTTTCAAAATATAAATTATAATAAGTAATAATTTCTGAGAGCCGATGGTTTCCGGTTGCTAATGTAATAATATATAGTTCAAAAGACAATTTTATTGGTTCTACGTGAATAATTTCATAAACTCTTAAAAGCCGGATGATCGAGTCATAGCTAGTGATTTGGAATTTTACTTAAAAATTCCACAGAGAATGGACGAGAATTTTAAACTTTCAATTCGTTTAAAAATATCGTCCACTTTGTATCCTAATATAGCTGGTAAGACGAGTCAAATTTAAAAGTTTGTAAAATGATAAATGTTTAAATAAATAAATGTGTTTTCTTTTTAAATTACGTTTTCAAATTAAAATAATACACACAGTTCAATATAGAATCCTCCTATCCACGATGTACCTAATGAGTATAAGGTTTATTTGAATTCAAACCGCTTATATTTCGTTTGATGCTATTTATTATTATGATTTATTTATAACTGAATAACGCCGATGGTATGTTTGAGCGCGTCAATCAAATCGCTGGGTGTGTGATTTCATTTGAAACGTGTGAGATAGCTTTTAGAATATAATATCGATGAAACATATAATATTTGCGATTTGCCTACAACGATAGACGACGAATAACAATAATATTATAATCGTTTTACTATACGAAAAACATTATCTTGTGATACTTTTTTTGCCACCTGTAAACTAGAGAATGATGTACGTCAAAAGTTTTCCTCTTTTTGATTGATCGAAACATATATTTTAAGAAAATGTCAGATTAGTTTTGGTTTGTTATTATTTTTATTTTTTTTTTTGAAATAAAACTGTTAAACGATGACTAGGTCAAGGACGACATTTAACGTTCAATCCATCATGGGCCGGACCTGTGGCATGTTTGAGTTTAGAAACAATTCTTAAGATCCTCTTAATACGATAAAGTTGTTTTTCGTAAAAAAAGAGGGGACAAGTGTCACTTTCATAAAACATATTATTCAAACATTTCAATTTGGAAATAATTTGATGGCTATAATAATAGATATGCGGAAAGTTTTGAAGACAACAAGTCAGTGTCATATTTAGGATTTTCTCATGGGACCACGCGGGGATATGAAACTTTTATATATACACACAAAAAACACACATGTTATAAGTTTAGAACGCCAAAGTTCAAAAATTGAATACTAAATATAAAACTCTAAGTAAAATATATTAAACAAACAGGTATCGAATTCAAAACAAACAATTTTAGAATGGACCTAAATGTCAATTACAGACGCAAAAAATATGCTATTCACAGTTGTATTATTAATATTGTCATAATATTATTTAAAACTGTATTAAACATGTTTAATACCTACCAAATAAATATCGCTATAATTTGCATAATAGAACGCAAATCATTTTAATATTTTGACAGTATTACTAAACATTTGTGTAATATCAATGTGACGGTTTCCATCTGTCACGCTAAGTATGCTCTTGTAATTATCAAAATTATCATTTTTTCGCTATATTAATATAGATATGTTTTTAATGTTATACATTTACAAATAATATAACATTAATAAAACATTATCAGTGCGAAATGAAAAACAATATATTACTAAAAAATAAGTGATAAATCACGTGAAAAATTATAAAATATATTTTATTTTATGAATACCTACAGATTTCAATAATTTAATAACAACTCTTTCTCCAACGTATGTTTTTTAATTTGAAAATAAGACTGAACATTGTGCTATATAGCCTATATTATGATTGATTTAATACAACTTTATTCAAGTTTTATGCCTGCCTATACGTTTTACTATAGGTAATACCATTATAATCGTTAATGAATAACGGTTATTATATTTATTATTTTTATACCACAGTGCAGTCGACTTGTCATATACCTATTATTGTGAGGTAGTAAATCTATTTTAAATGGTCCACTTACCTTTTACAATGATCAAAATAAACTGAATGTTCTATGTTTAGGGTAACTTCACAGAAATTTATTACGAAAGTTGTTGATGTAAGGTTTTGTACAATGTATTACGAAAAAGAAAGACAGAAAGAAAGAAAGAAAGAAAAATATATTATGAAGTAAAATGAAACAACATTAAAATTATATTTTACCATACAATATTATGTCAATCAATAATATTGTATAACTATATGTCTATATATTTCTATACGTTTTATAACCAAGAAACAGTGAATTAAGAAAGCTAATAATAATTATCAAAGGATTATTATATGTATAATAATTGTACACTATAATACTATAATATGTTTTTAAAGAAAGCGGAAATATTAAACAGTACGAAAATCAACTAAAAGATTCATTGTTTTAGAGTGAAAAAATGTACAATTAGGTACCTACTTAAAACTTAACGATAGCACTAAATTTGAATGTAGTTAATATGAGAAAGTGTTTATGAGTGTAATATTACCACTGTTTTTCGGTAAGTAACTAAGTGTGATTCAAGTGTGTTTTAGTGTCGACATTCTATATAAATACTAAGTGTATAATTGAAAGCGATAAATCATTATTGTATATATAAAAGAAAAACTAAACCGACTGAGACTCATTTAGTGATGAATAAATCAAATTTAGTGTTCGAAACTTTCTAAAGTTATCGAAACAAATGATAAAACAAACGCCGAGACATTTCTGAGAAAAAACAACGTTGGAGCAAATTAAAATAATTATTACTCATTTTGAAAAATAACTGGCAAATTCCTAATAATAATTACAAAATCACTTTTTATAATAACCATTCTTCATAATATAGTACCTATCTATAATTAATCGATCCATAAGAACATATTATAAAAACTACAATTTTAAATGCTTATTTGAGAATTTGAGATATTATGATTGGAATTAAATTCAATCGGAATGGTTATCAAACTTTACCTTTATACATAAATCCCAATATATTATAAATATTACATTAGTGAGTATAAAAACCACACGATTATTTAAATATGAATGCAATTGTATTTTATGTATGGTGAACTTTGAAAAGTGTATTTTGATGTATTTGTGAATGTTTTTATACATGGAAAGAACTTTTAGTGATTCCAAGCATCCAATTTATTCTCCCGGTTTACATTACGTTCGTTGAATTGTGATAGGTAGTGTAAAACTTTTATTGTTTGTAAATTTTAAATATGTACCTATTATTTAAATTTTACAAATTTGTACGAACAACAAATTGTAAATTAAGAATCTACCTGTTGTTATTAATTTATATCACTTATATTTTGTTAAAATGTCTGTTCTGATAATGTTCTTATCTATATACTTATAAAACTAAATTTCTGGAGGAAAAATATAGGATAGTATAAAAGTATATTTAAAATAGGTAATTTCCTAATTTGTGTATTTGTAATAGTTTTATATTATTTAGTTAAAAATGTTTCATTTTTATATAAAAATTTTTTTTAATTTTTTTTTTATTAGGGTTAAGGCTTCGACTACTAGGTCGATAGTAGGTGTGGTACTGTAGGGGAGGGTACTGTAGATTAGTTTACACGTGTATGTTTGTTTTGGCAGAATTTTTAATTTGGGCACCCGTAGGTATCTGCCATGCCCGGGTGGGGTATGGCGGCACTTGTTCTCCTGACACCGTGACTTGCTCGAAGAAAAATGCCACCCACGACCGAGGTATCGAACTCGGGTCGGCTGCGTCACAGCCGACACATTAGTCCGCTCAGCCACTCCGTCCCCCATAAAAATATTTTATGAATTATTAAAATGAATGTATTATTATTAATTTCACAGTATGTAAACTATTAAATATTTTAATATGAAATTTTTATACTGTATAGTATAAATTGTTAGCATAATAATAATTGAAGTGTTACATATTATTATGTTTTTTTTACTGTATTAAATTACCTCAAATCATAAGCTTTTTTGTATAAATAAATAATTAATTTTACTTAGTAATATGGTTGGTTAAATAAATTTTTGTGAAAAAAGTTGTATTTTAAAATGTAATTGAGTACATATTATAATATAATGATTACGTTAAAAGTATCAAGTACCCTAAAATAATATTTTTAAATTACAACAAAATAACAAAATAAATTATTCTTTGTATAATAAATAGATGATAATATAGTCCAAATTTTAAATATAATTGTTTATATCAGCTATCACGCATATTACCTAAGCTTACACTTCAATGTGGAACACCACTCAAAAACCCTCACACTCAACTGCATACCATTGCTCTTCAGGACAACCCTGAAACGCAAATGGCCAAGAGAATTTCTCGACGTAGATCACACTTAACGTGAATATTATTTATTATCATTATAACCCATGTCCAGGAGTTTCTAACGTGAAACTCTGGTTCAATGTCTTTTCACCGCCTTATTTTATATTTATTATCACTAATTTACTTAAAAAAAAATTGTTAATATAATATATAAAAGATGATTGTGTTCATACATTTTTTTTTTTTCGGTTTCAGTACCTACGAACAATTAGAAGTCTCTAGTATTAAATTGTCAAGCCTTACCTATAAAAATTGAACATATTATCTTACATTTAGACTAAAAAATAATTTGCAAACTATCAAAAAGTTTACGAATTTTGTCAACATTTGAACTTCAAATGCTTATAAAAAGAACCACGCCTATTCATATTTAATATTTTTAAATGACTAAAATCACAACTTATGGAAAACTTTGAATTATATTTTTAATAACCCGACTAACTATTGAAAAAAAACTTGATTGATAAATCAATTTTCACATGTCTACAAATAGCTCAATAAGAGTACAAATATCTAAGTTATAATATATAGGAAATTCTAATACAAACATTAATTGTTGAAAATGTGAAGTATGTACGATGATTCGTTTTTAAGTAACAGCAAACCAACGGTTTTGTCGAGAAAAGTCTTTTATAAAAAATTTTTTTTTTTTTAATTATTCGCAATTAGTTTGAAAGATACTTGGAATTTTTACTTTTGCCCCCCCCCCCTCACTCTTCTAAGTATCAACATTATTGAATTTTTATCAGAAACCACCCTGAAAGTTAAAAATCCAAGCATTTTTTTTAGTAGAAAGTATCTTAATATAAACCAAAAAAATATACACACATCATAGCATAATTAATATATTCATCGATCTGCTAAAAATTCAAAAAATAGTTATACAAGTTGTAATGCTAAGGCTTTCTCACGTTTACTTTTATACATTTTTGATTTCATTTTTAGTTTTGAAAACAAAAATTTACCCGAAAAAACATTTAAAGACGTTAATAATTCACGATTTACAATGACTTTTATTTTAAACATTTTTCTCTGTCTATTCAACTTCTTGATATGAATACACGTATTATATAATATATTTACTTTCTTTCTTTCCCTTGTCGCGCTGTTTATTCAGTGAATTTTCGTTTTAACCATTTTAGAGCAGTAACTTTCGCACTACTCAAGTACAGACTTTCGGTATATATACACGGGATAATGGTACTTGAATAAACTACAAATAAAATTCCTTGTTAAAATATTGCATTATTTCTAAGGGCTTTATATTTACATTTACGCAAATAAATGCCGACTGTTTTCATTTAAGCATGTTGTTTACAAAATTTCAGTTATTTTGTTTAGGTTTTGAAATATTAATAAGACACAACACTAGCTTCAACTTTCATGCTATATTTGATACCCATTCTAAGTGTAGTTATCAATAATATATTATGACATTAGAGATTATTTGTATTCCTAAAACTTAACTAATAATAAGTTTAATTATAGTATGCATGAACGACTTTTTTAAAATTAATTTTAAAATTTTAAGTCTATAATGTTTCGTTTAAATCAACATGTTACACATTGCAATATGTATATAACAATAAAATGTTAAATAGTAGTAACGAGCCGTTCAAATATTACAGTACAGATAAGATAGTAATTTTTTAAATATATCTTTTTACAGTCGTAAAACATTAAAAACAAATAGCTAACGACGACCGTGTTTCGTACATAATTTTCAACCACAAGATTTCAGTACGTTTGATATTCGTTTGCTTTAAAACAAAACTGTTTATAAGGTTATTACGTTAAAACAAAAATAATTGCTTATCATTCACTTAAAATATTATGTGCATTAAAAAATAGATAATACCTATTTTGTTTCATTTTCGTATAAATCAATGTAAATTTAGATACACGTGTTTTAACATTTAAAGTGTTTCGCAGTGTTTGTTTCATCGCATCAAAAACTTTTTCTATTTATAATATTATTTTACTAGAAACTAGAACTTTATTAGAATATTATTCTATACTAGTTATTAAAATGTATAATATTTTGGCTTGTTTGAACTCAAAATGAAATAAAAACAAAAATTGGTAAAATTATTGTTGTTTTTTACGTTCCTAAATAATATTACGTGGTGATATGCGACAGCTACAACTTACAGATAGTGTTGATTAGTTTATACCTAGGTGATTATGATAGAATATGTTGAATTACTGATTTCCATTATGAGTACTCAATTATTATAGTTTTGTGTGTTCTAATACGATTTATAATAGGACATGAGTAAAGCTGGAATGTACACCCATTGTGTAGTGGGCAGGTGGATGTGGACAAACACGCTTAGGTATACAGTAGGTATATACCTATCATACAAGTATATATATATAACATATACTATTATCATTTATCGTACAGCGAAATGGATTTTACGCAATACATAATATATACTATAATATCGTGGTACCTATACCTAAATAATGGTCAAACGCGTGTGTATTTATGTAAATAAATATGTAATTCTATAGCGATATGATAATAACGTCACGTTGCACCTAACTACCAAATTGATTTTATTGTCACTATGAAATCTCACAACAGAAACCCCCGAAGTGTGTACGCCTTGTGTGGAAAATATTCTGAGTGGTATAAATTAGTACAATTAATGACGTGGAAAAGTTAATTTGGTTTGATTCCGGTTGCTGAGAAGTAGTTTTCCTTAAAAGGAAATTGATTTTTTCATTGGAAATTTGTTGGTAAAAATTCTGAAATTAGTAGTACGAATCGGTACAAATGGAACACTCAATGGTGTAAGATAAATGTGGAATTTTGAACATTACGGTGCCAGGGAAACCTACCACAGGTGGATGTGTTGTTCGAGGATAAACACGCTTAGGAATCCTGCAGCGTATACCTATCATGCGGGTGTACGCCTATATATATATAAACTCATATAACATATATTATCGTCCTACGAAATTGTTTTTACACAATATATAGTATAATATCGTGGTACATACCTAAATCAGCAAACGTGTGTGTGTTTATATAAATATATGTAATTCTATAACGATGATAATAACGTCACGCAGTGTTTGCACCTGACTGCCGAATTGATAATATTATTATCAAATCTCATAGCAGTAAACCCCAAAGCGAAGACGCCAGCTTGTGTAGTGTAGATACTATGGATACGTGACACGGCCTATATACAGCGGCCGTTCCTGCGGGTCCCTCGTCGACGTTATTTTACAGAAAATAATATAATAATAGAGGAGCAAGAGAAACATAAAATAATACATTGAAATTCAGTTTGTGTGCCTGCGAGTAAAGAGATTCACAATTATTATTAAGAACAATGAATAATAATATTAAAGTGTCGAGCGTACTTGTTCGTGACTCGAAGCAAGGTATGGATATTGTCGTGATAATAATAACACGCTCGTATGATAATATTAGACAATGCGCAATGTAGCATAAGTTCTACATACACATTGTCGAGTATATTAATAACAATGTCGGTACTCGCCTGTAATTTGTTTCGATAAAATTTAAACGGTACACGATTGAATTTCTGTTCAAAGAAATCGGTAAAATTTAGTTTTCAATATTAATGTAGGTACGTGAACATATTATTTGATATAAATAAATATCGAATAAATAGTTATATTTTTTATGGTCCATTTTTACACGTTCTATATTCCTGGAAATTGATATTATTTTTACTATTATTATTTTATAAACATATTTTATTCGGAACATAAATGCGAGTCAATGGTTATATTTCAGACTATATAGATACGTAGGTAGTTACATACTTTAGTTATAGGTAATTTTCGTTGAAACTCAACACATTCACACAACATTTGAACAGATTTATGTCAATACAGTCCCTTAATTTTTCATATTCAACTGATCGACAGCAAAGCAAAATATTGTAAACTTTACGGTTTACAACGTATGCCTGCAAAATAATTTATAAAACTAAAATAGTTTACAGCACACATCATAAATATAGGTAAAACTGTAAAATTATTTGATCTGATAAACGAATAATGTAAATAATAAATTCGTTGGTTGTTTGAACGAATTAGTTAAAACACTTTTGGTTATAAATTATAATTAATGTATAATATTATGTATAAAAAAAATCTAAAATTTAAAAAAAAAATGACGCAGTGTATATAATACCTATTATAGTTGTATTATATTATTTTACAAATAGACAACAATATCATCATTGAAGAGCTAATTATTCGACGAAATACAAACTGAGAAGGAACATTATAATAGTAATTAATGTGCTATCAAAACAGAACGAGAATTTCGTTTAAACGTGTCATATTATAATCATATAATAAAGGCCAAACTGAGAGAGAAACATAATAGGCATTTTGTTTGAGGAACATAATAATATATTATGTGACGAGGTCTTTCGGAAATTGTCTGATATAAAAGGATAATATATGCACGCGGTAATGGTCAGTATAAGTTTGGCACTGCAAATGCTGTCAACACACGATTCGCGATTGTAATATTGTAGAAATGAGAACAACAACAACCGTGCGTATTTTCAGGATTTGATTTAGATAAAAATATAGTAATATATTCACTGCTTGACTATAATATAGTCCACAAGTAGATAGGTTTTACTCGATTTAAGAACGCAGGTGTAATTAAATTTCAATTCCAATATATTTTAATAATAGGTGGGGGTACAGAATTATTTTTGTTTGATAAAGTTTTAAAATGGAAACATTGATAACTGTCAGAAAAATATGTACACTGCAGTATATAGTACAATACGCTTATGATGTTATACCATTGAGTATAGATAGTATATCTAAACTCAATGGTTATACTTATACTTTTTTTAAGTCATAATGTACGTTCGGAAAACTAATTTAAGTAATCGCATTCAACGGGTCATTTTCCCGAATTAACGGTCGTTTAACCGCGTTAAAATGTTGTTTGTAAAAAATTGTTCAATTTAAATAGGTACTTCGATTAAATTTATTTAATAAATACATCGAAAGATTAAAGATGTGAAAAGACTGAGTAAATAATATTGAAATGTTCATTATTAGTGCGCAAACACCATCAAACTCTGAACGAGAATACTATTTGTATTTGTAACATGAATATATTTAATGCCTATATACCTACTACATAATATTAAAATAATTATAATATATATTTAGTGGGATAAGTACTTCAATCATTTCTGTTTGACCCTTTTTGGATTCAAATAGAATAATAATCATACGATATTTTCGATAACCAGGGATTTCTCCCGAAAACTTGACTTGCACCGAGAGACTACATAGGACTCGCATATCGTTATAGTAATACAAATATCGTAGTTGGTAGTTGATCTGGGATATTATGATGACGGTTAACAAGGGTTAGTTTTGACATAGCGTATCAAAATTGTCATAAAACCTATCGCAAATCGTTGGCTTAACTATAACTTACATATGATTAAAATTTCTAAATTATTTTTAAATTATCTTAATTATTAATCAAATCAGATTTAATCAAATATTAGGTTTCATTACTGTCGTAGGTATTTATATATAACTACACTGTTAGTGCGGTATACTCATTTACACCAGAGTCATCATAATTTATTTACCTATTTAAACGGCTAGTGCTAATGACAATATCATAATACAATATGATAGTGTACAATAATATTATGAAAGATTATATAATAGCTTTTAAACAATATAAAAATACACACTATCAAATTTGCAGGATGGTACCTACTATAAATAGGAACTGAAAAATAAAATATTTTGCATGGAAATGTGGAAAATAAATATATCCATTAAGTAATCACAAAATAAAGCAGATGTCTAGCGTTTCTACTTTTTTACATCCAAAGATTCAATTTTTAAAAATATAAAATAATTTCCGTTGAGAGGAGTAAAATTAACGTTTATCATATAAGATCACATCTATTACAGGACAGTATTCTAAAAAAAAAAAAAAATTGTTATTTATCGACTCAATCGATTGTGCCAAACCTACTGAGCTCGGTTACAAAACTAACCTACATACGAGCAAAACTATAGCGTCGTCAATGCGATACAAAGGGATAGGAAAGTCTTTACAGCTATAATAATACTGAGCTACGATTAATACAACCTAGCGTCATAACACGGATGTAGGTGGTTCACCCCCCCCTCCCCACCTCCTCTAAAACATTGAAATTATATAAATATATTTACAAACATTTTTAATACTACTAAAACATTAAAGTATTTTTTTTACTATGATAACCCCCCTCTCCATATAAAACAGAACTGGGTATCGAGAGGCTTTGATTTGCATACAATTTCATATAATTATTATTATAGTAATACTGCGTACATTGAACTTATTGTATTATGTATATAAAATAATAATAAATTTAGTTTCATATTATAATGATAAAAACAAGTCCAAACAATATTGTAATTTAATCGGATCTACAATCGAATGATATTAATTGACCATCGTAAATCGTATAAACGTATTTTACTTGTAACTTACAACTATAATGTCATAACACGATAATATTGGTGTATTATCATTAATCCAGAAGGTATATAATTACCTACTTTAATCGTTTGATAAACGTCCATGACGAGCGATGGTGCAGGTACCTATGTCCTATACGCGTCATGACGCCTTTATGAAACAATTTGTATAACACTCGGGTGTTGCGTAGCTATTTTACGTGTAAAACATACACAATAAACCACGACACGGCTACAACGGTTTGTATCTGTTTAACCAAAAGAAAAAAAAGAAAATAGAAATCTCGAGAGAAGGTTCGACGGCAGCCAGGTATAATAATTTACTGAGCGTATTTATATATTATATATATATATGTATATAAATCGCGTACTCCGAAATCATGGGAATTGAGCAGTATTATCCGTCTTGCATCAATCAACGTCAGCGCAAAGTTTTTTTTCTGCTTTTATTTATTTCGTTATAAATGGAGAGACCGATCAGATAATATATAAAAGTTTTTGTCAGACGAACGAATCCATTGATATCGAAATTTTAAAGTATTATATTTCATTTTCATATATCGACGATTCTCCTCTTATATACCGGCAACCGCTTTTATATAATATAATATGGTGAGGCGCCATGCCGTACATGTGTCGTGACAATGGTTTATGTAAATCGATTACCCCCCCCCCCCCCCCCCCTCATATAGTGTACATAATATTGTTATCTCGACACGATCCACTTATCCCGCGATATCCAAGGCAGAACACTCTTGTACTCACTGCAGTGTTTAATTAATCTCACTAGCTATGGATGTATTATTGCAGCGATCGGCGTCCTGGTAGAACGGAATTGGCATTTTTTTCCTTTGGCCTGAAAACAATTGTATTATGATTACAAGAAATGTCGTTCCGACGGGTTTTAAAATAATATTACGGTACACAAATATCGTTATTGTAAAACGACCACGTATATTATTATCCCAGCTAATTTTTCATTTAAATAATTTTAAAATAAACCTAGAAAAACGGTTCTTAAATCTAACGAGCGCAAACGTCAACCCCAAATGCTAATTGTTCACTGTTTTCCGCGTTTTATTTTTAACGCGTGATATGCGAATGAAAAATACAGTACCTACCTATTCCCGGGGCTTGACAAAGGTATATATATATATATTTCAAATAACAACGTTCAGCGGTGTTTTCATTTATACAAAGGTTAAATGTAATAGTTCCCGAGTAGTAATAAATTTAATCGTTTTGAAACACAGCATAATTAAAGTACACTAAACTTAACTGGTTCTGGAATGGGTATAGTGATAATATAATTAATATATTATTATGGAACTATATAAAACCTTATTTTGTTAATAACGCAATTTCGGTATAGTTAAATTTAATATTCACACTTAAACGAATTACACCACGGTAGACTTAGTTAAAACAAAAGCAAACTGCGTAATAAAGTCCTTTTATTTGTCTATAATTGTTTCAAAATTAAATTGTTTTATTTACATTTGAGCAATATAATGATTGATGTAAAATCAATTTAAATTATTAATTTTTAATACTATATATGAAAAAAAATTGTACATGCTTATAAACTATTATTTATGTATAGTCGTGTATTGTATTTAGTGGCTAGGAAAACCGATTAATCACATTACGAGAGCATTTTATATTTTATCGTGTCTAAGGTCAAAATCGTAACGACTACAACTACTGACCATATGAAACTTAGTCACTATTGTTTCGCTACATTTACACTGGCCCTTGTGCGGTTATCACCTAACAACATAACACCGTAACATTCCCGTTTTGTGCGAACAAACATTTTTCTTGTTATAGTAGGTAATATATTTTATAATCTGGAATCATTCCAATATTTTATAGTTTACTGCAAAAATATAACCAACGTCTGGTTTAAACGTCTGAACCTAAATTTTAAACTAGTAGACGACAAGCTAATATACTAGGTATATTTAAATTTTACGCTAACTATTTGTTATGTATACAGCGTGTTTCACATAAATGGCAACATCGAATATTAATATTTCATAAAGAACATTTTAAATTGAAATGTGAATTTATGAGGAAGTTGGTGGATACTAAATATATATTCTGGGCCAATTTTTCAAAAAAACGTCTATTTCGGTGTGTGCATATAAAACTAATATTCTTATAAGCGTCAAGACTTATTATTATAACCTATTTTTTTAAGAAACTTTGATAAGTAAACTTTTTTCTTCCTAAAAAATTGACTGACTTTGTGCAATTAAAATGTTAAACCAAGTACGGTTTTATCTTAATTTAAAATAAGTATTGATGGTAAATTTTCAATTGATGGGTGTTATTAGATACTTAATTTGACGTGTCCTTATCACTGGAAGTCATTTTTTTTTATTATAGGTATTCAATTATTTATAGTATTTACTTGCTTAACGTAAAACCAAAGTCAAATATCTCTGCTTTACAAACCCTCTTCTCCCTCTTCTTCAACAAGAAACTTCAAAATTGCTACAAGTGTAATCATCAGAGGTGCTTGAAAAAAATAGGGCTTTTTGAATTTGGTAATAATCAGATGAGGTGACAATTAAAAAATATAAGTAACATTGCACATTTTCACACTAAAAGAGTAAACGGTTTAATAATTGATTTAAAATGTGTGTTTTTGTGTTATGTATCTTTTTCTAAAATTATCATTTCAATCTATAGTCAGTAGGTTAAAATATGTTGCGTTACTATTTAAGTAGTGAAATACTGTATATATTTATAAAATATCGTTCTACCACATTCTTCGTAAAACAAACATCTAATAATTATTTTTTGTCTTTTTCAGTTGTCAAAGCTACTTGAAATAATTTTGTGATGTCGTAATGTAGGTACATAATAATATGATGGTATTCAAATAATTTAATATCTACAAGTTCACTCTACGCATATTGATCTTATGTAAGTTTTATAAAAATATTAATATTTTGTTTTTAGTGAAAAAAATACTTTTTATTTTGAGACAGATTAGAATAGTATAATTTATTGTAAGGGATGACATTCTTAAAGAAAATTAAGTAGGGGATGAAATATGTCAACACAAACAAGTGGAATGATGACATCACATTCGGTAACCCTCCTACCACAATTTTGACCACTTTTACCGTGATCTTTCCATTTTCCTGACAGCATGAACACTTATCTTCAATCTAAACTATTTTTCTTCTGACTTTCATTTTCATGCGTTCAAGCCGCCTCGCTCAATATATTATTCCATATATTTCATCACAACAAAAATAATCTCACTTAGATTTATTTATGTTTATTACACTTTATCTTAGCTTTGTATCCGATCTCGTTTTATATTATATTTTATAAAAATAATATCAAGCTACATTAATTTTTCTATCCAATAAATTTATAGTTTTTAACACACACTCAGTTTTTAAGTGTAATACATTTTATAACAAAATAGTAAACAGTATAGCTGTTGGAGAGTTTGAAACATTTTACAGTCTACACGTAATATAATACAAGAGTATACAACTGTATTTTTTTTTTTTATTTAAACAAAGTGACTAAAGTTTTAAAAAAAAAAAAATTGTAAGCCAAAACGTAGATAGATTTACCTTATAAATATTCACACCATTATTTGAAATTTTTCATATTTTGCGCATTAGATAATATTCTGTCGACCAAAATATGAATTTGCTTTGTTTACGAATCGAGTTGTTCCGTATTTTCTAATTACTGTTTGTCTTGTATATGATAAGAAAATAAACACGGACGTCGGTCGGCTAAATTACCTGTATGATCAAGCTTAATTGGTTTTGCGACTAGAGATAAACTTAATTGATCATATTATTATTAATCGTTACAGATGGATGTATTAAATTTGAATTAATTGATAACCCATTGTTTACCAAAAAAACCAATTCAGAATGAAGGAGTTGAGTCAGCTGTCAGCATCTATTTCTATACATAGTTTATAATCTTTATATTGTATTGTACTTATATTTTGTATTTTCCTCATTCTGAATTCAATACGTAGAACTCATTTCTGGCCAAAATACCGCAAATAACTTCAGCCAATTTACCGACGAACCGTAGAGGCGTAGAATACTGTAATAGGTTTGTGTTTCGTGGTATAAATAATATTCAATTACCTAATCTAAAAATGTTGAAGATTGAATTGTGAATAGAAAATAATTATGTACGTAATGATGAAAAGTTTCAAGTCTTTACAATCAATATTTTGTTAAACAAAATAAAATAACTAAAATCAATTCAAGAAACATTATTGTTTTTCAACTACTATCCAATTTCATAAAAATTTAAATTTCAAACACTTAAAAAATGTTGATTATGTATTTTTGATATTTTTAAATTGCTTTAATAAAAACTTTCCAGAAACCGAAACGTTATCAACAGAAATCGAAAATAAAACCAAAAATAGTAGAAAATTCTGAATGTACTTATAATATAATATATAAATCATACAATTCCATCATATCAAAAAGTTTTTATGCAAATGAAATGTGAATTTTTCAAGCCCATGGTTATTCTATAATATACTGAATTACAACAAAAAACAAAATTGATTATGTTATAAACTATCGTGTTGCGTGTTCATTCCTGAGATTTTTTCGTATTAATAGCAAGTTATTGGAATTTCTTACTTTTGGCCTTTTAATGTCCCAATTATATCAAAATATGTTCTACTAAAAAATACCCTTAATGTTAAAGACTGGCGTGGATATTTTGCTAAAATAAGCATTTTGTTGATAAAATGCTTTTAAGACATTTATTTTGTATCATTAAATATTATTAATATATATTATATATTATTACGTAGGTACTTGTTGCAATTAATTAAACGATTTCAAATATACCACGAGACTTACGAAGTTAGACTACCTACTCTATAGTTAATTGAAATATTTCTCGCAAAAATGAATCAATTTCAAAAGTTTGTATAGTTAAAGTAAACAAAAAATATAAGTATATTAATTATATAAATTTGCATGTAATACATAGGCATATTATTGATTTATAACGAAATAATTTATATAAACTGCAGTTTGCAGATTTATATCAAGTCTATATTATGATATAATATTCATAAATATTTAAATTAAATATTTTTAGTACAAAATATACGTATAATACGTACGTGACGTTTTTGTGTGAAAAATTTTATTTATTTAAGACTTTGTTTTTTCTCATAGTATGTCGTGAAACATATTTGAACGTATGAATGAAAAGAGCCACGCCCGACTAAATTAACCATGTCGTTCATATTTTTATTGGTTACTCTGAAAATTGGAATTCAGTCGTGTAACGTTTTATCGTTTCAGAAGACGATATAATTAGCGAGTGTGATACAAATTAATACATAATTAAACTTGTCATTTAGGGTTAACAGTGATATAAAACGCCACAGTGGTTCTAAAATATATTGCTATATAATTTATTAAACCATTTTAACCTGATAACCTGCAAAACTTAAAATATGTATATTATGCTGATCAATAACCGTCATGAGTATAATAATAATATATATTTATAGCCATAAGTAATAACACGTGTGTAAAATTGTTTTCACATGAGCTGCAGTAATCAGAATAAAATGTTTCATTTTGAAATTGGATTTTATTTTCAATTCCAAATCTTTAATACACAAAAACATGCATATAATTATTTTTATTCCGAAGTAAAACCCTTTCAACAAAGTTATTAGGTACTTACATTATTTACACTCCATGCAAATATTTTTTTGTAGACACGAAATTTGTCATTACACTTTCGCATAACTGCATTCAAAGTTGACAGTAGAGTGTATGGCGTGTGAACAGATATACCTACCTACAATAAATATGTGTTTTGAATCAACAATATTTAAATTAATATTAATTTCAAAATATATTTCACCCACATTCGACGATATTAGGAAGTATAATAAAATACATAAAGCATGCTAATTAACAAATACTTGTGAAAATTGCATTTGCGCTTACGAATGTATAATAAAATATTATTCTACTTCGATAGGGTTGAAATTCTCAACCTACTATTGTTATTAAACGATCATACTGTTTATATATAGATTATCTTAGATTCTGAGTGGTGTGATAAATATATTGGTATTACAATGATTTTTTTATCTCTGTCATCAACTTTTAGAGAAATAGAATGAATCCGTTTTCAACTATTTGAGGATGGTCTCTGGTGGCCAATTGGCGTTCAAAGTTCAAATGTTCAAAACATTTATAAATTATTTTGTAGTTGAAAATTCATAAAATTTCATTCATATTTTGTTTACGTTTAAAGTAAAATATTAAATATATTTAAATGAAAAATAACAATTTTTCCTCTAATGATCTTTGTTCTTATATGCTGTAATTAAAAAAATATTAATCGCAGAGACTAGAAACTTTTCACCATTAGGTACGTAATTTATTATTTTTTTACACAATACAATTTTTTTAGGATATTTAGACTGCCTAATTAGCTACTGAGAATTATTCACACTGTTGTTTCTAAATATAAATTATAATAACATAATAAATGGTAACTAATAATAATAAATATATTATAGGTATAAGCTATGTTTTTATCTAAAAATGCCAAAAATACCTCAACTACTATAAACATACGTCTTATAAAAAAAGATGAATAACTTATACTAATATTCTTAGTATATTATAATATAAGTCAATAGAGCAATTTACTGCACATCATCTCCGCTTAATATTGTTTTCCATGTGCAATGATTTATCGTTAAACTAAAATGTTGAGTTTTAAATTTAAATACATGTATAACAAGGTAGGTACTACTAGGTATACTCGAAAACTACTGATCAGCAGAGCGACTTATTTGGGTTTTATTTTAATACTATTAACGCACATATAATATCATGTTTCAGTTTACATTATTTAAGCTATTAGACGTAAATAAAATAATACCATAATAGTTAAAACTTTCCTTTCCAACCCAGAAACTTTATGTTTATGACGGTATAGATTGTGTAATTTTAGGGGTATGTTTTCTACAATAGTAAATATTATAATGCTGCAGTTGTGAGCAGTATGTAGTTTAATACTATAATATGTACGTTGTATATATTTCAAAACAATATAATATTATACAATAACGGCTAAAATATAACACAATATCAATTAATTAATTAATATCATTCTCTATTCCAACCACCAATAAGAGCGGGAAATCGGAATGTTTGAATTCGTGTACTCTACAGCTGATACCAAAATTTGGTTTCCATCTAATGGATTCTATTAAAATTACTCTATATAAGATTCATTTCGCTGCTAATTTTAATGGTTAGTTATTTACATATTATATTCAACGATCTGCGGTTAACGCAGACCTGTCGTAAAAACAGTATATGGGACGTCTGGAAAGTTCTTGAGATGACTTGTTAAGAAAAGAGTAATAATATGAGAACCACGCCACGTTATATATACAATATGGTCTTCCACCAAAATTTATCCAACTAAACGGTAAAATATATCACATACCTACTATGGGTACAGAGTAATTCACCAAGCATGCTCACCGCATTATTTTTCTTCAATGCAGTTAATGAAAAATTTCTTTTTTAGAATTTTTAAGTATACTTAATTATAAAGACCATGTTTTAAAATTATTGAGATTTTTTTGTAAGTACTACTTAAAGAATGTCCGGTGGAGATCCAAACTTCTGTTTTTAAAATTACAACCAACCTCCCCCCTTTTTATTCCAAATTTTTTGTGGATTATTTTTCTGATAATGTTGACGTATCAGAATCAAAAATTGTACAAGTGATTGTTGAGTTATTTATTATTTAACTATTACTAAGAATAATAGGTCCACGATAATGGGTTTTGAAAACTTAAGTGATTAATATTAATCTATCAACATAATATAATATTATAATTTGTAAAAATAGTACAAACAAATAAATTCAAGAATATGAAAAATTGGTCTTTGAGTATATTTGAAAATTTAAAAAAACAAAATTTGAATAAATTGATTATTAAAGAAAAATGGGGGTGAGCATGCTTAGCGAAGCACTCTGTATAAAACACCTTCGCAGCATATAATATTATACTGCTGCAGCTGGTATTATTTCTTTAAACGTTTTTCGTTATTTCAAACTATAGATAAGTGTAGGTACTCTATTCGGAGTTATATTGAACAAATATACGATTTGAGGGTTTTAAAAAGATATATATTCCAGCCATTTAAAATCTTCAAATCATAATCCTTTGATATCGTCGTGTTAACTGGGTGCGTAATTTATTGTGTACCTACAGTGAATTTCGTCTTTATCTCGACAACTAATAGTGAGAATTACGAATATTTATTTGAATTCAACTGTTTATAGTAGTTTAAATCGGTTTTTTTTTGATAAAATATATTATAAGTGCGCATATACACATTGTTGTTTGAAAAAAAATAAATACGAATATTATAATTACTCACGCGATAGCGTTGTGTCGAATAAATCGTCGATGCGAGTTTACTGCTGTGAAATTATTTTTGCAAATATCTACCATTGTGCGCGATGGTTGTGGTTGATGAACAACGATATTGATTGCGACACGAAAAGTACTTCTCACCGCCCAATAAATAAATAAATATATTTTATACACTATGCACATTCAGCAGTGAAAATAATAGTAGTAATATAACTTTGGGTGGAATATAATATCTTGCAGTGCGGCGGGACGTTGCTGTAGGATTGCAACTCGCGCGCGCATACAATTTGATTTATAGTTGTTGATAATAGCAATTTGGGACGTGTCTGCATAAAATACGAATAGAGCGGGCGCGATAAAAAAAAAAAGGGCGCACTTACGCCGAGGAGTTTAAAATTTTTTTTTTCTATTATTAATAATAATAGTATGGTTCGCTTGCAGTACTGAACACATTTTTAGTATATTATATTGCCTCGGCGCAGTGCGTATAATATATCCTCTATACCTCTGCGATTTAACGATTCGATGGTTTTATAGTCCAGGTACCTTTATTAATAAAAATAATAATCCTTGTAAAAATGTAATAATATATATATATATATATATATATATATGTGTGTATAATGTGTATACATTTTATAAAGTAAGTAGTAACGATAAATTCGTTTTGCGGCTATTACGCGCCGTGCACGGACCTTCTTATTTAAATCCGTGTTCGGTACACGCGCAAGTGTTCTTTTTTTTACACGTGGTGTTATTTTTATACCTTAAAATTACTATAAAGACGATAATACATCACATTGGCTTAATTTTTTTTATCAAACTTACCTATATAAAGAATAATCTGGGAAACCCATTTAAATGGCTATACTCAACAATTACAACAATTATTTTATTTTTTATTTATATTATAGTTTTAATTACTTTTTTAGACCAATAAACTAGGAATTAGGAAATCTAAATTTTACCTTACAAAATTTTTTATAATTTTATAAAAATAATTTTTTATTTATATAATCACAGCCGTAAATAATATTAAAAAACCATAAAAATCAGAAGATGACAAAAGCTCAAAATTAGTATCAAATAATATGAAATTACGAATGCCGCTGCTTGCGTCGCGTCAGCGCGTCTGTATAATCGGTATATTTACTTAGATAATCTATATTTACTTTAGAAATTATAAAAGAATCAAAAACACGTAAGTATATTAATATGTTGTCACATAAAATAAGACCAATTTCGATTGAAAAATAGGTCAAAATGTGAAAATGTCTCAAAAAGTCCAGAAATAGCAGTATAGCACTATAATCTAAAAATCACAAAATATGCAAAATCATATTTTCATTTCAGTTCTGTGAATCATGAAACATATTTTAATCTTACTCTGCTATTTTTTAAGCATTTTTTAAGAAATATGCAAATTTTATAAAATCCCAACCCTGCTTATGACTGTTCTGCGTATATAATAATAATATATACCGGGCGTCTAAACCACTTGGCCTTATGTACACGTTAAACGACAATCGCCTTAATTGAATCCAACCCTAAACAGTCGGCGGGCCGTAATCGCAAATTGTATTCAGCGCGCGCGTCGCGTTTGAATTAGGTACCGATGTCAAAAACACTTTACTCCGACAATAACAATTATTGAAACCATTGAAATCGCACGAAATCGTGCGTATTAACAGATAATAATAGTATAGTCTATATTATAACAATATAGGTATAAGTTTCCTTTGAAATAATTTTTTGATTGCCCTAATGCATATAATAAATAATATACACCCAACTAAGTTTAATCTAGTTATGAACTACGACGGATATAATAATCAAAACTAATTTCAACATTTAATTCAATTAATTTATCGTTCGATGATCATGGCGATAATTCGTATAGTACCTACAACATAAGACAAAAAGTTTGGAAATGTGCTCTATTTACATGTAGGTATGTGAAACTGAAAAAAAAAGAAATAGCGAGTTATATCTCGTTGGAAAATAAAACTTATTGAAACGTATAGGCTAGGGTGAAAATACAGTTCCGATGAAATATATTTTTCCACAAAAATACGATTCAATCCGCATATTTTCACACTTTTTATGCGCCCCTGGTGAAAACGAATACTGTGAGTTTAGACTGCTGCACCGCTTGCTGGACATATTTATGTGGGTACCTATATATATGTAGATATTCTGCAGTTTTTAACCAATTTTTTGTTTCAGTTTTGATTAATTCAATACCTATTTGATGGTATATATTATGTATATAAATTCAAGTATAGTCGAGTACATGTTTTTAAATTAAAGATTATTTGTTACGAAATCAACAAAATAATGTTATGTAATTAGGTCAAACATCATACCCAAGTATTTGCATCTTTTTCTGTATACCTAATACATAAACATTAAACATAATATAGAAGCTATGCTGTATCAAAATTGTTTTATGCTAAGGTAGTATGGACTACCATTAAGAACTAATAATAGAATACATAAAATATTTATATAATAATATAATGTATTTTATTAATTTAACTATATTTTGGGTATTTATAAGATACATTTAATTGCCAGTGACATGTGAACATAGCGGCCCTAAGATTATTATTTTTTTTTTCATTTTTAAAGAAACAACTACAATCTATACTGACAATGTACAATAGGTACCTGAAACCTGTAGGACCTAATGAGTAACAACATACTACAGAAGAGTGACAGTGAGTAACTTGAATTGGGAGATTACTAATTATGGATTTATAGTACTAATATCCAGAAATTAGGTGTCTATACCTATATTTCATTTTAAATTATATCAATGCATTAGGTATATGTTTGCATATTTTTTTTCAAAATGCATTTAAATAATTAACCTACCTATCCGCTATAATACAATATTGTAGACAGATATATTTATATTTTATAGTGTAATAAAAATATAATAGATAGGTAATAGCTGGTTTAATAGGTGTATGTAACGTACATATATTAATATTATATTATGTATACCCAATACCCCACACTATAAGCTCGTAATGTTTACGAAGCTTCCGGTAATATTTTAAAGTTAAATAGCTAACTATAAAGATCGCATGTAAAATTAATAGAAAGTATAATAATAAAACAAATAAAAGTAAATGCTATTCGATGGAAATCGTTTTTAGTGTTTACGTGATTTAAACATTTACAAACAGTATGGTCCTGCAGCTGTAGAACGATAATATATCTTCGAGAGAAAACTATAAAGGTTTTATCTTATTGACATTTTTTTTCGATACTTCCTAAAATACATATAATCATGATCAAATAAATATTATAATACTCAATTCAATTTTTTTTTTTTTTTATAGACTTTTATTATTATTTCAATAAATAAACACGATTCGTTATGTCAGGAAAACAAATCTCATTACAAACGTTAATAAGGAAAATGAAAATATTTTCATTTGTATTATAATCGTGTTCTACGCAGTAAGTATATAATAAATTTCATATCCGATATAGGTATAGTCGGTTTTTAAACAGCACAAAATATCGTCGAATTGTTGTTATTTGCTTAACATTTTGACATATAAATCAAAAGTTATTTTAAAATAATATTTTTTTATTATGTTAGGTAGCCGAAAATCTATCTTATGTTCATATTGCGCGTGCATCGAATGAGAGAAAAGTTTATTTGTTTTTTCAGACATTGAAGGTTTCGGTCTCAGCCATTTCGTGATTTCGTAAACAGTTTTAATAGAGGGTTAAATGGAGAATAGCGAATCGGCTGAAGCCGTCCTGCAAAATAAAAAAAGATTTTCAATTCGATCGAGTTTATCATAATATTATGTTTAATTATGCACGATGCGATGATATGAAATTAATAAACAGAATAGCGATTATTTATTTTTTCGTGGACATTATTATAAGAAGTTAGAATAATAATTTAATATTCATAGTGCGTTGGTGTTAATTCCCATCTAATCACATCCAATCTTATAAATGTAAATTATTGGCAATAAAATGTAATTGTATACATTATTTTGTACAAACAGGTATAAGTACAATCAATCCAATTAAAAAAAAATTCAACACATCTGATAAATGGTAATCAAGAAATATAATATACAGACGAGTCTCGATTACTGAAATTTCAAGGGGAATAAAAATAAACTCGTCTTATGTATTAAAAAAATTTTTTCTTGGAAAACAAAGAGATTTTCTCCTCGTGGTGTTTTCTGGATAACGCTAAATGAAACTCAATTATTAAAATATTATTATCATTGCCAACTTAATTTTTAATTGGTTCAAGCTACTCTGGGCGAAACGGGAATCATATGGAAACAAAATTTGGGCGAAACGGAGAGGGTCATTTTTGGGCGAAACGGGCCCCGCCCCTACTTACTATGCGATAATACTTCTGACGTAGTTAACCATATTTTATTTTCGGGTAACCTCTATAATATTATATAAAACAGATACCTAGTCGAAATCATCTTATACAAATCTTATAGTCACATATCACACAAGCAGTACCTACATTATTTGTAAATTATAATAAATTCTAAATAACGACCCTATGGCGTCGCCCTACTGTAAGTTAGCCTATTGCAGGAAACAAATGAATATAACTCATATTATATAGGTGACTAATGTGCGTCTTATCTCGATGCTCCGCTTTTTGGTTGGTAATCATTCGGGAAACGGGTGATGCGTTTCGTCGGACTGTAAATAAGTGATTATAATATGTGCACACTATTATAATATTAGTTTGGTCGGAATGACATCTCACACGAGAACGCAAAAACTATGTGATAAAAATAACCATCGAGCATCGGTCGGCGGGCGGGTTATCTTTTATGACTCAAGAACTAATACCGGATTCACAGCTTGGTCGTGTGTCGTGTCATGTGAGGACGTGGTAACTATATGGTTATAAATTATAACTGGTAACAATGTTGGTTCAATAAAGTTGAATTGTAGTCAATTCTTGGTATACTGGATTGCAACTTGGTTATTACATGATACCAAACAATTAGTAACGTCCAATCACAATAATTTATAAGTAAAATAATTTCTTCTGATTGACTGAACCGCGTGGTTCAATTAAGGTATACCATATGGCATATCATTTTTTTATCACACGATACCACAGTAACCAAACGATACCACATAGTTGAATATTTAAACTTTTGACCGTGTGGTTACAGATATGTGCAGAAAAATAATAACTAAAAAAATGAAAATGTTATCATCATGTGATTATGTGAAGGTGCTCTGGACTCTTTTATTTAATACTTAGATCATATTTTGTATATTGTAAAAGGTCACGATTCACGACTATTACAAGAGTGGTTTATGTCCATATACATTGTGAATATAATATAATATAATTATAATATAGTATAATATGTACTCGCAGAGCCCATGACTCTCAATAATATGTTATGATGTTGAGTAGTGTTAGAAGATTTGGTAGGTTTTATTTTGGCATACAAATAAAAAAAATGCACGCACAGGCTCGGCACGAAGGCACACGATCATTAAATACACGACATGACACGGTGTAAGTATAAACTGTAACCCCCTTGTCATGATATTAATTGATAAAACTTGCAGTTTTGATGGTGGTCATTGGAATAAACGATAAAATATGTTTTCTTTTCTAAGGAATATACAACCAAATTGTACGAATAACGAAAATATCTGTGACCACCAGCGCGAACTAGGACCAAAACTTGTATTTTGGTGATAAGCTGCTTACATACCTGGTTAGTTATATCATGCCCCAGGCCTGTGTGCCTTGAAACCGTGGGTAGTTCGTGCGACTTTTAACTTTCGTGTTAACTATTAACCAACGGAAGAAATCGTGATTACCCAATCGGTAACCACTTGGACCGGGCCACGGTCACCTCGACCGCGGTATAAACTCGCCCTCAACATCCACATTGCATACAGTATATCCGCGAGCTTTATTTTTCAGAGATAATAAAATAAATAATAATATTATCTTAATGAATGTTGTCGATGTTGATTGCCATCATCGCCGTCACTCGTCGTACGTATTTTCCAGGCATTGTCGATGCGCCTGTCACGCCATTCAACATTTTCGATGAAACCGTTTTAACTTTTTACTCGTTCATCTACGAAAACGTATAATTTTGGTGTGCTGTAATTTATGTGCGTAACGAACTAGTATTGTTGTACATTTGTACATAATATATTTGCGAACGCCATCATCGTGGTTACGCGATGCCCGTATACCGAGGAATGTACTAGCCGAGGTAAGACGCACATCATGTCACATCATCTATATCATTCACAGTTCCCTACTTTCTTGTAAGTATCACCAGGGATAAACTGTTGTATACGATTATTCATACGCTTATACGACCAATATTTGCTTTATTTAGAACGTGTTTTATTCAGTAGGTACTTACATAAAATAATGTAATTGCATAGGTTTATTTACAAATTTGTAAAATGAAAGTACAACCTTTGTGTAATAGTAACATTAGCGTATATAGGGGTAGTTTTAGGTGTTCAACCCCCCCCCCCCCCTAGAAATTAAATCCTATATATGCCACTGAATAGTGATTAGTGGCGTTATGCACCGTGTCACCACCGCCCATTGGTTTATATCGCGATATTTATAATAATACCTACCTACATTTTCGTTTTTCACTCCGTCGTCCAAGAAAACGTATTTTTAATTCAAGCGTAATGACTAATGAGTATTATCGTACCCACCTACGTAATATATTTGTAAAATTTATCATCGCGATTACGCGTCGCCCATTTCCCGAGGATTGTACGAGCCCAGGTAAGACGCACATCATGTCACATCATCTACCTCCATCATTCACAGCCCACAGGTCCCCAGACTCACCAGACATAAACTGTGTATACGATTGTTCATACGCTTTTACAACTTTTATTGGCTTTATTTAGAATGTGTTGTGTTCAGTACTAAATAAAATAATGTGGGTCTATATACATCGATGTAGTATTTGTAAAATCAAAGTCTAATATAAACTCTTTCAGTTTTTCTTGCCTCAATAACCCTTCATACTGAATCTAAGATAGCCATGACACGACATTAATATATATATATTTTTTTTTTGTCGATTAATATTGGTAGCCGCGGGCCACAAAAATATGACCCATGGGCCGCGTGTTTGACATGCCTGGTATAGAGAGTAAGCGTTACCCCCACATGCCCAAAATGTCTATTATATAATATTATATTTGATGCCTGACGGATATTTCTCAGAAACAAATTCAGAATTTTCGCACCACAATGCTAAATTTTTTTTGACAACCCCTTTTTTATAAATGTGAATTCTTGATAGTAAAAATTAATGTTATAAGATTAAATATAAAAAACATGGCATTATTTATTGAATTTCTGCAGTAGGCAATATTTTATTGATTTTATAATAAACAAGATAAAGAACGGTACAGTATTCGGTGACTAAAATTATGACTTTGCTTTTTGCAAGGGATGTCGTCGTATCAACAAACAAATCATATTTATCGAAATTACAATTTTATATACTTACCTACTATATTTTAGTGGGGTCAATTCTTGTGGTCAATAGGTATTGATTTTTTTTTATCAATATAACCTGAGTTCTCCCGAGTTATATTGGCTTGCACCTTCCTATCACGTGCCTCATATACGCAGTTCACATTGTGTTAATACTTAAGGCAAGTAATAAGTTGTATTCCTAGTAACTAGTAACTACTAAAACGCTTTAGAAGCTTTAAGTATCCAGACAACAGGGAAAGGCGACCAAAGCGGCCATACTAAGGTTCACACTTAAGGAGTTTATTTTTTTTTATGAAACCTTCAGGATTGTCTAGTTAAACTAAACTAGTTAAGGAATCATAATTTCCAATCAGAAACTACTTTAAACAAATAAATAAAAAGTTATTTTCATTTTTTTAAAAAGTACAAAATTGTTCACTTTGCCCACCTATATGTGTTCCAAGTGGTCAGTCAATGTCCACTTTGACCGCCGGTTTAAAATTTCTATTATTATTCATTATTTTATAATATTATCATAAATATATATATATACATATATAATACAACTTTTATTATATTCTTACAACTTTTCTTTGATGAATAAGTAACTTCATTTCAAGCGTTGGGTCTCTTATTAATATTTTTATAATTAATTAATAAATTAGTCAAACTTTTTTGATGAGTAACAAAGTTATTTTATAAAATATACATAAGCCTTTAATAAGCTTTTGAAAACAAATAAATAAACCACTATAGTGACCACTATGGTCACCATGGTAACCATAGTGACCACTTTGCCCTTTTAATAATGTTTAATTTACTATTTAAAAAAATATCAATAGGATTAAACTTAAGCTATTTCTATAACATATAAAAACTTTTGTAGATTTCGAAAAACAATTATTTGGGTATATTAATTACTATGTTTATAAAATATAATTATTTATTCAGAGCACTTCCCTTACATCAACAACATTCAAAAATGAATTTTTTTTTTAAACGGAAATGGTAAAAGTTTTTATCAATAGTGGTTTATCAGTTGATAAATATGATAACAATGAACCAATCCACGTGATGAAACCAGCTGTTTATTTATTTACGACAGAATAATAAGACATGACCACTTTACCCGCTATGGCCACTTTGTACACCTTTCCTCTACATAAGTGAGCATAGTGAGCATTTATTAGTAAATTATTATACACTGGATTAAAAAAAACTGCATTGAAAAAAATCAAATTATATGGATTTTTTTCACTACTTAAAAGTAGTACCTAAGTTCCTGAAGTAAAAATGGCACATAAAATGTTTGCACACATTTACTAGATAAGTTATTCAGAACTCCAACATAGTGTGAACTAGTTTTGAGCTACTGGTGAAACACGGAGATTCGTGGATTCCCTAATGGACGTGTTAGACTAATAAACCACTCGAGCACCGTAGTAAACGAATTTTACTTACAGGTGCATGTATCAAATTTTGAATGTTAAAGTTCTTGCAACCTTTTTTTACAGATATTAATAATATTTGCATAATGATTGAATTTGTAAATAAAACTTTTCTAAACATTTAACAAAAAGTTCTTCATTTTAAATCAGAATTTTGAAGTCTTAGTGCTGATGTAACGGACCTAACATAATATCAATAACCAATTTAGATTATTTTATCGTAGCCAGGTGTCACAATCAGATATTTTAGCATTAGATTCAACGCTGTTAGATGGGTCACGATTATTTATTGTTTATTTACTGTGGGCGTCCATGATTTCAAGTTCTAAAATATGTTTCAAAATATCCGAGTACTTACCTACATTTATTTTTTATGGCTGCCTTCAATTCTCGAGAATATAATATTATATACAACACATATTTTATAAAAGTATTAAAATAGTTATAAAAAAAAGTTACTGGCGAGTGGTGACATTAAAAACTCATAACTTATTAGAATTATAAATTGTTATTTATATTGACATCTTAACAGCAATAACAATTAATAAAGATAAGTTAAAACTTTTGGAAACGCGATTAAATGTAATACCAATTATTACAGAGTATCAATAATGACTATTCACATTTGTCATTTTCATTGCGGAAGCAGTAATACCAGTGAAGATAATAATATTATTATTATCATCATCCTTATTTTCAGTACTAGGATTAATTGTCGGTATCGGGTAGGTACTTGATTTCGGATTTTTGTTGTATAATTAAACGTATTTTTATTTATTCATTTTAATATAACACACAATCTGCACGTAAGCACAATAATGATATCGTGTTATTAAGGAATTTCAGGCATTGATAGTTAGATCAAGAACCCACCTATACTTATACTACATGAAAATGTGGACGTACAAAATAAAAACTTGAACTAATAGTTTTTGAGTTACTTAACATTGTGTACAAAGGATAATAGGTCCATGATAATGGGTTTGGATGATATAAGGGCCCTAAACTACCATATATCCATAGTAATTTGAAAATGTTAGTAATTTATATTAATTTATATTAATCATTCGATATTTACCTATCATTTATAAAAATGATCCAAGTATAAATACATTTAAGTATTTAGTTAATTCTAAATCAGATACTAAATCAATTTTATATTTTTGTATTTTATATTATTTTGTATTTTTGTATCATACATTTTAAGGACTAGGTATTATATTTAATATAATAATTTTAATGAATGACAGACTGTTAGTTCAAATTTTAATTAACATAATTAACAAAAAAAAAGGGGGTTTTCATTAGAAAACCGACGTTTGTATCGCCACAGAATAAGCCTCATAAGATGTACAAAAAACTCCCAAAAATTTGAAAATAATATGATCTTAAATTATATTTTAAAATTAAAAAAATCGGAATCTGAATAAACTCATTATTACATTTAAAAAATGGCGGTGAGCACTGAGCATGCCTGGTGAATCACTCTGTATATATTTTATAACTATCGCCTAGCACAGTGAATCGGTATTTTCATAGCATATAATTGTATTTATAGTGTACACCCATGGCCCACGCATACAGAGTGATTAATTTAACTGACTACACGCATTTTCCATGAATGCCCAACGTATAAAAATCCTTGGTCAAATATCGTTACGCAAAAGTCATATATTTTCAACGTGGTGCAGACGGTGCGGTCGTTTAAATTGCGTATTATCTATGTTGACTGATATTATAATGTGTGCCGTGTGCCCGCCCGTGTGTATATAATAATATGCATTCACTTGCTGCCGATGTTCCGCGCTTATCACAATTATTCTCGGCGCGTTGACGCACGAAACGACGACGTACACTGTACACATAATATTATGTAATGATAATAATAATATAAAGGTACACGTGTACATCCTACATATTTTAAAACGATTTAATAATATTACAATATCATAAAATATATTATTATATATTTTCGTTGTTCTTGTCCCTAAAAATATTATATAGTTGTTTTTTAGTAGGCATCAACATTGTGTGATTCGATCAATCTTTTAATTTGTAAATACATAATATTATATTAACAATTTATATCACCCTTGTGATGGCCTATCATTCACTCTTACATTACGCCCTATGTTTGTTGGTATCTAAATACACCACTTTTGACTTTTGATTTCCAGACAGTGAGTTGTGACGCGTGTTTAATATTTTATATTATGTATATGATGAAGTAGAATACATTAATAAATACGTGTTGATGTATACATATCGGATAAACGAATTGTTTTTTTTTTCATATAATATCTATAATTCTCGACTAATATTAGCATTATATTAACATTAAAAGTGTTGATGATTGAAGTGAAGTGGCTGCCAAGTGACACCCTCTCGAAATTTGTAGTGCTCCACTCCGATCAGTTGTACTTTAAATGTTTATAAAAAAAAATATCTCTCTTGATTTTCCTAAACGTCTTTAGCAATGTAAATTTCTATTACATATGCATGTGCCTTTATAATGCCCTTTTCCATATCAAGCACTAATTATAGTAGATATTATACTGTTTTGAAACCATGTACCTACAATGTACATACCTCTCGGCTCTCAATTACCATTTAAAGCACGTTGGTTGGCCTGTGTTTCTAATAACAGTGTTATGACGTATATCGTATAATACGGTGTATTAAAATCTACTGTAACCCCGATACTTTTGAAAACCGTAGTTGTTTAACCCATAAATAAATTGTAAAATAATTATAGATCCCTCGTATAAACACTAACGTATAATACAACTAAGCGATGCGCAATATTGCGAGGTCAATATAATCTACTCCATCATGTTATCATGATTAATGCGATGATCACACGGAATCCTAAAATCAAATTTATTACGCACTCTCCATCCCCTAGAATAATTATGATAATAGTGTTGAAAAATATGTATGTATACTGTATAATAATATGTATGCAATATGCATATTCTTTAGTTTATATTTTAAGTGATTATAAATAATATATATTTATATATTTATATATATTATTTACTCTTGTACTATTTACTCTATTATTAAATCTTAAAAATCTATAGTGAGGGGTATAGGTTGCTTTAATAAAAGTTCAAAAATATTAAAAATATATTGATATGATTAATTTTATATGCATTTAAAGTTCAAATTTCGACAAAATTCATCCAAAACCTGAACATTTGCAATTTATTTTTCAGTTTTAAGTTAAATTTTAGATTCTTAGCGGAGCGATGTTTTAGCTTACCTATAAGTAATTTTAATAAAAGACTTCCAACTAGTTATTCGACCTTTATCAAAAACAAAAGTTAACTTGACTATACGGTCCAATTAATGATACATTATTCATTTTTTTATAAGCGTTTGGTTCTACATTTTTTACGTTATTTGTTATTCACTGGTTTTTAATTACTTATTAAAATTGATTATTTATACATGTATGCTAGGAGTACTCATCGTCTTCGCCTCGGAGTTTTTTTTCGTATACAATAATTTATCTTTAAATTCAAATCCAACACATCCCTTACAATAACATACTCGACACTAAATTACTGTACAGCGGTACCCCCCATTTGTTGCTAGATCTGCTAGAAATGTGTTTAATATTTCTATAATATGATTGTTTAAAAAATCTACCTCGGATAATCAAGTAGAACACACCCATAAAGTAATTAATAAAACTTTTAATTTGTTTCCTAAATACTTCTACATAGGTAGGTATACTATACACGTGTCTACGTGTCGTGCTATATTTTAATGTTTATTAATAGATGCTTCTACCACCAAGTCAACCACCAGGTTCAGCATTCGGAACAAAGCCACGCCCATGCACACAAGTCAGCCGCCCAGTACCGCTCTTATCCTGAATAGAGTATAGGCACATAATATTTAATGATAATTGCTTAAACAATTGAAATTATTTTAAACATATTAGATATTACATATTAATATCTAGGCTGGGTTATATAATATATTTCTATATAAATAGGAGTAATATTAGTAATGGTGTTCTGCGATTGATATTAATATATTATAGACGACTGCTATAAATTACAATACCTACGTTGTCTTTCATTAATTGTTAATAGTATTAACTCAATTTTATAATTTTTAGTTTTTACAACTACGTCCAACTATTAAATTTTCACTATTCAGTATTCACATATGTACCTATATAATATGATTATTATGTATTATACAATATGCGTATATATAACACATAAGATATCATAAAAATATATACTTAGGTTTTATTTTAGACAAAAGGTTATTTACCTTTATACGTATGCTTGTTAGGTTAGGTCAGATTAGGATTTAGGAATATATTATGCATACATCAATTTACATTGTACCTACAATATACTATATGTCTATATAAGTCCACTCGTTGTGAAACATTTACAAATATAAATGTTTGTATACAAAATAATATATTGTATATAATATTATGATGTACATAGTATCTCATTTCTTTATAAAATATAAAATATTTTGAGATATAACTAGAATCTAAAATCATTGTACAGAAATATGCAAAACGACAATGGATGAGTAAAATATAAATTTTTAACCACAAAAATATTATTGAAATGTAAAGATTAGAATAGTGTTACTTTTGAACAATAAGAAAACATGTTTCGAATGTAATGCTATCTAAAAACTAAAAAACCCTATTACCAAGCTAGCTAATCACTATTCGCTTGAAATTAATCAAGCTAGTTGGATAACGAATACTATCTCCGGAAAGTAGATACTAATGTAAGTACTATGTTGATGAAGTCAAACCTTCAAATTTTTTTAAACATTTTTATTAAACGCTCAATCTAATCGCATAAGATTGAATACATAACTATACATAACTATTGATTTGGACTGCATCGAGTAATAAGTTATAACTACCAATAACATTTTACATATAAAACTTACCTATACATTTTTCGGGTCCTTCACTTTAAGGTCATAAAACCCGATATGGCACTACAACCGGTGTCATTATTATCGATTTCTACTGTATATTTATACTTTCTACACACAACTATACATTGTTTTACGTGGTATAGCATGGATTACCTACATGGTTACATATAATAATATGTTGCTAAGGGGTGTTACGTTCCCTGCAATCATCTCGGAGGAATGCAAAACTAATTATTTTTGTTTTACTGACATTTAATCGTTCGATATCCCTTGTATGTGCACCTAAAAAGGCTTAAAAATTGAATAAAAAAATATTAGAGAGAACAATTCATATTGTTTTGTTCTAATTTTTATAAGAAACTTAAGGTGAATCATTTTAGTATATTCCACACAATTCGATTAGGTACAGTTATTTCAATTGCAGCAATATAACTTTATTTAGCCGAACAGACCCGATCATATTATTACACTCGTGAAACCAAGAGGAATTATTATTTTTAATTAGGTACTTATATTTATTATTTTCATAGTTAGCCATTATTTACATGAATAGTTGGATACGAATCTAATCGGATAATTATTTAAATTATATTCAAATTTAAAGTCGCTTCCGACAATTTGAAATAGGGGTTAAGCATATTATAACTTATTATTTACAAGCAAACTAACTAAGCATAATATAATAAATCGGTGTCTTATCGTTTTATTGTTATAATTGATTTTAAATTAAATTTGTTATGGACCACGAGAGACCTAATAATCGTAATTTGTGGTATACACGTAGGACGTAGATACACCAATTTATACCGTCATCGTTTTTATTTAACATATTGTACTGTCGGCGTGACATTGTTTATAATAATCGTAAAATAAATTTTAAAAAAACTCACTTTTAAAATACTATGTATTATACCTACCTATATATTTATATAATATATTATCTTATATCATGGATCATGATCAGCTAACAAAATTTAATTAAATTCAAGTTAACATTATTTAAAAACTATGTGTGATTACTCTGGATAATACGAGGAGGCTTTTTATCTCATGCTGCTGATTTATAACTCTCTGATTCTTGTGTTTGACAAAAGTATTTTCCTCATTTTAGTAAAAGCTCAAATAACATTGTTCTTTAAAAACAAAAAATCCCGTCAAAGGTTCAAGTTTATTTTTAATGGTTTTTGTATGGGATTGGGGTATTTTGTTATAATATAATAAAAATCACGTGTAATATTTCAGATATTTAGTTTAAAACTATGTGCATATAATAAGATACAGGTAAGACAAATATTGTAAAATGAGAAAAATAACTACCTAAGAATAACGAATGAAAATAATACTATCAACAATAAAAAAATGAAAAAAATGAAAAAGTGAACATCATATTAAATATCTGCCGCGTAAAATTTGACATTTTCTGTAATCAGCTGTATATTATACATATAGGAGGTATAGCAGGTAGTATTCAGAATTCTTTCCCATGCAATAAAATCTTCTTATATTAAACAGGTTCAATTTTATTAATTTTCGTTATACTTCGAACATCTCTAATCCACGTGTTCGTGGTTCTGGTTACAGAACAGAATGTTGAAAACATTTTGAAAAAAAAACTGAAAAGGGAATTTAATATTAATATATTATTATAGGTTATAACGCTACATGATGAGCGCGACATTCAGAGTTGCTAACAAAAATGTATGTGAACTATTCGCAAAGGGCAAAGGACATACTTACCATTTGTGGATAGGTTCTTACTTTCTCATATTGTGGCTAGAATTAGAAAACTACGGTTGTGCCTATATGTACACAAATCGTGTTGTGTATTATATTTTCGAGCACGGTTGATTCCGTGTGACCGGGATTTTCGTCGCGTGCATAAGGTAACTCGTTTGTATCACCTCGCCAAATGCTGCACACACTAGGTAAATAAAAAAAACATGTCACACAAATCGATATTTTATTTGGCGAATCTAACTGAACAATGAAATGCATAAATAATAAATGTTCTGAAAATAAAGTACGTTATATAGAGGTGAACACTTCCAGGGCTTAGACAAATTTGTGATATACCGCATAATATTATGTAAAATTATACGAATGTATTTATGTATTAACTTGATAGATATGTAAGTACAGTGATTTCTGATTAATGTGACCACATTGGTATAGGTCATTTTGATCATACTAACCGATTGATTCCATAAAACATTTTTTGATCGTTTATTTAATTATCACTTATTATTATTATTATTATTATTATTATTATTATTACTATTATTATTATTACAATTAATATTGTATTATTTTTATTTTATTTTTATTTGTTAAGTAATAAGACATCCCTAGCAATGCGGCTATCTAGATCTACGGATATTTACAAAATTGTTCCAAATTGTATAATACATATTAAAATAATCTAATATTAAACTATATAAAAAAAAAAAAAACATTTAAAATAAAAAATTTTAATAAAACCATCATAGCAAACATTTCCCCACATTGACTTACGAGATATTTTCAGTTTAAAAAAAATATATGTAATAGATTGTAAACGTAATAGATTGTAATGATTGGCACTATTATATTTATTTCATAATTAACGGCTAACAGAAGTGACAACCATCATAATCATTATTATATATTATATTATACTTTATTTGTCCTTATCTACATCAATTATTCTCTCGACACAAACACTCTTCCGGCTTCTGTATCCGGACGTGGTCATGCGTAACAGACTATGTACTTATTTTATTTTGTTGTATTTTTAAATTATATATGTTTAAATTTTTTTTAGTGTTTCTAATGATACATGAATTGTATTCTTATTAAATTGTATATATAATGATTATAACATATATATATATATATATCAACATTACACCTATTTCTTCAATATTAAATTACTACCTGCATTACTACATTACGGTTAGTTAACCACCCATACTTTCCCACTTATTGTTGTGATTATTTTGCAACTCAGATTTTCCATTCTCTCACTTTTTTCGCTACCTATTTTTCACTAATTTTATAATGGCTCATTTTTTATCACTATCGAAACAAATTATGCTCACTATTCTTACTTTTTACAATGTAATGATATGAAATTAATTGGTAAGAAATAAGAATACAGTGGCTTTCACATTAAAACGCCCTGATGGAAAATCATTTTTTCGTCCTTATAATATACATTTTACTCTTTACGTTTATATTGATAATATTGCCATAATTTGTCTACCAAACACTTGACAATACTGTAACCAAGATTTTGAAAATGAGAAATGGACAATCAGAAAACCTTGTAAAAATTAAATTTGTTTTGTTTTTAATAGAAATAACTTTTATAATTTTGATATGACAAAATGTATAATATTAAAAACATCCTACTGAAATTAATACATTTTTTAATCACTTTTAATTTTTATTAATTTATTCAACAGCTTACATTTTAATGAGGTACATATATAAATTATACTATTATTGTTTCCAAGTCCAACCAAAAACTTTCATTCATCTAGGAGAATTTTTTATAAAAGTGATCGCAATATATTCTATTTTTCTACATTTTCATAATCGGAAAAAGTAAGGTTGATTGCGAGGGATATGGTCCCTTCTCCCCCTGGTAGCGCTACTGCTTGACAATAACTTTCTGAAACCCTTTCAGTATTCAACACATGCGATAAAGTTTATGAAAAAAAAAATAATTACATAAAAATAATTAGTATATAATAATGTTACTATCGCACACCATGGTAGGTCTATACTTCTTACTAGCTGTTATAACTACTACAGTTGTACAAGGTGTATAAATATTAAATACACGCCTCCTTGCTACTGCAGTATGGAAGTCTATGGTACTAGCACCAATATTTTTATCACACTGCCGGTATAACAGCATTATAAAGTTAATTTTAAGCTTTGGTGTTATTATTTTTTTCTTAATAAATATTATTATTAAATGTGTGTATTATTGTATCTATATAGTGTCAATACGATCACTTAATATCACGTAAATTATATTTTTATTATATCGTTGGCCATGTTTGCTGTTTTTTTGCGCTTTCTCGAATCGAGTTAATGAATCTCTTAATATATTTAAGTATAATATTATTCCTGTTAATTGTTCTCATCAAACTTTTATATTTCATTATATAACATTGTTAATAACATACAATACCTTTAATTTGTATTGCCTACATTTTAAATTAAACGTACCAAATATATAGGTATAATATTTTATCATCATACTAATACTAGGTATCAATTTAGTAGGTACCTATATAATTGTATCAATCATTAGATAATAAGATACCTACGTATTATAACTTGAAATGTAATAAATTAAAATGTAATGATTATGAGAATCTATAGTAGTAAACCTGAGTTAGTTCCGATAACCAATACACTTATTATTGGGGCACGGTATACTTTTAGCAAATTCAAACAATATTTAGAAGAAGAAAATATGTGAAATAGAAAAAAAAAAATCAAAAAACCAACAAGAAAAAAAGAGAACAACAGAAACGAAAACAAGAAAAGTTACACAGAACTATAGAAATATTGGAAAAGGAGTACAAAAAATCTAAAAAAAAATCTAAAAATGACGAAAAATTTAAAAGGAGCTGTTGAAAAAATATTCCAAGAAGTATAATATAATAGACTGAAAATTACAATCTCAAAAAAAGATTTTATGGAAATTCAGTTGGCTCAAGGAATGATACAGGCAAACAAAAACCAAACAAATAGTTACAAGTCGAAAAACAACCGTCATAAACCATTCTTAAAAAAAAGAAAAAGAAAATAAAAATTAAGGAAAATTGAATTTTTTTTTATGCAAAATCAGTGTAAACATTTATATAAATAGCTATAAATATATAATGAAGGATCCTAATATATTGTTACAATGACAGTTGAAAAATATTTAAAATACATAGTCGCAATTTTTTTTTATAATATTTAAAGTTTGAAATTTGACAAAAAACGTAAAATTCTGTTAGAAATTCATAAAAATTTTTCTTTTCAAATCTATTTTTTTAAATGTAATACAAGATTCTTTATCAGTTTTTTATGCTTATAAAAATAACAATGTCCATAGGAAAGTCAAATTAAATTTTTATGAGCGTTCGAAGTCGAAATATTTACAACATTGAATATTCTGTCATTTGAATCCTAGACTGGCAAACCATCTCTGCTCAGAATCGTTTTCCGTATGATATTATATCATTGAAATCAAATTTAATTACAATTTTACAATGACCCACTTGTAACCTACTGTACAGAAGAGCGACATTAACTTACCCGCTTTTTTTTGTAACTAAATAGTTATATGGAATTATATTTAAAATTGATTTGTTTTTTAAGTAGTAATTACTTATATTATTACGCGTAATAGGTATACTCATTATACCTATTTGAGAAAAATACTCACCTTCCTCTCTATTAATTAGACTTAATATAGACGGTGGAAATCATGTAGTAAATTTGTGTTTAAACTAAAATTCAATCTAGTAAGAATCGGAGTATATATAAATATATTATGTATAGTATTGACGTATTGTATATATGAGTAAAAATACAAAATTTTTGTTCGTGACTTATAAGTTATAATGTGTATTTGTGTTCAAAAATAATATATATTAATATATAATAATACATTATAGTATACGTATATAGAGATGTTCAACGGTAGTTTCCCACTCAAACACAGTGTGCCATCGAATTATAATATACCTTATGAGTGATTATTTTGCCACATAACACTCGATATTCAAATACCTATACCAATTATTATAGCAGTTGTAGAGAGGATGGTTCTAAATTTGTAGATTAGAATAACCAACATGGCAATATCTATTGTTCTGCGAGGTTCGTATATAATATATATATATATTTCGACAGAAATGATCCCTGTAATGAAAACCACTAATAATAGTTAGATATATAAGCGCGCGTGAACACACACTATAATATACATAATCTAATTGTAATTAATACACGTATAGGTATGGTATAGCTAAGGCACCTACTTATTAAATACGTAATATGATTAACATCATTGTCATAGTATCGTCGTTGTCGTCATAATAATTATTATTATTATTATTACTATTACAATCACTGTAATTTCAGTTTGTGAATATTGTGCGTTTTGCCCGCAGTTGTAGATGGCCGTGTTCAAGGCGCAGTGTCGACAATACATTTGACATGAACAACACGACGAGTGGATCGTACATGGTCCAGCTCGACGACGCCGCAAACGAGACGGTAGAGGGTTATTTGCTCCGGACCCGAGGGCCCAAGCACCTCTCGCTGAACATCGTGTTACCAATCACCGTCATCTACGTGTTCATATTCGTCACCGGAGTGATTGGCAATATAGCCGTTTGCGTAGTGATCGTTCGCAACAACTTCATGCACACGGCCACCAACTACTACCTGTTCAGCCTGGCCGTATCCGATCTCACACTCTTACTCCTAGGTAAGTCCCCTGCACTATACGACCACGTGGAATAATATTATATCGTGACGTTAAACGTACCTAAGGAAATAACCATTAATTATTATAATATCTTCACATATTATGCACAACGTGTGAAGTAGTTATTGAAAATAAATAACAGGTAAGTTAACGATAGTACGAATCTATAGGCAACCTGTAGGCAACTAATTTACATAAGTAAAATGCCATAGGTAAATGTAAATTCGTGTGAATATAGTATCATATATTATATTGGGTAACTGGTGAATTTTTCGCTATGGATATTGATCAATATAATGTATATAATTTAATCTAATTATAAATTAAAATATATTTCCTTTTTAATCAAAATAGTTTGAAGTATAAAAGTATGCAGTTTGTCAGAATAGTTTAACACAAAAAATAATTTTTTTAGTTAGCTTTTAGCTTTTAATACTATTAAACGTACTATTTATGGGTTCCAAAGTATATAACTATAATCCATATATTATATAAGGAATATATAATAAATATAAGACGTATACTAATATAATATAGAAATTTAACGATTTTTAAATGTAAGTGTACAATCAAACAACGATAAGCGATGCACGATTGAGTAATACAATTATGTCGTGGTCTTTTATATATTTAATGAACCTGACTAGAGATGAATATAATTCTATTTGTATCATAAATCAAATAAATTATAGTGATATATTTTCCTGACTATCGATTCGCCGGATACTAGACCATGTCCAAATGAAGCACCAATAGCTATTATCTTTGAATTAGTCCAGTAAATTCTAGAACATAGTTAAACGTATACGAGTATAATGGTCTTGAAAGATCCCATACCACGGACTAAGATAATATAATGGACTGGAAACGACAAGGTGGGCGGGTTATGGGGGACGGCCTGCAAAAGGTTCCTATGTTATCGTCAACACTGTTCATTAAATGTTTTCAGCGCTACCGGTGGTTTTGTTTGGTTTCTCATTTTGTATCTCAGTCCGTATTTTATACAGATGGCGCTGTAAACTCTCAATGCTCATTTCGACCCCCCCCCCCCCGCATTTGCCTCTTGTACATACTTTCGAGGCCACTGATAAGCTGCTCGTCTCCAGTCTATTGTATCTTAGTCCATGTCCCATACTCATACATTTCTAACATAGCATCTGATATAAATAAATAAATAATTTTTGCTGATCACATTATCTCAATAGATAATATAATTAAGAAATGAGATAGCTAAATATCAGTTCCACCAGTCGATCCGGCGTAAAATTGTCTATATAACAAATGTATACTATTACATTTTCTAAAACTGACTTATACCCTTTCTCACCAGACCTGTCCTATTATATTACAAAATAAAAAATGAAAACCGTTTTTGCTGATTTATCATTTTAGCGTATGGCGTATATTATCCAATAATGCAAATTGATTCGATTAAAACGCTTACATTATAAAAAGTGATAAATTAAAGCGTATGGTAAACATATTTTTAAGACACAAATTTAATACATTATCATTTATCAGTAGTCTCATAATCAAACGTTATGAGTTTTTAATATATTAGTATTAATTTAAATAACCTATCGATGCTTCGTGTATTTTATACATATAGTCTTAAATTGAATGATGCTCAGGAAAGACTGGAAGAGGATATCGTTGAATCTAGCTGATTGTATTGATCTATAAAAATACTCTTTAAAGCTGTTTATTGACGTGTATTAAATGGCATTCCTTATCCACGAGATAACTAGAATGATGAATGAATCCAGCTGGTCCAGACAATCTAAAAAAAACCACAAATATCCCATAAATAAATAAAAAATGTTACAATAATATTTTCTGCGTAATCCTCTGCAGTGGAGTTACTTTCTTTAAGAGAAATAAGAAAGAACCCGAAAAAAATAATCATAAGCGTTTTTTACGAACCGTTTCCAATTATTCGTTGGCAAATAATTATTTGTTATGCCAAATTTATTTTCAACAAAGATTTGTTTAAATAGTTTAAATATAAATTTAATATAAAATACGGTATTCATTTTTTTTTCTCACTTATAATTATTTGTGAAGGAATTTGAATATCATACATATTTTATTAAATTAATTTACTTTGATAAAGAAACAAATTTTTATTGTAGGTATTTAATAAAAGATAGAATTATGTGTCATCAATTTAAACAGTGTGCAAAACCAAATATTTTCAAACTTAATTATTATCGACCATTTTTTTTTTTTTTAGATCAATTTAAACATCAAAAATAATTTATAGCATGTATAATATAATAATGTATCAAAAACAAATAAAAACTTTTTGAACAATATTTTAATTTACTTAAAGGTTATACTACATTTAATTGGTCTGTAAATAAATGCGATGACATTACAGGTAGCGTTTATCTTTTTTTGTAAAGTGACGCTAACTTTATCCTTGAAAAATCGAGAGAAATCAATCTCTATATGTAACAAACACCACCTTATGTCAAAATTAGCATGCATTAATGAACATGATAAAAATAAATAAAAAATATTTGGTGTAGGTACTGAATTTGGATTTAAAATTATGCTACTGACTTCGTTAAATATGTTTGATAAGCCACTTGTCATATTTATATCAATTATATCAATTTTGAACGTCTAAAACGTCTCTAAAATTAATCATCAAAACGGTTATCTTTGTGCATATAGTAAATTTGCATAACCGACAATAACCACAAGTGCTATTATTTAATTGTTTGTCAATCTTGTTGGTATAGGTACAGATTAAATTATGAAAATATTATTATATATAATAATATGTATACTCGACATTTCAAATATCATACAGAAAGCACGCTAAGTATAGTTTTGTACTATATTAAAATGTTGTTCTGAATCTTATTATTATAAATTCTATAAATTCAAGAGTTTTTTTTAAAATATTACTGTAATTTAAAATCTACTAACAGTTTCATAGTAGATTGGCGTGTAGGTCATTGTACTATATTTTTACGACTAAACCAAGGCGTACGAAATGTATGAAACAATAAAAACATACATTATATAATAAAAATACAATATATTTTTTGATTTATTGTTCGTCATCTTCCCGTTGTATGCTCGACACCATCATTTTCTTATTCGTACCTTACTGCCAGTAATATAGACTCATAAAAATCGATTTAATTGACATGCGTACATAGCAAATGGTGATTTTTAAAATAAAAATTATTTGGTATGCATTGCATCTGCTGCACAGATACGAAACACGTATTTTTTTTTAATACAATTTGAATGTATATTAATACCAATGACCAAAATTCAAATGATACTTTTGAAATACTGTTTAGCATTAGTTTATATATTTTATCAATTATTGCTCTATATACTTATACATTGTACATCATATTATTGTCTACCTAGTGGCCATCTGCTCTTGTTAAACACGTCGAAACCGCCGCCACCGCGCCGTGAACAGATTGTATTTTTTTCTTTTATAACACGTGCCGTTTTATTCAAAATCTATACACATGTAGGTATTGAACCCTCTATGATAATATTATTTACTCGTTATTTATGCCAAATGTGCATAATACAATTTAGATGCCTATTATACCAATAATACTAGTTACAATACTCGATGTTATAATTATTTTATTTTTAACATAATATGTATCCACTACCCACCCGTAGTATAATATTATGTAAATTAACATACAATTTGCAGTATAATTTTATTTTCAAATTTGGTTACTCGACAAAATGAACAATAAATAAATACGATACCTACATATTATACGCAGGCGTGTAAAATAGCTTGAATAACGGATTTGAATAATTCTCCCAAAGTATAAAGTATATGATTGAAATATGCTGAGTGCTGCGAAAAACCTCAATTGGAAAAAATATATTTTAATATCCTGCTACTGCAGTTTATTACCTGTCGAGGCATGCAGAGTTTTTATTGACGGATCTTTTCAATTTAAGCGGTACGAGCAGTTGACCCTACTTGGTCCCTAGATGTCCCTAGATGCTATGAAAAATACTCCGGAAATTAGTGTTACACACATCATTTTTATCACTTACCAAAAATTAAATAGTTTTGAAATTAAAGGCAAAGAATTGGGTTTCATTATTTCGACGTGTACATTATACAACGTTTAATCTGCACCACGCTATTATTTTTACTTTATTGTTTTTGGTTAACTCCGTGATATTTACTACAGTTTGACCAGTAGTACCAACGTTCTTGGTTTCACAAATATGTCAAATAAGAAATTTCTACATAATAATATGTTAATTTATTAAAACATCACGATAAAATCAAATACCAATAGCTAGAAATCATCGTAAGCATATATTACACCGGCCACCGACTTAACGTTAGTTATAGTTAATCTCGCTATAGCTTACTAAAATAATATCATAATATCTAGTGTATGTACCTCACTACCTATATGCCTTTATCTAGCTATTGATGCATTAATGATGTTTTTAAAAAGGCATAATAGATATAACATTACGTGTCTCCACATATGCTATTTGTTAATGTTTTTGTCTGATGTTCGTGCGCGTTTGGGTATCAGTTATCACTTATCCGACTTATCTTTCAAATGCATATTTATCGACTCTATTGTAAATGCATAAAAGGACTGAATCGAATAATTCTAGTGTTAAAAAATGTGGAATCTTTCATAGTTTCATATATTATTATATTTTTTAACCAAAGTAATATAACTTTTAAAGTATATTGTCCTTTAGACTTTAAGTTTAAGAATACAATATACTATATTATTTACGTATGATTTTACCATCTATAATATATCTATTATAATATCAACTTTTAGAGAAGTTATAAATGTAATGTAAAATTGATAACCGTTTTCCAAATAATATCGTTGAAAATGTCTGTTCACGTTGCGTGCGATATAGTTTAATTTCGTCTAATCTTATAATTATATTATAGAAAAGCCTTTTTCTCTGCCGCAGCCACCACATCTTGCGTGGTAAGTATTTAAAAATCACTCATTTAGACATTACCCCACATATCTCTGGAACCATGATATATGGTAATACATTCTCTACAAAACCTGTCACACTAAAATTCACCTAAGAAATAATTAAATTTCAATATCATCTCCCCTGACATATATCAACATATCTCATATGTATATACTGCTTAGATTTACTAAAATCCAAAAAAAAACCAAACATTGTTTGTAATTTTTTATAGTGACTAAAAAGTTTGATCTCTTAATGATATTTGTTCTTTCTTTTAAATATATAACAAAGTAAATTGTACCTATGTGAGAAAAATATATAAACCTATCCTATAATAGTAGTTATAAACCATATTAAATGTGTACCTTATTGTTATGAGCATTTGCAATGTTAAATTACTTCAGACATAATACTTTATTCATTTTAAAAATCACTGTCACGACACAGAAGCCATAATTTAAGCTGTATTTACAGTAATTACAAACATCTTCGACAGTTAGATTTTATATGTTGAACTAATAGTATAGTTTAGGTACTGTAGTAGCTTCTGCAAGAAACTGTGAATAGTTAAATTATCAACATACAAGTAAATTAGTTTTCTATAGCAAATGCATTATGCATTAACACTTCGTATTTGAATGTAAATAAATTGTAATTAAACATTAGTTTTGATATATTTAACGTAGGTAGATGTACCATATTTATTACCCATCTTATAACTAATATTTAATAATTCTCATATGTTTATATTAAGTTACATTGAAATGTTAATCTTATTAACTTCTTACCGTAATTACGAGCTATTATAAAGTGCTTTTATTGTAATCTCAAAATCGTAAATACGTGCCAAATATGTTATTAAAATCATAAACTACAATAAAAGAGGTAATAATGGCCAATAGAGAGAAAACGATCATTAGATTCATTTGTATTATAATATAATATACATTTCAGGAATTGTGATCTAATTTTAATAAGTGCAGTCAATGAGTCAAACGCGTTTCAATAAATTTGACTCCATGTAAGATTAATATTAATACTTATTATTGGACATTTACAATAAGTACCTATTTATTTTTTTAAAACAAATTGTTTTTAAAATTCTCTGAAAAATAATGCCGATAAAAAATCTAAAATAAAGCGTAATTTGTTTTCTTTTTATCTGATATGGTTCAAATCTTTGAAAAAAGGAAACAAAAAAATTTAAGTTCAAATTTACTATTGGAGAAGAAAGGAAACGTTAAGATGTCAAGAAAAAAATGTTCAAATTATAGTCCATTTAATAATGTATAGTCCCCGTACCTATGAAAAAAAACCCAAAGAAAGAGTAACAAAATGGATAAAACAAAGTTTTTTCTTAAGTTACGTTTTATTTATAATTAAAGTTTATAATAAATGTTCAGCTATACGTATAGTTTGAGTAATATCCTTAAGCTACAAGTTATAGTACAATGGAAAAGTCAGGATTTAAAACAAAATAAAAAGACGTCTCGTTGGCAATATTGTAAGTAAAATAATGGTATAAACATACAATTACATAGTTTTAAAATAAAAATATAATTTCTATTCTAACAATTGAAATGTGATAAGTTTCAATAGAACTAAAATGTTGTTTACTAATTTAAGTAATGGCGGGTTTCTATGTTTATAAATTGTTCACATTAAATTTGCCAAATTAGAGTTCACGTCACGCGGCGTCAGACTTTTAATTTGATTACTGTTTTGTACTTGGAAAAATTTCAAGTTAAATCATATTTTTTGGTCATTGAAAAATAACATGTGAAATCGTATTCTTCTGGACTTGGAAAATATTGAGTTGAATTGTATTTTCTTACGAATAATTTTAAACAGTTTACACTTAGAATATTTTTAATAATATTTAATTTAATACTTTAAACTACTAGGAAGTTTTAATTTAACTTTTTTACGACTTCGATCTACTTCGCTTTCCTTTTATAATTGTTAGTACATGGGATCGCTACAATATTATATTATTTTTAGTTGATGCAACATAATTATATACATTGTATAAATCTGTATAAAAATAAAATACATTTATACCTAAATTTACGAGTACACATAATATTTTACTAACGTTACTTATGTTGGTGAGATAGTGTGTCCCACAAATAAATAAGAAGGCCCAAAAATACTGTAGGCACCAACTGAAATTCAAGTTTGCGCACGCTCATATGCTATAACTTCTGGCTTACATAGTAACGTCCCTGTACACACCATTATCCACATACAATTTACGACGATCACGATGTGAGTACGATTTATTGTTCAATTCTTTGTCGTCGTCGATCGCGACCAAGGTGGTCGGAAATTGAATTTTGCTAAGGGCGCATATGTTACGGGAAACTTTAATATAATATATCATAATATTTTATAATATTGTTGTAAAATTATTCACACATAATATAAATTTAAATTCAAAAATGTTCCCACATAATATTTTGAAATATCGATTTAAAATAATTACACGATTACACAAACTACATGATTCCTACACGAACCGATGTTTTTTTATTTAATCATTCACTTCCTTAGCTGGACACTCTTTTTTTTTAAAAATAATAGACACGATGTCACAGACACGAATTTTGTTTAACAATCGTATAATATAAATTCTAAACCTAACTTAACCATTGATTTGGTAATTACATATCTACTTGTTCAGTTTTAAGTTTAATTTAAAAAGTTTGAATGTTACCCTTATTTGCATTTCTCAGCGTCATTAAATACTGTTGACATTATATAATTAATGTGAATGAAATTAACAAGTGAATAATATTTAAACATTTTATAATATATAATCGATTATTTTAAACTATATACATATTATATTATGTTATCATATTAGTATTAAAACATACCTAGTTACTAATTCAACATCCTAACATATTCACTTTATATGTTGGTAAATTTTCGCTACGATGAAATTCTACTGATAAATATTTAGGTATCATACATGCATCGAAACCTCTAGTAATATTAGATAATCCATCCCTCTACAAATATGTGTCTTAATTTGCCTTTTTATCTCGGAAAAATATTCAGCATTTCGAATTCCGTGTCATGTTATTAGGGTATTTTTCTCATATATAAATTAAAATTACAACCATCTAAATAATCTCGAGAGTAGTATATTATTAACTTTGGGCCATCGTGTGATGTAGGCGCATAGTTAATATGTATACTGTGGTGGATGTGGGTCGGGTTATAACTATCCACTTACAATCGCTTGGAGAAAATATGTCTTTGACTATATTTTTTTAGAACCCGCTCACCTGGATTAGAAGTTATGTCATCGAAATTTCAATTATTTTATGTAGACAGGAAAATTACCTGAAACTAGAATTTATCCCATACGTAATCATACAAAAATAAATATACTGGTAATCGACTATAAAATGTATGGTACTATGGTATTTTTAAAACAAAAGTATATACCTTTTTAGCAACAGTGGCTTAGATTTATTGATTAAAAACAAACATTTTTATATTTAATTAAATTTAAAAATACATTTTTAATCCTAGGGTTTATTGTAATTATTTAATGTTGTAAACTACTGTGTAATGACATTAATTTATAATAATATTAAATACCCATTGAAATTTCTCATTTGAAAAATGAAACTCGATAACACAGAGTTGTGTTTTTTATATATACATTATTGATAACCTGAGATGATAATATATTATTATTAATACCCATTTATATAATTAACGGATCTTAGCAGTAAGTACCATGAAATAGAGAAGAGATAACGCGTAATATTAATATTTGACGTTCTTACAATATTATTATCGTTTGTTACATCTAAACATGGATAGTTAGAGAGATTACGTTATAAAAAATAAGTCTTCGCGAGACGTTTCAATATCATATTATCAGGGCACTCTCCTACGCGTCCTTATGATAAAAAATATGTTGCAATTTCTCCATTCCTCTGCGATAAATTATTATAAGTCATAATTTCTTATACTGATATAATTAATGACATCACTGTTTATTATATAGGTATGTTATATATATAGGTACGTAACAAAGTTGAAATTAACTAAATGTGTTCCACGTGACATTATCGATAACGTAATTTTCGAATAACGAGCGGAACGATAAATATTTTTTCCCGCTTTTTTGTCGGAAAAATATTTTTGAGTTACCTGATACTCTATAAATTAATCATTCCGAAAGTTCTGTTTAGCTTCCATGCTGCCATAATAATCTGTAATATCACTGTTTTTTTCAGTTTTTTTAAACGCCTGAAATGTTTTTAATTAAGACTATCGAATATTCAATGTTTTTATTATTTTCATCAGCGATGAAAAAATAATAAAATCATAATAAGACGTATAGTTTTATTATAGTAGTGGTCAGTGGTGGTAAAACTTGGTGAGGGAATGAGAGGTCATGGATCCCCAATGACTTTTTTTTTAAATACTTAGAGTATAATAATATTATATACTATTAATTATATTTTTAATGATAAACTAAAACCATAATAGTACTTGTTATAAAGTTAAATACATCTCTTCCCGAGAAAAAATCATTTGACCGCCACTATTAAATTGGTAGGTACAAACTGCCTGGCGCCGAGTTTGTCGAAACGTGTCGTCCAACCCCTCGGGAATTTTAGCTACAGTATTCTGTCCGTTATTTAAGTCTTTTATTTGACACGGACTTATAATACTGTTGACTGATGCAATAATATATGTCATATTATAATGCATTTTCGTATTGGAATTACAAAATAATTGGCTATTTGTATTTAGGATGATTTACCAAGTAAGTACCCTTTTTCTCTTCAATAATGCAGTTATTTAAAATTTAACTTTTGGAATAATATTTTCAAATAGATACTTGAAACTTTTATACTATTAAAAATCAGTGTCCTGTGGTGATATCAACTACTTATTTTCAAACGAGAATCACTCTTTCCCTATAGATTATTAGTTAGATGACTTTTTTTTAAATGTTCATCGTGTCAGGATCACAATTCAAACGAGTAGTTATTAAGTTTGTGTACATATAATAGGTCCATAATAATGGGTTTGAAAGAAATAAGAGCTATGATGATTTGAAAATGTTAGTGATTAATATTAATCTATTATCTAACACTAAAAATTTGTATAACTTTTTAAAGTGTAATAAATACTAGATCCAATAATCTATCAGTAAATCTACTTTACATTTTTGTAAAATAATTATTAAGGACTATTATCATTCTTTAGTATAAACATTTTAATAACTGAAAAACTACTTGTTACCTGTATAACCGGAAAAAGTATAACCGGCAAAAATCACGCTGACACATAGGCTGGATCAAACCAATACATCTTCACTCGTGTCTTTATTAGTGCCTATATTTCGATTCGGTCCTTTTACACCTTATAAATTCATCCAGAAACTGTGGACGCTGGAATGGGACAACCTCACAGAGTCTTACAGCTCTGGATATATACCTACTTATAACAATATCCAAAAACATATCCCAACGGCGCTATTGTTTCAAGCTGTAAGGATTATTTGTGCTAAAATAGTTAAATACACCACTCATTCAAATTGAGGTTCAATAACACCTCATATTGTACCCTACCCAACTATGGTGGAGCATCATGTGATTTTAAACAGCTGCTATTAATTTGTCCTTCTCTCTCACACCATAGAACTCAATTAAAGTACCTTTTTTTCTTTCTCGATCTAAATTGTTCTCTCATTAATGCTCGTCCAATAACGTAATCATAATAGAATATATTCTTAATTTTATACTGCAAACAGTCTTAGAAATGTAATAGTATGAGCTTTATCCATTTTCTTTTCTTGCTTTCTGTCACTGTTATAATTGTATTTGTATTTATTGTAATAGTCAAGATACAATAATATCAAATACAATATACAAATGTGGCTTGGCAGTTGGCTTACTATCAGTCACGTAACGTGATTAAGAGTAAGTACCAGCCACTGCCACTAGTTCCCGGATAAGTGATTACACGGGTTCGTAGTGGAAAAAACCTTGCCACACATACACGTGTCGCTAACCAACTGTTTCAATCGTACCAACCCTACCAACCACAATAGATAATAGTCATAGTTGAAACCGGTAAAAAAAAAACCAATATATAAATAATACTATGTATTTATGTAAAAGTATCATAAAAAAAATGTATTTTTAATTACTTGTTCGAATTTAGAATCAGCCATTAGGTATATAAGGTACTTCAACATTTTCAAAAAAATTATTTATTAAATAATTTACATTAAAAAAGTGGGGTTTTATTTGAAAAATAGAATTTGTATCACCAAATCTCTATAATTCTTTAAGTAGTATAAAAACCGTCATGAATTTGAAAATATAGTCTTTAAGTTTATTTAAAAATTCTAAAAATCAGATATTGAAGAATGTTGAAGAATAAAAAGGGGGTGAGCATGCTTTAAGTTAATTGCTGTTCATTATGCTATTTAATTATTATATGGATGAAATCATGACTTTTGTCTTATATAATTAGCATCATCTTTATTATGTGTAATTTTAGTTTACGATGATATCAGATAAATTAAGCCCGCCCTGAATGTAACAAGCCACACTAGATGTCAAAATAAATTGTGTATTTTAATATACCTATATACTATATAGTATATATACTTGGTACCTCTGCTAGAATAAAGGAGTACTGAGTAGCCACTAGTTAGTAGGTTGAAGCGTTTAAAAATATATGTTTACACTAATGGATAAGACAAAAATGTTAAGCCTCCCATGGATATGACCAAATATCCGCCTATGCTAAGCTACAACAATACAACACATCATATTATAAAAACCTTTTATTTAAAATTTGTTCACGAGATTACTTCAATTAATTTCATCAAATTTTTAATGAGTGCCTATTAAAAGAGAAATGTATAATTTTTAAGTAGACTTGGAACTCTGAAGCATTTATAAGGAACATAATAATACAAAAGGAATGTTTAAAACAATCATTATTTTTCACCGTTAAATATCAAAACTAAGGGGACTTTTAACTACCTATATAATTATTAAAAATAGAAAAAAAAGTTTTATAAAAGTCATTCGTTATTTCGTATTTTATTTTAAGTTGATTATATTATATTTTATTCTTGAAACAGTTGAAACACAACGTGATTCCTTCGTCAACGTGTGTGTCATTTTCCCATTTATATCGGACAGCCAATATGTCAGTTTAAAATGTAATTGTTATTTGTTCATTGTTGCAATATAAAGCTTTTATCCGGGTTAGTGGTATGGTTATATAAGGGATTTCAGACTTTAATTTTATGGAAGGAGCACTTTAAACTGTAAAATTAAACGAATATTATACACATTAAGTCTATGAAATGTTAAAATAAACTGATGCACGTTAGCCGACATTGTAAGTGTCTAAGATTATTGTTTTTTTGAGTAATACATTTACATAAAAAGAATCAAAACTTATTTTGTTAAAGGATATTACAAATAGGTAGTACGCGTTTTATGTCATATATTTTTGTCGTATTCTCGGTATTATACAGGAGTAAATGACTTATTTATTAGTTGTGTTGTATGTTTAATCGAGGGAACTATAGTATAATATTATGAAACTTTTGAAACGCTCCTTTTATTCTTCCGTTATTTATTTTTTTTTTTTTTTTGATGCTGTAAGAGTAAAACAAGTAATTTTAAATTAAGTAACTTAAATAATATATTATATTAAACAGGTTGGCTGAATTGTTGAAAGGCTTCAGCCCTGAAAACAATTGAAAATACACAACTGTCCCAACTCCCGAGTATCAAGTAGGAAACCTCTCAAAAATAACAAAATATAATATATAGCGGTACCCACAATGACAAGTTAAGCTTTTACTTAACTCTTGATTTTGAACGTTAAGCTATACAAATATTAAGAGTAAATAAAACTAGAATTATCATTATAATTTTTAATTTTGGGTGCTATAGTAATCTTTTTATAAAATTATTTATTTAAGCTTTGAAAATAAAAACATTTAAAATCTATTTATTTTTAAAGGCTGCTATGGTTATTATTCAATTATTATATCAATGCATTTTATGAATAATTTAAATAAGAATTGAGATAATGATATTCTTTTTCGCCGTTTTTATAATTGTGTTTTAAATTTGTTATATATACCTAATATATATTTAAGTATACTTATAAGAGTGTATTGTTAAATGTAAATAATATTTAATTTAACAATAACTGTAGATAAAATATGTCATACTATTGATATTATTGCATACATATAAAACATAAATACATTTCAGTGCATTTTTTGTAATTATTTTGGTTACAGTATTAATTCAACAAACTTCTATTTAAAACGGACAAAAATTACAAACATAAATGTATATAATAATATTATATAAGTGGTGGTTGATTTGAAGATATATGTATATGTCTTGACTCTACGTTTTTTCTATTGCCATAATGCCATTCACCCACTTAAGTTCCTTTATAAGAACACCGCCGTCTTATTTCAATAAAATAGTATCATAGAACAGCTATTTAGTAAAGTAGTAATACTACTAGTACTTACTCGTATACACAGTTTATTATAATTTATGTTATTTAAACATTGTACCAATAAAATGGCCTTGCTGTAACACGCTCTGCAGTCTATCGAGACTTTAAATAAGCTTAAAATAACAAACTGTTTTATAAAATGTAGTTTTATATGGGTGTTAAAACATACAAAAATAATTTTCAAAAATACAGCAAGAAAAACTTAAAAACATCTATTTGTATATGATAAAAAAAACACTTGTCGTTGTATAAGTATACAAATATTTTTTGTTTTTTAAGTTTTGTTTTAAAAAAAAAAATAACTTTCATACATTATCTTTAACTTATATTGTGTACCTATGCTTGAAAGATTGTCGTGCTATATAATCGCTGTCAAGTGAAATTTTCCTCCCCACGCCAAAAAAAGTATTTATTTTGTTTTAAGCCACTTTATTTTCCTAATACACCAAAAATAATGTGTGAGTACGATCAGATCCCCGGGTACATACGTGTAACAAATCGTATTCCATCGTCTTCTTTAGTACCTACGTTTAATATAAATAACATTTCGCAACAATCAACGGACCCTTAGATATTATACTATAAATCATGTATGCACACGGGTGTGTGTGTGTGTGTTTGTATGTAATATACATGTACCTATGTATGTATGTATGTATGTACATGTGTACATACGTATCGTGAGTGTATACGAAGGGTTTGCTATAAAGAACGGACTGAGATAGGATTAACGTATGAAAATCCAAATTCGCACTTTCCCTTCTAATTTCAGACGGCCGTCTTACACCTCCGCCCATCCCTCCACTCCTACAGTTGCTATTGATTCGAACTCTCAGCTGAATTCATTAACAACGGTCGTATAGTATAATATATAATATTATATAAACGGTCTCGAGTGAATTGTAGCCATTGTTTATCATCGTTTACATATTATAATACAATATACCTAGAGTATATGCACAAACCGACCAATGAACTATGATACACTACAGTTGTACATGCACTCACACACCACGCACAATAATTATTGTTGTTAATACATGTATATTGTATACATCACGTATACGCGCGCCACACTATCGAATTGATTATACACGAATATGTCATACTAAATCATATTATGATCATGGTGTGCGTATTACGATTTGCGTTAATTATCATCTATGTATAATATAAGTATAAACTACATGGTATAATAACAGTATCGAATCGAACACTATTTGTATTTTATTGTACGTTTTTAGAAATGGCGTTACGAATTTTTAAGACCACAATTTATTGAACACGGAAAAGTCATCCAAATTGTGTGTAATGGATACCTAATGAATATTGTAAATAGTATTTTTTAATTAAAACTGTAGTGATAAAAACAATAGATAAGAGTTACGCCTTATACCAGGTTCACAGCCTGCTACGTCGTATGTCGCGTCCCTTTTATTATTATCGTATTCTGATTGGCTGATGTAATCATGGAATCATTCACTAACCATGACCCAGGGGGAAATTACCAGAGTTGGCCCTAGCTCAACTTTTGGACACGGCACGACAATGTAGCTGTGAACCCGGTTTTCGAACTTATTAATACTGCAACGTTAATTGTATTAACATTTAAAATACTACTGACTTACAAAATAATTAAATTTTTACCAAAACGTTACAAAATACTGTAATAATTATTATTCAATATTACGTAATAATATTAATATTTAAAACAAACATAAATGTTTTTACTCCAATAGTTATTGTTTTATTAATAATTTATAGTAAAAAAACTGTTATTGAATTTGGAGGATTTTATTCTCGTGACACTTTTTGAAATTTCTATCTTTTTGTTCTGAAACGCAAAATTTTAAAAACCCTGTGTGGCATACGCATTGTGTTAGGAAACATCGCCAGAGCTCATGGAAGTGTATAATATTGTTATATTGTTCCGATTTATACCGGATGTATTGCGACGATATTGATTAAGTGAAGTGGGGCACCGCGTGCTTATCAATAAAACCCATAAATCGAAAACCACCTACAACAGCAGCCGGCTTGTTATCCAGTGTCCTGTTCGTATAGGTACGTCGTGATATATTACAAAATTATAAATTATAATATTATAATACACCGGCCATTGGCTATCTACAATATGCTCGTGTGATTATGATAATCGTATTATTATTATTATTATTATTATTATTCGATGTACGCCGTGGCGATTAATTATTATAATATATTATGACGTATTATACATTTATACCTACCTACCGATATCGAAAAGGCACACACCTACATTACGCGTACAGGCGGATTTGGGCGTAATATTAAATCTAATAGAGGCGGAAACGTCATTTGATTTCCTCATCGGCGGCATTTGCTGGTTTTTATTTATCGTATACCGCAGCGTAGTGTTATAATAAACGATATCGAAATTATATATTATACACGTTATTTACCCGACCAACAGTGTATATGACGTGATGGTTCATACTCGTACCAACCCCCTCAAAACTAGTTCGGTTCATCCATATAGAATAAAAACAATAATTACCTATAAAATAAGGCTATAAATTCAGGGTGCTGAAGCCCCTCTATATTTTTTTTATAATACGTTATAAATACCGCATAATGACTATTAAAATATAAATTAACGTAAAAAATGTGTTGTTGCTAATTTCAAAATTGAGGGTGCTAAGCAGACCCAAGCTATCCCTCCCCCTCGCCCAAATTGTACCTCTGTTGGTGAGTATTGAGTAGTGAATACCTTTGCCAATACTAACATAAATTATTGGTGTATTGCGCATAACACACACCACACGTATAATTGTCTATTTAAAACATACTATCACAATTGAGAAACGTTTAAGAACCATAATTAGTTTTTACACCATGACAAAGACAAACTCTAACTTTATCAAATATATTTAATATTTATTCTTGATTCAATGTTTCACTGTAATTATTTATTTCAAACTGTGACGAGTTAATCTTTTTAAATTAATGTAGAATTTTGACTCAGAATCTACAATTGTCAATCATATTTGTATGATATAGGTAAATTAGTAACAGAAGAGTATTATTATCAATTTTTTTTTTTTTTTGAACTGTAAAGCATCCCTGTTTGTTCCACTTGAAATCGTTATAACAAATATTTAGAAGTAAAATGTAACTTATATTGAGCGTAAATACTTAGGTAACTGTAATTTTATCAATTATTATCGTTATTATTAAATATCATTATTTCATACAAACGAATTAAACGTTAATAAACGTTTTAATACGTTCTTTAGTATTTTTTACTAGATAATCGACATCATTGTAATATAATAGTTGCACAAAACAACACCCACCCACATCCCACACTCAGATTCTCCGTTCATAAGAATAAGGTCAATGATTCACACTCTAACAATGAGCTGTATTTTGCAGAATTCTAGAAACTTTTGGTTTCATATCTGCGACTACGTCTATTATACGTTGATTCGTAGCATGTTTATCTTAAGCCATGTTGTATTGTCGAGCACTCTTTTCTGTTGACCATTCGCAACGTTATCGATATTCTCATGACAAAATAAATAGGTGAGTCGGCAATAATACGACTTTTGGTCCGGCTGACGCATCTTCACCGTCCCCAGCCGTAGTCACAGTTTGCCTCATTTCATTGGCCGTTAAATTATTCACCAACAGACAATCTTACATTATTATATATATATATATATATGTGTGTGTGTGTGTGTGTGTGATATCATATATTCTACCAATGAGAAGAGACTTGCTACTTATCGATGGGATGTGAATTGGTCGGTGAACACGGTACGTATAACAAAGTTGCTGATTTACCTACCTATTTACTTTGTCATGGATAATTGTTCGTCGACGAAACGTTTTTCCGATTAACATTGGTACACAGTGGTAGTGCGTACCGGTCCACCACTTTTCCCCCCATTTCCCATAAGCTGATAACATTGAAAAACGGGGAAAACCGGTGGTCAACTCTACATTCAACTACTTTTTTTAAATTGTAATATTGATCTAATTAAACTTCAACAGCTAAGGCCATTAGTTTTTTACATTTTTATACAACGTCTAAATATAATATTAGATAATTATATTACATTGTTATTATTATTATTTTTAAATAAATGTATGTATAATATATGTCCATTGGAAGAATATTAATTGTTAAATTTGCTTGTGCAGCTCGGCTCTTTGAGGAAGGAGATGAGTTAATTCAATAGGTCTGGTCCTATGTATGAGTATAGATTTTATTTTATTCTGTATAATACTATATTATGCATTACTATAATATGTATACGAAAACACGATATAATCATAACGTTATATGTCCCATTATATTATATGGTCAATCGAATTTTGCGAACCCGCAGCCTGTGAAAGTACTCGAACTCAGTTCTCAAGTTATAATAAATATACTAAATTATACGCGTCTATATTAGCATCAAAGTGGCAACATCTATATTATACGACGTCTTCAAGTATGTAAAAGTTATATACTTATATATGACACTATATAATATGTTTACCATGATTAGAATAACGGGACGGGGACGAACAACGCTGAAACTATTTGATTTTATATGATATAGGTACACAGTATATAAATACACCAGCAACACCTAGATACTTTTACGCAATGGTTTAAATATTTTATTTGAAGTCAATTTATTTATGAGACGTTAGAAACGCGTTCCGTTTGCGATGTTCGGTGATTAAATAAATAATTAAACGTTTTTAAATTTCAACGGTATATGCGTGATACACGTGATATTTGTGCAGTTTAAGTAACGCCCATGCAGTATATTATATGAATAATTTTTTTCGGAGGAATTTAAATGCGTGTTGTGTTTCATATGCAGGGTCGGTTTATGATAGATTGGAAGATTGGTAGATTTCCCGATGGACCTGTTTGATTGAGTGCCGTTTTGGAATTGGTAGAGAAATATTGAACGGATGGAGGGGAGTGCATAAAGAACACGCGTGGGAAAAGAAATTAAAATTGTTAGGTACCTAAATAAAAATGCAAAGATAGCTGTAGCCAAAATAAATGATTAGGTAGATGGTAAAAAAAAAAAACGAGAAAACACAAAACGTTACATGCATGGATAAATTCTGTACAACAGAAAACATAGCTTCAACAATGAATTATTCAAAACACAGATACGATAGACTACAATACAAAAACATATAAAAATAAATAGCTTATAAGCACCAATTCAGTTTAATTACACAGGCATTTTTGGGATATGTATTTCATAATGTGTTTTTATATAGAATAATTTACATTTTTCGAGTTGGTTTGTTGGCAGCTTTAAGTTTATTTTTCCGGGACAATCTCAAAGAGCCATATAGCCTCTGAATTAACATGATATCGATGTTAAAATATATATTTCCATAACCCTTGTTCAACTGCTGCAGACAACGATTTCAGTAATGGTTTCTGAGGCTACTTCCAAGAAGAGAATGAATTCATAAACCGCGAGAAGAATAAAAATATAGGCATTATGTTTTCAACTTTTTATTAATTTAGCTCTAACAAAGTTATTTGATTGCATGGTATCTTATATGGATTTTGCAATTATATGTGTTTTTAAAATGTGTTCACATTGTTTTTCTCGGTTACAACTTAATGTGGGGCGGTAATGATGGGTGATTATAGGTGTGGTAAAAGAAAGCTCAACAGATAAAATGCATCATTGTAATGAATCATTAATAAATGTTTTATGTGTAGTACGTTCAAAATGTGTAAATAATTAAACACAGATCGAAGTCGAGTTGGAGAGGTCATTCTCAATGCGTAAATTGATATCGTGTACGCGTGTACCTAGGTATAATAACGAGGATTTTCAAAACAATTAAAAGGCCAAAGTGGAAAATGACTAATAAAACGATTACAGTAGATTTAATTAAATGGGAAAAAACAGCGCTAACAAAGAATTTTTCCGAGCTGACTTTCAGTGCAAAAAAAACCATTATTATAGACGTGAACAAAATATGCACAACAAATGTGATGAACGACGAGCAGCATGGAACGACGCGTAATCGTGATTAAAGCTGTATTTGTAAAATAAATGCCTAGTGCTATTATACCTATATATTTCTCCAATTCCCGTATATCTCATTCCATTCTTCGCCCCCTCACGGTCATTATTTATTTATTTGTCATTTTTTTTTCACTTCCAAAACGTTTGATTTATTGTCGAACAGACAATTATAATTGAACTCAATTTTTCAAAATTATTAGTATAATGATTGTCAAAATAAAAAACACAACCTATATATTTTATGAATTATGTATATATAATCGTTCGTTCTCAAATCAACTGCGAATAATACAATGTCGGACATTCCAACCATTTTGAAGAAAACATTTCGATTTTAAGTAAAATATTATAATATTGTAATAATTACAAAATTTACATTCGCTGAAACAACAATAATTATTTTATCAAAGCTTTTATTGTATAAAATATGTAGATTAAAACAATAGTAGTCTACAGGAAATAGTAGTTAAAATAGTTTTATTGTGATAAATTATAATTACTTGTGAATTTGAATCGTTCGGTTCGGTGATTTATTTACAACATCATTAATATTGGACTTTTTTTTATTGTTGCAATTACGAATGTCATAATTAAATATATACTATACTACTGTGTACATACATATACGGAGACGCGGATAGAAGAAAACCAATTATATCAATTTGGTATAACCTTGCTTTAGACATAATTTATTATTATTAATTGATCGAGGAAAGCTGTTGGCAGTGAAAAACATCTAAATCGATAAAATGATAGAAACCACTCGTTTATACCAAAATATCAACCATTTTTTTGGAAACCGAGCTATGTGTAAATCACGTTTTGAGAGCAATGATTTATCATTGTTTTTAAATTTGGAGACAACCGCCCCAGTGACCCACCCAAGTCATGTATCACGATTACTTTATCGTTACTTCCATTTATATATTACCATCAAAACTTTTTGAAACAATCTCCTTTTTTTGGTAGAATTTTGCAGTTAACTTTCATTTTCATAAGTAAATATATATCTAATGTTGCCTTTCATAACTTAGCTTCAAAACGTATGTTAGTATAGATACTCCTATATAGTATATGGTTTTGGTTGATATACCAAAAAGAATATTTTGATATATCTGTGTAAAGTGAGTACAGCGTATAGTTTGCACTGTGTTAAGTGATAACTTATCTCTTTTTCCGTGACTCAGTTTATTAGAATTTTATAAATATTTTTTTAAGTTTACATAGGAAAAAATATATACATACTTTATTACAGTGATAAAAGTTTTTTTTTACTCTAATTTGTTTCAGAATTTTACATTTTTGCTTTTAACCGAAGTTCATTTTTAAATTTTTTTTTTCAATATCAACTATCAGCATAATATGTTTTGAAAAAAATGTCTACATTTTTTTCCAACTGTACTGGGTCAATAGAGTTCAAAACAAATCGTATTCATACTTACATGTCAAAAATATTAATTTGAATATAGGTATTATTGTTATTAAATCAAAGAGCACATAATTGTGTAAATATTAAATACCTGGTAAATATTATGTATTATATACATATATATTGATTTATTGTTCATTTTATTTGCAACAATACATAACTACATACAATAGTATGTATTGTTACACAAAAAACTAAGTGAACTATTTTCTTAGTACAATATTTCTATTTACGATCATATTTCAAGTTGCTATTTTTCGGTTTCCATTACACCGAAATAACCGTCTCTATTATTATATAAAGGCAGTAATAATATATATATATTTTATCTGAGGGTCTACCCGATGTCCGGGTCATTTGTCCATCGTAGAAAAAAGTACTTGACATAATAAGAATAAAATTGTTTATTGGGTCGAAAGCAATTGCGCATTATCCAATTGGCAATTGATGTTACATTTATGCCATTGTTATTTGTATTATTTATATTGCTTGTTTTGCCGGATATGTTCATACATAATGAACAGTTTAGTATTATAATCCTATTTTACGATCTGAAAAACGGTTTGAGTAAATTTAAATTTATCAATAATATAATACATATTATATACTATTGTATCGCTATATTTCTATAATTGGTTTAAGTAGGTATGTTATAATATAATGTTTCACCGTGGGTCTATAGTTACCTACACTCAATTAATTGAAACCAGAAATCAAGTCGAATGCTATTTAAAAAACCTAAGGTTCTTTTAACAGCTACATCTATCAAGTTGCTTTATAATCTTTATTTACACGATACCTACCGAATTCCACAACAAACCACAGCTTGAAAAAGATTTTTTTTTTTCATTATTTGTATTGTAGAATATTCATTGTTGACATTTTAAGATGGTCATTCAGATCAAAGAGCAGAACTAACAACATCGACACGGGCTAAGGGTAGGAGTGGGGTGCTAACATTCCCTCTAAGTCAACCCCTTCTGATAGGTTATTTAATAAATTGTATGTTACAACGAAAAAGAAAAATGTATGACAATAACAAACTTTGGAGGAGTTCCACACTGACAATACAGTCCAGATGACCAAGCAAAGTTAATAAATATTTATGTAACAGTTATGTCGTAGGTACAAATATAATTTTATTCAAAGTTTTTGTATAGCCTATATCATTATCTATATATACATACAAATTTATGTACATTTGTACGGGTCCTATAGACTTGAAAACAACTTAACCGATTGGCACTAAATTGTACAATCCTTGAGATGAGATTCGGGGAGTGTTCGCAGATTCGTTTTTCAAACCCTATAGGTAGCATTTATAGTAGTTCAAATGAATTTTGGCTCACGAAAATCAAATAGTTTTTTGTTTATTTATAGGGTTGCTTTAATTGGTTTTAACATATACTTTGTTATGGATTTTTTTTTAATAAAAGGAAATAATAATTAAAACAAATCACATAGAAACGCTTTCTATTTCTGTAACTAGTGTTGTATGTATTCTATGAACTGTTACACAAAAGTTATGATAATATAATGTACAATAAACTGATCAAATCGAAATTCCTATGTACAATACATTATATTATATTATGCTATATATATTCCTATAAAACACAATTTTTGCACGCACATTCAACATAATAATATAATATCCCGATGTTATTGCATTATAAGTTGTAACGTATTTCTTTCGCTTTGCATATTGGCCGTGTTTTTACATAGGTAGGTATAATATACTATCGCAGGTCGTTCGTTTATAATTTAATATTTTATAATAATGTATATAATACTATCGGAAAAAAATAACGTTTTATAATTGTTGTACCTTGCATAATATATATTACGTATACTGTAGTCACTCGGGTTTTAATCCGTTGTGAATAATATGTATATAGTATATAGTATTATAGTGTCTAAATGAATTTAACGACCCGACCCATCGTGAGCTCTCTAATAATACATAATAATATGCACGTATGCGTGTTCGTTATGCGGTATAATTGAACAGCAGTAGACGGGTTTATATGATACCATGACGTACCGAAAGAAAAAATTCGAGCCTGCAGTGAACCTCGGCTAGCAGCTGCTGATTGTCTGCCGTAATAAATTGTCAACACTCGAGAGACTACCGGTGCAACAAACAAAACTAATTTCGAAATAATTTCGAATAAACATATACCGGACTGCAGCAGTCAAAAACAATAACATATCATTTTTCAAATATAAACAAGAATTGTTCTCGTATAGGAAATATTTCATACATTGAAAAAACACTCAACATATTATTAGGACGTATCAAAGTATATATATTATATAAGTAAGTATAATATATTATCATCACAAGAACAAAGTGTAATAACGTAAAATTAGATAGAATAAAAATAGGAATATAAATACGACTCCTGTCGATATTTATATTAAAATAGATGTTAAAATAGTAAAATTAAGCTATAACCTTCCTCCAGGTGTTCGGAGGGCTCTCGAGATCGTGTATTCGAGAATTAGATCAAATACACCGTACAATGTAATTTTATGTAAAAAGCACATAGAACGTATTGACTGCAATAAATATAAAATATTATATTAAATGCCTTACCTGATTCGCAGTTGTTCGTAGACAATATTGTAGGATTTTTAGGTTTTAGATAAAATAAAGTACTACTTCAAATACACAAATTGAATTAACGAACGCACTGATTATTGCTTGCATAAGAAGTCCAGTTGTCGCTCGTTGAAATCGGTTTTGATACTTGAGAGGTTGTTACTTTGGTGGTTGGTGCTCATGCACTGATTTAAGGGACGACACGGATATGCCGACCAGAGAGAGGTAGGCGGTTTTTATCAAACGTTTTTGTATTTACCCGAACTAGATTTCTCTTCGGCGGCAAAGACCTTTTAGTCGGTGACAATAGTTTTATTGGGGATGACCGATTTCTACGAACGACAGTCTGGCCGTTATTTATTATTCTGTAAGATTTTAGTTTATTTATTATAATGATGTGTCAGCATATCATTACAAAAGAGAGCGGCTAAACTAAGCACACTTTGCAAAACACCGCTCTTACTAACCGAAGTTGCAATAATCACGTTTGTCTTGAAAATATTTAATATATTAGCTGGTACCTATAGGCATAGTAAAATTATTTTATTTTACTATGCCTATAGGTATATCATGATAATATAATTATTATTATAGCGCGTTAGTTACGTCGCATTTTTTATTTGTCATTATATGTTGTATATAGTCAAGCAGAAGAAACCCTAAACGTTACAGGTACACATAATATACGTATTTTTTGGAAAATTTCACATTATATACGTCATACCAGGTATAAACATTATATTTTGTACGCTAAAAAACGAACGACTCCCGCAGCCTACACTTATGATGAATGATGATGATATATTAATAGGCACTTGTTTTGAGTTTGAAATATTGTTTTAACTTTACCGCTGCACACAGATAATAGAGCGTAGAGGTAGAGTACCTATATGTGTCCTATACCGAGTTCGTATATCATAATAATAAGGGAGAACATATTATTTTTTTCCATCCTGTATAATACTATTATAATATAACAACGATTTGGTTGAGTAAATAATTTATAAACATATAATAAATATAATATAGGAGATGGGTCATAACCGTGTGGTTTTTCCATAACGATTACAAAGCCACACTATTACTTATTTAGCATCCACGTGCTTGTACATTTTAGGAAATTAATAGGTTAACTCATAAACCAAAGGAAACCGACGTTTGTAAGTTATGGAAAAACAGCCCACTGCAAAGTTTAAAGCCATTCGAATCCGAAATACGGATTTTCGTTTTAAAACTTTCAGTTAATTTGTTAACACGATCACTTATATTATTATGTGCGTGTAGAAAATCAGAGTGGAAAATTATCATAAATGTCGTTAACTTTAATCACGTATGAAATCGATACGAATAAACAATATAATTATACATAATATATGACTTCAAAGCTAAAGATATTACATATTGGGGTTGCAGCTAAACACATATACTGTTAAATATATACTCGAAAATGTAATTATCACTGTAATAATGAATACGATTAGAAGACGGTCGTTAATAACAACCGAGCAACTCGCAAAATATTTCAAACTCTCGCACTAATCTTGGATTATTTCCAGTTTAAATAATTATAAACTATTAAATTAAGTTAAGACGTATATATATTTGTAATTATAATATTATCGGATTATATATTATTTTAATTCATAATATTTACTAATCGGTTTGCGAAAAAAAATATAAAAAAAGCAAAAAAAATTATGATTAGAATGACAGAGCGCGGGGCGCAATAATTAATATCAATGAAACTTTATAAAACGACGATCTCGACGACGTCGTGGAGAAGGGGGGCGAGATATAAACGCGTATTATATGTTATTTTAGTGCTGCTCATTTTGACCTATAAAAATTATAATATATTACATAGTTGACGGAAAGGAATTGGGAAAGTTGGAAATGTTTTCAGGATTAGCTTCACGTTTTCAAAAATAATTATAATACATTTTTTTATCTTATGTCATAAAGTTAAAATAACTCATAACTATCTTATCATATTATTATATGTATAATGACGTGTAAGTGTAACGAAAATCGAGAAATTTTTAATTGCAAGTTTTTAACGGAGCATTTTTCCAACAATGTACCTATTTTGCCTATACATCACGCCGTGTTGTTCATTAATCATTATATGAAGTAAAATGTATAAAAATTGAATTACAACGACTATTGTTATTAGATTTAAATTACAGATTGAATTACGGCGGGCTGATAAGTAATGTCTCTTAACGCGTAATTTTAAAACTACATATGGTACATAGAATAATGAATTAAAAAACAAGTGTATAGTAAATTAAATGATTTTTATTTACATATTATTTTTCAACATAACTACCTTCTAGGGCGATACATTTTTGCCAACGATTTACTAGCTTAGAAATGACATCCAAATAAAATTCTTCAGCTTGAGCATTGAACCATCGTTTAACTTCAGCTTTAACTTCCTCGTCAGAATTGAATTTTATACCCTTAAGATGTTCTTTAAGCTTAGGAAACAGGAAAAAATCATATGGGGCCAAATCCGGGCTGTAGGGTGGTTGTGGAATGACTTTAAATCCGAGTGATTCAATTGCTGTGATTGTGGCACGGCTGCAGTGAAGTCTAGCGTTGTCGTAATGAAGCAAAAGTTGGGTTACATATGGTCTGACACGGTTAATCCTTTTTTTAGACTTTTTAGTGTCTCTATGTATCGTATCGAATTTACTGTTGATCCTTTCACTAAATATTCAATGTGGATCACACCTTTTAAATCCCAAAACACAGTCAACATGACTTTTCCAGCTGACGCTTGAAATGTAAACTTCTTTTGGCACGGTGAAGTCTTATGATGAAACACCATTGACTGTTTTTTGTTTTCAGGGTCATAATGATGTACCCAAAATTCATCTCCCGGAACAATAATATTCAAAAAATTTTCTTTTTCACTATCATAACGCAAAAGAAGTTGGCGGCAAATGTCTACGCGGTCTTGCTTCATTTTTTCTGTCAGCATTCTGGGCACCCACCACGAGGTTTTTGATATTCAAGTTCACGAAGAATATGCTGAACTCGTTCTTTAGATATTCCTAATGCTACTGCTATTTCTAATTGTTTAATCCTCCGATTTCCCCTGACCAAATCATCGACTTTTTGCTTATGGGCCTCATCAGTTACCGTCACCGGCCGCCCACTTCGATCCTAATCGGCGATAATCGCCTTTCCTACCTCAAAACCTTTAAACCATAATGCCCAACGACCAACAGAACTTACATCGAGAGTTTGGTTCCCATAACCCACAAGCAGACGTCTATAAATATCGACTGGTATCACATTTTCTTCAACAAGAAATTCAATAACAGCACGCTGTTTGAACCGCACATCTGAAGGGAACGTCATTATAGGTTGCGTAAATAATAAAATAATAACGTTACACTATCGCGTCTTCACACACACTAAACCAACGACATAAACTATTAAATGCATTATAAATTAAAATTTTATCGTAAATCTAAAAATAACTATGCGATAAGAGGCATAAATTATCAGCCCGCCCTCGTAGATTAAATAAGTTTAAATAATAATTTATTATACAAGTTACATTTTAGATTATAAAAGGTATCTACACCAATTTCCATTCAGTTGGTGAGGTGGATTACCAGGAAGCCGTTAGATGTCAAGATTCAAGACTGTGATCAGCGAATTTGCATGATTTTGGAGTCGGCTTTTGAGATTTTTATGCTGTGATATTGCCGTGATTAAGATACTTTGTTGATATATCTGGTCCAGATAGATTTTAATAACATATTATTATATCACAGAAGACTATTTAAGAGTATTTATTATTTGTTATTATTGCCTGGCGAAAGAGTTTAAGACACTAATTTAATAAAACAGTTTATAGACCAGTTCCGTGTCTGTTCCAGACAAACATAATTTGTTGAAAGTCCAATTATGCAGAAATCATGTTTTTTTTATAGACGAAAACCCCCATTGAAGACTGGTTAAGGACGTACTAAAATTTCCCGTCTGTAAATGCACCGAAAAATAACGTAATCGACAAAAATAATAATAATATTACGAACATTTAGGACAACTTACAACTTTGTACAAATATAATATTATACTAGCAGACAGAGGCAGTGTTGGGAATTATCTAGATAAAATTATCTAGATAAATTATCTAGATAAGATTTTTTGAAAAAAATTATCTTTTAGAGTATCTAGATAATTATGTTACGATTTATCTAATGTTCATCTTAGATAAAAAAATTGGCTTATCTAGATAAATTTATCTAGATAAATATTATAGTACCCCTACAAAATTATAAAACCTAAGTTACTAAAGTTCTTAAATAATATAAATTATTTATAAAATTAGAAGAATATATATTTCTTGTTATTATTGTCAACGACGGTATTACGATAATACGAGAACCTATGTGCGGGCATGCACTATACATCGTTCTCTACTAGCCATAAATCATGAGCTTATTACAATTAATTAGGTATAGGTTTATTTCCCCATCCATTTTAAAAATAAATTAAAATTAACTTCGTAGAAATGAGAACGCACCAGAACGCTGATGAAAACCGTTTGAACCTCTGATAACGATGCGTCGATGCGCGATGCAGTGCGTTTTTTGAAATAGTATTATAGCATATTATTTCATAAGACTAAATTTAAAGTTAAGACAATTTAGATCAGTACCCCTTATAGACCATAGTCCATAGTAGTATAGTTTATTACCCCTTCAATTCTCATCGACCATAGTAGTATAGTTTAGTAGCCTCATATTTTATTTGATCAGTTGATTACCCATACCATCATAATTTAATATATGTAAATTTATTATACTAGGTAATGTTCAGTATCTAAAAATACATAGGTAGTTTTATGTCTTAAATTTAAAAAATACAATATCATTTTGCTACTTGATAGTAGCAACTTGCTACTATGGCTTATATGGTCACAAATCCTATATTTTTGACTTAACAAATCAATTTTGTTATTACATAAAATGTATCACAATTGAAATTTACTTTTCATTATAGTTAGGTATATTAAATATATTTTTAAAATAAGTATAAAAAATAATAACCAAAAAGCTACGCCTAACTGATCTAAGTAACTTAAACAAGGCTATATTGTATACAGGTACTAATATTATTATTATTATTATTATTATTATTAAAATTATTGAAAATATTTTTTTTTATTAATATTTTGCAGTTGTAATTTTATAATTTGTATTTTGTTTTATAAACTATGAAAAATGTTGTATTCAATAATAAAACAATACGCTTATATTTTAGCATTCAACTATTTCTTACCAAACATTGATTATAATGTAATATTTACTATTTATATGTTTTTTAAATATTTAAGGTGAAGTTTATCCTTTTTTATATTGGTTTAATATGATTTACAAGTGGCTATAGCCTATAAGTGCATACAGAGGCATTTGACAATATTTATTTAGAACCAACTTTTCCTCGAGATAATACAAATAAATAATTTTTTACTCGATTAGTTTGTATTAAAATGTATAAATTATTAATAATTCATTATTGTATGCATTTGTATAACTAAGTAGGGGTACAATTATTAAAGTACCTATTAAAGAATAAAGTGTCAGCTAACAACATAGTTTTGAACATTCAAACCAATACCAGTATTCCAAGTATTGGTTTAAATGTTTTGGTGTTTCATTCTTATAGCTATAATATTCAAATAGTTACATTTGAAGGCTCAATCCGTTGTTATTATAAATATTATGTCATTATATTAATATATATCTAATATTACAAAAATACTAAAAAACATTAAAAATAAGTGTAAAAAAATGATATTTATCTAGATATTTATCTAGATAAATGTATTGTTGTATTTATCTTTATCTAGATAAATTACATTTATGTTATCTTTATTTTTATCTAGATAATATTTTGTTAAAATTATCTTATCTTATCTAGATAATTTTTTAGTTATCTATTCCCAACACTGGACAGAGGTACTTGAATTTTTTTTTGCGATTTGCACTTTAGAATTCTGACCATTTTACACAATTGTGCATATTGGTAATAATAAATTTATTTCGTGTCTGTAACAACAATTATTTAGAACAGCTAAGATAGCTAGATGTACATTTTATGCGTGCACCAAATTACTTGGTAATTTATTTTGATACTTGTTTGGTGTTTGGCTAGTCATAATAATTATTAGTAGTTTATTAGTATAGTTCTATGAATATTTAAAGTTTTGATAAGTGGATTGGAAGACCAACATTTTGCGGAGTTTTCCCGTATCACTCCATTCAGCTTTAAATACTTATACGTTATAACTTATAACTTATAAAATGTGTCATTCAATTTGGTGAGTAAAAATCAACGAAAATAAATTCACTTTCATTATTATCTTTACTCAACGTCCAGATAATAGCCCTTATCCACACCCCCCCCCCCCCCCCCCAGTATATTTTAATTAACAAAATAATATCAATAATCAACTCGGTCAAATACCTGGGAGTTAATTTTTATACAAAATCAATCATATTAAATCAAAAAGTATGTGGCTATGGCAACTTCTTAGTTCAAAAATCTCTCTACAAAGCAAGATCATAATAATGTATAAGCAATTAATTCGTCCTTCAATAACGACTTATGGCATTGAACTTTCGTGGTCTATTTATGTTACTCTACCAAAATACCTATAACTTAAAATTATTATTCCAATCATACCAATCCATATAAACATTCTCATTTTGTAGATGACGCCGTTATCTGGTATTATTCAGTAACCACACACTACACACCACACACTCTATACTTTCGCAATAAAAAATGCCAAAAACAAAAGTGTGCGTTTAACGGAATCGATGTGCGTATTAGTATATTATTTACGCGCGCGGATGAGTTGTGGAATGCTGTTTTCTAATAAAATAAACGTCATCGTCGTTCGATCGCTTTGGTGCGCGGCGGCGGTTTAATTTCGCAGGTTATTTATTATCGTCGTCGGCGTAGTCGTCGTCGACGTCACACGCGCCCAGACGGTCGGTCGATACATATATATTATATATGTGTGTATATATGTAATTTGTATATATATGTATGCATTGTGTGTATATAGTATATATAGCAGAGCGTAATATATATTTCGTTGTACGGACGCGGCGCTGATGACGCTAATACCGCGAGACCTTCCTCACACGTCACGGCGACGTGCTGCTACTGCTGCTGGGTACGTGTTATATACATATATTGTTATGTACAAGTAGAATTATATACAAACAAACAATATATATATATATATTTCGTACATTACATTGCCTCAGGACCGAATTTATAGCCGTCTCGTCCGCCGGTGCAGCAGTGAGACGAGTCGAAATACGACTATATAGGCACTATGCAATATATACGCCCGCTACTACGCCAATAAATTAAGAACATTTTGCAGCCGACTGTATATTGTGTATTGTGTGTGTGTGTGTGTGTGTGTGCATAATATTTTGTTATAATGGCAATACGTATACATATGTATATATAGCACTATATACATAGAGTGCGGTCGGCCGGTCGGTCGGTCGTGTCCGAATATTCGCATTTATATCTCTTGGACGTCGTCAGGGAGTGGGCCGCGAAAAAAAAAAGATTTGAATTGTTTTTTTAAAAGAGTGCTAAATTTGAAACGTGCCGAACGTTACAATAAAGTCGAGCAGACAATACTGAAGAATAATTTCGAAAAATATTCGTCTCGAGAGTCCATATATAATGTATGTATAATTATTATTGGCTACCTACATTAACATTATGAATATATTATTTGTATACAATACTACAACACTGTACCTATACAATAAGGATTGGTTGACGACTGTGTACCGTATCGGAGAAGTTTTCTGGTGAATATTGAAAGCAAAAATTCAATTTTTGTCAACAAGTGCCAACCCCCATTATTGGCGCTCCTGTAGAAGAGTATTGGTCCGGTGGTCGTTCCGGGGTCTTGTCTCAAGAGTTGGCTCCCGGGTACTTCATTATAAAAGTATTATTTCGAAATGTAATTTGTTTTTATTTTTCATATTTACTAACAATTTATTACGTGATAGCTATGAAAACTGTACAGCCTGCATATTTATGTATGGTAAAAAGTTTATAAAACAAACCGTTATCGTAGCTAAATATTGTGTGATGTGTACATTTATTTTGATATCAATACATATTATACGAGAGTACGAGACTATAATATTCTTACCAGCGAGAGAACACAGCGTATCCCCACAATCTGCTTGACGCCTTGACCCAACCGGTCTCGAGGGATGCGCATAAGAACCGATTTGCGTCGGACGCGTTATCTCACTGGACAGAGTATAGATAAACATTATATAGGTAGGAAATGATCTTTTCGTTAAACGCAGTACCTAAACATAATTAGCTGCACTCGTTTGGTCGGTCAACGTTTGTTTTTTCCTAATACATTTTTTTTTTGCATAGTTGGAAGTAAAACTGTGAAATTACATTTCTTATATTTTTAAACAATTTTTAAACGACAAACAACTCTGATTTTGATTGCGCGGATATTTTTGTAACGGAATACTTTTCAAAAAACGTTTCTATACTTAGAATATTGAAAAAATAGCTTCTAGTAAGAATCTGACGTTGAGCCTTAACCATGTTGCTGTTTTGATCAATTTATCAATTTTTTTTTCATACCCAGTTGCGTTTTCATTTCTCTGAGCCCCGCATGAATTAAATTCAGTTTTCATCTATTTATCGTTAGGTTAGGTTATCGCGAAAATATTTATTGACATAGATATGCTTATCCCACGAACTTTACTATAGTGTTACATAGAATATACTCATATAGGTAATATATTGTAATATGTACATTGAAAACAATTCAGAAACATCAGACGCATGGAAACGATTTGGTTGCTCTAAAATAACTTGTATAATATAGTGTGTGGTAATATCAGCGGCAATTTAATTTAATACAAAGTCTACGCACAGAATATATAGTATTGTAATATTATATTATGTACCGTATATGTGTATAATGTTGCATAATATTGGCCGCAAAGAAATTTTGTTTCACACGTGCAATAAAAAATGATTTCGAGTGATTTCATATACACATAATATAATATTATATATATGCATTTTTCTAAGGTTTACAATCTGTTCAGTCGTGTACAATATTGTATAATGTATAATATATATAATATATATGACGTGTAATGTGTATATTTGAATCTCTGAGTTTTCGTTTTATTTGTACTTTTTATTTATATGTAGGTGCAGTGTTTATTTTTCATTTCAAATACGAATTCAAAATAAAAGACTGCTGAAAGGAAACGACGTGATTATACTATATTATATTATACTCATCTCAGTCGTGGTGTAGGTACTTAAATGTATAATATACCATATTGTATAGGATTATTTATAAATGGATTTAATTGTGCAGTAATGCAGTATGGTTAATGGTATTAATTATATACAAAAGTGATACTTTTAAATTTAAGCGATCGTTTTCTCGAAAAGTGTTAACTATTTGTTAACTTACATTTTTTGTACATCATCATTATCGGTTTTTTTTTTAAGAGTTTTACTGTTGACACCATATACATTTTTAATTTTGTGTGAATTGCAATATAAGTATCAAAACCAAACTTCGAACAGGTTGTAAATTATGTCAGGTAAATAAACAATAATATAATAATGTAACAAATCATTATGAAAATAATATCCAATGTTATTTAATCAGTATAATATTACATTATATTTTACAAATTATAAAATTGGATTACATTTACCTTAAATGCTATAATTTTAAAATTATCGTAGATCACATAATATTTTCTTAACCTGTTATCGTGGACTTTTAACCTTAGTTTAATAACCCATTAGAAACCACTCGTTCGAATGTTGATTTATATACGTCAGCAATCAACATTTAACAAATGAATCATCTCCTAATCAATTTAAAATAAGCAACTGTAGTTCTTGTTTGAAAAAATACTTCTTAAATTGCATAAAAAAACTAAGTATATTTTGATCCTTCAGTTACAGTGGCGGATTTAAGGGGGGCCAGAGTGGCATGAGCCCATTGACCTAGCATCTATATTAATAAATTGAGCTGTTATTAAATATTTTTATCATAAAACTTGGAAAAAGACAATAATGCCCCTCCCCTCCAAAAAAAAAAAATTATAAATCCACCTCTGCTTCAGTATACTAAATATCTTTCAAAATTCATAACTAGAATTGGAAAAAATGCATTATCAAACGAAAAATATGGTGTTTGATCATACTTGCCAATTGATTGGTGAATTGTCATGTATGAAACGCGTAATTAAATACGGCATAGTATAATACATAGTCATGAATTATTATTATAATAATAATAACAATAATAAATCGTATATTATAATGGAATTATTTTATAACAAAACAATATTATCATCGAATCATCGTCCTATTATGTTTTTTACTTACACGCCAGCAGCTATTATATACGCGTATTTTTTGTACTATCGCAACTCCGCGTAAAACTCGGTGAACATAAATTGAATATGACAACTAGGTATACTGGGACATAAATCCAAACTAAACGGCAGGCACGAAGATAAAAATGTCACGAGATATATGGACCAAACGAACTGTGAAGAAATTCATTTGGCACGAACGTTCGCTTTGTCAAATAGTTTCGGTAGAGTGTTGTACATATTATAGGGCTGGAGGCTAGTAAATCTAAAACAGAATGTTTCACAAATAATATAGCTATTCCCACATCATTTAATACACGCTGTGTGCGTTTTAATGTTCCTATAAACGGTGTATTCGGATTTGTCACGAGTTTAGACCGTCATAATGTGTAATAATATGTCTCGTCGACCATAATATTTTTCGAGAGTTATAAGAAATGAAACGAAATAATATTAGATGATCTGTCATGGGTAGGTACAATGAGATAGGTGATTGTATTTTTTTTTTTTTTTTTGCTTAAAAAAAAGTAAATACAAATTAAGCAGTCGCAAATAATAATACGCACTATTGGTGAAAATAAATTACAAATCGTATTTTCGTACTCTCGTATAATGTTATAATTGCACGCATAAGAAAAATTGACATTTATAATATTGGAATATCTGACGTCAGCGAAAACGTACCCTGTAGGTATGTAATCATATATTTTATGATGTGAAAAAATATTTATGGTCATACGTGAAATGTCGTTCCGCCTCGGATGCCAATTGTCTCCGAATTGTTTCTTTTTTTCTAGACGCACGCGAAGGAAAAAATTATATTATAAACCTAATACCTACTTCCGGCAAAAATATGATATTCCGAGCACGCGTATCATCTTGAGGCGAGCCGCGTTATATAACTTATACCAGGCAGGAGCTTTGTAATGGTATTCTTTTAAAACGTCAAATTCTATAAACGAAAAAAAATACAACCATTTTTTCGTATCCGTTTTCCGCGAGTTTGTAGTCTTTCCGGTCATTTCATTTCGTTCAATTAACGTTTCTTGATTATTTTTTCGTAATTTCCGTGTAAATTTCGTGCGTGATATTATAAGTACGTAACTGATATAACTCCAATATAATATTTTTATTTTCAGAGATTCGAGCGTATTCGAGCGGGTCAATTGAAACGACAACGTGTGATTGAAAAACAATAACGACAACAAATTATATTAATTACATTAATAATTATAATAACGTATAATAATAGTAGGTTCTCCCGATATAAGATTTTGTCACAATACGTTTGTACTGTAATGAGACGTCTCTATAATAACACTCATATACAGAATGATTCACTCCCTTGTTCTCATTTTTCCTATAATAATCAATAGGTTGTTCTAATTTAGATTTTTAGAATTTTAATACCTACTCATTTTCAAATAAATTAAAATATTATGCTTAATTTTTAAAAACTTATATTTTTTATACCTTTTAGGGAGTGTCTTTTTCCTATAAATCAATTGACGTTTTTTTAAATTTTAACGAATAGTTGTAGAGTTGTTTAACTTTAGATACAATAAGGATTATATACGTCAAAGATAATGGATTTGAGGGATATAAGGCAATGATGATTAGAACATTTTAGTAATTAATGGTAATCTGTCAATATTTTATGATTTATAATATAATATAACATTTTTATATATATTTTTAAAACCATATTTAAGGACTACTACTATTTATATCAACACTCCTTATATGATATAAAAAGTCTAAATTATTTAAAATATAGTCATAAAATGTATATTTCAGAATTCGAAAAATTTGAATTTGAATAAATGAATAATATTATGGAATGAAAAAAATGGTGTGAGCATGCTTGGTGAATTATAACCCTGCATAATGTATCAAATGACCAAGCTACCAGAATAATTGATTTCATCTCTAAAAAGGAGGATAGTAGGTATAACCGCTCTGCTGTACAGTAGTTGTTGTGTGAGCCTCGTCATTAAGTTAGTCTCTGCAGTGTATGTTTTAAATTTTAATTCAATGATCAATCATTACTTACGATAAATGATTATGAGCGAAGACCGTCTGTCTATTACTGAGTACCTATATTTTATGATATATTTATATTACTATTAAAGTAATTTATTTGACTATTATCATAGTAATATAGAATATTTATTTAATATCGCATTGCTGTTGAAAATATCATTGTGCGTTTAAAATATAATAATAAACGTTAAAAGTTTCAAGTCCCCACGAATAATAATTTTGAATTGCAACAAAATAACTAAAATCGTTTTTTCCCGATTATTTAAAAAAAATACTGTGAACTTATACTTTTGATACTCCCCTCCCCCATCCCTCACAAGTACCTAAATATAATTTGCTACCAAAAACCACCTTCAAAGTTAAAAATCGAAGTATTTATACTACTTGGAGAAGTGTCTTCAGAGTTCCGGGCATAAAAAAAACACACCATTGTAAAATCAATACATTCATCGCTCCGCTCAGAATCTAAAATGTAATTTTCTAAATAAACTTTAACGTTGTAAACTGAAGTAGTCGCTCATTAATTGTAAATACTAGTTGATATTGATTTTTTTGTTTATCTCATTTGTACCTGTTGAAGATTTAAAATAATACATAGTAGAGGGTTTTGTTCATTAGTCGCTCACTCACCCACCCCTTTTCAATCTTTTTTTTTGTGATTTGAGAGTTACCCAATCAATTTGCTTCGATAACGATTCGTATTTTAAATTTCGTAATAAGAATCGCAAAATATTTCGCCGTACAAAATATCTAATAATGTTTAACGAGTGAAGTGGCTGGAATACTCCGCGAAATGTATATACATATATATAATGCACTACTATTGCCTCTCATACAATATATTAAGCTCTAAACGCTTACATTAATGCGTGTAGTTCTATATTCATAAGCACACGGGTTCGCTATTTCCGAGTACGCATTCTTATCGCATTATGTTCGCACGAGTTTTATTTTAATACTGCACGAGTATGAAAAAATGCACAATAAAACAAATTTACGAGCAATCATATTATTACTAAACGAATAGCAATGACCTTAATACAATAATACTATATATATACGATATACACGATAGAGTAGCTTTATGTTATATAATGCACATAATATATTATATGTATATATATATTTTTGTGTGTGTATGTGTGCATAGAAGACGATATTTTATGGACCAGGATGAATTCAAATAGAAACACAATAAATCGCGGAGCACTGAGGGGGTGTAAGGTCTGTCGTGGAATTCCAAGAAACCACCTTTGTATCGGCCACGTCCCCATTCAACCAGTGTATACCTATCTGTCGCGATACTTGCGAATCGTTGTGACCAGCAATACATTACCTCAGGAGCGAAGACAATAGTGGATTTGCTTGTATGCGTGTGAGTGTAGTGAGTGAGTGTATTTGTGTTTGTGTATATACAGGACGTAACAGAGAGATTTTACTGACCGACTATATAATAACTTATATAAATTGTAATATGTATTTTATAAGAACAAAAGTTAGTATTTATGTAATTAGTTAATTCATATTTTGCAATCAGTTGTTTCTAAGCTGTTAAACCCTGAATAATATTTGACTAACGTTAAAGTTTAATTCCCATGAAATAGAGACCGACGAGATGTTAAATATTTTGTTAGACAATATTATTATATACCGGTATTACTCGGTCAAGACGTCATAGTCCTACAAGTGAAAATGCGAATTGTAATATACATTTTCAAACACAAGTTATCATGTATTATATAAAATATAATATTATAGTTAGTTGTTGCTTGCAGCCGTGTCGTCCAAGCAATTATTATCGTCACGCAACATATTTGTAATAATCCTATGCATTTCGCTAAGCATGCTAAAAAAATTAAAGTTGTAAATTTCCATTGACAGGTAGGTAAGAAGAAGAAAAAACACTTGTTATTTAACTTTTTTTATTTGTTCTTTATAAGCTTGATTTTATTTTATTTTTTCTGAACAAGAAATAATAACTTATTTTTACCGTAAATTATTTTGTAAAAAAAAATTATTATGTTGGTGTATGTTCCAAAATAAAAATGATTGAAAAGGCAAGATAATCTTAAAGTATAACAATTTAAAAATACGTATTATCTGCTCGACATAGACTTATATAAATTATATTTGTCATCCAACTAACACTAATATTGGATATTGAATTTATAGTCTTATGGGAGGATTTTGTAGGACAAGAGTGGCCGGCCGCATATTGTTTGAATTGAATGGCGAAGAAAAAGAAGAAAAGGAAGAAGAATTAGAAGAAATGATTCAATAAACTAATCAATAATATAATAATAAGATTATGTTGGTTAAGATATTTATAAATTTTTATTTTATTGGTTATTACTGGCGGATATAAGATTTAACTGATTTTAGAACTTGGGGCGGGTTATTTTACGGGTTACTTACAGGTACTTACCAAAGACGATAAAAAAAAAATTAACATTATTTATTGTAAACGCTATAATTCCATACGCTAATTATTTTGTGATGGATATGACGACATAATATTGTATAAAATGCAAAACGTATAAAATTAAACATATTCTATAGGTACGATGCGCTTCGCTCATATTTCGCGCGTAGATCACTTAAGCTGGTGTGTTGCGTAAAAACGATTCATTAGTGCGTTATAATATGGATAAAACTCATTAACCGATGAATAATACGCTCTGTCGTATAAATAGAAATTGCTCATCACAATTCACAACAACATCGTGTTGTATAAAACGATATTATAACATACATAATAGTGTAAATAGATTCCGGAAATAGGTTTTGCACGCGCTCACGTCATGATAATATTATGCGGATAACTTATCGTAACGTCAAACGTCGTTATTTGGGGCAGTTTTAAAATTTAATTAGAAAACGTGAAAAACAAATATAGTATGGTAATTTCACCAAAAAACCTGGATCTAAATTAGTCTTATAAGAATATATCAAAATCAAAATATATAGGGTCAGATTCACCAAACACGCTCACCCCATTTTCGTTCTTAAATAATGAATATTTTATTCAAATTCTGATTTTTGGAATTCTCAAGTGTGCCCACATACATGGTGTATTATTTGGATTTGCATACTATCTAACGAGTGCCTCGTGATATTATAAGCTTCTTTTTTTATTGACAACTTAACTATTTTACTGTAAATTGTTGAGCAGTTGACTTATTTTTATGTTAATTAATCTAAATCGAACTTGGACGAGTACTTTCATACTTATTTTTTTTACTAAATAGCGGATTATAACTTTTAATAAAAGTTTTAAAAATAACCTCCGTCCCATGATAATTTGATAATTATTATAGTAGTTAATAAATAATAATCAAATATTTTATCATTTTATTTTTAAACATTGTCCGTGTATTAATAAAAACATACTAGACTACTATTAGTAATTAATATTATATATTTTTTATATTTCATGAAAATCCATCACAATGTACTATTATACTTAGATCTTAGTAACTATTCACACATTACTATTCTCAAAAATATGGTCTTTATAATATTATACCTAACAATATTTGAATTTGAATCAATGTGTTTTAAAGGATAAAAGAGGGCGAGCATGCATCAGCCTGTATAACCATTAAAAAAACTCTGTTGGCCTAGTCTCAGTGTTGAAAGCCATTCTGATAAGTGATAACCAATAGTAATGTGGCGCAACTCGGGGTGCCGAGTAGGCCAACAGTCGTAAATAATAATTAAAGACTCAGGGTTTAAATGGTATTAGTTACTTTTTATTTAATTCGGAAAGAGTACACAAGTGGTTGTCGTCGGTTGGGGGAAAACGGTGATTTTGCTATCGGCGGACAGAGTCGCGTCAGACCCTCGCGATTTCTACCTGGTGAGCCGTGGTCGGAAACGACGTGGTATATGCCTCATAGCGGGAGATGTAAGCCGTCGATCGCTGATAACACACCCACGATTCGTCCACGGACAAGATGGCGGAAAAACGTTTAGGTCGCGCAGAACTCTGCGTTTGGCGAGTCGAGAACGAGGAGAGCGAGGGAACGGGCCCTAGCTGCCGAGACGCCGGTCAGCGAAGCGGCAGGCCGGGAGGTGATGTCAACGGCAGTGTAGCCGGCGAGGGGAAGTACTGTGGTGCACTGGTGCTGGTTCACCACAGTAACATAAACAAGTCGTGTCAACAGTTCCTTCCTATTTAAAAACTAAACCTTATATTTTAAAGCACAAGCACATTTGCTCGTCCGAAAACCATAGACAACCAGCCCACTAAATTACGCGAAATTAATTATAGCTATTTTAATTTTCTAATTTTGAATTAATAAAATTACACATAAAAAATTATTTCACTTATATTGAATAATTTTATTTAGTATGTTCTACTGTGTTTTACTATATTTTTACTGTGGTCATTTCAAGCGAAAAATAATAAAATAAAATCATAAAAATTGATGTCCCGCTCTGAGGGTAAAAATTATTATCACAATAGATCAAAGTTTAGTGTTGTAAGAATTGAGGCAGTCGTGATCGTGAATTCTAATACCCCACTATTGCAGGGCAAAAGTTAAGGTTTTTATAATATAGTTATATTATTTCGAGTGTTCCTAATTTATATTAAACACACTTACAATATGAATATTGTCCGAACCGCTTTTATTTCGTTCAATATTTTTGGATAAATTATTTCAATATTGAATATGATTTATATGCCTTGAACACTCGAGTCTTGCGTTCTTAACCGGACGATTAAATTTTTAATCCTCACGAAAGCCATAAACCGACACTAATTGACTTACATCATAGTCATTTGTTGTAATACTATACTGTTCTGTGGACTGTGAGTACATGGTAAAATATCGTTTGAATAATTGTTTGTCTAATTTCGTAGCGTACCTACGCAGGATTTTAGTTCGGTTACGGTTATAGCTAAGACTAATCCGAGGCTTTATTGCCATTTTATAACACCGATTTTTATGTAATCGGTTAAAACAAATAATAGAGTTAATTTTCAAATTTAGCCTACATTTAACCTGGTCATCTATAGACCACATAGATTAGTGTACATTATTAGAACCTCATCAGGCCGTAATTAAACATGGAATAATTGATACAGCAATTATGGCAGTTGCTTAGCAACTTTCTTAGAACAGCCAAAAAAAAAAAATTTAAGCTATGATTCTCGATTTTATAACTATTAAAAATGACTAACAATTAATCTACTCTGTGTATTGTTTATGGTAATAAATAATTTTTTTTTTGTAGAAAGAAGTAATTAAGGGAGAGGAGGGGGGTTAGAACCCTAGAACCTTACATCTGCGTACGCGTCTGTTCGTAGGTTTAGTGATAGATAACAATAAAAATTAACGGCACCAGGTTACCTGCAGGTACCCACTTATATAGATATAGGTAGGTACTACATAATACAGAAGTTGAATGTATGTCCGACCAGGAAGTTTATGAAAACTTTACGGGAAGTTCCCTTTTGATTCACGGGAGTTTTGCGGAGTATCTTAGAACACATAATCTTGTAAATACTGCGCAGCAGTTAAACTTAATGGTCTTAGTTGTCAAACAATCTACATAATAATTTAACAACAAATTTTGTTCATCGATTTTATTTTATATCTAAATCTTTATAACGAACGGCGATCAATTCAATTGTTTAAAACTTAGAAGTGCCAAAAACAAAAATTTTTTTTTGAACAAATTTTTTTTATATATAAAAATATAACGTATACACGGCTTGAAAATATAACAATAATAACAAACACTTGAAAATAATATTATTATTTATCAACAAAATATTATATTATCGACGTTTGCATTAACTAATTTTGTGTTCTGAACCAGGTGGACATCGTCGACAAAATAAAATCTGAAATTATAATATTTATATTATATCAATCGTTATAATCAAGCAATTTCATTATGAATCGTTGCACGTTTAATCGGCTTATTATTTCAAATTTTGAGTCACTCATTTGACTGTAAACTTACTATACTTGAGTGAAAGTATGATAATATAAGTGAAAAATCCGAATCGTTTGATGATAGTATAAATCTTGTCAACGTAAAATGAAAAATAAAAAACACCATTCGATGAAAATATTAATAACTGTTATACAGCGTGACGATGTTTTAAACTCGTTTTGCAATTAATACATTATTAATTTAGGGCTAGGATGTTTTGCACTAAAAAATTAATAAAAATGTATGCACTTATACAAGAAAAAATAAATATATATTTATGAAAAATTTAAAAATTGAAAAATGTTTTAATTATTTTATGAAAATTGAAGGTGTTCATAAACAATGTAGATACGATTATTAATTACAATTTCGGGTATACATTTCTTAGTTAAGAGAGTTGCACTGAACAACAATATAGTTGCTTTCTATGTAGGTATATCTCCGAATGACAATTAAGGATTACCGACAGAAAATAAGCGATCATTTTTATATAATATATACAGAATACAGATATCCAATTTTAAATTCAGTTTTAGTTAATTGTTTTTAAAAAAAATTTGTATTGAAAATCATACAATAAATGATTCAAAAACATCCAAAGTATGCATTTATATGCTAAATTTTGAAAATATGCAAATATATTATGTGAAATAAAATGTTTGATATTTTAATCTAGATAAATCATGTAACAATATTGTCTATCTAAGAATTTAAAAAACACGCAATAGGATAGCCTAAAAAATCATAAACATCCTAACCCTAAATTTATTATACATTTCAGTTCTATCCACGGCTCCGTCTGACATACCTATTTCTGTGGGTGTATAAAACTGGATAAAATATATATTCGAAACGTTTTCTACGTCCGGGGAACCGACCGAAATATGATTTCGTGTCCATGTAGGTAAAAGAAATTCACAACAAAGTCTTAATGCTAAGTCGTATTCTTATATTATTATGAATTATTATCGTTGCGTGTAAGTGAGTTTTGGCTATTAATTACACTAAACTCGTCCTCGGTGCAATGTAATATTATCTTGGATATAATAATATGTACAAACTTACCTACCTACCATCATAAGCAACTACGCTGACCGTGCGCATAAATAATATTATTGTGCGCAGCAAGCGGCGCCGTTTTAATGCAAACACTACAAAATATTATTGCGAAACACGCGTCGCTATACCCCTTTAAATATAGGTACTATCTAATAGGTACTGTTTATTGGCAGTAACGTTAATGCCCCAATTTATCACAGCGACGTAGTGCCTACCATCGTACTTTTTCGAATCTACCAATTATATCTCCTTTTAGCAATATACAAAATATCGTGAAAACCCACGGGTAAGCACTGATATCGTTCATACCTTTAAGTTGGTCAATAGGTCAATTCACTCTATTATTAAAAGCGTTAAGCTTACTACACAACATTTGAAGTGCTGAACACAAATTCGCAATGTTCCAAAGACGGAGACAACCATAGGAAAAACTATAGAAAATTGGTAGAATTATTATAATTGATTATACTGTCAGAAATTCCGACTTGGGTCCCAAAACCGGGCCAAAACAATTAAATCTTATATACGTCACTGCGTTGGATGGTATTATTATTGGACGCTTAGCGGTGGATTTAGGGGGGGGGGGGGGTGCTTGAGAGTTGAAGCATTCACCGTTCGGCATACTGAACTTTTTTTTATTTTTTTTGTTCTAAATTACTCGGATACCAGATATCGCATAAAACTAAACGTATTATATTATGTGGACTATATTACTGTACAGAATAGGTTAAACTTGTTTTCGCCCCGAAGTTGTTCATATTAAGTACCTATAAGAAACATTAACTATTACTATCGAAATAACACCCCATGTAAAAAAATCCTAGATCCGCCACTCTGCGCATGCAACATATAATTATTGCGTTATTACCACAACCGTGGAACAATAATATCGACACCACCGGCCAACACCGAAAAAATGTGTATGTATTATGCGTAACTTTCAATATAATTAATATGTCTCTTTAAAATTTATATTGTAAATAATTAGAAAATTACGAAACTTTTATTTTGTTTCGACTTCAAACAATTGCCACCCGGGGCAACTACATCCTTTTGCCTTTCCCCCCCTCCCTCCCCCCCACTACTCGCACCTAACACGGTATTCAGTCTTGTAAGCTATAATATAGTACTGCAGGGGTTTCAACCTTTTTGGGTGCACGGCTCTTCAGATTTTGGAAATAATTTATAAACGGCTCCCATACGAATAATGATAGAACAATAAAATAAACGAATTTACATTATTTACTGCGGACGCGGCTCCCTGGATAATAATAACCGGCGACGCCCCTGAGAGCCACACGACGCACAGGTCGAAAACCCCTGGACTATAGATAATATTATATGGGTATGAGCTGAGCAGCGAGAAACCGTTATACCTGGGTAATAATAATTAATAATATTTAAATAATTAAACAATACATTTTGCGAACATGCCGCATTACAACGAAATAGCAAATAATTGTTTAATACATTGTACAAAGAGTAAAGACGTACATAGTTTAACGAGAACATTAATTAAGCAACGTGCATTAAGTGTTAACATCGTTATGATAAAATACGTAAAATGAATAATATCGTCGTATTAAAATAACTGTACGACGTGTATTATGCGTGTACGCTTGTAGCCGATAAAATATGTACGAAAACTTCTTTCCGAATATTATAATATTTAACGCACGCCGCCGAGAGGAAAAACAAACAGTGTGTTGAACAAACTTTTTTATTCGGAAATACTCGCGATGATTAATAACAACGCGCGAAATAATGTACAACGAACTATACAGCTTGATTTAATAAAATTTAAAGTTTACCAGACAGTTCGTGTGTAAGTATACTGCTCCACTGATATTATGACGAAAACGTAATAATATTATTATTTATATTTTATTATTATAATATAATATACTTATATATATAGTATACCCCCAGACACGTGTGTCACTGTCATCTTACATCCGTTCCGTATTATCACAGAGTTCCACCATATGGGTAGAATGTGTAACAGAAAGACCTGACAAATTAAATAACTTTTGTTAAAATCAATATTTAAACGCTTGCGTTACAAGTACAGTATAAGATTTTTATTTTTTTCATAGTGAAAATAACAATTATTTTCTTTTATTCGAAAAATTCAAAAAGGCGAATTTTCAAATCTAATTTTTAGACAAATTTTGATGGTAAAAATGTTTATGGAAATCAAGTAGTTTATTTTTTAAGATATCAATATTTTTTAGGAGTAAATTCAAATTAATATAAAACAATAATTTGGGAATTTCCTGACATAAGTGTATATATCTTAAATTATTTACGATCCATGTAATTTTCATAAATTTTATCATACGTTAATGCCACACGAACATATTAATTATTATTATTAAGTTCTTAACGAGTCCACTAAATAATAATATAATTACCATATAACAAATACTGATAATCAGCGCACTTCAAACCACATAAAGTTTTACTATATCGTTTACAACTGTCGAACAATTATTATTATGTTGTTATATTTTATGAAACAAACCTAGTTCAGTATAGGCACTAAAACGTGTAGATTCGAAACAAACCCGACGAAACGAATTAAAAGTCAAGATTGAAAATTCCAGCAACCATTATAATATTATAATACGGATAACTGCACGAGACATGGCGATCGGTTTACGACGGATTAACCATTTATACTACAAATTCTTGCGGTCGAAACTATAATCGAACGGTTTTACGGACGTTTAGAACATGTGATAGCTAATAAGTAATAATATGCATGATATACAGTCTTGTAAAGTACTTGAGTATTCAAATTCATTTCAAATGCCTACTCAAACACGATTTTAAATACTTTTTAAAAAAGTACTTGATCAAAGTGTTTTAAATACTTTTTCAAAGTATCCGTATTCAATATAAAATACTTTTTTTCTAATACCTATGTATACTATTATTCTTTTTAGTTTATACAGGGAGAGTTTTTAAGCCTTATCACTCCCATTACTCTCTTTAATAATACATTTATTCAAATTCTGATTTTTTGAATTTTCAGGTATACCATATTTATTATTTTCAAATTGATGATAGTTTTTTGTACAACCTATTTCGAGTCTCCTGGATCAAAATTCTAATGAGCATAGTTTATGAGTCATTAAAAATGTTTATACTAAGATTACTACAAACGTTTACGATCCACGAAATGTTTAGATTTGATTGTTTGCGTATTTATTGACAAACGTGACGACTGATAAATAGCTGACGATACACGTGCATTGCCATCGTATTATTAATACCTACCACGGTAATTGGTCAAAACTTCCGAGCACCAACCATAGGATTATGGCTTGAATGGTTTTGTGCGTGTCTCCTTCGCCGGGGAAACTATTATATTTAATACGATATTATGGTGTTCTCTGAACATATTATCCAAAATACTGAGAAGACAACATTGACAACGTTGAATGATGATTATGCTCGGAGTGAACAGCAAACACTCGTTATTCTATCGAAAGTAATTAATAGTTTTAAACATTGTTTTTTTTTTTTCATAATTTTAAATCACATTAAAAAACGAAGTTTTTGAAAAAAATTATATTTTCTGCTAGGTACTCGTTATCGCTATTCGTATTTTTTCTTGTTTGATTGATAGCATATACTTTTAATTTAATGTTCCAAAGCACAATATTTTTCAAAGAATTTCAATACCTATACATACATAAAAGTTCTCAGAACAATATTCTGCTTGGGAGTAGGTATAAACTCAAGTGTAATTTATCTGTACAATGTCAATCATAAAAATAAAAAACCATACAAACAATTATTAAAAGTAGAAAGTCTCACATAAATGTATATATATTCTTTTATCGAACTTGAGCCCGACAACTATGGCTATTTTAGCTATTGTAGGGATCATGGTTAGTAGGGTTGGCACGGTTGGTAAGGTTGGTACGATTAAAACAGTTAGTTAGTAACACGGTATGTGTGGCAAGGTTTTTACCACTACGAACCCGAGTGGTCACCCATCCGGGAACTAGTGGCAGCGGACGTTATTTACTATCAATCACGATGTATACCCACCGTGCCAAGCCACATAAATAAATGTATATTATATACCTTCATCTTTACCATTTGCATATTCATTGATTAAAAATTTCAGAATAATAACTGTCAACATAATTTTCGGTAGAAGCAGAAAAAATAGCGTAGTCAAATTTTATTTACGCCAAAAAAAGTCAAAGCCGCTAGTATGGACAGTACCATAATATTATCTCAACCAAGCAAATTAAGCCTATGAACAGTGCCCGGAATAAAAAAACAAGCTCTAGGGTTGGGTCCATTATCATATTATGCTTGGCCGTGACCGTTATTTACTTATTATACATAGTCATGCCGGGTTGCATAAGAAATTGATTAATGGTTCACTAAAATTTAACGGACCTGAATCGCGTGGACCTAAATCGTGTTCAAGGGACCATTAGCTCATTGTTGATTCATTCAAATATTATGGGCATAGTGATTGTTTACGCAACCCGGCATAAGTATCGCTAAATCATTACTAAAAAATGTTTCGGTTATTTTTCTACAAATAGTACCATTTTTAATGCAATATGAAATAATACAATTTCTGAAATCAATTTTCCTGTTTTTTTTTTTATTTTTTGTCAAACATGTAGCCTTAAATCTGAGTAATAACCGCCGGGACTTGGGATCTGCAACCCTTGCTCCACCCCACACCACCCCACCGAGGACGACCATGGGTGTCTACATGTGCGCTCATAGTCAATAACATAATTTATGGGAGTGGACGCGTGAACACAACCAGTTATTGTCGAGTGTATGAACTTAACGTGAATGGAGTACCTATAACCTGTATAAATAAATTATAAAACATCCTACTTTAGTAATATTAAATGCTGATACGGGTGTGATATTTACCACAATATGGACGATTATGTGTTTCCATACCCAGAAAAGATTATCAAAGTTTAACACGTCCGTTACAGCGACCTACTGATGTAATGACAAAGTGTGCTCAAAACCTACTATACAGCAGAGCAATGACATGTTACCCGGTTTGAGGTTTCAAACACATTAAGTTTAGAGCCCCTTATATCCCCGCCGTTGTATCCGTCCGTTAGCTGTTTCCGCCATGTCTATAGTTACGATTGTTGGTATTAAGATTTTTATATATTGTCCGTAGTTACTATGTACATAGTTACGATTGTTTGTATTAAGATATTTAATTGCGATTGTTGATATTAAGATAAACCTGGAACTTAGAACGCTGCGCAAAGTGGGCTTTCCAACTTGTTTTAAATTATTTGTATTCGCTTTTAATTTACACAGTGTTCGGACAGACTTTGATACAATATAAAAACAGTAATAAATAACTAACAATTAATAAAGTTATGTAGGTACCTACGCAATAAAAATAATCAGCCACATTTTTGCCGAAAAAAATTTTAAAAATAAAATAAAAATTGATGACGTGCTTATTTAAAAGTTAAGTTATATTTTACTTCACTTAAAAAGTTTGGATATTTTATTTGAATGTGATATCATTGTATCACTTTTATTTTTCACGAAACACCGTACTACTACAATACACAAATATGAAATTACTAAGGAAATTACTTAGGAACAAAATATATGAATGGAGGTTTTCGCAAACATTTAACTTTTTACGTAATTATAGTTATTATACCCAGGGTGATTTTGGACTACCCGATTGTTGGCATTCGTTTATTTTAAAGTATATTATACGATCCAGCCATCCAGGTTTAACGTAAACAGCGCAAAATGTAAATAAAATGTTGACATTATCTTAGTTAGTATTTTAGAAAAAAATTACTTTCGTAAACTCATAAGATTGCGTGATTCAAGTATAATTTTCCGTCCGTCATTACTCATTTTCATCTTTGAAAATCTCATTTCTTTTACAAAATGTATGAAAAAAATAACTTTCTACAGCTTTGGCGTCATTAGACTAATCGAAACGGTCAATAAATAATATGGTTTTGTTATTAAGGTCTTATATAGGTGGTGTTGGGACTAGGTTAATTGTTTTTTAATAATACCTAAAATAATTTTTTTTTTTTAAAGGGGGAGGACACTGTAGGTTTTTAAATTGGGTAGGTTGGTACACGTGTGTGTTATGTTTGGCAGAATTTCTAATGGGGCACCCGTAGGTTTCTGCCGTGCCCCGGGTGGGGGGGATGGCGGCACTTGTTCTCCGGACACCGTGACCTGCCCGAAGAAAAATGCCGCTCGGCCACTCCGTCCCCCCTAAAATAATTATTAAAGTATTAAACAATAATAGTAAATATTAGAAAAGTTTTAAGTTATAACAATAATAAAACGTAAGTAGATATACGCTTAGACTGTCGTTAGCAAGATGATGAAAACAATTTGTTCGCATATTTTTGTCGTGTCACATTACGGTATTTTTAAATTCACCCTTACCCCTTGATTTTTTTCAAAACCGCTTCTGAGCCGTATATAATACCTGGCCGTTGTTCTTAACTCAAAAATATTTCCAAATCGCCGAACCGAAAAATAAATGTCTCCCATTCCGTTGTTGTTCTTTATGCAGTCAGATACTAACATATATGACGTGTCTACTAACACTATACTATTGTAAATTGTTCGGAACCGGAAGATGTTCACGCCCGACGGGTCGATAAAAGGACGGTACGACGATTTAAAGGAAAATATTAATTTAAGACGAACGGGGCCGGTCGAGTTTCGCTAATGGCCGGGGCGATCTAGACATCCGTAAATAATGTGCGACGCACCACAAGCTGTGTGCGTATACATTAATATTATAATGCGAGAATGTATGGATGAAGTTTGGCAAAGTTCCATTTCATATAATGTAATATACCTAGGTACGTGAGCAGCTATACAGGGTGATTCGGTGAGCACGGTCACCGCCATTTTTTTCTTTTACAATTGAACTTATTCGAATTCTGGTTATTGGTGTCTCTATTAAGTGTGCATCACGATAGGATCATAATTTCAACAAACTCATGAATTGTTCATTACCATTCAAGGAGTTTAGGTGGTCTGTCCATTCGTGGCCATCATTATTCGTTGTACATCAAGACAAACACAATCAGAAACTAAAAATAAGAGTGGTTTGGGCTTGAAAAACAAAAGTTTTAATTACTACCGCAGGACCTCACTTAAATGGCAAAAAAATCACATATTTGAAAATACCGTTTATAAAATTTGTAAAAATCCAAAATCCACAGCTATAATAAACGTACAGTTAAATGAAAACATCGCTTCGCTCAGAATCTAAAACAGTAGTGAGTATGATATTTATATTACCTTCCATTGGTACTACGTGAAAGGTGGGTGAGGGGGTGTACCCCTTAATGGACGTTTTTCCGAATGCACATATACTGAAAACATCAAAACTATGCACAATATCTTACGTTTTGAACATTTCTGTCGGTGAATTGAGCGACTCGCTATAATAGTACAATAGTTATTATTCATTGTTCAACTTTAGTAAACGACGAGAACCCTCTCGTCTCTCACACAACCAAATAATTCGTAATAGTAACTATTCTAAGTACCTTCCACTGCTGCTACTATAGTACAATTTGTATTGGTTTTTATAATTATGATGTTTATCCACTCCACGGTTTGACGTCAATTTACGACTTAGACTCCTGCAGAGATTCACAAACTGTTAGCCGTCACCCAAAAGTGGGTAGCGATTATACTTTGGTGGGTCACGTTAAATCTTGAAATATTCCTATATTTTTTTTATAATATAAAATATTTTATGTTAGACTACTATAGAAAAAAATATAAAAATTATGTAACACACGAGTACCTACCTATATTATGATACAGTATTTTCCGTGTAACTATATTTTACATTAACGTTCGAATTTAGGTTTATCATTGATTATTACTTGTGACGATTACAAGACGTGCACCAGACACGACGACGCGCGACGCAGTCCGTCTAAAAATATCGCAAAGATAGCGAACTCCAACAGAAAGGTCATTGTTATGTCGTGGGTCGCAAAAATGTAAACGCATTCCAAAACGGGTCGTACCGTGAAGAGTTTGGGAACCACTGACACTTAGTGAATGTATATGGTTTACATATCTTTAAAACTATCATGATAGGTAGTTCTTACGTGAGTACAAATATATGCAATATTGCTTTTAATTTACAATATATTATAAACTAATTACTTATATCATTATATTGAAATATGATTCAGTTTAATGATAATACTGTTCGAGTGAGCGTGTTCTGATTACGTTGGATTGACATATTTTGGGACGAAATCAACATAAATTTGTTTACGCTCAAAGTTAATTATATTTCACATGTTAATTAATTATTTTGAATTGAATAATTGAGTTATGTGTTCTTTTTATTTACACCTATTTCGTGAAATTTCGTTAAATGGATTTATTACCTATACCCCTGCGTAATGTCTTTACGGTGTTATTAAAAAAAGCTTACCTAAGCCTACCGTAGATCTATAAAATAGGTAACGTTGTGAGTTTGTGACTTTTCATTGGATACATTATTATTATTCTCGTTTTGATAACCTTTTCATATCAGTCCTTTATTAACATTATTCTAGAAATACAACGCCAACTACGGCAAGTCGACTGGCCGCATAACAGTACAATAAAAATAATAATATATATAAAAAAATGTCCACAAAGGACGAACATTTTTGTTTCATACTATTTCGTTTTCGTGTTCAGTTTTTTTTTTATCAAACGCGCAGTGGTCTCTTTGATAAATTACTTTTTGTTGCCACTTTTTCGGTGTATGCGTGTACTATTTTATCGGATTCTCCTGTAATATTTTCGGTATTCAACTCATCCTAAAACTGGACACAAAAAAAAATGTTTGCAGATACCTATATATATATACCTATTATACCTGTGCACACTTACTCGTATCATGTTAAATATTTTATCGATAACAATATTAAAGAGTGGTTTTGTTTATTGATATAACTATTGCCGTGTTATTTCCGACGTTGCCATTTCTGAACACAAACAGTAACACTAAATTTTTAATAACTAATAATTTCATTGTACTTGCCATTTTTCCTAGGATTTAAAAATCGGGTTGTCAAGTATTAGATGAAGTATTAGGGTCAAAATAAACTTTGGAAGTTCCGATCGATCAAAATGGCTGCCTTTATTTTAATGACAAAACTTTTAGAAGTTGGTCTAAACAATTTTTCCAAATAAATTTCATACGATATTATATTCCTTGACATTGAATGTGATTCGATTTTAGTTAGACCATAATACATTTTACCTGTCTAAAAGGATGTACACTTGATACAATATAATTATGTATGACAATTACCGATGATCCTATAGGATTATTATAATTTCCACTTTGGAACTATCATATAGAGTCATAAAATCAACTCATAGAACAGCGAGGTAGGTATGTCAGAGATTAAATTAATATCGTAGGAAACAAATTATCTGATTAACAGTTTGCATTAAAAATATGCTGTATGTTGGGAAAAAATTCTCCTAAAATCAATCATTGAACATTTTCAAAAATCATTTGAAAAACGGAAGTTTGTATCGCCACAAGACGCAACGAGTCTTTGGAAATATATTCTATTAAACGGAATTAAAATGAATTAATAATTAAAGAGAAAAAACAGTGAATCACCATGTATCTACAATGACAACAATGTATTATTATAATATATGTCGATATGACATCAGGTTGAACTTCAGAGAGTGGTGACTATAATATTATTATCTCACATAAATTCCCGTTACCCATCGATATGTGTATTTTACTAATAAATATAATATTACCAAATATTGAACTTGTCTTGTGCAATACGAACACTGTTATCGATTTTGTGGTTACAGTTTAAATACTATATATTTTGGTCTATGACTGTTTACTTTTAAATAGTTATTATATTATTTAAAACAATGTTGCTTATACTCAGATATTAAAACAAAACGTGGTAAATTGGCTTAGTATTATACTGTTTTAATTGTATAACGCTTTAGTCTTAAAACAATACGTCTATTAATCACTTTAAACAATAAGGTTATTCAAAAATATTGGTTTCAACGAGATTCATAAAATACACATTCTTGTGAAATTCTAACAATTTATATACCTATACTTGTACTTAAGTTCCTGTATAATATTGTTATTTGATTAATAGTTAACACTATAATGGTAATTGTCTAAACCATAACACTGTCCACCTGTATATGACGGATATCATTTATTTTTCATGAAAAAAATTCAAAATCTGTTATTTATTAATTACTTTGCTATCACAGTTTATATAGCGATGTGCGTAAATGTTTATTCTTTTATTTCAGAAAATTATTTCGTTGACAAACTGAAATCAAAAGTAGAACTATATTGTTATATACTAAAAACCGGAATTTGTTTTAATTTAAGCAATCCCCTAAGTAAACAATTCAACTCAATTATAATACAATTTAATTTAATTTTGAATATACTAGGCTATAATATAAGACTTAAACCGGAGCATAAACCAATATCAAATACCATAATTTTTTAGTGTATTGTTCCCGATAGTTTCTCTTTTTAATAATAATATATTTAAATATTTGATGTGTATAATTGCCATGGCAAATCGTAACACTCGACTTACGCACATTCGTGAACATAATATATTGTGTTGAAGTAAACATATAAAATATGATACGATGGAACGACTTACAACACAAAATGCGTCCTACCAGTCAATCATTAAAAACGTATATAAGCTGTACAAGATTATTACACGATTACACGAGTTTACTTGGCAACTCGCATGGTTTAAAATATGTTCTTCAGCTTGTGCGTTGATAATTACAAATAACAATTTTCCAAAAACCTTAAATTCGTGAAAAAGCTGCCTAATAATAATAATAATAATAATACAGCTGTATTCGCTTTACACCCCGCACCACAGCAATTTCTTTTGCACGTTTAAAGTTTTCTTCGGCTCGCCGTGCCGTATCTCGCATAACAATACAAGTCAAATTACAAAATAATTATCGTTATTGTACGAACAATAATGGGCGCGAGTGAAAAAGAAAACAACCTATGTATTTTTTTTTTTTTTTTTTTTTTACTTCCCCGTTTCGGGTTTTGTCAAAACGAGTCGTGTCCGCCCGCGCAGTTGTAGTAGTAGTAGTTATTAAAGTGCGTATTAATTAAACCGGGTCGCTTTCTGCAGGCAACGGATTAGCATTTCGCAATTTCCAACCCTGGCACAACAAGCTGAAATACTAATATAAAGACCCACGGTCGAATTCTACGTCTATACACGCGCCCCCGTTTTATAATATTATAATAATATAATAATATTAAATTCTCGCCAAGTCGTTGCGTTAAGGCTACGGCGTATATACGATCCAGCCGACTCGCGGTCCGATACTTTTATGCAAATCGACCTTTTGAGCTTAACGCGCTTCTGGCATTTAAACGCACGCGAATTTATATATTTACAGTTTGTTTATTTCTCTGAGACGCGTTCGAGTGCATTATGTGATAGAAGTCGAAACCAGACTGGATCGGGAACAAAACATATTATAACGACAGAATGTCTTCTTCTTTTCATCTTCTCCTGTTTCTTCTACGCCTCGTAAAGATTTGCCTTGCACAGGTCTGTATAATATCCATGTTCTTCTCTCTCTGCCGTTATAGGTCACTTGATGTCGGAATAATTATCGCACCCTGCCAAGATGACGGATGGACTCATTTACAATAAATGTTCCATTGGTCAACCTCTTCCCCGACAACCGTTTATACGTCAATCTATTATCATAATATAGTTTATCAGGAAGACGTTATATCTTAATTAGTGTTCAAGTAGTTGGCCACTTCTTTGTTTTATGACTCCAATCATCATTATTTTCTTTTTTATTAATACTACGCTGTGTTATTTTTCTTTTCCGTCCAGCCATACGCGCTCCGTTCTCCTCCTAATCCACACTTCCATGGCTTCTAATTTATTTTTATATCTTGAACGGTGATGGGCCATTGGGCCATATATGAAACATTCCATACATAAGTTCTGGCAAAGTTCTAGCCAGTTTCCAGACTTGGGTTCCTTTTTTTAGCTATTTATTTTTTGAGTTCCTACATGGAGATTAACAACAAGCACCTAGTCTGTTTTATCCACCACCATGACTCTCATATTTTTTTTTTTTTTTTATTTATTATCAGAAATATACAATACCAAAATATCCAACGAATACAATATCCAGGATCATAGGTGAAATTTCAAGTATTCTTGTTGGTAGAAGGGAGTTGTTTAATTTAATGTTAAATAGACCTGTGGGGAAGATGTAATCTATCCTTTTATTATCTTACATTTTATAGCTTTAAATATGTTTACATCTTACAAGATTTTAAGTCACATTTTATTGATATATTGACATTATTACTCAGGCCAATACTGATAGTGAATTGACCTTATTATCTAACATAAAGTTAAAAACATTATTTGTGTCTATACATATTAGCTGTTTTACAATATTTCAATTTTTCTGTAGTATAATTTACATTTTTAAATTGCATTGTTTTACACACTCATAACTTTCATACAAATGCTAAGCATTCCCCCAAATTGCGCTAATTCAACGGATAGGACGAAAATCCAAATTAAAAAAACATGTTTGAAATAATGATAATATCTAATAATTATAATAAAAATAACACATTATTTATACATTTAAAAAAATGAATTACCAGTTTCAAGTTAAAATCACTCTAGAAAAAAATATTTAATTTGTTAATGATTGCCAACTGTTAATAATTAAGTATATTGTACAGTGGACTCGCCATAATTCAGGAACCTATTGATAACCCGATTTTTTTCCTTGTTCCTTGAATTTAATATATGTAAGTTATATTTTAAGCATAATATGGCTCGAAAATACATAATTCGTATTTATTTTTATTTCGCTCGAGATCCAAGATATCTAGTCTCGTAGTAAATAGAAATAAATCGTGACTTATTTTTCATGAAATAACATTTAATATAAATTATAGTCTTATTCACGATCGACAATCATACCATAAAAAAATATCATTTTTTTTTTTTTTTTTAACAGAATATTTTTCAATTTTTTTAGACATTTATGCATTTTTTTGCCAACATTGTAACTCTGCCCAGCCTATACACTCACTGCACTAACACACAAAAAATATTTTGTGACGTTTTATATTAAATTATTATTTTATATTTATTATATTTTACACATTATTGTATGCAACGTTAAGATAAAAACTGAAATTACCCGAGATCGCGGGGTAATATATATTTGCAATTAATTATTATACAAACAACCGTCGCTAAATTATACGGAGAACATAACAAATAATGGTCGTACGCCAGTCGGAAGCTGTTCATTGTTTGTGGTGTAACAGATTCAACACTCGCATATTATACATTTTTTTCCCGAACAAAATACATAAAATACAAAAAGAAACACACCTAACAAAACTACATTTTTATAGCTGCAGTTATTTCTCTCTAGTTTATACCTATGTATATATATATTATACGTATTATACTCGTACACAGTTGTCGTTGTAGAGGTACACACACGCACGTTTTTCTTTCGAAACTTTTCCTCCCAGAAAAAATACGAAAGAATACCATCATCCACGCATCGCTGCTTGCTGCTTATTTCGCTGACCCTGCGACGTATCTGAGAAAGCTCACTCCTGCAGCTGCACTCAAACAAATTTCTTTGAAATGGACCCTTTTAAAGAAATAATATAAATTTTTCTTTTTATTCATTCGCGAATCGATCTATACTATTGCTTGTAGTTTTACCTCGGTATAATCAGGCGTAGACCCTGAGAAGGAGGTCATGAGGGTTGTGCTCCTCTCCCCCCCCCCCCCCACAAACATCAAGTTTAGGTTTACTCAAAATTAATGTATCATGCGTAAATTGCGTTTTAATTTTTTTCACGAAGATTTTTTTTTTGCCCTAAAAGTGTTTAGAACAATATTAATATTTATAACATTTTTATAAATAGTAAATATTTTTTTTATACAACTGATACCGATTTAAGTTACATCACCACTGGTTCATTAAATCATAATTTCCATCTAACTTCTAAGAATATTAATTAGCGATTTAATATAAACTGATTGACGATATTATCGTTGGCGAGTAAAATATATAAATATAATAATAAACCGGTGGTAACCTTCGAGTGTACGACGAAAGATAAGATTATTTTCAACCAGTAATATACATCTACACTTGGCACACTGACGACGCTACGCAAGCAGAGTTAACTAGTCGCAAACCTGGTCCGTATTGAAATTGTTTTTGATTATGACCCCCCCTCCCCCCCCCCGTCTAATTCTAGTTCTAGATCTGCACCTGAATAGGATGACAATATGTTTCTATATGCATAATATAATATTTGGCTAAACCAGTTGATTACATTGGAAATGCACCGATATCCTAAGGATATTATCCTTATCGGTACTTTTTAAAAACGCCACCGCAGACAACAACAAAATATCTATCTATCAATACCTACGTGCAAGGATAATGAATAATTATTTATGAAAACACCCCGACTAAAATAAATCCAGTGGAGAGGGCGATTCACCCCTCACATAATATGTATATTATACACCACTGCGACTGACCTGATACGGCGGACATTAAACATTATAATTTATAACGTGTATGCAAACTGAATTATTCGTCGACGTCGTCATAGTGTTTTATGAAAACAAACTGATATTATAGACAAGAAATAGTGGAAAGAAATGATATGTATTATATCGGCTATATTATAATTTAAGTAGCAGTGGTGTCGCTAAGTGAGCGGATGGGAAGGGTGAATTAGAAAATATTTGGTTCGTCCTCCTAAGAAATATTATACTCGCCTTAAACCATACCCCGCGGAATAGACATTGGCAGTGTGCCCATTAAGTAGTATGGAAAAAAAGGACTAGAAGTAGCTCGTGATTTAAAGGCGTAATAGATATTTTTGCATATATAGGTCAGTCCAGCGGCGGATTGGCTGGTGGTGGAACTATTATTATTTTTTATACTCATTCGCGTAAAATTTTTATTATGACATAGCCAATACGGTAGTGGTCAGCATTTTTCTAGTCATTATAGTCGGTACAAAAAAAAAGTAGGAATTATGACGTATTCGTTTATAACAATATGAATAAATTCAATACAAATTATAGTACCTAATAATAAAGAAAATAATTGAAAAGTGCATTAAAGTTTAACTTGGACTTAACAGATTGGTCGTATTTAGGATTTACAATTCGTATTTTTAGTAATAACTTATGTTAAAAAAGGGAACATTTTCTATTTTCAGGACGTCTTCTAGATTTGTTACGGACTACTGGCTAGGTAGGGTAAACTTCTTTCTTCTTTGTTCGTTTAAACTTAGGTGATATTCAAATAGGTGACGTTTTATTGTTGAAATTGTTGAAAAGTTGTAGTGGGTCACACATGAGTCTTGGTTCTTTCTTCGAAAGGTGTATACGTGAGTGATGTTCATGTGACCAGTCTCTACACTGGAATTCTCCCTCTGGACCATTGGTACTCGTCTATACAAGGTATACCCGACAAATGAAATAACTTTTGTTCTAAATCAATATTTAAACATTTTTTTTTATATACACATAGGTAATTTATAGACAATAGTATACTGTATAACATTTTTTATTTTGATACTGAAAATTTAAAATTGTATTAAATTATTTTTGGGAGAACTAAAAATAGCCAATTTGTAAATTAAACTTTTAGACAAAACTTAATGGTAAAAACGTTTATTTAAGTCGAATAGTTTATTGTTTACAATTTATTAAAAAAAAAAGTTCTATCTTAATGAAATTGTAAATAAATCCGAATCTAACCACGTGGTACGCATACAACCCATCACTATAGTTGTGGTCTGATGTACGTGGTGTGCTGATGTATACGTTGCGTTTCTGATTCCTCTAATTTAAAAGATTGATTACTACTGGTTGTTACTACTGTTGTACCAATATAAAGATATTTATTTTATGTGATTGTTCTCATAAAAATGTCACTTTCAGGTGTTATATTTGGATATTCCAGATTGTTGCACTATACCCTTCAGTTGTATAGTTACGGATCGTCATTTTAATAAACGTTATTAAAATAAATGCGCAAAAAGAATCCCTTAAATAAAGAAATATGCATTAAAAATCAAAAATATACTTAAATATGACTGAAATATCAAACACATTGAAATAGGTATGCAAAAATATTTCACATGAAATTACGAATTTGGATTTGTCGTAGCATGAAATAAATAATTTACAATTGTGCAAAAAGAATTTACAAATGATAGAAGTCCTTAGCCTTATAGTTATCACCTTTTGCAGTGAAAATTATAAAAACAGTATGCGTTTTCTTTTGGCTGCACTATCCCTAATTAAATATTCGTTAAAATGTTCTACCTCCAATGCCAACGAAAAACTTAAATGCTAATATACGATATAATATATAGGTAGGGTACCTACTTTAGCGGTGACATCGCATATCTTTAGACGTTATTGTTTTACAAAAAACGTCCGTGACCGAAATTGTTAACAACGATGTTGTACATTAATTATTATTACAACAATTTCAGAGTTGAAGTAAAACAATTCTAATGTAGTTTAACCATAATAAACGTTGTATTTCTACCTAAATCCAAAATTTAAAAATAATAAATGGGGGGTTTTATAATATACATTTTAAGCAGCGCGTAAGTCGTGTTTCACTGAATATTATACAATAATGATAACACGAAACACAAATATTGGTCGGATAAAAGTAGATGGTATATTTATTGAACAAATGTATAGGATTTTAATTTACTATCGTAAAAATATAAAAACGGTCATTAGTTCATATTTAAAATTAAAATTCATCTAAAAATGTATGGACGCGATAAATCAAAAACGTCTAAAAAAGCTGTGTACGCATATAAATAACGACAAAAATTCACAATAAAAAGTCGAACTTTTTATTTTTTTTTCAAGCTAAAAACTTTTTTATTCATTTTAATACCATCTCGTATAATTGACTCAAATTTCTATAAATAATTTTGTATTTTATAAACAAAGATAACTTTAGTACAATATTATAATACAAATATGACAATTAAATGTTTACTGTTTTATAACAATATAGTATTTATAAATTTGGTAATTATTATAATTGCTTAGGTACTTCCGTTTTTAAAAACGCTTTAACAATTTATAATATAAACGTTTATAACACGGTTTTTGTTACATACGAATAAAAAGAATAATATATAAAATATATAAAAAAAATACCATATAATATATTATAAGGTTTACACTGCTGACCTCGTAAATGTTGTACAATTTTTTTTTATTAGAGACCTAAGTTGATGTCTCGTAATAATATTATTAATTTCAAATCGTATATTACTATACACGTTACCTGTTAAGATTGAACACAAAACTATAATATTTAACACTTTTGGTAATCAATTTGAATAGTCATTATAATAGTAACTGTAAATCCGCCATCGTTCAATTTTAAAATAAGTCTAGATTTTTGCAATTAATCTCAATAAACCCGTTGGTGTTATTTACATTTTGAAATACCTTCCCGTAGATGATTAAGAGGACGTGCCATCGTCGTATGATCAAGTAAAATGAGATTATGAGCGACAAATTATTAAGCGTAAACGATAGGTTGCAAAGCTCTCGATGATAATTACCATTTGGGCGTATTTAATTGTATTAGGATTGTCAGTAATGCAAATTTCGTGGCTTATCGAATGACGAAAGACTTAAGATTAACATATAGCCAAGTTTTTGATTTTAATATAAATTTACCGTTGAGATTCCACCGTAATCTAACCGATTGCGTACAGGCGTCAGGCACAGATTCATTGGAAGAGGGAGACTTTAGCGATTAACATTTTTTTATTAATTAATGCTAAATGGGTACAAAAATAATTTTTACTAAGTAATTAATGATATAAATTATTTATTTTTTTCAGTAAAATAAACATTAAACCATTATTTTTGTATTATTATTGTGTTCATTTGTTTATTTTTATATTATTTACAATTATTTAATTTAATTATAACAAACGTACCTACAGCTATTATTGATATTATGCCATACATTATTCATTTGCGTTATTATTATACATATATTACATATTATTATTTTCGTACGTTTTGTAAAGTAAAAACAAGCTTTTAAATGACAAAAAAAAATTGTATTCCTTTTTAACGAATATTTTTCAATATACTAAATTAAAATCCCGCAGTAACTCATTCAAACAATTATCCTCCATCTCACTTCACGGTAATGTACGTAGAAGACTCAAAAAACATTCGCCTATATACCTGCTCAAATAAAAAAAATTTAAAATAAAACAATAAGTAATACCTAAAAAGTAGATGTCGGGTTGCACTGCTGAGTGCCCTTAAACGCTACCTCCTGTTAACATTGTATCGAATTTTCCCATTGTACTAATTGTACTTTATAGATTGTAAATAAAATGTTTAATAAATCAAAAAAAAATAAATAAATGAATAAATATTTTTCAAAGAACCGTCAAATTCGTCAAGCATAGAGGTTTGAAATGTTTGAATGTACTTGATTAACCGTAAAATATCAATCGTCCAGCCATGATTATATTAATAGCGTATATTATTATAGGATTCAAAAGTATAATTCTAATGACAAGTGTAAATATTTAATCATCCTTTGATGGAATAACTTCGAAACATGAATGAAAGAATACCCAAATACTTACTTATAATTGTTGAGTTCGCACAACTTACTATAAGTTGGTTTAAAAATATACGGAAACAATACACATAGTATACAATGAAGTTATTGTCGTGGTCTACCCAGAGGCGTTTATATATAAACGCCTCTGGGTTAGCTATAGCTAACGTATTTACGTATATAATGCATCAGAGCAGAGTTCGCATACCACACAATAGTTTCGAAAATGAATGCCTTATTATACGGAGATTCCCCACTGCGCGTCACACGTTCATATTAAATTTATAATTATTTCGAAGTTGATAACATGTAGAAATACAATCAAGTGTGATAAGAGTTATTAGCTAGTCGAATATACTTCTACTTGTCCAGTAAGTTAAATCAAAAATATATCATCTATAAATCGAGTAGGTAAATATATTATTATTTATTATTATTAGGGTTGGGATTTAAATGCCCTAAAAACCCCAAAAATTCCATAAATAAATAAATAATTTTATGCCCGGAAAATTCTAATTAACGCACTAAAAAAAATTCAATAAAAATTATTTTAATTTTAATAATTTTATATAAATAATAATATTATACATTTTAAATAATGTTTGTAGACACTAGACAGAACTGATCATTTTGGACTTCTTTAATCAAGGAAAACAATTATTTCTACTTTTTTTTGCCATTTTTAGCTATATTAAATTGTTAAAGACAATCAACTAAAATAATAGGGTAAAAAAAAATAGAAAATAAATGCACACGTATTCTGACAGTAAAACTCGTACTGAACGATATCATCGGACATCGATTTTATTGCTCAAACTACGATTATACCACCATTAAGCCGTTACTCGGTATCTATAGGATTGGACATTCACACACAGTCAACACCCTATTATAGTTTGTCAAATCTATATAATAATCATGTAAAATAAAATTTCAATTTCAAATGTTTGACTCAAGAACTACAAAAATACACCAAAACCCAAAATGCTCCAAGTTATGAAAAATATGACCTTAAAATTGTTATTCGTCAAAAATTGCAATATAAAAACTTCTAATTCTGATGCAACATAACATGAAACATAAGTATATCGTATATGTTATGAAACGAGCATCGCGGAAAACAATACAAAATGCCTCGAAATCCCAACTTTACTTATTATATGAATTAAATATTTTAACTTTTTTTATTCACTTCTATTCTAATATAAAAATTTTTAAATTCTTTAAAAGCCTATCCGTTGCTTGTTCATCAATTAATTATTCACAGAACGGAATTTTCATATAAACTAATATTTTTTGATCTAGATGTCATTATAATTATATTAACTCCACAAATATTCAAAACATTTTGAAATCAAAATAATTTGTTAAATTAGAATATATAAATTAATTAAGGGAATACTTTCATGAAGTTTACTTCGAACTCTGTTTGCCGAATGGAAATGATTAGTTCTTGGTTCTCGCGAGGAAATATTGTAAATTGCATCGCGTCACAATATAATATATTGTACAAGAAATATAGTGTAGTGATTCATTAAGCATGTCAACATTCATTTTTGTAATGGAGTAATGAAAGTTGGTAAACTATATCGAAAAGAATAAACTATTGTACATTTGCCGATATAATCATCGTTTAGTGCTGTCAGTGGTGTATTTTTATAATAGTATTGTTTTTGTTATTTTAATGATATTTCATAATAAATATAAGAAACGGCGAGATGGTCAGATCAAGAAGTTAACAAAACATTAATTTATCAACATAAAACGTTCATTGGTTCTAGATAATGCATCTGAAATTTTCCTTTGAGCTTTTCGTGTCCGGAAAATAAAACTTAATGTGAAAAAATTAATTTATGACGATAAAAAAATATACTGAAATGAGCTTATCGTGTACGAGTGCATATCCATAAAAATAATATTATAAATGGTTTGTTTTATCATCATATGAAAAAGCAAAAGAAGTAAAAGAAAATTATTCGTCTCTTGTGTATAGACACTTAAAATACATTTTCCAAACGGCGGCATAACAAGAAAAAAAAATGCTTCTGTATTTCTAAAATTTAATCAGTGTTATTGAATATTTGGTATTTAAAATACTTTCTGACAAGTGTATTTTTAAATACTTCAAAAAAACTGTTTACTGTTGTATTTTGACGACCAATATTTTTGTTTCATATTTTACTATTTTAAAAATTGTTCTTAAAATATTATTTTATAAATAGGTCATATGAAATTCTTGAACCAATTAGGTGTATACTATATTTTATTAAAATATTTATTGATACTTTTAATTTTTAAGTATACATTTGTGATAAACGTACAAATATTTAAGTGGGTATACAAAAAAAATTACTTGTAAGTATTTTGAATACTTTTAAAATGTTTTTGCATTTATATTCGAATACTTTTGAAAGACAGTATAAGTGTACGTACTTCAAATACAAATGACACAAAGTATTCTTAACAAGACTGTAATATAATATAGGAAATCGGTTAAATCAATAAAAATCGAACCCCGAGGCAAATATACGCATTACATAAATAAATGTATAAAACGTAACATCACTTAGCTCTCAACCGCAGGTGCAGCTGACGTGATTGACTTGCAGGTCAACGTAAAGCCGAAATGGCTATAATGCCGGATATCAAAGCGATTATTAGCCGGTGCACGTACTTATGGCGTTAACCAAAGTGGGTTTTAAAGAAAATATGCTCTTGTATCCATTTTTTAGTAGCTATGAACGCGAGTAAGAGTAGTCATCGATCTTATAATAATGGATATTTGTTTGGAAAAAAAAAACTTTTGCCTTAACCCTCCCCCCTCCCACCTAATTACATATCCTCTTTCCACATCCTAGTTGTTTATTTTCTTTTGCATTAATAAATAAATTATAAACAACGTTATGTGATACCTATATCTTCGTATACGGTCGTCATCACAGTATTTAAGACTTATAAGAATCTATATTTACAATTATTAAAAAAGATAAACTATTATTTACACATAATTTCCAAGTAATTTATTGGTATTTTGATTTTCGAAAGTTTAAACCGGAGTCTCAGGTATTCAAAATAAGTTCTCAATATTTGAGTTGAAAGAATGGGAAGTCCCTATTCAGTTTTCCACTTGCTTTTACGGGGCACGATTTTGAATTTTAAAAATAACTTACTACCGAACAACCTTGAAAAACTGGAAAAATGTACGATACATTCTATAGAAAAACTATTTTAATTAACATAATAATGTATTGTATAATTATTCTTAAAATGAGAAATGTTGTATGTATATTTTTAACGTTATAATATAGTTATGGATACCTTTGTATAGAGTTTTAAATAATTTTCACCTATATAATTATTATATTGGTATGTACCTATAAAATGTGAATGGAGTGTTAAAATCGTAATCGTGTTAAAAAACAATTTAGTTTCGATCCAAAAAGTATAGTCGATTGTTTAAAATGTATATTATGTAAAATTGTACGCTCACATATTCAGGTTACGCGTATTTCATGGTACATAACAAAATATAACATTATATTATTCAAACAATCAATATTATACCGTAAACGTGTCACTTATTTTCAAATATAATATATTTTACCGTACATACCTACCTACCTACCTACACCTACCTATATGTACATTATATATTATAATGGAAAAATGTACTCGTAATTGAAATTTATACGAATTCATCGAACGGTTACGCGCACAAATATGACAGAGGAAGAGGGGCCAAAACATATTGTCTGTGCTGCGTTTGGCACGATCAAATTTTAACAGACCAGAATGTGTTATTGTGTTGGCCTGTCGGCAATTACATCCATTACTTTATGGGGCAGCACGAAATAGGAATGTATTACATATTTTATAGCACCGTCGCTTTACCTATTAATCGCATACGAGTTACAACCAAACCAAAATATATTCACATCGAATTGTGTTGTACTATAATACAATCTGTGTCGCATTTTTATTTTATACCACGGCCGATGTATACTAATTCGCATTTATGCACCAGTAAGTACCAGCTATACACAAGCTATATATACTAATACAATATACCTACCCACATATTATGAGTATCATCCACATCGTAGTCGAACTCCGTATCTCCGGCTCATTTTGGAATTTCAATAACTAAACTCACTCGGATGGCTTGCGGTGATTTTAATCTCTATATTATGTTTCTGCTCAATCCACCCCTTCTCATGACATCCTGCAAACTTTGTAAGTGTGGGGGGAAGGGGGGGTAAAAAGAAGTTTGTATCACCACAGGACACTCCTAAGTTAGAAAATGAAAATCCAAAATTTGATGAAGTGTCTTAAACTGTATTTAAAAATTCCAGAAATCAGAAATTAAATAAATTCATGAAAGGAAAAAATGGAAGTGAGCATTCCTGGTGAATCATGCTGTATAATAATGGATACAATTTGTTAGGAACAAAAAACTAACCGTATTATGGAGATACACCTTAATAATAGGTACTATGATTGTGTTTAAGTACGTCGTTCGAAAAATGTTCGTTTTTCCTCGTAGATTATAATATTATTATAAGCGACCTATAACTTATAATCATTATTAATTGTGTTCTCGCGCAATGGGCATATAATTTATTATTACAGAGTCTAAAGTCATAAAAAAAAAGTTATTTACATTTTTTACGTGGGTTTTCTACTCCTATATTTTATATGTGGTCAGCGTATATCGTGTTTTCACTTTCAAAAACAATGCGATTTACTGTGACTTATCACTTACGCCAGCATAAAACACAACAACAACAGCAACAGCAATATATAGACATCCGTTGGTCGATTTTATTGAGCTTTGGGTGTGTACGCGTAATGGGACTATATACATACATCATATTGCCAGAACCATATTATTGTTTACATCTCGGACCAGAATGCAGCAGATAAGCCCCAGATTGTTTAGGATCCGCATACAATACAAATGTGTGCTTATTATGCATTCATATTATATATTTTATGTACTGTTTGCGTGTGTGGAAATAACAATACGGAACGATAAATTAATAATAAACGCCGCGTAACCATCCCCGTTGACGACGCATTAGCCGTCGAATACAATTATTTTTGAAAATCTGATAACCGGTATGGGCACCATTACACGCGGCTCACATTTAACATTTTGATTACCTTTATGATTTGTGATGTTTAATTAGGTACCTACCAATGTTATTATTTAATACATTTACTCTGCTGCTGCAGGATAAACACAATAGTGTACTTGTATGCTTGTTCATTTATGTTTCCTCCCCCCCCCCTCGCAGGGTTGCACTCAACCATTAGTCGTAAACGTATGTAAATTGGATTTGTATAAACTGTTTTTCGACAACAGCCGAATCAAGTCGTAATTCTTGATTTTGATTTTAAAAACATACTGCTTTCAAAACACACTGAGCAAATAATATATTATGTGAAAGAAAACATAATAATATCATTATTAGGTCCATCGTTGTCGTTACCGTGCAGGGGCAAACCGAATAGGACGGCGGACAGGAAATCCCCGTATGGGCTGATGATAATTTGGGCTGCTCGAATAAACTTGGGCCGACTTAATGAAAGTATGTATTAGTGTTTTTTAACAACGACTTTATCTATTCTGCAGCCAAGTATAATTGAAAGAGATAAAATATCTAACAAAGTGTTAAACCGAAAAAACTGTTTTGTGGTTTTGATGTTTGGGCAGCATTTCCTGTTTCCCTTGGGCCGATTTTTATTCCCGATCCTCCCCTATAGTGTTACCTAAAATAACATTTGCGAATAATGTTGTTGAACAATTTCGAATTCTTAATATGATATAAATTTTATAGAAACAAATGACAATCGAGAATCTGGTATCCGGTATAAGCACCACCACACGCGGTCCACATTTAACATTTTAATTACATTTACGATTTGCGATATACAATTCAGATGTCGTACAAGTCTACGTTATATTATAATGTAATATTATTATTAATATTACATTTACTCTGCTGCTACATGATAAACATGATAGCGTACTCGTACTCGTTCACTTATGTTTCATTGTTTCCCCTCTACGTTGTGGTACTAATCCATTAGCCGTAAACATATGTATAAATTGTATGTGACTAAACTGTTTTTCGGCAATAACCAAATCAAGTTGTAATCATTGATTTTAATTTTAAAAAACAGATTTCAGCCAAAACACCCTTAGCAAATATCACGGGGAAGGAAACATATTGTATGAGACAATACAATAATGTGAACCTAATAATATTATTATTTTCACCGTTTTTACGCTATAAAATTCGATTTTGAACAATAATAACGGCGCGAGTGCCTCAAAATATAACATTTACACAATATAACGTTGGAGTCCGTTAGTCGAACGATTTTGAATTCTTAACATTATATGATATTATTTTTATAGAAAAAAATAACAATATCGAGAAAAAAAGTTAGATTATATTTCTACTATATAAAAACCTAACAAAATCGTATGGCTGACAAAGTTATCGCGTACAAAATATTACGCCATACTGACGCCACAGAATATAACTAACAAAAATATATTATTACAGAAATAATAGTTATATTAAACACGCAGATAAAATCTGAAAGCTAAAAGCTGTGTTAGTTCAGGACCTGACAAGATACATATTTGGCACTCTGATTTTGGGCAGTTCCCAAGAGCAATCTCGACAGGAACAATGAGAGTAACACCGGTAAACTGTTAACTAGTTTTAGATTATAACGCAAATAGTTCCAATCGAATAATTTTCACATAATTACGTATAATTTGTTGTATGAATAACATTATGTTTGAAACGAATTACCCTAATATTAATTTCAATCAACAACTAGATAAAATTAAAATGACAAAATATATTTACGAATGACCAAATAAATAAAAAGATGTAGCAACTCAGATGCCCGAAAATACGAAAACTATTATGTAATACCTACGGTTCTGTGTCAGATTATAATATAATCGTAGGTAGTACACCAATACATATGTACTTATACAATTGCAGTACAGTAAATAATTACAAAACAAAAAAAACAAATTTGATAAATAACTGAGTTAAGGTAATGAACAAAAAAATAATGATATTGTAATTAATCGATATAATCATTATAATGAGTACTTAATCTAATTATTAGAGAACAGACTTTGAAGTACTAAAAACTATAATCTATAACTATAGAAAAAGCATTTAAAATAAAGATTTCAACCTCGGAACCCGTAAAAAAAGTTTAAAAAGCTATAAAATTGGTTTGTTTTATTAATGTTTTTTTCTTTATTACTTTTTAGTTTTCACTATAGGTATTAGACATTACAATTTATTGATTTATTTACAACTCTTATTTTATTATAAAAGAAGAGAAGAGATTCATATTTAAGTATTTTTCTTCTAGGTTAAGTGGTAAATTTAATAAAATTTCAGATAATTTATAAAAATTAATATAAATATAAAAATGTTTTAAAACAATATACGCATTATATTCTCTGGGTAGAATTATACTGGCAAACTGTTTTTTTAAACTTTTCAAAATACAAACCATTCTTTGACAGTGATCAAACAATAAATTATGTTTGTTAATTTTAAAAGGCTACTTTCTACATCTAATTAATACATATTGTTTTATGTTTGTCTGATCAATAAAATTATATTTAATAATCTAAAAAGTACTATAAGCAAATTTTGATAGTCAATTTTAATATATTTAAAAATTTAAAATTGAAAAAAAAATATTATGATTTTGGTTTTCTTTTAATAATTAGTTCCTACACTCAATTTTATTAAAGCTCTATAAAATCATTAAAAATAACAAAAAGCAAAATTAAATCATGTGCATATATTGTACGCTAAATGAATCATAATATTTAGAGCTAATATACTTTCGTTTCAAACTGGTAGAAAAAAAACAAATGTCATCAAAATCCGTACTTAAATAGTATTAACAATACGATAAGAATATTATATTAATATATTAAATTAAGTTTTTTTTTTTAATGCAATTATCATTGTTGAAACTTGTAAAATGTACAATCGAGAGAATATAAAAAATATATTGTGATTATAATATGATTTAGGTTAGGTAAGTGATGTTAACCCAGATCTCCCCTATATTACTGTTGGCTCAAAATGTGAAGATTATAAAAATATACCAGAAAATTAATGAGCCTTCAACTGTGGTGTAGCTAAATTGCATATCCAAGACGCCGTGTGATCAAAATTATAGTAAAAATTAGTAATAATACTAATAATATTATAATATTATCCTAAACGCACCGGACAAAATCGATTAAAATAAATACAATATTACAATGTAACTATCTTTTGGAATGCCGGAAAAATGAAGCCTAGTGACGAGACCTATTCCGCCGGGACGAAAAAAATTTTAAAGTCGCGTATACCCACCTACCCAAGTCGGGGGTTAAGGATATGAGCGTGACATAATAATATAGTATATTTTTACGTTTTTTAAATTTAAAACGCTGGCATTGCGTGGCATCCAATATATTGTTACGAATTCAATTACGAAACAAACAATACATCAGGTCGGAATCATATCATTGTTATTTATTACGTATAATATGACATTATGTTGTTTTTTTTTTCATTACAACGCAACACTACTTTTACTATATTTGTGATAATCGAGAACATGAAAAATATATTGTAATTATAATATGAGCTGGGTTGGTTTAGCAGCCACAAGGTACCTATAGTGATTTTAACACAGATCTCGCCACTATACATTTTGCCGTTGGTTCAAAATGATAAGAAAAGAAAAAAAACACCGGAAAATAATTACTGAGTGTTGGACTGTGGTGTAATTAAATTGCATATCCAAGACGCCGTGTGATAAAAATTATAGTAAAAATATTTCCGAAACGCACCGAGGACATTGTATCAATAAAAATAAATAGTATGTTACCATCTTTTGGAATGCCGCGGAAAAATAACCCGGGCCGGGATGAAAAAATTGAAAAGTGGCGACGAGACTGTACACCCACGTACCCATGCCGGGCGTTATGGATATGAGCGTTGTACAACTTCAGTGACATAATCATATAATATAAGTAATAATAAAGTATACTTTTACGTTTTTAAATTTAAATCGCTGTCATCGCGTGGCATTCGATATAATATTGTTGCGAATTCTATTACGAAATAAACAATACATCATCGTCGTAATCATATTATTATTTCATATATAATACGTTTTTTGGAGTACAACGTCGTAATATTATGCTTCTACAATATTTGTTTGATTTGTTATTTTTTCCCTTCGCAATCTGTCTTAGGTTTTAGTCGGCATGACATACAAGTGATGGATGTGTTCTACGAAAATATGTACAGGCCACATTATTGTTATTATCTTATGATAACAATTTGTCTGTAGTCGGGTGGTCGGTTTCCCATTCATCATCATAGTCCTTGTTGTACGTGATTTTTCTTATTATAATACGGGTCTTGTCTATTACCTAAATATAATATTTGACTATTGAAGCGAAACAGCGAATTTGAGGCAAAAACAGATATCATAGGTATAATAATGCAAACACTTTCTTTCTTTTTTAACGGGCTTCAGACATATTATAGAAATTATGTTACCAGCTTAGCTTTTCATGGAGAAAATAGAAAACAGAATAATGTACATGTAAAATATATACAAATATATTTACGACTATTAAATATTTCAATTCATTAATGTATTGTTATTACTGTTTTTGATATAAAATAAATTATTATTATTATTATTATACCTTGACTATAAAAATATTTAAACAAACAAATAATATTGGAAATAGACAATATGATACGCAACCAAATTTTATAAACGCATTTCAGACCATTTTTTTTTTTTGTATTGAATTATCAGTTAGTTTTATAACAGTAAGTTTAAAGAAGTTACAATCAAGAAATTGAAATCATTTAAATTATAGATTCATTAAACTTCTATTTAAGAGACCAAGTATTAATGTATCTATTAATTACTCAAAATTATGTAGAAAAGTCTTTACAAAAAAACTCTAGTTTATACGTCTTATATACGATGTACCTAACTATACTACAATTAAATTGATTAAAAATTATACAATATACACACAGACTTGTTAAAGTATTCTAATTACCACTACAGTCTCGTTGAAGATAAAAAACACGATGTAAAAATATATGACAGTTATTTTTTATTCTTCCTGTGTTATGACTTTATTTTGCTGACTTTATAAATGGTAAAAATTAAAATAATTAGTATTATAATAATGAAATTACACAATTACATAGCTTTCGAATAATACAACTATGATGGTGGTGTACAATTTTAGCAAATAAAATATATTATGAAGGTATCCGGAAGTCTCTTACATCGACTTAGTTTTAACTTTTAAACTTAAAATAGGGATCATGGTAAAATATATATATATTTATAAAATATTTCATTAAAAATATATTTAATGTATGTCATATATATATTAAGATAGTTATTTTTATAATTTTTAAAGGTTCAAATTATGAGCTTAAATAATTTATGTTCAAAAGCACAGCTTTCCGGAAATATAACAAAAAAAATTGAACAATGAAAGTTAAAATTAAAAAAAAATGGTTACTTTTTTATTTAAATTTGTAATTTTGTTTTTTATTTTGGTATTTGTACGCTTATAAAATTGAATTCCATGCTATCATAATATAATATGATGTATGAAAAACAGTTGTTTTGTTTGTGTTCCATGCACAAAGCCTATTATAGTATTGTACTATAAATATTAATGCACTTTTTTCAATTTGGAAATTCTTTTCCTTTAAATAATATCAAAATTAAAAATATATATTTTACATTTGCATAAGTCTATACAATTATTATACCGTACATACGTATTTACATTTTTAATCAAATAATTAACATAAATAAATAAAATATAATGTACATAAAGCTAGGTATGGCCACTGCTGCCGAGGCAAAAGATTAATTTTTTTTAAAAAATAATACTTTTTATCATTTTTATATAATGTGATTATACTTTATTCCTATTTATTCTAAGTGATCATTTTATTTTTCAAAATATTCAAATTGACAATTTTCGGGATAAAAATTGAAACTAATTTTTTTTTATATATTTAGGTATAGGATTTTAACAATAATATAGTGACATATAAGATATGTATGATGAATAAACAATTTAAAAACATTGTAAATACCAATCAGGTATTGTATTTTTTTTATTATAATAAACTAACTAAATTTTTCCATTAAAAATATAATAATATATAATACACAATAATCGGCTTATTTAAACTTTAAACTATTTAATTCACATACAAAAATAAGATTTGATTAAAATGTGTTAAAAATATTAATTTTTTTCGATTAAAAGACATTTAGATATTATTAAATTACGTATCTTCTAAACGTTCACATAATTCGCTGAGACTTAAATCTGCACACGCAAATGTGTAACGAATACGTATTATTACAATTACAAGTAATACGTCATCACTAATCACTGAAATCACCGTAATAGTTAGTAACAATGATTAAAAATACCAGCAGTAAACGTATAAAAAAAAATTTTTCGAATCGTTTATTGTATTGTTGAAATATATTGTCGTTTAATAAACGACAATAATAATAACCAATTTCGAAACGAATCATTAAAACTATGTTTGTTGTTGTCAAATAACTTTTAATGAAACGAGAGGTGTATTTTTTTATTTTTTTTAGAGCATTTATGTACTTGGTAATGTCTTTTATTACCTAGTGATTTAGCAGATTTCGCATAAACTATTATTTTGTTCACACTGCGGTTATGACAATATAATATAGTATGATACAATTATAGCTTTAAAATTTTTAACTAATTTTAAAATAATTGTATGTATTCAATAAGGTCAGCAGTAGATATTATCCATAACCACAGTCCATATCGAATGTATATGTGTAAAGTAATACAATTTAAAAGTTGTAAATAGATCAAAAAGTGGGAATGAAACGCTTAGATCAAATTACAATACTATGATACAATAGATAATAAAAAAAAACCCAAACAATTTTACCGATGTGAATTCAATTTTGTTTCAAAATGTACAGAAAATTACACATTACAGCGTTGTTAATATGAGTAGGATAAACGTCATGACTTGAGCTGGGATTTAAATGTTCTGACAAATTGTTAGGAAACGCACAATAAAAATGAAAATATTCCTTAAAAAAATAAAAAATACGTTTAACATTAATTTCAATAATCGCTTATAAAGGTAAAAAAAATTAATATTATACTCGAAATGTATTTTTAAAATAATACTTCAACAAAAAAAAAAAACGAAGAAAAGCTAATATAGAAATATTGTTATATTGCCTCTTTAATTATTTTTAGACATGAAAACGGCGTTCGACGATATTGCTCATCTAATACTCTTTCACCACTATTATTTGCTCACTACTATGTCAATACCAATATATTTTAGTTTTTATTCCAACAATAAATTTCATACAATTATCAACGTTCGACAATTTGTGAAAAATGCTGTAAAACAGGAAAAATGCTCTGAACTCGAAAAGTGTTATTTGTTTTTTAAAAAAAAAGCAAAATAAAATTTACATTGAAATATTATCCCAGTACCTATCACCTAAGAATATTTTGCTCTCAGAGTTAAGTTCTAAAATACCAAAATAAGAATTCCAGTCCTAATTATAATATTTGTATAATATGTTTATCAAAATTATTTTAAAACACTCATACATTATTTTCCAAAAAAATACTATTGATTTTTTGTTTCAGGACTGCCTAATGATCTCAGCGTGTATTGGCAACAGTATCCATGGCCTTTGGGTGAAGTTCTCTGTAAATTTCGAGCTTTAGTTTCAGAAATGTAAGTACCTAAATGGCGTCAATAAAATAAAAAGATGTTTATACGGATTTTACACTGATTTCAAATACATAAAACAGTTGTAGTCTTATAAAATAATATTTGAATGTAAAATAATATATTAATTGAAAACTATAAAGTTAAAATTATTTAAGTAAACTTTAATCAGCGGTTAACCTACTAACAACACTGCCGATATAATATTGTTAGTTCTGCGAAAAAATAACCCTGAGAATTTAGACCCCCCCCCCCCCAACAAAAAAAAAAAAATAATAAATAAATAAATAAATATGTGAAAAATAACCACGGACAAAATACCCCTTATGAAATTTTAAAAAATTAAAAAAATGTTAGGTATAATGGATGTGTTAAATTTGAATTCAATGATAGATAATTGACAACGATAGAAAACAAAGATTAATATTTAATTATTACAATAGGTACAATAAGTATATTATCATCATATTATATTATTATTGACTATGTACCTACCTATAATTGTTATTAACTTTTTAGTCAATACTACCTTACCGTAAATCAGTGCGAAGAATGAGTTCAAGTTATTAATATGTAGTAGCTTAAAACTAATCTAAATATGTATTTGTATGCCATGACGTATAGTAAAATGTATAATTTACGTAAAATGTTTAAGTTCCACGAATAATAATTTTAAATTACAACGTAATAACTATTGAAATGAATGTTTTGAAATATATATTGACAATTTTAAATTTTAAATTGTATTTGTTAAATTTGGATTTAATAATAAATATTTTTATATACCTACGATAAAAACGATTTGGAGCGGAGACCGTCTATCAGGCATATCGATCAGATGACAGTAATATGATAACTACTGACACAATATAATGGTATAAAAAAATTGACTATTTGTTCATTATTCATATATTATTATTGGCATTGAAATACAAATTTATTGTGACTAAAAAACAAACGGACTACCTATATTTTGTTTGCTTTTAAATCATACATAATATATTGACATTGAAACCTCGTAAATATAATGTTGTGTGTTAGGGACACGACATTTTTATCATAGGGTTATTTTTTCCGTGGTTATTTTTTCGGGGATTCAATATTGCCATATGATTTCTGACCGTTCAATTACACCTGCAAGATACAAATAATGTATATTGTCATTTGTCATTTGTAACACCCACCCAAACGCACACAATGATGTAGTCAACACGGTCCGTATGTTTCATCTATTATTATTATTATTATTATTATTATTATAACCTGTACAGGACTTCATACACGTCGGTTTTGACCATCGTGGCGTTTTCGATGGAAAGGTACTTGGCCATCTGTCATCCCCTCCATTCGTACGCCATGTCCGGGTTGAAGAGAGCCGTCCGAATCATCGCAGTCGTTTGGGTGATATCTTTTTTTGCCGCACTGCCGTTCGCCATGTTCACCACCGTCGACTATGTGGATTTTCCACCGGGTAATTGACCGATTTTGCAATCGAATAATTATTAATTTCATCTCAACCGTATTGGTATATATAATACCTAATGCAAGTCTTGTTAAGTATTCGAGTATTTGTATTTGAACGGTTTTTTGGTATTTCAAATACTTCTCAAGTACTATTTGGCAAGTGTGATTTCAATACTTTAAAACTGCTTTTTCTTTGTATTTTATTCCAGAATGTTTTATTATTTTAAAAATAAATTGATCTTAAAATAATACTTTATAATGCTTCCAAGAGTTTATAAGATTTCATCAAATATGCAGATGAAAAAATAACTAAAAATTAGGTTATGTTATGTTATGTTAGTTTTTAGCTACCTAGCTACATTTTAACTTGACCTGATTAAAATAAAATGGGTATGAAACATACGAAATTCTTGAACCAAATAAAGAATATATTTATTAGTTATTTCATTTAAATATATTTATTTATAACTTTAAATATACATCCGTGATAAAGACCAAATATCTAATATACAAAAAAAAGAACTTGTCAAGTATTTTAATACTTTTAAAATGTATTTGTATTTATATTCAATCTCCTTATCTGTGATTCATTGTTTTTTCCATGCAGAGGAGAAATTATAAATTTTTTATTACTTTATTTTTATCTTTATAATTTTTTTACTTTTTTAAACGTTAGCATATATTTTCAATTTCATATGCTAAGAATTTTGATGTCTAAAAACCACACTTTGAATTAGTTTGGACAAGCGGAAGCGGAGTGGCACAGAAGGTAGGTATAGATACACAGAAAAATGCTGGTCTGCCATTCAATAGTCCGCTCATCTAAAGTTAAAATGCTGATAACATGAACTCTGATTTAATTACATTAGCTAATTATATTATAGATGACAGATATAAATAGAAGTTAGAACTATAGATAAGCAAGTTATAAAATTGTTTTATACGTTAAGTCATCGAGGACATCAAGTACACAATTTTACATTGCATATTTTAAGCATTTTAGACTTTTTTTTATTGCTATTTGTTTATTTTTGGTGAATTTTTTTTTAATAATAAGCATAAAATTCGATTTATTTCGTGTGTCCTATAAATATCGGAAATTTAATGAAATAAAAAGTAAAATTTACTGATGCGAGGAATAAATGTGAAAAGTGCCCACATTCCATTGCATCGAAATCGATGTCTCCATTCAAGTTAATTTAATATAATTAATAAAAAAATATTATTTTACTACAATTTTATTTATTTTTGAGAAGTATTTTAGAGTATATTTCAGTACCTATTTTTTATTGCTATAAATTCGGAACCCTGCTTCATAATGTTACTAAGCTGACTAACTGACTCGTCCAAATTTCGATTTTATAAATTGAAGTTTTCAGAAAACTATTCCGCTTTGGAATATGAAATAAAAAATGTATGGCATTGTAACCCAATACAGTTAATATCTAAAAAATTGTAAAAACATTATAGTAATATAATGTAAATGTTTTATAATAACAACCACAATGCGTGGTCTTGTATAATAAATTCAAATTATGTACAAAAAATTCATTTCAAAAAATTGATATTATTTTTCGAAAAAAAAGTGTTTACCTTCAATAGAATCTCCTTAGCGCGTACACACATGGTGGGAGGGTCATGAGGTTTAACCCCCCTCCTATTGGCCCTATTTCTACGCGCCCATTTTTTTGTGCTCCGAAGCGGCTGCGTACGAGTTGATTCCCGAGTCATTATATATTATTTTCAATATTTAGTTAAATATTCAGCCTATTAATATATTTAACCTAACCTAGCCCAAGAAACACCACGAGGTTGGCTGACAAGTTTCTTTAAAATGTTGTTCTTTTTAGTTTTTTCATATTTTTTCAATTTTTCATTAAAAAATTATTAGTAAAAAAATTTAGTAAGTAAAAAATAATTATTAAAAAATTTAATATATAAAAAACAATTGTTAATAAATTTATTTATCAGGTAAAAAATTATTATTAAAACAATTTAGTAATTTGGTAAAAAATATATAGGTAACACATTGTTTTTAAAAGTTGGTACACCAGTATACCGTGACATATAATGACCCGGGAATCAACTCGTACATAAAATAGGTCTCGGGAATCAACTCACCTACTACGCCAAAAGCCACCCTACATATGTTTCTAGAAATTATTATCCACAACCCCCCCCCCCCCCCCCCCCATTGATAATTCCCGAGAACGCCACTGATAGAGGGTAGGGGTAACCTACCTTACATGGTATTATTATTATTATTATTACGCGATTGCGTAGTTTTTGTATGCTCGCATCGTGATGATATTGTACGTTTATATTTTGCAGCTATTAACTGTTTATTACTATTATTATTACTACCTACTATTATTATTATTATTATTAAAACTTAAACGCGATTTGCCTTTATAATATACGAATCGTGAATACAAATGGCGATAACCCGTGCGTAAATAATCGCGTACCGCTTGCAGTGCGTGATTTCGCCGAGTATAATATTATAATAATAATTACTAAACCAAATTACATGATATCATTAAATATATTATTATTCAAGGGTCAGGATATCCGTTGTACGAGAGCGCGTTTTGCGCGATGCTGGATAAGAACGTGCCGACAGGAGTGCCTGTATACGAGTTGAGCTCGCTGCTCTTCTTTCTCGTCCCGATGATGATCATCATTGTGCTGTATGTGCTCATCGGGCTCCAGATCAGACAGAGTTCGAGGCACTCGCTGGGAAAACAAATGCAGGGCAACGTGCACGGGGAGACCAAACAAATTCAATCGAAAAAGTCAATAGTCAGGATGCTAGGTAACTATAATATTATTACGATTATTGCAAAGCCGTTATAATTATTGTTGTTGTTGTTACCTAATATTGTCGGTTTAGTGGAGGTATGAGTGTCAATTCACTTTCAATCGAAAATTTCGTATCCGACTAAAAATCAATAACATCTACTGCATGTATTTATGTTTTGATAAATCAAAATTAGTTTTAATATAAATATGTTTTTGGGCTGGTCTCAAATTTTTTTTTCTGAACGGGTCAGGCTGATCTTCGTAACGCTTATGACATTTTATTATTGTTACCTTGGTTTTTGTGATAATGCTGATTTCATTATACCTACAACTATAGGTATGTTGACAAATGTTTACAAGGCGCGTTAACGAAATAATATGAAAAAAGTCAGTTTTGAATTGGTTTTTTTTTTTCTAAATAGTCCATAGTCAATAAACAATAAAGTTCAGTGTCCGTCTCCCCAAAAATATATTTATGATGCAAAGGTTTTCTCCTTGCGGAGGATAAATATCAAGTAAGGTGCTACGTTTTTAATTTGTCGGTTATTCATTAATTTGAATAGCAATTATTACACGGTATACATAGCATGCGTCTTTTGCAATTGTGTTTATTAATTCTACAGACGTAGTAAAAGATAAATAGATTATATTTGTATGACCCGAGCAGAAAAATGTTTAGATCTGTCAACGATTGTATGTACGAGAGTTCTAAAAAATATTATACCCTTGAACTACATTTTGATAATGACTATATAACTCGTTTAAAAAAAAAAACAAAAAAAATCAAATGGCATATGAAAGCTTTCCCATAGTTATTTTACAAAAATAAATAATGTAATTGGTCGAAAATATACATTTAGTTTTGATCATCAATTTATAAAACGTCATTTTTATGTGGGGGAAGTTAGGGAATGTTTTAAAAACCGATACAATATTTGGAAAGCAATTATTATTGGAAACGAAATGGAATATGCGGTGATACACATTTTGATAATGAAAACTCGTTTATATAATATGTACCTATAATATTTATATATTATTTATTATAATTACGAAATAAATACATTCAAATCTGCAAAATTATAGATAATACATGGGGATTTTTTAAACATTCCCGGGGTAGTAATATTATCATTTATAGTGAAACATAATCTATCTATGATCAGATGATCTTATTATTACAATTAATTAGATAAATAATAACTTTTTTAATTTTATAATAATATGATTTATTTGTATATTATTATTGTATCGCTGTTATGACGTTTCTTGTTGTTCTATTGAAAATCCAAAAGAATTAACTGAGAAAAGTATTACCATACGTTAAGAAGATCAATATTGATCACTACCTATTCTATTATCAATCGCAATCGTAAAACTGTATTTAAAATAAGATATCGCAGGGACCTACAGATATTTACACCTTACCAAAGTGAAAGGCAGAAAACCGACAGTTTTTCAATAATGATATTATTGCAGAATATTGTCTATCGGACTAATTTGTATCGTTTTTATTAGGTAAAAATACAGTAAAACATAAATTACGCCATCAAAATGAGCATTGAATATGCCGTATCTACCAAAATATCACAGAATATGTACTAGACAAATCACCAGTACCTAAATGACATATCATAGAAGAAAATGCAGTCATGTATACGTCGTGTAGTTAGGTACTGCTTATATGTCTAATAAATTTATTTGGGATTGCTTATATATCTGGTAACACTAGATTAACTGGTACCAAGCGGTATCTACATGTTTATTATTGAATGTCAATTTTAATAATTTTATTCAATAAAGTATACAAATTTTAATGAGGTTATTCGTAACTTGAATCAGACATCAGATATATCATGATTAGTTTGAATTATTATCGTCAACACGTTTCCACCTATTTTACTGTGTTTGTATTGCTTTTTAAATTGAAATGTTATCATTTTGGATTATTACAAACGACGCAGAATCTTGATTTAACAAAAAGAAAATTATCCAGAACAATTTCTGAGGTAAATTACCACGGATAACGATCAATACGTTAATGAATAATTTCATTACATCGAGCAAAAAAGTTTTCAAAAAAAAAGAAAATCCATTTTCCCATCATTTACATTTTTGTAGATACTGCCTTTCACTATGGTAGGGACATGTAATAGTAGAACTGATGGCACTCTCAAATGGACCATTTAACAAAATATTGGAAATATATTATATATTGAGATTCCTTTTAATTATTACAATCCAAAGAAACAGTATAGGTTGCATTTTATTATAGAGGCCGATGCGAGGGTGCCGAGCTATACGTCGTGTAATATCAACATGAAATAATTATCATTTGAACCAGTAACGACCATAACCTGCACTGGTCTATCATCGCGATTGTTTCATTGGTATTATATATTTATGCCACGTTTTGTTTATTGATATCACAGAAGCGGACAAACACAAACTTACAGCCGTAATCTGAATAATTAATGCATTTATTGAACAACTAAACAGTTAGGTATTAGTTAAGAAAAATTCGTTTTTATTTGGCAAACATTGAGAGACCTCTAGGCAGGAAATATTAATAAAACCATGCAATAAATACTTTTTATTAACAATTATTAACTGTCAACAGTCGTTAGAATATTACATTTTATACCTACTTTTCTTCAGTAGAACGCGTAATTATCTTGTGATTTTCAATACAAAAATTCTTCATGGCAAAAATGCCTGTAAAAACACGCTCTCAGTAAACTAAACTCATATCAATTGTCGGTATAAACATTAGACATTAGTGTATACATAAAATATAGTAGACAGACAATAGTCTACGGGGTAGTGGTGCATTTTCTAATATGAGTGAAACTTAATATTTAAAATTTGCTATTTTTCTGGCCACTAAAAACATAATACGATTATAATAATATAATATGATAATTCGATGGTCAGTGGACACCATGGCGTGTTAATAATTACAGTTTTTATTTTTCTAGCATTGTGTTTTATTATTTCTTTTGTATTTCGTTTGCAAGAAGTCAAACTATTTTTAAAAGATACATCAATATTCAAATTTAAATCGTTTTGAATATTTTATATATTTCAACAATGATCTAAATTTGTATTTTGTAATAACAATCAAAGTGTTATCTTTATAATATACCATAAGTCTATCAATAATATTTTATGAGTTGAAATAACAGCCGATCACATCCGGCTTCAGAAATAATAAATACTCATAATTCGTGTCCTAATAACCTGCTTAAAATGCTTTAATCGTAGAATAATATAATGTATAGTTCTCCCCCCCCCCCTAAACAACTGGAACATCGTAATTTAAATAAAACAATCAACTCTCAAAAGTATAACTATATCGAGTTTTGATATTATTTGAATTATAAAACGTTCTCTTTCAAACGCCGTGGCACTCGGTTGATTTTTGATACCTATGTATAGGTACCTCTTAACGTTTAATAACTCAAATCCCCCCCCCCCTCAATCGATAGAACTCTTCTGAATGAAACCGTGAGACGACTGTATAATAATACTGGATTATTCAAAATTATTCATCCGATTTTTAGGTTTAAAGTAGTATAAAATAACATGGGTAGGTGCATTAAATAAAAGAATAATAATTCAAATATATTTTATAAATAATGTTCTATCTTTGGCTTCCCTTGGTCACACAAACAACATCTATAGTCAGAATCCAAATTCATTCCATGCACATACGTTGTGATTAACTGCGCTAATCTTTTAGCTCCTCTGAAGTGGTTGGTAACAGTATTATTTTAAGTAGGTATTCGAATACTTGTATTAAAAGACTTTTTCTTTGTGTTTTTTTTCCAGAATACTAAATAGGTACCTTTTTTTCTTTTCTTTTTATTGTAGTATTTTAATGACCAATATTTAGTTATTTTAAAAATTGTTCTCAATGTCATCAAATATGTAAATGACACAATATATGAAATGTATACCTATCTACTTAGGTCGAAGTTTAACTTGACAATATACTAGGTTAAGTTAGGCACCTATATGTGACATCTGAAGTTCTTGAACCAATTAAAGAATGTATTTATTAGGTAGTTATTTCATTTTAATATCTAATAATAATTTTAAATATATACGTTCGGGATAAACGTGCAATTATTTTGGTATAAAAAAAAAGTACTGTTCAAGAATTTTGAAAGACAGTATTCTAATACGTATCCTGAATACATAATTGAAAAGTATTCTTAATAAGACTGGTTGATGATAATGGTGATGCCCACGTACCTACACAGTATCTTTAACGTAATTATATTCTCGAAATAAGCAGTATATAATCACGTGGCGTGACATCAACTGCAGATGACCAGCTATATATAAACAGTCTGGATGATTATAATAATTTTGAATAACACTGTATATCGTCATAGCGTTTGTGCAATGAATTATTCAATTTATCAATTTTATCCAACCACGATTGAATAATAATTTTAAAATCATGCACCTGGTTTTCAGCGGCCGTCGTCATCGCGTTCTTCCTGTGCTGGGCGCCGTTCCACGCGCAGCGGCTGCTCTACCTGTACGCCAAGGACTCGCCGTACTACACGCAGGCCAACGAGTTGCTGTACACGATCGCCGGTTGCTTCTATTACTTTTCGTCGACGGTCAACCCGATCCTGTACAACCTGATGTCGATGAAGTACAGGAGAGCGTTCCGGGAGACGCTGTGCGGATACTCGGGCGACCGGCGGAACCGGATGTCCAGGGACTTGCAGTCGAGCTTCCGGGACACGACCATGCCGCTGAACACGATCATCAGCACCGCCGACTGCAGCCGCAAGTCGGTGGTTCACCGGTCCACCAGGAACCTGCAGGCCGAACCGCCGCATCACCACCACCATCACCATTACGCGGCCGCGCCGCCGTCCGACGATTGCGGGGGCGGCGTCGGTGCAGGTTGTGGCCGTCCGTCCGCGTCCGCGGCCTCCGACGTGATGGTGATGATCACGCCGGTCAACGGGAACGCGCAGTGCTACAAAACGTTGCTCAGCGTGACCGTGCAGGGCCCCGACAACAAGGCATCCTCCGCCGCCGCGCAACACGGCAACTGCAACAGCAACAAGGTGCAACTGCAGTTGCAGGGCTGCGAAACGCTGCAGCCGACCGATAACCGGCGTTGCACCGAAGTGGAGACTTGCATTTAACGCGGACGCACACGCGAAACCAGACGGAAATCATAATAGAATATCATAACATTGTCGTTGTGCGTGTACATAACATAAGTGCGAGCTGCGCTTTTCGTTTTTCGTCGTCGAAAACGCGTGTTGTATATAGGTCAGCTGCTCGTTTTCCTCATAAAATAGTATTATTATATATAGGTATACACTGCTGCAGTGATTCGCCGGCCGTGCTCACCCCAATTATTTTCCTTTATCAACGCATTTATTGAATGATTTTCGAAACTTTTGAGTACTTATGCCTACTCATAAGATCATATTTTGAAATAATTACATAATATAATACATATTATTGTATGTCACTTATTTATAAGGAATATTATTCTTGTGACGGTGATACAAACTTTTGTTTTTCAAATCACAACCGCCTTTATCACCATAAACTGTTGAGCCGGTGATATTTTGTTATAAACTTCTTAGAATTAGTATTTTCTGAATTGTTAAACGTTATGTACTAAAGCTAATACACAATAGTGATAATATAGGTAACAATATACGAGGCTGCTTTGACGATATAAAAATCATAGTAATTGTATGTGAAAAGTGGTTCTATAGTCAGTCAAAAAAAAATTGTTTTTAGACCCGCCGATGTAACAAGATTGTGAGATTTTTGATGGTTCGATTGTAATGCTGGAGATATAATAAATAACATTTCTTAATATCTTCTCTAGAAAACCATCGGAGCATTTTTTTTTCAAAGTTTAAAATGTTGACAGTATTATAATAATATTATATATACGCGCATTTCAGTTTTTACAACATTTTTGCACAATCTGCATGTGACTATTGTATTGAAGAAATTCATATTTCTGAAGAATTCCTCTAGAAGAGATGTTTATAAATGTTAGGATTTGTACAGAATTAAAATTGCACCAGCTTTGTAAGTCCTATAATGTTGTCACATCGAAGTATGTTTCTACTCAAAAAATAACCGAATACTTTTTCTTAATAATATGCCTGCGAGTGAAAACGCGTTGAGATACGCTGCGATGTAGCGCACACGCACTAATGTTAATTTACACTAGCACACATTGACATTTGACATGGCCAGGATGTTTCTGCACATAATTTGCCTAATTCTTATTCCTTAGAAAATGACCGACTGAAACCTCTTAATAAAATATTAGAATATTATTATAATTCGTAAGAATTTTCCAAGTATTACTATAGTATTACTTGTACATAAGCACTGGACAAATTAATATTACTTATATTTAATATAAACCCACTGCAGCCTGCTCACTTATACCTCACTAACTCTTCGATCTTTTTTTTTGGTATAGCTGAGAACTCAAATGTTAAAAATCTGAAATGAAAAATAATACCAACATTTATTAACATTTTAAATAAAATATAATGCACACGGGACACCGTAATAATGCACCTCATCAAATACAATAATTTCAATAAGGTAATTTATTTTCAAATTTGCACTCAATCCTGAATCGTCTAGTACTTTTACATTGTGTGTATGCAACGTATAATTGATCATGTGTAAATATAGTAAGTATTTAAAATTAATTCTGATATTGGTTGCTATGGAATTTATTATTCGACGAAACTATTTTTCAAAACTTTTTTGAATAATAGATGGATTATTTAGGATTATTTGCCTCAGTACATAAAGTTTAATAACTAAGAAACTTCTCGTCCAAATTGCAATCGTACATCAATGTTTTTAAAAAAAACCTGTATGCCTAACGATTTACGGGGGAAAATCTGATGTTAATTTGAAACCAAAAAAGTCTTATCGCCACGGGACACTCTCCGAATGATATATCACAACATATCCCAATATCTGAAAATATGGTTTTTAAATATACTAAAAAATCCAAAAAATGTCATAATATTTGAATTAATGCGCAAAATTAAAGAGGGTGAGCACTGAGAATATTTGGTGCTTCATACTGTGTAATATAGTCTATCATCGCACAACAATTATAATCACAGAAATTGTTTTATTAAATTATTAAAGACCCACGTGGTTAGTATAGTTTTGGCGGTGGTCACAAATTCCCAGTAATGAGATAATAATACCCTTAGCCTCGGCAGACGGTTCACATCGTTGTCTTTGTTGTTCAATATTAACTCTGGGGAGGAAATCCCCAGATTTCAAGTCAAATAAATCAAAATAATAACGAAATTAGATTAGGTAACTGTAAAAATGTCATCCCTGGCACGCTTTAACCGTCGACCGTAGTATACCTACCAACCAGCAATCTACTATTGGTACTGAGGCTGGTTTTTAAAAGTCATGTGTAAGAAGGCCGAGTTATAGAAAAGCTATGTTTTAAAATATAAACGCGGACTTTTAGAATATACTACCTACTCGAATTCATTTACAAAAAATAAAATAAAAAATAAACAATATAAAAATCATAATATTATAGTTCTCGTATATTACTATAAATATTATATTATTATTATATTCATTTGTAAATAAAAATAAATCATAAATCACAATATTATATATTTAAACATATTTATTTTGATATTTCCCGTACTCCCAATCACAGACATGGAACATTACCGTAAGTCCACACTTGCAGTTGGTAATAATAATTTATATTCTAAAATACAGTTTTTTTTTTTTAAAGATTCTTATTCTCATAAATCGATTTTTTTAAAACTTGTCAATCTAAAACTCGGCATTCTAAAATATGATTTTCTAAAAAAAATGCATTCAATTCAAATGCGTACAGTATGCACATATGCAGTATAATAATATATGTATAAAAAAATTAATACATTTTAAAAAAAAATTTTCGCCCCATCGACATCACAATAATAGTAGGTAATATATAATAATAATGTATTATATACCAAATAATATTATGTTAGCGGAAATTAAATTGTTTTTTTTATCGGTTCACAATAGCTATTCTATATTATCATTATTGTAGTATAGGTACGTCAAGTTGATATCGTTTATTCATAATATTTTATTTTACCTATATGGTATACACGATTATAGCAATATTTGTTGATTTCGATTGTGCTATGCACCCACGACCCACCGCTCTTTTCTTCCTTTTTTTCACTCATGGCACACACTTCGACAACCCGCCAATGTCTTGTGTATAAAATGTACAATATAGTATGATTTATTACTATATCATTATTTATCGTCATATACCGAAGTTATTTACCTACGTAATAACATTAATTACATTATTAACTCGATAACATTCCATCCGTATATAATTATAATATATTACCTATTAAATTGATTTCGTGGACGATGTGCTCGAGCGTATACCTCCAATACAATTACCTAGGTATATATAATATTGTATGTTTAGGTAATTAGTTAATTTCTGGCAAAACCTAATTATTTTCCTAGTATATTATTATAATGCATGCTGATAAATTATTTGAATTAATCGATAAATTTCTCGCAAAACCTAATTATTATCCTAGTACAATATTATAATATATTATGTTGATAAATTCTATAAATGTGATAAGAAAAAATATATGTACCTACACATAAAATTACAACGTTTAGTTTAGATACATGAAAAAAAAAATGTAAAAACTACTCCGTTGAAAAACAAAAACATTATGTAGTTAACATCATAATAATATGATTGCAGCCCAATTTGAATGTGATTTTTGATATTTTGTTTAAATTCGTCCACTGAAGAAATACCTGCGTATAAATATCACTTAACCCAGACGTGCTGGTAGTATTATATTATGTTTTTCATCGTACTACAACAACTACAACGGTTCTCAATCATTGTTTTCAGTCCTATACAACCGGAATTACCTATACCACCTAAAAACTATTTCCACTCATGAGTTATGACGCCACTCTACAGTATTCTTAAATAATATCCAAAAATATGTCTCACAAGTCCAAATTTAAATCAAACCCCCAAAACGACACTGATGGACATGAGATGAACACGGATGAATATGTAATAAAGTAATAATACGTGTCTATCTTGTTAACATTTTTTTTGCATTTGTATACTACCCGTGCAAATGTTTTTCAAACGTTTATATTCAAATCTTTTTCAACATGTTAATTATTTCTCTTTGCGAAATATATTGATTATAATGACTACCGATTTTTAATAATTATTTAGATTTTCTGTTTATCTACACACACGGGGTGTAACAAACAAGCTCTGAACAGTTTAATTGATAAACTATGTTGTAGTGGCTTTTGTTTTTATTGATATTTTTAGATCGTTTTAATATTTATAACTATTAATGACGAAATTGAAAAAAAAAAATGATATTATGATTGTAACGAAAGGTATATTAAATTTGTCAGTCTTTCTGCCACACTTTGTACATACATAACATAATATACCTAACACTACATACATATTATAATATCCTATTTATGACTAATGTCTATTATGATGAAATTATAGTCAAAGTTAATTTTTCTTTTAACCACTCGAATTTTTAACCATAAATAATTATATCCGATGTAACATTAAAAATAATTAAACACTCTCATTTTTCTCCCTCTCCCCCCTCTTGCCCTCCCATCACCACCATTATCTCCTCTCTCTCACTATCTCTCTCTGACTCTCTCGCTCTCGCTCTTGTAGAAGTGTATGGAACAATAAAACCAATTTCATATAATTATACAAATCGTACACAGTCTGCTAGCTATAATTAATTAACTTGTATTGCCTGGTTAAAAAAGCCATTATAAGAATATTACGAAAGTTTATCGGTTAATATAGGAAGGCATGTGTATAAAAAGAAACGAAACGACGAGAGTACGTTTAAATTATTGTACAACATAAACGTAAATTTATTTATTTATTGTTGTAAATGCGTACAGAGTAATTCAACAAGCATTTTACATGTACCAATATGCGGGATCAGATGAGCTCGCATTTATAAAATATAAACCAAAAAAGAAAGAAAACTGTGGGTCTGTTGTAAAACGTCACAAACAGGATGATTCACCAACCACACTCGCCCAAAGGGTATCCTTTAATAATGCATTTATTTAAATTATGTTCTTTTTTTAATTTTGACCATATCATTTTTAAGAACTTGGATTTGTTATACCATTTAAGGAATGTCCTGTGGTGACGGGTGATACAGACTTCTTCATTAAAATGGGGTCCACCCATTTTTACTGTAAAATGTAAATTGTTAAGTAGATGATTTTTTTGTTTTTAATGTGACATATCCAAATTTAAATTCGAACAAGTCGTTTCTGAGTTATTAATAATTTGAATGTACCTACTAAAAAATGAGAATATATGAATACTCCTTTCTCCACAATGCCATAATAATGGTATACATAAACATAAAATAGAAGTAATATTTATGCAGGGTTGCATGAACCATCACTAAACATATTTTGTTGCATCAATAGTGAGCCAATGGTCCCTTCAACATGATTTAGTGGCCAATGATTGGTTCATTAATCTTTATTGAACCATTAAATTAATTAATTTTTCATGCAACCCGGCATGAGTCTAGTACTATTAGTATATTCGAATATATTCGAAAATATTTTTAGAAATTATAAAATGTTAATCAATTTATATTATACACTATATGTAATTTTCAAATCATCATACCACCCATATCTTCAAAACCTATTATCGTGGACTTATTCGTACTTAAAGTTAAATAACTCAGAATATCTTGGTCAAAATGTTGATTTATATCTATATATAAATTATGCATCAACATTTTCAAAAAAAATCATCTTTTTTTTAACAATTTACAATAAAAAAGATGAATTACATTTGAAAAAATTGTAGTTCGTCAACAAGACACTCTTTAAATCCAAATATTTGAGAATATTAGGGTACTTAAATATAGCTAGTACCAACTTGAAAATTCCAAAAATTAGAATTTTAATAAATAGTACACCCAGGTACTACATTATTGCAATATTATTGTTGTCGTTATTTTAATAATATTGTTGGTTATATAATATTATAATTTATAGTCACTTAAATTCGGTTGTATTAAAAATAATTAATTTTCAATCTAGCGTACTATCATAATTGTATACGGTATACCTATTCTTAATTTAAGAATCTTTTTATTTTGTTTTAATAAGAAATACACAATCTATATGAATGACTTATTTTTAGAACAAGTGTAAGAGCGAATAATATATTGGTTGGTTCTTATAAAATAGAAATTCGTCCTATGCATATTATGACTTATCGGACGTTTTTTGCAGACTCGAACGCATAATAAACATTCCATATACCTACTTTCCTACGTCCCGTTTCTAATAAAATGTTAAGCCAACGCGCACACCATATTATGTAGGTACTTAAGACTGAATATATCTATGGTTTACTATTTACACGATCGCATAATATATACAGGGTGATTTTTTAAGCATGCTATCCCAAATTTTTCCCTTTAATAGTGAATTTATTCAAATTCTGATTTTTAGAATTTTTAAGTATACCTAAAGTGCTGAATCCCATTTTTTAAAATTGCCAATATTTTTTGTACTACTCAAGGAGCGTCCTGTGGTGGTACAAATTCTATTTTTCAAACGAGAATCCCCTTTTTTTACTGCAAATTATATAGTGAATGATTTTCTTAAAAATGTTGATATATTATAATCAAAATCCTAATATAGTTTCGGAGTTATTAAAATGTTTATGCTAAGGATAATAATCCTTAAAAATAATTTTATAAACATATTAATTACCTATATGTAATATTAGATCTACTTAGATTAGATCATATTTTTTACAAACTATTTATATTGATAAATCAATATAGCAATTATTAAGTTTTTCAAATCTTCTAAGCCTCCCATATATTTGACCCATTAGCAAAGACAAGTTATCCGAAGTACACAAAGTTATATAACTCAAAAACCACTCACTCGAATTATGATTTAGATAGGTACATGAAAATTCTCAAAAAAAAAAAAATGTCTGGTGACTAATTAAAAGTAAAAAATGGTGCGGTTCCTATTTGAAAAACAGAAGTTTGTATTGCCACGTCATCATCTTTAAGTGATACAAAAAATCTCAAGCAATTCGAAAATATGATCTTCAAGTGTGTTTAAAAATGAAGAAATTTGAATATTTGTATAATTTAAGCATAAAAATAGGATGAGCATGCTTAAAAAATCATGCTCTTTATAACATATTATTGTGTGTGTGTGTGTGTATACGAAAAACCAATATAATAACTCCGCCGATAAAATCTGTAAAATAAATTGTAATTGACTGTTTAATAATATTATTATATAATAATTGTCTCCTTTCCGTAAAACTTAATACTTCCGCGTTAAAATGCTTTATAATATACACGTCCGACATGAAAACGATAAACATAATGTTTAGATGCTAAACGTAGTTATAAATCAAGTCTAATGTCCATCGTTCAGAATATTGTTATATCGATCAAATATTACCAATAATGATAGATATTGCATACCTAACATGAACCTATTTACGCATACTAGTGGAACGCTATGTACAATAACCTACGCGTTAAATTGAGAGTGCGTTTAAATTTAAAAATGTAATGTCAATAATAAGGCAATAACCGTAAAATAATTACCTATATAATATGACTTCTAAGTTCTGAAGAACTGTTTTTTTTTTTTTTTGGTCTGCTGTTTAAATCTCCATTCAAGTACGTACCAATATAGGCACGACCCACGTTAAGTCCGAACAGTATTAATTGTTACCGGGATTATTACCTAATTATTATTAATATATTGTGCAAAAAATGTTTTACACTTTATAGAATCATATAATATAGGTGAATAGACGATTTATTAAATTTGATGTATAAATAATATTGTAAACTCTTTTTGTATAATAATTTGTAATTTATATTTATATATATATATATATATATATATAATACCTACTATGGTAAACATTTGTTAAATATTAATTCAACAATTATCATAATTATTTGATATTACTTATGTCGACTGGGAAAAAGTTATTTTTGAATCGCTATGGATGTAAAAAAGTAATTTGTTTTTAATTTAAAATTTCAATACGATCGATACCACAATTGAATACACAATGTATGATAAGAAAATGTGTCATAGTGATATAAACATGATATAAATGTTCAAAATCGTCCATAAACACGCGCATTACCACGGCGGTGTGCGTTATACCTACTGTTTTCTGATTAAGAACAAATGTTTTAAATTCCAATACAAGTCATAATGTTGTATATCACATTGATCGATATACAGAGTGATTGATAAACATGATCACCTCCGTTTTTCCCTTTAACAGTATATTCATTCAAATTCTGATTTTGGAATTTTTAAGAGTACACCTATACCTACTTAAGGACCACATTTTTAAATTGCTGATATTTTTTCCTGTGGCGATACAAACTTCTATTTTTTAAACGAGAACCCCCCCCCCCCCCCCCCATTTTTTTTACTGCAAATTATTTAGCGGTTGATTCTTTTTAAGAATTCTAGTATATCTAAATCGAAATTCTCAAAAAAATATCTGATGAATAATTAAAAGTGAAAAACTATTTGAAAAACAGAAGTTTATACTGTCACAGAATTATCCTGTGTGACCATTTTTAGAGGTACGAAAAATATCAACTATCCAAAATTATGGTGTACAACTATACTTAAAAATTTCAAAAATCAGAATTAGAATATAATATCTATAATTTAAGCATGGAAACAAGGTTAGCGTGCGTAAAAATCACCCTGTATGAGAGTGTATTTCACACTGTAGAAATAACTCAAAAGACGTAAGCTCCGAGAATAGTATTAAAAATCTAAAAAATGAATTAATCTTAAGACTATATACAATACTGCATTATTAATTTTATGAACAGCTAACCGTTTAAAAACGAATGTTATTCCGAGCACACAATTCGTAATAATTATAGCCGGGTTTTCAATCGACTTTATTTGTCGAATAACGTGATAGGTAGGTACCTATATTATAATTCAACAGCGATGAGAAAAATTGGAAAATTATAATCAGTTATTCAATGTCAGAATATACTTCGGAAAATCTTCATATTATATTATAATATTGTATAAGCATTTATCAATCAATGGTGAAACAATTTTTTTCTCCCATTACCTATTTGTTATTACTTATTACAATTTATTTTAATGTACAGACTATCTACTATAGTGTTATATAAGTATATAACTTCCCTATATGGCTATATCAATAAATAGGTAATAGTAATAACTTCCTACAATATCCAGTCTTGTAAAATATACTTTTGAAAAGTATTTAAAATACCTATATTAATACTCAGTTAAAAACGTATTGGCTTATATATTTTTAGATACTTTCAAATATTTCCAATACTACTTGTTATAAATATTATTTGTTTTGCCTTATAAATCATTTTTTTAAACAAATCATTTTGTTTAACTATTAATATTCTTCTGTTTTTTTCGTCAAAGAATTTAAATATTTTAAGTATTTTCTATTTTAATTTTAGGTTATTAATATTAAAATCAAATTAGAAAGTATATAAATTAAATATAAACTAAATTAATAAGCATTTGTTTTTAAATACATACAAGGTGATTTATTAAGCGTAAAACACTCATTATATCAAAAAGTATTAATGTTTTTGAAAATATTTTTTTACATAGTTTCAAGTTGTTAAAAAAACAACATTTTTATTAAAAAATTATATTTTTAAACATTTTTTATCCTTATAATTTTTTAAGTTTTTTACTTTTTTGAATGACAGCATAGAGTTTTAATTTCATTTTCCAAAGCAGAATATTTTTTTAAGTATTTTAATACATAAATATCGAATTTAGGACGAGTAGCTTATGAGTTTTAAGTATTTAAGGTTTAGACAAGCGGAGTAGTGGACACACATTTGCGGGGTAACGCCATACCACTCCACTCCGCCCATCTAAACTTTAAATGCTTATACCTCATAGACTACTCGCCCTAAATTAAATTTTTATGAATCAAAATACTTAGAAAAATATTCTGCTTTGGAATATGAATTTAAATCTCTATGCTGTCATTCAAAAAAATTAAAAATTAAAAATTATATAGATAAAAAATAATTTAAAAATATAATTTTTTAATAAAAACATAGTTTTTTTAACAACTTGAAACTATGTAAAAAAAATATTTTCAAAAACATTAATACTTTTTGAGATAATGAGTGTTTTACGCTTTATGAATCACCCTGTATACTTAAATAAAGTATTTGAAATACTTTTTTTTTAAATATGTATTTGAGTACTTAAAAAGTATTTAAATACTCAAATAAGATATAAATTACATAAATCCACGTAATTTACAAGACTGCCTATGTTATGGTATATAGACGTACAGCCCAGAGGCGTGCTCACGGCGTAGGGGGGAAATTTGGGTGTCATATCCTCCCCTGTTTGGCTTATTTTTGCCAAATAAAATATTATATGATAAAACAATAAAAGTATGTTTACCCGAGCTATATAACGTAATCAAAAATGCATAGTAAAAAAAGCCCCCCCCCCTTCAAAAAAGCTGAGCACGCCACTGGTACAGCGCCCGCAATTACTAAACCTTGGCATTTATATTTATGTATATTTATCTATTTAAATAATACAATTTTAGTTACATACTATAGTAGCACTGCATATTGTGTAATAATAATATAATAAATATTATTATAACGTGTAACGTGAAATCGAGAGTTTTAAGTTTGCGTGCTGTAAATTAATAATATGATAATAGTATATTTTAGATTTTATTGTGTAAAAATGTACATTTTTGTAAAGATTTATTGAAAGGTGTACTATAATAATATAAATTATATTATGTGTGTTGTGTACACGTGACCCGTGTTCACACCGGTTGTTCTACACAATAATATAAGTGGCTGTAAAAATAAAAATGTCAAAACAAATAAAATAATAATATAATAAAAGGTCATGTATGAAATTGTTTGTTTAATAATTAACATAACTATAATCATTTACATTATGTGAACTCTTAACTATTATCATTAATATGTGTCCACATATGGAATCATAATATGCATAGTGAACAAACTATATACCTACCTATATATTTAATTGTTATATAATAGGTAATGTAATTACGATAATATGACGTGTGATGTATTAATATGATAATTATTTTATTAAATAAAATTACGATAGTAATATTATGAAATGTCGTGTAATATAATATATATATTCATTATTCAAATTCTGATTTTACCTGAAGACCATAATTTCCTGATAATTTTGTGCTTCTCGAGGAATGTAGCGATACAAATGAAAATACCCCTTTTTTACGGGTGATTCTCTTGAAAATGTTGAAGTATCTAAATCAAAATAGGTAAGTAGTTTCTGAGTTATTAAAATATTCATACTAAGGATAATAATCCTTAAATGTAGTTTTACAAAAATATAAACTATTTGTAATATTAGATGTAGGTACTATTCGTTATACTTCAATCATTTTTACAAATTATTCATATTGATAGATCATTAGTAATTACTAACATTTTCAGATCATCTAAGCCCCCAAATCTACTTGACCTTATTGGATATTGCCATAGGATATAGACATATTATACTTAGTACCTTGACTCTAACTTACTATCGTAGCTATTTTTAATATTGATTCTGCTTGTGTTTCAATTAGAATTTTAATAACAATTAACATAATATATTGTTGGATTATTTCAATATCAACAAATCATCGTGCTCAAATTATCATTCTGTTCAATTTGGCAACGTTGCAAAAAAAAACTAATACCGAGCGTTCTCAATCGTATTACCAAAAATGCCGTTCTCAATCGTATTTTACCAACAATTATAGTGCCCTACTACTTGACAAGTGCTCTTAATGGCTCTATTTTTTTTTTTTAATACACCAACATACATTATAATTGTAAACGAATAACTGCGTTATGGAAATTGATAAGAATTCAATTAAAAATAATAAAAATAATAGTAATAATGTTTCATAATATATTACGACACAGTGTACATCAAAAAACTAAATATGACCCTCTCTCCCGATACAGCTAATGGGCAGTTCCTTTTGAGACACCTTGTATTACTCATTATCGATGTACAATACGTTTAAAAACAATAATGATAAATCACTTTTCTTATCGTAGCTTGTACGTTGGTCGATCTTTTGGTATGATTATTATATTGACATATTATGATCAACACAGACAAAACACTATACAATTCATTAGGTCTGTATAGATATTTTTCAGTGCAGCTTATTCTACATTATAGTGAACAACTACCTGCCTACTTGTTTATAAATTTCCCGAAGTTTTATTTTTTTAACTTTTTACTGTTTTTCATATTATTAAACTATTTGAATTAACACGAAGTTGAAGAATCCATTGATCGTATAAGCCTGTGTAATTTTCGGTTCGTAACATCAATGATAACAATACAATATTAACCACACAATTTAGTTAAGAAGTTATTATGTAGGTAAAAATGTAATATTTATATTTCACGACGTTCTGAATAGTGGTGAATGAACAAAAAGTTTTAAGTTTGAAATCTTTAACTTGAAATCTCGATAGGTAGGTAAACAAATTAACGGATGCTTATTTAATATTTTTTTAAATAACTGTAAGAACTACATAGTAAATTCTTATGGATCTTAACGTAATTAATTTGCAAAATCTTTTTTTTTTGTCAAGAAAATGGTAGTATAATTTTTTTTAAAGTAAAATTCATATCCCTACGATTATCGTTTTAAAATTACAAAAAAAAAATCTAATAATCTTGTTGGAATCAGTATAAGAGTGAAAATTGCCTTATTTCCTTATTTTTGATTTTGAGCGGAGTAATAAATAATTTAATTTTACAATAATGTGTTTTTTTTTCAGTGTCTTAGTACACGATAAGTAATTGAAATAATACTTAAATTGTCAACTTCACTATCTTTTCGTTAAACAAAAAAAAAATAAGAAAAAACGGAAATTTTTAAGCAAGATGGGTTTTTGAAAAAGTTCGTTTTGGTTTTTGGTGTAACTCTAAGAAACGTACCATTGATACATGACATTTTCATTTTATATAAATTATATTAGTTTCTATATACTAAAACATTTTCAAAATATTTTGACTCATATTGAGCTATTTAGAGGCATACGAAATGTTTGATTATTATTAGGTAGTTTTTTTTTTAATCAATGTCAATAAAATTTCTCTGGCCCACTTGCAACATAGACAAAGCATTTACGCAGAATCATATATTTTATTTTATTTTTATGTTATTAAGTAATCATAGAGTAAAAACATGTACTGCAATAACGAATGAGAATAATTTATTTGAGAATATTACATATCGGTTATTGTCTCAAAAAAATTTAAACATCATTTAAATTTACGTTTTCGTTTTTTATTTTGAAATTTGAATACTAAGTCAAATAACAATAAAATTTAAACCGATAATATGTCACGGCCTCAAAAATATTATCTTCTATAGTTTATGTAATAGGTGATTTTACTCTAAGATTTCACAAGAATCATAAAAAAAACGATTTTATGTGAAAGCATTTCATCTAAGCTCCGCATTATTCTGAGAAAAAACCAATATAGCACTGATATTATCCTCTTAATAAACAAAAAAATAACTTTAGACGTTTATTGTGATCATGTAATAAATAATGTAAACAAATTTGTCATCAGTAAGTTAAATTTTTTCGGAAGAGCCAAGGTCCAAAAGTAAAAATGATTTGAATAAAATAAAATACGATAAAAAAAGTCAAAATATATAATACTCATAGTGAAAATTATAGATTAATTTCATAATATTTAATAAACATTATTTTATATTTTATTATATTATTGCTTAAACAACTAATAAAACGCGGACAAAAGATTAATGAAAGAAAAATTATAATAAAAGAATTGTGTGTTAACAAATTTCCGAACTATACGCTTCCGAATAATTCAGATTAAAAAAATTACAAGTTCAAAGTCAAAACAATAATTGTGAATGTTTAAAATGCGATTGCGTTTATCTAGGTCACGTAACCTATCAATTATACTAGTTTTACCTACACCACACATTTATATAAATAATATAATAACAGTTATTTCATAAAATATATTATAATGATTAAGAAATAATAATTTTAAAATTAAATATAACAAACCACCATTAAATTCCAAATTGTAATTTGGAACGAGTGAATTTCACTCTTATATTTAATCAATCCTTAAACTTTGAACGTTATTTAATTTTAAATATTAAAAATCCTAGTTTATACATGGTCACTGCTTTATAACTAACGTACTCCATCATACAGATTAACGGTAGGGTAATAGTCAAAGGGCGGCGTCTGTAATTATAAAATAAAATTGGAACATTGCTTGTTATTAATTTTATTTTGGTACTATATTACATAAAATGTTATTTTGCGATAATACACTTATTTATTGAATTATTCGGAATTGTTTAAATTGTTATTAATTTTTCTTATTTTGTTTAGCTTACCTCGAATACCTCCTAACTATCTTGGTTAATTGGTTTTCACGATGGCGAACATGGCAATCATAATCATACTAACAATCATAGTTTTAATTAATACTGCTCAAAGTATAAATTTCTTTACGAATACTAAAACTGATTGTTTTGGGAGTAAAGCTGATAACTATGTTGAGAGTCCATATGATAAACAAATTAAAGATACGTTGCTTAAATTGGTTTTGGCTGCTGTTGACAAAGGCAATCAGATTGATGCTGCTCAACTTGAGTCTCAACATACTGGTAAATTGGTTGGGACTGCTGCTGACGATACATGGACCGCAACTACATCTTACATCGGTGATTAAGGAGCAGTGTTAGACCAGATAAATAGTTTTTCTTCTAGATACTTTGTTAAAAGATATAAAGATAATAGACCAAAAGTCTATTTAGATAAAGATAAAAATAAGCTCAACCAAAAATATATATTTGATAGATAAAATATGACCATAATTTACCTACATAAAAAGCAGATACATGTTTAAAAAAATAATGATTTAAAATTAAAATTTCATTATATCAAAAAAATTGTATCAGGCTTTTAAGTTATCATGTAATTATGTAAACAACATTTTGTGTGTTTTGAAGGTATTTTAAATGTGTCAATTTTTAAGTTTTGCATCTATAATTTACATTATTATTTTTTTTATCGGTTTTGATTTCAAAAAAAACAAGTACCTACCCACATTTTTCCGTAATCAATGGATTTTTTTCAACAAAACGACGTTAGGATTTGAATTTATAATTATTAATTGATTTATTACAATAAGATTTAACTAATATTGGGAAAAATTTTAAATTAAGAATAAAGTGAAAATTGTGATTGTATTTGTGTTGTAAAAAAATTACTGACCTCCCTCCCTCAGATCTCTGCTCTAGATCCATGATTGTGTTCGACCGGACATTCCATTATTCTTTTGTTTTTTCACAAACCATATAAAAAAAAATATATAATATATGTATAATATTATGTCTTTATCAATCAAATATTATATATTGTGCAGGGAATGGTGCTATTCAAATAAGAGGAAAACCAAAATGAAATTAAACTACCTATTAATAATGTCCGTCATTCAGTTATTTTGCTGACACATGCTTACCTACACCACATTCGTAACGATATGACTATTCAGACTTTTGACTAATAAGCAGGGCTCGTAACTTCATGCACTAAACAATGCCTAAATAAGCATGCATTCATGCACTAAAAATTGTCAAAATATGCATTAAAATATGCACTAAAAAGTTCAAAAATATGCATTTATATGCCCTAACATTTTTAAATTATGCCCTCAAAATATGCATAGTGTAAAAAAATCATGAGCAAAATTTAAAATAATAAGAATAAAACCGTGAATTTATAAAATTACAAATTCCGCCACAAAATTTTGCAAACAGCCCGCAACTGTTTGTTTTTCTTCTAATAAAATATTAGTAATAATGTGTACGGTACCTATGCCTCACACGAAAACACTAAAACAAGAAATTGAACGGACGAACTCATACAAGTATACGACTGATATGAGTAAACTCATATCAGTTAGATATACCTTGACAGTTACCGATAAGATACCTAGAGTAGATACGACGAGTGTATTTGGATTATAATATTAATTTACTATTCTGTTCAGTAAAGTAAAACGTTTAGTTGCGTTTTTCAACTACTCGCCAATCCATTTAATATTGATTATGAAGATGTTGATGTTGAGCTTCAAATGGAAATAATAGATTTGCAGTCACAAGATATCTTAAATGACTCATTCAAAGCATCTCCTTTACTTTTTTTCGTTAAACTTCCGGCATCATTTTCAAAAAAAAATATTTTATGTACGTATTTTATGAAAAATATCTATTTCCATATTCAAATATTATTGAATAATTCAAAAAACTTCAAAATCAATATTTAATATTCAATATTTAAGGCAACTGCCTTTTAGGAAACCAAAAAAAAATTTTGATAAAAATTAACTGTATGATTACACATTACAAAGTACAAACTAAAATGCCCAGAATCTTAAACAAAAAAAACTATTCAAAATATTTAGTTTATTAAAGAATGATTATTCATAGGGCACCAAGTTATCAATTTTCAAGTCAATACAAAATATTCAACTAGAGGTAAAATCATAAAAAAAAAAATTGAAGGAAGGTGTTGGCGCCCGCAGGCAAATGCATTTTAGGAAACCAAAAAAAAATTTTGAAAAAATTTAACTGTATGATTACACATTACAAAGTACAAACTAAAATGCCCAGAATCTTAAACAAAAAAAACATTTTAAAATATTTAGTTCATTAAAGATAAGGATTATTCAAGGGTACCCGATTGTCAAAGTTTAAAAAATTTGGCTAGAGGTTAAGTCATAAAAAAAAAGTTGAAGGAGGTTGTTGGCGCCCGCAGGCAAATGAATTTTAAGAAACCAAAAAAAAAATTTGAAAAATTTAACTGTAGGAATACACATTACAAAGTACAAACTAAAATGCCCAGAATCTTAAACAGTAAAAACTATTCAAAATATTTAGTTCATTAAAGATAAGGATAATTCAAGGGTACCCGATTGTCAATGTTTAAAAAAATTGGCTAGAGGTTAAGTCATAAAAAAAAAATTGGAGATTTTTGGCGCCCGCAGGCAAATAAATTTTAGGAAACCGAAAAAAAATTTTGATAAAATTTAACTGTATGATTACACATTACAAAGTACAAACTAAAATGCCCAGAATCTTAAACAAAAAAAACTATTCAAAATATTTAGTTCATTAAAGAATGATTATTCATAGGGCACCAAGTTATCAATTTTCAAGTCAATACAAAATATTCAACTAGAGGTAAAATCATAAAAAAAAAAATTGAAGGAGGGTTTTGGCGCCCGCAGGCAAATGCATTTTAGGAAACCAAAAAAAAATTTTGAAAAAATTTAACTGTATGATTACACATTACAAAGTACAAACTAAAATGCCCAGAATCTTAAACAAAAAAAACATTTTAAAATATTTAGTTCATTTAAAGATAAGGATTATTCAAGGGTACCCGATTGTCAAAGTTTAAAAAATTTGGCTAGAGGTTAAGTCATAAAAAAAAAAATTGAAGGAGGGTGTTGGCGCCCGCAGGCAAATGCATTTTAGGAAACCAAAAAAAAATTTTGAAAAAATTTAACTGTATGATTACACATTACAAAGTACAAACTAAAATGCCCAGAATCTTAAACAAAAAAAACATTTTAAAATATTTAGTTCATTAAAGATAAGGATTATTCAAGGGTACCCGATTGTCAAAGTTTAAAAAATTTGGCTAGAGGTTAAGTCATAAAAAAAAAAATTGAAGGAGGGTGTTGGCGCCCGCAGGCAAATGCATTTTAGGAAACCAAAAAAAAATTTTGAAAAAATTTAACTGTATGATTACACATTACAAAGTACAAACTAAAATGCCCAGAATCTTAAACAAAAAAAACATTTTAAAATATTTAGTTCATTTAAAGATAAGGATTATTCAAGGGTACCCGATTGTCAAAGTTTAAAAAATTTGGCTAGAGGTTAAGTCATAAAAAAAAAAATTGAAGGAGGGTGTTGGCGCCCGCAGGCAAATGCATTTTAGGAAACCAAAAAAAAATTTTGAAAAAATTTAACTGTATGATTACACATTACAAAGTACAAACTAAAATGCCCAGAATCTTAAACAAAAAAAACATTTTAAAATATTTAGTTCATTAAAGATAAGGATTATTCAAGGGTACCCGATTGTCAAAGTTTAAAAAATTTGGCTAGAGGTTAAGTCATAAAAAAAAAGTTGAAGGAGGTTGTTGGCGCCCGCAGGCAAATGAATTTTAAGAAACCAAAAAAAAAATTTGAAAAATTTAACTGTAGGAATACACATTACAAAGTACAAACTAAAATGCCCAGAATCTTAAACAGTAAAAACTATTCAAAATATTTAGTTCATTAAAGATAAGGATAATTCAAGGGTACCCGATTGTCAATGTTTAAAAAAATTGGCTAGAGGTTAAGTCATAAAAAAAAAATTGGAGATTTTTGGCGCCCGCAGGCAAATAAATTTTAGGAAACCGAAAAAAAATTTTGATAAAATTTAACTGTATGATTACACATTACAAAGTACAAACTAAAATGCCCAGAATCTTAAACAAAAAAAACTATTCAAAATATTTAGTTCATTAAAGAATGATTATTCATAGGGCACCAAGTTATCAATTTTCAAGTCAATACAAAATATTCAACTAGAGGTAAAATCATAAAAAAAAAAATTGAAGGAGGGTTTTGGCGCCCGCAGGCAAATGCATTTTAGGAAACCAAAAAAAAATTTTGAAAAAATTTAACTGTATGATTACACATTACAAAGTACAAACTAAAATGCCCAGAATCTTAAACAAAAAAAACATTTTAAAATATTTAGTTCATTTAAAGATAAGGATTATTCAAGGGTACCCGATTGTCAAAGTTTAAAAAATTTGGCTAGAGGTTAAGTCATAAAAAAAAAAATTGAAGGAGGGTGTTGGCGCCCGCAGGCAAATGCATTTTAGGAAACCAAAAAAAAATTTTGAAAAAATTTAACTGTATGATTACACATTACAAAGTACAAACTAAAATGCCCAGAATCTTAAACAAAAAAAACATTTTAAAATATTTAGTTCATTAAAGATAAGGATTATTCAAGGGTACCCGATTGTCAAAGTTTAAAAAATTTGGCTAGAGGTTAAGTCATAAAAAAAAAAATTGAAGGAGGGTGTTGGCGCCCGCAGGCAAATGCATTTTAGGAAACCAAAAAAAAATTTTGAAAAAATTTAACTGTATGATTACACATTACAAAGTACAAACTAAAATGCCCAGAATCTTAAACAAAAAAAACTATTCAAAATATTTAGTTCATTAAAGAATGATTATTCATAGGGCACCAAGTTATCAATTTTCAAGTCAATACAAAATATTCAACTAGAGGTAAAATCATAAAAAAAAAAATTGAAGGAGGGTTTTGGCGCCCGCAGGCAAATGCATTTTAGGAAACCAAAAAAAAATTTTGAAAAAATTTAACTGTATGATTACACATTACAAAGTACAAACTAAAATGCCCAGAATCTTAAACAAAAAAAACATTTTAAAATATTTAGTTCATTTAAAGATAAGGATTATTCAAGGGTACCCGATTGTCAAAGTTTAAAAAATTTGGCTAGAGGTTAAGTCATAAAAAAAAAAATTGAAGGAGGGTGTTGGCGCCCGCAGGCAAATGCATTTTAGGAAACCAAAAAAAAATTTTGAAAAAATTTAACTGTATGATTACACATTACAAAGTACAAACTAAAATGCCCAGAATCTTAAACAAAAAAAACATTTTAAAATATTTAGTTCATTAAAGATAAGGATTATTCAAGGGTACCCGATTGTCAAAGTTTAAAAAATTTGGCTAGAGGTTAAGTCATAAAAAAAAAAATTGAAGGAGGGTGTTGGCGCCCGCAGGCAAATGCATTTTAGGAAACCAAAAAAAAATTTTGAAAAAATTTAACTGTAGGAATACACATAACAAAGTACAAACTAAAATGCCCAGAATCTTAAACAGAAAAAACTATTCAAAATATTTAGTTTATTAAAGAATGATTATTCATAGGGCACCAAGTTATCAATTTTCAAGTCAATACAAAATATTCAACTAGAGTTACATTACTAAAAAAAAAAATTGAAGGAGGGTGTTGGCGCCCGCAGGCAAATGCATTTTAGAAAACAAAAAAAATTTGGAAAAAATTTAACTGTAGGAATACACATAACAAAGTACAAACTAAAATGCCCAGAATATTAAACAGAAAAAACTATTCAAAATATTTAGTTTATAAAAGAATGATTATTCATAGGGCACCAAGTTATCACCAAGTTATATTTTCCCGTCAATACTAAATATTCAAGAAGAGTTACATTACAAAAAAAAAATATGAAGGAGGGTGTTGGTGCCGGCTTGTCATTGTTTAAAAAAACTATATAGAAAGATCTAGATAGGAATTAAATAACAGAAAAAAATTCTCTGAAGACTCACAAATTTGAAAATATTCATATTAAAAATCAATTGAATTAAATTTATGATTAAAATTGAAAGGGGAACGTGGGCTACCGCAGGCAAACGCAATTTAAGAAGCAGATAAAAAAATTTAAAAAAAATCATATGGCACCAAGTTGTTAATGTTTTAAAAAAAGATATATATATAAAAGAATCAAAAAAAGTTAAATATATAAAAAAATTAATTGAATGGGGAACGTGAGAGAACCTAGCTAGTCTCTTTTCAAATTATATATTATGTACACAGGTACTCAGCGTACTCCCAGGTATAGCCAGTTAATCATGAAAAATGTTTATACAAAAAAATCTACTAGAGTTAAATGAAGTGAAAAAAAAATTGTTTGAGAAATCTGGGTGAAATAACACTAAACAAAAGAATACGCTGGAAGCTAAATACTGCAATACATATTAACTACAATCCAAAAACTAGGTTTTGTTTACATTTTAATAATGCGAACAGTTATTATGATCAGAGGTGTATCACGTTAATATATGTATTAGAAAATGTATAAAAATGAATGTTAATTATAAAGGATGCAAAGAAATTAAATGATAAAAGGTCCTTCACGGACTCCACACGGTGGAAAGGAAACCCTGAGAATCCTTTGACAATAGGATATTAAAACACAAAACCATATATTAAATTAAAACTATTGATTTTATACATTTTCTATTTACAAAAACTCGTAAGTATTGAAAACCTTATAAAACCCTAATAGAATAATATTTTGTTATATTTTAAAATACATTTTATAATTTGTTGTGGTAAAAAAATCATTATTTAATTTTGGCTGTATTTAAGTTTTTAATAACTATACTGGTACAACTCTTGCTGACAGTCTTTAAGACCGTGTTAAAAACTATGATAATTAGTTAACATCTAATTTCCTGCCCTATCCTAACCTAACATAACCTAACCACATTAATAATATTTAAATATTTTCTTTCATTGTTATGTTTACAATATCGAATACCTTGATAGTTAGTAGGAAAATATCATCGCAAAGCTCACGACCAGTGATGATAGTCGTCTATCATCACCATAGCTTCAACTAACCATAGGTTTACCTAACTAACCTTCTTACGACTTATTAGGACACTTTGAATAAAAAGATCCTGATTTGCAGGTTGCTGAACTTAAGTGTTTGATTATCAAGTCGATCCTTTGACTGTTGACACCTTAATCCATGCTATGGATGAAGCCCATAGATAATAAAGATATGGATAGTCCACGCCTATGTTAAATACATTTGAGGCCGCGTTCCCGCGGAAGGCAATTGAGGCTCCTTTATATTGATAGTCGATACTCGATATAGGTATACTTTATTTGGCCTCAATTGTTCCCCTCGAAGACCGCTGATAAGACCATTATGTTATATCTTTATTATCTATGATGGAGCCATACCCAGCTCACTCGTGTAAACAATTTGAAGCATATAAAAGCGATTTATCAGCATCTATCCTCTCACAACACACACTTGGAGACAACACATGCACATGAAAGGTTTTTTTAAAACAACATTTTTAATGGTTTTTTTAAAAATACCAGGATAATGTCGAGCATGGGAGCAACTTTATAACGTATTCAACTAATTTTATTGAAACATTCTATGGAGGATGGTCCTTTTGGTCGTCCAGTGTCCACAAATGCATAATATGAAATCCCAGACCTGTCCCCCATACTCTGATATTAAAAGCCCAGCCCACCTTCATATTATTCTCTATGCAAAAAGTAAATTTAAGACAAATTTGTAAATCAATGCACAGTCTCTCTATTGTACTAATATTTGTGATTTCATTAATTTTCAGTATTTTGTATTATTAGATTGGGAAAACATAAGACAATATAATTTACACAAGACTGCGGCTAACACAATCATACTTTGATAAAAGTATATGATATAAGTACCTTCTATATTTGAATTAATCGTTTTTTTTTTTCGGGTACTTTATTGGTGGACGGCACTTTAACTACCATACTTACTAACTACTTACTGAGGCAACCTGGAGGCATTTCCTTTTAGGAAATTAATTAAATCCTCAAACATAACTCTTAATTCAAGAGTTTGTAACTAATACAATCATAATATAATATGAGTATAGTACATTTCGTAATATTTTTTTATAATATTTACTGTTAGTGAAATATTAAGTTTGTATTTCTAATATAATATATGTTATGATATTTATGGATGACGCTTGCACCATGGCCCCTCGATATAGTAATGTGGCGACCCGGCACATCTCTTTTAGATAAATAATTAAATACTTAATCAAGTCTTCCAATTTACTAAACATTTATATTTTGTAGATAATTTGAAGAAAAATTTAAAATTGAAGAGAGACTGTGTGAATAAACAAAATTTTTGGTATGAAATGTTTATTTGAACACCTGTTATAATGTATTATATTGAACTTAAGTTAATTTTTTATAATATACTAAAGTAAACATTTGAACATTTATTACAATACACGTATATTATACATAGATTTCAAGTATGATTTTTTTTAGTTTTTTTTTTTGAATGTTACCTACCTACTACAATACAAGACACTTTATTTTTATATTTTGAAGCAATATATGTTTTGGATTATTTAGATCTATATAAACTAAATTTCAGACCCATAGTTTAGTATTTAAAGTTTGTATGATCAAAGTCGTGGAACCAAATTTTATCAGACTCTACTAGAATGTTGTAGTTAAATTAAACTATAATAAGTATGTGGAATAACAGTACCTAAGCTTCTATGATAATTTGTTATGAATATAATATTTTAAGTCAGAGCTCAAATTTAGCACTTTTACGGTACTTAATACATTTTCCTAATATTTTAACAGAAATTATGGAGCTAAAAATATAGAAATACCTATATTATGTCACGGTCCATAGTTTATAGTTTTGTTTCATTTATAATACTAATGCTTTTTAATATACTTTTTCATAAATTAATATTTATTACAGTTGGCTTTTATGATTTGTTTGAACTATTAGTACGTATTTTTTTTGGGAGATCCCTATTATTACAACACCGTTACCAATATGCGTTTTTTTTTTGGTTAGTTAATATAATTGCATGTTTTCATGATTTCTTCGTATTTATGCTTATTTTCTTAAAATGTTTTTATATTTTCGGTTCATCCGTTACCTACCTACATGCCTATCTACCAAGTGTGTATATAAAGAATTTTTTTTGTAAACCAATTTGAATTATAATTTATTAATTTAAAAAAATTTTAATAAAAACGTTTTCATTCAGTATTTTTTTGAATTTTAAGTGCATATTTTTGAATATTTAACACTTTTTCATTGCATTAAATTCACGGCCCTGCTAATTACTTTTACTTCCAATCATAATACCTACCACAGTTAATGTTAAATGTCAAATTGTCAACAATCAACTGCTTCTTCAACTCGATAACACTAAGAGGATGTCAGATTTTTAGCGCATCATTTATTTCTCTCTCTGACCCAATCATTTTAGTGTTTTCTTAATCGTACATTTGGTATGCTACGCGTGGGTCAAATATGGAAAACAAATAGTGCGCTGACATCCCAACCGGCAACAAGTTTACACGAGTGAGCTGGGTATGGCTCCATCATAGATAATAAAGATTTAATTGTATTTAACATAGGCGTGGACTATCCATATCTTTATTATTAGGGCTCGGATTTATATGTAAATACATATTTTCTCTGCGACATGATAAACTAATTTCGGCAAGTGATAAATTTGTTTCACAAGATTTTTGATAAAACGAGGTATATTTGATTTTACATTATGTTTACATATTTTGCCATAAATACATGTTATTACATATTTCACAACTATTCAATTTGTTCTCACATATTTGGACAATTATACTGTTTTAATGTCTTTTCTTCAGAGTTCAGAATTATTGAAAGGTTATCATGACTATATATTACATCGACGAACTTTTGAATTCGAAAATTTTAAAGTGCATGTTATTATTATAACTGTAATCAAGATAATTAGATAACTAAATAAATAAATAATTTTTATTACATTTTATTTTATTATTAATTATTATAAACATTTTACTACAAAATCGGCGATCTTTTGAATTCGAAAATTTGAAAATGAATGTTATTAATTGTAATCAAAATATTAAGGTAAATATACATTTTTTATGTCATTCTATTATACCTATAATTAATTATTATTATAATTTTTTTTTTTTTTATAATACATATCTTGAATTCTTTAGTAAATATTTATGTACATATTTTTGTAGTATAAATACATGTTTTGGTTATATAAATACATATAAATCCGAGCCCTATTTATTATCTATGGGCTTCATCCATAGCATGGATTTAGGTGTCAACAATCAATGGATCGACTTGATAATCAAACACTTAAGTTCGGCAACCTGCAACTCAGGATCTTTTTATTCAAGGCGTCCTAATGAGTCATAAGAAGGTTATTTAGGTAAACCTATGGTTAGTTGAAGCCAAAGAGTCAATAGGGCCTTTGCAATTCAAGATCTTTACCTACGTATTCGGCATTGTTAACATAACTATTCTACCTTTACACTTTTTCTTCCCCCGTCTCTCACAGCTATATACAGGTTCAGCCACTCTCATTCCACACCTCCATATGATCGGTATTCTGTCTATCCATCTCTTCTTCAGTCTTCTCGCCCATCATTTCTCCCCTAAATTAACTTCTATAGCCACTCTCACTATCTCTTATCATACAGTGACCGAACCACCTAAACCTATTCTCTCTTGTTTTCACTACAATATGTACACTACCCTACACTACCCTTAATTAATTAATTCCTTATTCTATCCTCTTTTGTACCTTAACACCTTACTTATTATTCTCATATCGGCTACTCTCACTCCACTTACCTACCCTAACCTTACATTTCTTTTTCATCTTTCCCTTTCATACACCAAACATTCTGAAATCCTGTTGACCTATTTCCTTATCTTCGCCATATCACACACTTCCTAATTCCTATTCACTCAGTCTCTAGTTACCTACAAGTCATCGTACTTGATTATCGGTGAAAATATTTAAATATCATTGAGCGAATTCCCTACTCTAAAGAATTGCTTAAAAAAATATCATACCTCACCAATTTTCTAATTTTGAACACGACTTTATTGATAGCCCGAATAGTGTTATACCAGTATAGTTACAATACAAATATTGAAAATTTTCGGGCAATACATCCCCTGATCAATTAACTATAATAAAAAAAAACCTACTGAGAAATAAGAAAATACATACCTCGTGACTGAATCAAAATCTGCTACGAAACTTAGTCTTCGAAACACTGAAACATTCACACATTTCAATCTGCTTATGATATATTATTCCCAGTTTGAAAATGTTCACTGACGAATACCATTTCTGAAATAACACGCATCTTATGCAGTAAAATGTTCTACAATATTCTAAAGACCTATGCGTTACAGTCTACAGATATTATATAAACCTACCAATAAATACCTAATATTAATTTTTATTACACAGAGTTTGTATTTTTAAATGTTGTATTCAAGGATTTATTAGTTTTATTTTTATACCTAACAAAAATTACATTTATTCACAAGTCAGTTATCAACTAGAACTCGACTACGAGTAAGACAGCGTTTGGATTGTTCGGACTGGCGTATAATTTATTATTATTATACATTGCGCCTTTGGTAGGCAGTAGTAAACGTATACGTTACTTAGTTAACAGATTTTCCGCGACAATAAATATTTAATTCAAGTCTAAAAAGTAAATGTAAGACCAAAATAATATAAAAACAAACTTACGCATAAACATCGACTCTTCCAGTGAAACCTAGCTGTACTGCAGCACACACTGTCGTCGAAGAAACAGCTATCTTCATCCGTCTACATCTCGCTCCATCTCCATCTCTCTCTACATCTCGCTAATTGAAACTTATCTAGTATACAATACTAGTATCTTTATGATCTGTAATATATTCTGGTGTTCGATGAAAAAGATTGAAATAAGATAAAAATACATATTTTTTTGGTTTTGAATATGAAAGCTGTGAGATTATCGATATGAATTTTGTGAGAAATCTAGAGGTACTAAAAAACTGAGACGAGTGTGTTGAATGAAATAAATTAAAAAATTGATTAACACGACAATCGCTTAAAAATTAATTTAATTCAAATAATGAGATGAACCTTATTAGATCATTTAAATTTTCCAGAACAAGCCCCCAGTTGTTGGTCGCATGCCAATTTTAACCATATACTAGACCACAAGTTTATAGACATTCTATAATGCATTCTGCTGCCGGTGGCCCTAGACACTGTTGGGGAAATTATATTTCTTTAGTAATTAAATTACGATACGAATTATAAGTTACGTAGGTACTTGTCCAATACTCAACTACCAGAATTTAAATTAAAGAATGTGATATACCTAGGTAACATATCGATCGATTCTAAAACAGAAACTTAACCTAGGTACAAATAATATCACAATATCAAATAGTGAAATGTGAAAATTTGAAGAAAATTTCCTATAGGTATATCCCGTAAAACCCCCAAAATAAAACGTACGTTTGAGGTGTTCTCTTAAAACCCAAATATTTAATGCCCGTATCCCGTATGCATAGAAAATGTATGTTTCACATTTAACGAAAACTAAAACTATCGGGACGGAACTGAATTACGAAGAACGTATAAAACAAAAATAATCGTCACCAAGTGATAGGTATAATCTGCTATGTACTTACAAATCATATTAAATAACATTAATCATTATGTATTTTCTTATTTTTTTAGGTAGGTATAAAAACCTACCTTCCTACTTATAAAAGCATTACCTAATCATTGATTTAAAATTTTAAAAATTATTCTACTATAACAATAAATGAACAGTTGTAGGCAAAGTATTATAATTTAAGGTATTTTTAATAATATCCTAATTTCTGTACATCTATAACAACTGGATTTTAAAAACTACTCTACGTCTAGCGGGTATATAAGTTTGTCTGACAATAAATATTTACATTTGGTCTACCGCGTCAACAGAGTAGTAGGACAAAACTTACGTAATTATTTATTCTTCCGGTGAAACGCGTTCCCTTCGAGTGTATAATATTGTCTAGTGTCAGAGCTGTGCATCTCCGCCAAGGAAAATGAAGCGCGCGTCTTCATATCTCCGATCCAAAAGTTCAGTCTGGAAGTATTGAGATTTGAGATTAATGACATTTATAAAAATAGGCACCTAGTTTAATAACCAGAATGGAACGAAATATGTGAGTACGTATTGGAATCGCTGTTCGTCTCAGACGATTGTCATTTGCCATAGATTATTTATAATTATAACCTCACCGTCCTAATCATAGAAAATATATATATGGTCCTAACCGATGGATGATGGATATTTTTACATTATCTTCAAAAAAACATTTATTTGTTTCTACTAGACGCAAATGCGGTAAATTGAATTCAAATTTATAATATAGATAACGGTTTTTTTACTTGGTAACCATTTATTTATTACTTGGTTTATAAACAAATTAATTCTAATTGATATAAAATAGTAATTATATAAAAATAGTTTTATTGATCCCGATATTTAAAAATCATGTTTCAAATAAAATAATAAAAAAAATTTAAGAAATACCTATTAATTAATATGTATTACCTAAATAAATTCGTGTTTTTTTTAAACATTTTCACGTCCCCCCCCCCTTACGAAATTGTGTCACTCCTCCTTAGAGTGGTGCGCCCCTTAGGTTAAGGACCCTTGAAATAGTGCATGTTAAAAAATCAGCCATATCCTTCCCCCCCCCACCCCTTGACAAAATCATTTGACTCATTTAGCTACTTTATGAATTAAGAACGATACATTGAACGTACAAAACTGTACCTACCTACATAATAGTTATCAACCTATTAACCCATCAATAATATTATATTTTTTATTGTGTACACTAATCGATTGGTATATACAAAATAACGTTAAGTTATAAATAGGACGTGGATTTAAATGCATTAAAAATAAGAAAAATGCCTTAAAAATACGATTTAATGCACTTATATTACAAAGCTTAATAAAATGGCCAGAAAAATTAAAAGTCCAATTTAAACGAATATAAAATAGAATTTAGATAAGTGTATAGGTAGTGTATTCGTTATATTTTGAGTTTCATTATAGCACATCAGTCGATCAGATGCTATTTAATATTTTAAAATAAAAAAATTCGACAGTCATTCCATATTGGCAAATGTTGTTTTCTATAACTGAAGACTGAAGTTATAGTATCGAACATAATGGGTACGTAAAAAAATAGAGATATAAGAAAAAAAATTACCTTTATTTAATTGTATTTAATTTTTTTTAATAAGTTTTTATAAAATTGACTTTATCCCATATAAATGTTCTAATTTCATTTTTCAATTCGTTGATAATTTATGAAACAAATTCTTTGCTTGGAAAGCAATGTTTTAGAAAATTCAGAAAATGCCGTTTATATTTAAATATTATAATTTATAATTAAAAATTACATTAAAAAAGGTAAAATATGCACGAAAAATTGCAAAATATGCATTAAAAATGTTAAATATGCAAAAAATATTATTCTGAATTCCAAAAATTAAATACATCAGTGATGTTGTTTACAAATTAATCATATACATAAAAATTATTTATAACTAAAAAAAAGTATAACTGGTTGGCATTTTGACATCTTATTGAGCTGAAAATAAAATTAATAATATTTTTTCAGTATTTTTTAAATTACGAAAAAAATACATGTTTTCTAATACCTGTTAAGTATTGCATTGAACCACCAATATTTTCTTAAGATTTTCTATTTCAAATGAACGACGATTATTCGATAGAAGATTTTTATATCGAGAAAACGATCTTTCAACGTCAGTTGAAGTCATCGGTTAATCGACAGTAACGATGAACGAAGAAACCATCATTATATTTACGATAACTTATCGACGATAAGATAGTACAGTAGAACCTCGATTATCCGAACTAATTGGGACCGCACCTAGTTCGGATACGCAAAAGTTCGGATATTGGAAATAGAAAATAAAAAATGTTTATAATATTATGTATTAATTATTTATTATTTTTATAATTAAATATTTATTATTATTATAAATATTTTATTATAATTGCATTACATATTACATTACATTATCAGAAATACATTAAATTATTAGAAATACATTAGGTACATACATACATTATTAGAAATAAATAAATACATAATTAAATACATGACATTTATTATATTTTTTTGACATAATTATCAATACCTGCCGGATACAAGTTTTCATGTTCGGATAACAGAACGTTCGTATACACTAATTATAGTTCGGATAATAGAGGGTTCGTATAACGGAGGTTCGGATAATCGAGGTTCTACTGTATTACACTATTTATATAGGTATATTTATATACCTATACGAGTATATGAGTAGGTATATTATTCATAAGTGCGCACACGTCAGGATAGGCAGTTGACCATTCCGTGAATATACTTTTATGTGTACTTGGTTATACATCCCTAATCCCTATGATATAGAATATAGATATTAGGTGGAGTATTATGTGAACAATAGAAGTTAAGTATGTGACACTAAATTTAATAGTTACCTATAACTTATAACGTTGTATTTGGAAAAAAAATTACCAGTTATTAATTAAAATTGTATCTTATGACTATTATCAGTTATAAGTCATAACATATATTTCTATAAATTAAACCAAAATATTTATATATTTATACTAAGTACCCTGTATAGGTATGCACCTATTAATTATAATTATCTTACAAACAGGGACTGGAAAAACGATGACGACGTTTATATCTCGCGTATTTTATACATTTCTAGTCCGGAACTAAAATATGCGCCTACAACACTTGGATAGCACATTTTTCGTGACATTAAATATTTGTTTTAAGTCTTAAAAGTAAATTCAAGCCCCAAAAGAATATAAAAACAAACTTACTTTAGTTATCGACTCCTTCGGCGGAATCCGTGACGTGTGTGAACTGCGACGCCCATGAGGAAACGCTCCAGAATACAGCCAGAACTTAGAATATTGTGATTTATGAAAAATAAAATTATACGAAACGCAGTAAGTTTTTTGCTTATTGAAATGTTAGAATTTTTAATCGACTGTGTCTTCTGCAACGACTTTGAGATTTGCCATAGATTAAATAAATAAATGATAGATATTATACTAGGTACGTCAATATGATGAATCCACGGATATAATATAATGCAACTTTTTATATCAAAGAGTTCTGTGTCTAGGGATTATTTAAATTATTATTTTCGTTTATCAATTTAATTATTGATTAAGGTGGTGAATAGATATCAGTAGCACAAGAATATTTTTATAAGAGCATATTGTATTTTATGAATTATTAAATAAAAATGTGATTACTGGATTTTAGAGTTAACATAAAGCCATAAACGTATACAGTAAATTCATCAAATACTATAATACCAACTATATTTTTACAATGATGTGTGTTTTTTTTTTTTAATATTTTTAATTATTTGTTCTTATTTATTGTTTGTATTAATACCTACACCATAATAGGGAACTAAAATTTTGTAAATGATGTACAAATGTATTTTTGGTGTTTTAAGGCTACTGTAAGATCAATTTATGAGAATCCTTGCATTAAATTGTTAGGATTATTTGATATGAATAATTATTTTATTACATATAGGTTTATTACATATTGGTAAGTCGATCAGAAACTATATTTACACTGAATGTTAATAGTAAAAAGCTATTAAAAAATCTATTATTTGTATTTATTTGTTAATAATAATTGAGACTTAAATATTAGCAGGAATCTTGTTCCTTTCACAAAATGTTTTTTAATTATTTTTAATTTAATTTACATTTATCCCAAAGTGATCTCTGAATAATCATTCAATGATGAATTTAATAGTTACATTCTCGGTTACATTAATTGGATTATAAATTAAAATAAACTACAGTTTCCAGCTTCTTCTACTACAACATTATTTTATATTTTATTTTATGTTTTTAATTTTTAAACGCAGTCTGCACCTTGTGTTGGTGATTTTACACGTAATATAATAAAATTGATACTAGTGATGAGTAGGTACCTGATTGTTTAATCAAATTATTTACACGATTATTAACTAAAAAAATATCTATGAAGTATAAACATCCGCATTTCCATTAACCATAAATTCATAATTGTATGAGCTATACATGTTATATATATTTTTCGAAAAAACTATTTAAAAAAACAAGAATAATTCCTATTTGATGTCACACGGGTTGATCTAGCAACTGACTGCTACGACAACTGTGCAATTTTTTTTAAGCATAATACGTTTTAAAAACGTCCAGAAAAGAGTTTGTTTTAAGACTGTCTGTCTTGATAATAACTAATTTAATTTAGAGTGTATTGTTATATTATATTATAATGAAATTAATAATTATAGTAAAATATATAATTGCAAGACATTTAATACCTATATCTATAGCCATCTAGGGTATAAACTACACTAAAAAAGGTGTAAGTTTGCTAATAAAATATATGAGCTGTATAATGTATTTATGTATATAAAAATATAAAATATAAAGATTAATAACATTATATTGTTTTAAATACTTCGCGCAAACCTAAGGTGATACCCGGCGTATAGTATAACATACAAAAAGGTGCGTATTAAACTTGGCGTGGTGAAACGAAGACGGTCTCGCGTATTTTATACATTGCGCTATTGGGATTAAACTTATAAATGCTTCTACGTCACGTAGTTAACAGATTGTCCGTGGCAATAAATATTTAATTTAAGTCTAAAAAGTAAATGTAAAATAGTAGGTAATAATATGAAAACAAACTTAGGTACTCGTAAACATCTACTCTTTTGGTGAAACGTAGCTAGAGTGCCGCCATCGCCGAAGAAACAGCCATCTTCATTCATCTTCATTTAATCATCTTACCTTTTTTTGTTCAGTGAAATCAAAATATACAATATATTATATTTATAATACAATAGTATTGCTGAAATGATTAGGATTGTTAACCGTCGCTGACGAATTTCGATAATTGGCGATTGCCATAGATATCATAAAATATATTATTTACTATGATAAATCCAAAGAACTTATATAATATTATATAAGTTCTCAGTATACCTATACGGTATATTTATAAATCGTATGTTCTTTTACAGAAATCTTTGTGATCTGCAATGCACCTATTCTGGTTTTCTATTTCAATTATAGTTCGCATGCCAAATTTAACTATACAAACTGGTCCGCAAGTTTATAGACATTCTAATACATTCTCCCGCCAGTGCCAATAGACAAAGTGTTTGAGAAGTTATATTTTTTTTGGAACCTAATTAATTTACAATATGAATTATTATAAGTTACCTATGTAGGTACTTGTCCAAAACTCGACTACCTGCAAATCATTGGTTTTTATGGTATAGCCTTACGAAGTTCACGATTTTCGGTATTTTACGCACCCGTACAACGCTTAAAGTTTACCGAGCTTAAGTATTACAAATTAATTTTTTTTTAATCTAGGTAAATCAACGTTTTAAAATTGATGATGCAAAAATAATTCTGACACCCACCCATGGTGGTTTTACATAACAAGTCGAGGGATGTTTTTGATTTTAATTGTTCGAGCAAGCGCAGTGTGGTACACCGAGTACATATGAAAATACCAAAAATTTCAATTAGTTATAATACATATAACTTAAAAATAAGACTGACCGCCAAGTTTAGACTTCCCTGTCGTTTTCAGTTAAAAACTAATGATTTCCGGCAATTATTTTTTGCAATATCGTTCTTAATTCGTTGTTACTTGTAATATAATATACATATGCCTATTTTAAAAATATCATTCGTGGGTAATTGAAACGTCTAAAATATATTATCATATTATACAAATACGATAGTAAACAAATACAAATAATTCAACTTAACCGGCTACGGTATTAATAATATTTAATAATATCAATATAAATATAGTATACAATATCCTAGGCTGACAAATCGTCTCCACTTAAAATCGTTTTTCGTATACTATGATATTATATCATTGAATTCAAATTTACCACTATCCATAACAGTCACCCACTTGTAACCTACTGTTCAGCAGAGTCACTTCCAATTTTTTTTTTAGATTCTGAGGGAAGCGATGAATGTATTAATTTTACAATGATGTGTGTTTTTTTTAAAATTTTTTTTTGTGTCTGTCATCACCTTTTAGGACAGTAAAAGTGCTTGAATTTTCTTTAACAGTAACTTTTCTGATAGGAAAGTGGATCTAGTTGGTACTATGGGGGGTCAAAAGTAAAGTTTTCCCAGTAGTTTTCAAAAGCGATGTGAAAAACAAAGGAAAAACGGGAATTTTTTACGCAAAGTCCGTTTTCGAGAAAATCGATTTTGGTTTTTGGTGCGACTCTAAAACAAATGACCGTAGGTACATTAAATTTTGACTGAATGACTAATTTTGACCTCCTCAATGCACCAACTAGGTTCACTTTCCCATCGAACAAGAAACTGAAGTTGACGGTCGAAGCATTATTTCGACTATTTATCGTGTACACAGACACAAAAAAATAAAGAAAAAAACACACATCATTGTAAAATCAATACATATTCACCACTCCGCTCAGAATCTAAAACTGTATACCTACCATACTATTGTAGTGCGACCGTATATAAACATTATAAACTATACAAAAAAAAAATTTAATGTTGATTAGAACAAATGTTATTTCATTTGTCAGGTCTTTCTGTTGCACACTTACCCCATAGTACCTGTGTATATATATATATATATTAGTATATATATATATATATATATATATATATATATGTATATATATATTTTATTATTTATATTATTATCTTCTTTAAATAAAACAATAAAAAACACATGGAAATATTAATTAATAAATACAAATATGTCCGATAAGACGACACGACTCGAACAGATAAGACGTAATAATTGTCGTGCCATCGCCATATTGAGTAAAACCAAGATTTAGACATAATTTCTCCCACCACCAGTAAGTCAGTGGCAGTGGTGACTTCTAAGTTCTAACTATATAAATTGCGGTTGTCATTTTTCAACTACCGTATAAACGCATGACACAAATATTCACTTAAAAGTTAAAAGTTTATAGATAGGTACCTATTTAGAATTTTTTTCTTATATATTATGTGTAATATATACATGTATATTATGTTTATTTAATACATTTCTATAGTATTATACCATCATGTATTACTGAAAATTTGAATAAGTTATAATAATGTTTCAAATTGTAATTGCATTTACAAACGTAAAAATATTATTTCATTTTAAATTCTATTACCTATAATAGTCAACATTGTAATCAATAATTATTATTTATCGGTAAATCATAATATAATAATAAAAACTAATATATATGAATTGATTATATTTACTAAAAGGTACCTATATACATAACCATATACGAAAACCAGAAGACATTTTTGGCTTTCAATTATTGACTTACATCTTACAGTTTTGCGCTTTAGTGATTTGAATAATACATTGATACACATTAGTATTTTTTCATTTTTTGATTCGGCTAAAAGACCTCCACTCCAAGGACGTGTTTTAATTTATAACCTACAGCGGACGAAGTCTTAGTAAATAAATAATACTGACATAGAATAACTACCTATACATTAATATAATATTTTAATTTCAACGCTCGAGGTATAACGAAGAAATGCCAGATATAGGTACCTAATAATTTTGGTAATACATATATACTACACGAAAATTATGAAATATCTAAATATATACCAATAATTCGATGATGTTTATCTCGATAATGTATTATACACCGGTATACGGCGGTACGCATAATATATTATATAATACGTCATAAACGTTTATTTTGAATTAGGTGATAGAAGTTTTCTACATTCACTTATTGCCGTATTGATGATACTACAGCTGAAGGAATATATTAAAACAAACCGATTTAATTAATTCAAGCTTATAAGTGTATAAGGTATTAAGGTGTATAATTATAGTAGGTTTAATAACTTAATAAACCATGTCAACAGATTAATTGATCTTGATTGACAAAAAAATTACCTATTTCAGAAAAAAATGTCCAAACAATATTGTGTTGTATTTTATTTTATCAACCTTCCCCCCTCCCATAATGTCCACCACTGATGCATGCAAAGAACGTAAAATGCATAGTACATTCTGGTTATAATATTATGGTAAATACAGACATATACTATATAATAGGTACATGTGTGCAATACGTTGCCGCCTTACATATGTTAATGCATTAAAATTTCAAATATATTTCAAATTTCCAAGGTTTATTGATGAACATTATAGGTAAGTAGGTAATAATGTAGATAGTATAATATAAATATAAAATATGTTTATGTAAATGTTATCGTTAGTGATACTTTCATATTTTCTTCCATTCATGGAGTCTTATAAAATATAATATGTAAACAAACTTTAAAAATCGTTATAACGATTTAAAATTTAAAACTTATTAGTATAATATTTAAAATATATATTGGTCAGTTTCATATTATAATATTTGACGATACTCCGTAGTCCAAACTCTATAGTACCTATATCCTATATTATGATTTATGAGGTACCTAAGGTAACAGTACAACACTCAATATCTTCAATTACTATCATTGCACGTTAGGGTGTTGGACTGCCAATATATTTGATAATTGATAGGGTGTTATAGTCATTAGATATATGTACATGGACAAACGATATATTGGTAACTAGGTCATTAATCATAATAGTTGAAGGTATTCAGTTAAAATACGATGATAAATAGCTATACCTGCTACTTATAGTTTATACACATAAGTACTCAATTATAGGAAATGATTCTTTTAAAAGTAAACACTAATTTTTCTCGAAAATGTATGAAGTTTTTGGAAATTAAAATTAAAATTACCAACATAATTTGAAGTAATCTCAAAAATCATTTTCGAAACCGAATTATATTTTCTCTATTTTTATCGTTTTAATATTATAAGTTTTTACTTTTTTGTGTGACAACATAAAAACATTTTTCTATTTCGCATTCGGATGTTTGCAGAATATTGTATTCCGTAAATGCATACAAATCGAATAAATTTCGAATAAGTTATTAATTAGTTATACAACAGTAGGTATAGGTATTTAAAGCACAGTAGATTAAAGTATACCAAACAGCTAGACTATAATCTACCGTGATTTTAAGTTAAAACGAGGAGAGACGCTGAAATGCAGAATAGTGTACCTACCTAATATTTCTTTAAACACTCCTCCTGTGCCTCTGGGCCAGGGGCGGCTCCAGAGACATGTTTAGGAGGGTCCAAGTCATAGTTTTCAGAAAATATCGATGATTTTTTTTTATGATTTTGTTTTAAACAGTATAAAATTGTTTAGAAATACAGCTTGGGGGGCGCGGCCGGCCCTAGGGCCCCCCTGGAGCCATTCCTGCTTTGGGCCACTCCGTTTCCACTCAACTGGAGTCTGGAACAATTTCACACTTGAGTTTGTAGTATAACACAAATATAATTAATTATCATTGTAATCTATTATGTATAAATACTGAAATGAGTGTTCTTATAAAATACAACGGGCCACAGAGAAAGTTCATATGTAATTATTATTCGTATTATACCTTCTATACGAGTTGGTAGAAATATACAATATTACCTATATAGTTCTATAATTTATTACTTATTGTTTTCCCTTGCAAAACTAGCGATTAGCGAACTCTTTAGAATCAATTATTTAGTAATTAATATCACTATTGTATATTCGGATATTTCTATGTAGCCACCTGGTGAGTGGTGATACATGTATATATCGCGATATAACTTCCGTCGTAACCCAACTATAGTGTCTAGTAAGTACAAATAAATATATAATTATGATGTTCTACGTAGACTGATAGTAATTATAAATTTTTTCTACTCTAGTCCACTTTCGTGATTTTATACAATATACCACGGTCATGGAAGTACACGCGCAACTGTTTTGAATAAATTAAACGAATTTCGAACACGACCTAGATCCAAGGCATATATCAGCTAATGGCTACTTGGAATAATTAAAAGAATTCCATTGAACATTACAATGTTATTATGCTACTGGGTGGGTCGTTTTCGTGTATACCGTTTTCCTGCAGTCTAGTTGAGTTTTCGTTATACCTATATAGGCATTTAAAATACATTTCGACAAGAGTATTTTAAATACCTTGAAAATACATTTTCTTTGCAGAAATATAATAGGTACCTATATGTGACATCTGAAATTCTTGAACTAATTAATGAAAGTATTTATTAATTATTTAATTTAAATATGTATTAATGATTTTAAGTGTAGGTACCTACATTCATGATAAACGTACGGATATTTTAATATTTAAAAAAATATATTAATTGAAAAGTATTTTGAATGCTTTTAAAATGTATTTGTATTTATATTCGACTACTTTTAAAAGATAGTGTTATTCGAATACGTATTAATGGCACCAAGTATTTAAATGAGTATGTATTTTGAATACATTTGAAAAGTATTCTTAACAAGACTGCCTGGTTTAGAATATAATAAAACTAACACAAAAATAACGGTATAGCCGACTCTGCAGTATGCAATTTTGTATATCATATTATTATATGGTGCTTTAAATGCATAATCGTAACAGTTCTCGTCATTGGCGTAGGTATTTGAGTACTTCATTAGGTATTAAAAATATATATTTTACAATCCAAACAAACTGCATGGTGAATAATAAGTAAATAATAAAATTATATAAGAGAATAAAAGAAAGAATTGAACAACCGATGAGTGGAAAATCGCGGTTCGCAAACGGCACCTCAAATTGATTTTAAATGTATCATTTTTTTTTCCCCCGGTGTTTCTGTATTTAACGATACGTCGTTTTTTTTTTTATCGTACATGGGTACCTATTTCCCGGTAAAAAATATCGGAGTTTGTTATTGATTTGCGTTCTTGTTTATATTGGAATTGAATTTTTTCAAGGAAAAACGAACACGCAGAGGGAACGACGACGGAGAAGATTAAAATTAATAATAACGTTTTACTATGCTACCCGAATACCCACCGACCTACCTCGAAGTAAATGTCCATAATACATTCCTATAGTGTATGACAATGATAATAATAGCAAAAATATCGTTTGTGGCGGCGCAGTGGAAGGGGAGAAATGCCACGCATGGTCGACACGGATCCTGTGACAGTCAGTGCATCTGCCTATCGTGGTTCGGTTCTGCGCCGTCGTCGTTCGCGTCGGACCAGCGTTTTGTGGCTTGTGCGCCCGCCCGCCCGCACAGTGACGAACGAATAATAATAATATCTAACCCACGAGTGTCGCGATAATATTATTATCATGGGCAGATTATCGTCGACGTTCATCATATTCCGCATCGGGGCGATTGTCGTGTTCAACAAGCTGGTGGTGTTTTTGACCAGCATCATTGTAAGCATAACTACATATAAATTATTATTATTATTATTATTAGTATACGTTGTATCGAACCCATCTATTATATTATATTATAATAATACATTTTTTTTATTATAATCCTATCGATCTGATTCCCCACTAAAACGCCGACGTCATTATTATCTTATTTTATCGTCACCACACTCGCGGGGTGTTGAAAACGGCACAAACTATCCCCTATACGGCCTTATCAATATTTATATAGGTGTTGGGTGATAATATTTTTAACTGCCCCGATAATATTGTAAATCAAAGCGTTTCGTTACGGTTACGGACACGTTCAAAGAGGCTTCTCTCCGCTCTCGTATTATTATTTATTATTATCATTATCGTAATTATACACGGTTCTCGCGTTAAAAATTAATAACGCACTCGGAGATAGCAAAACATATGATTTATTATCTCCGCCGCCCAAGATAGTCAGTCGCGGTGATAACGGTTTTTTTTATGTTGTCCGAGACCACAGACCTTGGTGCCGGGATGCATAAAAAATTGATTGATTTAATGGTTCAATAAAAATTGACGGGCCAGTCGTGGGTCACTAAATCATATTCAACTATTTAAGCGACCATTAACTCACTATATTGATTCTTGAAACGTTCAATGATTGTTCATGCCATCGGCTATCATTCTACGTTATATATAGACGTAATATATCGTACAGCCTGAGATAGAAGATCCGAAATATTGCTCGTCAGTTATCAGTAAACAAGATGTATACAAAATAGTGAATGCTCCCCCCCCCCCCCAGGACTCTTAGTTTTTATCCTACGACAACACCCGTTCCACCGTGGTCGATATTCGGCCCTGCAGCAACAGCCGAGTAAACGGTAAATTAAGTGGTGTGCCTACTAAACGAGAACATATTCTTATTATCATAGAGTATTAGACCTATATCAAGGGTCTTCGCTCTTCAGCCTTTTTAGGCAGAGGACCACCTATATTATTATTTTTAAGTCTCGCGGACCTCATTCGTACTAAAAACATATATAAAATGATTAAAAATACAACAACAAATACATGCCGTGCTTAAAATGTGTTCGCGGACCGCGAGTTTAAGATTCCTGACCTACATAATAGCGGTTGAGTGTAGACTAGATATATAGGAATGCAAGGAGTATTAGACCCAAAATATTTAAATATACTTAAAAGTATTAGAAAAAAATGTAAATTAGGTAAGTAGTTATAAACTCTCGTTTTTTGAAAAGTGATACACCATATAACTGCCACCAACAAAAAATGGAAATATAAAGTATTAGTTACACATTTTTAAAAAATATTTTAGATATCTATATCTATTAACTATAGTATCCATGGGAGTATAGGATGGGGTGAGTGCTTATTCACCCTTGTATCTGTTTTAACTGTTGTGAGGACGTTATATAACACTCATATATATATATTATTATTACACAATATAATATAGGTACACACACAATATGATATTATATCCATTTATACGTAAGATTGTAAAAACTACCTAATAAATTGTGCCTATGTTTCTCGGTAAAATAGAAAGTAAGTTTATTTTTCAATCTTCTAGTCTTATAACTTACAAAATGTTTGTGTGTAGCACGAACTCGTTATCAGGCATACCTTTATACTTGTACGGCTATACTTATACTAGTTATACTGCATTTGTGGCTGTATTTCTGCCTAAATCGCATAATATCGCAGCACCGATTTATTGTATGAACCTACCTATAATATTTAACGCTACGTGTATACATCACGTGTCTAGGGTCTCCGTCGTATGACGTAGGTACAGATCATGGTTATCGATACATAATAGTAACATGAACAATAAATTACGTATTGTGTAATGTGTAGTGTACATTATTCTAAAGTGGATAAAATATATTGGAGACAACTCGAGTCCTGTAATACCTAGAATAGACTAGGTATATTTCCGTGCGTACTGCGTATAGGTATACCTTGTATAATTGTGTATGGATGCGATGTGAAGTAAACAATATAAGTACTTTTGTATATTATTTATGTTGATGAAGACGTTGGAAAGTGTGGGGGGGAGACTCGAAGTAAGGTCGGAGCGTGTAATTAAGTGGAATAAGTAAAAAATCACCAGCAATCGCTAGATCGGTATAACGGGCACAACTCAGGAGATTAAAATATGTAGAGTGCTATGATAATGTATTAGCTATATGACTATAATAGCAGTAGGTATTTAAAATTTTTTTTCAGGTGATAAAATTATGATGTAGGTACCTATAAATTGGGCCTGATATTATTACACTATAGTCTATAGTTAATATTATATCCATTCAAACTCTATTTTTAAAAATCATTTAACATTATCCAATACACCACTAGTATATAGCTATAATGTGAGTACCTACCGGCTACCACTCATTATCCAACTATATATTTGTTATATTATTTTTATATACTTTGATATTGTGCAAATATTTTAATCTTGTAATATTGTCGCATATGTAATTGCTGAGCTATAATAGTCGTGTGCTGATAGCTATATATAAAAAAAAAAATAGCTATAATGTGGCATTATACCAGTTGACTTGGTATAGGTACTAACTAGAGCCAATTTTTAATGTTTAATAATTTCATTTTAATATTGTTCTGCACGTGACGGTTATATTCACCCACATTTAAAACGGTTTATAATATTCTTGTTCTCACGTTTATTTATCATAAATCCAAATTCCAAATAATGGACAACAAAATGTCACTAAGTTTTTTTTCATTAATTTTGATGCTAATTTCAGAAGTTTGGACGTCATGTGATCATTTTGTAATAAAATAATTATTAAATCATGTACAACACTGTTTTCGTTTATACATTTTGTAGGTAGCTACAAAAATACAAATATTAGCGTGTTTAAGAAAAATGTCAGACGGCTAACGAGACTGGACGTATACGACACGATATCTAATATACTTATCTCATCTAAAAACTCACATTAAATACCTTGTACGACGTTCAAATTAAACCAGACGTAATAGAGTTGTTTTATGCTAATGCCCTGTAAGCTGTAGTGTCTAGAAGTTAGAAGACCCAAAATTTGTTTTTAAAATAATAAATGTTGACATTTACTAATTGGGCTATCTACACATAATAGGTACATAATAATAGTATAGTTACCTACAGGGGCAGACTGCCCCAGTGGTCTACTGTAGTACTAGATCTGTCTTAGAAGACAGAACTAGAAGGGTTTTGGGCTGGTGCCTTGTAAGTGGTATGATTAAATCGTATAGGACATAAGTACATGAACATATAGTAATTTGACATACACATAATACTGTAATAGGATTATATATTTATATGAGACAGAGGTGTCATCAAACTTTAATAGTTAAATGGTTCCTGCAGTTTCTATAACGAATAAATCATAAATGACTCTCTTTAATTTGCCATTATATTATTTGGGGGGGCAAAAAAGTATTTGGGCGTCTAAGCCCCCTCTAGCTCCCAAATTACCTGGTCAGAGTAGGGCAGCTGTTATATATCTAGGATAATGAGCCGGACCCTGCCCAGTCCGACCCTGGTTACCTAATTACCGATAAATATTGAGAATTCACATTTTGAATATAAAATGACGATTTACAAGCTGGTCCGCTCGGCGTTTACCATGATAAATTAAATGCCCGTGGATTTACGTTTTCTTATAAGATTAAATCCCGTTAAACTGCACAGATTTTTGTGCACGGTTATTTGGGTTGTTTTGACTAAATATAAAATACAGGTCCAAAATTATATATTTAATATTTATATCCAATCATAAAAATTATTTTATTTTCTGTGACCAAATAAAAAATAATAGACATGTTATATGACGTAAGTTATAGCGTAATGATTATATGTATATCGTATATGAACTTTGATTATAATATAGTTGACTACCTTAGTTATAAAATGGAGTTTATCAATATTATTACAGCCGTGGTGTGTTTGGTGACTTGCGTATTGCTGAGCATTCGATATTGCGTTCATATTGTACCTAAACACTACCAATGGAAAACGTCGTTCGGTAAAACGCTGCTAGACTTACACAACTACACAAGTATTCTAGTCACCGCAATTCTTACAAATATATTTTTGCATATTTTCCACGTTGATATAACCAATGTCACGTATGTACATTATGGTAATACGATTATGTATACCAGTATACCTAGTACTAAAGACTTGCATGTTGCGTTGCATAAGATATATTTTTTTCTCACAACGTAGGCACATTGTCATTTTCCCCAAATATTAAAATTAGCATTTATGTACTAGACTTTATTTAACTTTCGAAATACTTTGACTCAGTTTGGATTTTTTTTAGATATTTTAAATTTTCTTTTTTCCTACTTTTTATTTTCAATATATGCAAATAGAAAATTGTATGCTGTTTGAAATGGTCAAAAAGTTTGAAAATTCAATACAATAGGTTCCTCATAAATTGTTTTTGTTTTTTGTTGTTGTAATGCCACATTAATTCTTTATGACGAGAACGCTCAAAAACGCCTGAAGTTCAAATTATTACAAAATTGGATATTTATACGTAATAAACCATTTTTATTATTCTGTTGCAATTTAAAAAATATTAATGGTATCACTTGATACATACCAACAATTCTTTTGCATACAGAATGAAGTTAAAAATATTATTCGCATAGTGACTTTTTGTCATTGTGTATATTATTATTAACTGCCTATATTATGTATAGGTAGTTAATTATATTTTCAAAATATTAGTCTTAGGGCGTATATAAAGCGCCATATGTACTTTTAAACATTTCTGTTAAAACGTTTCAGCAGGACCTGAATTTATCGAGGCAAGTTTTTTTTGAACAGTATATATAGGTAGGTACAATGTACATATTTAAAATTACGACGAACAAATTGTTTTTCAAACTAAGTAGAGTCGTAGAGACGAAGTATTTACTGACAAATCGTTGTAGAATTCGGCATAAAAGTATACTTAGGTAGTTAATCATTTTTAGAATATTGGATTTTTAATCATAAATACCCTAAATAATTATTTCAAAAATGCTACGTCTTAAACGCGTACCTATACCAATTTCAAATTGAAATTGTAAAAAAAAATGTATTTCAATATTTAACAAGATACTTACCAATATAAACACATAAAGTAATAAATAATAATATAAATTTACCTACTGATAACATTTGATAATGTATATAGATTATATAGGCACTGCAGATATCTACGATAAGTATGTGTCCACGCGAACGACTCTATATAGTTGTATAATATGATAGCTATTATATATTTATATGACGTATTACCTGCATGTGTTATGTGCACATAATATCAGTGACCGTTTATATAAGTATTATAACCAAAAATATATTATTATAAATTTACCTTCGTTTAATTTTTTACTCAAATCCATGCATAAATTCATGTACGAATATCGTATTATTGAACGATTCGTTTTCAGTATATAGTGGGGATCGTCGTCCAAGGTGATCCGGATGAATGAGAAAGGAAAAACGCGACGAGAGGATATTATTATGTCCGGTCATGGATTAATTTTGAACCGGGTAAACACAAGATAATTACTAAACATAATAATATATTTAGGCGCATCGTATAAATGTATTGCATACACATGTAAAGTGGCGCCGAAGTGTCATCACCAATGTCCCCCATTTTTTTATTTAACAATCAGATGCAATCAAAGCGCCTATATACATAATGCAATGTTTAATCATTTATTTTTACATTTCAACTTGAATGCTGGATCCACAGCGGGGATCCCTTGCAGTACATTACGGTCACTAGTGGTTCAAAAATAAAAATAGTTGGCCAAAAGTCGATGTATACTTATTGCAAAATATCATTGGGTATACTCATAATGTAATATAAAATAGACAAAATAAAGTTTTTTTCTTAAAAACTATGATATTTTGTCAATAATCGTCATATAGTTTAACTGTCTACAATAAATAAAATAAAATGAAATTGAACCGTTCATCAATTTATCTATGTTGGATAAGTTACAAAAATAGTATTTAATGACCCAATTATGAAGTTACAATTGTTATTAACCCGTATATGGTAATTGAAATGTACAATGTTACAAATATTAAGATAATAAACCTATTACTTTTTATAAACATACAAATTTAATTATTTTTTTCATTGAATTACATGACGATATTATTTACACCACCAATTAAATCACAATCTAATGATTACAAATATATCATCATTACTTGCTAAACTTTGCTCGTTACTTTGTAGTGAGCACTTGAAGATGGAAGTTTAAAATCGTATTTTATACTGGTTTAGGAATACAAATTAAAAATTGAAGCCCTGTGAAAAATGGTTTCTCTTTCCAAAAAAAAAAAAAAAATTATCGAACTTTTTACCTCTTTTTACAAGACTTGAGAGTTTTTCCTTATAAGAAAAGTTTTTGAGAAAAAACAGGTCACGTGGAGACCCTTTAAGTCAGTATACGAATACGAATTATAATTATGTATAATATAACAAATAATTTCGTAAGATTTCTGTGAAAATTTGACTCTAGGCCAACTATTTTCATTTTTGAACCACTGTGCGGTGGGCCGTTCCTCCCCCCTTATTTAAAAATCTACTATGACATATTATGTCAAAGATAAATTAGGTGATCGGCCCCCACATGTGACATGTTATAATATCCGATTATCCGAAATTACTATTTTTACGTATTTTAGCATAGTATTTATTTGTATTCTTAGCCTTTTGGATATAATCTACTGTTACTTATCTACTCGTAAAACTCAGTAAAAGGAATGCTCTAAAAATGTTGTATGACCTCTGCATACTTATGGAAATAGGTCACGCCTATTTTAAAAGATATAGGTAGGTACTATTTGTATATGATTAACCAGAAAATTGCACGTTACGAGTAAACTAAATAAATATAAATTTTCAAAAAAGAAATTTCTGACATTTAAATACCAACATCGATATAATATTATAATGTTATGTTTATTATGTAAGTAAGTTTGTTTCGTAGGTACCTGTATTATAGAATTCCTGAGATACATTATTTGTGTTATCTTCCGGTTTTAATAAATCTATGGACTTATAGTTTATTATTTGAGTAAACTGCAGAGCATAGGTGCAAATAGATACATTGTTGGGAGAACTTAAGCCACCCCCCCCCCACATTATAAACTGCAACTATAATTGTTGTCTACGGAAAAAAAACAATTCTTATCGTATGTGTGTATATAGGTACTATATATATATATTGTAAATTATGTATCATTAAATTATCTATATTAGAAATACTGTACAGTGGCGTAATTAGGAATTTGGTTTGGGGGGGGGGGGGGATATACGTTTTTAGCAAACATGAATGGTCATTATCAATACTTTGATCAAAATGTTAGCAGTAAAAAAAAAGTTGTGGGGGGGATCTATACAAAATCTTAAATTTTTATTGGGTTTAATAATTTGAAACATATAGACAAAAATTTAAAAACGGTATTTACCTAGCACTTGCAGCCCGAAGAAGACTATTAATTTAATTTTTTTTGGGGGGGGGACGGTTAGGTCGTGGGTCTAAACCCTAGCCGATGCTGCAGATCTATTTGATGTAATACGGGTAGTTCCAATTTTTCCAGATATAAAGTTTTGTAATATCATTGCCGCTAAACACCGATCAGGTATCTCCTACTAGGTAGTTCGTATAGGTACCCACCTGCTGGCACCAAATAGATATTTTAGTGTACCGCGCTATGCATAATTTACCTATTTTATCATATTAACAATGTCCTTAGGCCTTAGCAACATATTATTACACATCATCAAGTCGGTCATTGCTGACGGATAATATAATTATTGCCCTCGTGTAATCATAATAATAATAATAATAATAGTAGCACATGATAGGTACTGCCACAGTGGCGGATTCGATTGCAGAATTGAACCAAGTCAGTCGCGAGACTTGCGGAGAAGGCGATGGGTGCACGGACACGCATGAGCAGTAGGCATAAGACATAAGTGCATAACCCGGCAAAATGAAACTTATGGTAATTCTTTCCAAAACCAAAAAATGTATAGCTCTGGGCCAAATACCGTCTAGTCCGTCACCGATATTATGCAAGCACGTATAGGAGGTACATAATAATAATTAATAACGATAATAATAATTTAATAATAGGTATATACGTCATATAATATAGTGCATTCCGCTTTTATTTAATAAATTATAAATCCACGAAGATCGAAAACCTGTCGAAAAATAACAACGGGCCAAAAATAATTATTATTCGAAGCGATTCCAAGTGTTTCGAGTTCTATAGGTTACCTATATATACGGCTATCGGGCTATCCGGCTATACCATACTACTTATACTAGGTTAGTGCTTATACAGTTATACGATTATACTTTCCGCAACCCGCAGTAGTCGGTATAGTCTGGCCGAATTATATTATATAGATGTATGTACGATTATAACATGAAGTTATGCATTATCTACGTTTACCGTTTGCGGTTCTATAATAATTGTTTTGATAATTATACAGGTACCTACTACGAACATTTTTTATTTGGTACCTATAATACTATAATCATATGGTTGGGTATATTATTCATAATTAAGAAAAAAATGTTCGCGGTACCCACTCATCTATTTGTTTGACCGATATACCTAACAACAATACTTAATGATTAGGGCCCGGGTTAAAAATGCCCTAATAACTATCAAAAATGCTTTAAATAAAAGCGAAAATTACATTTCAACCCTTAAAAAAATGACATATAACATCAACAAAAGTTACAATAATAATAAAAACCTTCGTTCGAACGCAGTTTCATTGTTGTTCCCAGTTCCCCTTTTAAAATTACCTTCCTAATAAGTAAATTTGTCCTAATATTAATTATGAATAAACTGTAGTTACGACGTAACCAATGTTACACGTGTGTAGGTACGACATACAAATAAATATTTAATATCTGTACCACAGAAGTCAAGTAACGCAAGTCATAAAAAGCAAATTTTACAGGAGAGACAAAACAAAAATTTTTGTTGCAATGGACTTACAATAGTGTACTTCAAAAATATTATTTTGAATTACTTTTCTTATGTAAACGCTGGACATATGTTTCTATACTCCTATCATAGTTTAGGACTTAAGTTAGTATACTTCTGGCGATCTATGCATTTATTGTATATAGGACTTACGTTGTAATACCTCTAAAAAGATCACAAAAAGCATATTCTGGTTATATAATTAACTCAAAATTTCAAAAAATAGACTTGCGTTAGTTGACTTCTGTGGTACAGATATTTAAATAGGTATTAAAGACGTTTAGTAAATAATAATTTTATAGAAAAATTAGAAATTAATAATGATTCATCGACAGTGGTTTTTATCAGTGAACATCGTCTTGTTGCTGTTTTAGTCCCGTATGGCTGTATTCGTTCTAATTTCTAAACATACAATATAAATAAACTAATAACTATGGTTATGATTTATGATAAGTTCTACGTACATTTATGTTATAGGTATCTGTTAAATTCAAAATTGTAATTTTTAAGCATAACCTAACAAATTTAAACCTAAATTCAATCAGATATATACTAGACATTTAAATACATACAAGATTGAAGATACAAATATATAATCATTGATTATAAATACTTATAATAAATGATATAATGCACTAAAAATTAATTAAATTAAGTAGGTACCTACCTACCTACAACTATTAGAAAATGCAAACAAAAGTTTCTCTTTTGAAATATCTATTACATAGCCAAAAAGGTAAATCGTAAATCAAGTTATGGATTAATTTACTTGGAATACAGTTCTAGAGCAAACAAAAAAAAATGCACTTAGCATTGAAATCCGGACCTTACTGGCCTACTAATGATATTACATTATTACTTAGTCTTGAAATGGTCTTGAACTGTAATGATCTATCAAAATTTATTCGTTCACATTAAAATTAAAAATTAAATAAGTATGACCTGTATAATATTATTATTATCATCAATATCTACTATCTACGCGATTGATAAAAAAAATTCAGATAAAAACTAAATTGTGATAACGGTAAAAAACCAGTTTTAGTTCTTACACTTTTACAGTGGCACCTGTTGAACTTAAATATAATTAATTACGAATTGAATAAAACAAAACAAAATAGGTAGGCACTTAACTAATATTATTGTCGATATTATCATACTATTAAATATTTTATCTAGTGTTTAAACTTTTATTTTAATCTTGGTGTATGTCTGGTTAATTAAAAAAAACAGTCAAGCCCAATTGGTAATTTCTACCTTTGTGTAATTTTTTACAAATTTACAACTTGGGTACCTATTACCTACCTATGTAGTTAACATTTTTCATATCTATTTTGAAAACTTTGAATCAATGCAATGTCTTTTTTATTTTAATGGCTTCAATAAAAAGTTAATTAGGTACATTTTTTAGTAAATTTCCAGTAGGTGCATATTTTGAGACGTGTATTTAATTTTTATTGTCCGAGGTATACATAGGTATTTAAATCCAAGCGTTTTAAAAGCATTGGCCGGTGGATCATTAATCTTGGGAGTTGGATTATTAATTAATGATACCCAAGTTCCATTTCCATTACTAAGTACTTGCAGCAGTATTCTTTGTATAGACAGGCAGACAGCTACCTATAGGTACAACACTCGTTATATTTACAAATATCAAACTAGTCACAATGAATAATGGTTTTGATTTATATACTACATTGTGTCAACGATTAGAGCTTAAACACTACTATAATAGAAAGAGCATATAGGATTAATGACGTCGAATTACCCATGTTAACACTGTTGTTACAAACCTACATATAATAAATACTATAATCATTCACACATTAATGAAATGTATTATTATTTATTATTATTCAAATTGAAAATTGAAAAGTTTGGTGTGTTTTAATGTTTTGTTTAAAGATGTAAGAACTGTGTGAAAATAATAATAGTTTCTACCAATCTATACATTTTAGGACAATTATATTATTATTTTATTTATTTATTTATTGTAATAGCACTTATTATACTTAATTTTTTTAGCCCAGAAAAAAAATGACAGTAGTCCTTGAACAAGGTACTTTACAAGGACTCCACTACAAAACACGATTATCAAATAAATCGTATGTCAGTTTTCTAGGCATACCCTATGCTTTACCGCCAATTAAAGACTTACGATTCAAGGTGAGAATTTTTAATAGCATATAATTTCAACTATATATCAAATTTATGAATTACTTTTAACCAGAATGATTATATTCCAAAAATATTATGAAAATGTAATTAGGTAGGTAGGTAATTATAGGTAGTAATTTTATGTTCATTAAAACAAATTACAATGTTTTAAATTTAATTACATAAATGTAACATATTTTTACTCAAATAATAATAATAATAATAATACCTAAATGACATACTTAATTTTGTTTTAGCCTCCTGCCAAACATCCAGGATGGACTGGAATTTTTAAAGCGTTTTCGTGTGGTAAAGTATGTATGCAGTATGATGTTTTCATGAGCAAAAAAATTATTGGAAGTGAAGATTGTTTGTATTTAAACATATTTGTGCCACAGGTTGTAGAATAATTTTGTAATATTACATAGATTATTGGGTAATAATTAATTTTTTTATTGTAATTTACCAGGAGGAAGTGGTTGAAAAAAAAGCTGTTATGGTATTCATACACGGAGGTGCATTTAATTATGGATCTGGATCGTTGGATTTTTACTCTCCTGATTATTTGCTAGATGAAAATGTAATTGTTGTAACAATCAACTATCGATTAAATGTCCTAGGTAATTACTAACTATAGTTAGTTGTATGTTTAGTAATATAAATTTTAATTAGTGTAATGTTATAGTATATTTCAATATATATAAGTAGTTAACAAGTTCGGAATAAAATTGAGTTTAGATTTTGTTCTTAGGATTTCTAAACTTTGGAATTGATGAATGTCCTGGTAATATGGGCTTGAAAGATCAATTGTTCGCATTCAAATGGATAAAAGCCAACATATCAGCATTTGGAGGTGATACTAACAATATTACCATTTTTGGAGAAAGTGCAGGATCTGCTTCTGTTCATTGTCATTTACTTTCTCCACAATCTACAGGTTAGTCTTAAATGTATTTACTGTACCGCTATGTGCATATCTCAGTGAACAGTAGTCTATAAACCAGGATACAATTCAAATAAATTTGTGGCTTTTAGGTGATATACTTATTACAGGGATTAAGCACATATTATTTTTTAATTTAAAAGTTAAATAGAAATTATTAGTGAAAATAATTAAAATCTAAATTAAAATCCTATTTTGTTTTTTTTCTGAATCCAATTAACTAAATCAAAACTAATAAAATGCCCATCAACTTTTACTGTGCAAATTGGTGTCTCGTGGAAACACTGAGAACATCTTTAATAAAATAAATTGTGCCTTTTATGTCTTGTTATTAAATATTTAAATCAAATGACATGATATATTATATGCGTCAATACTGTCATGGTGACATATTATGCTATTAAACAGTTCTTTAACATTTTAGAATTCAGTAGGTAATCATTGATTTCATTATTCTAGTATTACAACTCATTGAATTTAGAATGTAATACTAGTTGTATGAATTTGGATTCTGTGGTACCTAAATAAATCATAAAATATTTTGTATTGTTTTAATGAATAATGTTTATCAAATATATGATTTATAAATTATAATTGAAACAAAAAATTAGTTAGTTAGGTATTATTAATTTTATATTGAATTTAATTTTTTTGTTTAAACCAATATTAAATTTAATATTTTTATTTAATATCTTACAGATTTATTTAAAGATTCTGTTTGAAATTGAATTACATAAATATTTAAATACTTAAATACTTAAATACATTATAATGGTACTGATTTGATCTTAATAATTATAATTAGGTATTAAATAACAGATTTGAAATTTTTTTTTATTTTAGGATCATTTCACAAAGCTATAATGCAAAGTGGATGTGTTTTTAATCCATGGGCTTTTAATGAAAGACATACAGAAGTAGCCTTTAAGTTGGCGGAAAAATTGGGATGTCAAAAAGACGATCCTAAAGAAATAATAAAATATTTACTAAATGTTCCAGCAATAGATTTAGTTAAATGTACAACATTGAAGATTAAATTTGAAGTATGTATGATAGTAAATTATCTTACTTTATGCGTACATAAAATTATGAATGCAAGACATACATTAGCTAGTTTACTTTATTGGGTTTTTAATGTTTGTATGCTCCTCAATTCAATATTTCAAAAATTTGATAGGAAAACTGTTCAAGGGTCGTTCTTACAATGTCTGGTAAATTATCAGTTACGCTAACCGGCTGATAACAGATTTTATTACCGACAGAATGTGGCCAGTTAACTTTAACCGGACATTGTAAGAACGGCCCTAAAACCACTAAATTAAAAATTATAACCAAAAAATGTTTATTAACTTTTGTTTTCTTTCATAATTTGTATAATATATATTAAATATATTATCATAAATATATATCATAAATAATAATATTATATCTTAGCACAAATTTTTTTATCTAGATATTTTTGTTTTATAAAATTAATTTTTATAATGTTTTAATAATTGTTTTTTTTTTTAATTTTAAAGGGCCAAAGGGATTTGCTAAATTTCCAGTTTGTTCCAACTATTGAAAGTGAAACCGTTAGTGACAGATTTATACCTGCTCATCCAGACATTTTAATCAAATCGGCAACGGCAGTACCTTTAATTACTGGAACTAACAATATGGAAGGAATGATAGTGTTTGGAGGCAAATTACTTTTTAGTTGACTTACCAAATCAATGGCCATATTTTATCTAAACATAATTGATGAATACACGTAATTTTGTATACATTTTATATACAATTATAATATTTAGTTACTAAATATTTTCATGTCATGTTGCATACACACTCAATAAACGTTTAATGAATCAATATTAAAATAATGGTCGTCCTTTAAACATTATTTAGTGGCCCATGATTGGTCTATTAATTTTTAATGAACCATTAATTAGACAGTTAATATTCAAGGAAAATATAAACTATTCTGTTTTTTTCAAATAAGTAAAAATTTGCTTAATATTCAAAATAGATTTATATTTATATATTTTTTTTAGAAAACAAATATTCATATTACATATCTTTAGTTTTTCATAAATTTTAATGAAAGTGCAAGGAGGGACAAAATATCAAAGAAAATAAGTGATGTCATTGTTGTTTTTTTGTTCTAAATTTAAATCAACATTATAAATTTCTGTTTATATATTGACCAATGAAGTTATAAAGTTTATTTTTTATGGCCATTTAAATAAAAATGTGAACCTTTATCGAACATAATTAATAATTATTATGTTTTTTATTTTCAGAACACAAATTAGGAAAATTATTTGACTATCACAAATTAGAAGAGATTAGAAAATTATTTGAAACTGATTATTCTGAAGAAATCATTCAAAAAGTAAAGAACTTTTATTTCAGCGAACACGAGCAATCAAGTGATATAACTCAATTGGAAAATACATGTCGTGTAAGTATGCATTACATGTTTTCAATATTTTCCATTGGAATTCCAGTTTTTTATTGATGAACCTATAGTAAAAATGTTTATGTAGTTTCATTAGATTCAATGTGATAATTTGATGTATTACAAACTAATGAAATTAATTATACATTTTTCCAGTTGTTTAGCGATGTGTTTTTTACCAAAGACTTTTATCGTGGCTTTAATAGTTTACTTAAAAAAGATGGACTGCCAATTTACAACTATGAGTTCAAATTTGATGGAGAACTCAATGGCTGCAAAAAACTCCTATTTGCTACAAGGCCAATATTTCATTCATTAAAAGGTAAGGTCCGATTATTTATTTTTGATTTTTAACTGTGTGATATTATTAAATAGAGGTATTTAACTACAGTTAACATTAATAAAATAATAAAATTCATAGGTGCATGTCACGCAGACGAATTAAATTATTTATTTTACGGACAATTGTTTGGATTCTTGCCCAAAGCTAATACACCAGAATACAGAATGTGCAGAACAATGAGTAAGCTGTGGTGCAATTTTGCAAAAACTGGGTATGTTAAAAAATTAATGAAGTCTGTCATCAAATTTATGATTGATTACAATATTTTGGCAGTTTTTTATAAATATTTGATTTATTTGATTTAAGAAATCCAAATTCATCAGATTCGAACGTTGTGTGGAATAATACAAATGTGGACAATCCCAAATATTTATCAATAGACGGCGATAATACGTGCATGGTCGATGGCCTAATAAATGTTTCCAGCGTACACTTTTGGGAAAATATATTTGAAATAATTCGATTGAAACAAAAACTGTGATTTTTCATACTATAATTATAAACATGTAATTAAAGATAAATGTACTTACAATTACCTTGCAAAACTGTTGTTCTTAACATTAATAACACATAACATGTGTATTTTTATTTTAAATGTTCTTATATTCTATGACATAATTTTTTATACTATTGATGTTTTTTTTTGTATATATTATACATATATTATGTTTTATTTATAAATAAAATCATTTTTTAACGTGTTTGTCTGACTAAGGATGTCTGTACATTAATATCCTCCGCTTCCACCACTTCCAGTTCCACTGTAATTGTATGATCCCCAAGTCTGATTGTAGTTTGTCGCTTGCGGGTAGCTCCAATTTTGATACTGATACGAATAATCTTGTCCAGTAGGAGCGTACTGTTGATAAGCTGCCTGGTTGTATCCAGTGGCATATTGTTGTGGGTAATATCCGGTTGAATTGTACGGCTGGTAGTTTGTGGTCGCTGTCTGAGAATTTGAGGATGCTGCAATCTCTTGTGCCTGTTTCGCTTTCATTTCTTTTTCAATTCTAGATTTTTCTTCCTCGACCGCAGCCAAAGCTTTTTTCTTCTCTTTGGCGAGCAACTCTGTGTAACTCTTGAACTCGTTGGTGGCTTTACGCAATGATATATAATCGCAAGTATAATCCTCAATAAATTCCAATTTGCGTTGAGAAAACAATATTTTTTGCTCTAAATTAACACTGCTCATCGATAATATTTCATCAAATATTTGGATAACTGATTTTTCGTTTAAAGGCTCTACACTCATTTTAAGCTCAACAAGTTGCAACAATAGTCTGGCATTGTCTTGCATATTGTCTTTATCTTTATTTATTATTTCTGCGATCAATTCGATAGCCTTTTCGATTTTACTTGCACACTTCCAAAGGAAACGCGCGTATTTTATTGCAATATTAGAGGTAAGGAACTTTGTATGAGAAGTATTTATATAATGTTCATACAATTCACATACTCTATCTATTTGGTCTCTACGTTTCTCCAAATTAATGCGCCTATAAATAATTTGCAACATATGAGGAACAGCGTCGTCAAGGTTCTTCAGAATTTCGGCGGCTTTGTCCAAGTTACCTTTGCTTTCTTCAAAAGCTGACCATTTTAAATGTAATTCTGGTGACTTTCGATGGTGAACCAAACAGGCACGTGAAAATAAACTTTTTAATAAATCGCTTACATCAAAATCTAATGATTCTAAATAGTCCAGATAACTCAACCAAAAATATTCATACAAAGCACACGGTATTAGACATCTTTCATACAGAACAACAATGCGTTGATGGTCACCAGCTTCCTTCTCCAATGCGATATAATTTTTCCAATTGTCTATTTGACATTTTTCTAAAGGTTTTACATGGAAATAGGGTCTTTTAATACCTTCTTCGAATGTTTGACGCTTAGCTATTTCTTTACCAGTTTCCTTATTAATTTTTTGTCTTGATTCAATTATGTTTTCTTTTAATAATGCCAATTCTTTATCTGACACATCAGATAAAAAAGTGTTTTCTTCTTCTCCTGGAGGTGCAGAATCGTCTGTCAACATTTCTTCATTTCCGTTCAACCTCATTCTTTCAGCTACTTGCTGTCTTAATTCAAGATATTCCTTAGCATTCAAAATCTTATCAGGTGAGTTCTTGTTCACAAACTCTTTAAAATTTTCAAAATGTTGCAAATAGCCCAATGTCTGTGTAGCAAGAAGACGACTATATATGTTAAAAGCATTGACTAACTTATTCTGTTCAATTTCCCACTTAATGTAATGATCCCATAACCGATCTGAACGATACTCAAGTCCGCACGTTTCCAAGCCTTTCTCAAACTTGCTACGGATACGATCCACATCATCGGAATGCTGCGTTTTTAGGTATGTCATATAATGAATCCATAAGTCAACACTCAGTGGTATGGCACTCAAACCACGTTGAAAGACTTCTTCACTCTCCTCTTTGTTGTTGTTTCTTTTCTCAAAATCAGCAAATTTTCTCCAATAACCGTAACAGTATGGATACAGTTCCAAAAATTTATTATAAGCTTCTCTTGCGTTTTCAACATTATTCTCTTGATCAACATATTGTAACAGATATGTCCATCCAGCGAAGTCTGATGGGTCGTCTTTAACAGCTTGCCAAAACTTATCTAGTTCAGTAATTGGTTTGACTTCTTCAGTTTTAACTTTTTTCACAGGCTGTGATTCATTATCATCTTCTTTCTCCTCGGGAATTTGACATCTTTTTGTTTTGGCTGTGCCATTTTCACTAGGCAGCTCTTCATCAGATACTATTTCAGTTTGGTCAGCTAAAGTGGTTGGTGGCAATTCATCTTCAGATACAGCTTCAGTGTCAACAGGCATATTGTCAACTAGCATTTCATCTTCTGATATCACTTCTGTTTCAGGTTGTTTGGGCTCCTCTTTTAGAGTTATAATTGTTTGTGCATCTTTAACATCATCATAATTATCTACAACGTTTCCAACTTCATTAGTTTTTTCCGATGTTTCATCTTTATCGCAAATATCATCAGTAATATCAATAATTTCAGTCTTGGGTAAGATAATCTGACAATCATCTGAGTCTTTATTATCAGACCCATCACTTGGCTTTTGTAATTTATTACTAATCATTTTTATAGACATTGTCGGAGGAGCAGTTATTATAACCTTAGGTGGTTCGGTATCGTCTAATTCTGGAACACTATCATTAATTTTACCGTTTTCTTTAGACTTTTCATTTTTTAACACTGTTTCATCCTGGTCAGCCATGATTCAAAATATTCTGAAAATACATAAAAAACAATTAAGTTATTTTGTATTGTTAAATAGTACACATTAAACTACACAATATACTCATCATATTAAGAAATAGGTAGGTAAAATTAATTATTATCTTTAATTATATCATTACACTTTCACTAATTAGTATCTCAATTTCAAAATGTGATTATTGAATTATTCACTTATTTTAAACGTTTAGATAGGTACCCAATAGATAACTATGTACCTAATACAGTGGAACCTTGGAAAGTTTCTGTTTATCGACATTTTTTTTCCGTCCAGTTCATTCATTTACGTATTTTAAATTGCCTCAGTAACTCAAAATTTTGTTACATCTAATTTTTTTTTTTGATCCCTTGAGATTCAAGATACCTCGGGTTCTGCTAGCCACTGTAACTAAAATGTAAAATGAAACACCGCTAAGACAGAGATAATATTCTCAATTTTAGGACCACTTATCAATCAAGTTGATCAACTTTAGAGGCAGGTGTTAGGAAAGCAAGTAATACATAGGTAGGTAATTAAGATAATAAGATCACAAATATCTAGGTACATGCATGCGTATTATCTAAATCACCGAGGATAAACTTTATTGCAAACATTATAGAAAATGTTTAATGCTCGATGCAATGACATTTTTGTTGTACAATATGTTTGTACTCGACAACGTTCGATATGAAAGTAATATTAATATATTATTATAATTAAGTAGTTACCTCGGAACTTTGGTTTTGGAAAATAAATCTAATACGTTCTCATTGTAAACGCGAGCGCCGGACGAGCAGCCGCCGAATCGACGCGATAAGAAATCGTGTGTTCGACACAAGCCGGAACGACTTACAACGTTGGATATTGTGCTTCGGACGCGAAATAAGAAAATATATAAATATAAAAATAAATTAAATCGTGGTACTGACTACCGAGTACGGACACAGAACAACACAACAGAGCACGGTCTGCGGAGGACGCCGAGAATTGTTATATTCCGTGCTGAGAACAATATTTATTGTGAATTGTGATTATTATAGTGAACGGTATCGTAAACATATTTTGCTATGTAGCTGTCGGCCGTTATCAGCCTGCAATTGTCAGTAAACAATAAAAATATATAATATTATGTTTTAATCAATTATTATTATTATTATTATTAATGTTATCGTGAAGTTTTGTCGTTTCGGGCGTAGCGGACCCCGACGACGGTACCAACATTTTAAATGAATAATACCGCGGAATAGATAATCTACATCTATAATTTCGTGTAAAGATGTTAAGTACTGAAGTAGGGCATAGTCGTAACTCGTAGAGACAGTTTTTGTAGAGTTACTGCTACTTACAACTTACAAGTTGCAATTTAGGCAAATTTCAATTGAAATCAAAAATCCTTGGGTTTAGGTAACTACTTAGCTAAGTACTATAATAGTACTTAATATTATTATTCTCTATTACACAAGATTATTCACCACATTGTTCGTGTCGTGTCATTGACAAGTGCGTCCTAGCGGCCTGGCCCATTTTTAGGGTGGTGATTGCAGATTTGAAAATATATAATAGTTATTAAATATGTACAATTTTCGTTTAATAATTAATGTAAAATATTGAGTATAAAAATAGTTTATAATTAGGTATTCAAAAATTACTTGACTGATTTTTAAAAAATCTCAAATATTGTTCTTAGAGATATCAGAAAAGTTTAGAAAGTAATTGCTATAAGTCTAACCTAACCTAATTTTTTTTATAGTTTGAACCAAGTTAAAAAGTATAGATACTTACGTACTAAAACCAATCCGTGACAGGTAAAAGTTGCTTATCTAAGTCGAATTATTTCATAAAGGTATACCGAAACCGATTTCCCGTGAACTGAGGTAGTGAGGTACACTAAAAAGTAAAACCACAGATTATAAAATTGTCGTATTTATGGCTTCAAATGAATAAATTATATCTTAAAACAAAATAAATACGAGATTTTTAGAGCATTTTACGTACAACGAAAAGAACGTCTTGACCGATTTGGCAAATATTTTTTTTTTAATGTTGTAATATTCTGAATGAGGGTTTTACGGAAATAAAAATTAAAAAAGTTGCTCGGAAAATTCGGGAAAACTGAAATGCCTTTATTCAATGGGATTGCCCATTGGTTGGATATTCTAATAATTGTAGTAAATAGTAATAGTTTCAAATTAGTATAAATTAGTTTATTTTTAATTGTATAGGTATATTACATAATAATTTTACAAATATTTTGAATTTTTGATTAAATTAACATTTTTAAAAAATGTATTTACTAATTATTCATTTATAAAAGATCTCATTATTATATTTTACCTATTTGTTTAAAGAAATTAGGACTATCTGATTTGCCTTCAGTTGACAATTTAACATACCACAGTCGTTCGATTATCTGTTTGTTTTTCTAACTTTCCTAAATGTACCTCCAACATACTTTTCGTCGTAATATTGTAGACTTTTTTTCCTAAATGTCCAAAAACAAAGGAAACTTAACATTTTGTTAAATATATTTAAATATTGAAGTTATAAAATCACCCCCGAGTATCCCCCCTAAATGGCGCAGCTACCACAATACATATTCTTCAGCAATATGCAGCTGCATTATTATTTATTTACTCGGTGGTAGAACCACGGAACATATGGTCCAACATAATATTTATATATAAGTTCAAACTTGTTATCACGGTAACTTTAGCTGTTATCTCACATATTTGTTTATAATAATTATATTCGTTGTGTTCTAGAAGTTTCCAATAATCCATGTTCAATCGCTGTAGTGTTGTTCGTTCTTGTTTGTTACTTTAATTTAAGTCAATAAATGTAAATATATTATTACGACTAAGTACTAAGGCTGTGATTTTAGTTTTTCCTTTTCTCATCATCACATTAATAATCAGTAGCGGCCGAAGAAAAAGCTGCTTCCGTTGTATTTGATTAAACTACGTACTTAATATTGTAAGAATTCAATTATTACCTATAAGTATATTTACCTGTATGTCTTACATGTATATAATACGATGACTGACTTCAAAAATCTAATTTTATAGTTATAATTAGTTCAATAGACAAGTTTAATAAGTGGGTATTTAGTATTATTATTAACTAAAATAAAAAATTCAATCCTATAACTAATACATATACAGTTAATTTATATTCAGTGTACCTATTGCATTAATCATAAAAAGAAATTTTCAAAAAAAGTGTACTTCGAGTATTATACTTTATTATATTATAGAAATAAATTAGTTTTTTTTTTTTTTTGAAGCCTTAAGAGAAGCACACGAGTATATATTTTTCTCCGTCTTACAAACTTATAATAATTTAGTTAAAACTTCTGTTTATAATTATAAATAACAAGAAAATTAAATTATTAAATTAGTTAAATAGGTATTGACAATTTTAATGAAATATGAAAAATAGCTTCTGTAAAAACAGAAAATATTATCCGATATTATCCATTATAATTCTTAATTCTTATGAAGATATAATAATAACTTGAATAATGTACCTAATCACAATGATTAATGAGTGAAATACGGAAAGAGGTTTTTACTATATTTAGATTTGCATGACAGATCATTTTTGTTACTGATCTCCCACTATAACAAATCTGTTTTGTGATTCACAATAGGTATATTAATTATATTTTTGTTTTTTTCCCTAAACAAAAAAGTACCATGCTATCATTAATACATTTATATAAATCAGTTTAATGTTTCCAACTAATATTTTAATACCTATATAAATATCTCAAATTGATTTTATTGGAATAGATTTGCAATAATTTTAATTAAAGCTTATCGTTTTTTCAAGTGGGTCCTCTGACTATAGTTTAGTAGCATCATTGATTATAGAATAGAATAGCCTATTCTATAATCAATGGTGGTATTATGTTATTTTATCAAATAATTTTGTCGAGTAAAAAAATAACAATTGTTAATTACCTATTTATTTTGATTTTAGTATTTACAATGGCCTCTTGTGTGGGTGAAGAAAATAAAGTTGTCATCAAAAAAGATTGGTACCAATCAGAGTCTCAAGTGATTGTTAGCATTTTGGGTAAGCATACATCAAAAGAAGACTGTTGCGTAAAATTTGACAAAGATGAAGTAACCATTCAAGCCAAATTCGCCACTGGTCAACCATATACTGTTCATTTAAAACTTAGCAAAAATATTGCACCCAACTTTAGTACCTATAGAGTTCTCTCGTCAAAATTGGAGATACGCCTTGCAAAGGTTGAAGAGGGAATGTGGGACGTACTAGAGAAAACTGTAGTGAAAACAACTAAGCCCTCCTCCACTATCCAGCCCCGCAATTGGGATAAGGTTGTCAAAGATATGACAAAAGAAGAAGATGAAAATGATGTTAACACTCTGTTCAAGAAAATATATTCGGACGGTTCGGACGAAGTGCGCAAGGCTATGAACAAATCATTTATGGAATCCGGGGGCACCGTTCTAAGTACAAACTGGAGAGATGTCGGCAAGGATAAAGTAGATATTAAACCTCCAGAAGGGATGGAGTGGAAGAAATGGGATGAATAAACAAAACTGTACATACTATTACATTAATTAAGTGTTTGACTTTCTCTGAAAATTATATAATAAAAAAATGATTTTTTTAACTATACATACCTCTTTTCAAATCTTTGTTGTATTATACACACATACTAACATAATATTACGTTTTCATGTGATTATGTGAACAAATCATGTTTTAATTTATTCATTTTTAAATTGATCTTATTAGTCTTTATAGTCTTTTTTTTTCTTGAACAAATTATTTGGAATTAAACATAGATGAGAGTTCAAGATATTTGTTGCTTATTGTATGCTAGTATGATCCTATACAATTAAATGCCTTATTGAAAAATTCTGACCATTCCTAATAAAGTTAACGCTAAATTTCTATGAACACTAATGTCTAATATAGTTCAACTACCAGATAAAGTGAGTATTTCTGCGGAAATATTATGTGCAGTAATTCAGTTATTAAAAGGCTTAAACTTTGATCTAAAAATGTTAAAAGCCATACAAGTACCTAGGTAAATGATACTTTTTTTGTATTAAATTTTATAAATCATATTTTTACATTATATAATAAAATAAAATTAATGATATAATAATATTTTCTATGAACAAGTTTATTTATATTTATTGGTTTTAAAATGTATTTCAACAATGATCATACATTTTTGGGAAGAACCTGCAGTGACTAACATAATATTTATCTTATAAAATTTATATTATTTTCTAATACTTCACACTTTTTTTTTAGATAAGTTACAAGTAAAAAAGGTTAAATAAATGAGAATTAAGACATTTTTGAAGAATGTGAGTTGAAAAACACTAGAAGTATATAGATATAGATAATATGATTAATACATCTTCAATGATCAAAAATTCCAAAAAAAAATGTTGGGTACTAATGAGAACGTATCTGAGGAAGGATACTTGGGTTTTATCCAAATATTTAACTAATTGTTAAAATACAATTTTAAGTTTATTCACTTAAAAAGTATTAAAGACTAATATGACATAAATAATACATAATACAAAATTAATATTAAAATAGAATAATTTTTAATGTAACCTACCTACTGCTAAATCTCATATTGTTTCAATTTTAAATTTCACATACAACTGAAGTATTTTAATTTAAATTGTATGTATTCTATTTGTGATAACCTAACCTAACTATAGATTAATAGAGTATAATCTGTTCAAGTTTAGGAACATAGTCGAGGCAGGCAATACCAATTTGTCATCCTCACCTGTCAACAGTCTACAATACCAGATCTACAAATCATGTAACCCGGGACACAACATAATATTAGCGCCCCTATGCTCTATGAGTTTAAAATTTGAAATTTATGCCCCTCTATGATCCTGGACTGACTATCTGTATAATTGCCATTCCCCTGCAAACAAGTATCACAAATATAGTTCGATCAAACTATGTTTCTTAACTTGAACAGAAAACACATAGATACCTCTTGATTAATAGTTACAGAACCTGAAAATGCTGGGTAATTTATGACTAATAAGATCATAAAAACATCCCCTTAATTCGCGGTAAAATTTTTATATGGTAAATCTGTAAGATTGAGATGAGACTACACATTGGGTATGGCGTCTTCATAATATTGAATTAGATAAAAAGTTAAATAAAAAAACCCCAAAAACCTGCATAAGTCCATCTCAAGCTGGGTCTACACAGAGAATTAAAACAAGTGTTTGTTTAGCTAAGTAGTGCTATGTGTGAACCTGGCATTACCAACAAAGAACATACCAAATTTGCATTCAGCAGAACCATTGTCTTATTCTGTGTCAGAACCTAACAATATCAATACTCAAATATTGACTTACAATCATGAACTAAGATACTATCTTAGTTAATGCTAACAATCAAATTTAAATGTTAAGATATTATCTAAGGCATCTATTGTTATTAAAATTTGTATACAAGTTGAGCATTTTTAACTTGTAATACTTGACATAGGTAGTTATTATCTACTTTAAAATGAAAACATAATTTAACTCCTATGAGGTGCATTATAAGATAATATTATTACTTTAAAGTCAGAAAATAGGTCAATATTAAAATTAACAACACAAAATCTGTTCTGCTATTTGCAAATTTGGTATATTTTACGTGTGCAAATCTAAGTCAACACTTGTGGGTTTGACATTACCTTAATGATACAGCTATCGCCTCAGTTCTAATGTATTGATTATCTTTTGGGGATATTTAAACAGTACACCAAATACAAATATAATATTAAAAATTTGAATGTTTTGTTAAACATTTACATAATTATTTTTCATTAATTCATGTATGTAAATGTTATAAGATAATAATAACTATAGGGGGACGGAGTGGACGAGCAGACCAAAGCGTCGGCTGCAACGCAGCCGACCCAAGTTCGATACCTTGGCCGCGGGCAAGTTTTCTTCGGACAAGTCACGGTGTCCGGAGAACAAGTGCCGCCATCCCCCCCACCCGGGGAACAGGTGCCCCATTAAAAATTCTGCCAAACACAACACACACGTGTACCAACCTGCCCAATTTAAAAACCTACAGTGCCCTACCCCACACCTAATGGCCTGTTGCCGTGGGTTACCCAATAAAAAAAAAAAAACTGAATTTATTAAAAATAAATAATTATAATACAGTGAAACATCCATTTAATAAAATATTTTTCAGAGCCAACAGAATAAAATTAGATTGAAATTAATTTAACGATTTTTTTTGAGACTATAATATATGATAGGTCAATACTCTGAGTACATCTAATAAAAACTTATTGGAAAAATATTGTTGTTTAAAATTTACTTTTTTTAATGTTTAATTGTCGTATTTAATGTAGAAACAATAAGTTCCAGACGTACAAGCTAAAACACAGGTTATATCATTTTTACAATTTGTGTTGACTATTAACAAATTATTATTTTATTATGTAATAATCAATGGTTTGATGTTTCAACCAATAATTGGTTAAATTCTATTTAAAAAAAAACTTTATCGATTTAATTCCATTCTTAGAAACTAGAGTTATGCTGTTGATAGTTTTAGATTAACATAAATACTAAGTAGGTAACTAAGAAAATAATAAACAAATTATTGTTTTACCTAGTTATTCATGAAAAGAAAATTAAAAGTGAGTAGAAATAAATTGAACAGAACGATTATTTCAACTTTGATATTAATGTGGTCTTTATTTAAAAAATTAAAAATCGAATTACACATTAGTATAAACGTTGTGGGGCTCCCATCGTTGACTTGATGTGCAGCGATTTAACGTTTTGCCAATGTTTCTTCAACAACGAAACTAAGAAATTGATTGAAAGATGAATGTTGTTAGCCAATTCATCGGATTTCATGTCAACATGACCAACAGCAACACACAGACACAATACCTTAAAATCAATTTTACACAATTAATCAACAAAATTAGCAGAGAAAAAATGTGTAATCAAACAGGAATTAAATACCTTTTTCATTTGGAATTTAATGGTAGCTTTAACTTCATCAATTTTTAAGTTCATCGATTCTTGATGGGACAAAAGACCAGGAAACTTGCCCGCTTTGTTTAAACCGGGTCCTAACAAACGTGGGATTTGTTTAATAAGAGCTTCGCTGGCTAAGAATGCATCGTAACGTTTAGCCAATTTCTTCACTAACTTCTTGTTCTTGTTGAGCTTCTTCAAGGCTTCAACATCCATGAACGGCACCTTGTTTACCTACAACACACATGCACAACAAATTTAACAAAATTTCATAACGCACCACATTTTGACTCGACACGAGGGTTGCCGGCCACAATGGCGAACGACAATATTAATGTATTAATGTCTTAACGATAACCGGTTAAATGTAGCAGGAAAATTAAAGCGTTTACCTCGGCTTCGTCGCAATGCTGCTGGTCACCAAGAATGCACACCTTCATCTTGGGCCTGGGGATGTGCTTCAGTTTGATGGTGCCGGAGAAACGCTTGTCCTTTTGCGGGTCGTAATTCTTGAGACCAATTTGCAATTCGACCGTTTGCAAAAAGTTTTTCCTGTTTATCTTGGCCTGGCTCAACACCACGTTGACAGCCTCGTACAGCGTATCCTTCGATACTTTCGACGACATGTTGTGTTTGTGTACTTACGTTGACTGTGAAGAAAATTCAATAACAATTATTGGAAACGTGGAGCCAAGGAAACAACTTATAAAAAAAAAAATGTCTGAAGTACTTACCCAAAAGACACGAGTGAGAAAATGAACGCGATACACTTCTGAAAAGAATTTTTAGGTTAAAGTGTATCTACTCAATTTGATTCGGCCATCTACTATAAGTCACAGCGCTCAATTTGGTAACCTGGTATATACTGTACCAGGACCGTGGTTTAATAGTTGTTTACCACGGTCATTGTGGAAAGTGCACTCCCAAATAGATTAAATGATAATGATGGATGATAGTGATAATTGATAACTGATAATAATTATTAAACAAGACGTGTTTGAAAAATTCAAATTCAATAAAAAAATATAAATAAATTTTCAAATATAAATAAATAAATACATTTTATATTTTGAAATACAAATATGAATTTTTGAATGAATAATTCAAGTTGTCGGAAATCTAAATTGTAAATCAATAAAAGGGAAACGATCAACCATATTTTATAATCGCATTTCTTTTGCGCTAAACGGTACACAATACATGATATAATTTTTACAATTATGTTCGACGTGGTGTGCACTACTGTGAACGGTGGAATTCCCGTATTTTACCGAAAAATTAGTAAAATGGATTCAGTAAGTGATTATACATGACGATCATCATTCATCATAGTCCGTTGTATTCTGTTCTATTGTCTTATGTTGATAATTTGTCGAATTATCGCAAAGAAACATTAAAAATTGGCATTTGAATAACACATTTACATTGTTCAAAGTACTATTTGGTTACCAAAAATAAAAATAAACATACAAATAACTTTTTCATCACGGATATATTTACTAAAATACATGACCAAAATCTTTTTCTTTCATTTTGGTACTTAAAAGATTTTTTAATTTTAAACTTATAACTTTGGATAGCTAGATTTTGTGTGATTAAATGTAACAATAGTCTGTTCATCAATTTATTCGTACTTAAACTCATCGGTATTTATTTAAATATATTATATTAAAGTTAAAATGTTGAGTAGCGTGTTAAAAGTCACTTGGTTTACAATAATATGTATACTTTCAGGTACCATTTACTACATTTGCCACATTGAATGCTGTTATAACATTTGCAGATGTACAAAATGTCCAATTTAAAACTATTCATACAGATAAACATTCTTTTATTTGGCATGCGATTGGAGATAGGTATGTGATTATAATTTATATTATAAACTATATCTAAATTCAATAACATTAGTAGATATTTTGTCAATTTACATTTATAAGTATATAACTAATAATTTTCGTCAGTATTTTTGTTAAACTTTATCAAATGTTTGTAGTCTAATTATGGCAGGCATTGGTGATTTGAACGATTCTACAATAAAAACTGGATTGGAACTGATATCGACTTTAATAAAAATGATTATTGGAGATGAAAACATATATAATAAAAATGCAGATAGAATAAAACGGGAAATAAAAGTATGCTCCAAATCACCAACTTAAATGTATACTCTTGTAGGTAACTAGCCAGATTGTAGAGCTTGATATATTATGTTCAATTATTGTTTAGCCATGTTTACCTATTATTGATTATATATTGAGGAGCCTAACATCAGTAACAATAGAAGCGCATTTAATAAATGTAATTGAAACACAGTCTATGAAGGATAATAAATCACTAAATGTAACTACTAACTTAAAATAATTTTTAAAATTGTGACATATTCCACATTCTTAAACCCTATTAAATGTTTTCTATATTTTCAGAATTGTTTATACAATTGGTCCGAAACAATCTGTAGTGATCTTTGTTGGGTGATTGTGGATAAAAAATTGAGTGCAGCAACAAAGGACTGGTGGGAGTTACACATTAGCGACAGAAAATTATTAATAACAATTATTTTGGCTAATTGTTATGACCAAATTACATCGGCTGATATTCCAATTTTCCTGCCTCATTCAAGTACTAAGGTAAATTAATTTACTTGTTAGTTGTTATGGAAATTGTAAAGCCTGTATTAACATGCAAAGCCCTTATTTTCGAGTAAACCTTAAAAAAATTAAGCAAGTATTAGCATTCTAAAAAGTATAAAACAATTATATTTTCTAATAATCTCTTAATATAACAATTATAACAATACACTGTAAAATAATTCATTGGTTAAAATTCTTGTATTAACAAAATTTGTTAAATTAATATTAATATTAGAAATTAAGTTTTTCATTTCATGCAATTTAATTAATCTATAATTCAATAAATTCTAGGTTCTTTTAAGACTAGTATGTTGCATGATTGTACAGGGAGTTTGGACAGCAGCTATTTGTGGACCTACACCAAATCTAGATGATATTGAAATAAGTGCTGCCAAAAGTTTTAGAACGGTTATCAATTATTTTCGACCTAATTATGCTAAGTTTGAATTAACGTCTGGGTAAATTAATAATTATAAAATATTTATATTTTGAATTATAGTATCTTAAGACCATTTTAAAACATATTAATTGAGTTGACGCTTATTTGTTATATTTTAGATATATCATAGTTAACACAAATTTGTTCAAATTTATGCAAAATTATTACTCAAATACTGATGTGCAAAGTGGACTTGTAAAGTTTTACAATAAAATTGCATCGCGTCTTATGAACGGTATTAGTTTTAATTATTATATGAAAATATTTTTCAAATGTGTTCTATTCATTATTACTGATAATGATTTCAAATTAATAAGCTTTCTTTTCAAAATGTTATGTATAAGTATTTTATTTGTCATGTTTAGATGATGTTAATGGAAGTGAAGTCTCATGTATGGGGAAAAATCATAACTATTATGCTATAAATTTAAATGGTATCACATTATGTTTAGCATATCCAAGTAAACATAATATGGTAACAATCAGGTAAATATGGTTTAAATTATTGATCAATAATGATTATACTGTTAACAAGTTATTTAAATTTATTCTTATAATTTAATTATAATATAACTTGAATGTTCTAGTTGATAATTAAATAAATAAATAATTAATTAAATATCACTAATCATCATACATAACTATATAATATGATTATTTTATTATTAGTTACATATAACAATATTAATAATTTACTTAACACCCCAAAGGCAAATAATACAGTGATAACAGAATATTAAAATAATACACATCATACCTTAAATACCTATAAAAATTACAGCAGTAATAAAAACAATGAAATTACTTAAACAGAATTGATTTTAGATGAGTAATATTATGGTAAATGAAATCAAAATCTTTAATATTATTACAATTCATAATCAATATGTTAATTGACCCTAAATGGATTCAACTTTAACATTGGGGTTTAATAAAGAAAGGAATACTGTTTCTAGAGTTAAAAGATTAAAAATATAAACAGTGTGTATATTTATAACAATAAGTGGAAACATTCAATAACTACATGCAGGCTTCATATATTTCAATTCTGTTTTTTTGGCTAACTAATAAACATTATTATACACATTTTCAAATAATTAGACTATTTTTGTGACAGTTAATTTAGCACATGTGCACAATAATTTTTTTTTAAATGGCATGATCTATTTTTAACCAAAAATTATTTTTTTTTGTATTTTTTAATGAATTTTAGTGGTTGAATTTCTTTTCTAAGTTAAAAAATAGCCTACTTATAGTAATTTGATTTATGTTATTTACATGAGTATAACAGATTATAAAGTAGTTAATAATAATAAATACGTAAAATAAAAATACATCCATGCAAATAACATAAAATCAGATTACTATAACTCGGTCATTCAACCACTAAAAATTATTTTTAGTCAAAAATTATTGTGCGCATGCACAATATCAACTGTCACAAAAATAGTCTAATTATTTGAAAATATGTATAATAATGTTTATTAGTTAGGCAAAAAAGCAGAATTGAAATATATGAAGCCTGTACATAGTTATTGAGTGTTTCCACTTATTGTGATCACACTATATACCTCTTAATAATTTAGAACAATTTATTTTATTATTAATAAGATCATGGATGAAATAAATATCAAAATATTTTCGTTCAATAATGAAAAGTCAATACCTAGTTTAAAATTAAATGAAGAGTTAGGGTAAACTAAGTTTTTTGATTTATCATATAGTTCTATTTGATTTGGGTGTATATAACGTATAATGCAATTTGCAGACATTTATTTAATTTAAGTGAAAAATTATTAGCCTTATATCAGCATAGCTGCTATGCAAGTTATAATCTAGTTGTATCATCATAATCACAAATTACTGAATATAGAATTAAATCATCCACAAATATAGAATTAGTACATTTACTGTGACTAAAAACGGAATCTATATTATCATTAAAAAATAATAAAAACAGGAAGGAAGATAATTACTTCAATGAGGGAGTTATATATTTTATTTAATCATGTCATTAATTAATCTATAGTTTCTTTATTTATTTTTCTCTTACTTATATTTTCTTTGATATTAAGTAAAAACTATAAGTATCATTTTTTTATCTGTCATAGATACTATGCGAAGCAAACATTTCAGCAACTTTTATCTGATATCAACACTTAAATAAGTACACAGTACACTCCAGTACTCCACATACTTATTGTTCACTTTTAACAAGTTTAATTTTTAAATATGTTCCGTCCAAAATGTTACTATGTGATTTTAAATGAAATATTTACTATTAATGTATTTAAATTTTTATATTTTATAACTTAACCTTAAGATTTTAGACAATATTTTATTATACTAATTTTATTGTAAATAATTGTGTATTATATTCTACAAAATATACGTGTATTTACTTTATATTTGTTATTTTCTCATTATAGATGATAGTTGAACTAAAACGGACCAAGATTAGAGATTGTCGTAAGAAATAGACAGCTAACTGTTTTTTATGTGCGTTATAAGTTTAGTTTAGTTATTAGTGAGTAACTAATAGTCAATAGTCTTACTACAATTAGAATATACAATCTTGGATTGTAAAATGTTTAAGAGAAATTCATACTCACATTTGTTGTATCCATCTTACAAATGGATAATATAACAAATTTACATTCAGCAATTTTTATTTTTTGTTGTTCACTTTGAAAATAGAGTTATTTTATTAAACTTAAAGATAAGAGCATTATCTGTGTTCTCTTATTGGTTTTTACAATATTTTGATTTTTATATAAAATAATAATTTGATTTTAAACATTAATATATTACATACACATGAAGTTCATATTCTAATATTAAATATTTTATAATATTTATTTAAAAAATGTATTTAATATATTTAAAATTTACACGACCTACCAAAAATATATCCGTGACCCAGCAGCTTGAGAACCTCTAAGTTATAACTACAATGATGTCAATAATAAATAAATTAGATGAAACTCCATTTAAAGAGAACTATATTAATTTATTAATATACAAATATCCAACAGAAATACACTAAATTCTCATTATGCTTCATACCATTTTTTCAATGTTTCCGGAGCCGAAATTTTATTTTTATATTTGTTAACTAGTTTTGAAAATGATGCATCATTTTTAGTATTCTTCTTTTTGCTCTTCACCTTAAATATGAAAAAAAAAATAATTATAATATAACTAGTTGTTGTATTAAATATTAAATTATATATTGAGCTTACTTTTGGTTCTCTCTTCTTCTCGTTTCTGATGGCTAAATCGCGTTTCTTTTTCATGGTGATTTTCTTCTTTGTTTTGACATTCTTCTGGTGAGCTTCTGATTGAATCTTAAGTTTGTACTTTGATCGAATTGCCATGTGCCCCTGATTACATTTGTAACACATATAAGTATAATAATGAAAATAGTTAAATAGTTATTAAATTATTAGTTATTTTGATTAAATATATTGTGTTGAAATTATTACCCATAATGTTTTTTTTTACATTACCTCTTTCGCTGTTATACCAGTATATTCAGGGAGTTCTGCTGTTTTTTTTCTCGATAATGCTGTACTTCTATTGTTTTTATTATTATTTTCTGCATTAAATTTTTTATTTTTGTTATTATTTTCTGCATTAAATTTTTTATTTTTGTTATTATTTTCTGCATTAAATGTTATATTTTTTTTCTTATTATCTGCATTGAATGTTTTATTTTTATTCTCAATAGTTGATGAAGTACTTGGTTGCTGTTTGTTAAATAATGGATTGCTAGTTTTACTTTTGTCTATTCTTCGTTGTCTAGCTTGTAAAACAAGCCTATTTTCAATAGAAAATGCTACTATTGGTCTCTATAGTTAAAATATCAATTATTAATCTCCATACAGAACTATAAAATATTACCTAAAAAACTTACTTTATTTGAATTGAATATCTTTGGGTTGTTATTGATGGATCTGAGGGCCTTCAAAGCATCTTCGTGTTGCTTGAATGTTACAAAAGCATATTCTTTTGAAATTGCTACTCCATTGGGATCAACTTGTTTTAAATTTCTCATAACAACAACCTGAAATGGAATAATATAACAATAGTATTTTTAGATTTAATAGTAATACATTGAAAAAGTATTTTTCTGAAATACTATCATTTAAAGAAGACTAGACAACATTTAAATAAAACAGTAAAAACCTTATGTTAACATGAAATAAACATTTTAGCCAGGTGCGTAATTTGAGGGGTGCAGACAAGGAATTGGTCCCAAACTAGATTTTTATGGGTGGTTACATTTTTAGAACGATTAGGTTGGCAGTCAAATACCTATAGTTGTAAACTGTTGTCATTTTTAAGGAACATATACCACCGTACTAAAGCATATCACAAAAGCTACACTTTAACAGGCAATAACTGATTGATATCATAATTCAGATGGATTTCCATTATGAGATTAATTGCTTAATGTTTATTACTTTTATGTTGTACTTATTTATTTATGATTTGAGGGCTGAGCCCTAGAAAAAAAGTGGGATATACAAATTAGATTAAAAGACAACGGTAATAATAATAAAAAATATTTTAAAAGAGTATAAAAATTTCAAAATAATATTAACATAAATATGAAATTTGAAATGTGGGTCTGAATTGACGGATATATAAGGCCTTAAAGGCTCGGTTTTCATATAATTCCTTTTGAATTGAGGAATATAAAAATTCATAAATGAACAGAAAAAATATATAATATGAATAAAATTATTATTATTTCCTGTATATCTTCATTATTTATTGATTTATTTTGCTTTTCATTTTTACATAAAATAGCTTGTTTAACAGAATAACAGATAAATGATTACATATATAAGTAAATGCATAGATTTTAAAAAATGTATTATAAATATAATATTAATGGTATAAACAAAAAATTAATAATCTATACAATGTCATTTAAATGAGTGTATCTTTTTTTAATCAAACATTCTAGCTTGCAAGTATGTCAATTTTTAAGTTTTATTTGTACAACCTCTACCTAACTGAATTAGCTATCAAGTATGGAGAAAAGCTTATAAATTATAATAATTGTGTTGCTAATTTTTTGTATGTTAGTCTTTCGAAAATGTTTGATATGACTTTATAAAACACAATTTTTGCGAGTGGCTTTGTAATATATCTATTATTTTCACCAAATAAACATATAGCCAATACACATTTTGGACAACTTTAAGAGGATGTTACACAGCCATTTGTTTTTTTTTTTTGTCTAAAAAATGCGTAACTTAACTAATTTACCATCAGGAGAACACATTTAGCTCCGTTAATTTAAAAACTAGAGTCAATCAATCTATTATGAAACTTGATGGTAATCTATTTTTTTTTACAATAGTTCGATTTTGTATTAAGTTATGCTTATATAATATAGCATAAATTAAAAATGCTCATAACTCCTTTTAAATCAGAATTATCATAAAAAACCACATACAAACACACATAATGTTCTTACCCTCAAGTTTCATAATAGGGCAATTCAATCTAATTTTTAAAATAACTGAGTTAAATGTGATCTGCTGAGAGTAAATTTGGTATGTTGATCACTTGTAAGACAGAGACAATAAATATCTGTTTAATGTAGAACTTGCATAAAGTTTCAAGTTGGTCCTTAGTAAGGAAATTATTTTTAATAAGTTTAAAGTTATGGTGTATAAATAGATATAAACGCTATCTTTACTCACTTTCAATACAGCATTGGGACGAGTATATTTTGTAAATAGATCTTTTAAGGTTTTATTATCCATGTTTGCTGGCAAGTTGTGGATAATAAGTCGATTACGAGCCACAAACATGTTTAAATTTTTTAGAACTTGAGATTTCCATTGTTCCAACTCAAGTCTCTTCTTCATATCATGAACAGAAACACCATTTGCAGCTGCTGTACCGACAATTATGACTAGAACATGATTCCAAGTATTAAATTTCATAATTAGACAGTAGTACAACAGAACAATGTGTTAACATCCGATATACTAATGCCGGGTTGCATGAAAAATGTATTAATTTAATAGTTCAATAAAATGTTATGGACCAATCATGGACCACACGAAAATACTTGCAGGGATTAGTTTACTAGGAGCAAAATACTTTTGGTGTCGGAAAAAGAAGGCAGCTTAACCCTCCACCCCAAAACACACTACATTCATATGAAATCATTACACATAAATGATTAGGGCTGGATTTAGAGGAAGCCCTGCTTTTTTAAGGACCCACACAAAATTACCTCTTTTTGGTTTATTTCAAAGGATAGATTTAAAAAATTATTAAAAATATTTTATTTATTTGTAAATAGTCAATATGAAGATGTGATTTTTTTTAAATATTTTATTACTTAAAGCGCGAAGACAGCTTGAGGGGATACTGGATAAGGAAGAAAAATTTAATAGATCCAAGAGCCCAAAATATTTTTTGCCCTTGTCCCTTAAAATTCTAAATCCAGCACTGTTAAATGCCAATGATTAGTATAGATAATAAAACATAACTTATTTTGTAAAACTAAAAACTACATTGGTCATAAAATGTATATATTTTATTATTTATTATTTGAATAGTTCAAGTTAAATTATTTTCTCACCCCATTCGGGTGTCCCTGCCCTGAGTGGCCACTAAATCATGTTTGAAAGACCATTAGCTCACTATTTTTTTGTTAAATGTTTAGTGATTGTTCGTGCAACCAGGCATATACCAAAGCTTATAAAAAAAATATCTCCATACCTCCTTCTTTGATTAAATACAAATTCCTGTTATCTTTATGGGTAACTTTGTCATCTTTATTTTTATCTAGAACTTCTTTATCGATAGCAATTTGAGGTTCCATAGTAGATCCATTAAGAGTTAGCTCTTCAGGAGAACTAGACATACAAGCTTCTACGCTGTTAGAATCCTAATAATAAATTCAAAAACATATTAATACTATTTTTAATACAATTTAAATGTTTGTAGCTAATGCATTCATTGAAACCATTTTTAAATAATAAAAATAATGTTTTACAAACCTTGCATAATTTGCTTGTTTCACATATATATATTAAAATCAAATTGTTTTTACAAAAAGTTATAATTAATGCTAATATTTACCCTGAATTTTACAAATGCTGTTCCTTTAGAATGTTCCGTTAAGCGATCCACGCAAACAAGTGCATAATAAATTGGTCCAAATTGTTTTTTAACAAATTGCTTCAGTTCATCGTTGTTAACACTAAATGAAACATTCTTAAAAAAAACTGTTAAACCTTCTTTAACATCATGAGATTTAAAACGTTTTTTGTTTGATGTAGAAATTACAGACTCGTTGTCATCAGTATTTTCTCTTTTTCGTTTAACATCATTTCTAAAATTATAAGTGTTTATTATTTGTGAGTTACTTGATAATTTAATATAAATGTATAACTCACTCAATATCTGTAGTCTCGAAATCTACTAAATTGTCATCTTCATCTTTTATTGTGTCAAGAGTAAGATAATCTTCAACAGTTTTGGAAGGTTCTTCTATATTGTCTTGATCATTAGATAAATCTTCTTTAATCTCTTCTTGATCTTCAACAATAGCCTCTTCAATATGTTCTTCTTTAACAGAGATATTTTCTTCTTTTTCTTTGGTAGTATGAATAGTTTCATACTTATTTTTTGGTATGGCCCAATCAACAACAATAGATCGACCTTTGAATATTTAACAAAATTAAGGTAATTAATAATACTTAGGTACAACATATTATATTATTACTAATTAACAAAAAGAAAAATAGTCACCACACTGGTTTAAATATTTGTATCGTTAAACATGAGATTAGAAATGAAATGAAGTATAATCAATGAATTAAACATAGAGAAAACTTTTATAATCTTTGAAAATATTTGAAGTAATGTTAACTTTTCATTTTTTGGTTATACAAATACATTTTAGGTATACATATTACATATTAATAACAGATGATAAACTTACCACCAAAGTCTTTTCCGCTGGTGTGGGCAATTGCTTTAGCAGCATTTTGTTTAACAATGAATTGTACAAAACCACAACCAATAAGTTTTCCATCAGGTTTTCGTAGAAGCTTAATATCATTTATTTCACCAAATTTAGAAAAATGTTCTTTTAATTGCTCTTCATCTGTCTATAAACAGTATAAAACAGTTGTATATCTCAGTCGTTATGGATCAATAATTTCATAAATAAATATAACGTAATAATTTTAGAGGCAGAAATAATTTGATTGATCTTGGAACACTCACTGTAAACGGAAGATTTCGAATAATGAGTCTCCCACGGCGATTGTTTGGACATTTCAGAGCTTTGTTTTTGGCAAAAAATATTTTATCTTTCATGATTGCGTCTTGCTATGACTTGCGTCTGACGAAATATCGGTTCGTTCAGTCAAATACTATAGATTAATCTATAGTATTTGGTTCAGACGGTTCAGTGCAGTTTTGTACTCGTCCCTCGTCTGTCAGTGGTACATCGCAGTTATCGCACGACTCACATGGTCACATGTCTGAGTTTTGTATCTTTTTTATGATAACGCATATCTACACATAACCAATATCACGGACAGATTCTATCCGTGACCACCATCAACCATATACCAGTACAGTACAATGGTATAAGCATTTTGTGTTGTGGTATAACCATAAACCTATAATAAACGTAGATTGTAAATAGCATTTTTTTTAAATTCTGAGTGGAACGATGAATGTATTGATTTTACAATGATGTAGAGATGGGATGATTCGGTCGACGGTCACTTGAGTTTGAGTGATTCGAATCATCATTCGGAACGAATCAGTAAAATGATTCGTTCATACAATATTTCGGTCACATATCGTCAATGGGCGATTCCTAGAGACTCTACTAGAGAGGGGATGGTTCGGTAATCGTTAATAATTGAATGATGTGTTTTTTTTTTTTATTTTTGGATCTGACAGACACTGTCTGTCATCAGTCATCACCTTTTAGTCTTTAGGAGAGTAAAAATACTTGGATTTTCTTCAACAGTATCTTTTCTGATAGTAAAGTGAATTTAGTTGGTACTTTGGGGGTCAAAAATTTCCCAGTAGTTTTTAAAAGCTACGTGAAAAACAAAGGAAAATTAAGGAAAAACGGGAATTTTTACGCAAAATCTGTTTTTGAGAAAATAAATTTTGGTTTTTGGTGTAACTCTAAAACAAATGAACGTTTATACATGACATTTTCACTGGTTGTTTATATTTGCATTTTCTATACACGATAAAATTTTAAAAATATTTTGATTTGTTTTGAACTGTTTAGAAACATTTCAGTTCCCAACTTTATTAGTTTTTTTTTCTATGGATGTCGATAAAACATGATTTGTTGGGTAAAAAAGCTTGACAATTTAGTACAAGGCTCCTAAGCAAATTATTTTGAGTTGAGAATTTATAAAAATTTTTCTTTTTAAATCCTTTTTTTTTTTTTTTATTTAAAATATAATTACAATCTATACAACAATTTAGTACAATAAGTAATTTAGATATAGTATTTACATACAGATGGGGGAGGGCACTCAGTAGTGCCACCCGACAGATTAAATTAGAAGGTCTCTAGGCTAGAGGAGCGTTTTAAACGTCTCTGGGGGTTATCAGGGATTGTTAGAGAAGATATGCGTTTTATTAATGGATTGTAGTGCTGGATTAACTTGGAATGAAAGGAGACGTAGTGAGACAGAAAAATCACGAGAATTAGCAAATTATTTTGATTTGAGAATTCATAAAAATTATCTTTTTAAATCTAAGATTTGAAAATGCAATAAAAGATTATCCATAAGTTTTTCTACCTTTATCAAAAAAAAATGTCTATAAGAAAGTCAAATTAAATTTTTATGAGCGTTTGAAGTTTTTTATTTTTACAACTTGATTTCTCATGTAGTGATTTTCTTGTAATTTAATAATGAATAACTGTAGATACACACATAGACCATTAGCTGACTATTGATATATTAAATAAATTTTTATTTTTTTTTTGTCTGTGACACGATAAGTAGTCGACATAATTTACAAACTTTTACATCATTCTTATAAATGTTCATATAAGCCATCGTCGAATCCACACGATTTTAGACTACAAATGAATAAATATGTTTAACCTAGGTAATTTAAGGTAGGTATTTCTCATTAGAATATTAGATATGGAACAAACCGCAAACGCAGCCAAACATTTTTTAGATGGGGAAGAGGTTTTTAAAAATCGGTCATAATATTTGTATACCTAGTTAGAAAAGTCACGAACTTGATTATTATTACGATTTACGTAATATTGAAATTATCTTCATGACTTCATCAGTATTCTGCGGTGGCGTTTGGTGGTTGTCTTATATCTTATATGGGTTGAAAGTACTTGGAAGTTAGAACAATGAAAATTCTATAGATTTCCTGATTTCCCATCCAAAAATGAAAAAAATCTTTTTTTAAATTGCAATAATAGCAAGTGAAAAGAGGAAAAAATGTTTTCTCCCAATCCATTTATATTATAATTGAAAGTAAAAATTTGCATTGAAACACAAACTGAGAAAATGTTACAAATCATAATTATTTACTAGATTTGAATTTTTTAAAGGAAACAATAATATTGTTGATAACGATACGTATACGTGTACCGTACCGTTATTATTAACTACAAAAGGTTAACTACTTTTTTTTTTGTATACATTTTTTATAGGTATTCGGAACTATTATCTAATATATTTATATATATCTATATTCTATATATATATATTACTTTTGATTAACGTCGAAAACACATCACTACCTATACATATATAAATATATTATCACTGTTTATCTGTAGCTATAAGCCTAATTATAATATTGAAATCTCGTGAATATAACCTGTTAGTTAGCCAGGTAGGTACCTGATACACATCATTTATATTATAGGGTTATTTTTTCGGTGACTAAATTTCCGGTCTTCAGAGGTTATTCATTAAGCAAATTGTATGACTTATAGAAATTATAAGGTCTACGACTTAAGTTAGCAATCTAGTTTAATAGGACCAGTGGCGCCAAAATGTATATTTACCAATGACAATTATAGGTGATTTTAGTAGGTAGGGAGTCACCTTTGTCATTCTATAGTTATTTTTTGGAAATTTGTTCAATAGACAACATAAAAACTATACTTGGTGTATGGTAAAGTAATTATAAGAAATAGGTGGGTGTCAACATTTTATGTGGAGGTGTGGTGTCTAATGTCATAGGTAAAATGTTGGACTTCGGCGCCACTGAATAGGACCATATAGTACGATATCGTCACAGAAACATTATTACTTCAATATTCATGATATAACTAACAGTTAGTAATAACTAATAGCTAGTTAGTCTTATATTGTTATATGGTAAAATAGTAAAGACTAAAGACCGTGTAACTGTGTGAGTGTCGTTATCCACGGACTAAATAATCTATGCGTTAACCGGCAATGGTGACCGTGATAAGTGATTACTGATAAGCCGAAATCTACGAATTTACCTTTAACCGGGTAAAGTAAACAATAAAACGTATCTCAGACAATTGTTTCTAGTATTTCTGAGTAGTTGACTACACATTCAATATTCATATTCTGTAATCCGTTCTACTTATACTACCACCCATCGCACATTCGACTAATAATCATTATAATTTATTTTTTGTTTTAAAATATAAATTCCAATCGCCATTCGCCAAATGTCAATCGGTTCACTGTCGGTGTGACTGGCTGGCGGCTGCGGGTCTTGGTGTGGTGCGGTGGCAGCGGGCAGCCCTCAATTCTCTGGTTCCGAATTCCAGACATCGTCATTCGTCTGCGAAATATCACAAATCACAATAATATTATCATATCATGTCGTGCGCTTCACGTTTCGGCACGATGGCGCTAAACGCGGCTGACTAGCGGCTCGCCACTGGATATAAACTATTTTGTTTGTTTTCGTCCATCGGCGACGAGCGAATTATTATCAGCACCCAGCGGCAAAGAGTGATGACGACCGTCCCGAAAATCAAATAACAAAATATAAATTAACATATTTTAGGAAAATAATCCATCGTTGCGTGTAGACTTAACTGTCGAGTGTCGGCGTGTGCCGTGTGTTTGGGTGCGCGCTAGGTATAGTACGATGTTTAACAATATTAATCACGTAGTGTCGTAGTAGTCACTAGTTTGACGATGTTACAAAAAACAACAAACCGTATTTAGACGTATAAAAAAAATAGGTCGCTCGGGGCCGGATTAACCAATAACCATTAAGCACAGTGCCTACGGGCCACGACCTTAGACATAATTGCTGTCCCAACATGAAATAAAACAATATTACAGTTGGTACAATAAACAAATAGTATATTGTAGACATTTGTTTATTTTTAAGTACTTTTCAAATTTGACTACTTTGTTACGGTGCCCCGAAATGCTTAGGGCCTAGCCTACAAATAGTACAAATGGTTTAATCCGGCACTGAAGATGCCAATATTGTAGTATGTTTTGTATTTGACGACGATAGATCGAATCGAAAGCGTTTGTCACAAGTACACAGACCGGGTCTGTTACTATTGTTTGAATCAAAAGTCTAGAATATTATTTACACTCGTGTGTAGCGACTTTGTTAATATGTCGTCGTTGTTGTAGCTTAACTTGGAATCATGGTGGAAGACAAAATCCTGTACACTTTCCGGGGGTGGTTGGCATTTGTGGCTTTCATGGACCTCGGCGTAACGTTTCGATCGTTTTTCGAAAACAAATGTATCATTGGAACGCAGACCAATTTACAGGCTGATGAACACTTTATACACGGTACCTACAGTAGTTTTTACATCTGATAAACGGTCAACTAAATCTGTAACTAACAATGTTATTTGAAATTTGGGTATTTTTAAAACGCACATAATTGTTATTAAGTTTTTATTGAGCAAACTAAATTAAAGGTTTGGTATAGTAGTTAGTACCTAACTTAGTTTTTACTATGATGTTGTTTCTGTGAATAACAGTTGGTTATTGAAATGGTTTAGAACTTAAACATTAAAATATAAATTGTAATAGGCAGTAAATAGTGATTTAGATATATTTTAAGCTATAACCAAATTTCCTTAGAGTTATTTCTACTCTAAAATTTTAATTATTAAGTTTAACTAGTAGCAATGATAAATTATAAAGTCAGAAATGATCTAATAATTGTTATTATTTACAAAAAACTAAATGAGAACATGTGAAATTAACTGATTAAATAAGAAAAATATTTTAATTTCATATTAATAAATGCTGAAATAGGTAAATAGCAAAAATTAAAAATATTGAATATACATGGAAAACAATTGAACAGTTGGGATTTATTATTATATCAAAACCGACAACTCTTAGAATAATTTTGGTTAATATGGTTTTGTATTATATTATCTATTATTAGAACAAGGATGTCATTACAAATGCTTAAATAGGTTAATACTTATCCCAGAAATGATGTACATTTCTATTATAGTATATTGATTATTATAGCTTTAAAATCAAAATTTATTACAGCAGAAATATTAATCTAATTTTTCAATTAAATTATTCACAGAGGAATTAACTTTACCAAGAGTGCTGGGTATGTTTTCGCTTCTTAAAGCTCTATGTTTGATACATTGCTCATTATTTATTCATTATAAGCCGTAAGTACTAAAAAAGTGGTTGTTTTGTATTCACTATTGAGCACATAATTTTTTTTTTTAAGATTTTTAGAATTTAATATTTTGTATACTTAATTTGTAGAATGGTCAGTATTGGTGCTATGTCTATGGTCTTATCCATTGTTTTATATCTCAGTGAAGCAATTCATTACCGTTCAACAACTTTAAATTTCTTTATTGTTTTTCCAAGTATTTTAAATGGTAAATTAATACTTTTAAAATAATATATTGAATAATGAATCATTTAAATATATTTTTTTACATTTTCAAAGGTTTAACACTGATTGGTTTATACTTAATTGTACGCAAGATTAATAAGCCACCATCTGAATGTGTTGAAGAAAATGTTGAAATGTTAATGAGTAAACTCAAATATCAAAAAAATAAGAAATATATTTGTAAAAAAAAATAAGTATGACTATGATAATATAGAATACAAGAAGAACCATTCAAGATTTGTTTTTAAATTTTATAAATTTGTAAAATATTGAGCTTTCCTAGTTTTTTTAAATTGTACTTAATTAATTATATTTATATTTAATTGAATGCATTTCTGTTTGTAAGTAGTAATGATTTAATACATATTTATGAGTTTTCACAAAGTTGGTAGTTTTTAACAGTTAGTTTTTGATAAAAAAAATAATTTGAAAAACAATATACTTATTTTAGGATCTTTAAAAACAAAAATAATTAATTAGGTAATATTCAATTTCAAATAAAAAAATTTTATTTATATATATTTTTTGTAATTATATTGTTTATTTTCTTATGCCGATTGTTTCTGAGTACTGCCTGCTTTGTTTTGAGCAATAACAAATTCTGGATAATCTATAAAACCATCAAAATCTGTATCATCCATAGTTAATATAGGATCAATTAACTGCATTAATTCTTCATCAGTAAATATCTTTTCCTGGGGAGGTGCTCCACCCGCTGCGGGATCATGACCACCTTGAACTAAAATTAGAACATTTCAATATTTAACTAATTGAAAGAATACTAAATACATTGTACATTTTCTAACAGTGTCCGTTCTAAAAAGTTTTACTTATTTTTTTAACACTTTGTTTGAGAAACCATTATTACCTTTAAATGGTAACCTACATTTTGAATTCATAATCTTTGATTCAGATAACTTACCTAAAAATATTTAAGTATAAATAATTAATAGTTTTTTTATTTTCATTTAAATTTTAGGTGAAGTTAAGTTAAATTTAGATAAAAGGAATGAAATGAGTTTGATTTTAACTTCTCAGAAGATTGAAATATGAAAACTTTGATCTGAAGAAGACTTCAAAATAAATTCAAATCAGAATTCTTATGTTTTGGTAGATCAATCAATATACTAAAATACGTCTAAATTCCTGTTTCACCATTTCCAATACTCTTAATAAATTAGTAATTACCATGCCAGTGTATAAGTGACTTGATAAGTTCACATCCATCTAATTTATTATTGTTATCTGCATCATGCATTTTGAAATAATGAAATTGTAATTCTTGTTCAGACATTTTGCTTGTGTCTAATGTTGGTAGATCCAAATGTTTTTTTATGTGCCTAAAATAAAGTAGTATGGTGAAAAAAGTATGTCATGAGTATAAACAGTTTACTATTTGTAAAAGATTTGAAATTATATTTACTCGCTTTCTTCTGCTAAGTTTTGATTATGTAACACTTGTTGTGTATGAGGATGATGTCCTTGGGAACCGTGGCCATGACTCTAAAATATTATTATCATAACAAATTATGGAACAAAGTTTATTATATATATAAAAGAATTATTCCTCATACAATCGTACAGACAATTTATATAACTTATAAAAAGTAAGAATGTTATTTTACCTACTTAAACCTATAATTTATATGACACTGGATTTTATTTGTGTAATAACATTATAAATGGATTGTATGAAAAACAATTTTATTCACTATGATTAATTTAAATATTTCATTCTGGAAACAATATACCGGTGGTGGTGGTTGTTGTTGTTGTTGTTGTTGCTGCTGTTGTTGATGTTGCTGCTGCTGCTGAGGTGGTGGCGGCGGTTGCTGTTGGTAAGGTAATTGTTGAGGAACATTTTGTTGTGGAGGTAAATGTTGAATAGGTACCTGGAAGAAAACAATTAGTCAAACAATATATGATGTACAATGCATTTACTTGTAAGTATTTTGTTCATTTATTTACTTGCTGTTGCTGCTGTTGATATAGTTGCGGATTGACACCTGGCGGTGCTGGTGCATATTGTGCAGACGATTTATGACACAAGACTACAAGAATAGGAAAAGTAACTAAGAGCGTTTTTGAAATCATTTTTGGTAGAAACACTCATATACACTTTTTAACGCTGAACACCATACAATATAAATAACGAATGTGTTGTATTTAAAAATTCGAGTTAATTTTTTATGTACCTGATATGTGGTGTCGTCTTTAGTCAGCAACTTATATAATTTTATCTAACAAATAACAATACCGTTTCGAGCCATGTCATAACGTTCAGAATTTATTCGGAAATTCCACTCGGACCGCCAGACGTCATTAATCATTATCAGTAAGTAGTTGGAACTTGGAAGGTGCCCCCACATCAGTACATCACCACGTCGTCAAGTCGCTTGTTTAGTTGTTTCCATGTAATACATAATTTCTCCTGGCGAGGATGCCCCTACTCTTTTTCGGATGTTATCACTAGTGGATGAGTGATAAACAAAACACATGTTCGTTATCATTGTATTGTAATTCGGTCATCTAAATATAGTACTAATAAATAGTCAAATATACAACTGATACCTTCATGATTAAAGAATTACAAAATAATATTATGTACAATGACAATGCCAGTGAATGACTATTATCTCACCATAGTTGACAGTCTGCAAGCTTCTATGAGCCATAGTTGTTGTTGGCTCTATGAAGTGTGAAGTATTAATTTATATGAATCTTACGACTAGTAGTTGTGCACTAGTGGTAGTCAGTACTGAATTATGTTTCGAATGTTCCCTTGACTATTGTACTACAATTTCTAAACAACAAGTTTGTTTACACACCAATGAATATTTCGTATCATGTCACAATATTTGACTTGTAATTCGTTAATAATGTGATATAATAATTAGTTTCTCGGACATTGTATGTTTATTAACGATTGTCGTCTGTCTTTCAAACCGTCAACACGTTTATGCAATGGGATTATTTGACTTCACTAATTCCTTCCGAGCTATAATCTATAGTCCAGCTTTTCAACAATGGATAACGTCCACTTACTCTTTCATGCTGCTAACAGAAGTAAGTATCATACTGTATCATTCATCATGTTTTGCTTAAATATACCATTATTTAAAATGTAATACAATAACATACTATATTATACTAATCCCTCCTCCTGTGTAATAAATAACTTAGCAGTTAATTATTGTTGAAAATCACAAAGGAATACATTTTAGCGATTATAGTAACTGTTGCGCCAGTTGATAATGGCATAATGCAATCCATGACAATTGTCTAGAATTACATGTTGTGTCACGTTATGTGATTTGAAATTATAGGTATTATAAGTATTTAAAAAACTATTTTTCTCTTCAAGTTTTATATTATATATAACTTAACATAATAGATATAGGTAAAGTGAACTTTTAAAATTTAAATGTTGGTAAACAATTATTTTATTAATATTATTCTTATTAATTAGTTGAAGAAACACTTGAATAATATTACCATTTAAAATGAGTAAGCTAATAAATAACTTTTGTTTACATCCATACAATAATTTTGACCCATATTTCTCATTTCATTTACAACAAAGTCATACATATTTCATAAGTTTTAGGAACTCAAAAATTCTTGAATTTGATTTATACTTTTGAACTATAATGATTGAATAGCTGTTATCTAATGCATCAATTGTTTAAATTCAAAATGAATCACTTGACAATTTTAATACTTTTCAAGAGTGATAAATATACTAAATGTGTCAAGTATTTAGTAATTCAATTTAATAAAAATATAGTCTTATTCCAAAAATAAAAAATATAATAATTCTTATTAAAGTAGAAATATAAACGCACTTATTTTATATATATAATAAAAACTCAGTACATGCCCTTTAACCTGTTAATAGGTATCTATATAATATACAGGATGTCTTGCGAGGATTTACCCATTGCGATATCTTCTGAGATAATAAATATATCATAATTCAGTTTTTTTTATTAGACTCAGATATAAGGACTACACATATTTTATTTTTTTATTTAATACAATTTTTTGGTAAAAAAGTTATTTTTTATATTTTTATTTTTGAAACTATTGAAGACAGCCGTTTTATAGAGTATATTTTTATGAAAATATTGACCTTTCAACATTTTATTTTCATTAACCTCATGGTTTTTTTAAAAATTTTTAGTTTATATGTAAAACAGCAAAAAACCGGTTTTCCCTCTATGGCTAATGAGTTTATCCTTACGGGACACTGTATATTTATTTTTTCTTTATAATTTAGAGTTACACCTTTAAGTAGATATTTATCTATAACTAAATTTTATTCAGATTTAATATAGAATGTACATAACTTTATATACTTAATTGTTTTGTTTAATAATAATAATTTTTTTTTTAAGAACATGTTGATGATAGTTGTATGCATAGTAGCATCAATGTTATTAAGATTTGCCTTCTACAAATGGAAATCAAAATGTAAGTTACTTACTAAGAAAAATACTAATGAATCATTTAATCATTAATTATTTGTTCATACATAGTATATATTTATTTGTAGTTCATGTGATTCGAGGAAGTGACATCTGTTCTGTTCCTAAAACAAGGTTTCGAAAACGTGATAGAGTTTTATTCTATGGCAGAAAAATGTTGAGAAAGGTATACATATTTATAATTATAAAGTAAACGTTATTCATGAAACAAGTTGTTATGATTTGTAGTTTCAAATCATTACTACAACATCTAATATTTAAATATACATATCTACTGTAAAAAGTATTTCTGTTCAAAGTGTGTTTGTACAATTTTTATTAAAAATACATGAATTTCATTTTTCCAACAATAGTCATGCATGTTTAATTAATGTAAAATTTTGTTTAAGGTTAAAAGTATATCTGGACAAGTTCACGGCCAGGGGAAAAAGAGAAAATTAGTAATCAAATTTGCTAGGCGTTTATTACAAATGAGGAAAGAAACATTACCTCAGAGATTAAACGTATGTTTTTATTTTTGCTTTACTCTGTTACAGTAAATATAATTTAAAATTAAGATATAGTAGATATTAAATAAATTTAAAAAACTGAAAATAATTAAATATATTTTTCAAGATTATAAAATTGTATATTTAGTTGTACAATCGCAATTTTTTTTTTGTTTTATAGGTACTGGAACCACCTGCTGAGTATTTAGAGGAAGAATTAATAACCAAAGATGGGCAAAATGTCCCTCCTGATGCCTTTTATATGCTGCAAAGTATTCGGTGAGTATTTATTTTATTTTTTTCAATAGTTATAAATGTTATAAATATATATTGTTTTATTATTATTTTTTATTATTATTACAGAGTTTTTGGCCACTTTGCAAAACCCGTATTTTTAAGACTTTGTCGTCATACAGAAATCTTAAATGTACATGCTGGATCACATTTGTTTAAAGTCGGTGATCCTGATGAAAATGTATTCATTGTCCAAAGTGGACTTATTAGTGTGAATATCACTTCAATTGATGGCAGTATTATACCTCTGAAATTAGTAAAAACGGGAGATTGTGTTACATCATTATTAAGTTTTACTGATGTTCTCACTGTAAGTGAAAATATTAGCTATGTTTCCGAGAGAACAGACCCAAGTATTGACTTAAACTTGTTAATCTTGTCCATTCCCCATTGTAAGCAGGGGTGTAACTAGGATTTTTATGATTGTGGTATTAATTATAAACATTATACAATCCATAATTTATTATATTTATATACTCTATATATATTATTTATATATTATGTCTGTTAGGATCAATAGATTGTAATAAATCATTAAATAAAATGCTTCACCATTTGTTTCTAACCTGACCATCCATAAAGGTCTTGGCATTAAACCAGTAGAAGAAGCTATAGCTTTCTATAGATATTTCTTTACTTGATTACTTGATTTTCTAATCATGAAAATCCATTAATAAATATTCCTTTAAAGTTTAATTCATTTAAAAATTTAATATTAATATTGACTCAAGTGGAGTGTCTAACCTTCTTCAAACATTCTCTTCTTTTGATACACCACTGACACTCACTTGATATCGGTCAGTGAACCATATGAGGTCAAGAAGCACGCACTTTGTTTAATGAATACCATACACAAAATGGGTCTGTTCTCCTATGACGCTATGAAATAAAGTATAATAAATTGCTTATTTAATTTTTATTGAATAAATATGTAACTCAGGGCCATAAAAAGAATTATAAAACTGTTAGTGCTCAAGCACTTGAAGATAGTACAATAGTAAGATTACCAGTTGCTGCATTTCAAGAAATCTTCGATGATGATCCAGAATCATTAGTCCAAATAATCCAAGTGGTTATGGTCCGTTTACAGAGAGTTACATTTACAGCTCTTCATCAGTATTTGGGACTATCTACTGAGTTGGTACAAAATGTAAGAATACATAATGGTTAAATTACAAATGCAGTAGTTAGTAATATTCAGTATTAGATTATGAGCGGAGGGATGCATTTATTGGTTTTACTTTTACAATAGTGGCAGTGGTTTTAAAATTAGATCTAGTTAATAATTTGAATAGTTATAAATAATAATAATAATATGATATCAAAGAAATAAGGACATTTTTGTCACCCAATAATTTCTAGCATGTACCAGAAGAAAATTTTCAGTTGTGTCAATAATTAATATTAAATTATTATTAAGAGGATGCTACACAGACATTGGTTGGCTTTGTCTTACATGTGCGTAACAGCACATTTTACACTCAGTCGATCACATTTAGCTCTATTAGTTTAAATATTTGAGTGAATTTACTTCTTTAGATTATTTATTATTATTATTATCTAGGGCATCTCATAGGCTTTTTATTATATTTTAATTTTAAAGTGAGTTATGAGTATTTTAAAATTGAAAAGTATTTGTTCATCTTAAAATACTCATAACTAGATTTAAAATTAAAATATAACAAAAAGCCTATGAAATGCCCTAGATCTTACCTTTAAATTGTATAAGGGGTCAAATCTCTATATTGTTTAAACTAATGGAGTTAAACGTGATTTGCTGAGCGTAAAATTTAGTATGTTACGTGATCGCAAGACGAAGACAACAAATGTCTGTGTTGCGTCATCTTAAGGCCCTTGCAAATCCCATCAATTTTTCATCAGAATGACCTTAGAGTCTGTAAAAAATTAAGGTACTTCTAGTAGTTTGATTTAAAAAATGAAAAGATTTTTGATTTGGTAAATATGTTTACTTTGCATCAGTCCAGTTTTTAAAATAATTGATGATGGTTGGGACTTTGGGAGTATATTAGTATACAAACACTAATGATTGATAATTTACTATATACACAAATACGAGCAGTCACTGCGAGGAACAAAAGAATTGCCTAAACAAAACTCCTTAAAAATGACGTGTTTCCAAGGGGTCTTAAGCTAGAGTGCTAGTGAGTGATTTAACGGTTTGGCTTATTATCGCTATCCTATTAAAAAAAAAACCTAACATTTATTTGAAACAAAAGATAAGTTCCAATGTTGTATACCTTTATAAAATTGTATTACAAAAAATATGTTTTTATAATTATATCCTCAATAGTTTATAAATTTGTCAAATTATAGCTTTCAAGTTGGGTTAATGTATTAGTTAATTGTCTTAATATTGATATGTGTGTAACATTTAGAAAAAAAAGAATACTTATGTTTTAGGGTTTAGAAGAAAGAAAAATGAGTCCTTTCATTTCAGCTACTAAAAATGAGTCTTCCATGTTTTTACAACAAGGTAGGTTTTAAAAAAATAATATTAATCTAATTCACTTATGAAATGTTACATAACTATCTTTTGTAAAAATTAATTTATTATTTTGATTTGTGTAGAAATTTCTATAACCGATAAAAAATTGGAATCACTTTTAAATCAGCCCAAAACTGATCCAAAAACTGACCAAAAAGATTGGTATCTCAAAATTGCTAGGAAAGTTTTTGTCAAAAAACTCCAACTTGATAATGAAGATTTATTATTGGGAAAAGTGGAAATTCGCAAAATACCTACAAATACATATGTAATGCAAGAAGATTCTCATAAGGTATGATTCTTGTTATTAATACATTTATCCTTAAATTCTATAAGGGTTTCTATAAGAGTATTTATTTACAGTAGAAATAATATATATTTACAGTGGAAATAATATATATTTAAAAAAAACCATTAAACATTAATAGTAATAAAAAACAATTTCAATATTTAGAGTTTCAGATATTTTTTAAAATAGGTATCTTAGTATATAAAAAAAAAACTATTTTGCAAATATTAGCATACTTGAATTTAACACGTTGACTGTGTATGTCTTTTTGCAGTTTTCACGCAGTCTGTATGATAAAAGTAATAACAAAATAAATTTAAAAAAAAAATAAAGAAACTGCTCATAATGACGTATGTATACATATTTAAAAATATGCGTTTAATCCATGCTAAATAATAATAAAATAACATTCAGCCACGCGTAGGGAATATTAAACCATTTATTTTAAATGTATATCAGATGCCAAATGGCTTCAGTACGCATTCAACGTGTTAACATAAATTCAATATTCTATTTAATTCTTATTGGGTTCCTTTACTATTTGTAATTTTAATCTACAACATTAATAATTTTTCAGGATGCTGCATTAGTTTTGTTGTTAAATGGATCAATGATAGTATCACAAAAAATGGACCCAGAAGGATTAACTGAAGCTCATATGTATTCAGTTAATCCTGGTGATATTGTTGGTGGATTAGCTGTGTTAACTGGAGAACCTGGATTTCTGACATTTAGAGCCAACCGTCCTAGTATAATTTCTATATTATCAAGAAATACTGTTTATGAGTAAATAATATTAATATTTGTGACATAAATATCTTTATATAAATTATGCAAGTTACCAATTTGAAGTATATTTTAGGTTGACAGTTTTTAGAAATATAAATTAATGATGGTATGTTATGAATTTAACATGATTTAAATAACTTATGATCTAGCTTTTGGCGCTACTAAACTTAAGATAGAAAATATAATAATTGTCGGGACTAAGATTCAGGACTTGTTGCACTAAAAATCTTTAAAATGATCAAATTATGCAGTAAACGTTTTATTTTAATTTGAAAAAAACATATACTACATATAAAAATGTTAAAAACATTGAATAGTTGAATATTTATTATAATTGATAATTAAGCACGTTGTGTGCACATGTGTTGTCACCGTCTTATTGATGCACTGCCATTGGAGAACATTATATGTGTTGTCTTATTGCTTTTTACGATATTTTAATTTTTAAGTGAGTTTTTCATGACATGAGTATGACAAAATTAAAATTTAAAATAATCAACAAGATAGCAACATTGATTATTAATTGATTCAGAGATTTGTAAGATCTTTACTAGTGCTAATTTTTTTTTGGGAAATATTATTTTCAAAGCGTTATCTTAACACAAAATTTACTGACGATAATATATTTAAGTAAGTAATAAAATGCCAACAAATTTTCAAATATGCAAAGTCAAACTTTGTTTAATTTTACCATTTCACAAAATTTGTTTATTTCTTAACATATAATAATCTACGTTTTCCTCAAAAAGCTTGCAAATGCAAGTAGTCCTAAACCCTAGTTATAAAATATTGATCACTATTATTATTACAATATAAGTCAATCCTAAAATATTTTCTTGAAATAAATGTTATGATGTACAAGTAATAAATTGTTAAATTTTTTTTGACAGGATTATAAGAGTAAAACCACAAATTGTCTTGCCTATAGCAAATACAGTGGTTACTCGGTTATCATCATTTGTACGTCAAGTCGATTTTGCATTGGATTGGTTATTTTTTGAAAGTGGACGTGCAGTTTATAGGTGAGTTAAAAATTATTTCTTTACTTATGCAGCTACAAATAGATAACATAGAGTTTTTATTAAAATCCTTTTGTAGTGTCCTAATATGTGGCTTACATAAATAATCAAAAATTATTTTATAGTTTTATACATCGTAGGTTTGTTTAAGTTAAGATTAATAATTCTAATAAATATTATATTATTATAGTTTATTCATTATACAATATACACAAGAAAATCATGACACAATACACATACTTTTTAATTTTTATGATAATCTTCTTACCTTTAAGTTTGTCAATAGGTTAATTCACTTTAATATTTTAAGCTAAAAACAGAAAATTGGTTTTTCTGAACTTAATTTGATACGTTTGTAAGACGGAGCCAATGCATGCATAGTAGCGTCCTCTTAATAATTTTAGAAAATGTGACTTATTCACTCAAAATGTTAACTCAAATGAAGAATTAGGTAATCTCTCATTTTAGTTTTTACTATTCAATAATTCAATGTATACTTTTAGTTTAGTCTTAGATTAATACATAAATAGTCCATAACTATATCTGTAATATCAAAACTGTAAAAATATATAGTAATTATTACAATTCACAAGTAAATTGAGATCACTAAGAATAAATTTATTAAGCGGGGAATTATTTATGACGGTTAAGAATGATATTGTCAGTCAGCGAGTAGAGGAAAATTAATTTATGTCCTTTAACTTTTCAGTAAAATGTGCTGTTGTCAAGTTTTAACTAATGTAATATTCGTCAAAATTATAATACATAATGTCATATATAATGTATTATCTATAGTATTTAGGTTAGGTATAGTATTTAAATGTAGACTATGGCCAACCATAGTAAAAATATAGTATATTGCTACTTGAATATTTTTGCATTATATATAACAACTTTATTAAGCGGACTGCCCACCATGCGGGTGGCCAAGAGACACAGTATACATATTCATTATTGATCTACATAGGATTGTTTTAAGATTATAAAATTATAGTAAATAATTATATAAATAGAATTACAGTTAATTTAAAAGATAAAATACCTACTAGGTAGAATTTATGATGCTTTAAAAAAAAAAAACAGATTTTATATAAAAAAAAAAAAATTCTTTTTTTAAAGAGCTGTTATAATTAGCCGTTTATTTTTACAAAATATCATATATATTGTAACATTTGATATTGGAAAACATTATAATATAGCTCTATAATATTACTCTATACACTAAAAAATGAGAAATTAAATTGATGAAATATTGTATTTTGTGTATTTACTACAGACAAGGTGAAGAATCGGACAGTACATTTATCGTACTGAGTGGGCGTTTGCGTTCTGTTATCACACATGAAAATGGTAAAAAAGAGTTGGTTGCTGAATATGGAAAAGGAGATCTAGTAGGAATTGTGAGTTTCTAATTTTGAAGAGTTTGTTTGATTATTAAAAAATAAGCTAGAATGCAATATTGGCCTACCTCTTATAACAAATAAAATAAAATCATTTTATGAATCTCTATTATTAACCCAAGCATCAGGAGGTTCAAAATTATGTTGGGAACTTTTTTTGTTAGTGTTATTTAATATAATTTTGTGGTAAGACCTAAACTTTACCAAAATATAAAAAAATAGTTAATAAATTAATGCATAAATTATAAACAGAAATTCAATATTAATATTGTTTGGATTAAAAAAAACCAAATAATATTTTAAAGAACCAATAATCTCTAAAGGTTCATATTTTGAATGAATCATATTATGATACACAGCTATTTTTCAAACAGATTTATTTTTATTCCTAAAATTTTTGGAATTTTATTTATAAAAAGTAGGTCAGCGCATTTTGGTGGTGGATGTTTGTCCATCGTCCCTTCAGGTCTCGGACAGGATAGTGTAATTTTACTGTATTTGATTTGAATGCAATGATTGCATTTGATAAAAAACGATTCTGAGCGGGCGAGGGAATCTTTTTTATTTAATTTTATTCGTTTCTATGGTGATAAACAAAGTGTTTTAAGAACAAATAGGTTAAATAGATAATTTATATAATTTATAATTAGGAAATGATAAAAATGAAAAAATATATAAAATAAAAGAAAAAACTCATGTCGCTCAAATATTTTGAAAATTTTACCATGTCTAGGTGGATAATATAAATAAACAACCCAAATTTTAAGTTCTTACAAATGTTTTTAACCGATATACAACAAAAAACTCCCAAAATTAAAATGTCTATAAATAGCTCAAAAATGGCTAAAAATTTCCGAACTTTAAACCGTAAGGAACAAAATCCAAAATACAACAAAAAATATCTCTTGTCATTTTTCATTTGAAGCAATATTTCTGGTAGAAAACGTCCGTAATTATTTAATATTATAAAATTGTGAAATCGTACGTTTTTTCTTCTTTAACCGCTTTTATTTCGAGTAGCATTTCGAAAATCGAAAAATGACCTCTTTTAAAAGTACCAGCTCAAGAACATTACCTTTCAGAAAAGATGCTATATTTGATACTTTTGATCAAGTTTAGAGGGAGAAAAAGTGTTTACAGAATAAAAAAGAAATAAACATCATCGTAAAACCATTACATTCCTCGCTCCGCTCAGCACCTAAAATTACACTATAATGTACATTTTATTTTGTTTTTATTTGTTTTTATTTTTTGATTATCTATTATAATTTATTACCATGTTTTATAATTATAATTATTGTATCTATTCAGGTAGAAGTTATTACCCAAACACCTAGAGGAACAACTGTTATGGCAGTTAGAGATTCAGAATTAGCCAAATTACCAGAAGGATTATTTAATGCAATTAAAAAACGTTTTCCTGGAGTTGTTTCTACACTTATTAATCTTCTGGGACATAGAATTTTAGGTAATTTAAAAAAATGTATATTTTTAATCTTGTGTAACTTTATTCTGTAAAATAATAATTATGGTCTTGTAGTAGTAAACCAATTATTTATATATATATACTTAAAGTTATTAAATACCGTGATTTTCTGTCTTTGTCTAACACATGCGCGACATGGATTTTATACGTGTTCTTTGTCAAACATACCAATTGATCTAATGAAGCGATAATAATTCTAAAAACATATTTGAACTTGTGTCAAGTTTATTTCAAATCGACCTTTCCACATTTTGATTTTTTAATTTTAACTTCTCCAAAACAATTTTTTCATTACTCTTTTTTAACATAACTTGTTTATGAATTTGGGGGATAGTTTAAAAAATGTGAGAAAGTCGATTTCAAGTAGACTTAACTACAAATTCAAATACTACAGAATTCTTATTCATTAGTTCAAATAGCATGTTTGGAAAATAACACGTCTAAAATGTCATGCAATTGTTAGACAAAGACAGAAAATCATGGTATCAAATCTTAAAAATGACATTGTTAAATTGTTGTTGGTATTAAAATTATTAAATTCTAGGCACTTGGCAGAAGCCTACGATTAGTAAAACACTAGATACAAGACCAACACAAAGCAATTTTTCAACTATTGCTATTGTGCCTATATCAGATGATGTACCACTAACAAGTTTTACTTATGAACTTTACCACTCGTTATGCTCTATTCGATCAACTATACGGTTAACTTCCGAATTTGTTAGAAGTGTATTAGGAAAATCAATAATGGATTTGAATAATGAGTATCGTTTGACTACATGGTTAGCCCAGCAAGAAGACCAACATAAAATTGCACTTTATCAATGTGATTATTCGTTTTCTTCTTGGACTCAGCGTTGTATTCGACAAGCCGATTGTATATTGCTTGTCACACTAGGAAGTAAACAACCTATATTAGGAAAAGTAAGTTTTCATGTTAAATTAATTTTTAGATTTCATAATGTTTAGGTTACTAATAACTGTTAATAAATTACTATTAATTATAGTTTTAAATATTTTTTAACTTATATCAATAAATATTACTTGTTATACAAAATGAAAATTAATTCTTTTGTTCTAGTATGAAAAAGAGATTGAACGCCTAGCATTACGTACTCATAAAGAATTAATTTTGATACACAGAGAAGATTCAGATTTACCATCTAATACAGTTGAATGGTTGAATATAAGATCGTGGGTATCTTCACACCACCATGTACAGTGTCCTAAACGTATATTTTCTAAACGTTCTGTTTCTGTAATAGTAAGTGTTTTATAATTAATAGTCTATTCAGCGAGAGAACATGCCGATTCTGCACATCCCCACTCTTTACCCTGCCGTTGTGACCGATTCAACTATGGCAGGGTGCCGTAAGGAGATGCGCAGAAGAACCGATTTTTGTTGGGCCGCTGCGTGTTCTCTCGCTGGACAGGGTATAGTATGTATATTTTAGATGGACATTGCATTACAATAATATCAGTAGCAGGCCTTCTTCGTACGGCAGTTCCCAAATTGGGTAGTAGGTAATACCAAAGATCCAAAAGTGTAGTTAATTTAACCGATATAGGATAAAGGTATGGAATAAAATAATCATTATTAATTATTATATATTCTCATAATTCCATCTTATATACCACAGAAAATCAAAATAATAAATAGATCCTAAAAACCATCCCCTTATTTTCACCATACATGAGACAGTCTGACTTCAAAACTCTAAGATTTGTATTTGGCAATATGGAAAAATCATAGATAAAAAAGTAATAATCTTTTGGTCTGCATAGTACACCTTATACTAAAGCGTAGGACATAAGGTACTAAGTACTCATCAATATAGTAGTAGATCTTTTTATCATGCTAAATGTCCTCGTTGTCTTTCTAATAAACTGATTTGTTTAAATTCGTATGCTGTTCCCGCACGATTAAATTCTTAAAATAGGGAAATAGGCTGGCAAAATGTCCTTTCTCAGAATCATTATCATTGAATTCAAATGTAACAAATCCATTAGAGTAATCTACTTAATTAAGATAAATCAACATCTACAATACAGCAGAGTGATTACCTTAACTTTTTAATAAATACTTTGTAATTTTTCTAAGTTACTAAATAATAAGTATGGTCAACAATTATTACATTTTAAACCTACAAATTATGATATTTATGAAATCTAAATAAATAAATAGTATAATATAATATATTAATATATTTAGTGTGATCAATATGAAAAAATATTACAAACAGAAGTCAACATACATTCAGATTATTCTCGTTTAGCTAGATGGTTAACAGGAACTTCTGTGGGTCTAGTGTTAGGTGGCGGAGGAGCAAGAGGTGCTGCTCATATTGGAATGATAAAAGCTATACAAGTATGTTATTATTTTATTTTTTTACTTGGGGTTTTATTATATAAGATAATATGTTTGTATTATTTGTTCATCAGGAGGCTGGTATTCCCATAGATATGGTTGGTGGTGTGAGTATCGGTGCTTTTATGGGAGCTGTATGGTGTGGTGAAAGAGATATTATTGGAATGACACGCAAAGCCAGCTCTTGGGCTGAGGTATAAAAAATTTATTTTTATGTTTTAACTAAATTTAAAATAACATATAAACTATAATATTATTTCTTGGATAAATTATTATTTTTTAAATGTAATAACCTGTAATTAAATTAAACTAACATGCACTAAAAAAAATGTTAAATAATAAATTCAATATTATTTTGTAGTCAATGACAAATCGGTGGAGGCAAGCATTAGATTTAACTTGGCCATCTACGTCTATGTTAACTGGTCAATATTTTAATCATACATTGATTTCTGCTCTCGGAGAAACACAAATTGAAGACTTGTGGTTGCCTTATTTTACAATTACTACTGATATATCTGCCAGTAAAATGCGAATTCATACTCATGGTATAATTAATTCTTTATTTAAACATATTAATATATTTTGCATATTGTTTGATAATAATTATTAACAATTATTAATAATTATTTAATTGTGTATAATGTGTGTTAAACATATTTATTAAAGTTTATTCGAACAAAATTAGGTATGATTAATGGGTTTATTATATTTTAATGTTTATTTCTTAGATCTGTTATTTATTTTTTAAATGTTCTCTTAATCAATTTGTTTTCTTTTATACTTCTAAGAAGTAAGTTTATACCAATGTACTAGTTATACAAATGGTGTACATAAATATTTATTTAAAACTAGTATACACTGAATTTTAAATGCTCTTAAAAAATAACCTTTATTTTTATAACTTTTATAATATTAATTTAAAATATTTAGAATTTTTTTGAAATGTTGATTTGTAGTTAATCAATAAATAAATACTATAAAAAATATAATTTATTTTGATCGTGATACTTATGGTAGTAATTGCAGGTTGATCTGACCGCATGCACTTATGACCTTAGATCATATACTATGGATTGACCTATGTCCCATTAACTTGAAGCACTTATCAGCGACCAGTCTCTGATTGAGATACTTGATGATCACATGCGCAAAGAGAGATGTCGCATATTTTCTAAATGAATTGATATATTTATAAATATAATCCAACACCTAAATATGTGATAATTTTTCTCAAGTATGCGCATGCACATCAAGTATCTTAGTCAAAGGCTCGTTGTTTATACGTGTTTTAAATTGTTTACACGAGCGAGATGGACATGGCTCTGTCCATAGTTTAATAAATATGATCTAAGCTTATATATGCTTAAATATGATCACTTATTATCGATACACTTGTATGCACACAATACAGTGTGTATATAACAAACTAAATATTTTCTAGGAAAGTTAACCTTAAGCAATAAATATAAATATTTTTTAATATGGTACAATATTAAGTTTATATACACTGATTTATTTTTAACAAGAATTAACACATAAAAATGTTTATCGCACATACATATTTACAGTGACTACATATTTTATTATTCTTCAATAAAATTAATTTACTGTAATTACTGTGATTGATTTACATATTTGGGTTTTGATAATGTAAATTATTTAAAAAATTTAAACAGCATTTTTTGGATAATTCGTTTTATTTTGAATAAGCGGTTTTATATTCTAGGATCTTTGTGGCGTTATGTTCGATCATCAATGTCTCTATCCGGTTACATGCCACCTTTATGCGATCCAATTGATGGGCATTTATTATTAGATGGTGGATACATAAATAATTTACCAGGTATATTAATCACTTGTTTTACATAAATAGATTATTTAAATTAATACAAAGCAAACAGGTTCAGTTAATTAATCTAAACAATACAAATGGTATAATGCTTAAATTACATTTTATAATACTCAAATTTCCAAAATATAGCATGGAAGCTAATTAAAGTATATTATTAATTTCTTGCAAAAATTCTTAATAAATATGTAGTAATATTACTAATTAATAATTTGATATTGGAGAAATGTATGTGCGATAGGCATTTATGGTTAAACCTTTGTCTTAGCCAAGATGACCTTAATTAGTGTGTGGTAACTGGTAAATAGGTTATGTTTGGAGGTATGTGCGAGCAAGTATGTCAATTGCTGGTTTATTTCCTCCCATGTGTAATCCTGATGATGGTCATTTACTTGCTGATGGTTGTTATGTAAACAATGTACCAGGTGAGTGTTTCATAATCTAATCTAATATATCAATTATGTTAGTTGATATTTTTGAAGATAATTGGACTGATGTATTTTGAGAAAGAAAGTTACAACAAATTACATCCCCCCACCCCCAGATACTATAGAGTAGTATAGACATTGTATATTATTCTATTCCATCAATTTGTTATTGGAGTGTTAGTTTAATTGCACATACATACTCCAATCATCAAAATAATATCTAATACAGTAATATTAATAATTAATATTAAAAATAATTAATACTATATTTTATTTTCTTGATTTTTAATCAAGTAAGTATGGACGTATGATAATTGAAATGAAAAAAGTCTGAATTTTAAAAACTTCAAGAATTTGTGTTAAATAGGAAAATAATAAATATGTAACTCAGTAATGATGTGTAGGTGGGTAATTTAGCTAGTTTTAATGAGAGAGATTTGATTTCACACCCAAGCGATATAACCACTTGAATTCATAAAAATGTTGGAAATAGATTATCATTTAAAATAGATTATAAATTAGACACTAAATGTGGAATAACCATTTTTTTTAAAAAATTATTTAATTTTTCACAGATAAAAAAAGAGTTTTTTTTTGCTAGATTTTCATTTAGCGAGGTAGATTTCCAAAACTGGAGAATGGATTTTGTTGTTTGGGATCTTGTTAGATTCACATTGGCTAGGAAAAGTGCAGTGAAGATTTTTAGAACTTAATCTTCAATCATTAATTCACTACAAAGCTGTAAAGCTGAAAAACATCAAAAAACGCCCAATATAATTTGTTTTAATTTTTTTTAATGTTCTGTAGTAAAATAACTATTAAAAATAAAGTTCTGAAAATCTTCACTGCATTTCTCCTAACCAATGTGAATCTAACAAGACCCCAAACAACAAAATCCGCTCCCCGGTTTGGGTGATCTATCTCACTAAATGAAAATGAAAATGATTTTTTGTGGGGTTTTTCACACCGATATTTTTCTGGATTCAAATTGTTATATACCGCTTGGGTGTGATATCAGTTAATAAATTTCTAAAAATTAAAAATCAAGAAAGTTTACATGCCGATCCCTGAATTGGCAAGCGTTTTTTTTTTTTAATATTTGATTAAATATATTTCAATAAGTAACTTAAGTAAAATATTATTGAATCAAGAACTTTCTTGTAAGTCATAATATTAAATGCTAACTGTAACCGATTAAAATATGTGTACAATTTAGCCGACATTATGCGTAACCTTGGAGCAAAACATGTTCTCGCTATTGATGTTGGATCTCAAGATGATATGGATTTTACCAATTATGGAGATAGTTTGTCTGGGTTTTGGTTAATGTGGAAAAGATTTAATCCTTTTACTGCATCAGTTAAAGTTCCAAATCTGGAAGATATACAATCTCGACTTGCATATGTTTCTTGTGTTCGTCAACTTGAGGTAATCTTTTACTCTTTTGTCTTTATAAATGTTTTGTTATAATTTAAAATTATCAACATATTTATTATTAAAATGTTGTTTTCTATTTCTTAAATGTAGGTGGTGAAAACGAGTGATTATTGTCAATATATAAGGCCTCCTATTGACAAATATAAGACACTTCAGTTTAAAAGTTTTGAAGAAATAAAGGTAATTTTGGTGTTACAAATTAAATAACAATAATTCATCAAAAAAATTATATATGTGATGTAGCCCACAAAATAAAAAAAGGTGGGAAAGTGGGTGTCACTCTGCTATACAGTAGGTTACAAGTGGGTCACTGTAATGGATGGTGTTAAATTTTAATTCAACGATATAATATCATTGTATACGAAAAATGATTCTGAGCGAAGACGGTCAGTCAGCCTATGATATATAAGTATATTTGATGCTATTATTGTGAATAAAGTAATTTATTTACTTATTTATTTATTTATTTACATGGAATCTTGTTTTAAATTTTCAATTCTTACCTATAAAAGTTAATTTTATAAATTTTTAACTACAAAATCATTTTTAAATTTTAAATATTGTTAAATATTGAATTTTAAATGCTTATAAATAAATGTGTCCATATGTATTTTTAATATTTTTTAACTGCTATTGTAACAATATATCAGGAACCTTGTATTAAATTTTCACGCTTTTTGATCCAACGAATAAAATTGTATTGACATTTGTAAAAAAAAAAACTGAAAATGCCCGTAAATAGCTCATAATAAGTCAAAATATGTTGAAAATTGTATGGTGTATAGAAAATGCCATGGTTATATAAACATTCTGTGAACATTTCGTTGAAAATTTTGCATAAAAATTCCTACTTTTCCTTAATTTTTTTTCCCCCCGGCTTATATAATATTAGGAGCCTTGTGTTAAATTTTCAAGCTTTTTTATTCAACAAGTAAAATTTTATTGACATTCTTAAAAAAAAAAACTAAACAAATGAAAATTGAAGATGTTTGTAAACAATTCAAAACAAATAAACATTTTTTGATATTTTTATCGTGTATTGAAAATGCTAATAAAAATGATCATTTGTTTTATAGTTACACCAAAAACCAAAATCGATTTTGTCAAAAAGTGAAAACCAATTTTGTATAAAATTCCTACTTTTTCTTAATTTTTTTTTTGTTCTTCCCGGTGCTTTTAAAAATTACTGGGAATTTTTTACTTTTTACCCCTCAAAGTTCCAACTATATTCACTTTTGGAAGAGATACTGTTGAAGAAAATCTAAGCATTTTTACTGTCTTAAAAGGTGATGACACAAATATACCCAAATAAAAAAAAAAATTAAAAAAAACACATCATTGTAAAACCAATATTCATTGCTCCGCTCAGAATCTAAAATTTTCAGGAGAATTATTTGTTCACAATTTTATTAAATATGATTTAATGAATATTATTTTTTTTTTTTTGTTCAAATTTTCAACAAAAATATAATTTGTCAGTGATGTTACTTGTAAAAAGTTTTTGTTATTTATTTTTTTTTATCATTGTCAATCTCTATGATGTTGTGGGTTACATCAATTGGCCTTTTCACCATAAATATACAAGATCATTGATTATTACAATATTTTGGGTCATTAATCGTAAATTATTTATCTTTGATTTTTTATAATTATTTTATTTGTAGGTCTTACAAGTTAAATGTATAAAATAAAAAATGTACACATTGTTTTATTTTTTTTCTAGGAAGTAGGCTATCAACACGGTAAGACATATTTTGCGGGTTTAAAGTTGGCTGGAAAAATTCCGTTTGGAAAACAAGAATCCATGATGTCTCATATTAAACCTGAATAATGTTTGCATCTAGGTATTGTTCAAACAATTTCATCTAGTTACCAATTAGTTGAAAGTATTTACAATTTTATCATCAATTTATATCTATTTGTATAATTAATGTATATTATGTAATTAATGAATCAAAAAGAATTATAAGTGATAAACAATTGTGATACAAAAATTAATCTAGTTCACATTAATTGAGATGTTAATATTGTATATATTTATTTCATAATTGAAAGTTTTGAATGTCAATGTAACTTAAAAAAAAAAATGTTTTTAATTTATCTTTAATATAAGGTATTTTATATTTTTATTTTTCTTACTTCAGATTTTAAACTTTATGGTTTTATTGTTAATACATAATACTTTATATTTGTGTTTTTTTTTATACATTTTTATTAACTATAATAGTTTTTAGATTTATAAAATGCTTTATTTTGATAGTATCACTCAAATCATAAGTTATAAAAAAGAAAAATATTTTATACCTATTCAAAATTTTATAAATACATTTTTTTTTAAATTTTGAAATCTTTAATTTTAAAATTTTTTATTTAGTATACTTATTTTTTTCATTATGCATCCATTTTATCTATAATTATGTTATTGAAAATATATTTTTCAATTAAGAAATTTCCAAAAAAATAAGAATTTTATACTAAATACTAATGACTTCAAATTATGTATGTCAAATACCCCATTAACCTTCAAAAAATTGTCCATGTTATTCCATGTAAAGTCTAAATTTGAATTGACATGTCACAATATGTTTACACCAATTTTTGCCTCAGAGTGGCTTAATCAATACAATTATATTACCCGTGACGACTTTGAGAGGGTTATTAAATATTACGGTATAATTTAGGTACTTATTGATAATAATAATTTATTAACTATTTTAATTATATTACACAATGTGTCTTTTTACACCAAATTAATAAAAAATATTTTATTATTCACAAATTAGTTCATAGTAATTAATGATGTGTATTATTTAGTATTGTGACGCACTAAAAGAATTTGTTAAATTTTTACTAATTTCAGAGGTATAATATTGCCATCAATGAAGTGATATTCACACTAACAATGAATACATTTTCATCAGGACCATGAACATTAAGCAAATGTGATCCAGCATGTACATTTAAGATTTCAGTATAACGACTGAGTCCAGTCCGGCGATAACGTTCACCATGAACGCACGGTCATTACGCTCGCTCCGTTATCTGTTTTTCATACGCTAATATTATATTATTATACTCTGCCGTTACGTTTACATAGTATGGCGGCCCAATCGTCTAATAATCGTGTCACAACTAAAACTAATCCAACTTGAAGCAAAAGAAATTTATCTTCTTCATCGCTTTCTCCCAAGCCAGAGGATAAGAAATCAAAAATATTCATAACTCCAAACCGGTACTCAGTTCTCACCACACTAAATGACTCTAACGAAAACACACAGCCAAACATGACTCAAACTCATACTCAAAATATCCCACCAAAACCACCTGCAGTTTATATCAAAGGCGTGAGTAATTTTTCCAGTTTCACCTCAAACTTGATTAAAATTATCAACACAACAGAATTTATCTGTAAAACCACACCTTCGTACCTGATCATCCATACTCATTTCTATGAGCATTACAGACTACTCATTAAATATCTAATTGAGAACAGCATCAGTTTTCATTCATACCAGCCGTATGATAGGGCATAGCTGTTTTCGACCAAAAACGTACCCTTCCCTTTTCGGCCGATTCACTTTTCGACCAAATTTAAAAAAGGTCCATTCCCTTTTCGACCAAAACAAAAAGTTTTGTAATATGATATGTAAAATAAATAAAATAATTGGTATATAATTTTTGTAAAATTGTGGCAATTATAATTTTAAAAATTATTTAAAGTATAAGTTACATAAAATGTTGTAAAATAAAATATTGTAAAATAAAATATAAGAATACCTATATATTATTAACATTAGTTTTGTGTTAATATGTCACACTGTGCATAATATTTTATAAAAAGAATAACATAATAATATACAATTTTTGTCAATAATTATTAAGTCTAATAGTAATGTGTATAATATAATATTAAGAAAGATAGTGACTCTCTACAATACGTATAACGATCAGTCTTGAGGTACATACTACATATTATACTGATATAACTATATATTATGGTAGTAACAATCACAGTCGACGATCACCGATCGTATATAATAAATCGTAATAATCGTATTAAAAAAAAAAAATGTTAATATATGGGTATTCTATTTTACAAAAATTATATATCAATTATTTATTCTACATATCATATTACAAAACTTTTTGTTTTGGTCGAAAAGTGAATCGGCCGAAAAGAGAAGGGTACGATTTTGGTCGAAAAGGGAATCGACGTTTTTTAAATTTGGTCGAAAAGGGAAGGGTACGTTTTTGGTCGAAAACGGTCTCGCCCGTATGATAAGCGTCCATTACGGGTGGTGATCCGCAATCTCCACCATTCTACCTCTACTGCAGATATAAATACTTCTCTTTCGGAATTGGGACACCAGGTTACCCACATTCATAACATTAAGGGCCAGTTGTACCGTCTATGATTAAAGTTAATCAGAGTTTAACCGGCCGAATTAGCACGGTTAAATATCTGTTATCAGCTGATTAAGCTTAATCGTAGTTTAACCGTAGACGGTACAACTGGCCCTAAGCGCTCTTCCGATAAATCACCTCTACCTCTCTTTTTTGTCGACCTCAAAAAAGCCACCAACAACATGGATGTATACAAAATCGAGTATCTACTGCACTCCAAAATTGTTGTCGAAAAGCCCCACCCACGTAAAAGCCCACCGCAATGCCATCGCTGTCTGTCTTACGGGCACACTCAGAGTTATTGCAACCACATTCCACGATGCATCAGATGTGGCGAAGAACACAGATCTGACGTATGCACTATGTCACCAGAATCTCCGGCCAGGTGTGCTTTATGCCAAGGTAGTCACCCAGCAAATTACAAAGGCTGTCTCGTTTATAAAAAACTAAATTACAGCCAACTTCGTCGTGAACATTTTATATCTACTCCCAAATCTCATACAAGCTTTCCTAAATCCACCTCAAATCCCAATACCGATAAACCATCATATGCTGAAGCTACTTCCTCCAATCATAACCATTCCCACTTATCTCCTAATAGTTAATACAGAAACTTTATTTTCATCCTTTATTACCGAGTTCACTGCAATCATAAAACCCCTCCTGTCTCTGCTAACGGCTTTCTTAAATAAAGGTAAATTGTAATTCCATATACCGTTATACGTCCACCATAATATATTGTATCATTTCATTTTATATTCTTATCTAATTATCTAATTATCTAAATTATGCTAGAATAAGATACTATATATTGTAAACCTTATCTATATTATATATTGTAATAATTGTCGAACTATAATAATTAATAGTTATATACTGGAAGTTCTAATAAAAAAAAAAAAAAAAACGACTGAGTCTTAAAATATCGCTTTTTCAAAGTGGCAAAAACTCTGTAATAATAATAAATTATGTACAATATGTATGTATTTATAACTATTGCAAAAAAACTCTAAATAGAATAGTGATTCATTCACATCAAATAAAAAATAAAACTCAACGAATACTTTGTACACTTTGTAGCATATAAAAATCATCAGGAGGAAGTGAAGATCATGTTGCCTGCCTTTGGTTATTCTCCTCCTCTAAATACTCAGCCAGTGGTTCCAAAAAACGGCTAAAAAAAGTTATCAGAGCAATATAGAAGGAAACCATATGTGTAATAATAGGAAACCGGAAAATTCAGGGTTACTTGGGTTTGAAGATGACTTTAACTGTTTGAGCAACTCATTAATCAACTACAAAACAATAAAAGCCATAGGACAAGCATCCAGTAGATTAGGACTAAAAATCAACAGAGTTACAATGAAGATAATGAAACAGTTAAAAATGAAGATTGTGTTGATGACGAATTTGGGTTTGAAAAAGTAATTGAATTTCAGTATTTAGGAGATATGTCAAGTGTCAAACATAGGCGGAAATCCATTAAAATTTCAGGGGGACTAACATTATTATAAACAACAATGTGAATGGGGGAGAGGGCTAAATCGTAGTCAGGGGGCCAAGCCGCCCTCTCCCTAGCCCCCTCCCCCCTAGTGATGCCACTGCCCATACCACCATATATAATAACATACAGAACAGGTGCATGGAGAATAAAGTACAATCGGTAATTGCAAGAATAAATTGGATTAACACCAGTCACCAGTTTTATAAATGGCTTGGGCATATTAAGCGCGAAAATCAGGAGGAGACGCTTTGATCAGAACTGGAATGTAAATCTAAAGGGAAGAGACATCATGGGAGACCTAGAAAGTAGAAAGATATAAATAAATATGATGAAAGAATATTTCAATAAAATAGGAGTGCACGAATGGAAGACGCCAGTCCAAGACAGAGTAAAGTGGAAGGATATTGTGATGTTGGAAAACTCTTAGAGAGTACTAAATGCCAATAGAAGAAGGAAAAAACTAAAAAGATATTAAAAACAATTAAAAAAATCGAATATAATATGCTCCGGTCGTTGCAAAGTAAACTTCTTTACCAAATCAAAAATATTTACACTTTTTAAATCGAACCACTAGAATAGTACCTTAATTTTTGTCAGTCAGTATAATGTCGCTATGATGGATCAAAATATATAGAGTTTGCAGGGACCTTAATATTATATAATTTTCTTATTAGTTGCTGCCACAAAAATGTGTAGTTATGTTAAAATAATAGTATATAATATTATAATAATATTATTTTGATTATTGGCCGAAATTCAATTTGGTAAATCAGTAAGTGGGCTACTTTTGTATATTACCGGGCCGAATTATATACCCAATCCAACCCTGGTTAATCCATAGTATTTGCCAGTTGCAAATTTTACGTAATTTTTATATCTAGTATTTAGTATCTTGTCCGATGGGAAAGTGAATATTGTTGGTGCATTGAAGAAGTCAAAATTTAAAATTCCTTATAGTTTTCAAAAGCACCGGGAAAAACAACATAAAAATTAAGGAAAAACGGGAATTTTTACGCAAAATCGGTTTTTTACAAAATCGATTTTGGTTTTTGGTGTAACTCTAAAAGAAAAGAATGTATATAGATGAAATTTAAACTGGTTGTTTATCTTTGCATTTTCTATACACAATAACATTTTCAAAATATTTTGATTTGTTTTGAACTGTAAGGAACATTTTCTGTTTCCAATTTTATTAGTCTTTTTTTCTATGAATGTCAATAAAACTTTATTTGTTGGGTAAAAAAGCTTGACAATTTAATAAAAAGCTCCTACTATATTGTTACAATGACATTTGAAAAATATTAAAAATCCTTAGTCACGGTTTTTATTTATAAGCATTTAAAGTTCAAATTTTGACAAAATACGGAAAAATCACGAAAATTAGCAAATTATTTTGAGTTGAGAATTAATAAAAATTTTTCTTTTGAAATCTAAGATTTGAAAATGTAATATAAGATTCTTCACAAGTTTGTCTACCTTTATCAAAAAAAATGTCTACAAGAAATTTAAATTAAATTTTTATGAGCGTTTGAAATTTATATTCTTACAACATTTGATATTCACTCAATTTCTCATGTAATGATTTTCTTATTTTATTGTAATTAAAAAACGAATGACTGTAGATACTTGAAAATTTCACTGAATGTTTATATTAGCATTTTCTGTACACCATAACATTTTGAAAATATTTTGACTCTTTTTGAGCTGTTTACGGACATTGTCAGTTTTCAATTTTTTTAGTTTTTTTTTCTATAAATATCAATAAAATTTTATTTGTTGGGTAAAAAAGCGTGAAAATTTAATATACGGCTCCTGATATATCGTTCTAATAGCAGTTGAAAAATATTAAAAATACATAGGCACAATTTTTTTTTATAAGCATTTAAAGTTCAAATTTTGACAACATTTATCAAATTTATAATTTATTAATTATTTTGTAGTTAAAAATGTATAAAATGTTTAACTTTTATGGCTAAGGATTGAATTTTAAAACAAGCCTCCACGTAAATAGGTTATATATAAATTACTTTATTCACAATAATATCATAAAATATACTTGGTAAAATCATAGGCTGACTGACCATTTTCGCTCAGAATCGTTTTTCTTATACAATGATATTATATCATTGAATTCAAATTTAACACCATCCATTACAGTGACCCACTTGTAACCTACTGTACAGCAGAGCGACATCCACTTATCCTGCCCCTTTTAATGTATTGCTAATCTATTGTACCTATAATGTATTTTATGTTTTTTTTCTGTTTGTCATCTTTCATCATGCATCACCTTTTTGGGTACACACCTAACTAGTAAAAATTTCGATTTTCAACTTTGAAGATGGTTTTTGTAGCAAATTGAATCTAGTTAGTAGTTGGTACTTTTTAGGATGGGTGGTGGGAGGAGTTGCCGGGGAAGGGTGGAAAGTAAAAATCTTATTTTATCACTTTTCAAAATAACCAGGCAAAATAAAATTTTCTAAATATTTTTTCTTTTTGAGCTATGTATATAAATATCTACTTTTTCAATTTTCAATTGTTTTTAGTTTTTTATAACAGATTTTCCGTAACGCTTTGTTTATTGCCATAGAAACGTTAATCAATAATAATTATATGGGTTCTGAATTTTATTATTATTCTAAAAAATCAATCTATAATACTTAATTCGTAATAAATTCCTAACAAAATGTAGCATGCTACTATTTATATATAGATATGTTCCCACCGCTATACCCAAAAACCTAAATTCCTCAATTTTACTTGCAGAGAAAACATATTTAGTAGTATGCTACTTATAATATTTTACACCAATGAAATTTTTTTCATATTATTACCTATCTATATATCTTGATTATAAACGTCGATAAAATTTTTTCGCTTGGTCAAAAATATTGAAAATTTAGTACAACCGTTGGCGTGCTCAAGAGGGGGGGGGGGTCAAAACACGGCGGCGTGGCCACTCGATCCCTTCGTTTGCTCGGACAATTATTAAAATCGAAAACATCCATCGACTTGTTATGTAAAACCGCCTTTGGTGGGTCTTGCCGGTCTCGGAGTTAAATCTGTACCATTATTTTTAAAACTTTGATTTACCTAGTTTTAAAAAAAAAATTTAATTCGTTATAAGCATGGTAAACTATAAGCGTTGTGCGTGTGTGTAAAATACCGAAAATCGTGAACTTGAAAATTCGCGTGGGCGCTAAACTTGATTTATACCTCTAAATTTGATAAATATTTAGTTTAAAATAATTTCAAACTAACCCACCTCTCGCAGAGACAATTCTTGTGAACGCCTCTAAGTACAACTAACTTGTACTTACAAGGGTCATGGTTCCTCATCAGTTTTTATCAAAGATTCATAGCTATTCAAACATAGTAAAGATATATCGGCATGATTCTTTTTATGTTCAAGCATTTAAAACATTTTGTTCGGTTTGTCAAAATATCGAAAATTAGCAAATTTAATTTTTCTTTAAAAATATATACAATTTTAAATTTTTATATAATTAAGCCTAATAAGTAAGTAATAAGTAAAAAACAAGAGCACGATTAAAGATATATTTTGAATTGTAGGCAAGAGTGAAGACCACATTCTGCGGTGAAGACGCGTAGTAACTAGCAACATCGATAAAATATAAATAATATAAGTAGCAAGTAACAGTTACTATATAGCATGAATTAAGATAATACACTTCTTAATATTTAAGACCTAAGAGTTATTAGAATTAAGATATATCTTAAGTCTTAATTCATGGGCCATGCTCATGCTAACCATGACTAAATGTATCTATTTAAATTTTAATCATGATGCTAACTATATAGTAACGACTGGTAACGCAACCTGTTGACATTAATTGTTTAATAGTGCGACTTTCCGACTAGCACTGAAACATTTCACATATGAATCTATTATGTGACAGAAAGAACGTTCTTTATAATCGTGCTATTATAAACTATAAAGTATTAAAGTATAATAATATATGCACGTCGACGACGCGCGCCGGCCCTCCTTTTTAGTTTTTGGACGTCTCCTTATCAAGCCCTCATAGTTATCACGACTCACGAGTGTCCATTCGATCGTTTCATCCATGGTATAACGCGCTCGCACAACCGTTCGCTCCATGGTTAACCTCATGTTTCTCCGCTCACACGATTATTATTATTATTATTATTATTATTGCGTTGGGTACCGTGTGGCTTGTGCAATTGCTATAACTTGTAAGCGAGCGACACCACTCGCCACTGTTAAAACGCGAAACCGTTTTCTTTGCTTAACATATAATTTTGCACTGCTTCCGACGAAAATCCACTCGTTCGTTACGCAGGCCACGTGTGTTCTGCTTTTTTTGTAGTCTCATAGACGCGTCCCGTGACCATCAGATTGCCGGCGCCCGCGTGTGTTTGTGTGTGTGACACCGCGTTTGTTTGATATTTTCGTTACCGTCCCGAACCGAGCCGCGTGACCATGGCCGGCAGGAGTGCATTCAGTGACTTCGACAACAGCAGGTATTTTACGATCATATTACCCAACACACGGCACGACGTTCGACGGCCGCCCATCAATCAATAGATTTGCAACTCATTGACTGCCGTCGCTCGCTCGCTGCCGTGTCGTTTTCCCGTCCGAAGGCCGCGTATCGATCCGAGTGGCCGCTGAACGGTTTCCGAATTCCGACGACCTACTCGGAAGGCGGCATCCGTCGGCTGGTTTCTCGGTGATCGGCCGGCTTCCTACCGATGGTCGTACATAGGCTGGACCGCTGACCATTACGTAGGGTCCCTGGTGGCTGTCCGAAATTACAAAAATTAGACAATCTATTTCCAACCATCCGATATTGTGTTTACCCAATATTACAATATTAAATTGATTTCATAAGAATAAACAATTTATTCAGTACCTACGGAATTTGCTTACAACATGTCGTGCTTTTTACGGTATGCAACATAAAGCATACTGTGCAACAGGATAATGATACTATTAAATATTGTAAATGATAAAGAGTTCATTGTAAAAACTAAACAATTACAAATTCTTATAAAAGCTAAACACCTAAATAGTAATTTAAACAGGTATTGTATGCTGCCACACACACTTTCAACATTGTGCTATACTGTTAACTATTATTAAATATTTTTACCTATATTATAATATTTTATATCAATACTCTAGTCTAGTCTGGTATATTTTTAGAATGTGAATCCACTGCGCATTAATCTAAATTACAATTAGCTTATATAGTTCAATTTTCCATAGTTATGTAACTATAATAATTCAATATGCAATAAATTAATAAACTTAGTACGTAGTAGGTACCTCTTAAAATTAATTATCCAAAATATGCAAGTTATATGTTAACCTTAATTTGGATTATTTTATTATATCTAAATATTAATTTTACATAAATAGCCTATTAATAATTTTTTTTTATTTTTTATTAAGTTTCAACAAACCATTGCCCAATAGTCCGCCATTTGTGGCTTATCTGGGAAATCTACCACAAGGGATAACACAAGGAGATGTTGAAAACCTATTTCTTCAGAGTCAGGTATTGCTTGCTCAGTACAAGTATTTTAGATTTTTAATAGTGAACAATATAAATCTTATTTTGTAACATCCACTGTACTAAACAAAACTCAACAAGTCAACTACCTGAAGTACTCATTTCTTATTAAATTATAAATAATCTTTGTTTTTAGTTGCAAATTAGAAATGTGCGGTTGGTTCATGACAAAGAAACTGATATGTTCAAAGGTTTTGGGTATGTTGAATTTGTCACTCTAGAACATCTGAAAGATGCACTTCAAATGGAAGTCTTTATTGAAGGACAAAAAATCAAAATTGATGTTGCGTCTGGAAAACGAAATGAACGATCAGGATTTGATAGAGGTGGCAGGGGTGGCGGCAGAGGTAACTATTAATTTATCTTACACTAAATATTTCAAATCATCTTTTAAGCATTTATGTCAGGTGTTATCTAATATAATTAATATTAAATATGTGTAAAGTTAGAGTAGATAAGATTTATTTTATTTTTATATTAACTACATTTAATGAAATATTTTTTTTTTTTTTTATTAGATAAAAATAGAGTATTTACAATCTGTAATATTTATGAAATATGAGGAGGGAGTCTCACCAGTGTGGATACTCTCAAACTTGTGGTAAAATAAAATTTACAAACTTGAATTTAATATATTTTGTTTGTTTTAAAAATAAAATAGATTTTATCTACTAATCTTTTTCATAACCAGGTACACCTGAAATAAAAAAATTAAATTTTCATGAGTCTTGAAATAAATTTTTATATATGTTAATGGTTAACCAGAGGTTTCCAACCAGGATGCTGCGCTTCATTTAGGGTCCCGCGAAATTATTTGAAATATATAGGGTGCTGTGAGTCGAAAAAGGTTGGGAACCTCTGGGTTAACATATATGACGTATGTTTTGAAGGCACATTTAAATGTCTCAAATTTTTATATTAAGAGTAAAAATAATTTATCTTACACAAATATATGGTAAGACTGTTATACACACTACACTCATGATAAAATACAATTTAAACAATACTAGATCAATATGATCGGATTAATTTGTAGAATTGATCAGCATATCTTGATTATAACCATAATTTAATCATCAGTGAAGTATGATGAAGAATATTTTAATATAAACATGTGCATATGACAGAAAACTTATTACATTGTTGTGTCATCTCAAACATTATTTTAACAACTAATGTGTAATTAATATACATCAAATTATGTTTTAATTATTGATTTAAATATTTTTATAGGTGGTGCTCCAGGAAGTTTTAGCAATAACCCTGGAATGCGCAGTAGGTCTGATGATTTTACTCAAAATTCAGGTACATATTCAAATTTGTTTTATTTGATATATATTCTCCTGTATTCAGATGTGATCATAGTTTCTACAAATTGTAATATTATGTTTTAAATTAGGAAAATGGTTTAGATATTCAATGCTATATTTACTTACGAGTTACGACTGTTTAAATGCTATTTGCTGTTTTCCAGCTGAATTAATTTGCCGAGAAAAATATATCATCTAATATAACATTTTATTTACTACAAAATAAAATTCTATGATTAATATTCAATGCTGTTCACAAACTGAATATATTTGTTGAGAAAATTGTATGAGAATATTGTATAACATAATTATTATAAGATGATCTAATAGGTATTTCTATGATTAATACTCATTGCTGTTCACAAACTGAATATATTTGTTGAGGAAATTGTATGAGAATATTGTATAACATAATTATTATAAGATAATCTAATAGGTGGTTCTATGATTAATACTCATTGCTGTTCACAAACTGAATATATTTGTTGAGAATATTGTATAACATAATTAATAATTATTATAAGATAATCTAATAGGTATTTGAATATTTCTATGATTAATACTCATTGCTGTTCACAAACTGATTATATTTGCTGAGTAAATTGTATGAGAATATTGTATAACATTATTATTATAAGATGATCGAATAGGTATTTGGATATTTCTATGATTAATACTCATTGCTGTTCACAAACTGATTATATTTGCTGAGTAAATTGTATGAGAATATTGTATAACATTATTATTATAAGATGATCGAATAGGTATTTGGATATTTCTATGATTAATACTCATTGCTGTTCACAAACTGATTATATTTGCTGAGTAAATTGTATGAGAATATTGTATAACATTATTATTATAAGATGATCGAATAGGTATTTGGATATTTCTATGATTAATACTCATTGCTGTTCACAAACTGAATATATTTGTTGAGAATATTGTATAACATAATTATTATAAGATGATCTAATAGGTATTTCTATGATTAATACTCATTGCTGTTCACAAACTGAATACATTTGCTGAGGAAATTGTATGAGAAATAATTACGTATACTTATAAATTATTATATAAAACTTAGTAATTCTATGATTAATATTTAATGCTGTTCACAATCTGAATTTATTTGCTGAAGTAAATTATGAGAATTAAATTTATAATACTATTATTATTTCAAAGATAATTTTTTATCAACACTAATAGTTGCACTTTTATTATAAAATATAAAATTTATAAATGTTGGTAGGTTTTTCTGGTGGTAATTTCCGCAATCAAAATGGCGGAGGAATGGGTGGTGGAATGGGCGGACGAGGTAATTTCATGGAACAATCTGGAGGAGGCATGAACAGGTATCCAGATAGCGGTTCACGAGACTTTAATCGACCAGGAAATGCTTCGCAATTCCCAGGAGGAAGTCGTAGTGAGCGTAGACCAGATTTTGAAAGTTTACCACCACCACCAAGTAAGTATCATAATTATTAAATGAGTTTACACCGATTCCAATCTAATTATTGATGCATGTTCAGAATATTGACTTATCATAACTGTGTGTGTTTAATATAAATTAATAGTCTTCATTGGTATGAATAACAAAATGTCAGTATTAATTGATAAAATAATACAATTACCAACAAGTATTAAAATATTAATTAGGTTTTTTTATTCTGGTAGGTACTATTTACTTTTACAATTGTTTTAATTAAATATGAAATATTGTTATTAGTATAATAGATCAGTGGTTCCCAATCTTTTTAGTGTGAATCTCCAATTTTATAAAAAAAAAACTTTGAGGCCCACTTCTCTGTATACAGGTAAAGAAAATATAAACCTATTTACATAATGTAATGAATATTTATACATATATGTCAGTAATTAGAAAAAAAATGAGTTAAGAATTTTTTGCAGTTTCCGGAATTTCTTGCTGAACTCTTTTCTAGAATGGTACCTATAACGTGGTTTTAATAAACAATTTTAGGTTCTGGTGACATAAAAGTTCTTTTTTCTTGATGATATTTATAAAAATTTAAGTCATCCTCTTCAAAAGGATTTCTGATCCATTGGATTACATCTTTAATTTTAAAAAAATTTATTAATTTATAAAATAATATAAAAATCTCGATGATTTTACCAATCGGGATAAATCAAAGTTTGCTAACTCTTGTTTAGATTAGGGGTGCCAACTTTTTCCAACAAGGAAGCCGCATTAAAAATGTTAAGCATCTGGTAATCTGCAAACTTTTTGTTAAGGTTATTACGTGCAGCATAATAATATTCTTTCATTATTTCTCCAAAATGTTATGTTTTTCGTCGCTAATAAATACTTAACTTTGTGTATAATGCATAAAGGTATATTTAAATCATAATATGTATTTCATAAGAAATGAAATTATAAAAGTTTGTAATCAAGAAAATAAAATGTATAGATTATAGAGTAATATCATTACTAAGATAAAATATCAAGTATAATGTAATGTTTGTCTTGTTTTTATCATTTAACAAACCATGGATGTAGGAATTTTTTAAGTTTAAAAAAGGATCATCAAATTAATTGACACAGGGAAAATAAAATCTACCAACATTTTTATTTGGCATGTGGGTTCAGAAAGGTTCACCATCCCTGACCTATATTGTAGTTATCCACTTATTTGCTGTCAATCATATATATACATATATAACATGAACAAAAATCAGCCAATCAGAAGTAGAGACTATGACATGGGCTGGAGGTGAGGGAGATGCACATCTATTTTTTTCATGTTTTATACATTGTACAAAATTATTAGTGTCTATTAGTTTATTCTTGAGTTATTAATCACTATACAAGTACTTAACAAACTTATATTTTATTTTAGATGATCCTGGCAGACCTAAATTACAATTGAAACCAAGGACCATAAAAGAACCACTGAATCAATTGGCTGATTCTACTCAACATACAAGTATATTTGGAGGAGCAAAACCTCGCGAAGAGAAATCACTTCCTGACGTTGTGAAGAAAACATCACCATCGCATTAATATAAATATATTTATTTTGTGCCAGATTAACATTCTAATGGACATTGCTTTACTGTTTACAAGAACTTGTGGTTTTTTTTTTACATTTTATCATTTTTTATACATACCGATAGCAAACAATAAGTTTTTATGTGTATGTTGGCAATAAGTTTATTACCTTCACATAAATTGTTGTAATGTTCATAAGCAAAACTTTTGTGCTCTTTGAGCTAATGTTCACTTAAAGTATGTATTTATATATATGTACACTATAATAATGAGTACAATTATGCCCTTAACTGTACTAGTATAGTTAATAGTTTTATTTTATTTATATTGTATGTGATTAGGTATTACATACTAATTAATTGTAGTTATTAAGTAGTTTTCATTTATATTAATACATTAAGAAATTTGTATAAAAATATTAATTATAATTGCTTAATAACAATTTATCTTATATCATCTAAAATATTTTTTAAAATAAATACACAGTTTAATAATTCCAATCATTAAAGAATCGTGTTCATAAATAATGTGTAGAATTTTATATTTCACTCAGTGTTGTGTAGTTTTAAAAAAAATGTCTAATACGTTGAACGCCAGTGTCAACCCGTAGTTGACATAGAGTAACCTGTTTTGTATTGAGCCTTTTTTGGTGGCTATAGCTGAACACATTTGAAATATCTATCGGACATTCATAACCGTATTGACTATTGCGTAAAGTCTACTAATTTTACAATTAGCGACAGCCACCCACAGATCAAATCATGTTGGCCGCTGTTGCGCACATGCCAATACAATGACAGCGTTCAACGTGTTCAAATATAATATGTTATATATTTATAACTTTTAATTTTCTCTATTTTTAGAAACTCGTGGTATCCGCACATATTATAAGAACAGAGTCGTTGATTTCATTATTTTATACTAATACATGTTGTAATGTTACGTAACTATCATCACTAACTCCCCAAAACAGTTAAAATCACACCATCTGTTGTTGACACCTTCACTGCAAAACTGATTATTTTTCTATGTGATATTCGTTGATTAACACCTCTAGGCTGTAACTAAGGTAAGTTCCTAGATAGTAGAATTTGTAGGAAGTTAGGGTCTTCATTGATAATAATAATGACTTAATTCAGTTTAGTGAACTAATTCATATGATTTAATGATTGTATTTTAAGATTATAACCACAATTTGAAGTATACATAATACATTATATCTTAGTACATAGTAAACTGTGATTGTAACTGGTCCGTTCGTTAATTACACATCCCTGTATAATTATTTGGTAACTAGTGAATTTGCTAGCTAATTTAGTACATTTGATATGCATCAACAATCACTAAACATTTAGTTAAACAATAGTAAGCTAATTGTCCTTTAAACCATGTTTAATAATCATGATTCAATGACCAATTTTGTATTATATAACTCCATAAGTGTGATCACATTAACATTTATATTTACATTTTAATATATTATACATATAAAAACTACTAACAAAAGTAAAAACAAAATATTACTAAAGTAGAAGAATGCCGCCGACTGCCGACTTTTTCTTAAGTATTCTTTGAGAACTATTTTGAGTTAGAAATAAAACATTTCAAAAGTACAATATTTTGAGTATTTTACGTGTTATTCCATGAATTTACTCGAAAAAGTACATTTTAAAACTTTATTAAATAGTATATAATATTATTTATTTTAATGTACGCATGCATTTATAGTATACAGACTATACTTACATTATACAGATACGTGATCACTGACTGAGAAGTTTTTATGATATAAACCAAAATTTAGTGCGGGGGGGGGTAAATGTAATCCCCCCCCCCAACAAACATGACCAAATTACGCCACTGCACTTGTCCGTATGTCCCCGATGGCCGATAGTGATAATCGCAAAATGTGACGCAAATAATAATACTAATACACAATACAATTAGATACCTACGTTTAGCGCATCTCTTTAGTCTTTACTCTATAAATATCCGAAATTAATAACATTTTGAATCAAACCAAATTTCACATTTATCCATGGATTACAACATTTTGTTCTATGTTAGAACCATTAGAATCATACCTACTAATCTGAATTTTAAAAAAAAAGACTGATAGCCGACAAGTAATATTTTTTTTAACCGGCATTTATTTACAAAAACTATATAGGTACTTACTGAATACATCGTATATTTTTCTGTATCATGTCGTATATTATTTGTACCTAAGTAGGTAGGTATCTACTCATTTAGTGTTTAGTATAAATATACAAATTGGATTATATTAGCTCATACATATGAATTTAGATTTCTAACAAGACCTTAAAGTTTATAAAATTATTTAAAATAAATATGGGGTCTCGCAAATTCTGCACCGGGCTCCGAAGTGGGTGTTGTCCAGTTGCCCCCCGCGGTTGTTATCGGGATTTTAAAAATATACCAGTTGCGCTCAACGAAGTGTACCAGTAAGTTGCCCTCACATGTTAATATATACACGATTACAATATATAGCCTGTAAAATAGGAGAGGTAAATATACAAATAATAAATAAAATTATTTATAAAAATATAGTAAAATACCTGGTATAAAATGAAAGAAAAAAATTCATATGCTTGGAATTGTATATACCTACTTAATATTGTAATTTGTAATAATTACTAACAATATAGTATATGATGAATACAATAGTCAATAAAATAATAAATATTATAATTATGTGGCATTCAATGTTATAATTAGACAACAAAATAATTGTGTTTGTGTTCGATAACCGTTTCGTCTTCACTCACAAACAGCTTTGACGTACACGACTTTTATGTGCATCGCCATTTCACACCCTCTTGTGTAATAAATGCGATCTTTTTAAAAAGTATAATTATTTAAAACTAACAAAAACCTTGCCCTTTTCACTATACACTCGCGTAATATTTTCCATCGTGCTAACACACATCCATTACAGTGCCCCACTTGTAACCTACTGTACAGCAGAGCGACATCCACTTACCCACCTTTTTATAAATAATTTTATTTATTATTTGTATATTTACCTCCCCTATTTTACGGGCTATATATTGTTATCGTGTATATATTAAGATATGAGGGCAACTGGTACATGCCCTCCGAAATCCGTTGGGCCGGCGCTGTCTAAGCCATCATCTGATAGTTCGTAATACTTTGACAGTTTGACCTTAAAACCTGTATCAGTTTTATTTTTTATATTAATGTTTCGATTAAAATCTTCACTTCGCATTTATGTTTTATACAATATTATAATATTCTATAATATGGCAGAATGTCAATAATCGTCTTTAATTAATAATAAAAAATATTTGGAACCACTAATAGATTTCTTTTCCATTGTTTCACATAATTGAATATTAAAATATAACTATATAAGTCATATTTAATCTTTTTTTTTATGGTATTACCTCTCCTACAACTGATGTGTCCGTTGTACTTGTACTAGTCACTATAGACTTGTTTGTTTATGCTGTTTGTCGAATTACCCATGAATCTCAGAAAAAAAGGTTTTCCCTATCTGTCAATTTTATATTATTATTTATTACTAATTATATATTAGTAACATACTTTATAGTTTATATTTTAATGACTTTTAAATTAGCCATTCATGCCATAATCTTAATGTTTCCTTGATAAAAATATTCATTTGTGGTTCATCTATATTGAGCGTGATGACTTTGAACTTTAATTTAAATAGTTTTCCCTGTCTCTCTGCACTTCTAGCCTGTAGGTACTTGTGACTATCTGTCCGTTTTTTCAAAAACCCACATTTATTTTTATCTGATAGCGTTAAACCTTTATCTGACGCTGTACAACACGAAAATGAATTATATTTTAATTCTGACACAAATAGTACGTCTAATAGAGAATTATTATTCCATTTATTGTTTGCAAATGATGGTATTTGTATATTATTTTCTCCTTCTGCTAAAAAGTTGAACCGTCGCCTATTCTTACTTGAATTGGTTGGTCAAATAATACGTAATTATAAAACCAATTTATTTTCCCGTTTTTTCTTTGTTTTTATTTTGTTTTTCCTGGCGTTTTTTAAAACTAATGGGAATTTTTTACTTTTGACATCCTCAATTGTACTAAAACCAGATTCACTTTCCCATGGAACAAGATAGGTACTAAATATTTTGACTACTATTTTGACTACTTATCGTGTCACAGACACAAAAAAATAAATATATTATAATATATATAATATACATATATGTATGTATCTACAGTTATTCGTTATTGAATTACAAGAAAATCGCTACTTGAGAAATTAAGTGAAAAATATCCAATGTTGTAAAAATAAAAAACTTCAAACGCTCATAAAATTGTAATTTGACTTTCCTGTAGACATTTTTTTTTTTTTGATAAAGAAAGTCAAACTTATGAGGAATCTTGTATTACATTTTAAAATCTTAGATTTAAAAAGATTAAATGTATGAATTTCTAACTCAAATTAATATGCAAATTTTCGTCATTTGTACGTATTTGGTCAAGATTTAGAGCTTTATATGCTTATAAAAAAAAATTGATCATAATATCACAATATTCAAATATCATTGTTAGAAGTCTTGTATTAAATATTCAAGCTTATTTTTTATTCAACAAATAAAATTTTATTGACATTCATAGAAAAAAAACTTGCCCACCTTGCCCCCCCCCCCCCACAAATGACGCCACTGATTGAGACTTACCATTGGCCTGACGACTGTATTAAATTATTGTTTTAAATAATTAGTACTAATTAGTATTGATTTATACAAACACGCGTAAAATAACTACTGATTAGTTATTACTAATAACCAGAGTCCTACTTAGGAGGACTGCAGCCCGGCGCCCCCAGTCCCCAACACAATTAGGGCTTCCATATAATACTGTAATACAGTTATATACGATATAATATAATTACTCATAGACTTATGGTATAATTTATTTATATTCTTGAAATATAAATTGAATATAGGTATAAAAAAAATTAAATGGCATAGTAAAAATGTTGAATTTATATTTTAAGTTAAGGGGCTTTAACAAAAAATTAGCTCCTGGCCCCAAAATTCATAAGTAAGGCTCTGCTAATAACTAATAAGTATAGTAACTACAATTATTGCTCATTTAAGATTGGTATTTTTAGACGCATTCAAATATTTTTTTTAATTAATTATACATTTATTTCATCCAATTTCAAAGTTGGGCAAGTTAGTCACTTTTTTCAACTAGCTAAAGTTAAGTTACTTTAATATAAAAAGTAACTAAGTTAGAACATAAGGAAGTTTCTGAAATTTACCAAATTTCTAACTTAGTTAGATAGAAGTTGGTTTGGTGAAAATAGTAGGTAACTTAAATTAGAAGTTAGAAATTAGTTTATTTAGTTTAAAATATAAATTTAAAAAACCATTTTTTCAAATGTAAATGCATTAGGTATATAAATTAATCTTTCTTTTTTAATATTATTTAATATACAATACAAATATTTTTATTATTAAGTAACAGTAATAGCACAGAATATTAGAAGTATATTTCATATATTCTGTGGTAATAGAATAAAGGAAAAATATATGTCACAAAAAATTTGATTATATTATAATTTTGGTTTTTTTTTCGTATACCATATTTGTATATTTAGGTATCTAAGGTTAGGTCCTATAAAGGTATACCTATATTATACAATATATTAATTAATAATTATAAATCGTAACTATTTTGAACGTATCTCGGCTTGTTATTAAATATAACGTACAATAAAAGCACGTTTTTAACGTTTGTAGTTGCTTTCCTCTTAGGTATATATAACATTTTTTTTTTTTGATAAAGGTAGACAAACTTGTGATTTGTGAAGAATCTTGTATTACATTTAGAAATCTTAGATTTAAAAAGAAATTTCATTTAATTCAAAATAATTTGCAAATTATCGTCATTCTTACATATTTTGTCAATATTTGAACTAAAAAAAAATTGTGACTATGGATTTTTAATTTTTTTCATCTGCCTTTGAAACAATATACTAGGAGCCTTCTATTAAATTCTCAAGCTTTTTTACCCAACAGATAAAATTTTATTGATATTTATAGAAAAAAAAACTAAAAAAAATTGAAACTGAAAATGTCCGTTATCAGGTGAAAATATTTGGAAAATGTTATGGTGTATAGAAAATGCTAATATAAACATTCAGGCAAAATGTCATGTACCCACGGTGGAAAAAAACACAGAGTGATAGAGTACCACACGTAAATCGTAAAGGTTTTATAATATTATTCTTTACATCCGCAGTGGCTGCAGAACTTCGACGTAAGATCACAGAGCGCATGGCCGACAACCGATGTTCCGGAGAAAATCAAGATGTGTTGAGCCTCCATCCCCGAACGTCAAGTCAAGTGTCCGTGCCTATGTATAATCGCGACATTCGTGAACAATCACGTATGAGAATTGATCATAGATATTATAAGACATCTATGAAATTGATAAGGCAGTTCCGCTGTATAGGAATACACAATTATACCCACTGGTTAGGTGGTCGTCAGTCAATTTTTGGTGGGTCGTGAAATATTTTTTGAATTATATAGATTTCAAGAAATTTATGTTAAATTAATATTAAATATCCTTATATTATTATAGGTAATATAGTACCAAAAATTACGTGGGTAATAAATAATAATTCGTCGTGTATTTATTTATTACGACGGGTATTAATACGCCTCATTATTAAAAGTACATTATTTTGTAAAATTATATTGATTATAAACCTATAACATGATAAATACCCAATAAAAGTAATAAACAAATTTTGTTTTTATAACTACTTTTTGAAACCACGTGGGTCTTGAACGATTTTTCGGAGGAAATTCGGGTCGCGGTACAAAAAAGATTGAGAACCACTGCCTTGGAAGATCTTTGAGTATACCCTTGTAGAACAGCCGGCGCCTTGATGAGACGAACTACAAGATTGCGTCGGTGATCTTGAAAAAAGAAATCTGCCAATATCACAGAATATTGACCACTGCCATTTTCGCCGCACCCATACACGAATTATTTATTTATTATGATCTTAAATCACGGCCTTATGAATCAAATACATTTTCTATACATATTATGCCAGTCGCATGAACAATCGCTAAATATTTATTGAATCCATAGTGAGCTAGTAAGTTGTGGTTCCATAATTGGTCCATTCCATTTTATCGATCTATTAAATTAATTAATTTTTCTTGTAACTGGAAATAATATTGTATTAGATCGTGGCCGCCCATACAGTAATAATTGTACTTGTATTGTATACACGCAAAGTAATACAATATTATTCTATACACAATGTAAATAACTACTGATGTATCGTGATGGTACGAACCTGTTAAATTCCATTTGTTTATTCTCTTTGGAAATCATTAAGCTTAATCACGACGTAGATAAAATAAATATCTAGTATCTACAATTTATTTACTTTTCACACTGGTATTTTGAATTCCATATTTCTTTAACGGCTTAACAGTCGACATGGTATCAAAATTATTTTGTCTTGTTCTTATTTCATAATTCATGTTATTTATTATTTTCATATTTCATGACGAGTGTTCAAAGTAAATTCATTTTGTCATCGTGCCAATTTAACCCATAGGTCCGCGAAGGATCGAACATTTGAACCGCAGTTAGAATAAAAACAGATAATCTGCCGAGAAGGCGACTTAAAACTTTGTTGGTTTCACTTTTCCGTCTCTCACGTCGGACAGGTAAATAGCCATTGCGATAAATTATTTTATTAGTATTTAGTGATTTACACAAATTAGGAAGTGTTATCACTGGATGGTTTCTTCCCTCACCCTATTCATGTCTTTTTTAATATAATGTAGCACATATTCTCATTATGCCTATGGGTATAGATTGTATATTCTCTAATAAAATTAAAAAAAAAAAAAGTATTTAGTGATGAAAACGTACACAAGGGTCCACGAATTAGGGTTCAAAAAACCCAACACTGACGGGTTTTAATGATTTATTCCTATAAAGTATTAACACTGACTTATAATACTTATTGTTTATTGTTATGACTTATGAGTCTAATATATTTAAGAAATGTTAAATTATAATATTTAATGTTTTTGCTTTTATTATACTAGCTGATCCTGTTCACTTTGTTACCCGTTAAAAATGCCAACCCTATATTATGATTCAAACTTTGTTCAATTTGTTATTTAATGTTCGGTGTAATGATGTTAAAAACTTAAAAATGTTCATTATTATGATTATTTTATGGATGCTTTTACCTCATCTGCCCGAGATGGTATCCATTTAAATTCTAATTTCTACTAATTATTTCTCCTATAACTAATAGCAACCATTTATAAATAAAATTTGCCATCGTAAATCTCAAAATTCCTGTTTGAGAACCTCTCCAGGTTGGACCTACCGGGTCCAATTGTGAGTCTAAACCATTCTGGGACTCACTCAAAAACACAACAAATTGGTTAAGCCGTTTAGGAGGAGATCAATGACTTGCAGACAAACATTCTCTTTTATATATTATATGAAAAATATGAAATAAAGCAAAAAACTCTTTAAAATAGAATAACATATTTTATTACGAGAATTAATATTGTTATTTTTTGTTTTATGTGTTCTTTACTGTGTTGGACCCAGTACTTGGCACGAATAGTCTCTCAAGGCATACTCTAAAAATAAGACAGTCGTTTCGTAATCAGTGTGGTCCAGATGATAATTAATATTGTTCACATTATTGTTTTGGACGTCCCAAAGTCTGCGGTTTTCGTGTTTTTTCTTTTAATCATCTCCAATCAGTGGCGTTAATCGTTGACTGATTAAAAATCTGATTCTTGATTGTCAGAGTTCAAAATTGTCCACTAGAGGCTGCTAACTCATATTTTATTCTATTTATATACTAAGACTAAACAGACTGAGCCCTTTTTTTACAATTTCAGTATATACACATTTACTTAACATAAATATACATTTACAATAAGATAGTTCCTAGTGCCTACATTAAACTTGTATGCACCTACAATGAAATTGTTAATTTATTTTAAAAAGTGAGGAGGGGTCCGCATTGGAAATTGTCATTAAACGCTTATGGGTACATTTTAAATATAGTTTGTGGTTGATTAATTAAAATTAATTAAAAACAGGAGTGTGGGTAAGTGTATTTTCCCCAAATAGAATGTTACTTTAAAAACTGGAGGTTTAGTGCATGTTTGCGATTAGTCAGGGATGCTGCTTATATTCTCTGTGGACAAGGATACGTTTTTCTAACCCTAAGTACCTATTCAAATATGTAGCTGTAAATAACATGGTCTTTGGTGTTTTTTTTTTTAATGTCCAGTTTAAATCAAAGCTGGGCAAGTTAACCAATTTTTTTAACTACCTAGTTAAAGTTAAGTTATCCTAAAATAAAAATAATTAAGCTAAGTTAAAGTTAGTTTTAAAAAGTTACTGAATTTGAGTAACTAAGTTAAGTTAAAAGTTAAGTTACTTTTTTTTTTTTTTTAAATACCTTTAACTTACTCATAAACGTTTTTTTATCTCATCATAGGTAAATAACTATTTTTGGTATAAAGTAAAACAAACGCTCAAATGATTACATTGACGAATGACTAAATTCACTGTTGGAACTTGAAACCTTCATAGTCACACACTCACACCAGTTGACACACTACTACATATTAAGCTGATATTATATAATATAGAGACTTATAAATTGACAACAATTAATTCTTATTTATTATTTTATTTATATACCAATATAATATTATAGGAATGTAGAGTGTAGTTTGTAGAAAACATAAGCATAAGTATCACTGTACCTATCAGAAATTACTAATTAGGTCCGTTCTGGAAATTGTATTATTACCCATCAATGCACACAGTACACTAGTAACAATGTAAAATACATCTTAACTGTTGTCATTTCATAGAAAATATAAACTTCCTAGTTATATTTCAAATAAGTAATAAATAAATAATAATAATCACTATTCACTATAATATTATTAATTAATAATTACTATATGTCTATATTATAGTAAATAGTAATAAATATAATAATATACATACCTACAATTGATATACTGGCGGTCTCAGAAATATCAATGCAAATAATATACAGTTCATAAATCATAATAGGAACATTTTTGTAAATTACTTGTTACAAATAACTTTAATTTTAACAAAATAATTAAGTAATTTTCTACATTCTATTTTTTTTTTAACTAGGTAGTTAAATTAAAAGTTATCAAAAAAAGTAACTTTTAACTTTTTAACTAGTTACTGCCCAGCTTTGGTTTAAATATATAGTGAAACTTTTGTAGTACAGTCACCGTTAATGGATTAACACTCAAATCATTTTTTTATTCAGTAGGGGCAATCCTAGAAATGTACCATCCATCTATAATTTATTCCAAACATGTCTATTTAGGTACTGATTTATGGGTTAAAAACATACAATATTAAATTCAAAATATAATTCTATAAGTATATAACCTCTACCGGCTACTAGGATCCATCATAATATACACACATACTTACCAACAAATTATTTAGAGGGTGCAGGTCCCCCCTCCCCACCCTGTGCCAGGGGACTTGCGCACCTGAGCTCAATGAAACTACAACCAATTACCATTAACTTATGTTTTATTTACCTCTATTAATTTTAACATAGTCAAGATTAATCTCTCCATGTTTACTTTTGGTTACCATAATATATATTTTACTTGTAACATTACAGAATATTAATTTTTGTAGTTAAATGGTGCATACTACAATTAATGATTTTATTCCTATATCTATAATATAGTAATGGTAGTTGGTAGTATGTTATTTTATAAACAAATACAATGTATAGGTATAAATTTATAATTATTTTTTACTTTTGTAATTTGTAAATACCCTAGGGTAGAGAGAGCCTTTATATAATAATATATTATTTATGTATATATTTATTTATTATCTAGGCTCTTTACCCTAGGGTATTTGCATATTTATTTTGAAAGTTATTAGAACAAACCTGATTCAATTCAAATTTGTTTTTAAAGCTGGTTTTAAAAAGTGAAAAGTTGTTGGTGCATCATTTTTATTTTTTCCCTAAAAAGGCATATTTTTAAAATTAATTGATTTTTACCTAATATCTTTAACATTTAGTTCATGGATTCTAACAGATTTTCTTTTATTGTTTCAGTTTGTATTTTTGTTAATCTACAGTTATATTCTTATAATGGCTGTAGTTGAAGAAAAACATGAAATTGGATCTCAAAATGAAGTTGTTCAACACATAGAAAAAACAATGAAAGAAATTTATTCCAAACGACTTTCAAGTCCTCAGTGGAAAATAAGTGATTTTGAAATTGGAACACCACTTGGTCGTGGGAAATTTGGTCGGGTATATCTTGCAAGGGAAAAAAATACGGAATATATGGTTGCTTTAAAAATGATGTTTAAATCAGAGTTAGTAAAAGATCACATGGAACATCAAGTGCGACGAGAAATTGAAATTCAAACGCATCTTAGTCATCCCAACATTTTAAAACTATTGACTTATTTTTGGGACGAAAAGAAAATATATTTAATTTTAGAATTTGCCCAAGAGGGTGAATTATTTAAAGTATTGAACGCGCAGCCGCACAAACGTTTTGATGAACCAACAGCTGCATATTATTTACGACAAGTAGCTGAAGCTTTAAGATATTGTCATTCACAAAGTGTTATTCACAGAGATATAAAACCAGAAAATCTTCTATTGTTTAGTCATCATGTTGTTAAGTTGGCAGATTTTGGCTGGTCTGTCCATGCACCATCCAAAAGTCGAAACACCATGTGTGGCACTATTGATTATTTACCACCAGAGATGGTTGACTCTCAAACATATAACGAATATGTTGATAATTGGTGTTTAGGGGTGCTATGTTATGAATTTTTGTGTGGAGCCCCACCTTTTGAGAGCTCAGAACAGGCAGAAACTTTTAGAAAAATTCGTGCTGTGATGTATGGTTTCAAACCTCATATGAGTGAGAGCTCTAGACATTTAATTTCAAAGCTTTTGCTTAAAGTTCCAAAGTCTAGATTACCATTAACTGATGTCATTGAACATCCATGGATAAAAAAAAATTGTGAAATATTTACTAATACTAAATTATTATTAAAATAATTTTATTTATTATCCAATACTGAAGAACTTTCAACATTAAATTGTATTTTTTTCTATCAATATGCCATTCTTACAACCATTTAATATTTTCAAACAAATAATGTTTGTACATAAATTACTAATGTATTAATAACTAATTTAAATGTTAACATCTGTTTCTATTGTAAAATTGCGATATGCATTACATTTTTTTTATGATGTTTATTCTATTTTAATGGAATTTTCAGAATTTGAATACTAGCTTTTAATATATTGTATTATATAATTGAATATTAATAATAGTTAAGCGTTTTAATGTATTTATAAAAATTGTTTAATACTCTGTAATTTATATTATTTAAAAACAATGTAATTTTTTTTTTTTGATTTTGTCTAATTTTGTTTTCAAAATGTTGTAAATTGTACATTCTTTTATAATATTACACTGATTACCTTGAAAAATTCCAAAGCATTCAAATGACTAAAACTAAATCAATAATATTAGTTTAATTACCTCTTATTCAGGATAATTTGGGCCTTAGGGGGTTCAAACTGTCTAAAGGCATGTGCGTTCCATGAATCTTCTATATAGATGCTTTTTATACAATCATTTTGATTGTTTTTAGACATTTTTAATGATAAAAGTGATTGTATTTTGAATAATAATATAATTGTTAGGTACCAGTTATTATACATTGTATTAATATAAATTACCTCACACAGTTGTCACACTTACTAGCGGCGGGCGCCATGAATCATGGGGTTAGTACTTTATATAACCTACTTAAATACACCTATCATCTTACCTGTATAAGACATTATAGTATTAGTACCTATATTTATAAGTTTGAACCCCCCCCTCCCCATATACGTGCCTGGAGACAAGGAAAACTATTTAAATTAAAGTTCAAAGTCATCACACTCAATATAAGTAGAAGAACCACAAGCGAATATTGTTTTCAAGGAAACGTTAAGATTATGGAAAGTTAAGTCATAGAGTAATATTACTCTATGGGCTAAGTCAACAAAATAAAAAGTATGTTACTAATATATTTGAAAAACATAATATAAAATTAACGGATAGGGAAAACCATTTTTGCTGTGATTGATGCGTAGGTAATTGGTAAACACCACAAACAAACATTTAGGTAAGTCTAGTACAACAAACTCTACAGTTGTAGGAGAGATAATGCCTACACCACACTTATTTATATGGACTAATGGAAAGAGAATCTCAAAATATTTTTTGTTAGGTATTCAAAGACGATTATTTGCAATATAGAACAGTATATTTTATAAACCCTAAAAGAGAAGTGAAGAATTTAACCGAAACATTATTACATGAAATAAAAACTGATACAGGTTTTAAGGTCAAAGTATTGCGAACTGATAATGGCTTAAAGTTTGCAAACAAGGAAATGAAAAGGGTTTTACTGAAGTATTGAATTAGTCATCAAACAACAGTTCCACCCTGGCAAAACGGGAAGATTGAACAAGATAACTGCCAACCAGACTGTAGTAGCTTACAAGTAGTCACTGTAATGGATGGTGTTAAATTTGAATTCAATAATAATATAATACCATTGTACCTATACGAAAAATATTCTGAACGAAGATGGTCAGTTAGCTTATGATATTATATTACTTTATAATAAGTATGTTTGATGATATTATTGTAAAGAAAATAATTTATTTACCGCTATTTATGTAGAACCTTGTTTTAAATTCTCAATCCTTAGCTATATAAGACATAAGTTCATTATTTTATACATTTTTAACTACAGTCATTTTGAAATTTTGAAATTTAAATGCTTATAACATTTTTGAACTGCTATTGTACCATTATATCAGGAGCTTTGTATTAAATGTTCATGCTTTTTGACCCAATAACTAAATTTTTTTTGACATTTATAGAAAAAAAAAACTAAAAAAATTGAAAATTTCTGTAAACATCGCTCAAAAAAAGTCAAAATATTTTGAAAATGTTATCGTGTATTGAAAATGCTAATATAAACATTCAGTGAAAATGTCATGTATATCTATGGTTATTTGTTTTAGAGCTACACCAAAAACCAAAATAGATTTTTTCAAAAACATCATTGTAAAATCAATACATTCATCGCTCCGCTCAGAATCTGAAAATGATTTTATAGTTAAAAATGTACAAAATGTCGAGCTTTTACAGAAAAAAATTTGAAATTTAAAACAATGTGAAATAGAAATAAATTGCTAATGAAATAGGTTATATATAAATTACTTAATTCACAAATCACAATAATATCATCAAATATATTATGTACTTCGTAATATCATAGGCTGACAGGCGACAGCTGACTGACCGTCTTCGCTTAGAATCGTTTTTCTTATTCAATGATATTATATCATTGAATTAAAATTTAACACCAACCGCATTACAGTGACCCACTTGTAACCTAGAGCAAGTGACATCCACTTTCCCACCTTTTTAAATTTTATTATTGAAATTTGAAAATCAGCTGTTTTAGTGCCTCGCCGGCAACTCTGTATATATTGTTCAGGGTTAGTGACATACCATAGAGTAATACTACTCATTACATTACTCTATGTGACATACTGACATCGACACACGAATAATATTGGAATATTGGAATGGGACAATTATATTATATTATAATTTATAGGTAATACGAGGTAAAAAAATTGAACAATTGTTTGGTTTATTTATAATATATTATGTTTATGTATAACATCCAGAGAGACGTTTTGAATAATAATACAACAATATGAACAACATTTTATTAATTTTAATTACGTATATTATGTGTTTTATTTTTTATACGTATTTTTTATAGCTTAACAGTGTTATACACACAAAAGTCATAAACGAACATATAATATCGTGTAAGTAGGTAGGTACCTACCACATGCATACATACTCTCATACATTATAATAATTCTCAATCATTATGATGTAGGTACACAGACGGTGGCATATATCTATATAGTTGGGGTGGTTGGGAGATTTAAACCAACCCTCGCCCCTCCACGATCCCTCCCTGAATATTAAATGGACTACCTACGTCGCATATACTCTATCCGGAGAGAGAACACCGAAAATCAGTTCTTCTGCCGTTCTGTGCATCCCCACGCAATATCCTGCCGTATAGACCACAGAGGAACCGGTCTCGACGACACAGTCGCATGAGGATGTGCAGGATCTGTGTATTTCATGCTCAGGAAAGGATTAGGGAACAGGTGTTAATCACCCCATAGTGTTTTGTTTTTTTAAATTTAATAATACATTTACAATTTAAATTCATACTATAGTTATAGAACTATACACAGGTAATGTACACTTATATTATTTACTTACCCATTTATAAGATACAGGTAAAGTATAAAATATACCTAAACGATTTTTGGGGGCTTGACCCTTAAAGCTTTTTATTTGTGCCTTTGGTATGCCACCATAGTTTATTTAAATGTATTATTACTTAATACTTATATGAAATATCCCCACATTGAAAATTTCTAGGCACGCCACTGCCTATATGTATAATACAAGTCGAAGGGTTGTTTAAAAAAAAAAAATGGAAAAAAATGGTATTGTGCATGCAATAATTATAATATAACATCGAATTCTCCCGAATCGTAATATTTTTCGAGTTATCGCACACCAGTAGCTGGTATACTATATTATTATAATACGTGGTTATACCTACGATGTGCACCTATACCATTAAAACCTTATACTCTGCTATGTAGGTAGTAGCAAAATTGGGTAAATATACAATAGTAATGAACAATAAATAACAATATTTGCGGAAGATTAGTATTGTTCAAACAGAGCCTCATCTGCTGTCAGTTAAACGAGTAAAAAAAAAAAAATAATAATAATATATTATAATATATAAATTGGCTATAAATTACTATGATAATTATAAGTCGGGTAGGTATATTATTAATAACAATACAACATAATGCCTATATAAGATTACATTCGTTCTGTATAAAAGCGATTGTGCGTGTGTAATTATATTATATTCTACCGTAACAGATAGGTAACATCATTCTAAATTCGCCTAGGTACCTACCTAAACCTATTGTGATATAATGTGTACCGATTGCGTTTACAGTATTTGATCATGGTGCAATTGGATGGATACAATTGAATGTTATTATTGTATATTGATATAGTATTGCTACGAATAATGTACACATCGTATACGTATATTATAATTAAAGACCGGATTTATATGTTTTTACATATCGTTACTGGGTCTATGCAGTCTTATGAGAGTAAAAAATGTGGATGATTTGTTCAATTCTGAATGCATAGAGAAAAGTTTTTTTTGCATATTTGAGAATATTTTATGGGTTAGAGAATATTTAACTCATTTAGCATATTTTGGAATATTTCGTAAATTGTGATAAAAAATTTGTATTTATTTTTAATTTTAATATTACGGTACCCAGAAAAAATTTTTTTGAACATTTACAATTTTTCATTTTATCATTTCCAACTCTTACTAAAGTGCAATAATATTCCATTAGAATACGAAACTTTAAATACCTAATAATTAACTCACTATTAATATAAAATTGAAAAAAAAAATTTTAAATGCATATTAAAGTAAATAATATAATGATGTTTATTGATTATTTTTGCATATTTTTGCTTTTTTTTTGTATATTTTGCATATTTTAGCATATTTTTTAAATTGTTAAGAGAATATAATGAGAATATTTTAAGGTTTTTTCGAGAATATTAGCATCATATTTAAGGTATTTTAAGAGAATATAAATCCGGTCTTTAATTATAATATTATGTGATAAGCGAGGATTGGGCGACATTATAGCGTTTGGTATACTATTTCTTGACTATTTTTTGCGCTCAATTCAATAATTATTGGTACCGGATGGTACCGCCGCGATACGACGATAATGTACAATAATTATTTATTATTATTTATTATTAGTGTTTGTAACTTTATAATGGCCATACCTGTCATCGTCGTACATGATGGTACATTATTATATTATTATTATATTGTTGTGATGCGCACAAATAGCAAATCATTACCTATAATACAACACACACGCCGATTAGAGTCCGTGTTGCCATTTCGCGCACGTGTTCTGAATATAATAATAATAATAATAATAATATTATGACGCACAGGTATATAAATGCTAATAGTGGTATTGCAGTGCGCTCACAAAATATGTCGTGACGTTTATTCGTAAAATATACATTTTATAATATTATTATTATTATTGTTGTGTAAGTACAGTATATTAGTATATAAGTGTCTATATGCTGTCTTAAGAATTGTGCAAAATATACATAAAACACAATTGTTTATTGTTATTGACATGAATATTATACATACCATGTACCTACAATATTGTAATAATTATATATATATATATATATATATTGTTATCGTTTTTCCTGCTCCCGGGCCCCGGCTCTTACATGTTTTTCATTATACTGTAAAGCTTGCGACTCTTTTATCACTGGCTACCTACCCCCGTTATAATGTACGCACGTCCTTATGTAGACGTGTTAAGGATTTTTTGCCGAATAGTTATAGTGGGGGTATAAGTGGGTAATTATCGTCTTCGCATTAATACGCAGTACGTAAACAGCCGATGTCAGCCATAAAGGTTTTAATGATCGGTAGAGGTATTCATCCACCGCGGTTATCGCGACCGTCAATGATTTTTGAGAATATTTTTCCACTTTAATTTTTACCGCACGGAAATCCATAGTGTTTATCGTAAAATGACAAAAATGTGTTCTTAAATTTTCTTAAATTTTTATTGCCCATAATGGTACTTTATCGTAGAGATGGGTGAAATACTAATATGTATAGTTTTGTTTGCGGATCACGAATACAAATTGTTGTAATTGATTACTCGAGTAATAGATGTTTTGGATATTATGTAAAATCCCCTGAAAAAGTAAGCATGGGTATGCGCTTGTTGGGAATCGGTTTTTTGGCAGCCCTCTGACCAACCTTTTAGGTGCATTGCTTATATACAGGTAGTATGTTAAATGTTTTATGCTGTATGCCATGTATATTACAGTTTGTCTGAGCAGAAGTATTTATATTTTTTTGTCTCTCAAATTAAAAAAATCAGTCATCAGTGATACAGTAACATGGGCATAGCAGCAGACAAAAGGTGTTCACACATGTATAGGCAAATATTTAGACGCATTTAAATGTTCACAAAAAGTTCGTCATTTAGGATGTGTGGGACTGAGCGTTTCTCCGACCCCAAACAAGGAAAAACGATATCTTGGCTAACCTCAATATCACATAAATCCTAAGTGAGGACAAACAAATTCACACCAATTGCGTGTACTAAAAATATGTGAAAGCAAATTGTTTGCAAAAGTCAAAAAAATAATTTCTATGTGGAAGAGGGAGGGTGCTAATAAAATCCGTTTTACTACCCTCTCGGCACGATAGATCGTTGTTACAAGCGAACTAAAATTATCAAACAAACTCTGATTGAGGGTAGCAAATGAATTAAATCCAATTGTATACGTATAGGTAGGTTCTAAATATTTGTAGAAAGCCGAACGGGCAGAGGTATACGAGTACATTTCAAATGTTCCGGAACTTATACTCAGAACCATCATGGTGAATCTCTGCAATATTCCCAATTTTTCAAGAAGAATATCAAACTGTTTCGTCTCTAGGAATTTTGGAAGTTCATATGCACCTCTAAACAATTGTTATCTCTATAACGTCTAAGTGTTAAGTAAACAGTATTGGTCAGGGTCGCCTCCAGGGAGGGGGGCTAGGGGCCAACCCCAAACCTTATTTCTAAAAACATGTATATTGTTAAAAACAAAATTACCAAAAAAAATACAAATAGTATACTATAGACAATTATCTGATTATTATGACTTACCCCCCCCCTCTTCCAGTATATGAATACTGTGTCTTTCTGAAAAGTTATTTTTACTAAAAATCCACGAGATTGGCCTTGCAATAATCTTTTTGTTTCAGATAGGCCATGAAAATGTCCGAGATTGGCAATAATTATGATGACGAACGGTTTTAGATACGTCATGATGACATTTTAACTTTTCACAGTGTCATCGTTCTATCCTCCAAACTATAATACACTTTCACACACATCTTGAAAACACGAATCCATAATATTGATATAGATTACATAAAATACGAATTCGAATTAGTTTAGTCTCGCTATGATTGGTTAGGTTAGGTTAGAATACAAGTGTGATGTCGTCTAAACTCATTGCTCAACATATAATAACATTAGATTATTTTGTATAATAAATACTAGCTGACTCGGCATACGTTGCATTGGCCGTAAATGATTTATTTTTTATTAATATTTTTTGCGGCGCATAATCAATACAAAAACCGGCGGGCCAAGTACCAACCGAACCTATAATATTATGTGAATATTACTTCGACAGCTTTCCAAACAAACGCACAATCACTTTTATATATTATATATATGTATTAGATATACTTAGTATATTATACAGAGTTATACTCATTAAGTACAGGCGGAGATCCTGTAAGTATTGAGAGGGCGGATGGGGGGGGGGGGTAGCTGGTAAGTGGTAACGGTTAAGTATTTGATACCATGTCCTAAGCCCGGCCCGCCTGTTTTACTGTTATAACTTATAATATTTTACTTAACATTTTATAAGTCTCTAAACTATTATTTTTAGAGTTACGAATAAATATTCAAAATAAATTTCATTATTGGACAAATTTACCGATTTTAGTCAAATTTTAACGGTAGAGCTTAATTATCTAAGACAACAGCACTAAATCAATCAATCAATAAATAAAAAAAATGAAATTTTTGATTGTTTTTCCCAATTTTTGAAAAATTAATGAGTTTTGAAAAATTACCTATCTTAAGTACGAATCTATGAGGAAATTTTCGATCTAAAGAGAGATATTTTTTGGACCCAATAAAGATATACAGCCAAAAACGTTTACCTATACAGACAAATAAATAATAAATATTATTGTCAAATCAATAGAGCTCCCTTCACTCGGAATCTAAAATAATAACCTAATGTAAATTTAAATCTAGCCTTCGTGTAAAATAGGTATTATTTGTTTTATTTTTGAGGGTACTTCGGTCTCAAATAAATTTATTTAAGGGACACTAAGGTCCCTCAAGCCCCCCTCCCCCATTGCCGCCTATATGAGTCTTACTGCTTACATTATTTAGATATATACTTACTGTCCCCCATCCCCCATCCTCAACGATCACCGTCATTCACCGCCCCACCGTCGCCGTCTTCACAGATAAATGGTCTGGAGCAGAGGCTGTTTGCGCAGCTCAAGCGGCTTGAACGCTTGCCTGTACACGGACGTGAGCCTCCAGTGTTCGGGGTAATCGCGGGCCGTGGTGCCGGGCCACATGGAGAACGGCGGCAGCAGCGTGCCGATAACGTACTTCTTTTTGTCCGAGTTGGTAGTCTTCGGTTTGGGAACTTTGAGGTGCTTGGCCGGTTTGCCGGCCGCGGCCGTCCGCAGCCTGACCGGCGTACTGACTGGCACGCCCGCCTTAAACGCCATTTTGTAGTGCTCGCACTCGTCGTCCCTCTTGAAGTTGGAGGCCGCGGCCACGTTCGGGTCGTCGCAAGCCAGGCAAGGCCGGTAGGAGTGTCGGCCGTGCCGCTTGGGTTTCGGTTCCTTTTCCGCGGCGGAGCTGCTGCAGTGTTGTGTCGGCCTATGACGCCGCCGGTCGGATGGCGAATCGACGGTGGAACACTGCACCGCACCAGGCTTGTTCGACTTGTGGTGGTGGTCGTTATCGTCGTCGTCGTCGTGATCGCCGTGGCCGTGGTCGTGGTCGTTTGATTTGCAGGCGTCGTCGTTCCGGCCGTTGACGTCCGAACCGTTTTTGCCACGACATGCGGACGACGACGACGACGACGATTTGTTCGAGAGAGCAGTTCGGTCAGCGGCTGCGGTGACAATGCCGTCCGTCGTCGCCGCCGCTGCAGCTGCGAGTCTACGGCCGTCCTCACGTTCTTTGTTCGGTATCAGTTCCATGACGGCCGACAGATTGCGATTTTTCATCAGACACTCGCGGGTCTGAGTTCGTCGCGCTTCCGGCACCACTTCGCCGTCACCGTCACCGTCGACGTTACAGTTTCCGGCCGTTCGCACGAAGCCCATGACGGCCGACGAGTTTTGTGGTTTGCCCGCCGCGGGGCCCCCAGCGCACGGCTGCTGCATTTGCTGTTGCATTTGCAGTTGCTGCCGAACCTTGTGGAACACAGCTGGCTCGTCGGGCGGCCTTGGTGGCCGGTTCCGGTCGAACGGCGCGTCCAGGTCCCAGCACAGGGCCAGCTTGATGTCGGTTAACTGCTGGGCCGTCATAACGGGTCCGCACGTTTTGGGCCGCGACGGATTTTTGTTACGCCTCCTGGCTGGGTCTTTTTTCTCACCGTCACCGCCGTCAGCTGACGACGGAGGCGGCGATGACGACGACGACGTCTTTGGCCTGTACACCCGGAGCTTGCTGCATTGCGTTGGTCCTGGGTCGTTGAACGACTTGTACGCTACCGCGGAACACTTGGGCCAGCAGCCGTTCAGTCCCAGTCCCGGATGTTTATGTCGCTTCGTCTGCAGCGACCGGTACACAGCGTCCTCGATGGCGTCCGGCAGTCCGTGGTGTCTCTGTGCGTCCCCGTACCTGCGTCCTATCGGCCGCTCGTCTTCCGCGCCCGTGACCTGCAGGTGGCCACAGCTTGCGCTTATGCGGCTCAGCGCGGGGCTGGACGGTGTTTTCGCGCCGCCGCCGTCGACTGCTCCGCGTTGTCTTGTCCTACGAACGCCGCTGCTGTTGCAGTCGTCGTCGTCTGCAGTGGAGTTCAAAGGTCCGCGGCCGTCCGCCGATGCGCAATTCCTGACCGTCTCGATCCTGGAAACGTTTGGCGCCGGCATGTCCGATACCTGAAATCGAATCAATACTTCATAATAATTTTATTACTTTAACACCCACACTGAGCAACATTTTGACTTTACTTATATTGTACCCAATCGTCGCGTGAAAGAGAGAGAGATAGAGAACAAGTGAGAGTGGCTATGAAAATGAAGTAAGTAGAAAGAAATAAGATAGATGGGGTAGGCATAGTGGCGGATTTAGGATTTTGTCGCGGGGAGAGGGTGGTGGTCTAAAAACTTTTAAAACAAATACATAAGTATTTAAAAAAAAATATTCTTTTTAGTTAACAGTATGATATATATTATTAATTATAATGTATAATAGATAGCTGGTAGTTATAAGTATATGCACTACTAAGTATAATGCTTGAATAGTATAATAGTTACTCAAATAAGTCTTAAGTCACAATTATATTTAGAATATAGCAGGTCAGGATATATAAGGGGCCAAAAATCAAGTATCATCCTCCGTATCTACGTGCCAAATCAATATATTTAAACGAAATTTTTTTTGAGTAGTTAGTATATTTTAAATGATTGACACAAGGTTATAATTCAAAAATGTTAAATTTTTACGCAATTAAGTTTTTTATAATATGTTTAAAATCATTTTCTTGATTATATTTTTAAAAATAGCAAAAAAAAATATCCTTTATCCTTCTCCTTGCTCCGGACCACGTGCATTTTTAACGGTTATGTTTTCCGTAATATTTTCACAGAACATCGAAAGCAATTTTCAAATTTTCTTAAAATGTAGGGAAGCACAATTAGCCCTCTCTAGTTGTGTAGCCGACGTTATTTTGAAATATCTTTGAACGAATTTGGGAATAATAATTTTTATAATTTTTTTAGACCTGCGATAGCATATTTAGTAGTTTTTTAAAGGGATTTTATTATTTTACAATAATATAATACGAAAATTATATTAATAGAAAATAGAAAACATTTTAGGAAATTTAAATTACGAAGGCTGAATTGAAGTTTTATTATTTCGTTTTTCTTAAATACCTACAAAATTATTGGTTTTTACGTTTCCTTGTGAAGTTGTACAAAAGTCTATTAAAAGTCTATTCTCCCGTGGTATCTGTCAGTATGCACGTTCTTACAGATTGTAGTCGTGGTTACTAATTTCGTAATCGTATCGTAATCGGATATAATAATTTATATTTATATTTTAATAATTAATACACACCAGTTTCTAAGCTGTAAAAAATTATTTTTAATGTCAAATAAAAATTATATTTGTGTTATGAAAATCGATGAAAAAAGTTTGAAATGTTTCAACTGAATACTGATTATTGACTACGTAGTCTGTATTTAATAAGAATTATTATGTTATGTTTAAGAATGATCATAATTCACAATATAATACTGATAGCAGTAGTTATAGCTATTACAACTATAGCTTTTTTATTTATAAAACTGGGTTCCATATTTTTTTTATCTTAGTCATATAGAAAAAAATAACTTAAGCATTTCATCGTGATTTGATATTTTAAGACATTTTTTTTATTATCATATACAGACATACAGTGGTACTTATATAGGCTATAGCTATATGCCTATATGTAGTATAAAGTATAAAGGTTAAAAACATTTTGAATATTAATTATATTCACGGACTCGGAATTTTGTTAGATACGTTGTAATAATATTTTTTTATATATATTTTGAATATAAGTCGACCCTTTCACGTGCATCAAATGGGTTCAGGGTTTTACAAATAAAAATGTTTTTTTTAATTTTATATATTTTAAATGTACGAAAAAATTTACCAGAATTCAAAATCATTATTGTTGTTACAAAGATGATTACAAAGGAACAAAAATCCAAGATTTTCTATGAAGAAATTGGAGTGTATCGATTCGTATATCGGTTCAATATTGAGTGTTCAAGAAGTTACACATGTGGACATGTGGCATACCAGCTTGTACCATACTGACCCGTATCAGAGTCAGTTTTCGGTACGAGTGGGTACCTAACTATTTGAGTTATTTCGTATCACTAGGTACGTATCGGATTCGTCTCCTTTAAAACGTTGTCTCTTTTTAAAATTTGTATTTAAAATTAATAAATATTTATATTAAAAAAATTATTTTAAAAGTGAAGAGACTGCTATGCAATTATTATAGCTTCTAAAAATAATATTTACATTGCTTTATAGTTAGGATCAAATTCATATTACGTATAGGTAATACAGATATACTTATTTTTTGTAGTATGTTTTCTAATAATTATATGCAATAGTAGTATAGCGTATTATACATTGACTCACCATAACCGAAGATGTATAGTAGATAATAAATATTTATTTTGTAGCTACTATTATATATTATATTAAATGGTGACTTACGTGTTGTTTCGGTAGACAACAAAATTTATTTTATTTATTGTTCACGAGCTTTATAACTTTTAACTAAACATAATTTTAAAACAATATTGCAATTTTTATTTACCAAAGTTGCTATTATATTATTATTTTTATAGTTGATCCTTCCTGATGTTGCCTTTTTTTAAATTAAATTACCGCGGTAAACCCTTTTTAAACTCCGTTAAATGTAAACTACACAGATTCTTAACATATATAGTAATAAAACGGGTTGTTTTGACCAAATATAAAATACAGTTATAAAATTATATCCAATCATAGAAATTAAAAACTATTTCTGTAACCAATGGCAACAATAAATGAATAAAAATAATGTTTTATTAGTTAGTTTTTGATCCAGCACTGCGTTGTCTGTGTCAAATCAAATAATTCCAGTAAATTTACCCTGTTTTAAACCTTGTTCAATGTAAACTACACGCATATTTTGAAAACAGTTATTTGGGTGATTTTGATTAAATATAAAATACAGGTCTAAACTCTAAAATTATATCCAATTATAATAACTGTTTTATTTTCTGTAACCGATGGCAACCCTATAATACAAGTATACAACAATATAAGTTGTTCGCGAGCCAACAAATCCCTACGTAGTCCTTCTTTAAGATGCAAACATCTGGATTCGAGGTGCACATCCTTAGCATTCCAGTAGGTACCTATAGCATTACCTACGTACCTATCAAATTTCAGAACCATTGGTGCGATAGATTTGGCTGTTGATCGCTTTCACAGTGTATACACACACACACACACACACAAACATTTCCATTTATTATTATAGATTATTGTATTGTCATAAATCATTGTCTATATCAATCGAGGTATCAATCAATGGTTTTTCATTTATCGCACAAGGATCCACAAGACGCGACGGCGTTCGGCAATGACTCACCGCAGACTTGACGGACTTAATCGAATCCCTGTCGGCTTCTTCGTTGGCTATAGGTTGTTGTCGTTGTTCTTTATTGGCATTAATTAGTTCCAGTTTATTATTGTTCTCGCCGTTCTCGGTCTTGTTTCGTTGGCTACGATCGATGAACGGGTGGTGATATGAGCGTTTCATCCACGTCTGACACTTCGGACCGGATAGTTCTGTAGCTGTGTACACAGAGTAAGCGCATAATACATTATATTATCGTTATTTTGGCAGTCGGTAAAAAAGACCACGGAAAAACGGCTGGCGAAAAAAAAAACCCAAAAATGAATACACCCATAGTTAAAAAGCCCACGAATGACGTAGAATTTTTGTATTATAATATAATGTAAAATTTTATAAATGCAATACACCTATAGTCGGTTAGACACACGTTTTATAGTGAATATAATATTATTTACCTTTCAACAAATTACATTTTATTGCCAAACCGTTAGTAAAAATACTGAAATGTTGACTGGTTTGAGGCGTTTGAGCAAAGTACAGTTTAGGTACAATATTATTTATGCAAATATCTATATAAATACATTTTTTAATGCATTTCCATAAGTTGCTTGTTGTATAACATTAAAATGTAATACAAATATTAATTTGTTAGGCGATTTACTAAATTGTCTTAAATTATAACAACATTTCAACTAAATTCTGGTTTTTTACTATATAATATTAGAATATTAGAATCAATAAGTTAAGTCTTCATAGGCGTAATAATATAAATTAGTGATAAATAGAAAATGGTATCTCACATTCATTGTTTCAAGAATAATATTATTAATTACCTATTGTACATATTGTATTAACAAAATTAACAATTCTAAAAATAATAGTAGCTAGATAGGTAGATACTATCATAATATTATATTAATTTGGTTTTAACCACGGACGTATTTAAACGGACCTACGGTGCTCTGTTTGACATGCATACTAGTTGATATGTATTTATTGCATATCTCGACTAAATTTTAGGAGTATAATATTTATCATGTTTAAGCGAATATCAAATGTTTTTATAATTGCATTTTGTATTATAGTCTATAGAATAAAATATACAGTTTAACTGACATTGAATTAAAATTAAAATATATTTTTACTATTATATCTATATTAATATATGCGGTGTACATCTACCACCTAGGCCCGGCTCGCCACTGAATTAACGTGGAAATTCGTGCCCTAATAAATATAATAATATATTACCGATTTCTTTCGAGATGCGTTTCGGCAACTGATACGTGCCCAAGTAGAGTCCGGCCCAGTGCTTCTGATCGGTTTTTTGCACCCCGGGAAGCAAATGTCCCCTGTCGTTAGCAATGACTTTCGTAACGGTTGAACGACCCTTCGGACGATTGAGATGCCATTTCGGAACTTCCCAATTTCCCAATCTCGTCGGTTGATACGCTTTGTCGAACTGAAAACAGTATAACATAGGTACGACGCGTATTATATTAAACTATTTCGCTGTGCGCGGACATAAAACGGCATACATAGAATAACATTATAATTTTCTATCGAGCATGCACGACCAATTTAATATCCAAAACATCACTACCTACGTTCCTATATTATTGCCGATCCGTCGTCTAATCGGACTTATTTTGCCGCAATAATAACAATAATAACAATAATAATATTATATAACATATTTAAATATATTTTACTATACATTCATGATTCATGACTGTAGGTATTTACGTCCCGTAGTAATATTGTCATACACGCACACGCGTATTTTAAAAAAAAAATCTATTAATGTCAAAAGCCAAAAAACGACAACGTTCCTATATATACTTACATTCAAATAAGTGTCTTTCGCATATTATATTCAAGTACGTACTCCGTTTGTTAAGTGCCCAATTCTAAAAATGTGAAAATCATTCAATCATTTCAATCGTTCAATCTGAAGCTCGCGTAATTCGGATTTTGTATTTGGTGGACATTAGGATTCCGATATGCCATATAGCCTTATTATCGTGTCGTCATGATATGTGACGATTTGGCCACAAAGGCGTGCGCAAGAACTTGGTATGGGGTGTGCCATGAAGAAAATGGGCCTTAACAAAACTAACCTACCACCCTCCTCAAAAAAATAGAAGAAATTGAATGCAAAATATAATTTCATAAAAACTCATATTGGTTAGTACCTACCTTTGTACCTATACTTGTGTTTTACAAAAACATTTTTATATGTTTTAACAAATAGATTTTATAATTTAAAAAAATAAGTAGTTAGTATATTTTTTAGTTATCTTTTAATAGTAAATGATATTACACTTACATTAGAATATTAAATAAAATCATTACATCACTCAACTTAATATCAAATTTTTAATAATTTAAAGTTATAAGTTTAAGTTTTTTATAATTAAAAGTAATACACGCCTTGGAATAAAAATTAATATTATCACTATTCCGATCGATCTTGAACATTGAACTAGCTAAAGGAAATAAAACATTTTTATTCATCGTAAAATATAAAGCTTAACTGTATGGTCGTTGGTTTAAGCTGGTTCAAGCCAAAACAAAAAAGCTGTAACTAACTTCTGTATGGGGTACAACTAGGTGACTCCCCCCCCCCCGTCAATCAAATCTACTTTTGTTCTCCCATCTCCTTATAATAAATAGTCTAACAACTTGCCAACATATTTGTTAGGCTGTTTTGAAAATTAATCACTATTACTGCACTACTGAGTTCACTGTAAAGGTAAAAATATATTAAATTAAATTTATTTTACGATTTTCACGCGTTGCACATTACAACAGTTGTATACATGTATATATCACCTATTATGACTATAAAGGGACCGTTTAAATTAAGTCATTATAGCCAATAGTCATTATAAACGATAAGTAATAAAAAGCAAAAATTAAAAAAAAGTTTAATTACGTGATATATTTTTTAAATAATACATATTGCGTAGTATTGTGTACCAGCCACCAGGTACCCGCAGCAGGTAAGGAAAATCTCAACTTTAAATACTTATAACTTATATAGTTATATACTTATAAGTTATAATTCATAAATTACTCGTCCAATATTTGATGTTCAAACATCGATGTATTTTCAAAAAATATTGTGCTCTGGAATAAAGAATTAAGAGTTGTCGTCATTAAAACAATTTAAAAATAAAAATTTATAACGATAAACAGAAAAAAAAATTATTTTTCCTTAGAATATGTTGTTTTTTAACGAATTAAAAAGTTGTAAAATAAATGTTTTCCAAAACGTCATTATTTAGTTTTTTAAATAATAACGAGCGTCTTGCGTTAAATGGATCGTTAAATAGATCACCCGGTATATTATGCACTGCATGCAGCCGCGTCCCTCACATTATATTGTGTTTTTTGTTTATTTATTATGCGCGCGCACTGCATTGCCGGTCGGTCCTTATATTATTATACTACAATCGTAATAATAATAATATATTGTACATCGGCCCATATGCATCGGGATTATTGTAATTATTGCGACTAGTAACCGCGCGCGCGTGGTGTGTGCCGCGTCGTCTGTGACAATGACGGACGGCCGTTCTAATTGTTTGTAAACAACAGATTAGTGTATTGTAATATATTCATATCGTCCTCAACAACAAATACAATACGTAATAATTTAACGCCGCATTGTATTCATGGTATTGCAAATGCAATATTGCCGTATATTCAAACGCAAACAAACAATACGCTAGGTATAAAAAAAAACCAGCTCTAAAAGTTGTGCAGTTGTCGTGTAAATTATTTTATAGCTAAGTCTATGAACTATATATATGTAGATATAATTTATCTTAAAATAGTTTGCTAAGTAATATTGAACTTAGCTTGGCGCCTTCAAAACACTTGATTAGAAAGTAGAAACACATTCGCTGTTTCTATGGTAATATAGACTATAATAATATGTATCTATTATGTACTGATTATATGTTATAGTATTTTTAAATTTTTAACGTAAGTCACCTAGCTAGGTTTAATTATTAGTAGGCTATTTTAGCAATAACAATTTGAACAACACTATAGTTCAAAGACTTGGCTATAAAATTATACTACAACTTTTAGATCTGCTTGGTTTTTTTATACTTGGAGTTTTTTTTACACGGAATTTGGCAGAGAGTTTATGTTATGATCGTTCTATAAAATAATTAATAATTAGGCAATACAATACCTAATAATTTATGCAGCATTGTATAGTAATATAAATAAATATATTATTTATATTATTGCAGATGCAATATTGCTATGTTATATCAATACGCAAACATTATATTATATAAATAATAATATTTTATTCATAATTCGTATAATATTCTAATACATATTAATAGTTGTTATTTTTTTTTTAAAGGTATAAGTAAGGTACACTTGTTTTCATTTTTTATTTCATACTTTTACAACCTAAGTATCTAGTTATTTGCAACAATTTACAACACCATAAAAACAATTTGCAATACATTTTTTACGCCATCAGAAATAATATTCGTTCGTGTGTAATGAGTAGGAACTTACATTCATCTTTTATTTAATTTATATCATTGTCTCTTACTTGAATTAATTCTTTTTTGTATTAATAGTATGTCAAATGTAATAATAATATTTCCACCCACTAAATTTTGATCAGCATCAAAGCTGACGAATGATGATATAATATATACATGAAAAAAATTGTTCAACTAGATGAAGCAGTGATTGTCTGTTAATTAATTAGACTCCGTTGACTGTCTATAAAATTATTTAGAAACTTAATTTTTTAGTGTTAAGAACTTATAAAATGTGCACGGGTTCATATTACAATATTATTATAATATTGTACCAATAAGTTGGACATTCATTAAATATAATTTGCAAAAACTTGGTATAGGTATTACTGTATTAGTGTTAGAATGGTTGCAGGCCAGATAAAGTTGTGGTGCAACTGTGCAAGGTGAACTATGCACCCCAAATAAAATGTATTTCTGTCAGTATAAAGAATGTGTGACGAAAATGTTTTTCGGTGAAAATTGTTGCAAATAGTTTTCAAAAACTTGGTACTAGTTTGAATTCGATCAGACAAAGTAGGGGTGGCAACTTCACACGCGCGTTTACCTCGATACTAGGTTGCGGTTATAAGTTGATAAAGATCGACTGTAATCTAATTATCGCGCGTGTTCTTATAATACAATAATATTATTAGGCAAATGCATACAAATAATAATAAAATAAAAGGACGCGACGCGAAAGAAGAGAAACGGAGAAAAGAAGAGGTGTAAGAGAGCGAGGACGGAGGAAAAAAAGAACGTACGAGGGAGAACGGAGAAATTGATTGATGGCTTTGGAGTTGCCCATTGATATAATCCCGCAATCCCGTGTTTGTTGACGTCGTTATATATATGAGCAGTGGCGCAGTGCACGTGGCACAAAAAAAAGCCACCCCCCTCACTGGGCGTTTCGCGCGCATCGGTCACGTCGCCGTACGCACCTATACCGCGACACGTCGATGTAAACTAAAAATCTTTTCTGTTCGGTTTGTATATAATAATATGCTCAGATATTTTCTATGGCGTATACACAATACGAACATTTTCAAAACGATTATATAAAAAATATTTCATTCGAACTGTACCGGGCTGGTATATATTACCAGCTATATAATAATACCTATCGATATTTAACCCACAGTGAAAATGGCCGTGACTCAGCGTTTTTGTCGGTTTTGAGATACCTACCAGCTAATATACCATCACTACCGTGATTTCTCCACGAAAAGAGTATTAGATGTACCTATCTAAATATCAGCCAAAGCTCTTGTAAAAGAGAACTTTTATACCTATTAGGCAGCTAGAAAATTGAAAATCTTGATTAAGTGGGAGCAACAATTGAACTACAATTTTTTATGGCAGCTTTTGATTTAGAAAAAGTCTTAACGACTCTGTATGGTGAAACAAGAACTTTTTACTATACAAAAGAAAGTTTGATTCGTTTGATTTCACCGTATTTATATATTATACGATGTATGCAAAAAGGAAGGTTTTTTATAAACAAACTTAAAAACTATAACATCGGAACGGACAAGCCGATTAGACAAATGTTTATAAAATTATCTGTCATTATCCGTCATATTCGGAGCACAGAATGTTCGAGTTATCTATAGTTTTTTTTTCGAGTAATCGAGGTTTTCGCAAGGGGACGGAATTTTTTTTGACTTATCAAGGTTTTCGACTTATCGAGGTTCCACTGTATGTAATTTTTATAAGAAACCATAACAATATAGTAATATGTTCCATTATAATTGGTTTTAACTTTTAGACCATCTGTTCTTATATCGTCATCATTGCGCTGTATAATAGTATAATAATTCGCGTAAAAAGCGTTAAGTACACATATATTATTATTTGTTATTTATTCCGCTTTTGTCTTGCTTATTATTTATATTCATCGACTGGCTGGTCCCTAAAAATATGAAATACACCTGCAGCAGCGTAAAACTCTGTTGGCGATGGGTCATTTCGGCTTATACTTGTTTATTATTATTATTATTCTTTATAATATATGTATAGTTTGTCATTGTAGATAGGTTGTTCGAGGGGGTTGATTAATGATCAGAAGGGATTATGTTATCCCTTCGAATCTGCAGTGTATATACACACACAACTCGCTGCAGCACATTTAGCCATAAAGATAGTTATTATATCGCTAGTGCGCTTTACATTATAAAACAGGAGGCAGAATTGAATATAAATTGTTTTTTATATTTTTTTTTAGATGTTTTGAAAACAAATCCAACACAGATTATAACGCTTTTCTATGGCAATATTTTTTTTCCGATAGGGAGGCGGTGGGTAAGCGTGGTATATACTAAACATGGTATAGATATCATATTATAGCGGCTAGCGCATCTGCAAATTATACGTACAATATTAGATATATATTATGATGTATACAATATTTACTTTTCAATCGAAACTTGTACACATAGAATATATTATACAATAAACGCGATATTATATCGATTAAGAAAAGTAATGGCACACTTAATTGTAGCGCAGGCACAAAATTGAATTAAAACTGTAATTATAAAATATATATAATAGGTATGTATTTATATAGTTATATGCTATTTAATCAGTAGCACTGCAAATAATGCTTGCGGTGTAAGTTTATATAGGTATTGATAAGAAAGGGAGGCGTAGACTTTTTAGTTTTAAAATAAAGATAATAATATACACATGGTGTACTAGCCACTATACTATAGGTATATAATATAATATAATAATTATAAAATATTAATATATAAATTGTATGTATTTTATAATTTTTATAATAAATATTGTTACAGTATACCTATAAATTTGTACCTAGGTCCTAGGTACGTATAATAAAATATAATCCATACTAAGGACCTACAAAAATGGAAATGATACATTGATACCATATGATCAGTTCGTTAAAAATCGTATATTATATTCAAATTTAAAAAAAGGTAAATTTAAAATTGTGGAACAGTTGCAGTATGAACAGCTTAGCATTAGAAAATAGAGAAAGTTATATAAATTCTATAATATTAACAAAATCAAAAGTATGCATGGATACCACTTTACATTGATTAAATGCTTAATTGTAGTTCAATTGTTTTTTTATTTATCGCTGCAAACAATAAATGTGAAACAAAAAAGATGGTCTTTAATTACTTTATTAATTATTAATTATTTGTTTCACTTATCACGGTTGATAATTATTTTTACTCGATACATTATGCAACTCATATATAGGTAACATTACAATATCTAATTAATGATTTTAATTTTTGTAAAATGTACCTTTTGTAGGTTCATTTTTATCACTTTCGGATCCGATTTATGTAATTTTGAAAAATAAAAACAGGAGTACGGTGAAACATCATATTTCTAAACAATGTCTATAATTTGTAAATAGGTAATTATTTTCTATTTAAAATGTCATTACCAAAACAATATTGATCATAATAGTGTTAATACTATACTATATATACCTATAATAGGCACCTTTACGTTTAATTATTCGTTGTTTGATAAATTACTTACTTGATTACATGTGTAATTCATGGACATACTTTTGCGTGTAATATAATAAATTTACTATAGGTCGATTGAATAACAAGATAAAAAAATTTGTTGTTACTTTTAAAATATTCAAAACACAAATAGAGTTCTTATAAGACTGCGGTATTCGGGTAACTTTCTTCTGCCGTGACAAGCACTCGTAATAACTGTTTTCGTCCCTATGGATACAGATGTGACGTATACACAGGTTTTATCAATTAAAAACAAACGCAAGTTTTGCAAACTAACGAAATATTAGCATTAATTTCCGTGACATTTCTTATTTAATTAGGCAGAATATTATGATAACAAAGTGCACATATTTGAGAAAATGGTTATGACGTGCCAATAAATTAATACATATTCGTATAGGTATAATTGTATAAGTGCACAAAGAATTCATCAATATTTAAAGTTTTAGAATATCAGTTACGTCTTTATCTAAAAGTAAATAAATGTATAATAATTTTAGATGCTCGTGGATTTTAATGGTGTACTTACCTCAATATATCATACATAACATTATAAACTAGTTGATAAAAAAACAATATTAAACATCGATAGTTTAGTAGCCCGATTCATATTATTATAAACTTAGTGTTAATATTTTAACTATAAAACGTTTGACATTCAACGTCTCATACCTAATACATTTCTTCGTAGTAAATTATGAGTAAATTATTATACTTTTTCTATGTATTTTAAAGACATAAGGCTATAGCTGAGTTGTCTATATGATTGTGTATTCTTAAGTATTGACGTCAGTCATTTTATGATAAAAGTGTTCAAAGTAAATTCAGACATACATTTATCATCAAATTATGATCAAAAATCAAAATTATTTATCATACCGAGCTTATTCATTCTATAAAATAAATAATAATAGACAATATTACACTTATTATATAATATTGACTTCTATATTTTGGCCATACAACTCTCTTATTAAGTATATGCATATAATATTTGCAATACGGATGGTGAATTGATAATTTATGAATTATGTGTCAACATAAATTGTGGACACCTTAACATTTCTATAATTATTATATTTTGATTAAGAGTATTTTAAATTGAAATTGTGTGATCAATTTTTAAAAATGCTCAGTGAAAACAATTTATATCATATTGTTATATTTAGTTTTGAAAATATAATGTATGACATACCTATTGCAGACTATTGTATTTATGAGCATTGACTATTGAGTCAATTGGAAGAAATTGAGTGTGATGCAGTTTGGTTGAAATGACAGGAAACACGATTTTGAAAGTGTGTGGAATGCTATATATTATTTCAGAAAATTATTCCACTTTAATGATATAGTAGCATTGGTAATTTTGTCAATTTTTTCTTCAACATATTCATGTGCGTCACTCTTTTTGGAAATTAATTTTATCAAATATGATCCAAGAAATCGACTCACTGTATTAAAAGTTAAAAGTCATAAAGCAAATATAAATTATTTGGCATCAATCAAATTAATAATTTGTAATTAGTTTTGTCATTTTTTTTATTAAGTCTCTTGATGCACACATTTAAATTTAAATTATTTAGATTATTTTATTAGGTATATTATATAATATTGTTCATGATTTAATTGCACACAGTAAAAAGAAAAAAAAATTACCTGATTTTCGGCACGTAATTTTAGAAAAATATGTTATTTCTACAGTATAGTTATTTATCTTAATATTTAAACAATTTGTAGAGAAGCGCAATTTGGTGGTTGGTTAGAGAAAGGGGCATAGTCCCCTAATAAAAACTCTTTTCTGCTTCAAAGTGTTTACTAAAAATAAAATCATTTATATCATAACATAATAATTTTTAAAACATAATTTATAACGTGCACTTTTTATAAGGATCGTAATTTATTTGTCAAAATGACTAAAACTTAGCCGACTGCAACCACACTACCACAGCTGCCGTAAACTGAACATTATATTGATGTTATCCGTTACTATTTATAAATTTCATTACAAATGTATAAGATTGATTCAGAAAATGTCAGCGCACTATATTATGTTGTTTTCTCTTACTGAACCACATTCTACATATTATACGTTCAGGAGAACTAATTTAGTAATGTTAACTTTTTTATTTAAGTGAGTTGACCTATTATCAAACTTAAGAACTTATTAAGTTCAATGTGTTATCTGTGTTTGTAGTTTGGATTTTTTACAATATTTGTATGCAAGTTAAATGAATATTTACTATAAATATTAAAATTTAAAAATAGAAAAATGTAAATATCGTAAAAAAGTCAACGAATGAGTTTTGCAGATATATTGTTTACTATGTCACACGTGAGTCAGAGAGAGAAAACTAAACATATAGTTCACTGATTATCCGTATTAATATAATATTTAAATATTACCTATCTTAATTGGTGCCTCGTGGTGTTATTCTTTAGCTGTTGTTTTATTTTTGATTTTAATTAGCATTATCTTTTTACCGTGTCTATTATGAATGGTATTGTAATTTATTTTGTCATATATGGGTGTGTGGTGTGTAGTATACTAGAGTGGGAGTACAACCCTTCAAGTCAGGTATGAGCAATAATGACACATGTGTTAAAAATATTTGACGTAAAATTCTTAATTTAAAAATTTGTTAAAATTAAGCAAAGTCTTTAAGAGGGATTCACCATTCACCACCTCAGCGGTGCTGTTTTGGCATACATTTGTAGAGCCGGGTCCCTATAAAATTGAATTTTCGCGTAAGGAAGAATTTTTCAAATTTAAATTAAATTTATAAATATTTTTCAAATTTCATGTAGGTTCGTTTAATAGGTATTATGTATATACTATATAGGCGTGCGTATGATTGTCAATCTTATAAAACATGGAATAATTATTTCTATATTCCGAAAATAGTTTTTTTTTATTTTTACTGAAAAAATCCACACACATGAAATTGCAAATTAAAATAAAATCAATTTTGAATCTTTAATAATAATAATAATAATAATAATAATAAAAATAATATTTTGAACTCATTGTTTAGGAAAACCCTGTTTGCGACAAAATTTGCATAATAAAAGGGATAATCCAAACTCCGCCCATGCGATGGGGACTGTAATGATTTCCAAAGGGCGTATCTGTTCTGATTGGCCAGTCGTAGTTCCGCATCTCCGGATGCTGGGCAAAGTGTGATTTTCATGTGCATTCTTATATTCGCCTTTGACAGTTCAGTTTGACACAGCTGTTGGCGGTTCCGGATTTTCTTCTTGTCTCACTGGATACTGAAGGTAAGTTTGAAATATAATAACTGATTTATGTGTTGGTCTTTTATATTTATCAATCAACAATAAGGCATTAGGCAGTAAGAGACGACGGCAGTCAGTCATATCGCCGACTAATAATAATAAATTATTTTAAATTATTATTAATCTATAATGTGACAAGTTATAATAATATTTTGTTACTTATAAAATAAAATATGTATAAGAAAAAATTATTTTTTCTTTCGGCAACCCCCATTGTTTATATAAATTTGTAAACTGTCTCACCAACTACAAAAGGTTGGACCACACCGATCTAGAATAAAAGATTCTAAATGATTCTAAAAATATTCTGTTCAATATTTTTCGAGTAATAGTCTGGTTGACAGGTAATAATAGTATTTTTATTTACATATTTTATCATTGCCTAAATAATTACCGGTTTTAGTATCGAAGTATAAAATAAGATAAATTTGAGTTATTTTAAATTATTTGAATATATCATTTGTAACTCAATATTTTGTCAATACATTGTTAAGATTTTTTACTGTTGGATCTGGAGTACCGGGGACCATGACCGGCTAGTTTAGGGGCCCGTTAAAATGATTTTGTAAATTTGTAAATTTTGATAGGAATACTTATTATATATTAAATAATATTTTACGATATAAATGTATATTATCATATAATAATATAATAATATAATATTATATATATTACAATATAATAATATAATATTATATATATTATAATATAATAATATAATATTATATATATTATAATATAATATAAAAATCATGTATGGAGCACTCATATCGCTTGTAATGGATTATATTTTGTTGGACATTTTATATAGGGCCCCAAAATTTGATTGGGGGGGGGGCTTGTAGTTATCTACTCAATGAAGAGGTATAGGTATTCGACAGCAGAGCGCGGTTACCTGGTTTTCCCTTTTCCCTTTTTTATTTTTATTTATTCGATTTCATCGCATAAATCAAAATATAACAATTCATGCCTAAAAAATAATTTATGGCCAATTTTAATTAAGCTTATGTTGTTATTTGTTTTTAAATTATTTTTTTAGCATTTTTACAAGATGATACAAGATAAAATCGGATCCATTTTATTCCTATAAATTTACAAGTCATAAAAAAAAATCTAGTCTATTATAGTTCCTATAGTTTCTTACCCAATCATATTTCCTGCAGATGGTTACATAAATTATAATTGAGACGATGCACCCGATTGCTTTTCAAATGGTAGTTGGGTGTTTATACTCAAATTTTCTCGGGGAATTCCAGGATTGTAATTGGAATGAGTATAATTCGATAAATTGATTTTGGCAATAAGTACAGAAAAGCTTTTAAATTTTGAAAACTTTTAAATATGGAATATTATCATATATTATTTTTTAAGTATTTTCGACAGTCGTGGATCAGGAAATCTGAAACAAGGAATAATTGGGAGGGGGCTGCATTTTTCTGTTTTTAATTTCTCGACTTTTTCTCATCCAGATAAGATTTGATAATACAATATCAAAATTAAATTGTTTTTACATTTTTAGATATTAAGTCAGTAGCGTCATATCTGTTTTTAATAAAAGGGGAAAAAGTGTAGACTATTCTTAACTGAACCAGAAAAAAAAACAGATCGCTTCGCTTGCAAGTTAATATTTTTCTAGATGTGTCGAACAGATTATATTACAATATGAAACACGACTGATAAACATAATTGAAAAATTAAAAAATTTTAAATAGGTTTTTCAAAATTACGGATACATTTAAGTAATTTATTGAAAATAGTCAACAATAATAATACAAATTTATGAAATTGTGTTTATGGTTATTTTTTGTTTCTTCTTCAAGCATTGTGTTATTGAATTAGGAATCCTAAATAGGCATAGCTGCATAGGTATAGGCGCATTCGTAGTTAACGAAAATATTCTTGACAGGAACAACAAACATTTGTTTTGAGGAATCGTCTTATATTAATATATCAATGTATTTATGTATTGGAGGCAATTTGAGGAGTTAAAAGTCTGACTAGGTGCCTAACATAATTAAAATATAGTTTCCCAAATAATACTTAATCAATTTACTAATAATTGTCTTGTATAAAAATACTTGAAGACTAGACAAGATGAAGCAGACGATGAGAAATGAATGTAGGTATACCTAATACCATTGATTATAATAATACTAGTATATTACTATCCATATTATTACTTATTATGTATACGTCTGCAGATTTTTTGTTAAAACTAAATATAATATAAAGTCGCCTGTATAGAATATAATATGTAAATTAAAAATTATTGTTGGTACATATTAATAATGTATTATATTACATATGGTGTGACTATTGCGGTTATTGTTATTGGTATTGCTCTCAGTGAACGGCTATAACGTGGAATCAAGTCATCCCGACAAACACATTATACATATTTTATCATCCAATAAAAACAGTAGTTGTTGTTGTTTGGCACGTGTCCGGCCGGTGGTTGTCTTCCCGAGGGAGTTGGCGGAACGCCGGAAACGTGTCGACGTGTCGTCGCCAATATCCGAAGTAAAAAAAAATATATATCTATATACATAGTTAAACCTCCTCCTTGTAGACACACACACACAAACACAAGTCATCAATATAACATTAGTATCTGCAGTGTTATAATCGGAATCATCATCACGTTCTAGAGAAGTGAGTGTTAAATTATTCACAGAAGTTATAATATGAAAAAACTCGAAAATCGATAGCGCACATAACGCACACACACATATGATATTATGTAATATTTATTTGTTTTTCTTAAACATATTCAATTACAATAAATATTATTCTGGGTTATGCATTTAAATCACCCAACTTTATAATATATTTAAGATTCTGAAGGGAGCAAGGGTGAAAACGCAAATTTCACAACACTCGATTCTATAGTATGTTTGTTTTTTGAAAACAATTTTTGCCCGAGTTGAAAACTCTATAATTAAAATTTAAAAATTATTAAGTTTAATTCATTTGTGAAAACTTTACGCTACAAGTAGGTATGTGGACCAATCTGTAATATAACAATAATTTATTATTAATTTAGATAAGACTAAACAACAAAATTACTCATAAAAATGGACTATGATTAATTTCACAAAATAGATTTTTCTATAATAAAATTGTATTTATTTTAACAAGGATGATAAAACAATAATTATATTAATAATTAATATCTTTATATTTATTTGAAATCTATAAATTTTAAATTATAGATGTAATCTTAATAAACTTTAGTGATCCGCGATTAACCACCTAGTTATATTATCAAAACTTGATTGTATATACTTAGCGGGTAATTGTTCTCAATAATTTCAGTAAATTTTTTTCCACACCAGTATTTGTGGTTTTGACACAATTATTTTGTGGAATATTGATGTTAGTCAAATTATTTTCTTTCTAGAGATTATTCTCGTAAATTATAATTATATAGTTATTACTTTCAAATAGGTATATCTACCATTCTACCTATATGAATTTAATTCGTGATCCATTCAATTATTTTTTTAATTTTAAATATATATTCCATACATATATAATACGGATAATTAATGTAAATTACAAATATAGATAAGTCTCTAACCTTAAATAGTTAGGTATATATATACAATATACATAACACAGAGAAAAGATTACAATTAATTAAAGTCGTATTTTCCATAAAGATTAAACTTTAACATTTTTTACTATGCCTACATAACACCTATATACGTCTAGGTAGCATGCGTAATAATATAATATTTATACAATTATACAGTGTACGATATTATGTGAATTAAAGTTGTGTACATGTATATGCAACTGTATAATTCATACAGAACAGTTATCTTATTTTATAATACCTTTGAAAATATAGCCAATAATTAAATTATAAGTAAATTTAAAATATATGTAGATTATATAACTTATTATTATTCGTGAAGTAATCATTATATTACTATATTTAGATAACTCATGTAGTTACAATAATTATAATCAAACTACATATAATTATCCTACTGACGTACAAAATATATATTCAGATTAATCGTTTATTTTGCTTCTAGTTATATTTTAAGCAATCGAAAATAGCAGTACTAGTATAACATATTGTTTAAATGTGAAACGCGTATTTATGTGTATACATAGAGTTTTTCGTCCATATTTGAATCATAATAATAAACTATAATAGTATATACGAAATTTGTTCACGATTGCATACAATTTATTTTTTGGTTATTTAAATTGATAATAATAACCGCAACATAGCAATTCAATTTCGAATTAGTGGTAATTATATTGTTTTGTTATTTGTATTTTTAGATGGATTTTTTACCTTGCGGTATGTACTCAATGGCGGATTCGACGCTTCCAGACCACGTGGACGGACACGGTTCACTTACGAAAAAAAGGTCAGTAGGTACATGTAATAATACACGACTTATAATTTATATAAAGCAAAATAAACAAATTTGCGGTGATAAAAAAAAAATCAAAATATATCAATAATCGTCGTAAAAATCGATGATTTTCTAGCCGCGAAAAAAGTACGGTGACGGGAATGGCCACCTTGACTAGGGAAGAACGGCGGAGAAGACGGCGGGCCACCCAAAAATACAGAATGGCTCATGCTACACGCGAGCGAGTTAGAGTCGAGGCGTTCAACGTGGCATTCGGTGAATTGCGAAAACTTTTGCCCACGATACCACCCGACAAGAAATTGTCGAAAATCGAAATATTGAGGCTCGCCATATGTTACATAATGTATTTAAATCAATTTTTGGAAACGTAAATTGTTGACACTCTTTGACGATCTATAATTAGGTTTACATTATAATATATAATACAATATAGACACTATAAATGGCATTATAAAGTATATTCTCCTAGAACTGAATACAAAGTATCATAATTAATATTATAATTTATACCTAGTCAACAATGATTTGATATAGTTATTTAATTATCATCTTCCAACAGTTACAACACGAATAAGTTCTATATTTATAACTATCAATAATATTAATTAGATTTAATACAATTAAAAAAATATATTATATTATTATATTATGGTGTTTAATTTTGACAAAAAAAATATTCTTTCGAAATTTTCATATTTTACCCCCATTTTATCAAAGATATTATTATTATAATATTGTATAATACAGTAATACACTAATGTGATTGTGCTTAAACTTTATCATTGACTTCGGTTCTTTATTCCACAATGTCATCAATACATTATTTTTGATGATAATATTATACAATTTGTTTATTTTATTTTTTTTGTATATTATAATTTATAGTACATTTGTTTCATTATTCAAATCTATTATAATTGATTTTTTATTGTAATATATATTTATTTCTATAAAAACATGTAAATTATTAGGATTAGTTCTTATGTAAAAAAAAAATAGGTACGTACTATAATATTATAGTCTATAAATAAATTGCAATCATAGCCCCATACAGGCGTGCCCGGTTATACATTGGCTAAACATGAATTTATTTAGACTCAAAACTAATTTTTTTTTACTTCAAGGATGAAGGAATCCTAAAAATTTACTATTGGCAAGATTTGCGAAATTGTTCGAAATCCACCTATATGATGATAATAGATCGAAGACAGTTCCACTACCTACATAGTCAGCTATAGTATAATATTATGATAATTACCTAAGCTTAGAACTAATAACATAATATGTTTTTATTAAACGTATAGGCTGAATAAGTGCAATATAATTAATATTGATGTCAATAAAAAATAATAATTAATATATAGGTACGGACTTAAAATAATATGAGTTAATGATAAACATAGTTGTTTTAATACAAACATTTACCTACTTTATAATGTAACATGATATAATTTATTATACTATATATACAGAATAAGAATCTTTATTATAATTTTCATTCCATGTAAATATAAATCGAACTTATATATTATTATTATTATTATATACATATAATATGTATAATTAAATAATATATTATGTATTTAAAAGCTTTAGATTATATTATATTAAATAAATATTTTATTAATTATTACTATTATTGAGTGCGTTCAAATAAGTAACATTAGTACAATACCATAAGATATACATTGTAATAATAAACCAATTATATTAAAATATCGCAATAGCCAATAACAGCCAAAAATTTAAATCGTATTACATTTTTTTTTTGTTTACGGCTTATATTTTAGGACAAACAAATCGTGTTTCTTACTTGACGAATATTTTTGATGTTATTGTATATACCTGAAAATGTTAAGAAACTATACTTGTAATAATAAGTTATTTCTTGCATTTTTTCATATTATATTATATCTATACAGTATACACGTTTATTATATTCATGTTCACAATTTTAGTATCGAATTGATATTTTATGCGATTTGTTTGAGCATAATTATACCTGATATTATGCAAATTGAAATCATCCATAACCTAAACTTAAATATTATTCTATAAATTATTATTGCATAGGTATTATGCACGCACATTATATGCGTCGATGTATCCGCACGTAACTACATAAGTATTGCGACACGCATTCGTAAACTTAGTAACAATATAATATATATATTACCTATATTGTATGAGTATATGATTCCATTATTATCCAAATTTTTGTTCGACTTTACTTCGTTACTCCTTGCCGAGGTTATAAATAAAATTAGCTTTCTCGAGACAATAATATAATAACCATTTATGATAATATACTGTACCTAATATTATGGTAGTCTCATTAATTTATTTTACCTTTACAAAATTATCTTATCGCTTATAATATATAATATATTATGTCTCTGGATTTTTTAGGGTAAACGATTTGTTCCTATACTATGTATAAATTAAATTTTCGAATTGTAATGCGCTTTTGTTAAAGGCTAATAATAATAATAATAAAATAAAAACGCAAGGAAAAAACGTATTTACAATCCGACGAACCCCAACCCAATTATACGAACAGGTCGTCTTATATTTGTTTCGATAAAATGTTCGGCGGGAGTCGTATAATACAATTTATAATATTATATACTCGTATATTGGATAAATAAAGTTAAATCGCGAGGGGCAGTCTGCCGCGACCGTCGGACCGTCAAATGCAATCGGTCTCGGATGATCAGTTACCTATATGCGTAAAACGATAAAATGGGTACTATATGTATATGTAATGTGTAAAATACGATTCGATACTCTTCTGTTTATTATTATAAATACGTATTATACAGTGACGGCCGATGGATCGCACTGCACAGCACGTGTCGTATATAAAAAAATATAAGCGGTGTGATTCAATTAACGTATAACTATAATGTAAGACATACTCATTGTTTCAGAAAACAACGTTTTTGAAATTATTTCTTTTACACGATTTTAAGTCGTTATAAAGCAGCATTTTTTGGAAAAAAATTCTGTTTTTCAATCTTCACTATTTATTTTTTTAAAGTTGTTTACTCTCTGGAATGACAATACATTTTAATTTCATATTCCAAAACCTTGTGTTATTCAGAGTATTTTCATCTATAAAAATCAAATTTTGAACAAGTAGCTTTTTATAGTTATAATTTATAAATTATAAGTATTTAAATTTTAAAGTTTAGTCGGGCGAAGTAGTGTCGACCAACATTTTGCTGGGTACTCGATTGTACTACTCCACTCCGCTCGTCTACATTTTTAATACTTATAAATTAACTCATAAAATAGTCGTCCAAGATTCGATTTTATACTTCAAAAAACTATAAAAAATGTTCTATTTTGGAATAAGGAATTAAAAGTGTACGTACCTAGTCATAAAAAATAGTAAAATATATCGTTTTGTGACGACTTACAATATTATTATAGGTATGTAAAAGAAATATTTTCAAAATTATAGGTGTTCTCTGAAATAATGAATGTCTTACGTTAAATGGATCACCCAGTATTATATTATATACTATTTAGGTAGGTACTTTCGGACTTTTTCGAATAACAATTTGTTTTTATCACCAGTGAACGTAATAATATATACGCAGCGTCTACCGTCGTTATTATTGATATTATAAATGCCAGAGCCGGCGTGGCGGCGGTCCCGTCTGCGGATTCGAGCTCGGGCTCCGGGCGTAATGGAATTCGGTCGTCGCACACCTGAGGCCGGTTCCGCCGGGCCTGCAGCTGCAGCCGCACCCCGCCGATCCTGTATTTTAAAGTTGTCGCCGGATCGATGGTTTACGAGTGTGTGCAGACACGGCTATGAAAAGTTTATAGTATGTTATTTAAGAAGATTTCGGCTCACTGTTGTCTGTTTGTCACTATCTATATCTCTCTCTGCAGACCTATGCGCTACATGGAAAATGTGTGTTCAACAGAAAGCGTTGTTATAAATAGGCAGGGAGCTTTAATAATATTAGAGTGAATCGACCCGATAATCAAACTAAAGTTTAAAACATTTTTTGTAATTGTGCGTAGGATTTTTAACGATATTTCAATTTGTATGCAAGTCGTGAGTACCTACTTATAGCCTTATACCTAGGTGTATATTGTAATTTAAAAATGTTCATATACATATAGCATAAATAAAAATAAAATCTGTTTGCGAATTAGTTTTTGGTCGTTGAAATGGTTTTTGCTTTGAGGAGGGGGGGAGGAAGTGAACTTGTTAAGCGAGGCCTCTATTAGTTCACAGCAGTGGCGAAATTTGGTCATCACCGACCAGAAAAAAAAAATGTGGGCTTATATCATAATAACCTCTCAGTCCAACCATTGTGATCTGTAATCTGTTAATCTGTATACATGTATAATGTAAGTATAGGTACCTGTATAAATTATTAAATGAATACATACATTAAAATAAATAATTACATACTATTTAATAAAGTTTTAAAATGTACTTTTTCGAGTAGATTCGTGGAATAATCTGTGTAGGTATGCATAATATACACTATAAATCTCGAACTTCAAAATGTTATAACCTTGGAACTAAGTCAGACCGACAAATTCTGATCGCACCATTATGCTTAACTTGTTGAAATATACCTAAAGGTTGCCGAAAATTCGAGCTAAACTGCATTATTTCAATAGACTTGTGCAATATTGCAATTATAGTGATTAGTTTTTAACACAAAGTAATATAATCTAAGTTACAGCTACCATAGGGGATTTGGGTTTATATTTGTTGTTTCTAAAAAGTATATTATATTAGTACAACAGTACCTAAAAATAATAATGTTTATATAATTAAATAAGTACATAAATATGGTTCGCCAGTTTCAAAAAAAAGTCATTGAGGGGATACGATACCCCCCCTCCCCGTAATTACACCACTGGTTCACTGAACGATTTTTTACATTTTCCTAGTATTTTGGGGAAGGCAGTAGCCCCCATACGGTCATTCGCCACTCTAAGTGTATTTAGTCTTATATATTATATCATGTTTATTATATAGCTTTTAGTCATTTCCTTTTTTATAATATAACAACAATAAATTGTGACCGAAATGCCGAGGAGAACTAATAATTATATACGAACCAGCAATGGTGCATTAAAATAAAATGTTCCCATTTTCGCACGATCAGTCAAAACTAAATTAACTATATTATAATATAATATATATATATATTAGCTACAGCGTGTGCGATGGGGTGAGTGCGTGGAAAATGAATGGACCAGCGTGCGCAACACAAAAGTGTGAACAACCGCGAGGGGGTGCGAAAGCGATCAAATCCCTGAGGAGGACACTGCACGTACGCGGTCCGTATAAAGTATATAACGTATATAATACGTGCGTATATATATGGTAGGTGCACGCGTTATTACATTATATCATAATATATATATATATATACATACAGTCACCAGGCAGCTCGGCAGTGGTGTATATATAGTTATTACACGGATCGGCAGGCCTTTTAGAACCCGAATTGGATTAGAAAAACGGATCCGGCTTGTATTTCAATGATTCGATTACAGCAGTACAAGTCTATATACATGTTGTGCCGATAGTATTGTACGTGCATGCAGGAGTTGCTTATACGGTCGGCAATCGCTTCGCAAGTGCGCAGTCGTTTGTATGATGGGTAGCTAATTATTATAGAATGTATTAGTAGGTACACATTATAATATATTATGTGTGTGCAGGGCACTGCAATATTGCAGTCAACCGACTGGATTATGTTATATGATATTATAATATATAGGTTATATTATATGTCACTGGCCGTAAAGTGTATATTATAATATCTTATATCATAGTCGCTATATACGTGGCGTGTTATAATGAATATAAGAATCGAATGTGTGAAATAATAGTAACAATAGTGCGTTATAGTCACAATTTTCACACGCCATAAACTAATTTTACTATATCGTTTTGTGTTTATTAGTAATACGAATATATCAAATGAAACTAATTAAATTACTTATCGAAACATTTATTTGTGTGAATAAAATTTATATATATCAATACAATTTACAGCAGAGATTTGTGTTTGTTTTAACTTATGATTGTGACATTATAAACTTCGCTTTTAAAGTTAATTTATTATAATTTATAATTTATAATAGGTACCTATCAGTAATTTATTCATATAATATAATAATTAATAATATATTATGCAGTAATAGGTAGAAACAAATTATATGAATATAAATTATACTTTGGGGGACGGAGTGGCCGAGCGGACTAAGGCGTCGGTTGTGATGCACACCGGCGCTGGTTCAAACCTCGGTTCACGGGCGGCAGTTTTATTCGGCAAGTCACTGTGTCCGAAGAACAAGTGCCGCCATCCCCCACCCGGGCATGGCAGATACCTATGGGTGCCCACTTGAAAATCTGCCAAAACTACACAAGTGTTTACCAACCAACAATATCCTTCCCTACAAACAAACAAACAGCTAATGGACATCAAATTATCAATGAAAAAAAAAATATATATACTTTATTTTATAATGCACAATAACGACCTCAAATGTTCGGACTATATTATGCGCAGAAAATATGTGCAAATGCGCAGGTCTAATTTCTTCGTCTTGGACAGTATTATGAATAAATTAATGATTGACGTCTATAATACGTTTAACAGTCTATGTTTAACTGAATACAAACAATCCACCGCCACGTCGAGTTTGATCGAACTATTGATGCACAGCCATTTTTGATTTCATTATTTCAACTTCAAACGTCATCAAAGATTTGATAACGGACCAACGGAATATAGATTTCCACATACTGCAGCCGTCCAGCAAATGTATTTTGCTTCGTCTAAACTATCCATCTCCGCTTCAGACGTCATAACTTCAATATGTCAAGTAGGAATCCAATAAGTAAATTGTTGTTGCTATTGTTTATATAGGTAAAATACAATTTATAATACCTAATATGTAATTACTTATCGGATTTACAGTAAATATTATTTATTCATGCTGTTTAAAATCAAAAGATTCAATTTTCTACTTGTCACAATTTGTAATTTTATACAATAACACTTGATAAAAAAAACTCCACGATGACGTAAAATTATAATAATAATATAAGTTGAACAATAGGTACTTTTTAGATTCTGAGCGAAGCGATGAATGTATTGATTTTACAATGATGTGTATCACAGGACAGTAAAAGTACTTGGATTTTCTTCAACAGTACCTTTTCTGATAGGAAAATGAATCTAGTTGGTACTTTGGGGGGTCACAAGTATAAATTTCCGACATGAAAAACAAAAGAAAAATTAAGGAAAAATGGGAATTTTTACGCAAAATCTGTTTTCGAGAAAATCGATTTTGGTTTTTGGTGTAACTCTAAAACAAATGACCGTAGGTACATTAAATTTTGACTGAATGTTTATATTAGCATTATCTATACACCATAACCTTTTTCTAAATATTTTGACTTATTTTGAGCTATTTACGGACATTTTCAATTTCTAAAGAAGATGCTAATAAAAATTTTTTCTCTTATTTTTTACATAAAAATGTTTATAAATAAAATACACTTTAGCTTTGAAAAGTTTTGAATTTTTCTAAAAAACTAAAAAAAAATTGATTTAAAGTTTCTACCTACCATAATATAGTTATAATTACGTATACTATAAATAGGTATACTTTTATAGTACTATATATTCAAAAGATTTAGTTCTGACATTGTGCGCTGTGGTTGATGACTGATGACCTAGGTTTGAAACAGTTATAAAATATAAATATATACCTATTTAGAAGTTATAATATTATCATTTTTATTCCTTGTTGTCATTTTGTCAGTTTAAACTTGTTTAAAAAAATGGTGGACAAGTATGTATACTAAATATAAAACTTTTATATTTAATCATATAGGTACTTTAGATTTTATAACTGTCTGTCTGTAGACCTATATACTGTTAATACCAGTGCCTTGCCGCCTTCAATTTTACTTCGAGATATTAAACAATAACAAAAAAATTAATTAATTTGGCGTAATGGTGTATTTTTTTATCATGATTATTACATAATATTATATACTATTATTATCATAATAATATGCTCGCAGTTACACCATGCCACCGTTGGCATTTGGCCGGACTGCAGCACTGGGTCGTACGCAGTGACACGACCGCTATCTCACTCATATAATAAATAATATATTATAATGTTATGAGTATATACACTCGCGCACTATTATATAACAACAGTAAGTACACATAGCCTTTTTATTATTATTTACGCGTACCTACGTCATACAATTGTTATTATTTATGATCATGTACGCATATATTATTCGACTATCAACCGTAGCGCGGAACGTTTGATAGAATTAATCGTTCGTTCGGAGAAAAAAAATGACTGTGCGGTGGGGGTGAAGAGAGTTAGGAATAACGAATTTTCCGCGAATGCGTCGTGGCGGCTACCGCGGCCTATTCCGGCTCGGGAAAACGCCTGGGCACTCGGCCGGCCAGAGTAATCGCGGTTTCGTGCGAAGTCGGGCGCACCCGATCGTACTTAAAAATAATTATAATTTATAACAATGTACTATAATATACGCACGTCCAAAGTTGGATACCTACCTTTGTAAATTTGTGTTTAAATAATTTTCCGCCGTGTCGATCGCGCTCGTCTCGACGGGTGTTTTTATGAAAAATCTTCACGTTGGTGGCAGGCGGCCCCGCAGTAGTCTGCAGTTTGCCGCATCGCGCCGAAACAGTGAAATCTCAACGTCGTATTATAATTTCAATCAGCTGATCTCCGCCTTGCCCGAATCAACGTTATTATAGTTTTTTTTCGAGCAGAACATAACTGCCGAGTATAGAATGATGCGCACAAGGCCCGTGCAAGCCTGAAGTCTCGTAATTGTTATTATTCGCTAATCATTCATGTCTTGCTGTTTTCAAGTCGTCGACGTGAAAATTACTTATGGATATATACGCGTACAAATCGTAACTGAAGACACTGGACACGGTCGTTTTTAACGACGGACCGTCTTGCAAGTCGTCTTCGGCACGTACTCGAAATATAAAATTCGTTTTGATCGTTTCACGAGTCGCTTAAAAACTTCAGTTTTCGGTCACATACGAAAATAAGCTTACCCGTGTATGGGGCTGTATATCTTGGACTGTTAAAACGGAAAATTGAACGGATCGAGTTCAAGGCATATAGAGCCGTTAATATAAGTAAATCTATGGTTTCAAACTTCAAGGGTTCTCTCGAGTCTCGTTATTCCGATATTTCGATCTTCGGCGGCAAAGAAGACGAAGACGACGGCGGCGACAGTGTGACCATTTGTCTGGCGCACGAACTCGTTTCGGTCCGTCGGCAGCGTTGACCGTGGCCTGCAGCGTGCGTCCGTCAACGATAATATTATTGTATACAACTGTTTTCGTGGTGTGTGCGCGTGCGCCCGACCGTATATATTGTGTTTACCATAATAATGTATCGTCATTATCAACGCGTATCGTCCGATTATCATTTCATTACCAATAATAATAATAACAATATAAAAAGTAGTAATAAATAATAATAGTAGTGTTTTTCGTTTTGTTCGCGGTAGTGTTGGGTTTAATGTCATTTCGCGAATCTCTCCGTTCGGTCTTCCGATCGAAAAACTAGCACGCGCGGAACTGGTTTCGCGACTGCGCCGCCGACTACAACTATACTACGACGACAACACGGCCTAATATTGTATCGCACGTTCGCAGAAAACAAATTCCGCGGCGTACGCGATTTGTGAAATTTTCGTCCGTCGCTGTTATGACGGATCGTCGTCCGACGACATCCCGATTCGCCGAAAACCGTTCCGGTCGTTCACGCTAACCCGGGAATACCGGTGGGTAAGCATCTGTGAAATTTATGCGTGTTCCCAGTATCCGTGTCATCATCCTTCGCTGCCCCCCGACGATCACCTCAGTCTCTTTAAAGTTTAGTCGTTCGATCATGTTATTATGTTCACGTAATGCACGTCCTCCGAATACTCGCCCGTGGTAAGCAGATCAAATTTTTTCCCTCTACACCCACTGTAATAGATGATTTTCTGATAGAGACCATATTGTGTACCAGACACGAGTGTAGGTGTGTGTTGTTTGAATGCACTCGTGTGTTTGTGTGTGTGTGTATGCGTATTCCTCGAATGTGGGTGTGTGATGATTCATACTTGCTGCAATATGAACCAATCCTAATGTTGCAATAACAAAATACAACAGTCCTAACCTACTGTTACATATTTTATTAATCACTGTTTCATAATTTATTATGTGTGCACAGATCAAACGGCGGTCATTAATTGCAGTGAGTCAATGTTCTGTCACGGATAGATTGGATCAAATGGTCGTTGGCCAATCGTTGAACAAACACTGGAAAAATGGATCACGGGTATCAAAATACCGGCAGAACCCATGTAAGTCACTTATGACTTATACTTTATAGTATTAAAGTCTAGTCTACGGCCTACACTCTCGTCACTGAACCATCACGTAACCTAACCGTCGTTGATAATTTTTAGTTTGGAACAACTCCTCAACAATTGGTTACACACTCGTTTTGCGACAGAGCTTCTCCAGTGTCACCCGTCACAAACATCGGAAGTTACACTTCATTTGTGCAACACGTAAAAGATGACAACAATATGAATTCGTTACAGCGCAAAGCACAAGTGAAATTAAATGCCATGCCGTGAGTACAAACTATCATATTATATAACTATTTAAGTATATAATTTTGTTTTATTCTCAATAATAATAATAGTCTTTGTTTTTGTGTGCATAAAAATGGTTAAAAAAAAAATTACTGATTACATTATACAAAATATAAAATTTTAGAAAGCAGTAGGTACTTAAATTTACTTTTAATAACATTGACTATTGGGATAATATTTTATTCTTGTACTTTACTTAAGCTCTTAAATGATAATATATTGGTTTAGTAAAATTAATTTATAATTATTCTGTTATTTATGCAATGCTAGATGGTTTCATGGAAAAATATCAAGAGAGATGGCTGAAGATTTGCTAACACCAAAAGAAAATGGTCTATTTCTGGTTAGAGAATCTACGAACTATCCGGGAGATTATACACTTTGTGTTTGTTACATTGGTAAAGTGGAACATTACAGAGTAAAGTATAAAGACAACCAACTTACAATCGATGATGAAGAATTTTTTGAAAATCTATCCCAATTAGTCGAAGTAAGTAATATTTCAATCTATTTCTTGAATTTTTCAACATATAATATTTCTAACCTGTCATCACTCGCGCAGGGTAAATTTCAAATTAATCTTAATAGTACTGAGTCTATACATTTTAGTATTGTCTAATATTTAGGTGTATATTTGAAGTTATTTATTTATTTACTTTTAGATACATATTATTTTATAAAATAAACTATGGGGTACATTTTTACCTCTGGCATAAAAAACTACGCGAGTGGTTACAGATTAATTTGATTTTTACTTTTGCAAAACATAATTGTGTATGATAATTTATATTTTAGCACTACCAAAAAGATGCTGATGGACTATGTACACAATTAACCAAGAGTCTACCTAAAAAAGGCAAACAAGAATTTTGTATTGATACCAAATCTTTTATTGATGCCGGATGGGTTATCCAAGAACAGGAATTACAGGTTTGCTTAAGTAAAATCTATTTATTTGATACCTTATTAAATTAAACATGTTTTTATTCTCTAGTTAAACGAAACCATTGGCAAAGGGGAATTTGGTGATGTATTATTGGGAGTGTACAGAGGAGAAAAAGTAGCTGTTAAAATGTTGAAAGATTCTAGCGTAGAAGCCCAAAAATTCCTAACAGAAGCTTTACTTATGACGTAATAAATTAAAATCGGTCTTATTTATTAAATTATTATATAGCTTATTTTGTAAAAAAAGAATTACATAGACAATTTATGTATTTGTTTGTTTATCAGGTCTTTGAGACATGAAAATTTGGTTGAACTTCTTGGACTTGTATTAAATGAAAAACATTTATTGCTAGTTACCGAATACATGGGTAAAGGTAGTCTTGTTGAATATTTACGATCAAGAGGAAGACTTCATGTCACCAAAAAAGATCAAATTAATTTTGCTGTGTAAGTTATTATATGTTTTAAAATGATGTTTTGATTTGTCATTTAGTTAATTGTATGATGTAAAAAATATTTTAGTGACACGTGTAGCGGTATGGAGTATTTAGAGTTTAGAAAAGTAGTACATAGAGATTTAGCAGCTCGAAATGTTTTAATATCAGAAGCTGGAGTAGCTAAAGTAGCTGATTTTGGATTGGCACGTGAAGAAAATTATATTGTGGATGCTGGAAAATTGCCCATCAAGTGGACTGCCCCTGAAGCACTTAGACAAGGAGTAATTTGAAATAGCAAATATTTACAATGATTAAAATTTAAATTAATTTAAAACATTGGATGCATTTTTAAAAATTGCTTCAGGTGTTTTCAAATAAATCAGATATGTGGAGTTTTGGAGTTCTATTATGGGAAATTTATTCTTTTGGTCGAGTTCCTTACTCTAGAATAGTAAGTGTTGCATTATTTTAACTTGTTCAATTGTCGATCAATATTAATAATTAAAATGTTTATGTTTACTAGCCATTAATTGACGTAGTAAAGCATGTAGAGAAAGGTTATCGTATGGAAGCTCCTGAGTGTTGTCCTCCAGAAATATATGAAATCATGAGACAAGTAAACATAGTTTTGTGATATTAAAATTTAATATTAACTATTGTTTATACTTTTATAGGCATGGGACTTATTTCCTGAACGAAGACCTACGTTTAAGGATGTTAAGACCAAACTAGCACAATTAAAAGTTGTAACTATTAACTAAAAGTTGCATTGACTAATGACTAATGTATTATAATATATCTGTGCACTAACTTTGTTAATATCTGTATAGTATCAAATTTAATTAATATTTATGAGCTAGTCTTTATTTTATCAACCTTCAGTATTTTTTATTCTTTAGTGTTTTTTTAAATTATTATTATTACTATTATTATTGTATACTATTTAATATTTATACAAAGTAAATGCATTTAGTATTGGCTGAGGTAGATTTTCAAACTTTTAACCGAGTTACACAACTTATTCAATTATGATGTTGAATAATGTTTGATATTACATATTAAATATAAATGTTTTTTAACATGATCACATTATTTATATCTATTATATATTTAATCAAAAGCATTTAATTTATATAAAATGGGATCTTACTATTAAATAATATATAAACTGAATTAATATACTTATAATAAATTAATTTGATATCATATTAATAATCTTTGTGGGTATTAACATTTTGAAATTAATTTACATATTATATTGATATTCTGTCAAATGCTTTAATTATTAAAGACAGTGTTATGTATGGTATATACGTGTGATATTTAGTTATATCAGGAATTAATACTGAATGTATATACCATTTTTAATAATTTTGTTCATCAAGTTAGTTTATTTATTGCATTTCGATTATCATTAAGTATGTTAAAAAATTAATCAATACTTCACCAATGCTAAGCATTTTAATATTAAATTTATTTTGATTGTATTTTGGGCTTGATTGTGTTTTTCGGTTTGTTTTTTTCAATTTTATTTCGTTATTCAATTGATAGGTACAATATTTTAAAATACTATTTCGCAAAAAATCAACATCAAACTCATCTCATTGCAATAAATTGATTTACTTTAATACTCCAGAGAAAAACGTAACTTAATATGTTAATTTTTTTTATATGATGTAAAAGTTATTTTTTCTATAGTAGACAATTTATTATTAAATTATTATTTATATGTCATTGAATTTGACTGTTATAAAATGTATTTATAGCAATTGTAACTTATCTATTAGAAATTGGTTTCAATTTTATCAATTATTTATTAAATACTTTCTATAATATTTAATAGATAAATTTGCATAGATTTATTTTTTAGTTTGCTTTTTATTTTTGAATTTAACTGTAAGTATGATGTAATATATTATTGATATTCTTTTCAAAACACCAAACTTAGAAATAATCTTTCCAATTGCTTACTAATAAATAATAATACTGACTGATTAAAATAGAATGTTACTATAAAACACTAATATTGTTGGAAGCCCACGCCAAGTTTTTAAATTTACACTGATTACTGCTAAAAATATATTTCTAATAAATGTTAAAAGATTTTTTATTTTACAAGTCATTTGTAATATTAAATTACAAAACACGAAATTATAATGTCACTAATTAATTGTATTAGGATAAGAAATAATAATCAATTTTAATGTTTTTTTTAAAATTATTTATGTCAAATCTCTTAAATGAGATGTATCTAAGATAAATTGCCTTATTTGACATAACATATTTGGAGTTTGGACGTAAGAAAACTTTTAATGTTTGATTTGTTTTAGGTAAAGGTTTTATATTCAAAACTTTGTAAATATTACTGTATTTTACTGGTGTATTTGTTTGTTTGTTTGTTTTTTTTTTATTTACTTGGGTAGCTTTATTTCCAAAAACTTGGTTTTTGTACTCATATGTTTATTCATAAGTTTATTATGATAATTTTTATTTTAAGAAAATTTTTTTTTTCTACCCTATAATATATTTTTTTTAATCTAAAATAAATTGATATTCTCAATCAATAAGTGTTATCATTTTTAATTTTCAAAATGTGTTGTGTTGCTGTGTATCTACTTATTTTGTTGCTTGTACTATACTTACCTTACGAGTGGAAATACCAATTTAACTTTACTAACTATTTAATTGCGATAAGCATGTAATTATATTAACTGATTAATTACGGTCTTATTAAAACTTTTTTAAAATTACAATTGATTATAGTTTTCAGCAGGCTTTTAAATTTGAATATGTTTGTAATGATAAAACTTGGAACACCACTACCACAGAATATATGAAATTTATACTTCATATATTCTGTGCCACTACAGTCATTATTTGCATTTTTTGCAGCCCTTTATGTCACCTATGAAATCATTCTTATTCGACGATGAAGTCGACCTGTCCCTCAAATTGTATGAATTTATTAGTGTAGATAGCAGAGAAGGACATTTTTCGTGATAATTGAAATAACTGTTATTGTAATAATTGTTATTCGAATTATTTTCGTGTACTTATACCCAGTTTAAAAATGTTCTAACTATTCAAATAAAATATGATGCGAATATTTTTAAAATAAAATTATTCGAATAACTTGTCTAAAATTTATCAGAATAATTGTGTTTCAAAACTATTTGAATATAAATCATTTGAATAATAATATTTAGATAAACATTTTCTCAATTCTGATAGATATATAAGTACAAATGTACAATTCGCTATAAAAGTTAAAAAAAAATGTTTTACATTCGGCTTTAGATAAGGATATGCGCATGAGGTTACCTATATTAATATATATGACGATTAACGATGTTATCTCTAATTCCTGGCTTCTAGTGGCCAGTACACCAATTGCACGTCTTGTGAATTTGGATCGAATTTAAATTGGAGCTTATATGAGGAAAATATATAGGTAACCGCATTATTGATTTTGCAATAGACAGTGACCAAGCGTAAGAAAAAAGATCTATGTATCGTGTACAATTCAATATTGATGGTTAAAAAGCAAAAATTTGAATGTACGTGAATTATTTTGCAAACTGTAGGTCTAAATCTCCTAGTTGTGAGATTAGGTAAAACGGCTATAAATCCAGTAAAATTGACAGACGAAAATTGAGATGAGCGCATGTGGGCTGTCTCAGTCTTACCAGTGGTGGGGCTAGGGACCGCTTCCTCCCCCAAGTTGTATTTCTAAACAATTTTATATTGTAAAAAACAAAATTACAAAAAAAAATCATCGAAATTGCCAGAAAATTATGACTTCCTCCCCAACCATATCTCTGGAGCCGCTCCTAAGTCTTACTAGTCTATAAGTACAACAAAAAAACTTTGGGTTCAGATGTATCAATGTTGTGTATTTGCATTTAATATTGTTGTGAATTAGTAGACTGCAGGTATCTCAAATAAAAGAGAATTTGTTTGAGGATTTTGTTATTTATCTGTCTCCGTCTTACAAACGCTTGACATATTTTAGAGAAAAAAACGCTCGAACGTAGGTACAAATTGTACCTACGTTCTGAATAATCAATTTAACTCTATTATAATATGTTTGATTTTAGAGTGAATTGACCTATAGTTCCAAATTTAGAAACAGAAATATTATCTAGGCCAACGACATAGGTTTTTTTCCATATTTTAATGCGAGTTATATGATAGCATTTTAAAATAGTAAATTGTTTGTACAAAATTTAAAATAGTGTGCTCTGAACCATCGATATGATCGTAACACGATGTAGAGTAGATCTTCTCTACATCGTGGATCATAAAAATATGAAATGATGACGAGTGTATTTATTTCACACAGTATTTTGTTTATCGTATCATATATTATATTAATAATAATTACTACATAATATTATATATTGTACACGTTGTTATAATACATAATAGAAACGGTGCGTTATATTTAACTATACGGTAACCAGTCGCACAACAATCTTTGGTTTAGTCCGGATTTTCCGTTTCTCGTGACACGCATTATTCCTTTCGTGTTTTCGTTGTATAATATAATATGTCCTCATGTCGTTTTCTCCGGTTCTCCGTCTCCTGAAATCCAATAGACCAAACAGATGATGAGCACGAACATTTCCGAACAATAATAATATGGGCACAGGAAACGGCGATTATTTTATCGCAGAACAGGGGCGTAAATTCCTAATTACGCCACTGTCGCAGAACAATCGATATTCCTTATAAGTTATAACCTAGCCTGTATAGGCCTGAATCTAATTAAGTTTTAAATACGTAGAATTTTTTTTTTAATTTTACGTGTTTAGTTGATTTAGAAACAAAAACTATTAAAATGATGAGTAAAATTGGACCTGGTAAGTTTGTGATATATGCAGTAGTGAAGTTCTATAAATTACCGTTAGCAAAAACCTTAATTGGATCAAAAGTCTAAACAATAAATATCTCTATTGTCTTAATAATACATTTTTTTGAAAACTGGAGGTCAATGATACTATTTAATAGTATTTATAATCAATAGTAATATATATTATTATCTAGGTAAATCATCAAAAATATCAAAAATTCGACCAGTTTTGGCTTGGCCTACTTTTCTTAAACGTTCATAGTTTTTCTTTTAAATTGTATAGAAAAATCAGATTAAAATGATTAGATACTATTTCAAAAATACCAAATATTTTATTTCACAAAAACGTTTTTTAAATTTTTCCCATTAAATCATCAAAATTTTCTAATGAAAAAATGAAACTCAAAATTCAAATATGCGAGTATATTGATTCGCTTGTTTTTATTCATATCAAAACGCGTTTTAACTTTTAGGTACCCATTACTGTTGTTAATAATATTATGTAAGTAATAAACTAAACTAATAACATACATAAATTATATACGAGAGATGAAACGGCGATTGTATGAAACATAATTGATACCTACCTAGGTACCTAAATGTAGAAAGTTGGATAAACGCAAATTAAATTTTAATTATAATAATTATTAAATTGTTTGTAGACCACGTTACGTTTTTTTGTTTCACCTAACGCGAACTAAATTCATAAACCATGGTCATCGAAAATTAAATATTAAAACGATTGTCCTACGGTTTTATTGAAAACACGGATAAATACTATAATATTTTATTGTACCTATTATATGTGTCACAATATGTACCTAAATGAAACAAAATTTTTTTTAATATATTTTATTATATTTTACCTGTTGGAGGTTCTGGTCTAATCGAATGGACACGCTTTACTGTTACGCATTTGAATGCAGTACGTTCCTCGTGCGCTAAAACACAACGGAAAACAATATTTAAAATATACATTATGTGTTTATTGTTTATTGTGTTATTGACGATTATTGTTGTCAAAAATATTTGGTTTTTCAGACCAAAAAAAAAAAAATTTCTTTTAAAACGAAACTGTTTTTTTACACATTTCGATACGACAATACCTATTATAATCACCGTAATAACTATATCGAGTTTTTATTCACGTAGGTAGAATAATAAATAATAATAACGATTCTTTTACTGTTAACTTTCATTTTCTTGAAAAGCTAAGGCCTAACACATTTGCCATGGATACGTGCCTTATTGCTCCATTTCGCTCATCGAAACTATGAATATGTAGTATGTACCAATGTACCTATATACCTATATACTCACTGTAAATTATTATGAAAAAACCACTACTCGTATGAAATTTGGATTTTGTATATTTGAAATGATTAGGAAAAACAATATATTATTCTGCTTTGGAATACGAAGTTTAAAATGTATTCTGTACCTAATTCAAAAGAGTAAAAAACTTTAATAAGAATAACGTTAAAAATTTAATTTTATTTCATAAATGTTGTTTTATTATAATTTATAAAATTAGGTAAATTTTATTTTTCGAGAAAATATGTGTTTAACGCTTAAGGTATTTGGATTGTGATCCATATTGGTAGTCTTCCTAGGGTGGATGGGGTGGTATGTATTTATTTAGAGTTATCGCTAACTCGAAGGGGTCTCACCCCTCACACTCCAAATCGTCTTAAATTTGTGATTACTTCATAATCCGAATAGCCTAATCTACCCCACGAGGGATCGTTCGGCAAGTCAGACTATACATGAAGCTATTTATATCTCATAGGTAGGTAGTTCTCAAGTACGCCAACTACTAGATACCACATAGGTCGCAGTGGTCACGTGTATTTTCTGCATTATGAAATAACCTGCAGTATACCTACGTACAAAAATTAATTAATGTGAAAAATCAAAAAACCATTTTCGAAATAAAGAACAAGGGGATCCACAAACCCCCGCCCCCCTCACCGTGTATACCGTATACCCTAACAATCTCATCATTGGAAAATAAGCCACTGCAGTCTGCAGTGTGAATCAAAAACAGATACTCCTGAAGCTCTGCAGCAGTATAAGAGCTCTAAGAGCAGTCTAAGTATAGTTTATTTACTTATATATTATGCATTTGATATGATTACAGCATTGTCATAAGTAGAGTTCGGATTTTGTAGCTCTATGCAAGTATGCAACTATACCAAAAACTTAAAGTGAATAAAAAAAAAACTAATAATTTAAAAAAAAAAGCACCAAAAACCTAAAAAGCACTTAAACTATTTTTAATAAAAAGTTTTAATATTAGACGCATATTAATTTTGTTTTCATTATTATCGAATATAATAGTTGATATCTATACCTATAACCGGTTACAGTTAACTTAATATTCTAAATTGTAATTAAATACATTAAAATAAAATATATAAAAAATAAGTGTACAAAATATTTAAAAATTTTATGGTAGCCATTTAATTGTTTTAGCTTGTGAATCTTATGTTCATCTAGAAAATAATGTAAAATTTTAATTTAAATACTGCTTCCCATCCAACTCAAGTATTTTCACCTTCAATATCTGAGTTACATTGAACAAAAAAAATCAAAATAAAATTTCAAGCATTGTATTTTAAGTAGGTACATGGTATTTAAATCGAATTTATAGCTGACATAGCTTTGTGTTAAACCAATGGGAGAAAAAAAAGCCAATGCCTATACAAAATCCGAACTCTAGTCACAAGACACAAAATATTATAACTATATGGCACATACTTGTCCGGAGTGTGGAATCCCATGGATACTGGCACGTCTTTGGCGTACGACCTGGACAGTGGTTCGCAGGTGGAGGTGCAGGGCACGCCTTGGTGGCGCTTACCCCGTTCCGAGACTGAAGCCGCGAAGAAACAAGCGCTCAAGAAGTGACTGCACCGGGCCCGGCCTGCACAACACACGCGCACACGGACGACCGACTCTCATTAAAGACGCGGATCAGTATAACAAATATAATAATAATAATAATGTGACTCTACATAATATATTATGTATATATATTTATATAGTTATATCGTCGAACGTCATATAATAAATACATATTGTATAGTTATAGGTAAACTATAAAGTAAATTAATATATCGCTGCAGCACTACAGCTGTATTGTATATAATATAATATAATATATATAGGCCATAGGCGGGTATATACTATAATAGGTATTATTATATTGTATAAGCGCACGATACAACGATATATATATACGCGTCGTCTTAAGAGGACGCCATGGCCGCATATAATATTATAATATATGACGTGTAGTCTCCGTCTTACGAAATGTACCTATAGGTATAGTACGATGGAAAATTTGCGTTCAGCGCAGAGTACCGAAATGGTTAGCTATATGCTGTTAAGCTAACTACACAAAATTGGAGCTGCAGCCGAACATAAATTCACCTTGATATACGTTCGTATAAGACGGAGACAACACATAATATGTGGTTTTGGCGTCCGCTTATATTATACAGAGTATTCCTTTTATCGCTGTTCAGTCATTTTATCGGTAATTGATACATGTGATTGTTAGTAAAAATTATTTTCTTTCCATCAGATATAAAACAAAATAGAATTCTTATTAAAAAAATGTTTTGTTTTAATTATTTCAGAATATGTAGCTATACAAATAAATGATGACACCGAGGAAATTACTGTATGATTGTGGTAAAAGAATCACTCTGTATATACACCAAGCTCAACTAAAATACAGTAAAAGCCACCATTTAACCATTTATACTCATAATTGAATTTACATTTTACAAAATACTATACGATAAATAATACATCATAGAAATTGTATACAGCTGGACAGACTACATATATAATAATGGTATTTCATTATGTCATACCTGCTATCAAATATAAATATGGTATACTTACCCACCGCAAATCAGCCGTCGCAAAATTGTACAGACGATATAAAAATACGATTTATTTTGTTTTAGTATTCAAAATATTATTACCTATACGGCTATACATATCGAAAAATATTTATAAATAGTATATTAATTATAAAGTACACATGTTCGTGAGGAATTTCACGATTAGTTAATTTTTTTGTGTAATAAACTAATAAACTGGTTCGCCATTCCTACTGAGTCCCCCCCAATTTTTTTTCAAGTTGATGTACCTATACAAATTGAATTTCAAATGAGTTGTTTCTAAGTTATACTTTAAGTCCTATATAAGAATAATAGACCATGATAATGTAGGTTTGAAAGATGTGGGCCGTGGGGGCTATGTTGATTTGAAAATATAGTAATTAATTAATTAATTATTTGTCAAAGTATGGTAAATACTGGACTAAAAATATCATATATATTTAATATTTGATGCAAAACCATTAAGTGGTATTCTTATTAGTAAATACGTTTTAACAATTCGGAAACTATTGGTTTGAATTTCGATTTAGATTATGCCTATGCATCTAAGTTTTTAAAAAAATCATCTTAACTTAAAGTAAAGAAGGGTGGTTCTCTTTAGGAAAATAGATTTTTATACCGCCACTGGATACTCCTTAAATGGCGTGAAAAAAAAATCCAAGTACTTATATACCTATGTATATGAAAATACGGTCTTATTAAGTATAAAATAAACATGGGATATTGGCGATATTGCACTGTGAAACCAAATGGGTCTAGGATTCGTGTAAAATTTGTGTAATTGTAATGATTTTTTTCGTGGAAAACAAAGACAAGAAAAGACAAAAACTTAATTTACGAGAAACTTACCACATATAATATTATTATACTTTGTTTTCTAAAAAAATTGTTTAGGTTAAGACGATAGCGATTTGCAATCGACTGAAAATCATGTTGCGATCGACCTTTTGGCCACACCCGATGGCCGATATACAAAATAAGCGTGTATAATAATAATAATTACATTATAACACATAATAATATGTTATATTCGCGCGGTGCGTTCGTCCGAGCATAGAGCGTATAATATTTTCTTTATTTTAATGCTTGACGACCGTTTTTCTAATATTTCTAAATAATATGCAAATATTTCTAATATTACGCGACTTATATTGTATAGTAAAAATATAATGGAACGTTTCGCTACATACCTACTATTATAAAATGTACAATGCACGCGCCAACAACTACAAAAAGCGTTTTCGCGACCAAAATCTTTTAAGCAAAATTTCCCAAAAAAAAAAACCTTTCAAAAATATTTGCTTATACACACCGTCAGTCACTACTATACTTCGCCGTCCAACAGGTATCCGCAGTCTACCTACCACGAAAACATAAAATATTCATGAGCCACTAAGTCCACAGCTGCAATTATGTATAATTTAATATAGTTTAATCATCAGCCGTCTACGTTATTAATTTCCATAGACGCAAATAGCCCAAATTTGTTCTATAATATTTTTTTTAAGTCTCAGTACTAACTTTTGAATTGGAGGACTAAGTCTCCCTAAGCCCCCTCCATATTTGCGCTGATGTTAATTTCGTTAGTTATTATAGCTATTACCTATATAGCGTGGTAATGAGGTAGGTATGGTATGGGAATATTATAATATATAGCTACAGGACAATTACAATGCGACGTACGGAGCGATTAGTATTTTTTTTAACCTTTTTTTTCGTTTCAACATTAATCGTTATATTTTTGGTAGATATTTATCTACTAGGAGACGTAAGAAACATTTGTATTGTTGGCAACTTGATATTTTTTTGGACTTCAAATTTTACACCAAACATTGCGCAATATAATTATAGCACAATGTCATTGACACAAAAAAACCTCCTATGTGCTAAAATCCGATTTTCAGAATACGCAAAAAACGATATGAAAAAAATTTTTTAATAATCACCATGGTGATTTCTGCAGAAACAAATTTTCAAATTTATGCAATATCAAATCTGATTTTAAAAAAAATGGAGCCAACATTCAATAATATTTACTGTGGAAATGTATATAAATTTTCAATGTTTAGCCTCATTGAAGATTTTATTATATAGCTTACGTTTTTTACCGAGCTTACGTAGACAGTTTTTTGAGTGATAGTATAGTTGGTGTCATAATATTTAAAATTGTTCATCAAATTGAAGGTATTTCATAAACGATTTATAGTAGGATGTGTTACCGATTACCGTAACTACACATATTGGATATTTTATTTATTATTTGTCATTAATTCTACTATGGAGAAAGTCGATGTATAGCTAGATGATAAATGATAATATTATAAAATTATAGTTTATTGTTCCTGAATCTTGAAATACCAAAACTTTAAAATCGTAAATTTTGCACATAATGAGGTTTTTTTGTGTCAACGACTACAAATTATTATTATGTTTACTATAAGCCGATATTATTTAAAACTTTTTTTTTTTGATTTAGATAGTGAAGTGAACGATAGGAACTAATCGTAACAACGGAACCTGTTCTAATTTTTGGGTAGCAAAAAAATCTCTATAAAGACTAGTATTTTAAAACTTTACTATATTGTAGAATATTAAGACTTCGTACTCGTACTGCAGTTGCAACTTATTGACCAAAAAGCCGAAACAATATTATTCGCATGCTGTCGCACCGCATTTGTCCACGTCGTCAACTCTTTTGTGAATCGATATTTTGGGAATAATTACTATCACATCCACGTAAATGCTCATTATTGATTTCAAGTATATATGCATATATTTTGAATTAACTATGCAATATATTTTAAAAATAAAAATTGTTGTTTTCAGGGATTTTTTTAAAAAAAATCTGAGATATTATATGGATTTCCAACAAGTGTTTATAAATTAGTCGCTGTGTCAGGTGGGTAGGTGTGTGCAATGTTGAGGACAAATACAGCTAGATGCGCTGTATAGTGTATAGTGTATACAGTAAGGTAGGTACGTGTTAAACGTTATTTCAGCCCGAAAAATATTACGATTTATTAAAGTACAAAAATTCAGACAATTTCTAGTGGGTTACAAAAAAACCATTATCAAACCGCATTTCAAAGATGAAAAATTAATGTACAGAAAAAATAATTACGTTTCATAGATTAGTAAGATTTTGAATGGCAGGCCGAATTTGTTTTTCAAACAAAGAATACAAATTATCGAAATTTGAAAGTTTCTGCACGTGGCGTGAGAAATTTTCTGGCGAGGCGAGAATTTGTAATAAAATAACGCATCGGCTATTCAGCTCCCTAACACCATTTGCAGATCATCACTCTACACGCGTATATTACTATAATTATTAATGACTGATAATTAATCAATCGTATCCACGGCTGGTAAATGATAAAAATCTACTGTTTGTAGTATTATAGTCTTGGTAACATTATAGTCATCTGTATAGTCGTCTGTATGATATAGTCGTCGTATATTAGTTACGTATTTGTATATAGTATAGAAAAATGGTGACCCTACATCTTAGTTGTGCTAATGGATCGTTCCGCCAGACCGGCGACGAGCAATAATTATTACGGATATTCCTAGGCTCCTTGGCGCAGCTGGGCTGCAGGCGCCCGCCGTTCACGCAAAAGTCGACGTGTCCCACTTGTGGCGCCTCTCCGAGGAATCCAGCGTTCGTGTGAATCACCTGAACCGTGGTCGCGTCGTCCCTGGTCAACCGGAACTCGGCTGAACCGTACCTGTCCACCAGCGGCCTGGCTGGATCTAGACCTGCAACATGTGTAACAACTCAAAAATGAATTCGGGTGTAATATATATTACACGATGTACATAATATTATTATGTGTGAATGATGGATGCGAAGTGGAAGAGGAGTTGTCGATGCCGTAAATATTAAAAGGTGGATTTTATATAAAGTGGTTGTGAAGCCGCAATCATTTGGAGTTGTATGAATCGGAATGTTGCGGGCAGTGACCAATGGACAGTATAATTATAGAACATAACAGAGGGCAAATGTAGCAGAGATGAGAATGCTAAGGTGGTATTGTGTGGAGTGATTATATTGATATAGGATAGAGTAAGAAATTAGTTTATTTGGAGTTGGTACCGATTGTAGACAAAATGCTGAGGGAGAATAAGACATAAGTTGAGATGATTCGGTCAAGTTATAAGGAAAGGTGACTCTAATAATTATTAATTAATATAGAAGGAATGAGAGGGAGAGAAAGGCCGAAAAAGAGACGGACAGACAGAATTGATAATTGTACGAAAATAGCTGGTAAATAAGAGTAAATAAGAGGTGGGGAACAAGGGTGACCGTTCCCAAATAGTTGGAAGTGAAGGGCAAAGAAAAAGAAGAAGAAATAAAATTTTTTTTTTAATTTAGTATTTAAAAATATTTCGATAACTACCTATGCGTAACACCATAATATATTATATTTTTAAATAAACATAAAAAAAAAAAGATTGAAATTTAGTGTGGCCAGTTAAATGTGTATATTACTATTACTATTGTTAGTTGTAACTTATAATGTTTATTATTGTTTCCTACCTATATACAAGGCTATTCTTTTAAATACTTTATTTATTGGGTATCCACACTGGTGGGCCTCCCTCTTCACGCCATTTCATGTTTTGTACCTTAGCTATCAAATTATTGTTTTGTATATAAATATTACAGATTATAAATATCCTATTTTTATCTAAAAAAAAAAAAATACTTGATTTGAATTATTTTGGAAAAAATATTTTTGTAGACAATTTGAAATCACTAATACAACATTTAAAAAATACTATGCGTATTGTGTAATACATACATATTAAACGAATGGGTTTGATATATTTTATAATTTATATATAGGTAGTAGGTACTTATACCTAAGTATTTATTTTTAATATTATTTAAAGTTTATAGTGGGTACAAGTGTACAAGTGTACAACACAAACATCGGTCAAGAAAATAAAGTAGTGTAGCCGGTTATTAAATGTTTATTCACTTTGTATAATTAGGTTCATATATAATATACCTTTCGTTCAAATCATATCACTATATATTATACACTTGTACAATCTAAGAGTTCATATATTATATATTTATATCAAAATAGTCGGTACTGAAAGTATCAATATTGATGGACTGTAGGTAGTTGACTCAAGCATGAATCCAGATATATTATTATAATCTTAATTTAATAAATAAATTACTGATTGTTTATTAAATAGCAAAATCCAAATGGAATATCCGAATATAGTGATATATCAGCATCTAAAGAATTAAAAAAAAAAAATTGGAGAAATAATATGACCCCTCCTCCTGAATCCGTCCCTGAGTTGACTTTAGTTCGGTTGTTTTGTCATTTCAATATTTCCATATTATGATTTCGTAGATGTAAAAATTCCCCTTGTATATTTAAGGTGGATTGTGGATAGTGTATACATTACCGTGTTTATATATGGATAAGATTTACATTATGTACAATTCCCATTTTTTGACTTTACCCGTAACATAAATCATATTAATATATTTAAAAATAATTATTTGACGTACCGGAATATAGTATTTAATTTATCGTTAAAACGTTTTCGTAAATAATAAAATGATAAAATATTTAAATATCACAATATTTTTGTGGGCTGTAAAATATAACATGTAATAATAACCAACCATACTATAGTGTGAGGTGTGATGGAGAAAGGTATTAGGTCAGACGAACTATGAACTGTATACAAATTACAAATATTTATAATATTATATATCAATGTAAGAAAGCGACGAAAGTACGAAATGGAACGCAGCTGCCTTGTTTTATCGTAATTATTTTTAAAGTTATTAATAGCTGCTGTTATATGTAGGTAGGTACAACAGGTTTTCAATATTTAATTTGATTATTCAGAATCATAATATATATGACCAATCCTACAACTTTTGACTAGATCATTCTCAGGACGCAATTCGTTCAAAAAGATTCGTTTACCTGATTTGAATTTCTCGTCAAGTCTGGTTGAAATGGACTTTGTTACATTTTTGATTTTAACTTCTCAAAAACTGAAATATGACAATCATGTAATTACTCTTTTTTAATATAACGTTTTTAGAAATTCGGGGGATAATATCAAAAATGTGAGAAAGTCGATTTTAAGGAGACTTGACGAGAAATTAAAATCTGTTTTCAGAATTCGTATCGCTTCACTATAATATATCAATCGGTAAAAAAACTTATGTCGTCAGTTTGTTGGACATAGACAGATAATCACCGAGTGGAATCCCCTATATGATGCACGATTTGTTGGATGGACCTGTTTTCACCCAATTTGCTTACTTCTCAAATTGGTTACATTTTGTTAAATTTGTTTAAAGATCACTAACTACCATTACAATTTCATCCATATTAGGTTTACAAATCTTATACTTTGTCAATATTAAAATTATATACTGACATAGTAATACGTGACCATTTATTTTTTGAACTTCTTTTAATATTTATTGAGCTTTCTATTTTAGTATTTAAATTGCTCTAAATATTAAGAGGAAGCCACACCCGCATAATGTTGTCTCCGTTTTTCAAGTGCGTAACATGGCAAATTTACGCTCAGCAGATCACGTTTATAACTCCGTTAGCTTAAAAATTAGAGTAAATCGACACAATATAAAACTTGATGGTAAGAACATTATCTGTGTCCGTATGTTTCTGAGTGGAAGTTATGATAATCTAAAATAGTGTAAATTAAAAATGCTCATAACTCACTTAAAACTAAATAATCATAAAAACCAACATAAAAACACAGATAATGTTCTTACCATCTAGTTTCATAATAGATCGATTCACTTTAATTTTTAAACTAACGGACTACGGAGCTAAACCTTAAGGTGATCTTCTGAGCATAAATTTGCTATATTACGCACTAGTAAGATGGAGAATAAAAATAAAAATAATTTATTAGATAAAAAACATCTTTATTTTATATAAAACACAATAATAAATTAAATAGGTATTCCTATGTTAATACTTAATACAACATTTATTTGTATATTTTTGTTTTATATTCAGTAAGAAAATTAAAATATAAAAATAAAAAGTATACTTTTTTAAAATTATGAAAAAAAATAAAGCTAAAAAATAAAAAATATTTTATATATTCATGTTAAAAAAACTATCCAAAATACTTTTGATTAAGGATAATATGCTTGTATATACTTGATAAAAATATATTCAAAGAGTATATTAAGGATTATAATATCAGCGCCCGATTGGGAAAAACGGTTTTCCTGGTACTTGATTTAGGTTACGAATTCCAAATTTTCGGTTACGAATGGTTACTAGTCGGTTACTAAAACCTAGTTTGGTTTTGAACTTCCTAAGTAGAATATTTCAATGTGCGGGTGCTGGTGTAACGTTACACCAGCACCCGGTTGGGAAAAACGGTTTTCCTGGTAGGTACTTGGTTTAGGTTACGAATTATAAATTTTCGGTTACGAATGGTTACTAATCGGTTACTAAAGTATGGAACCAAATTCGAAGAAAATAGTTTAGGTTGTGGTGCTAGTGTAATGTACCTGAAATTATATTCGATCGTAAGCTATCGTATGTAGGTACCATGATAGTCGATATATATATTTATAGTTATAATTCTGAGTCGTTGTCGTCGCCGCCTGCACATGACTATATGATAATCAGGGAAAGTCGCGGGGCGTGTGTGCGAATGAGTATATAGGAAGAGAAAATACGTACGAAAGGAATCTGTAAATTATTATTGATACTTACATAAAACCAAACGTATTTCTAGTCCGTCTAGTCCAACGTATTTCTGTATAATATGTTTTCATACGTATTTAATACGGGTCATCGGCGTAGGTAGGACGGTGATGATCCGACGTATAATATATAATGATGATAATATACCTAAAGGTAAGGTACCGCCTATACATTAAAACAAAGTGTATTTTTATCGGTAAAAAGTCTGTACGATATTATAGTTATTACTTTGGATATAATATTACCGTATAATGTTTCCCCGGCACAATATATTATAATATATTGTTAATTATTATGGCACGAAAAGAATTATATTCGATAACGGTAAAGTTACAATAGATATTTATCAATTTAACCTAGGTACTAACATTTAAGCATAATAACAATATAGCGAAGAATACATTTGTAATAAATAAAAATGTATGTACACCGTACATTTATTTTGGCTGTTAAATGTATCGAGCCTTTTTCGGCGATTTACTAGACTACCGCCGAAGTTACGATCTTACGGATCTGTTAGTCTATTATATAGTTCCTGCAGTTTATAACAATGGTTCTGGCGAGTACATAATATAATATCTATGCATAGTACATTGTACATATTACGCGGTAAATCAGTGGAATAATTTGCGTCAAATGCAAAAATATTTGCCAATAGTCTACTATATGATCAGAACTGCTAAAATAGGTACCTATTCTAAGATTTAATATATTATACGTATATAATATTATTAAACATTATAATGTGTTAATAACCGAACGATATTTCTTTAATAAAATGAAAACTAGAAAATATAAAGTGCCTTAAAGAAAATTCAGAAGATAATGTCTAAGTACTTAAAATGTTTAAAACATGTATAGATGTATGTTTAATACATATATTATAGTTATGCAGAATCGAAAAAATATGAGGACTATTGTCATTTAAAATGCCTAAGACTATCAAAATGTCAGTATTCGTGTTAAAAAAGCATCTGTGAGATTCACAGTAGTTTTATGCAACCTACCGAAAATGACGCCACTGAGACAGAGTTATACACATTAATATATTATACTATTGTACTCTCTAAACTATAAATATACTTAGAATATAAATGCATAGTAACACGATGACCACACTTGACGGTTTCATTAATTATTGTAATAGATCATTACGTATAATATTATAACAAATTATAGTCCACCCCTAGCAAATTATTTAGCGATTTTCAAACATTGGATTTCACTTGCCTTCTCCAACCACGGCACCAGAAAAAAGTCGGTAACGGGTCAAAAATCGTACATATATCATAATTTAACATAATTTCTAACGTGCGATCTTCTTTCACATTATTCACCGCGGCAACGCTTGAGATGAAAACAATTATGATACATACGTGTAATTAAGGCGGAATAGTGTTTTTTAGCCGTGAGTTAAATCTTGTATTATATTATGTTCGTATAGGTACTCTGAAATCGTTTAGTTTTGTTTTCACACACCGCGTGGTATAATTTGGTGTCATTATTTATTAATCAACGTTTCGCCGAAATGTGCACAGCTATTACCTATATTATATCTACTGATTTATCAACTACATATACACCAAAATATTAAATCTCGACAAATATTGTTAGGTTTTTTTTAACGGCGTCCGTGAAAACATTATAGTGAGTCAGACAGTCAGTGAACATAATATACGTTCGTTCTTATCTTTTTAGTCGACTCGTATAATATGTATATTATTGTACCGGTAAGTTAAATGTGTATATTTTTTTTAAAGTTAGATATTCCAATAATAATAATTCAAATATTTATTATTGTTGTAAGTGTACAAGAGATATTATGTATCACATGGGAAAAAGTATTGAAAACAATAAAAACGCGAAAAAAAACCTAACCTAACCCAGCAAATTAAAAAAAAAAAATTCAAAACAAGATAATATTTTACAATTTGTATAGTAATGTGACAATAAAATGTAAAATTTTATAAATTAAGATAATATACGTAGGGCATAAATAACACGATACGTAAATCACCAATATTATTGGAAATAACACTAAAATTAAATTTAATAATTGATTATTTTATCAGAATATCAAGCTTTATTTATGACGCTTAATATCACACTATTCTCAATATCCAGTTATATTTATTGACTACATTACAGATATGAGACATTGGGTCCGATGAATAAAGTCCAATTGTAATTTCGTCCACTGCATATTAATTCTGTTTCTCACAAAATATGTCCATTACATGAACCATTTATAGGTAGGTACAGATATGATATGATATGGGAGAAGGACGGATAGCAAATAATTTTTTTGATTTTAATGAACTGTTTTTTTTTTGTTTAACGATTGGTGGAGTGGTTTTGTTTGCATACATTTATAAATCAGGGTTTTGCACCCGTAATAAATAATATTGTATTCATGAATTCGCATGCGTTAACCAGGTAATATCCAGAGATTATATATTGGTAGGGTTTAAAGATAAGAAAAAATCGTTTTATATTCAACGCGATTATAATATTCGTACTTTTTTCGAACAAGTTACATCCGGCAATCTGTAGGAATAAACTTCAGTCAGCGGCGTATACCGCATACACGCTACCAAAAATGCTATGATTATGAACGTCGTGGAGCGAGTATACGAATTAAAAAAATAGAAGATTAAATACTGACATTTCGTGCGATGTCTACCGTTCGGTGGCCTGCAAACGAAAATATTTTCTAACTATATTATGCATAATATTATATTATGCACAGTACGTGTATAATAACGAATATGGCCCAGAGGAAACTGGAAAGTTATGAAGAATGCCGCGCGCGATAGGTAGGTACCCACAAAAATCCCACTGCCAAATTCATGGTCACGGCCGGTCTATATTATATATGTAGCTGGTACACTGAATTACTATGGAAACGAAAATGATAAAAAATTCTTACGAATATTTTTCTGAATAATAATTATAGGTACCTATACGATAATTGGCGATATACATCTCGAGATATTATACATGCGTAATATCTTATATTAGATAGTAGGTCACGTCTTCTGCACACACGTGACCCATTTTTCCGGAAGAAAGGAAAACAGGTTTTACCAGAAATCTTCTTCGTCGGGACGTCATCTTCGAGTTTGGTATAGGTACGTACAATATACATATGAGTCGGCGACCGTCGTAATTTCATTTTTCTGGCATTGTACCGCAGGTTCGTACTTTATAACCTCGGATATAAATGTTGACGTATTTTTTCGTTGATTCGAGAACGCACGACGACACTCGAATGGTTGGAATAAAGTGGATTAGAAACAAATTAAAAAAGCAAACAACGTTCGACAGGTACTAGTATAAAAATATAATACACATACCTGCATACGCACGTCAATGTACAAATATATGTGGCGTTTTATCATTTTGAAACATTGACGTATTATGTTGTCTTACGGCATTTTGTTTTTTTTTATTTCTGTAATGACCCGAATAACGATAGCATTCTCAAACCAGAGAGGCAACTATCGTCGTGCTGAGTTTGCGTCGTGTCTTATTTGAAAATCGGCAAAATAATCGAATACTGCGATACTAAAACGTCTCGTTTGTGGATAATATATAAAATGTTATAAAAATAATAATAGGTACTGCAGCAGCCACGGCCTATAGCTGTCTATAGGCCATTATATATAATATTATACTTAATAACCGTCGTCCAATTTACATAACCTTGAAACGACTTAGTGTCGTTGCGGAATTTCAAAACGCGAAGCGATTTTCGGTGAAACTATTTTGATATATGATTATAACATTATGTTGACATACGGAAATCGTGTATTATTTTTTATTAAAAAGTCATAATTTTATTGAACGTGACGGAGTGTTTTAAAATAAAGAAAAAATCGGTGATCTATATTTTTACGATTACCACTTACCAGTATGATATAGGTACCGTAGTCGCGGACTATAAAAAATATAATCTAATACTGTACACGATATAATATCATTAATAATGTAACCGAGTTGTAGACTTGCAGCCACCCGCCGTGGCGTGACCGTCAGAAAACACGCGTATACCATAAATTTATGACACGAAATATGTTACAAGTTCAAGTGCATTTCCATCGCGGTCTCTTTCTAAAAAGGAGAACGCGTATAATATATAAACATATAAAATATATATAATATGCAATATGTATGTATGTATGTATGCAAGTATACGTAAGTACCAAGTGGTATAAGTGCATCGCAAAACACCCATGGCCGCAATCCCAGGAACGCGTAGGTACTATTAATTTATTATATTCATATAGGTATAGCTAGTATTTTTAGGAGCGCGATTTACTTACCGATTTTAGTCTTTAGACCATCTCGTAGAGACTTTAACGCTGACTATATAAATATATTATAATATTATAGTATTATACGCACTATATAGTTACTGCGGAATACCGAGAATATCCGGACACGCGGTATCGTGTGATAAACAAAAATACAAAATAGGTATACTTATCCTAACAATAGAGGAATATTTTAACAAGGTACCTATATATTCATTCAACCAGGTCTGCGGAGATTCACGAAATGCGTTCGTGAGAAAATCTCATGCCTATATTATGTATGTATAATATCGAGTATACCTACTACACCTATTACGTATTTATGTTATACCAATATTATTATTTCACGTGTGTTAGAACCTGGAAGACTCGCCGAGGCAACCGAAACCTATATAATATGCTATATTATTTGTATAAATTATACAAATGGTTTAATTAATTTGATTTATGATATTGTGTATTTTAGTACTTATTTGTATGTATATAGGTGTGTAAGCACTAAGCTGTGACGTAGCAGGGAGTCGGTGTGGGCCAATGGTGGGTCTTGATCCCCTTAGAAATGCATGTATAAATGTATATTTTTAAAACCACAAATTATTTTAATTAAATTTTAAATTAAACATTTTTTTTGTATAATATATTGCAATATTTTCGGAATACATATATAAATACATAGGTTTAAATATTATATTATTGTGTCCAAGACCTATGTCCAATCCTAAAACTTTCGTTCTTCTAAGATATTTTTTATTAAGAGGTCAATATTTCTTTTTCTACATTGTAATATTCTACAAGAATACGGCCAATGGTGGGGGGTGCCCCTTTGCACTCCCTCGCCCGGGAACACCACTGATAATGACATGAAATACGAAGATATGTTATAATATATATAATACGCACCTATGATCTTGTGCTGTCTGTGCGTCAAGTGGTTGCTTATCATGCCGCATATGTGGGCCCCGAGACTGTGGCCGACGCAGTGTATGTCGTACGCCGATGCCCCTGAATAGGTGAGGTGGGCGTAGAACTGGGCCGTACACTGGGCCACCAGCCTGGTGTTGCTCAGCGAGGACAGGTAACATGGGAAGAACGTCAGCGGCTCCCAGTCCACGGTGAACACGTTGAAGTCTTTTCGGTTCAGGTACGCTATGGCACACGAAAATGCAAATATTTATAATATTATCTTTACTTACACATTTATTTTGTGGTATGCATGGTAGGTACTTCTGAACCATGACATATACTATTATCGAGGCATGGTGGCGGAGGTTAATACAAAATAACAAATATATAAGAATCCAATTTATTATTAATTTATATAGGTACAAACAGATTATTATAAGTACCTATTTTTAAAACTTTGTTTTCAATTAGTTTCGACGTTTAAAATAATACTGTGTTTAAATTTACAAGATTAAAATACTAATTTGGAAAATATAAAATTGTATATACAAAACAAAAATTAAACGATCCAGCCTCAAGCCTATAAGGTTAAAGAATGGTAGTGTAGAGAATATAATAATTTTTTGTTGGACACGATAAAAACAAAATTGTTTTGACCTCAATCGCGAGCGATGGGTTGGATTTTATGTCTCCAAGAATGGGTCTTAAAAAATACATTTGTAGTTTATTCGGTTTATTGTACTTAATACATTTTATAATTGTAATTGTATTTTTTAATTTATAATTTAATAATTAATACAAAATTGTACGTGTATTCGAATTTTGGGATAGATCACCATCCCGTAGACGATTATCTGCTGTTAGGGTTTTAAAATTACTTTTTTAAAATATTTCATTTATATAAAAATTAAAAAAAAATTGTTTATTATATCTAAGAGTTTATAGTCATTAACTTACTGCAAGTGAACATTTTTAAAAGTTAGTTTACTGTATATAATACTAATAAATAATTAATAAATAATAGCCCAATAGGGCCCAATTGGTAAGTTTGACAAATTAACCGATAATATAATACCATATTACCATACCAGTTAAAATAGTAATTCGTGTAAAACCTTGGTTGATAAGTAATTTATTATGTGTGTAATCAATTGAATTTATAACCTAATACGTTTAAAATAAATAAAAAATATTTTTCATAATTTCCTTTAAATATTTCAGGAAGAGCGAAATATTTCAAATTTAGAATCCTACCTGCTATACACGAATTCCAACATGACACGATACAACCATTGTAAGTATAATATACTTATAATAATAATACGACCGTGAAAAGCAATACACTGCCGATCGCAGCATATATTATTATACCTACCTACCTATTATGATAGCTCCGAACAATAAACTACAAGAGACGTCGAGAAGTATAATATTATCGTATTTAATATTATTATTTATTATATTTCGACTACGAGTGAGCTGAGATTTTGTCACGTTAAACGTGGGGCCGAGTTTCTTGTGCATTAGATGCACTACGATCGGACGTAGTTGGTGATGTGGATAAAACCGTGTTATGTCAGTCACGACTATATTTATATCTAAATATATATTGTATACTGTACAGTCGTCAGTCATAGATAAGTATAAACGTATAATACACGCACACTGGCTGATCATAGAAATATTCGTGTTATAATAACAGTGGAGATTTCATAAAAATCTTATCCGCAGTGTCTTTTTTTAAAACTAGAAAACACAATGCATAAAATCTTAAGAGCAGGATGTCAGCGATCTGCTGTTTGTTTTCTCTCTTTGGAACACACGCGTAAAATGTAAGACAATACGTAAATTCACAATTTTTTTATTTTTTTGATGAATTATCTATAGAGTCAAATCACTTATTAGAAAAAATATAAATAATAATATTTTTGAGGTTGTGGCATATATTGATTTAAGTCGAATATAATAATAAAATATGAAACCGATATGTTAAACCCTCAAAAGTATTGTTCTCTAAAGTCTATATGATTTTTGTAATGATCAATTTTACTCTAAGATTACTCAAAATTCAAAAATCAAAAAACGATATTACAAGAACGCGTTTTATCCTTTTATAGTTTTATCTAAGTCGCTCGATTGAGGGTATCTGAGATATAAACAAACATTACGCAGAGTCGCTGACGTCCTCAAATACGATAAGCGCTATTGAAAGTGCATAATAAATATGAAAGTTGATTGCGGATCCTCTGCTCTTTTTCGTTGTCTGGCGATACGCATAATTATTTTAAGATGAATATTATATGTAATGTTATTTTTGCTTTTGGAAATAGACGCGCGAAAAATAAGTTTTCGAGATTTATCTCGGACACGACTGTAGTTTGTCGTTTGTGTATTGCTATATAGTTTTATTTTTAAGACATTTTGTTTTATTTTATAGTTTCTGAAAATATCAGAAGAATAACTGTTGGAATATATTTTAGAAACCACACACAATCTTATTAAAAAAAAAACTCACAAAGTCGTGACTACTTTTGCCTTTTGGGTCAACCACGAGATCTCCACGGTAGTTAGTTTATAGTTGAAACACACAACGGTTGAAGTCTTTTTTCGAATGCCTATGATAATAGTGCGTAAATAATATTACAATATTGTCACGATCGAATTTTGAACATTATATGTACTATTCCGCCGTAGAGTCTGCACCCGAAGACGAGTGACTGTATATCTAATAATGTTTAGGAATAGCATCGTCCACTTTTAATAAAAAAATACATTTACCAACTTATTATAAATACAACTGGACGCAGTGTCGGCCTGGTACTTTAAAGGCCCCGGATGAATTTATTCAGAAGGGCTCCAAAAAATGTTAATTCATAAAATGATAAAAAGTTCTTATAGGTGAGTAGTGCAAAATAATATTATATTTTTTTTAAAGTACCTTATTTAAAATTCATATTTAATTTAACTACATAGTTATATTTAGTAATTATTTATAAATCTAAAATATTATATAAATAATATGCCTTATAATATTATTCGACTTAGTATTTATTAATGCGATTTAATTTGTGTATTTGATTTTCTTTATATGAGTCATTTTGATAAAATGATAATAGTATTATAAATTATAATGGAATATATAATTATATTCAATATCCAATATGCTTTATGCATAGTACTATCGGGGCCCCTGAACACAAATACGGCGGGGGGAGGGTGCGTTCGCAGCTTAGCGGCTATTGTCAAACCGACATTGACTGGATGGTATAACTGTTTATTAAAATACTATGTGTATGTATAATAATATTATTATTATAATTTGTCGGTTTTAAAAACGATTTCGTTTACGATGTTTGCATTTTGCGGTGAAACGTTGAAATAATTATCTGTGTACGTAGGTACCCACTGGGTAAACATTATACATTTATATGTATACTAATACAATAGCTTCGTTATAATAATAATTAGTTATTATAATTTATAATAATCATAATCATTGATCACAATTAAAGCAATAAAATACAATATTTCATATTATTATTTAGTATTCACTAACCGTTTCTGATGATTGTCATCGGGGTCTTGCTTTCTGTTCCATTAAAACCATGAATAATGATGACGTTTTTTTTGCTAGGATCCCAACCGCTGTACCGGAGTGTGTTCTTGTTTCGAACATCGATCAATTTTTTTCGTTTAGCACCGCTGTAAAAAATGTCAATGTTTAAATTCCGGAATACATTATGAGTTATGATAGGTACATAATTATTAATACACGACAGTGTTGGATAAATTCTCATATAAGCATAAGCGCTACTAGGGGTGATGCTGAGGGACTTCATCCTCCCCAAACAACTTTTAATAGCTCCCCCCCCTAGTTGAAATGATTTATATAAATAAAGAATTTAATAAATAAATATAGAGTAAAATAAATATGTTTTTATTATTATTCTAATTAGTAATTTCTAATAATAATAATATATTCAGAATATAAATACAAAATAGGGGGACAGAGCGGCTGAGCGGACTAAGGTGTCGGTTGAAACGCATACAGTCGCCGGTTCGAACTCGGCCACAGGCGGCTTTTTTCTTCGGGCAGTCACGGTGTCCGGAGAGAGAAGCCGCCATCCCCACCCGGGTATGGCAGATACCTACAGGAGCCCACTTAAAAAATTCTGCCAAAAACAAACACACGCGTGTTCGAAACTTACTATAGAAATATAATTAAAAGGGGTAGGTACCTACACTTAAATATTTTCTAAAACGAAAAGGGACTCCAATTCCCCTGAGTGCTCCCTCAATAATTCAAGCACTGGATGTAACTTTTAAACTATTTGATATCAAGTATATACGTCTAAACGTCTTATTTAATATTATCTTATAATGACATCTAAACATCGTTAAACTGGATTTTTGTCAAATGCACTAAACAAATTATCTTTTTAACATAAACCTACATTTATGTTTTTGGGCTGGGGTTCTTCTCGCCGATTTTGCGTTAGTAGTACCTAGGTTGCCCCTATAGCGACCATTGCTTAATATAATTACCTATATTACGATATCAACCTTGTTGATAATTTTTTTTTTTATTATGTGATTAGTTTTTACTTATTTGAATTTTGTTTGTGGTATTATAGTACGCGTATAGTTACATTAAAACTTATCTGACAATTACCCGCAAAACAGATCCATGATCAATTATTTTTCGGTATAGTGGAGAAAATATCAAGTATTTGATCAAATACTAGTAGGTACCTATCTCAGACTTGTTTTAAATGTCTATTGGATCAGTGTCGGGTTGTTTTAGCGAATGTCCGTGCATTATTTGTTTTCTCTTTCTAGCCCGCCCACGCACGACATGTACAATTTGGATTCAATTAAACTACTTGTCAGCTTCATTATTAGAGTAAATCGACCTGTTAATCAAACATTATGTTAAGAAAATTACCTTTGTTTGTAGATAAGCATTTGTTTTTTTTACTAAAATACAATTTTTATTTTAGTTTTGCGTACCTACCGTGTACAATTTAAAAAACTCGTATTGTTGTAAAATTTAATTATCGTAAAAAAATAGTACAAACACAAAATAATATTCTTGAGATTAAGTTTGATTATCAGGTCAATACACTCTAATATTAAAGCTATCAAAATAATATGATTGATTCTGCTGCTGAACGTAAATTTTTCATGTGCATTGTAGAGAGAGAGAGAGGAGAGAGTCAGAGAGAAAACAAATAGTGAGCTAATATCATCCCCTTAAGGAATTTGTATTATTTATTTGTATATCTATAAATGTGTGACAGCGACTCCTAATTATTTCAAGCATCAATTTATTTCAATATAATTTCAATTATTTCAACGCAACGCAATCAGCCCCGAGGACTGCAGCAATTATACAGCAATAATGAATCACATTTACGTTTGAACAATTTTAATACGATTATTATCGTATACATGCTGCACCGGCGGTATACCTCTTGAAATTATTTAATAGTTAGAAGATTTTTGTATAATTTTCGTACGAAATGCTTCAACTGTGAAATCGCAATGCACGGCGTATATAATTATACACGAGAATGGAGTCTCTCGTCCGATAAAACAATGGCAATTTCTAGTTATAAACAATAAATAAATAACATCTAATTGGTATTAATAATAATTATAGACGATAAAAATGTACGTTTTTTTTGTTTTTTTCGATATGATACTTTCTAATAATAATATTGTTGTCCGTGGGTTTATATAATAACGCTTTCAAACTGCAGTACTTACCTATATCGATTTTAAATTATAGCATTAACTAATTTTTTAGAAATAATCGAAAGTTTTGTTTGACTTAACACTCAAATATAAACACTATAATATAATAAATAAAGTACTGGGGTAATTACAATAATAGGATTAAAGTTCAGCTTTAGCAGGTGCAAAAGCATATCTTTGCACTAGCTATATATAGGGCGTACCTACAAGCGCACCGTCATGCACCCCCGTAATTACGCCACTGGATTGAATAAAGTATTGAAATAATTCATAATGTGAACAATTAATAGGTAATCGAGTGTATAAAAATAAATATACATTTAGATACTATTAAAAGCACAGATTGATATAATATTCAAAAGTGACTTTATTTTTGTTTGTATAGGGTGATTTAAAAAAAGAGACGGCAATACGAAGGAGGCACCTATACTCAAAATCTATTTATTTTTTTGTTTTTTTCGTCACCTGCAGCGGAGTTCCTAGTAAGTATACTGAGAATCTGTACCGAATTGGAAACGGTTTGCTCTGCAGAAGTGTCCGTTATTTTCACGAAACTGTGTATTATGGTACGTGGAATTCTTACCGACGAAAGTATAATAAATAAGTAAACAATGTCACTCTCGTTTATATGGATCGCGAAGTGATTGATTTGTTACACTTCTTCGATCACACAATGCACTCCAATCGAGAGGTGTTTATTGATTGCACACGAATATAATATTATTTCAATAGCGAGAAATGACAGGATCGGATTTTCCGCAGTTGTCGTCGTCGGGTCGGCACAATATAATATAATATATCAAATATTATATATATATCGTGCATATGCGTAATCTAATTGACTGTGTCAATGTATACAATGTTATATTATATTACAAAGTCACGTAAAAAATATTTGTTTTTTAAAAAACGAGAGTGGACACGTATGTTGTATACATTATAACGTGAAGTTAACAAACACGTACCACCTATGTTTACACGGTGTAATCGTTTTTTATTATGTTTTTTTAACATTATACTCGTGGTATACCTACTAAAAAAAAATCTATAACGTAATGTTATAAACGCGCAAGATGGTAATACAGTAGGTACATACGCGTTTAGGTTTTCGAGCAAATTTCAGAGAACGTTGTAAGTACCTACCACCATGTGGTTGTCCTACAGGCTACAGCAAATATCTTGTTCTAGCAACACCTTGCAAAGGATGGAGTCCGCACTACGTATGATACATTTTAGTCCGCGATATTAGTTTCCAGACACTATAATATTGTTTATTACTAAGTAGGTACCTACGCTTTACTAAGCGCGTATAATAATATTATAGAAAAAAGTAATGAGCTATTGTTCTCTGTTGTACTGTCTACAAGACTATACAACACAAGTACACAACCATAAGGTAAGTTAGATAATGAAGTTAACTCTTTCTTTTTTATAACAAGCCAATCGTTGTTTTACCTAATGCAATATTATTTCACTAGGTATCAATAATCTAACTATTTATATTTTTTTATTATTTTATTACCAATATTATATTTATATAAAATATTTTATATTTTATACTACCTATTTCTTGATTTAGTTATTTCATTATATTTGTACATGTATTGCAGATTCAGGTTGATAAATATTTGTCAAAACCGTATTTAATTTAACTCAAATATTGTAGAAATTATTTTATTCCATTATAATTGGGATAAAACAAAAACGTTCGTATCACACTACTGTACACATTACACGTATTTATAAAGGTATTAGAGGATCAATTAAGTGTTAATTTTCTTGTATCTATACAAAATTACACAAATTATAATAATTGTGTTTTTTGACGTGTGTTAAAGTAGTTTAAAATAAAGCTCTTCACCTAGTTTGAAAGATTCGAAATTTTTAAAATCGAACATAATTACTATACGGCATACGCTGAATGGTAATATTATAATGATTTTTAACAACTACACTTATATATGTAGTATAATATATACGTATCAATGATTTTCTAAGGATTTAATTGGTTTGAATGTCCTTTGCCTTGGAAGTGCATACATGATATCTATTGGTAAAATTAAATAGTAATGTGGGATATTCATTATTATATTAAAATAATCTTACCTGGAATACAAAAATATTTTGATATCCATGTCTGGACATTGATCCGTTCTTTTCATTACACATTGCCAGTAATTCAGATTTAATACGTTCTGCATTAGGCACAATGACACTGAAAACAAAAAATAATAACAAACACATATTATAATTAATGATGTATTTAATACTGTCTATAATATGAATAGATCATTGAATATTTAATGACTTATAAATTTAAATATATCAAAACGTGGGAAAATAATGATTTAAAAAAATTTAACACTGTGTCCGTGCTAAATTTTCGGTTTTCAAACATACTTAAGAAAATAATATAAACTATTAATATCCATGAACAATAATTTAAAAAAAAATTGTTTGATTTTAAAGTGACGTAAAAAATCTAAATGCCTAAATGTTAAATATCTAAATGTTTTTACAGTTGGCACGACATTTTTAAAATTATAGATATAAAAATATTTACATACCTACCTACTTATATTTCGGTATTTACTATTTTATAATAATAGCTAATATGAAATATTTATAATAAATTAAATTATAATACAAAAAACTTATTATAGTTATGTTGATTTAATCTGTTTCATATTCATTTAAATTTTCGCCATAATAGTTAAACATGTTTCCGTTTTTAGGTTAGCAGATTTAATAATATTATTATTATGTTTAGGTTATCTTTTTCACCATAATAACGAATGATGTTCTACGCATGATATAAAGCAACTGATACAAAAAATGTAACACAAAAAGGGTCTTTCGAATTGAAGAAAGACCCCAAGCCTGCAAAGGATGATTTTGCAGCAAAATATAAAGTCATTACTTTTTTCCCGATTGATTAAAAAATTCTGATAAAAAAACATTTACTATAGTATACCTAATTGTATAATATTATATAATATAATAATATTCACTTATAAATATTAAAATACGTGACACACCATTATAACATGTAATCATGAGAGTTGTGAATTGAATGAAATAAAAACTGTTGATTATGCACTAATGTACACAAAATTAAAATACACTAAAAATTGAGAAAAAAATGCAAACTACAATTTTAAAACAAGCAGTGAAATTAATTTTTTTTATAAGATAAAAAAATATAAACGAGTAGTTTGAAAAAAATGTTTAAAACTTAATAATAATAATAAAAAAACTTTAATAGGTAATCAAATTACATCATTTTTGTCAGTTTACTAGTCCCCAATATGCAAATCAAAATTAGTAAGTACGGAAATATGCACTGGCCTCTGACATTAAACATGCTGATTATTTTAAATGTTAACACTCATTTTCTTGAAAAGTAAAATGCACGTATACATGGAAATATTTTTTTGTTGTATTATTTAAAACTATCAAAAAACAGAATTTTTGAAAAAAAAAATGACATTTTACTATTTTAATCGTGATACATATAATTTTTTTTAAGTTTTTCAGTTTTTGAATCACATTACTTACCTTTATGTTTTTGATTTCGTATTTTAAAGCGGAATATTTTTGTGAGAACTTCAATGTTTAAACTTAAATTTCAAGCAAATAGTTATTGAAACCTAAAGTTTTAATGAGCAGAGTAGTGGTGAAACATTTTGCGGGATAGGTATCTAATATTATGTTGTGTTACTTCATTTCGCTCATCTAAACTATAAACACTTAATAACTAGGTACTAGGATGATATTCGATTTTTATATATTATATTATAGAACCTCGATAAGTTGAAAACTATAATAAACCGAAATAAATGCCGTTTCCTTGTCCCCTCTAACCTTAATAAAACGTAAACCTCAACAAGTCGAAAAAATTTAATTTCCCTTGAATTTTGACTTATTAAGGTTCCATTGTATACAAATCCTCAAAAAACATTCAATTTATAACGTATTCCGCCATTCAAAAAAGTAACATAATTACGTAATATAATATAACACAACCAAAAATATTAAAAAATTAAATAATTTTCATTTCAAAAATGAGGTTTTGTGTTTTATATTAAGTATTTTGTATCATGACTTAAATGTTATAATCTATGTAAAAAATTATAATACCAAAACTGTAGATAATTTTCTAGTAGATAAAATCCAAATCATTAAATTTAACTTATTTTTAATCAAATGTACCCCACCTCCTATGAGACACGTTCAAATCTGCCTCATTCAATCAACAATCAAATTAATTAGAATTTATAAAAGTTATTATTAATTTTATTTTTTGTTTTAACACATTTTGGTATTAGGAAGTATAAATATAGTCAAGCGACGAGCGAAGTTAGAAATAAGTTTTGAAACACATTTTTAGAAATATAATAATATTATGTTGTTTAACCGAAACATTATTTGTATAATATTATAGAAAAATATATTATAGCTCCTTCCCCCCCCCAAACAAATAAATTCATCACGCTTGTGGGCTCTGCAACCGCGATGGTAATTGTGTTGGTTTTCAAAAGTCGCGCTCTAGTTCGTCGTACGATTACAGTTCTCTTGGGTGTAATGAGTTCTGTCTCGAATCATAATATTATTATACCTATATACCTACTCTAATCGGTAACCACAGTACAAGTAGGTATAGAACTACAGGTGTATGTATACCATTAATATACAGAGGCGATTGTTATAACATTATAACGAGGCAAGCGGTTATTTTTTTTTAACTCATTATCTCACATACATTACGGCGCGCGTTTATCGTGAGCCATACAGAGTGATTCACAAAGAATGCTCAACCCTTTTTTCCACTAATAATTCAACATGGGAAATCTGGTTTTTGGAATTTTTAAATGCCTACATAATTTTGAGAATTTATTGTACTACATAATAATGAGGATCCCGCGGAGGTAAAATTATACATAGTATACATTATTTAGTCGATATATTTTTTTAAAACGTTGACGTAGGTATCGAAATTTAAATTTAAACAAGCAGTTTTTGAGTTATTTAACTTTGTGTACTTAAGTAAATATTGGTCCATGATAATGGGTTTGGGAGATATACGGATGCTATATGACGTGATTTGAAAATTTGAATAATTAATATTAATCTTTTAAAATTAATAATTTGCAAAAATTGTCCATGTATAATCAATATATACAACATCAAATATTAAATATTATACTTAATATTTTTATAAATCCATTTTTAATGACTATTGTCCTTAATATAAAATTATAAACATTTTGATAACTGAGAAAGTGAGTAACTACTTGTACACATTTTGAATTAGGTACCTACGCCAATATTTCCAAAAAAAAAAAAATCCATTATATAATTCACGCATCACTTTCGCTTATTAGTAAAATTCAACACTTATAAATTGTGAAATATATTTATGATAAAAAAAAATAATTTACTACAGAAAAATTGGGGTTGTAACTGTTTGAAAAAGAGAAGTTTTCATCGCCACAATACACTCCTTAAGTAGTACTAAAAATTCCAAGAATTTTTAAGTATGGTCTTTACTCTTTAAATATCTATAATTATTTAAAAATCAAAAAAACATTTGAATAAATTCATAATTAAAGAAAAATAATAGCTTGGTAAGTATGGAATATGGATGACGTTCGTGTGATAATAATATACTTAGTAGCTATAACTTATAGGTACATTATAGGTCGGTACTGACTGGAATAGCTTGTCGGTGTGGTGGTCGTATAATAATAATTAAGGTCCGGATGTTAATGCCCTAAAAAAACCTATAAAAATTACCTAACAAATAAAAAATGGCCTAAACAATGGTATATATTAATGACCTAAATATTAAAAAAACAAACATAAAATTATTTATTGATTTTAAAATTAAAAATTAAAATTTATAAACATAGGTATACATGATTTTGATTTAAATAACTTATTTTAATCTAGAAAACGTTGTTTTAAGTATTTTTCGTAAATTAAATGAAAGTAAGTTTAATGTTGTAGATATTTATACCTATACATTTTTAAAAATATATTTAAAATATATAAATATAATAGTAATTAATGGCAAATAATTAACTCATAATTTTTCACTCAATTGTTAAACAAAAAAGTAAAAAATGCCCTAAGACAAGATCAAAATTAAAATTACTTCAATAGATTCGATTGTTATTAAAACACATTTGAAGTTTGGAAAGCATCATCTATGATGTTCAAAAAAAAGAATCAAAGGTCCTCAACATCCGGACCCTAATAATAATATTATATTATATAACCCATACACAAAGATGCAGTTAAGATCTTGATGGGTGGTTCGACAAAAACGCACATTATTAGTTTATAAATATAAATTATAATATATTATGATTTATGGCATAGTGCGTGTACCGCTGTTCTATACGGATTTAAAATGTGTATTTATAGGTTTTTTTTTTGAAAATAATCGTACATCTACGTTACGTTATAATTTATTTTTTACCATCATAATATTATTTTTATTATGTGCATTCGCATTGTCCACTATATAATGTCTGCAGCAGTGTTATAATCGATTTCACGGTCTACACTATATTATATATTAATATTTTATTAGTAGGTACTCAAAACGTTTGCTTGGATTGTAATTTTTAGTATATAAACCGATATGTTTTTTACATATTTTTGTAATAGTTATTTGCATTTGCATGTTAAAAATATAAGTTTACACGTTTCCGCCCACCACTAAAACATTATATGCATGGAAATAACTTTTAGTCACTTATTATACAATTTTTATGATTTTTCACTAATTTAATGTTGTATTTAAGGGGCACGGGGCCCGGTGCCAGTTTTTCAAATTTATAAATTTTGATTTAGTTGCCACCTCAATTATAATACTTTTCCACTAATTTACTACCCGATACCTCTTTATTTAGGGTGTATTATATCGAAAAAAATTAATACCTACACGGGAATAACTCTCAGGCTTTGTAGAACTGCCGGATTTTGATGACTACTTTTTTATCTGAAAGAAGAAAACTTCCTACAGCCCACATCAATTTCTGATTCCCGTATAATGTATTTTTGAGGACAAAATGGCATCGGCACCGGGCGCCTTAATTTAAACTAAACGTTGAAAGTTCGATAAACGTTTGGATACACGGATACACCAAATGAAATACGACATTGCTTTTAAATAGAAAAATAAATATAAACAGACTATTTATTGTTTATTATAGTGCTCAGAACCTTATTATTATAACAACAACCATCGTCGTAGGGGATTGCGTTTTGGTTTCTAAACTTGACATTATATAGACACCTAATAATAAAATCTGTGTTGTGTGTCTCTCCGTTAGTCCATCCAATCCAAGCGTTTCTGTTATCAATATTTAAGGTTTATTTATCATTATTTATTACAATATTGATAATTTAAAACAAGTTAGAAAGATTATTAACTTAGGATTTTTTTGGAACTTTTTTCCTTATCTCATCGTCTATTATCGGTAGACGCGTAATATATTGAATAATATTCTTGGAACCAAAATCAGTGTCCGCTATTGGGAGGCTGCGGTCGTGTACCCGTTCGAGGGACGACACATATATAGTTTAGTAGGTATAATATAACTTGAATGATCAGCACGTTTTGTCAACGCAGTTATTGGCTATTGCAGACGACATGTAGCAATCTACTGTTATGGAATACGTCTAAACTCTAAACGTATACAATATAGTTGCGGGGGGGGAGGGAAGTTTTGTAAAGAACCTGAGTAAAAGTATTCGAATATTTTTAAGCTCTCAAATACGTATTTTAATTACTTTTGAAGAAAGTATTTCGACAAAGTATTTTAAATACTTTTAAAAAGTATCTGTAGGTACTCATATATTTTTTTTCTGAGCATTCAAATATGTATTTTAAATGATTTTCAAAACAAGTATTGTATCTGTACTTGAATACTTTTAAAAAGTATCTTTTACAAAACTGTCGGAGGGCCGAGGGGTCAGAGTGATCTTATTTACGTGTAGCTCGTATATTTTCTATCCATATAGACGGGGACGAGTAACATCGGCGACGGTTCATAAAAAAATAAGAAAATCACACCGTCAATCAGACTATAGTAATAGGTTAGGTAATAGGTTATTATGTTATAGCTGCAGTTCAACGTAGGATCTTCAGAACGTTTTTTTTTCGTATCTCATCGTTCATGATCGTGTGCAGACGTGTTAATGCGTAGTAATATGTATAATATATTGGATTTAGTATATCCATTATAATATAATATTATATACTATTTTCGGGACTAACAAAACCAGTGTCCGCTATTGGGACTAAGCTGCGGTAGCGCGCTCGACACTCGTTTAGGAGATGACGCACCTATATAAAATTCGGTATTATATAATATAACTGAACGATTGGCACGTTTTGTCAATTCAATTATTGTAGACGAGACAATTTTCTGCAAGTCCGGATCGAGATCGCAATTTGATGGACCGGTTACACCGCATGCACACGGCTGGCGGTTATATTTTAATGCACTGTTGTGGAATACGTCTAAACGTATAAAAAAATAGCTGCCGGCAGCGTTAGAGTGATTAGGTCGCACATAAACATCGACGACAAAGAGACGACGACGCACGTTTACGTGTAACTAGTATTTTTCACCCGTATGAACGGACGAGTATCATGTATCGACTATCGACGACGGTTAATAAAAAAACAAAAATCACACGGCCAATCAGACGATAATAATATAGGTTATGATTAGGGCCCGGATGTTGATGCTTTACAAAATTGCATTTATGACATTAAAAACGAAAAAATGCCTAAACATATTTATATGTTATTAACCTAAATACTAAAAAAACGATCATACAACACTGTTAAAATTACAATCATATTATTGTTATTTTAACTAAACGTATGTTTATAATATTATATTATATCAACACACGTGATTTTTACTGGTAGTACAGCGTGGTGGCACATAATACAATTTTATATTATAATTTGGAGAAAAGTACGCTCGTCGTCTCATGCGACAAAAAAAAATTCCACGTGAAAGGATACAACTGCGAGGTAAGTATTCGATACCTATATACGCACAGACAGGGCCGTCCTTAGGATTTGCGAGGCCCAGGGCAAAAATCAATTTTTAAACCAATTTTACCACTTTTTTTCAAACGCGAGGCTCCAAATGTAAGCAAAAATTGCGAGGCCCAGCTCACCCAGTTAGATTATGAAATGATTGAGTAAACCCGCAATAGATGTTAGTATAGATAACTAGGGGTAACTAGTATGGATAACTGCTCGTTATATGCTCACCACCACCTGTCGACCCCAACGGGGAATTGGCCCTGTCACTTGCATCTTTAAACTTAATATCTCTTTAATATATTTTGATATATACCTATATATCTCGCATACATCAGATTGGCAAATTATTGGACAAGTATAATATTATATTTATTTTGTAAGCGCGCGTTTCTTATTCGGATGACCCGGTTTCGTTCAGACGCTGCGGCTGACCATCCGCAAGCCAGGAGGAGGATAAGCGCGTCTGTAACATCCAAAATCGAAAGACTTCCCATATATTATTAGTTATTACTATTATTATCATACACACGAAAAGTGAACGTTTCCGGAATCCGTTGCCTATAATAATCGAATAGCATGTGCGGTGAAAACAACACTTGTGCCCTTTGGGGTTATCACAACACACACTCGCACGCGTGTGCGTAGGTTTATACGCGTATCATTATTATTATTATACTTTTCTTCTTTTGCACGGCTAGAGTGAAATCAAACCGGTCTTATAAAATGTATCCGTTTGACCGAGAACCAGTCGCTTCTAAATAATAATATGTATATTATACTGCGCGCATAAACGACGACAAAATACAGCTGCGACTATAATACCTTTAATATAATAGTAATAATACCTATCGGTAGTTTTTAAAAGTGCCCAACCTTAGCGTGTGATCGATGCTGGGTAGTGCGGGGGAAGGAATCGGATTTCGATACATATTTTACGCTTTAACCCATATCCCCGACCGTCCGCATTAATAATAAATTCTGAGTAAACCTGCTACAAATAATAAATTCCAAGTTACCTGCTACACCGGCGGTATAGGTCCTCTTCTGCACACAATACGTTTTATTGAAATAAGATATCCGGAACGTTATTTACAGGCTTTAATTATGCGTCGACAGTGCGTTTATTATTATAAGTATTATTATCATATTATTATATTATTATTATATTAATTCGGGATCGAGTGCGGCGTTTGTGTGTACATACCGCCGTCGTCAACACGGCGCCACAAACCCCAATAAATTCTATACAATAATAAAATCGTTAAAGATCGTGTTCCATACGCGACGGTTTTACACAGAAAGCCCGTGCATATTATAATAGGTATAATATAGTGTTGTTATTTCCGCCGAGTAGAAAACATTTCCGTTAGTATGGTTCGAGACGGATCTACTACAATCGTATGATTACAATAACTATACCGTGTCGAAGATCTTTTGATTTCACAACAATAAAACGATCCCTATCCCATACAGTTGTATACGCACCCCTTAAATCAACCCTCTTCAATAGGCGGCCAACACCTGAGACCTATCGAAATATTTCTTTTCGGCGAAGCAGATGAATATTATCGAATATCCCTAAAAATATATTATTATGTATAGCTGACTCGAGTTACAGTGCTCAAATTCGAAAACGAAAATCGTTATTGATGGCACGCGAAAACACACTTAAAAATCGGTGTTTATAACTCTTGCTGCAGACCTAAACCAATCCGAGAACTCACCTGCAGAATAGTTACATGTGGTTTAATGTGGCCGGCTTGTATAAATATTTAAGTGAATCGGTGTCATCACTATCGCTTTTAAAAATATACATTTATTCCGTGCGGCTGAGAATCCAAATTACATGCCACCAACTTCATAATATCATTGCTATATACTAATTATGTATGGGTACATTACGTTTTTACTTATAATAGTTAAGTATTTATAATTAAATCAAAAATCAAAAAATGTTAGTTGCCCTGTATTTTGTCAATGCGGTACTTAATAGAAATCGGAAATGTCGGTGTACGCATACCTTATTACACCTATATCTTATTATTTTATGTTATAAATTATTATAATATTCAAATACAACATGCACCTATTTGTGGTAATTAAATGATTTGAAAAATCAGCAAACTCACGACTTGATGAAAATTGTTAAAAATAATAATTTTGAAATCGGACCGATCTTTTTATAACGAACAATTCGGATGCAGCCCATAACGCGTCATACTTGGGTTATGTATAACACGTTTCAAATGTACGACTGTAAAAATTAATAATAAAAAAAAAAATAATGTGAAATCGTAACAGATAGGCACTACAGAGGTCTTACTTTCGTTGTATATACATATATTATGCATACTATATGGTTGAGTTCGCCTCTAAATTCGTCCATAACGCGTTACATTCGCGGTAATTGAAAATTGTTATTATAATTCGTCGAACACATATAATCTTAATTTTCACGCACAAATTATACTGTCGTATACGGTCGACCGATTGTGGCCCAATGCGCAACGCGCCAACTAATGTGTGTGTTCGCCTCAGTGTCACCATAGATATTATATATAAATATACGAATTGCATCTATACTATGTTCCGATATTTTTTTTTTTTATTTCGCCTTATACCACGTTAAATATGTCGAAACCACGACCGCTGTATAGCTAGGTCGCACGCGACCGGGTATTTACCGCGGATACCTTCTTGTAATGGTTGCTGCAGCCGCGGCCCACGGTATACTACAGTAAACTCATCATATTTAAATTTCGAACCACGCAATCAAACAGTGACAAAACGATCGGTTATGACTTCTTAGTATTTACCCGGACGATGAGCTATAGTTGAATAATAGGTGCTAATAGAAACCTTCTTATGCGGTCAACTTCAGTTTATAATTGTATAATGTATATACTATACCTGCGTCCGAAAATTGGAAACAGAACTGTATAATGTTATTGTACAATAGAATTATTATCTTATGGAAATACAAACATTTTAAAATTCATTCTTATATTATCCAAAATTCATCGAATTACTTGAATGGTAAGCATTCTATGATCGAAACCACGAGTGACAACCACGAGTATTACAAGATGGGAGACATTCAAAGGTATTCAGGGCTTAGTTACTAGGGACATTTAATTTGAGAACTATATATTATTATTTTTTTAAGGCCAACTCACACTATCAAATCTTCTTGTTGCAAGTGATTCAATGCCTACACACTCGCTCTCCCCTATAGTTGATCTGCAATTGACACACCAGAATTGTTCAAATGAAATGCTAGTACCCGCAAAAACCGGTGCGCTGAATAAGTTCGATTTTATTTATTTATCCAAGCTAATAAGTATTCCAAAATATATAACTGAGCCATACTCGAGAATAGAACGGACAAAGAAAATAATCCACTTGCAGGTACGTAGATATACTATGTTGACGTTACGCGCCACTCCGACGATGGCGCGTTTCCCTCGCCGGTATGGCGCGTATGAACTTAATCAATGTAATCAATGTAATCAATGTAATCAATATAAACTAAAAACGCGCGCGTATGGTACATCGCGTATGATACGCGTCCATGTGAAACGGGCCTTACGCACATTCGAGGAGTTACCATGACAGTAATAAATTTAATTCGGAAATCACTAAAAATTTATAACTATTATTGGAATCATATCGATATTATATTATTTTTGTATTGTATCGTGTGCACTGTGCGTTTACACGCAAGCGTGCTCTATTATTTAACGTTGTATTATTAATCATCGCCGGTGAAACGGAAAATAATAAAAACAATTAACGCGCCAACTATAGGATAGTTCTAGTTGTAGGTAATAGGTATTTACAATAGTACAATGTACCTGGTGTAGGTATTATTATGACGCGGGTGATAATACCTACAGTAATAATGAAACTTTGGCGACTGGGAACTAATTTTTTATTCAAACAATAGAAAATTGTCTACAGACCGTAAATACGAAATAACCATTATAAGGAATAATAATACAAATTGCTATAATCAAATAAAATCTCAGTGCGCATAATATATAATAATATAGGTACATTTAATATTGTTATTATAAGTAAACAGTTAGCCATAGTATCCTGCACTCGCGGTTGCATGCGCGTTTTGGGTCAAGGTCGGCCTTAAACACCGTAAATAATACAAACGTAATATGCATATTATACTATAGGTATTAGGTAAATTATATAGATATCTGTAACAGTTGTTTTTTATAGTAATAATAGAATAATCGATATCCATTTTGATCCGTATATTTTCATCAACTCAATTTACTCCTAAAATGCAGACGCAGAGTGGAAGAGGAATAATACTACACCCGATTCGAATACGACGGTCGGTATGTTTAGGCACATATTATATCGTATATCGTATATTTACTTAGGTTTTGCGTTGTGCTTTGTGCGTTTAAATTTAAATCTTGTTGCCGTCAATCGTATTATGTTGTATTTGTTTTCACAAAATATATCAAACAACTGAGCTGCAGAGTAAATATCATCATTACTTTTTTTTTCGTACGATTAAATTGATTCTCCGGTCAATTTTAATATTATCAATTTATTTATCATAAATTAATAGAACCATTGTCATCTTGTACTTGTGTGTCAGTTTTGTACTGATAATTAAGAACATTATAATTTATAAGAGAAGTGTCCTTTCGTAGTTCAATAGCCAACAGGTTGGTGATATGGACAATCACCTGCATGTACGCAAAAATGTTTTTAGGGGCGTGAAAAAAACACACACAATACTTACTGCAGTTTTCTCAATGGCAAAATATATTGTAAAGCTTAACACTCATCGCTTCGATTATAATATAAAATATTAAAACAAATTTTTAAAAATGTCCAAAAAAAAGTTCAGCGAAAATCGTGATATGACAACAAACAACGTATAGACTATAGACACGCAGTTAAATATTGTCAAATAATTTGTAATCCAAATTCATAGGCCCAAAGTTCTAATACGAATATCGGAAGAACTTTCCTGATATCCCGGTGGGCCAATCCGTCGCTGATTTAAACGATCGAGCAGAGTGTACTTAATTCACAGCACACGCTAATGAGCGTAATATTAACCCCTTAATATGACCAAAATGTTAGTTGTCGAATAAACGGATGATAATAATAATAATATTGCATTTATTGATGATAGTACGTACTTAGTAGGTACTAAATAGTATATCGCTAAGAGAGTTGTTTACAATTTACAATGTATTCCACGTAAAAATGCTAAAAAAATAATATTATTGAATAAAAAATATTTTCGGGAAGATATGACATTGTATAGAAGAGAATGGTCTCGCCAATTAATTAAAAATGTATAGTAGTTTGTGATTAACTGATTTATTTAACGCACCGCACCTGATCTCTCTGTATTAATTTTTTTTTATACCAAACTATTTTTAAGCACATAAATTCACGGGTTAAACACGCAATCTGTCATAAAATATTTTATTATAATTATTTAATAGTGTAAAATAAATAAATGAAAATTAATGAAAATGAACAATGTTTTTTGTAAATGTATGCATAAACGACCCGTATAAGAATAAACTATGCGGAAATTAGTTGAATAGCATAGGTAAATGTGTGCAAAGTGTGCGGTTGTAAGCCATCGAGGAGACGGGTTTATACGATTCTTGACTATGAAACATGGAAATAACCGCTTTATTATAAATTACGAATAATTTAATCTTTTATTCTGCTCATCACTTCTGCAAGAAATGTCGTCAATTTTCAACTAGCCTAATGTAGAATTGGTTTTTACGAATGAAACAAGCGAATTTCACATATTTCGTGATGATCACATTTTTATTGAATATTTTATATATTTTCGAGTGCGTTTTCATATTAATGATACATTAGTCAAACAATTTGTCATCATTCTACAAAAGCTATAAAAAAATACGTCATAAATTATAGATAATTGTTAAAATAATTTTACAACTTTACTTGTTTTTTAAATTTTAAATACCTAATTCAACAAATTGACTAATTTTTTTCATCATCAAAATCTAATATTACCATTTTAAACATTTATACAATTGTATATTATAATATAATGTAATGTACACCTGTCACCTAACTACCCATGGGTTAGAAGATAATAGTAACATTTAAAATATAAGACTTTGTAAATTTGTAATTTTATACCATATAGTATAATCGGGCGAGTCTCAATATTTCGACCAAATATTTTTTTTGCACTCTAAATTGAAAAATTACATCAACACGTGCACACCAAATACCGACGTGTTTTATTATTTTGTTTTCAATTCATGCGATTTCCCCGTGTATTTTATTCGTAATTTAAACCCGTCCTGAGTATAATAATATCAAACTGGCATACTGCACATTGCGCTGTTACCGATGATATTCCCACAAAAAAACTATAAACATTGACGTTATAGGTAGTAATCGTTTTTGTGCACTGTGCCACAGTCAATAAGCGCGGGAACTGGACGCCGTAATGTTCGTGCCGAACCGTAAAACATTTTTGTGCGTAAAAATCGAAATAATTTGTGCCATTCAAAATGTCATCATTCTTCCTTGTCGTGTCGCAACACATAAACGGTATAGGGATAGATTGATTTTTTTTTTACTGATTTTTAAGTGAACCAAGCTATATATTGGGTATTTCTAAAAGACGAGAAATAATCGTGACTTGTGATTTGTTTATTTATTGAAAACTGCTAAATTTCTGATGCAAATATCAAATGGGCTCTTAGGCACCTAGTACACTAGCTACATAGTATAAAGAGTGATTCACCAAGACGGTCGTCCTTATTTTATCCTTTAACGGTACATAATCTGAATTTTGGTATTTTCACTATTTTCACTATTTTTAGATAATTATGATTTTTTTATACAATTTTAGGAGTATTATGGGGTTTTTTATTTAACTACTTTTTTTTCGGAATTCCAGTCTTTTTTTGCTGTAAATTTTTGAACAGAATATTCTAGCTACTCACTAAATGTCTAAATCGAAATTAGAACGAGTAGTTTTTTACTTATTAAACTTTATGAACCAATGATAATTTAGGTATAGTTCCTGATTATGATTATGAATAAAATATAAAATAAATGTTATATTAGGAAATTTTTTATTAATAATGAAAAATAAATAACTCAATAATATTATTAAATTATTAAAATGTTCAAATCATTATAGACCATAAGCCTCTATATCTTCAAAATCTATTATCATTGACTATTTTCCTTATAGCGCAGGCTAGGCATTAATTGATAACTCAGAAACTATAATATTATATTCGTTCAAATTTCGAATTAGATGCATCAACATTTTCTAAAATCATTTCCTTAACAATAAAAAATGTAAGTACTGTCACTGTAGTATTCTTTCACCAAAGAACAATCCATTATAATTGCATAAAAAAAATCATTGTACCTTTATGAAAATATGGTCTGTAAGTATTATACTTAAAAATTCTAAAAATCTGAATAAACGCATTTTTAAGTATAAAAGTGGGTGAGAATTATTGGTGAATTTCTCTGTGTGTGTCACACATAATTGTTGTATATTTGAAATGGTAATCTAAGATATCCATTTACTATTATTCTCAAAGTAAGTATATTCTACTGAAAATTTCATCGAAGCACTAACGGGTTTTAATTATAAAAAAAGTAATAGCTTAAAAGCAATTTTAGATTAAAATAAATTAAACAAATATACTATCAAAATCAATTTTATAAAAATAAATGGATATTTATTGTAGCAATTTATTCAGAACTTCAAAAAATTTAAAAATATAAAAATATAGGTAAATCCAAATATTTATAATATATAAAAGAATTATTTTATGATCAGCGATAATTAAATTTAGCATTTGTCAAACCGACAGAATTGTTTTTTTAAACTAATTAATAAAATAATTATCTACTTAAAGTCTTAAATAAATAATTATTGTGTTTCATAAGAGCATAATTTACCTGGTATAAAAGAGAGGCATATGAAATACGTTAAAACGTTTATTCCTCGGCAATCGCATTTCATTTTCGGTATTGTTATGTTCTAATGGTATTATATGTGAAGCCATTTATCGAACGTCAGAAATGAAAAAAAACTTCGATAACTTTTGTTCTTCGGATGACATGTCCGCTGAACGTATTTATTGATCACCTTAAATCACAAATCGAATAAATCAACAAAAATTATATTACTATTGTAGGCATTAGCATTATTACATATTTATTATTATTATATTGTCTGACGGCCAAAAATTGAGAATGTCATAATTATATCGAGTTAGGCTAGACGTGAAGAGAAAAACAACACAACCATTTATTATTATATTATAATATAACATTAACATTAATTCGGAAATAAAAAAGTACGCGTATGTAGAAATCATTAATAAAATTACGTTTACCTGCCGATGAATTTTTCAATGTAAACTGCCACGGCCTACGGACCCTGTTCGTAACGGACCGAATAACAAATAACACGAAACTAAGTAGTAGGTATTATAAAACAAAAATATTACTATATTTACTGCGGTATTAGTCGCGGCCAACTGGCACTTTATAAATAATATTACAACGATATTATTATTTAATATTTAATAATATGTATCGAACCGAACGCGGCCACTCGAGTTGGACCGACGTGTGACGCGGCGGCGGAATGAGACGTCGAAACGTTCCTGGCAACGATACAGCGCGGGTGAAAATCCGTGAACGAAATGTTCGGAAAAAAATTCGGTACCTAAGACGCGGTACCTGCGCGGTATTAATGGTATCAACAACAATTATATATTATACGTGTTTTATACGTTTTATATCCGTTCTCGTCTGAGCGCGCGCTCGTGCAGGTCCGCCGCGGCTGAATGTCAAACCGTTTGTAAGAGCGAAAAAAATATTCTACACCATCGCGATGTTGTATCGCGTGACCGGCACATGGACGCGTGGACGCTATTCGCTGAGTGGGTTTCTGGTCGTACGCGCGCTGCGGCGTGCTCAACAGGTCTCGGTCAAAGAGTTCCGTGCACTTGAACGCTATAATATTATACGCGCGTAGGTTAGGTAGGTACAGGGTGATTCACAGAGCGTGCTCGCCCAGTCACCCCGTCGTTTCTTTTCCCCGTCATTAATGAGTGTATCCAAATTTTGATTTTTGAAATTTTTAAAGCTGGTTTTTTTCTTCTTTACATACCTACTTCAAATTATCTATAAAATGCTTGACATTTTTAGTACCAACTACTTAAAAGGAGTGTCCTGTACAACAGGTCTCGGTAAAAGAGTTTTGTGCACTTGAACACTATACGCGCATAGGTTAGGTACAGGATGATTCACAGAGCGTTCAGTAGATCATTTTTTTTTTTTTAAATACTTTTGATGTACAAATTTAAAATTCGAAAGAGTAGTTTCTCAGTTATTAGAATATTTAAACTAATAGAATATAATAGTCCTTAAAAAATATGTAATTATATTGAATATTATATATAATACTCGGGCCATTTTTACATATTATAATTGTTGATAGCTATCTAGATTAATTACTACCACTTTTTTACCACCATACATTATCATGGACCTATTGGCTATTATCCTTAGGTTGGGTCAGCCTACACGAAGTTAAATAACTCAAAATCTACTCGTTCAAATTTTGATTTTGATACTACAAAATTTACAGAAAAATAATTTGCTAAATAATGTATTGTAAGAAAGGAAACATAGATAGTTTTCTCATTTGAAAAAAGGAGTTTGTATCTCCACAGGTTAGGTAGTAGTACAAAAAAACTTCAGGAATTCGAAAGTATAGTCTTAAAATATATTTGAAACATCTAAAAATTAGATTTGTTATAACTGCAAAATTGAAGAAAAAGGGCGCTAGTATGTTTGGTGAATCACCATATATAATATTATTATATATAACCATATAGGGTAATTCGCCGAGCATCCACTTTTTGTCCTGTGATAATAATGCACTGTTTATTCGAATTCTTATTTTTAAAATTTTGAGTACACATTTGTCACCATCATATATGATATATCTATATATTAAATATATAGTATTAATTATTATATATAGGTAAATTAAAATATAGTAATAACTAATAGCTAAGGTTTTTAAAAAAAGATCTTATAAAAGCTATCGGCCAATCAAGGTATTAAATATTAAAATACTATAATACTATAGGTATACATTATTTACTATATAGGTATACAATATATTATATATTTAAATATTTTATTATGAAATACTGAAATAGGTAATTTAGTAATTAATAACCATAACGAAAATTATAGTTGTCGCTTGGAAATTAATATGTGATGCACTAACAAAACTAGCCATGATAAAATTAAATTTTTTTGTATAATAAAACACTAAACAGTAGTTATAATAATATGTATTTAATATAAAAGATCTCTTATAGGTAGCCCTGGTGGAAGAGATGACATTAATGAATACCTAATTATATTAATATTTTAGATTCTGAGCGGAGCGATGAATGTATTGATTTTACAATGATGTGTGTTTTTTTTTTATTTTATTTTTTTATTTTTGTGTCTGAGGAAACCTTTTAGAGCAGTAAAAATGCTTTGATTTTCTTCAACAGTACTTTTTCTGATAGGAAAGTGAATCTAGTTGGTACTTTGGGGGGTCAAAAGTAAAAATTTCCCAATAGTTTTCACAAGCGACAGGATAAACAAAAGAAAAATTAAGGAAAAACGGGAATTTTTACACAAAATTGATTTTTCACAAAATTGAATTTGGTTTTTGGTGTAACTTTAAAACAAATGACCGTAGATACTTGAAATTTTCACTGGTTGTTTATATTTGCATTTTCTATAGACTATAACATTTTCAAAATATTTTGATTTATTTTGAACTGTTTAGGGACATTTTCATTTTCCATTTTTTTTTAGTTTTTTTTCTAAAGATATCAATAAAATTTTATTTGTTGGCTAAAAAAGCTTGAAAATTTAATAAAAGGCTCCTAGTACATTGTTTCAAAGGCAGATGAAAAATACTAAAAATCCTTAGTCACAGTTTTTTTTTCTAAGCATTCAAAGTTCATAAATTGACAAAATATGGAAAAATCATGAAAATTAGCAAATTATTTTGAGTTAAAAATTCGTAAAAATTTTTCTTTTTAAATCTAAGGTTTTAAAATGTAATACAAGATTCCTCATAAGTTTGTCTAACTTAATCAAAAAAAAAAAAATGTCTATAAGAAAGTCAAATTAAATTTTTTATGAGCGTTTGAAATTCAAATTTTTACAACATTGGATATTCACTCGATTTCTCATGTAGCAATTTCCTTATTTTGTCGTGATTCAAAAACGAACGAATTTAGATACTTGAAAATTTCACTGGATGTTTATATTAGCATTTTCTATACACCATACAATTTTGAAAATATTTTGAATCTTTTTGAGCTGTTTACGGACATTTTCAGTTTTAAATTTTTTTAGTTTTTTTTTTCAATAAATATCAATTAAGTTTTATCTGTTGGGCCAAAAAGTGTAAAAATTTAATACAAGGCTCCTGATATATTAATACAATATAAGTTGAAAAATATTAAAAATACATAGGCACAATTTTTTTTTTATAAGCATTTAAAGATCGAATTTTGACAACATTTATTAAATTTATAATTTAATAATTATTTTGTAGTTAAAAATTTATAAAATGTTCGGCTTTTATAGCTTGTAAATTGAACACAAGGCTCTTAGGCTCCACGTAAATAGGTTATATATATATTACTTTATTCACAATAATATCATCAAATATACTTGGCAATATCATAGGCTGGTTTTCGCTCAGAATCGTTTTTCTCATACAATGATATTATATCATTGAATTCAAATTTAACACCATCCATTACAGTGATCCACTTGTAACCTACTGTACAGCAGAGTGACATCCACTTACCTACATTTTTATACTTGATTACAAAATAATTTATAAATATAACGTGCTAAAGACTTGTATACTGCACTACGGTACTGAAAAACCATAGGTATTGTTGATTTTAGACACTAGGATTTTAATAAAATTTTAAAAGTATTCATCTACGATTCATCATTCTCGTATATGGTGACAAAAAACTTCTCTCTTTTTTTTCGTTCAAACGAAGATCACTTATTTTACCTTAAATTTTCAAGCAGATGATTTTTTTTTTAACGACGATAAGTCTAAATTAAAATTTAAAGATTGAATTTTGAGTTATTAGTTTTTTAAATACGTGTATTGATAATATATGTCATTTTTAGTAAGACAATTGTTCTAAATTGTACTATGACACATGATGAAAACTACTTATTAAATGGCATAGACTATCTATATATAATATATATATATAATATATATAGGGTTAGCCTGATAATTCCTGATAACTCCTGATAATTCAAAATTGGAATTTTGAAATTAAATCATTTTGATGATTGCTATGGTTATGAAAATATATTGAAAACATTTGGGTAGAAAACTCATATTATTCCTTTCATATGTCTACAGTCGGGCACGGCTTTTGATTTAGGGGCAAAATGTAGGCAATTTCTAGTTATGTGAAGAGGCGGTCGTAAAATAGGCCATGCGGAAAAATAAAATCAAACCATTTCAGTGACCATAAACGAATTTGCAGGAATAACTATCTCACATCGTTGAATAGTCAGATTTTGATAATTTATTTTTTTTTTAAAAAGGGAAAATATTTATTCGGGTCGCATCGGACTCAAATTTTCGAATTTGACTTTAAATAATTAACGCCATAAAAATATATTTCAAAATACTTAGCAATTTGTGATGGATAGTCTACGTTTATTACAACTTTTGAAAATAGATTTTTTTAAATCTTACGATTAAAATATAAAAATATTGAAATCTTACTATTTTACGTGCAACATGAGAGTTCTTCCTGTAGGCTGTGAGTAAAGTTTTTGTACTATACAATAAAATCGCTTTGAAACCAATAAGTACATCATATTCCAATTATGAGCTTATAATGTGCGTGTTAACCAAAAAAAAATTTTAAAAATACACCCACATGGATGTTGGGCTTCCGCAGAGGGGGGCAGTTGAATCTAGAATACAAGACGTGGCTATTTTAGGGGCTCGTTAAAATGAATATGAATTTGTAATTTTTAAAATTTTATGATATAAAACAAATGTGGTTTATAGCAATATATCAATTAATTTTGTTACTTTAACCATTAATTACCTAGAAATCGTGTATGAGACACCCGTATCGATTATAATGAGTTGTATTTTATTTGAAGTTTTGTATAGGCCCGCAAACACATTGTACTGTATTAAAAGTATTTTTGTTTTGTCTCAATGGATTTGTGAATCATGAATTAAGACTATTTACAGAGTAACGTATTATAATATAGAGTGACCCATTAAGTATAAACTTATTAAAAAACGAATAAATCAGTAAAATGTCTAAAGAAAATGCATTTACTTCTATATATTTACATCCAGCAACATCTCCGATTTGACAATAAAAAACAATATTCAGCATAATATGACCCCTTTCAAAAACCAAAAATTTAAAAAATTTAACAAATTTAAAAAGTGCGTTCTTTGTGGTACACTCTGTATAAGTTATTAATAATCATATTATAATACACGTCATAATATGTATTTGTAAATATAATAAAATATACCTATTTATTGTTCAAAAAAATTATAAATTCGATCATATTTTTCTTAAAATGTATTATAGTATAATTCAAAATCAATACAATTTATATTTTAAACCCTATGTTATTTTATATGAGTATCTTGGACTTAACGTAGTATTATATTATTTATAATTTTAAGATAAACTTCAATATTGTGATGTAAATAAATTATAATAATATGTCACACAGTTTAGTTTACAACTTACAGCGCATCAGAAAATTAATATAATATTTTTGTGTATAAATATTAAATATATTATCGTAATAATACAATGACATCATGATTAATCAAAACATAATACATGCGACAAATAACAATAATTGTGGCATTCTAGTCAGTTTTTACAATATAATGAGGTAATTGAAAACTATACATAATATTAAAATTGATTTAATAGCAAATGATTAGGCAAAATTATCTATATTACATAATAAACATATTAATATAGTTGTACTTTTTGTTTACAATTAATATGTACGTTATACTATCCATCGAATCGGCAAAAGTTATCTGGATCTTCGTATGCAACGTAAAATGTCCCTCTAACCCTAAAACATACAATAATATACTACAATTTAATATTTAAAATTTACATATAGGTTATAATTTAATATTTATCGTTATTTGAGCTTCCCGACTGATTACAATATTGGGAATAAAAACAAAGCAGGGGCAACTGGCAGCTCGAAAGAGGTATATCATCATGTGGGTTGGAAAAGGTAGTTTGAAAAATTTTCAAAGATTATTTAACCATTAACAACTCATAAATTATTATTTGGAGAGCAGTTAATAAATGTTTAGGGTGGGCAAACATATATGAGTGAGTAAAATATGAGAAAAAAAAGTTCAAGCCACCACTGAAAATAAGTATCTAAACACATTTTCTAAATTAATAATGACCTTAATATAGTTCATGTTTTTGCTGCTGTATGACGTAGGTAGGCAATTTAATGTTTAACTATCACTTTTGTGGTATCTATATTATACTATATTTAATTCAAAGTCATAAACAACTATTTAAGCGTCTGGAAAAAAAAATAGAAAAAAAATACATAATAATTAATAATAACAATTGTTCGATTACATTCATGCACGAAATACCAAAAAACAAAATACGAAAATGTCAGTTGTGAAAAAGAAAACCCATATTAATTGTACTAACATAATATGGTAAATTATTGTCTCCGTGATTATTCCAACTACAATAATAATAAATATGGAAATAATGATATACATCCGTAATTTCGAATTTACTACGTACACGCATTATAAGTTATAATAATACATCGCTTGGCAACTATAATATATATGTAAATAAGTACAGTTATTCAGTGTATCCCAAGAATGGTCAATCCCAATTTCCTTTAATAATGCATTAATTAAAAGAAATATAGATTTCTTGTGCTATTTAACGGAATGTACTACGTCGAAACAAACTTATTTTTTTGCATGCGAGATAAAAGAACTGCGCATTTTTACTGTAAATTGTTAGACATCAAGAAAATAATAGAAAATGTCAATGTGTATAAATTGAAATTCAAACCAGTAGTTTTTTAGTTATAACTTGATGTAGTTATTAATGATAATAGCCCATGGTAACAGGTTTAGAAGATATTATGATAATTTGACTGCTATTTCGGTATAGTAATATTAATATTTACTAATTAATATAAATTAATTTACTTTGTCCAAGTATGATAATTTATTTTTAATATAATATAATACCATTAACTATTCGTTTGAATTTTGATTTAGATCGATCAACATTTTTATTTTTTTTAACTCGGTGTAAGAATAATGAGGCTCATTAGAAAAAAATAAGTTCATAATGCCCAAACATACTTCTTCAATTAAATAAGAAATACAAGTATTTGAAAATATAATAAATGCATTAGTCTAGGATAAAAAATGGGCAAGTATTGTTGGTGAATCACTCTGTATAATAGTACTCTAAAAAATGTTTCAATACGTCTGAAAACCACTATTTGTTCGTTTTCTTTTTCAGAACTCAAAAGTGTAATTTTGATCTATTTTATATAACTTGTTAATACTTTAATAATTTAATTAAAGCGTTAAGAATGATGTATTTTTTGGTTCCAAATATTTATATAGGTACTTAGTTATTAACCGTCATAATTATAGGTTTGACATAATTATAGGTTGACGAACAGTTTAATCGGGTTAATTAATTTGAAAAAAATTATACAGTGGCCAGTAGGTATACCAGATACCTACTCTGATTTCAAAATAATAAAGTAGGTACGTAATGAAAACGGAATACGACACTAATGGTAATTGGAAATTAAAGATGAAAATAAAGACGTCATTAAGCCCATAATGTAGAGCATGTGAGATGTATTTTCAAACATTTCATTCTGTACGAGTATAAAATTATACTACAACTCTAACGATTCAATATTTTTCATTAGAAGGAGAAAAAAATATCAGCATCGAATACGGAGTAACTACCGTATACGATAAGCAGACCCGAACCAAATAAGTTCATTACACAAATGTACAAAACATTTGAACACTATCTAGGTAGTAGGTACTTACATGAAAATAAACATTAAACACGCACGTCAAAAAGCCTATTTTTTAATCCCACGGATCGTATGCTCATCTACACGCTCTGATTGTCTATATCGGCAATTCTAATGGTTCGTTGTTACTTGTGTATATGTATTTAAAACAATTGCTCTTGAGTTTCACATCGACGTAATATTTTAGTATATTATATTATATTATAGGTAATGTCAGTTTTGATAAAACAAAAACAAATGCCTTTTCTCCTACAACTTTACTCTATATTTAACGCTACGATTAACCCACATACTCGTATTATAATATCATGATAACTGACGGATAAAATATTAATTACCTATAAAATATATTTCTAATATGGTCATGTAATTACATTATTGACCTATACTGCAGTACCTAGGTAATAGGTATATTGGAATTGGAAAATTCGATGACTATGTGTGTTTATTGAAATGTATGATTTTTTAATAATAATAAACATAAATATTTTATCCATATTGGCAATTAGCTTTACCGATAATCATAGAGTTCTTTTATACCCAATACTACAAGAAGCTTATTATACGTACAAGTTAAAAAAAATTGTATTATTTATTTATATATCTAAAAGTTAATAGTCATAAACTTACAGCAAGAGAAAATTGTTTAAAGTTGGTTATTGTATCGAATACTAATAAATAATTAACAAATAATAATAGTTGAATAATATTATATGGACCTAATTGATATAAGTGATAAATCAGCCGATAATATAATACCATTTATACATCTAATCTACAGCAAATAACATAGTAGTTCGTAAACCTTGGTCATTCATTATCGATATTTTTTGTGTGTAATCACTAATCAGCAATCATTTATAATCATCTATAACCAAATATTTACCCTAGTTTTAAAGGTAAAAAATATTTTTCAAAATTGTATAGAAATATTTCAAATTCAAAACCCTCCAAATAACTAGAATTAATGTAATATTTCGTTATTGTAAATAATATATATTATACGATTTTTCTTATATATAAAATGCAACTTTATCCACAATCAATTACAACTAGGTATATATAAATTTGATACACTCCTAATAATAATTACCATTCTGGCGTTTGTAGGCCCATGGGTATGACATCGATCCGATTCGAAAATGACGGAAGTATCACTGAGTCGCAAGTTTCCGTGCATTGTACGCCCAAAAACATGTTGTGCCTTCTCGAAAGTGACAATGCATAATAACAAACGCTCTTGAAATGACTGCACCGCGATTGTTCTGAACATACATTTATCGAAAAAAAGTGTCGTCATTGATGTACAGAGCATTTGGTCAAGCCATACCATTATCGTGATGCATTACGACATTTCGTACACAATATTATATTGTTATAATAAGTACCTATAGCTTCAAAGGTTAGATTTTTGGATTTATGTTAGGTGTTATTTTTAAACGTTTTTATTTGACGAAATTTTGTACAAGACCATATCGAATGGTAAAAAGCAAAAGGGACAACGCGACGTTTAGAGGCAATTTATGTTTCGGTACGCACAATAAGTGTTATAGGCAATAGCGTTCCTCTGGTAATTTAATAATGAGTTATTTAATTTTTATTTTTTGGGACAAGTTTATTAACAGAAATATACTAAAAAGTAGGCGCCGAGTGCCATTTTTTGTATTCACAAGTGACTCTCCTAAAAGTTGAGTGGACTAACCGATTAATATCAGCCCCTACTAATTACTATTACCTATATGTTACTTATCATTTAATCACATGTTTTAATTGACACGATAAAAAATTTTCTACCTATTCTTTTTTCCTTGGGTGGTTTTTTTTTGTTGACATTTTCTGAACGAGCAGACGCAATAATGTTTGGGAATTAATATTACTTATCAAATGCCGTTTTTTGAGTAAATACTAAATAGTTTTCAAGCGGCTGAGGTAGTATTATAATATGGAATATACAATGACCTTGGGGATTCCTAAAGCTTTCATAAAAACCTAAGCCCTAAAATATAGTGAAACTACCTACTGTTGCTTAGCTACTTTCGCCTTCTAACAGTCAATATCGTAGGCTCATATATTATACATAGGTAAACACATAGAAATATTAGATGGGTATCTTTGTCTGAAACAAAAATAAAAAATACTTCATGGTCCGCGGAAACACTCTACCACGTGCGTCTTAAGATTTACGCAAATGCAGTTTTTTACGGTGTTTTAAATATACGATTCCTAATCTCGCATAATTAGGTGTATTTGGACGATCTACATAATAATTATGTTGTGCTAAGGCTAACACGTTGGATTCTGATGTTGTTTCCCTCTTTTACACATATCATATTATACCGTGTCGAACATCGTCCGTATATGTATTTTAGCCCAACCGGAGCTGCCATTTAACACACATCACGTTTTTACAGAGAAAAAAAAATTGATAATCTCCGCGTTATGATCTCTCTGCGTTTACACTAATAATATTAATAATAGTAATAATGAGGTAGGTATGATGCGTAAAGTTAATGAAGTGTTTTTTTCTTTTTTTAATACATTTAATATAATAATTTGTTCATGCCACAAAAGTATCGCGTGCACACTGTGCATCTGTATAACGTTTCCGTTGTCCTTTCACGTCGTTAACCGAAACACTCTGAGTCTATAATGGGTAAACACTACATCTGCTATAAGAAGGTTGAGCAAATTAATGAAAAAAATTAAGTGTGACCGAGTTAGTTAAAATAATGTTAATCTAGGAGTTAATAATTAAAATATGTACTTAAAGTTATAAATAAAAGCTTAAAGTCAATACGGAGAAAAATTTTCACTCAACTCAGTTAAAAATAAGTTGAATGGTTTTGTTTTAATTACCACCTGAGCCACATAATATTATGTGTACCTATTATGTATATTACATTGGTCGTGCCACTTTCATTTTTTTTTTAAATAATAATCAAACATTTCGTTAAAGATGCATCCTATACTATCCTATACTTTTTATTGCTCATTATAGCTTTAGTGGTTTAGGCAATCACACGTTAGCGTCAACAAAATTATTGAACCAAGAAATAATTATTTATATTTAAAATCATTATAATATAGTAGACTCCGCTTCACGGAGATACCAGTTAATTAGGCCAACCGCTTAATCGGAACCATTCTTCAATTACAAAAATAAACTTATGACTGTAGTGTAAATGTTCATGTTTATCTGGGCCACGAAAACGAATAATTAGGACATTTTTGTCTATATCTATAGCCCTATTAGTGCTTTCGACTTTTGTTCAGACTACATTCGTCAACAATCATTGAAAAGTAATAAACAAAGTTCTATTTATCACTTTTTTGTTTCTAAAAATTAAATTAATATGTACTTTTTAGGTTTTTAAACATAAGCTTATAGTTAACGTAATATGTTATAAAAATATTCTTCTATGTATATGGTTTAATTAATCAGTACCTAACTATTACAAAAAACACATTGTTATGTTTATTTTTTGTATTTTGGATTTTTGGGACAAAATAATATGCAGCCAATGTTTCCTAATAAACCGCGGAGTCTATACTGTATATATTATATTAAAAAGTTTGATTGGACAAAAACGTAATTAATTAATTAGTTTTAACTATAATTGTAGCAGATAGTAGAAACATGATTTTTACTTAACGTATTATTCTTCAAATTAGGTAACTGAAAAAAAACGAAGTTGTTACACAATGGTTTCTTCAACTGGCTTGCACTGGCTTCCATAGACGCTAAGTTATTAAGTTAATTATAAATTTAGGTAACTATAACTAGTGAAGTTAAAAATTTAAAAATAAAATAATACCTATATTAACTAGTTAAAAGTCCTAAGCTAAGGCCACATTTGTGCTGTATAAAGTATCAAAACAACGATGTGCACATGGGCACAAAACAGACGCTATTCAACACGATGTAAAATATATATTGATATCTGATGAGCTTTCTATTAAAGTATTAGTGTTTAGACGTAAGGTTACATGTAAAGTTTATAAATTTTGTTTTTGGTAAAATGTATCTTTGAAATGAAATTTTGAAATAATATTCAAGAGACCTAACAAGCAGTGGTTTTGTCGTATTCTCGAGCACAGTACACGCATTACTACGTTCGTTATCCAGACATGTTTATTAATTTTTGAAAACGTTTGTTTTTCCCTACGATTTTTGCACTGGTTTTCCGAAAACATTACAGCAACGAAAATAAACCAGAATTTTCTCTGTAGCTTCTAAATTTGTGACGAACTCATGGAAGTTAATATTGTGAATGACCCTCGATATATTAGTCATGTGACAATGTATTTGATTATAAATTCGGATAACTCTAAACAAAAAAGTACAGATTTACAATTTTTTTCGAAATATCTACAAAATAAAAATGGCACAGAAAATATTATTGTTAGTTTGGATAATTAAATATTTAAATTATGATTTTGTTTTTCATTTTCATTTAAAATTTATAATGTAAACCAAAACTATATGCATGGCCATTATTTTGGTATTATTATTATATATTATTATTTATTATTAATACCCCGCGTAGGTAAAATTAAGTAAGCCCAATGCATATTCTCAGAACCGGTTGATGAATCTATGATTTAACTTTGACTATAATATTATATTAATTATATTATAATATATACCATACCAGATAATTCAAGAGAAATGAGATTTGCTCCCAATGACTCAATGACTGTTCCAAATTCCAATATCTCTGTTAATTTCACTTAGGTACTATTATAGTTTTTTTTTTTTAATTGTTTGTTTTTAATATTGCCTATGTGCATTTTATTCCATATATTATAAATAAGCGTAATATATATTGTTGTTAACCGTTATAAAAAAATATATATTACGTATTATATTTGCTTGGCTAGTGCAAATTGGTTGCATGCGACCACCGTTTACGCAAAAGTCGACATGTCCTATCTGAGGATACTCTCCGTAAACTCCAGAGTTTGTGTGTATGACCTCTACGAAATCAGCATCGTCCCTCGTCAATCGAAATTCGTCCATCGTAAACAAGTCTACCAGAGGTTTTGCCGGATCTAAACCTGTAACATAAGTGAAAGCATATAATAATTAAAAAAAAAAAAATGATAATAAATACGTTTTCCTTAAACATCTTACACTATAATACACGCAGCCGCGTAATATGTGTTGCGTTTTTTACACGCATTAATCAACTTTAATCAACTCGCTCATGTCTGAAAACAATGACATGCCAGAAAAGCTGATCATAAATCGGTGTTCAGATTACCGGTTAAGGACCTACCATATTAAAATGTGGTTCTTACATCTATACTTATACCAATCGACATGTTATTATATAAGAACAATCCATTTTAGATTCTGACCGACTCCGATTAATATTATATTCGTCGGAGTCGGTCAGAATATAATATTGGTTGAGTCATATATTATGTGTATGATATATTGATATATGACGTGATTTTTTTTTCGTATTTTTTTCACCTTTTTGGTAAAAAATTGGATCTAGTTGGTACTTTGAGGTAGAATATTTTCAATACTTTTAAAAAACTAATTTTTGAGAAAACCAGCAAAAATGAACGAAACTGTTGCAGGGATTGCATTTTTTACCAAATATTTATATAAGCATTTTCTAGGTAATTTTCAAAATATTTTTGCCCTTTTTGTAATTTTTTTATATACCTGGTCATTTAGAACTTTTTAATTTTATGATACAAATAATATAATTTAACGAATACGATTTGTTTTTAGAAAAGATTAATTCCACCTACCACATTGTATTATAGTGTATTTATCACTAATATAAAAATAAATTACTAGTAGTAATATAAATAAAATATTATTTTAATATTAAATATACTTTTAAAAAGGAAATTTAAATAGACCGCTCAGAATGGTTTTGTCTTATACAACGCTTTATCATTAGATTTAAATTTAATACATCCGTTACAGTGACCTATTCAACGACAAGGTACTCTCGACATCTACAACTATACAGCAAATCGATTTCCCCAGTTTTTTAACATCTCATTTCGATACGAATAAATTGTAACAAATTTTTGTTTCCTTAAAATGTGAACGAATATAAATGAGTCCTTTAGTGAAAATAAAAGTGGTGTAGATACTTAATTACCTACTCGCTTTTCAAAGCCAATTGCTCGTAAATCATAATAAACGATATATATATATATATTATATAATATGCATTGAGCGAGTAAATGGCAGGATGTCAATCAGAATGATTGTGCCTATCGCTTCAACTCGGTCGAAACTTGAAAATTGTAATATCTACTTCCGCCGGTCGTTATTTTCCAGTTAACGCGTATTGGGGTCAGTAGAAATGCATCTGTCATATAGTTTCCAACGACTAATATCATTTTAATTATTAGTGATCACTGATCACTGATCATTTTGTATATTAGTATAGCTCATACCTAGTTATTTACGTAGATATTATATTGAAATAATATTCAGACATCGCTATATGAACATTAAATAAGTAGGTAGTCAGGCTGAAGTGAAATTAATTTAATTGAGATTAACATAAGATTTTCGAGTTTGGTCCTCATCAAATTAATATAACAACATACACATTTTCTCAAGCGCAATAGCATTATGTATTATTTATTATACACCTACAACAAGCACTCGAATGCATAGTTTCCAAACGAAAGCACTCGGCACCCACAAGTGAATACCTAGTGACAATAGTAAATAGTTAGGTGGGTACTTGATTTTATGTATTTCATCATACGTACAATCTGCGCAAATTACTAGCCACAAATGTGTAGAGTACTAGAGTTCCAAACCACCCCAGAGTCATAGATGGTATAGGTAATTTTTTACTAATCAATATTATTTTTGTCTGTACATTGTTTTCGGTACCTACTTAAGCACCAAAGTTCTAGACGATTTGCGACTAGTGCTGAGTGTCCCAGATGATGTTTTTTTTTTTACCATCGACAGCCCTTTTGTGCCCAGTATTATGGTTTTAACATCCGCGTTTTGTTGAATATAATACGCACAATACACTTATAGGTATAAAGCAGGAGCTGTGTGTCTGTGTCAATCCAACCTAACTCAACATCGCCATCGTCGTATATAATATTTTTTTTTTTACTCACCGATGATCTTGTGCTGTCTCTCCGTCAAGTGATTGCTAATCATGCCGCATATGTGAGCCCCGAGACTGTGGCCGACGCAGTGTATTTGGTAAGCAGAAGCACCCGAATAAGTGAGATGGGCGTAAAGTTGAGCGGTGCACTGGCTCACTAATCGCGTGTTTCTCAGCGACGACAGGTAACAGGGGTACACGGTCAACGGACTCCAGTCCACCATGAACACGTTAAAGTCTCCACGCATCAAGTAGGCTGCGTGCGAAATAATACACCGCAATTATAACGATATAGATGAAATGCAAAATCGATTCAATCTTATACATTTATACGATTTACAATAATATAACATTAAGATTTGAAGTTGTTGCACACTGAGTCAGATTGCATCGGAAACGTCACGTCAAATTGGATCGGAAGCGAATCTATTATAGTTGGACGAAAATATTTAAGCGGATTCCGGGGTGTTCCGAACGCAAGCGCTTGCGCGTTCGCAGATAAAATACACTACACGTGCTGACATTCATAAACTTTTGATAATTTTGTACCCTATAGTCTAGATGTATATATTTTTATGTTTTCGATGTCCATACCTATTTCATTTAATTTAATTTCGTTGCTTGGTTTTTAAGGGGATTCGATATCGTGATTTTCTGTTTTTGTCTAACACACGGGCGACATAGTGTCTTAGACGTGTTTTTTGTCAAACATTCCAATTGATCTATTGAAGCGATAAGAATTCTGAAAACAGATTTAAATTTGTCGTCAAGTCTACTTGAAATCGACTTTCCCACATATTTGATATTATCCCTCAAATTCCTATTAAGTCATATTAAAAAACTATTTAAAAATGTTCGAATTTTAATTATTGGAGAAGTTAAAATCAAAAAATCAAAAATGTGGGAAAGTCGATTTCAAGTAGACCTGACGACAAATTTAAATCTGTTTTCAGAATTCTTATCGCTTCAATAGATCAATTGGAATGTTTGGCAAAAAACACGTCTAAAATCCTATGTCGCGTGTGCGTTAGACAAAAACAGAAAATCACGGTATCGAATCCCCTTAATAGATGTACATATTTTAATTAAAAATTAAAAATGTCTTTAGACGAAAAAATATAAAGTGTGAGGTTGTATTATATGATATCGTCCATTGGACGAAATTTGACTATACAACTATTTAATTGTAAAAATGTAAAATCAACATTCAACAGCCTCTAAAATAGTGGCTTATCTAGTTATCTGAGATTTCTTATCTCACACTCAGTTCGGTATCTATGCTTGTGCTACTCCTTTTATTTGTATGATCGTTTTATATGAAAAACAGGTATTTCATATTACATATTGTCATATTATATTTTAGCCGTTTAAACAGAAGTTTAGAACACCTCCATGGGCGCCCATTGGGGGGGGGGGGGGGCAAGACAGGGCACTTGCCCCCCCTGGAAAAAAATTTTATGAACTTGTAGCTCAATAAATATTACCACAATATTACCTTATTACCGAGGAAATTTGTTGAAATCACTTTTAAGATATGAAATAAGTATAAAAATATACTCATTGTTATCGTATATTAACATCATAGATAGCCAGATAGGTCGTAATCTGTAGTTCGTATACGTAGGTACCTATACGTAAAATTATTTATCGCAGATAATTTGTGGTAAATCCATAAAGATCACAATATAGGTACTACAAATATTTTATCCGACAACATTAACTGCATTTTAGTCGTCCACTTTCTGTGTGACATTATATTTAGTGCTGACTGCTGAGTGTCATTATTATTTTTTTAAATTTTCAATTTTTACTATGGATATTCTATCGTTTTTAAGTAAAAAAAAATCTGATGAAGATTGTAATGCATCTGCTGTGCTTGAGCCACACACATCGAAAAATACAAGTGTTTCTGCTCAAGTAAATTCAAACCCGGAATGTTCTACGTCAATAAATACGGTACCATTAACTATTAATTATACGCCAAATGATTGTGAGTCATATTCAGATTTAGGATTTTATATTAATAAATCAAATTTATCAGATAATTAGAACCAGTTACAAATAAATTGCAGGCAAAATCTATTGATTTATACTCGGTCAAAAATCATATTCAAGATTTATTAACTATATTTAATAATAATAGAGAACAATCAGATATCGTTTTTAATGATATTTTTAATAACTCCGTATTTATAGCAGAAAAAATTGGCGCAGATATTAAAATTCCACGTATTACATCCAAACAAAAAAATAGATCAAATTACGAAACCGATTCTGCTAAACACTATTACAGACTCTCTATTTTTATTCCGTACTTAGATTCACTAATATCATCTCTTTCACGACGATTTTCAAGTACAAATAAAATAGCATTCTCAATAAGTCTACTGCATCCTACATAATATATTAAAAAGTACACCATTAATGATTTCAAAGAAAAAATTAAGCTGATTAGTGATCATTATGAAATTGAAAATATGATAGAGGAATCTAATATTTGGTATCAGTATTGGATTGATAAAAATTTGACTGACTCCCAGTGTGATGAAATTTCGTTAGTTGATTTATTGGCTCATTGCGAATATTATCCTGCTATTTTTCAAATACTTAATATTTTTATATCACTGCCTCCGACAACGTGCACAATAGAAAGATCGTTCAGTACATTAAGACGAGTAAAAACGTGGCTTCGCTCGACTACAGGAGAAGATCGTTTAAATGGGCTGTGTATGATGAGCCTTCATCGTGAAAGAGTTAACGCAAACAAGGATAATTTCATTCAGGATGTCATTAATATGTTTGGAATAAAACGAAGAAATTTGCAGTTCTTATTTACTGATACCGAATAATATACTTAATTATATTATTTAATTTTATTTATATTTTTTATAATCTAATATAACATGCATGTATACATTTATATGTAAAAAATAACATTAAATCTTTATTATCTTACATTCGAAAATTTTTTTATTTTGACCCCCCCCCCCCCCCCCCCTAAAATGTTACCTATGGGCGCCCATGAACACCTCTTATACCTATCCCCATTATGTCCGTCTGCCCATCCATCGCAAACAATAATAGACAGTTATTTTATTTTATTATATAAATTGGTTAGGTTACCTACTGCTTTTTATATTTCGCATTATCCGAATTCGCACGGTACAAAAAAAAAAACGCTTGCTTATTAATAATATTTGGTAAGCCATACTATATATATTATTACGACTAAATAATGAAGGATAATACTTGGGAATAAATTACAGAGAACTTAAGAAAATCAGGGTTTTCTTATTTTTCTATCAAGATAGCTAGAGTTAAAATCACGGCGTCTTCATCACTAATTGACATTATTTTGTATAACTCATTATATTATATATTTAAAACTGATATAGGTAAACATCTTAATTACAAACATCATTCACGGGTATCGACAACAAAATTCGCCTATATAGTAGGTATACGGTTTGCGGAGTTTCGACTTGTTCCAACACGTCTTGTGTGCCGACAAAATTCGTTTCCGTTCCGATGTTAGAAATTCGATTCCAATCCAATCCGATCCAGTGTGCGCCAACCTTGCGTGTGTGTGTATTATAGATATTTATCATTAGCGTTATGAACAATATATACTACTATTACTTATAGCCGCAAATAGCGGTGGTGGATTGGGGGGCTAGCCTTCCCCCCCCCTAAAAAAACTAAAAGATTTTACGCATACATTGGAATATATAAAAATATTTTCATCTCTACGCAAAAATCTTTAGCTTTCCCCCCAAAATTCGAATCCCCAACACTATTTGCGCCTACGCTACTACAACAAATAATAATAATATACTAGACATGCGACTAGATAGTTATTGTTATATCGTTAAGTGTGCGATTGTGTCATATAGACAGTTCCACCTAAAGTGATCGTACTGCCTTATAAAACCAAATGTTTATTAGATTCAAAACTAAAAACCCAAATTAAATCTTGGTGTGATCATTGATTGTATAATGTATAATCAATGGTATGATTAATAGGCTGTTATCAAAAATGTACCTGAATATTGTAAACACTTATGGGAACATTTATGAAAACATGTTAGGGCGTAAGATAGCAAAAGACACGTTAATAGCACAAAACTCTACAAATTTAAAAGTGAACAGCATTGTAAGAATAACAATAAAAAATACCTACTGAAGGAAAATGTAAGTGTGCATCTACGTAAATTTTGGAAAAACAATAAAATAGGTAGTAAAAAAAATAAATACATTGAATTACTTATATAAAAAAAACAACATTTTGAGGCAGAAAAATAATAAATTAACATCATACAAATAAATAGAAAATATCACCTAATGTTATCTCAACTCATAAGTACAAACTACAAATAATAGTAGAACCTACATAATATACTAAAAGACAGTAAAAGTACAAACATATTTTTGGAATACTATTGAGCGAACCTCGTTAGTAATGCCAATAGGCTCAAAATGATATGCCCCAAACGTGCTTATGCACAGGGTCGTAATATTACGCCTTTAAGTGTTGTGTTTGGGGAAAATGTGGAAAACGATTAAACTATTTTAAACTGTCAAACAACGCGGTGGCGCCGCAGACACAGAACATATTATAATTATATACGTTTAATAATCGTGCAACGAATAGGTAATTAATATTTAATATATTATAATATAATATTGTTAACTTGCGTGAGATAAAAAAAAAATACTAACCGTTTCTCAGTATGACCATGATCGTATTATTTTCCGCTCCGTTAAACCCGTGTATGACGATCACGTTCTTTTTATTTGGGTTCCAACCACTGTTGTACAACGACCACTTGTCTCTCATATCGATTTTAATCATTTTCCTGAGATCACTATATGTACACACATAATAAGAATACATATTTTATAATTATTGTTTTACAAACCGTAAATGAAACGTTTGCAATCGGTCACACGATCGTTCGTAACCCGCGATAGTTTCGATCGTAAAGTAAAATAAAAATTTAAAATAAAAATCACCTCGTGTACAAGTAAAACGTCACGTCGGGATCCGGACATTGAAACGTTTGTTTGAATTTGCATCTCCAATAAGTCAAATCGCTAGAACCGAAAAATACACCTGAAACTGTTTTTACAAATAAATTATCGGTGTTGTTAAAATAGTGAGTACTGAATAAAAAAAAACCGCACAAAACATTAATTTAGCGTGAATGTCCATTAAATAATGGAGTGTGTTATTATTTATTTTTAAGGTTAAATATTTATTGTAATACCCACTCGTAACGAATTGAAGACGGCTTCGATTCGACTGGAATAAAATGCTTTGATTAATATAATATTTTTGGGCATGTAGCGTGTGCATAGATGGTGTGATATTAACTAATAGACACATGGACACATGCACATCCCAATAAGCACGTAATATATTGTTAAGAAAAAAAAAATCATCGATACAATTCCTCGAATGTTTAGCAATAGCATAATTATTCTTATTCGGGTTAATCTAATCAATTTGATTTGTTTAAACAGTAATACACCGCGAGCCATGGAACAATTGAATTTATATGTTTATCGTACATAACCTGGGTAAAAGCGATAAGTAATACCTAATAGCACGAAACGACGATGTAGGCACCACAGCGTTTCGTAAATTATGTATTTCAATGCAATTTTAATAATATAACTGCAAACGAAATTGTAGAGGAATATCAATGTATAATTAGTATTATATTATTATAGTTTATTGTAAATAAAAGAAGTATTGTTTAACAAAATAAACAATGGGGTTACCTACCAATCACCATTGGTTGACCCAAGTACCCAACACCCACTGGGTGAACGTTGTAGCTCAAGGAAAAATCGACTTCTGACGTGACATACAGTACAACCGGCTCCCGTCGAAAAAGGTTTCACGAATTTCAACGTAAATTTCAACGTAAATTCCCAAACGACTCCGGTATTCAACAATAGAATTATTTTGTAATTTATTTTACTTTGCACATCAAATTTTAAAAACACCAAACCTTTTTAAATTTGTGATTTATATTACCCTTATGATTGCTTATATTATAACGTCAATTATTACAAATTTACTTTACATATAAAATTTAAAAAACAACAATACATTTTGAACCACACCTCTTTTGCGACAGTCCTAAGTGAATATGAAGTGGTAAGGAATTAAGTAATATAGTTGCGAAAAGAAAATATCGCAATTATTAGGGTAGTTGTGCTAAGATTATTTTAATATATCAAATTAATGTATCAAAAGTGTAAATAAATCAAGTTACCGTCGTTAATGACTGAACATAACAATATCGAAACCACAGCTTCAATTACAACGGATTTCTTCTTCATCATTTTCATTCGGCCTCCTATTATTTTCGATTTATGTGGTTTTTTGGTAAACAGTATAAATAATAGGCTATGAAGATAACTGCATTACTTAAAATCATGGCAAGTTCTAGAAAATATACATACATTATTATAATATAAATATATAATAATTAATAACACATCGAATTGAATTACCTACTACAAAACTATTGATCCATTTACTACTGTATAAGCTATTACTAAAAATATAATTATATATTACTTATGATTCGTAAAAATATTAAAAATTTCTATTCGGATTAATATTTTTTTCAATCTTTATAAAAATATAATATGTCAAGTATCTAAAAAATCAATTTTTTTAAATAAAACCCACAATCCCGCTGTTGCATACAAATATAATATCATCAATAACTTTTAATTTTCTAATGGTAACCGAAATAATTTAGTTTGATAATCAACGATATTTTACTTTTATAAATAATAAATTTACAAAATAATTCCACCCTCATAAACTTGATTGATAAACAGTCGGACTTGGTTAACTAGAAATTGAAGTGATCGTCAAAAATGTTCGAGTTATCCAAGGATAATGGTCATAGAATATTCTAGGGACCGGGAAAAATTTCGATGTATCGATGATTCCGAGTTAAAAAGTTCGACTGTGTGATAATAATAAGAACAACAACATAATAATTAAAAAATATTTTTGTAAAAATAATAAAAATATATTAAGGTACGGAACTCATAGAAATAATAACAAAATAATTAATATCGTGTAGTTTTGTGGAAACAATAATAAGATGATTAAAATACACTTTGGTATCAATGAAATCACGATAGTCCAGCTCATAAAAAGTCAGGACAACACAAACAGCCTAACAGGTGATTCTTTGAACGTCTACCAAAAACCTTTCGTACGGTAAACCGACATCAGTACTCGAACAATACGAGTGTCGTGACCGTGGTTGTACGTGTTTAAATTGTTCGTTATTTTATTATTTCCTACCTCATACCAAATTATCAACAGTCAATATTTTAATTAAAATGTATTTCCTGAATGTTTTGTTATGTTGTACAGATATCTAACGATGAACAAACGGCTTGATATTATTATAAATAATTTAAGTTCGAGAAAAAAAAGAAAAATGGTGTCGATATTCTGAAGAAATATCAAACTAAGTTTGTTAATACATCTTCTCCTTATTAAAACAATGTATTTCAAAATATGAAATTGTTTTATCGTTATATTTATAATATGCATGAATTGTTTATATTAATATTAATTAATAAACTATTATTGTTACCATTTAAAAATTTAAAGTTCATGCAATTGTGGTGTATCCAATAGAGAGGGAAAATATGTTAGTTTTTTTTCTTATAGATAAGAATCTTGTTATAAATTTATTATTTTCAAAAATATTTTACGTTTACAATTTTAAACAAAATAATAGTAATTAATAGAAAGAATAAAACTTACGAAAGCGCAATTCCAACTCTTGTGATTTTTATCTTTTATTAGGAGTCATCTTTTCTTTTTTACTTTTTTATATAAATTTATAATATTTTTCATATTTGTGTTTTCATTCGATTATTTAACAGAATATAATGTTTTATTCGATGATTTTTTCTGAAATCTAATTTTAATAATAATAATATTAATTTTAATATTATAAATAAAATAATATTAAAAGTATGGATATTTTATTCGTCGTAAGTATTAATTTAAAAAAATAATTAATTTTTCTAGAGTTTCTTATGAATGTGCCAACATAGAACACTATATTAGAAGAAATAAAATTAATCAACCATTTAGTTGAAAAATAATTTTGGTTCCCATGTAATAATTAATTATTGTGTAATTTTTTACTATGCCTATTAAAATAGGTGCATAAATATATGCAAACCTTAACCAATATTCGTTTTTTTTTTTAGTTTAATTATTATTGTGAAGACCAGATATAATAACATTTTTTTCAATTTTCTGCAACTTTGCATTACCTACTCGGTACTCCATATTATTATAATCATTGCGATAACGTTGTACGTAAACATTAATAACTATAAATTATAGTTAGACGTAAACATTAATAACTATAAATTATATAAGTATAATACTATAATGTCAATAATTATACGAATATCGATTTTAGTGAGATAACGAGTGCAATGTCGATATAATATTCTAGTCCTAAATCCTGTAGGCTGTAACGTTTATCATCGGTAAATTGCAACTCACCGGCCTGTCAAACGGATTATTTAATATTATTATAATTTAAAGTATTTTTTTATTTAGTCTTCAAGAATGAAATGGGCTCCACTGAACATATTTGGGGGGGGGGGGGGAGGGGAAATTAAACTAACTGTAATTTGTATGTAATATTTATTAGGTACGATAAAATGAACAAAATACAAGCATTTATTATTAGATTACGATTATACAGACATAAAGTCGTCAACAAGCCATTGCATATTTTATGCTGTTCGTATAGATGTAATAGGTTTTACGGACAGGTAAATGATTAGTCAGATTCGAGTCTATAAATAGATATAGGTAGGTACCGAAATGCGTATATTATATCCACCGAGCATGGCCACCAAAATGTTTTTCCTTTAATAATGAATTTATTAAAGTTGTGATTTTTTAAATATATACCTACTTTAAGACCATATTTTCGAATTCTTGAGATTTGTTTGTACTATGCCTACTTAAGGAGCTTCCTGCGGTGACGTTTTTATAATGAGAACCCTCGCTATCGCGCCATGTATTAGACGCGTGTACGGCGTACCCATAATAATAGTCAACCACCGAATTTACTTGTTGTAAACTAAATATATTACAGCAAATGTATACTGATATTATAATAAAATAGAAAAAATAGAAAAAATGTATACCTACTCACCTCTATGGTCGCGATTTGAACTTTAATACATTTCTCGTTCGTGTACGTACCTATATTATTATATGGGTAGGTCGCATTTTGCCCGTAAAGCTGCGCTCAGATGTCGAAAGTTCGTCGCGGGCGTTTATTATACACCTCCGGGCTCAGTCGGTGCAATTCGGACCTAATATTATGGATCTCACAGCTATCGATCCTACGCGTGATACAGAACTGTTATAATAATTTACAGGATGTAAAGGAAATAATTGTCAGATAATAAATTAAAAATCAGTTCAAGTACATCATAAAAATTATATGGATTCAAAAATAATATTTTGAAAAAAGTTACTAAGATTTAAATCAATTTACTAAAAAAATATTGATATTTTAAAAATTTATAAATATATACTATACATACCTGACTGAAACAACCGCTTTTAACAAAGAGATTTTTTTAAAAATAAGATTTACAAATTGGCTATTTAAAAAAAATGTAATAACATGTATAATTTTTATTTTCAGTATTAAAAAATAAAAACAACATTTTATACCGACTTGTAGCGTGGGTGACAATAAAGTATGTAACATTTTTTTTTTTAAATATTGATCAGAAGAATAATTATTTAATTTATCAAGGCTTTCTGTTACACCTTGTATTATATTCGGATAAAATATGTGTGTTTATAAAATATGTCAGCGAATGACTCGTAAAAAATAAATACAAACCACAAAGTTTATTGTATCATAATATCACTGCACCCCTATAATATAATATGAATTGTCTGTTGACCGTTCGGTGACACATTTCCACAGACGTCATACTATTATAATAACAATAATAATTACACTATCACGCGCGCACACACATCCAAATACGGTTATTTACAATCAATTATTATAACAAGCGATTCGAAATAATATATTTTGTATTAAATTACTATTATTATTATTATTATTATTATTATTATTGCAACGTCCGCGGCGTACTCTATTGCCGATGGCGTGTACAGCTACTGTGCAATGTGAATTTTTTCGCCTTCGTCGCGCGTTTCCCTCGACCGCCTCCCACCCCGTTGATGGGTCTACAGATACCCCCCGAATCCAAACGATATGGAAATACTCGAATACGATTCGAAATTATACAGTCGTTTCCTGCTCCAAACGACGCATTTAAGCGTACGTTTTATTGTAGAACATATTATTATATAGTAAAAACGCGTTCGTTTTGATATTATATATATACAGGATGATTTACCAAGCACTCTAAAGGTCTATGAGCACCACGCTCTCTATTATTCTTGTAAGTGCGGTTAATAGGAATCCTGATTTTTAGCATTTTTTAGTTTACTCGAGGACTATATTTTCAAATACTTGGATTTCTTATAGGTAGCCGTACCATTCGTGTAATTTTTTTCAAAAGTGTAGGTACCTACCTCTTATTTTTACTGTCAGCCGTTCAAACACAGGGGTATATGTTTTTTTTGGAAAATTTAGATGCACCTAAATCAAAATTAAATAATGTTGTAGTTAAGCTTCATATACTAGGTACTGATATAATGATAATAATAATTAATATTATGGTTTCACATAAATTTAATTTATTAACATAAATTAATATTGTATAATAATTAGTCTAGAATAGTGTTATTACTTATTGTGCACAGATAATTTTTACGAATTATGCTTATATCATATTATTATTAATTATTATATTTTTAAAATAACCATTGCCTCGTAAAATTGTTTTTAATTATCTGATTAAAAATAATGTATTTTAAAAGAAGTTGGTTCCCGTTCGAAAAACAGAATTCTGTATCGCCACATGAAATTAAGAAATATCACTATATTATGTAAGTATTTTAAAATATAGGTATCATATAGTCTTTTAGAATTTTTAAAAATCTCGAAAATGAGAATATGAACATAATCGAAGTAAAAACGGGAGTGAGCATTTCTAATGACTACTGACCAGTGAATCACCCTGTATATTATGTACACTGTGCATTGTATAAATAATAATATTATATAGGACGAAGGACGCGCGTCTCATCCGGCGAAATAAACAACAGCGACAAAGAAATGTATTTATAATTGATCTGTACGCACTCGGTCGGTAAGTACCTATACACGAATGGGTAGGAATAGGAAAGATAATAAAATATCGACTCTACAGCATATTTTCAATACAATATATCGTTTATTAATTACTGCAATTACAAACATGTTAATTGTTATTATAAGCCGGCGAGTAATTGAGGAAGCCGAGATCTAGGTACTCTTAATCGAAATGTTATTGTTATGAAATTCTAATTGCCGTAAAAGAATACATATCGCATTAATAAGTAGGTATCTACCCACATAAAACACCTATATGAACGTCTTATTTGATGATATTATAATAGGTATAATGTTATAATTTTATTATGATAAATCAATAGTTTTACAGTTCCGTTGCGAACCAGTAAAGTTTTTTATTGTCGCATACAATATTTTCTAGTGGGCACCTACGTACGTTTTCGTACGGTACCTACTTATAGCGTAGACTTACATGCTGTTATACTCGTTAGGTACTCGTATAGTGGATATAGTATATATAGTTTATTCACACCCGATTATGCATAGGTTTACGTTATAACCGAATTCGGAACGTTGTGAGCTGGCAATATTAATTAACCAAATATACCGAACGACTATAGGTGTATTCGAGCTTATACTATATAGGTAGTCACGACTCATGAGCAGTATTTGTTTATACGTCCGTGATGGACCGCGACCAGAGCGTTTTGAATAGATCAACCGTCGTAGCCAATTCATCATACGCAACATACTTTTTCTTTTGTCTGTATTGTCCGTATAAAGCAATCGTGTACCTATACTTAAAACATAAGTACTGGCACGTGTATGTAACATACACATAATAAATAATAACATACGGGTTTATAATATATTGTGGCGTTTTTCCACCGATGTCGTATCGACAAAACACTTTAAAACTCACATGAAAATATCATACTCTCCAGAATAAGAGGAATCACTACAGTTATTTATGCCTTCGACTTTTTCTTCTCCACGCAATTTTAAAATAGTCTCAAAAATAAAATACTAATTTACAGACCTCTTATTGCTCCCATTTGGTCGGATGATGTCCAACTTTGTGGGCATCCCAACCCGTCCAACATTCGTCCACTGCAGGAATGTAGGAAGCAATAAATTCTGCTGTCGATTAATTTACGACTTGATGGCCCTCAGCATTTGGTATGTCTCTAACCAATATATTATATACACAATGATCTACGTACATTCGTACATGTGCATATACACTCAAAAACCTAGCCCAAGCCCATCACTATAATGTCTATATTACGATATAGATTTTACCACAACATCTCGAATCATAAAAAAGAAATCCTGTCTCACAATATGTACTCCCTAACTGTTCCAGGAGATCATTCCACTATATAAAGTGAAAAGATATTTTCCAATAAGAGACGCGTATTAGACGGATATCATAATAACAACTAAGTATACAAATGACATTTCACCAAAGCTGGGCAGTATCTAGTTAAAAAGTTAAAAGTTACTTTTTTTGATAACTTTTAACTTAACTAATTAAAAAAAAATAGAATGTAGAAAATAACTTAGTTAGTAACTAAGTTATTTCTTTTTATAAATAATTGTAACTTAACTTAGTACCGGATCACACTATGCGTTTTGTCGGTTGCCGATAATCGGCTGCCGATCGGTAAACGACCGCGACATCTATAATTAACATGTAAACCGCGTTATCGGGGCTAGACTGGACCGATTCTCCGAACCGTTCGAAATCGGTCTGAAATCAACCGCGCGCTGTTGCGGTTTGGTAGCGACGACGCGTATCCGTCGTGCACAACATTACATTAATTTATACGGGGCCGTCTACACTGAGCGTTTTTCGGTTGCTGTTATTTTTTGAATTGGCAGATTTGTATACATTTATTTTATGTATTATATTATATTATATTTAAAAAATATTTTCCATTAAACCACAAACATGTATTCAACTGAAAAATTAATCACTGAGGTCCAAAACTATCCGTGTATTTGGGATAGACCTCTAATGAGTATATGAATAAGGACCTAAAAATCTCAGCTTGGTTGAAAGTCGCCGAAGCAGTATATAATTTGGAATGGGAGAACCTAGGAGCTGCTGAAAAAGAAGAAAAAGGTAAGACAAATTAATCATTTATTATAATTATCTGTATGTTAAGTTAGGTATAGATATAAATAAATAAAATAGTACTATTGAATAAAACAGCAAAGGTAAGTATCCAAATAAATAATAATAGACCGTATACAATATACATAGATATCCGTATCTTTTTATACGACTATACTGATATAATAATATAATGTAATATAGGTAATAACAATTAATATAATAATAATAAAATATCATAATATTAAATATTATGACGTTTTATTACACAGAATAATTATTATCTGATGCATATAATGTGTACAATTAAAATAAAATATATAGTGATCTTATAAGTATAAAAAAATAATAAGTTGTAATATATTAAATTAAATATAATATATATGTGCGTTTTTCTAAAGCATTCTGTATTGGAAAGGTACCGCTCCATCAGCCATAAAATAATCAGCGAAATTGTCTCTTACGTCTATTCCACTTCTGTTAACATTTCTTCCATGTGTTGTCAAATTATCCAAATTATGCACATCAGGTTCTTCATCATAATTATATCCGTCTCTCTTCCGAACAAAATTATGGAGAACACAACATGCAGCAAAATGCGTCCCAGTTGATAAGTATCTGTTTAAATTTAACAAAAACAAATTATTTAGTAGGTAATAAAATGTTTTTTCAATTTATTAATTATTAATTAAACGATGTGCATCATTTAGTAATTATTGGAATATTCTATTAATATTTTAAGGTATTTTTGAAAAATATATTTATTTTGTTGAAGTACCTAAATTTAAATTCAATAATAAATCATTATTATGATAAAAAAAACGATTCTGAGTGAAGACGGTCTAACTTTTTGGTAACCAAACAGTTATTTATATATTTTGATAATGATATTAAAATTTTGTTAAGTATTCGTAATTTTTTTAGTTTTCCTGATTATTTTAAAAAGAACTGAGCATTTTTAATATACCTATAAAAGTATCAACAAAAAAGCGTCTTCAAACAAAATAAAAAAACACATCATCATAAAATCAATTCATCGCGCTATGCTCAGAATCTAAGAATTACATTATTATTTATAATAGTGTAAATACATAGTATCAAATATAAATTACAATAATTGTTAAACATTCAATTTAATATTTAGTATTACAATATTTAATTTAGTAAAAGAGTTAAAGAATAAAAAATGGAAACATGTTCGTGATGCATATTTAAAGTACGAAGAGAGAAATGTTAGAAGTGGATCGGAAGGTACACAAAAAAAACCATATGCATACGCACAAATTATGTCATTTTTAAATACGACTACCAAAAAAAGGAATTAAGTGAATAATTTATTAGTTTTAGTTATTTTTTACCTCCTTTTATTTACAATAATTAGAAATATTAAGTAGACAAGAAAATAATTGAAGGGAATATTATATACATAAATAAATATATTATGAAATATTTACACGTTAAAACCACTTGTTTTCATTGACTACAGCCCCTTGCAGCCTCCTTAAGATTTATTTTATGATACGGAATTTGAATATGTTTAAAAATATTAAAATAAACGAAATTTGTTTAGATTGAAGAAATCTATTCATTAGTTTTTACTTTTGACAAAAGCGACTGGAGCCTACTTATGAATTTTGTTGCAATTCAACAAATATTAACCACAGGGAAACTTTAAACATTCAACTGTTACTTAATTCATAATTTTAATACTCAATGATATTTTAAAAATATTTATAATTATTTTTTAGCAATAGCCTATTTATGCGTCAATCTTAATTATGAAAATCAAACAATTATTATTATTAATTTAATCAATCATTTTAAACATAAATTTATATTTAATTTTAATTTTTAGGACAACTGATAATTTTGAAAATGTTAAAGATGATACAGCACGTCACAGTTTAGATGATATGGACGATGATACCACTAAAACACCAGCTAACGTTTCATCTACTCTTATTAGTTCAAATCAAACAACAAAAAAATAAAAAAAAAATCCCATCACTCCATTTCAAAGTAATTTACTGGAACACTTAAAAAAAAAATGAAGAAATGACATCAAATCCAGACATGAGCATTGTAATGTCGTTTCTTCCCTACATGAAATTATTAAATGACGAGCAAAAATTAGAATTTCATCTTAACAGCCTTCAATATTTAAAGAGTATCATAAAAAATAAAAATCCACACATACAACAAAACGTACTCCGTGAACCTCAACCTCAGTATCCAATTCCAACTGCTCCTTTAAATTTTAATAATTATAAAACAAACCAACACTCATCTTCTAACTTACAATATGATTCCAGTTCGTATTTAAATGCTCAACCATACACATATTCATATCCAACTTATACACAACCTAATTATCCTCATAATTCATTATCTTCTTATTCAGACTACATCGTTCAAACCACACTCCCGCCTACGTCATCGTCACAGCCATCACCATCAAACCAGACACAATAGACTTTTTTTTTATTTCTTTTTATGATATATAATAATTTATTACTAGTTATAAAATACGACCAGGTAGGTTATTATAACTTATAATACACATAATATTATCATCTATGATTTTTAGTTTTCTTACTTTATTATTATTATTATAATTATTTGCATATTGAAATAAGTTATGAGGTAATGTTTTCTTTTAATATATTTTGTATCATATATTTTAATTATTTTATATAAATTTAAAGTTTATGTGTTTTGAACAAAAATAGGAGATGTTCCCAATTGTGTACATTTGTCCATTTGTACGCAATTTTAAATAATTATTTTTATTTCAAATAATTGTTTTGATATTTAAGTAGTAATAAGTATCACTGTTCATTATTATATTATGACATGGATTTGGGTGTACTTAGTCACCAAGCGAAGCAAATATGTAGTGGTTTTACAACTGTGTGTTTAACTGTTGTTTAAAAAAAAAATGGTTTCTGAATATACCTATTTTTTAAGTAGAAAAAATGCTACGAATTTACATTTTGAGGGAGGTTTTTGGTATCAATTAACAAATTGAATCTAGTTTGTATTTTGTGGTATAAAAAGTAGAAATTCCCTAGTTACTTATCACACCGCAGCTAATACTAAATAAATAATATTATGAAATATGTGATGTGTTTTAGTCATTACATATTGGCATATATACGTGTTATAGATATAGTGTATAGATTCCATAGATAAAAATATAAAAATAAAACTAAAATTAAAATGTTACCTCAAAGTTACCGTCAACCTTTCTTCCGGACTTATAGGATTTCGAAGGTGCGTAATTCCCTTTGTTAAATTTGGTCGGACTTTTTTGAGTAGTTCTTCAAACGAGAAAATTGACATCCGGTAATAGTCAAAAAACTTCTCAGGATATTTTTTTAAATTATCATAAAATACTTGGAATCGCATGTCGTGTTCTCTACTACTATGTATAGGATGGACCCAATATCTTCTGTGCTTATGTGCTGGTTCTACAAGTTCACCAGCAGCTTCAGCCATACAAATTATTTCCAAAAGAGAGCTCATTTCTATACCTATATTGCAATAAGTACAATTAAAATATATTGTATGGGTGGGTAATCATAAATTAAATCAATTATATTTTGAATTTATAAGCACTTACCTGATTCAAAATGTATTTCTTAAATAATGTAAATTATAAAAACACGATTTATTTAATTTTTAAATACAACTAGTACAGCATACAGTATAGTAGTATTAATAGTTACTATAATAATATGATTTTAAAATTTCAAGTGAACACGTTTGTTGCACCAAACAGACTGAATCGCCGAACAACATGTTGGCTAGTTTGATTTTCCTGATTATATAACTTATAGGTTATAATATTAGGTACATTTCGTTGAAATCAAAAACTAGTATACTAATTTATATTAAATTTCAAATTAACAACGATTCCCGCGCTTTTTAATCTGGTTTGTAGGTACTCGGCAGCCGATAAAACGCATCGTCTGAACGGTCGTGATCGTTTTTTCGGTCGCCGACAAAACGCTAGTCTGATCGAGCACGTTATTTTGTTAAAATTAAAGTTATTTGTAAAAAATTATTATGATTTATGAACTGTATATTATTATATTTATTACTATATACTATAATATAGACATATAGTTATTACTAATCATAGTGTTATAGTGAATAGTGATTATTATTATTTATTTATTACTTATTTGAAATATAACTAGGAAGTTTATATTTTCTATGAAATGACAACGGTTAAGATGTATTTTCATTGTTACTAATGTACTGTGTACATTGATAGGTAATAATACAATTTCCAGAACGGACCTAGTTAGTAATTTCTGATACGGTGATACTTATGCCGTGTTTTCTACATTCCTATATATTGGTGTATAAATAAAATAATATTTAAGAATTAATTGTTGTCAATTTAAGTCTCTATATTATATAATATCAGCTTATGTAGTAGTGTATCAACTGGTGTGGGTGTGTGACTATGAGGGTTCTAAGTTCCAACAGTGAATTTAGTTATTCGTCAATGTAATCATTTGAGCGTTTGTTTAACTTTATACCAAAACTAGTTAGTTTCCTACGATGAGATAAAAAAACTTTTATGAGTAAGTTAAAGGTATTTTTAAAAAAAAGTAACGTAACTTTTAACTTAACTTGGTTATTATTTTCATGAAAATTTTTAACCTAACTAACTTTTACTTAGCTTAGTTATTTTTTATTTTAGGATAACTTAACTTTAACTAGTTAAAAAAATTGGTTAACTTGCCCAGCTTTGCATTCAACGATAAACACACATAATATAGTAAGACGTATATTCAACCGCGGGCTTCTAAGCTACACCCCTGTGCGTATAATACTATAGATTCTATAGTAAATAATAAGGTAATATAATAGTAAGGTAGTAATATAATTGCATAACAAAAGTTAAAAGTTGACCAACACATTTGTTGGATGGGCTGGATTGATGTCTGCTGACTGCTAATGTTCCACTGCCAAATTCACAGGTGTTATGATGCAATAATACGGGATCTCCGTAATTTATGCTTGAGTAAATAAATAAAAAAATATAAATATCTGAGCACATTATATGTGTAGGAAAGTCCACAAATGTTGCTGCTTTTTCATACTTAAGATAGAGAATTTTTCTCACGACTAGTCTCCTGTATTCCAGTCGCGTGTGTCCTTCCTAGAAGACAAAAGGGTTGAAGATATTGTATGATTTCTTCAAATGCTATTTTAAGCTGACATTGACTCCTCTTAAACTGTATGTACCTTATCTTAAACTCGCTCTACTTTAAAATCCCATCCTACTACTCGTATGTTAACTCTCCTTATCCTATCCAAGTTTTTGCCACTATAATGTTGCGAGTTGTGGTGTATCGATACTCGTAATATGTAAATATTTAATACATATAATTATAGTTATTAATTATGTGTTCAAAAGTGTTTTCCAAGTACCTGCGGATAAATAAATATTTTTTAAAACATACATTTTGTTTTTATTTTTTCGTATTCCGGCAGTGCCAAACCTACCCTTCAAGAATATGTCCAGATAAATCCAAAGAAAAAGATATAGCTGATAAAACTGTATATAGGTATTAGGTATACTCCATAAAGTAGTTACACTCGAATACACTATACCATATAGTGACTATAGCTATAGCTATATTATGAATATTGTTATTATTTGTATTAACTGGTACCCATATTGTACCTATAACTACACATGACGTTGCGGTGTGCATGTACGCATAATAATATGTAAATATGTTATACATATAATTATGTGTTCAAAAGTGTTTTCCAAGTACCTGTACGATTTCAGCACTATCGATTTCGCATGCACCCAAAATCGAGTAGGTACCTATATCATTATAATATTATTGTAGTGGCATAAAACATTATTATTATATATTATGAAAATCGCCGTTTCGTCGTGGTTTTTTTGTTCCGCCGCCGTGTCGTCAACATTCAAACGAAATTTATATCGTGGATATATATACAGGATGAATCACTATAAGCATGCTCAACCCCTTATTTTTTTGTAAAATACACTTAAAGACCATGTTTTCAAATTCTTGAGATGTTCGTACAAATTGAGAGTAATGTGGATTTAAAAATGTTTTTAAACAAGAGCCCCATTTTTCTACTGTAAATTATTTATCGGATAATTTATCTAAAAACGTTGACATACATTAGAATCAAAATTCGAACGAGTATACTTCTAAGTTGTTTAACTTTGTGTACCTACTAAGGATAATGGTTCCATGATAATGAGTTTGGAAAATATGAGGGCAATGGTGGTTTTTAAAAATTGTAGTGATTAATAATAATCCATCATATATAACATTAATATTTTCTGAAAATGGCCTAGTATAATAAAAACTAGATCCTGCAATATTACATCTACTTTATATTTTTGTTAAACAATTTTTAAGGACTATTTAGTATTTACATCCCTTAGGATGAAAATTTTAAAAACGGCTGAAAAACTCCTCGATAAAATTTTGAATTAAGTACATCAACTTTTTCAGAAAAATTAACCACTAAATACATTAACAAGTGGGGAGTCTCATTTAAGAAACTTAAGTTGGTACAACAAAATTCAAGAATTTAAAAATAAGGTCTTTGGCTATATTTTAATATGTCAAAAATCAGAATTTGAATAATTTCAGGACAAAATGGGGATGAGTATGATTTATGAATCATCCTGTATATGCGCGGTGCAGCTCTCGCGGACGATGACTCGTGGCGGTAGTTCCGATATTAATTTTGTTTCGGTATTTTCGAGACGTTATGGTATTATTACTGATTATATATCACTCGACATACTCCGTTGCGATGTCTAGGCCACTGATTGCAGGTATGTTATATATTTATATTGTATTGGTGAATTATACAAATATAGATATCTGCGTGACGTATCAGCTTATTCCGTCGATTATCGGGTCCGTGGCCACGTGAATAGGGGGGGGGGGGGGGTGGAGTATAAGTGGTTAACATATCCTCGGCAATTTTGAGGATTGAAGCAAATCTATTCTGTCCTGCAAAACGTGAGAGAAAAAAAAAAGACACCGGTTCAAATTTAAAGTCGACCGTAGGTATTGTTTTTTCAATGATATTGTACAAAATATTTTTTTAGATTCTGAACGGAACGATGAATGTTTTACAATGATGTGTGGTTTTTATGTAAAAACACAATAAGTATACACAATGAGTAGTCAAAATAATGATTTGATTTTCAACAATGCAGAGGGTTTCTGAACCCTATTTGTATCAATTTGGTGTATTTGAAAGATAAAAATTAAGATTCCCAGTATTTTTCAAGTGTTGAGAAAAATAAAAAAAAAAAGAAAAACGGACATTTTTATACAAAATAGATTATTTTTTTTTTGTGTAACTCAAAAACAAATATATATATTTTCCAAATTACTCTTAACTTTGAAAGCTAATATTTTAATTTTCGATAGCAACAATTAAATTTAAATATACATAATAAATACATAACATATAAACCTATTGGCTAGGTATAATAGGTTAGGTTAGGTTTATATACAATTACCTATACGTTATTAAGTTATTCGCTATATTATTTGCATTGTTGTCGTCGAATAATGTCATCTATTAATATTCTATTAACCCCCATTATAAAAACGAAATATTATTAATGATTTAAATCATAATTTCTATTGTAATTATATGCTTACGAGCAAAACACAACCATAATTAATTGATCACGATAATGATGATTGTCGCAAGAGTAAATGAGGCCATGGCCTTCTCCCGATCCAGGCTCCTAATTTTATAGGTACAGTGTACATAATATATACAATAAGTAGGTATAATATAAACGTAAATATGTCATCCTGCAATATTGAAATAAGTAAATAAGTAAATGAATCGACTCTCCAAAATGTTAATTTCGTAACTGCAACAATATAATATATTTTATACGTTAAACATCATTTTTTTCTAATACAATTATTCTTCTCAACAATCAACTGATTCGTCCTGCAATGACTAACGGCATCCAAATTTGGATATATTATATAATATAACGCCTGAAATCTGTAGCCGTTTGTTCCGTTTCATTCCTTCCAATAAATTTATAATATACATGTATAAATGTATACTTTTATATTAATGTTATAGCAACCGCACTTTTCACGATGACATTAAATTCCTATTCTCTCTATGTACCCGCATACATTGATACTTGCATCAATTCACTAAAAAAATCTACCTAACCACTATGAATCACTCAAACCTCCAATAGCCAACGACATTGGTCACGTGACTAATTGATTACAATATATAACCGTGCGTCCGTGCGTGTCCACAAAAACTGAGTCCACTCCATAACTCCTCAGTTACCTACATGGCTACATTACTTAATACCCTATACCCATTCTGTCTGCTGGAGATTGATGATCCAATAGATATAGTCGACTAGTTTCATGCCCCACAAACAGAATTCAAAAATATGTATAGGGTACCGAGTAATATGGGTAATTTAATTATACATTGCACCCTGTCTTCGCGGACAAACGCTATTCACATAAATATAATCTTATTTATTTTAAATATGAAAATAACTACCACAGTATTGTTAATAATATACACCAAATACTATAATATTATATAGATCGAGTAAAAATGAATGAACCTAGGCAAATATACCTATACTAGGTAATTTATTTTCCCGCGACCATTTAACCCCTTAGCGCACGCTCCACCGGTGTATTTCTGGCGTTTCGGTTCAATTTTGTCAGCCCAATTTTTACCGTATTATGACGTTTTTTTTTCTATGTCAACCGTAAGTATACCTATTCCTAGGTACTTATTTATTATTAAGTGATCGTTTCCATACGAAAATAAGAAACAAAAATCATCGAAGCGTAGACGAATTCGTAGAAGTTGTTATATAAACAATAGATGATTCACCGACCATGAACTTAGTGAAATATTCTGGTTTTTGGAATTTTTAAATAAAAATATTTTCATATCTTTATATATACCTATATTTTTCTACCATTTAAGGAGTGACTTGTGGAACACAAATATGTTTTCTTCAATTGAGAACCATAATTCCTTTTTTATTGTAAATTGCTTGTGTAGAAAATTCTTTAAATGGCATATAAGAAATCTAAACGTTTGAAAATTACGCATCCTCAAAATTTTAAAAACGCAAATTTTTAATAAATTTATAAAAAAAGAAACTAATAGTTAGTTTGTTTGAGTGCATCGTTTGAAAACCAAGAAAGAAAAGGAGAAGAAGTTGATGTATAGAAAAAAGTATAATTAAACACAATAATATACAACATTTAAAAAACAAATACATAACAAACTGTTCAGTTTTTCACAAATTATTATATTTTAATTAGATAGAAATAGAGAAAGGGTGGTTTGAGTTAAAAATGGACATAGTAAGTACCTACCGTAAAATAGACATACGCAGGATATACAATAATATTATTGTTATACAACAGTGGTCTTTACGCGATGTTGCTAAAATAATTGCGGTCTGATGGATATGGTTTTTTCCGAATTAAATACCACAATAAATTGCTATGAAAACGGAAATCGTAATTATTATTATCGTGCTCGGACAAATTATTAGTTTTTTTGTAATTTGCGTATTATCCAAAAATGTTATATTATCGAAGCTATTTAAGTGAGATTTATACTGATTTGACACGTATTTTCCAAAATCTGCGTACACACTAGCTGTGGTTACGACTTTCTATTTTGTGCAGATTATAATAACTATTAAGTAACAACTAGGTATAGCTTATATGTATATACATAATATATATATATATATATTATACCAAAATTGAGATCATGATTCTTTTTCATCTCGTTCAACGCTTTCGAGTAGGTACCCAATCTTAGACATAGGCAAAATACTTTTAAAAAGTATTATGAAATTTAAATAAACAATCGAATTCTTATAAAAAGAAGTATTTTAAATAGTTTACTCTATTTAAATAGTTTTTTATAGTAATATTCGAAATATTTTCCTTGCATTTCGAATAGGTACTTTTAGAAATACTTCCAATATTTGTTTACCATTTTATATTCTTGTATTAATTAATGTTTAAATGTTATTATTTTATATTATAATTATTTTATCTATTAAAGGTATTAATTAATTAAAAACATTTACGCATTAATAAATGTGCACCAAAATACCATGGGCATAACTATATCTGAAAAATAAAAATATTCAGGGTTCAACTTTATTTGTTTACATAAAAATTTGTGGGTCTATAGTAAACACATGATGTGTATTATTATTTATTAAATCTTTAAAACCCTGCAGTCACCTCATTAAATAGTGAATAATAAAAAAAACACTGTAAGCACAAATATTAGCCTGCAATGTATCAAAGATTCTTGATTTGTTTTCAAGTTTAGTTATAATATAGGAAGCCTATAGGTTAAAATTATAATATTTTAGGATATTTCTACGTATAAGGGACCAAAGAAGAATACAATATATTCAACTAGAGCCAAACAAATTATAAAGTAATTAAAATTAGGAAAACATTGGGGTAAAAATATTATCGTACCATTTTTCCGTGAGTGTTGTACACACTTGTACTAGATTACTGCATTTATTATAAGTAGGATACCAAGGTTTTGAAATCCCCAAGCCGGGACATGATATTGAATGACCAATTTTGTTTTTTTATGATTTTGTTATATTTTTTTTATTTTTGGAAATACTTTAATCAAATAATTTACTCATAATCTATTGATTGTTATAATTTTGACTTGAATGAATTTTATTCAATAGAGCTGTATCATTCTTAATTTGTTCGTAATATTCGTTACAAGTTAAACCAAAATTTATTTTATAGACCATCAGGCTTCATAATGTATTTTCATTCCCCTTTTATTCGATCAAGCGTTATTCATAAGTGAAATAACTCGTTTTACTGTAGCAGAAGTTCCTAGCATACAAAAGATATACGGCAAAATTAACTGTAGATTTGGAACTGAGATATTCTTTTCTTCGAAATATTCATTCAGCCTCTCTTAAAACCGGGACAAACTGACTGGGACACCTGGACATGCCCTTAAAACCGGGACGAATGTTAAGCCTAATTATAACTTATAAGGTATTGGTATTAGGTAGTAATTATAGTTGTTACTTTTACATAAGCTGCTTGGCGCTTACTTTGATGTGTTTTCACAAAATGAGATGCCGATAAAATGAACTCATTACAGTAGTGTAGTGAAATAGCCTATCCAAGACGCCGTGCGATATAAATGTAAGGATTGCTAAATGTACGTGCGAGTTCAAATCAAAATATTTCCTTTTTTATAAAACTCTAAAATTGTTATTTTTAACAATGCTTTTTTTGTCATTACATGTGGTTTATTAATGTCCATATGATAAGTATTATAGTTCAACTTAGACAATTTAATTGTATTGAACATTTTTTTTGAAAGAGTTTAAATACAATGTGATTATTGTAATACTGAACACTAATATTCCAACAATTTTGCTTTATAATGACTTAAAATATATCAATAAAAGTCCACGAAGAAATATCAGAAAAATCTTCAAGGACGTTTACATTTCGATGACACAGTTACCAGAACGAAACTAGAACATGGTTAGTGATCGTTTTTAAGAAATATACTACAGTCGAAAGTATCACTCTCAGCGTCAAGGTATAACGAGGGAACATTTGAATATAATAATAATAGCTAAAATCCATGGTCGAACAGGTTCGAAAAATCATTATCCACGTCGTTGACACTCGAGACATTGGGAAAATATGGGAAGAATCCGATGTTGTCATGGCTGCATCATCGTTGGTCAAAAGCCCAAGAGCCAGGGGTTAAAGTTGGGGAGGGGGGTGTAGGAGGACTCAGTCACCCTACCTCTGATTGCACTTATAAAGCGTCCGCTTTAACTGATTTTTCAAACGGTAAGCTGGTACGCTGAGGCATTGAAGCTTAATCATAGTAACTTCTCCTCCATTAAAATTAATTAATTATGTAATGTATATATATTATGTATATGTACTCGTATACGTATATGTCTATTATATGCCTACGGTCTGAAATATCGACAACGTATACATATTACCTACAGAAAAATAGTGACTGAAAACGCCTATCGCCGAAACAATGACGATGGTGAGCGTCATCAACGTCGGTGGTTACCTCATATTATGATATGTATAACCTATACAGTAAACCTACATATAGAACATGGCTACATGAAAGACGTACGTAGCGGTTACAAACGGCGTTAGCGACCACTTTTAACTTTATCCATGACATAATATTTTATTTTATCATGAGTTTATCCATCACCAATTTTTTAATAATGGTGGTTAATTTCTACCTATTTGTAAGTATTGAAATATTATAGTAAGTATTACAATATTACCTATGTTGTATAGAAGTATGTGGTTTGTCAAATACTTAATAGTTTAATACATAATTTATTCTGTACTTATAGTGTTATAGGTTAAATATAATATATTGATCTCTTTTTTTTTTATTTAATAGAAAAATATACAATTTGTACAGAGAAAACTACTACCTACAATAAGCAAATTTATCTAAAAGAATAAAATTACACAAATAGTGTCGAGGAAGTAACCCTTCTTAAAAAAATAGATTTTTAAGTAAAAGTAAATTTGTTTTATCAAATTGGTCATTCATCTTTAATTTCTGTGTCAGCTAATCTGATATAAAGAATATTATTATACTTACATTTAGAGAATTGTTTGTTTTTAGTTTAGAAATGTATATAAATTATTAATTTATTTTATATTTGATTTTATTGCTAAATAAACTGGTTATTAAACAAATTGTCCAATTTGGTTGATGTTTTAACCTTTAAGTAGAGACGTAGAGTTCATAAATCATAATGTATTATTAATATTAATGTATAGAAGAAAATAGTTTTGAGAGGAATGTATTTATCAGTTATATAATATAAAGATGAAACTATAAGCAAAATAAATATTGATTTAGAAAAAAAAGATAGTAAGTGGTTTGGAATGAGAGATGGATCTGTGTATAGAAAGGACAAAATTGGTTTAATTGTTACCTATAAAATGAACAAGTATTACAAAAAACCTATTGTTAATGAATAAAGGTCAATAATAATACCTATACTCTGTTCCAAAAGAGAATATAAGAGGCAGCGTCGCAGCAACCATTTTGTTTATAGAATATATCATGAAGTCAAGAAAATTTAAATTGTTAGGTTAGACCTTGGTGCCTTACACCAAGGCATAAATGGCCCTATATAGTCAGGTTTTGAAGGGATCATATAAGAAAAATTGAAGAGGACAGCCAAGTACAAATTTCATATCACAAACTAACGAGGATCAAGGCCTAAGATATAATATTATTATCTATATCTAGACATTATGACGAAGATATAAAACAGAGTTCTAACTGAATGGAGAAAAGAAGTAGAAAGTTAAAACCGGTCTCAAGACTGATAAACATAATATAGATGAATAATAATATTTTATATTATATTTATACTCGCGAACAAAATTCATAAAGTTAATTCATTAGGGAACTTAATTAATGTAAAACGTATATAGCATAGGTAATTTACAATCTTTCAGTATAATTTTGATAACAGTTAAGCATATTATATACTCTGACTAGATTAACGGCAGACATCATTGCGTCAACCAATTTTAGTCCAGTTTGGTCTGACAATACCCCTCATTAAATTTGTTTTTGAATTTACTTTTATTCCCAACAATTGGCATTATCGTATGTATATTATGAGACTCTTATTTACACCGGTAGAATATGGAAAAATAACAATGGAGTATTGCATAATATAAGAAACGGCCGACCCATGAAGGGGTCGACAAACATTTAACGTGATACCAATCAGCGACGAGAGAGTATGATCAAAAGAGTTATATTATACGGGTACACCTCGGCCATACACGTCACTTCAATCCTGTTTTTCAAGCCAACAACAACACTACTACACTGAAGAAACTGAAACTCGAGGATCACACCTTATTACGCCAGATCCATTGTCAGACAGAAATCACCGGTCGTCTCCTTCGACAAAAGGAGCTTAGCACAAGGAGTAAAGGAGTCTCCCTTCCAGGAGATTTCTCTCATTGTGATAACGTGTGTGTAAGACGCCATCTGGTGAAGGTTATACATTGACATTATAGACTGGTATTATTCTAAGGGAATACATATAAATTTAATAATAACATTATGTGTAGTACTTAATTATTAAAAGAGTGTGTTTAATAAGATAATATTTTTGTTTTCCACGTGGTTATGTCATATTTTGAGGTCAGTGGGTCTGGACTCTGGATGATGCAATCAAAACAATCAGGAAATACTTGTTTTTATTTTGGTTGAAATAAAAAATTTATATTTTAAATTCTATACAGTAAAGTATGTACATACAATTTACAATATATTATCATATTATAATAACAATATAGTTATTGTTGTTTTGGTCCTCTTTTTGGACCTTTTTTACCTCCAGTGAGTTGTTTATCTTTGGTTTTATTACTTAACAATGGATGTACTTCTGAAATAAAAAAATTTTACACAATATAATATATTAGTATTGACAGCCTAGTTATAAGTTTTCAAAAATTTCAAATTACCTAGTAATAAAGAACATATTAACCACAATCTACAATTTAAATAAAAAAAGGTGAGCTAAGGTACAGTATGTAACAAGTGGTACACTGTAGTGCTGAGCATTATTTTGACCAATCCGGATTACGGATTACAATTATTTAATCCGAATTTCTGATCAATCCGTTTTATCCGGAATCACGGATCCAATCCGGGACAATCCGTTTTAACCGGATTCACGGATCCAATTCGGATCAATCTGTTTTGTCCGGATTCACGGATCCAATCTGGATCAATCCGTTTTATCCGGATTCACAGATCCAATCCGTTTTATCCGGATTTACGGATCCAATCCGTTTTATCCGGATTCACGGATCAATCCGTTTTATCTGGATTCACGGATCCAATACGTTTATACGGATTTCGGATCCAATCCGTTGATTCAGATTTCTGATTCAATCCCTTGGTTCGGATTTCGGATCCAATCTGGCTTCATTGTTTTTGAGATATTCAGCTATTTTTTCATTATTATCAACCTAATTAATTTGAATTACGATCTCAGATCTATGGAAAATGGACTCAATGTTATAAGACCCTTGATAGCAAATACACCCGGGGGGTTTTCAAGTTTTTCACAATTTATTATTACTACTACCTATGCAGTAGGAGCTAGGATTTAGAAAGTAGCAAGTTGGTATTTAGTATTTACTATTTTTATTAATAAAAAAGGAATTTTTATGTGCGTATATGTATGCGATTCATAGCCAAGTCTAACGCCATGTAGTTTTGAAATAAAAAGTTAAAGGTGTCTAAGTTTATTTTATTGATTTTTCTAATCAATTAATATTTTTATTCATTTATCAATAGTTATTTTTAACTAAAGTATATGTACGTCTCATCTTGTAATATAGATAATATGTAACATGGGTTTTTAATCAATATTATTAGGGGGTCCCAAACCCAACTTCCAAGTTGTATCCTACAACTTGTAACAAAATTTTTAAAAAAAATAGTAATGAAATAAAAAAAAAGCAAAAATAATATGTAGTATGTTGTATGTACACCAAGACTAAATTGTGATACCAAATTTAGGTTTAAAACTTATAAACTATAAACATCAAAAATTTATAAAAGTATGAAGTTGAAAACTTGTTTGATAGAAGGTTGTTTATTAAATCTTAGTATATTTAAAGAACTGAAGAAATTCAGGCTAATAAGCACGTAAGATTAAATACTTGCAATTTTCACCAAATGTTTATATTAGTGTTATTTATATTCAGTTAAATTTTAAATTTAATTTTTATATAATTTTTATATTTTTTGAAATTGCTATTAAAGTAACTTATTTTACTATAATCATTACGGAAGTTTGATTTAATTTTTGCCAAAAACATTGAATTTATTATTTTGTTTTATTATTGTTATAAATTTTTGAGTCAATACCAGCTTACCTTAGAATAGTGTGAATAGTATCGTAGTTCATAGTATAAAATAAATAGGTAATAACTTAAAATTAATCTAAATATATTGTAATATATAGTTCATTGTATAAGTATAGTAAAATTTATAATTTTATAAGTCACAATGAATAATGTTTTTGAATCACAACAAAATAACATCTTTATTCTGTCTTTAAATATCTATTGTCCAAATTTGAACTTAAATAACTATAAAAAAAAACTATGTTACTATTTTTTTCGAATTTTTTGATTACAATATTGAATACTTATGCAAAAACCTAGCTTTAAGTTTTCAATCCTCAGCTATAAAAATTTAACATTTTAACTTTAAATGCATTTAAAAAAAAAATATGTCTAATATGGGTATGATATGTAGCTTTAATATTTTTAAATTGCTATCTATAATAAATTATAACAACATATGAGGAACCTTGTATTACATTTTTAAGCTTTTTGGCTCGGCAAATTTTTTTATTGATATTATTGAGAAACCAAGTTAAAAATTAAAAATATCTATAAATTGCTCAAAATATTTTGAAACTTTCATGGTATGGTGATACAAAGCTATCATAAAAATTTAGTGAAATCATGCATCAACGGTATTTTTTTTTTAGTCCCACCAAAACAAAAAATTGATACTGCTGTAAAAACTGGTTTTACGTAAAAATTCCAGAAAATTTTTTTTATTTTCCTGACTTTTATAAACGTCCGAGAATTTTTAATTTTGACATCCTAAATGAACCAATTATATTCACTTTCCCACCAGAAATGATACTGAAGTTGAATATTGAAGTATTGAAGCATTTTTTCAACTACTTAACGTGTAGACATACACCACAGAAAAATTATAAAAAACACACAAATCATTGTAAAATCAATACATTCATTGCTTCGCTCAGTATCTAAAAATATTACTGATATTAGTTGTGCTTATACTAACTAGAAGTCATTGAGGTCCTTATATTTTATAAACCAATAAATTTTAAAAATAATTCTAAATGGAACATAACAATATAGGGCTTACACTTCCAAATTCATGATAACATATAATTGAACTTATTTACATTTCTGAAAACTAATGAGAAATGTCATAATAATACAAAAACTACCTCAGAAGTACAGTTATCAAGAATGTTTTAGAATGTTTAAAATATCTCCAAAAAAAAAAAAAAAAACACTTACCGTCAGTAGCATTATCTAAATGAATATCAATTGTACGACATTTGGATAAAGTAGATGTTGCAACTGGAGGTGGTGGCATATCTGGCTCAGGGTCTTCAATTTCTGGAGCAATCGGTAAAAACATAAGAGCTTCCTTGTGGTCTTCGATAGCTCCTTCTTCGTCTGAACTACAAAATGCTGCTACAGGTTCAGCACTTTCCACATCAACCTAAATATTATTTACAATATAATATTATGAGGTGAAATAGAAGGTTAGGTTGTTGTTTTATTGTAATTTTGAATTTAATTAAATCAAAAGTAATAAACGGTTTAATGTACAATGTATTTTATTCATTGAATGATACCTACCTCAAAATCTTCATCACATCTTTGTATATCTTTCGTAATTGATTTGTCTTCATCTTCCAAGTCAAACTCGGACTCTCTCTCATCATACTCAACATTTTCGTCAAGCTCTTTAAAGTCAGGTGCAAACGCTGACCAATTTTCTACTTGGTTTTGTGCCCACACAGATACTAAGCCACTGGATATACTGCTTATTATTGCACGAACTGGATGCCACTAAAATAAAACATTTTAGATTAAATTAAACTTTCATGATTTTCACTATAATAATTTTAGGCTTTACAACAACGTCCAAAAGAAGTTCTCCTTTGGTTCCATGTAATATTTTCACCAAGTTTCCAATACTTTTTTCCCAAATATACAATGCGTGTTGCCTAGCCGAACCTGCACAAACATATTCACCGTCACCAGAAAAACAACATTTCTTCCACATTGTTCTAGTAGAGTGAATAATTGTATTATTTTATTAGTTTTATGTACATAAGTTAATAAAAATCACAAAAACAAATTATTTCAATATTTTTAAATTTTTAAATTTTAAATAAAAATAAACATAAATGTATACCATTAATAATATTAAACATACTTGTTGACTAAATCTTGGAGTTTTTGAATGGGTTCTGGTTCTCCTTCTTTTCCTGTATCCAAAACATGTTTAGCGTCATATACTCTGATGACACGATCTGAACAATTGAGTAAAAAGCAATCTCCTCTTCGTGCAAATTCAATACTTTTTATACCAGTCATTCCGGTAGATACTTTAAACGAGACTTTAAGCTCAAGATCAGGACAAGTCAAAACCAATATTTTACCACGAGCATTTCCTGTATAAATATACTCTCCACGACGATCAAACGAAGCAACTATCATTAGATCAGACTGTAATTTAGTAAAATTAAATTTTTTTACAATTTAATGTATTATAAATTATGAATAATATGTTTAAATTGCAGCTTAAACTCACATCTTCGCCCATTGGAACTAATTTATGGTTGCCTTCAGTGTCTACGAGCACAGCTGCGTGTTTCATTGGACAAACAAGGAATAAATTTTTTTTTCTTGGGTGGTATTGGACTTTTAACACAGGCGACGGAAATTTATACATTTCTTCTCTTTCGCCACTCAATATGTTCCAAGTGCAAACATTATTATCGGTGGATGCACTTAGTAACTTATGTCCATTCCTTGACCAACTAAAGATTATAATTGTATACATAGGTTTATAAATTATTTTGGTTTAAAATAAAAATAATTTCACTTTAAACAGTTTAAAGTATTCAAGAAAATAAACAATTACCTTAAGGAACAGACAGGATGCATGTGAGCTGTGATAATTTTTGCAATTCCTCTAGTTAAGAAATCCCAAATTACTATACGGCCATCATTGCATCCAACTGCCAAGAGTGTGCCATATTTGTTAAACACACATGTCACAGCTAATGATATACTATCAAGGACTCCATCAAATTCCTTTGAAAATGAAAAGTAAACACAATAAGAAGGAATCTACATTAATAAAGATCATCAATCACTTTAAAAGTAATCTCAGATCACAAATTTAAAACTACTTAAATATCATACGATCATAATATATAGGTAATTATAATTCAATAAATTGGGCTTATAAAAACTAAAGTAAACAAGATATTTTTTGGATATAAAAATATTAAATAGGTTTAGATGTTGTTAATTGCCTAACATTATTTAAAATATGAAATTTAAATATAATTACCTCGGGATAATTTTGTCCAAAAGATTCTATAAAATAAAAAATTATTATTTATTATATTTTATGATAAAATTTATTTAATTCATAAATTATAGGTACCTGTTTTTACTTACCAAGCAATTCTAAATTCATATTTAAGGTTGATGGTGAATCTAATTCTAGATTTGATTAATTCGTTTTGAAACAGTAACTACTGTATTACCTACCTAAATAGGAAAATTAAATGTTATATGTTTAGTTACACATATTAATATAATAGAAAAATTAATCCCTACATTATCAACAGTAAAAATGTAAATGATTTGTACATTTATGATAAACCGAATAATTTATTATTGTATACTTAGGGTTTAATAATTAATCGTTTAGAATAAATAATAAAACTTCTTCTATGCGATCTAATCCTAAATAAACTTGAAACTATTTTGTATTTAATTTACTCGTAATCCACATTAAATTTGATATAAAACCATTTAAACCGTTTAAACCATTAATCTATTCTGTGGTAAATCAAAGCGCTTGGCTGACCTAGCCTTTCAAACTTTTCAGCTTACATGTAGCCATGTTATTCTAATCCGTGGTATAATATTATTAAACTTACTAATTGCTGACCACGACGGCGATTTAAAAAAGCGCCGATTGCTACAAAGATTCTAGTGAGAGCGGTGCCTTCAAATAAAAATTAAATAAGAAATACGACTGCTCACCCTGCTCTTGCCACAGTACTATACGACACAAAATAACTGTGAATTAATATGAAAAACTGAAGTTTATTCGTTATACCCACTATATTTTGAACGTTAGACATTCAAGACGGACGCTAAATTTTAAATTTAAATTCTAAATAACATTAATTCATAATATTCATAATGTTATGTTGATAAAACCAAAACAAAACGTTTGCAATCAGTGAATAGCGGCAAAATTATTGGTAACAACTACGGACTAAGATAAAGTTTATGGTAACAACCACGGGTACAACTCCGGGCAGCAGGCTGTCTACCGCCAGAGATTATATGAAATAAAAAACAAAAATGACAAATGATAAGGGAATTTTACTGCGCAATCATGTCCGTCCGTCAGCGTAGAATTCTTTATTATCTTTGTCCGAAAGATGGCGATGGCGTCGGTCCACTACGCCATAGAAGTACCTATAATAGAACATTCATAGAGAATCATAGTTCACGTCATTGATTAAGTAAACGTCGACGTTAAAGTATAATAGATATTATTAATTATTACGAATTATAGTCAATTATAGTTAACCTAAATACACATCGATCGTCCTATCGGAGACAATTTTATTCAGCTTTAATACAATATTCACGCTGTGGAAAATATGGGTAGTATTATTTATTTTAATTCTTCTTACCTAGACAGTAGCTACTAGCTGGTACCGTTAGTGAAATAGAACTTGTCAATCCAAATGTTTACCCAAAATTATAGCCTAAGCCTTTTGTAGGTTATTGCAGGCATAGCAAGATCAATAATTATAAATTATAATAATATTTATCTTTTAGGTACGACTAGCTACGGCTAACCTAATCTAACCTACGACTGTACGAGGGGATATAAAAAGCGTGAGTGCATGACTACATGAGTAACATGAGTAATATTACTTTTTTTTTAGTGAAGCCACAACAACAAAACTTATTGACCTTTTGAAATTTAAATAGCGGCTATTAATTAATTAATATCACACCATGTAGTGTTTGCCAAATTTGACCTACAGGAGCTCTTCCCTCTCCCACAATATCGTCGGTGTATGGACGTTGGAGAATGGAATTGTGCATATAGTTATGACATTTTGTATCGGTTTTCTGTGGTTTTAATATTGCAATCTGTTAATAATACGGTTGTGTGCTTATTTTTTCCGGGAGAATACGGTCTGGAAGTATATTTCACGAATTTCTACGGCCTGTGCATGGATAATAAACAAATGGATAGGACACGGACCGCGGCTACCATCCTGGAGGGGGTGAAAGGGGATGAAAACTGAGGTGAATATCATCTTCTTAAACTATCTTCCTAATTAGTAACTATATTCTTTATTATCTATGGGGACAATGGGATCCGTCGTATGTGACAAAATGGTCCGCAAATTTGAATTCCGGAATCCTACAGTTCATGACCCGTGAGAATAGGTACTTTCCGAGATTATACATGCGTTCACCTCAACATGAATATTAACTATTAACATATTAAGTAAAATGCTTTATTTTGTCAATTTGTGTCGATACTCATTACTCGATACAGCATGAAAAAACATAAGCGGCTTCAGACGACCCGGGCCCGCCCACTTAATTGCACCATCTAGGACGATTTCGTATAGTGTTTTCATATTGAAATAATTGTGCACCTAAACGCAGGTACTTTTATTAAACCTAAAAGTGGAATGCCATAAATGTTCTCAATGGTTGTGTTGAATTTCGACGAAAGAAATTTATATGTTATAATATTATAATAATATAATATGATAGCCGGAGGGCGACTTTACAACTACTGGGTATTGTTTCATTCTTATCACTTATTGTAAAAAATGTAATTTAAAAACAAATACATACGTACGTCGTTTATTAAAAAAATGTATAAAAAATATTAATGATAAACACAGAATATATGTTAGGTAACTTATAGGTCATAAAGGTTAGGACCTGAAGTACACACCACATAGTAGTATAGTACATATATTGTGTACAATGTACATATTATGTACATATTAGGTATAAATATATATATATATATATATTATTTGTATAGGTAGTTCAATAAAAGTGTCAAATACCGTTCAGAAATCAAAATCACTCAATTATTAATGTACAAAAATATTATAAATAAAATATAAATTATTTTACAACCATACATTTAGGCAATTAGGTGTAAAATAGCAAATAGGTATGCTCCATAAATAGAAAATTACTAAACAATGAAATTTCGATGTTCTTTTAGTGTACCTAAATGAACTGCAGTGCGCTTATGATTCTTTTCTAAATAATAAACTGTTTTTTATACATATTGTATAGACAATATTGTTTTGTGTCAATAATTCATAATCTTTCAACCAAATTTGGTGTGATGCGTGTCATCTCGTCGGAGGAAGGCGCTTGTATAGAATGTTGCAGATGAATTATAAATTACTGTTTGATAAATGGCTGTACAGTAACTACATTTTTTTTTATCATATTTTACACCTCTTAAGCACACATTATGTGACACGTAATATAATAATATAGACTCATCAGTTTTGGAACTTCGCCCCGCACATGTTATAATTTTCCAATTAGCACACATCTCACACTACGGTAGCACGATACCAAAACGGGCTATAAACGCTATTCGCTTATTCATCTTTACGACTTTACTCAAAGTCAGTTTAAATATTTTAAACATTTCATTGAGCATCTATAAAAAACTATAATTTAAGTAAAAAGCAGTGGAATCTTTCAAGTTTCTACGATCAATACTTTTTGAATTACAACAAAAAAAACTAAAATAGTTTGAAGTAAATCGTTATTTTACGCAGCGTGAATATCGAATTTCGTCAAAATTGAAACTTCAGGTGTTCATAGCCTCGTCATAATATAATATTATGAAATATTGCCCCTATAAATATATTATAATAATAATATGATAGCAATATAATCAAACACAAACCACGATTGATCTGCGAAAATTATAGAAGAATAGTGAATACGCTTTAGAAATATACAAAATAATAAATTATCAATTTATACCTAGGTATTCATTCTTTAAATATTATAGGTTCATAAAAGACTATAATATTACTATATTATTTCGAAATAAAAAAAAGAAATCGTTTATCATGATACACCTATGTCCTATACGAGTACATGTACCTGTAAAGCTGTTTGGATAGTGGCTATATTATACAATTAATGAATAATGATAAAAACAAAACATTTTATAAGTTAATCCGTGAATTGCGGTATCCTCTTCAAGATAATTTTAAATGATTCTTGAACATTTTGGACCAAGTGAACATTTATACACTGAACATTTTTTTCTACCTGATAAAAAGTCTCTGTTATGGTTACACCATCTTAGCTCTTAACACCCCATGACCCCATCACGCATTTCATTTCTATAAGTATAGTATAGTGCCAAAATGTGTACACTGGCACACACTGTTATTATATTTTATTCGACGCAATGTGTTATGTGTTGTTTTGTGATTTTTCGGTCTCTGGTCTCTCATACATATATAGAATAATTATCAACAAACGTTTTATCTTATGTCTACCTATTTAAGCAAATATTATTTAACAGTATCTAAGACCGGACGTGATACCATATTAGTTGTGTATACCATTAATATTTTTTACACGCTCCAGATAGGCATAACTATTTCGGGCAAACATTTTATTAATAAATATAATATAATAATTAATAACCTCGGCTTACATGAATTATTACCGTGCGTGAGCTGTTGTGTAACTATTGTAAACGCATTAGAGAACCCGGGTACTTAGTTTTCTTATCTTTTAAGTAAACAGAATTATAATAATACGTATGTTATAGATTTGTGCCAGAAGTACCAAAAGTGCCAAAAAATTCACGTTTTTGAGGATTAAATTAAAATAGTTTATTGATCGGATTAAAACCTGTTTTGGACGTAGGTAATTGCGTACAACGTTATCTACGTTAGAAGGTCATATTTTTATACGATTCTGGCTGTAATCACGATTAAAGATATCTAAAACCATGGCTGTAATATTCATAATATATTACAGTCCCGCTTTGGCCAAAAGACAAAAACAATGTGTACTTGTGTTTGTAGGTACACATTTAAAAAAAGCTGAGCTTTTATTATACAGTACAATGGCGTGTTTGGTGGGGAGGAATGGAGGATCGACGCACCCCCTCCTGATGTGGAGCCTGGTTTTTTCTTATGTATTTATAAATATTGTATCTATATAATAAATAATAATAGATACAATTGATAAATTAACATTAAATAACATACAAAATAAAAATTGATATTATTCATTCAAAAATACCTATAGTTGATTACCTACCTATAATGTTTTGTAAAACTTTAATCAACTTCTCCCTGCTTCATGCTTGGTTGAATTAACGATATAAGAAACTGATGCACTACCTATATACTTATTTAGTATTTACATATTGTATTTTCGTATATTATGCGTTATTTACTGTTATAAAGTGTAAACTGATACATAAAACACATTGCCATATTATGTAGTATGTATAACTACCTAATACCTATAGTACTAATTAGTAATTATATTGGTATTTGGTAGGTAGGTAGGTATCTTTAAATTAAAAGATAAGACACATATAATATATACCAGTTACCTAGATACCTACCTACAACTGCTACAAGTAATTCGAACTAACAGTAAAGTGTAATAGTAACATAATACCTAAAGTTGATTCGTAATTGGATATCTCGAAAATCATTAATTTTTATTTGCGTGTAGATCTACATTTTAAAAACGTAGTTTATTGGTCAACTTTAAGGTGTATTGTGTAAACATAATATTATACCTAGTCCCATTTCCGGGATTTCCGGGATTTCACGCATATCATATTATAGTCTTCAATATTCAGTCTTCAATATCTATATACTCCATAATACAGTCTATATCTAATAATATTATTAATGTGTCTGTACAGTTATTTATTCGTTCTTAAAGTTTGGTTTTTTTTTTGGTCTCATTTAATATTTATTAAAATTAAGGCAGTGTAATAAAATACAATTTGGATATTTTGACTGAGTTATTAGGACATTAGGTACTCTTGTTTATGCTTCCATGAGTCAGTGGCGTAGACATAATTTCTGAAAGGGGGGATCAAAAAAAAAAAACAACAAATCTAAATGAGAGGGAAAAATTGGAAAATCCCCTACCCTCTCAAAACTTTTTAGTATGGTAATAAAAAGCCAATGGTGGGGGGGGGGGTTCTGACCCCCTCGTCCCTCCCTTGTATACGCCCCTGATGAGAGTACTAAATATGTCTGTATAACGTATATTATACTATACCAAGTGATCCATTTTAGTGTATTGTGATTCCACTTAAATAGATAACCTAGCTGGTACATACAGGTATAGATTTTGGATAAAGAAAGGTTAAATATTATAAAGTTGAATTCACTTTTACATATTTTTATATTTAGAATTTAAAACAGTGATTGAATTGAAGAAAAAAAATTCAAAAAAAATGCACATATACCCAAGTATTTAAATTTCTCATTGATTAAGATAATATAATTAAAAAGGAATACGCAAACAAAAGAATGGGTCCCTTCACAGCCTCCCGTCAATTCATGCACTGATTTTTTTATTTTTTTTATTTTAGAACTTCTAGTAAAAACTATGATAATTTGACAATTACAGTATTAAAATTACATAATTAAAGTACCTATATGATAATATTTGACATACAATAACATAGGTAAGAATAATAATCGACATTTATATATAGTCATACCTAAAGAAGTCAATTAAGGCTAATCCCAAAAATGAATTGATATATTATTAGGTATGATAAGGTAAACAGAAATAATAATTAAGTAATTAGATAAACAGAAGTAGTTGGTTGAACTATGGAGTGAAACGTTTTTGCAGTACATCAGTGAGGAGAGATATTGTTGAGGAGTGGCCCAATTACAGAATTTAAGTTGGTGATAAATTGAGATAACATTGCTGTGACGATTTCTATTGTAAGATTATTATAAGCGGTCGCTTCTGCATATGATCTTGCTTGGGGCTTGGCTTGAGCGTCCGGGATCACGGTTGGAGGAGCCTTTGGGGAAGTTTATTTTTAAGTATCTTTTTGTAAGTTGGGCAACCTTTATAGTTTGCGGTGTGCTCACCTGAACATAAAGCACATCTGGCTGGAGAGTCCATTGATTTATTGCATGATTCCGAGAGAAGTTCTTCCCCACATTTAACACAACGTGGAAAGTAGTAGCAAAAACTCCGGGTATACCCATAATGCACTGATTTTAAATATGTGTAATGTGAAACATCAATAGGTGTAGGTACGCAGAATATAATTATATCGCAATTTGCAACACTGTGTTTTTGTTATTTGATGAACTAATAACAATTAGCTATTTAACAATTAACACCCAATTGAATGTAAATATTGCTATGTGTGTATACACGCATTTTGACTGTAAAATAAACAACTTGAAAGAAAATTATACACTATACAAGAGCCCATCATGTTGGCTATTACACTCGGCTGCTTTGCGAGTATAGTATTATAATTTATAGTTTTAGAGTAAACACTCTTCGTATATCCATAGAAGATAGAATACGATTAAGTACAAATTCTATTTTGATCTTATAATCGTAATGGTGATGAAGATGTGCAATAATCAGTGACTTGCGTCTTGCATTTAAACGTATTTACGTATAAACACTATAAAGGCATACAGCATCACATGCAACGATGCAACGCGTTCTCGAAGTAGTGGTGCTATTTTTTTTTTGTCATTTTTGTATTCCACAATATTGTTTGTATACCGTATACACGCGCGTTTATGTAAGTTATATATACTGTATATATAGACTAACGTGGGAGGAAGCTCTTTGTCCCTTTGTCCCCACATAACCCTTCTATAGCTACAACTGATTATTACTACTCAGACATTCAGTGTCCGCTCGTAAACTGTTATTTACTGTAACAAAATAGTATAATAATATGCTCCGATTCTTAATAGTGCAAACTGAAAGTAAAATCAAGTACAACTATAGAAATAATAATGTTCTAATGTATTATAGTTAGGCATAATATAAGGAATAAAATTATTAAAATAGGACACTTTTTGTATTATGGTATAGTTAGGTATACTATAGACGATAATAATGCTGTGAATTACAACAAAGACAATTAATCGTCGTAAATAAATTACCTAAGTATAATTTATTAGTTTATTACCTATACAATTGATGCATACTTTGTAAATTTGTATATTATAATATTATATATATATTCCAACATGACACACATGATGGCAGCGTGTGGCGTAAATATGTGGCTTAAGTACAAACTAAAAACAAGTAAGACGTGCGCCAACTGGATGTGTATACTTATATTGAAATTCACTCGCCGTTTCCAAACGAGTTGTAGATTTGTGGCCAAACATTTTGCGTGCTTCTGGCGGATGGTCTGAATTTTTGGCAGAGTGGCGGTATAGCTACTATCTATATAGGTACATTGATGAAGTTCAAGGCCAATCTATTGAATATAATAACGACGATAAAAAAAAAAATAGTTGAATTCTAATTTCGATTACCTAATTATATGCACATAATTTATTGTAATAAGTGAACGGCGTATCGTTTATCCAATGGGGGGGGGGGGGGGGGGGGGGTGATGGGAGATTGTTTTACGTATTTACATTTTACATAATTATTATTATATGTTTATTTTTACGAATCACCTCTATATAGTGTTTGAAAATTTCATAATAATAATAATAATATATAGTATTTTAATAATTTTTTTTTTATTTTTAAATAAGTTTTATATTTACGTATAATTGTCATAAATCACCTTCATAATTGTATGGCGCCTAAATGTATACCTAACCTTTGGTATTATACATTTAAAATGGTATTCAAAATTTTTAAATATTTTAATGTTTAAATGATACAAGTAGGTATACTATAGTATTATACATGTATATTGTATATCTACTGAATTCTTACATTAGAATTTAGAACACTGAAAATTGTGTTCAAAAAATAAATAAATTGTGTTTTTATTTGTGTTAAAAAAAATTTCAATGTTTCACGTTTTTGTGAAATATTTCACCATACTTCAAACAATACCTCTATACGACGTGATGTACAATAAAATATTGAAATAAAAAAAAACATCTTATCTAAATCGATATAATAATATATCGTTATTAATATTCTGTTATTAAAATTATTGAAATAATATTGTTTGAGTGTAAATATGTATAACTACGTACCTACATATTGAATTTGTTATATTGTCGATATTATTAATTATTAAAATTAAATCTGAACGTTTTTGTAGACAATCTTAGTTAAGAACACTTTTTTCGGTTTAGTAAAAAAATGTTATTTTATTTATTCGTAGTCAGAAGAAAAATGAATCGGTAAAAATTAATAAACTATAGGGGGCATCCGGCCCTATAGTGTTGTTATAGTAGGTATACCGAGACAATTACAAAGTTATTTTTTCAGTTTTACAAAGTTACAATGTATACCTATAATCTATAATATAATGTTTTCTGTTTATATTATAAATAAATTAGAATTTGATTTAATGGATCTTATTACTGTGACCTTATTAGTGTGTAGTAGGTAACTACTATTTATGATTATTTTAAAATATTATGTTTAGTAAATAACTTACTATAAATTAGTTATGTATTTAATTATTTAATTCACACTGTGTAGAGTGTAGACTAGGATACTTTACATTTCAAAATACGAACTGTTGTCTGTTCCACTAGCTTTATATAGGTTACGGAAACCATTTCTTATATTTATTTAAATCTTCAGTCTTTGAAACTAATTTCAAATTTTTTTATTATCATATTATTGTTATAAATCTGTAACCTTACTAATGACAATAAATCTAAATCTTAAAATCTATCATCTATATATCAACATAGTATTCAATTTGAGCTCAGTAGAACCAGTTTTGTGTTTTTGGCTTTAATACTTTCAAACTTAAAGATAAGAACAACATGTTTGTAAGACATTTATTTAATTTTTACGTGAGTTGTGAGCATTTTTAAATTGTAATATAGATACTACCTAATAAGTACTATTAACTATTATACATACTATCGCGTACAAGTATCATTTTGGCGCCCAATATAATAAACGGTTTTTTTCACAACATTCACAACCATCATCATGCATTGCTACATGGGCACATGGTACATGCAGCACTATATAAATTATGTTTCGGACAATAAATTACATAAACACTCAACAATATAAAGTATGATCATGAACATAATAATATATACTGTTATGTTTGCTATTTACTGAGTATGATACATGAATCCCTGGCATTTCCCCCTCAAAACACCCCCCCCCCCCCAGTTTTGTGAAAATATATTTAAAAATGTTAAAATAGGAACTTGAAGTTTATTTAAACAGTCTATATCAGGCACATACAAATTGGTTTCACTATAATGACGATTTTTTTTTTTTAGTACAATTGTATTAATTCGGTTGTAATGTTGTATACAATATTATGCCGACCATCTATTTATACAATATAATATTTTAATGTGTACCTATTTATATAAGTAAATAATACATCGAACTATCGAAGCGTGCACAAATCACGAGTTTTTTTAAATACATAAATCATTAGGTGTATTGAGTAATTCCGATTAATTATAATAATTATCAAGTTAGTATAACAGCCTGCTGCTGCTGTCGTATACCGCGCCCGTTAGGTACCTATGTATAATATTATTATATTATACGAAATAGCTTCCACAATAAATTAATATTCGTATTTCAATGCAGTTCCGTCGTTATAATGCCGACGCGTATTATAAAATTTAAAAGATATTGCACACATCAAATCCCCGACGAGGTCGGCGTATTTAGACGATTGATCCCGAGGAGGACGTGGATGAGTGTGCGGCGAGTGACGATTGCGGGCGAAGCGGACCGCGATCGTCGGCTCGCTGCTGCAGCAACCTAGGTTAACGCGGTACGCAGTGCGCGCGCGTTCGATCGGCGTGACCGAAAATAAAAAACCGCTCGTCGAATGCATTTATTGCATATTATTATATTGTACGTTTAATAATTTATTGTAGGACAAAAAACTCGATGTCATCGGCATTCCGGGTATAGTAAAACTGTACAACATCCGATATCGTCTGTACGTGACGCCGTGACGAGTCTTACGTCCGTAATAGTGACTTGTGATTATAATTATTAGAAATAATTATTTATGATTAGGTCGTATACGCGCCACGCTCTCCTAACGCTGCACATTTTTGTTTTACGCGGAAACAACAACAACAACAACAGTACGATAATATGTGTTCGTCGATCGGAAACTCGCGAATCCAATCCGCATTTTTGACGCGTGCTCGAATGGAAATTTGTATTGAACAATAATATTGCAAGGAGTAGCAGAAAGTATTTCATAATAATACATAATAATAATATATTATGAGTAATTATGATCCGTGATTGAAATGTAAAAATGTTGTATGTGATTTTTATATTATTATTTAATATTTATTAGTATTAATATTTAATATTATAATATTGTAGTCGCGCACGTAGTTCGGCAAAAGGCGAACCGTCCAAGGGGCGCGTGGGAGGTGGCGACGTCATCTTGGAGGAGACGGTTTTTGTGGTCTTGATTACTAGTAAATTCGTGGGCGGCTCGGGCGGGAAAGTGACGTTTTTATTTCCACGGCGAAATATTTTCGGTTTTGATAACGTCGCGACTGCGCGGGGCATACCCATAGAACTGACCGGTTATTCTTACCGTTTCGCACGCGCACAATCATGGGTTGCATAACTCGATAATAAAACGATATTATCAGCTGCTGCAGATCTCGACGATCGTGATCCGACCACAGATGGACCACGCAGTTAAAATAGGTACCACCTACCTCATAGATAATAAAGAATTCTTTATTATCTACGACCTATCTACCCAGTAAAAAAATTTAAATCGTTTGCCGTTTGCGATAACATTATTTCGTCGTTGTTGTCACAAAAACATATTTTTATTATTTCGTTCGTTATTTATATTGTGCGCGGTCTTCGTTACCTTGAAATAACGTACCTACGCGTCGGAAACCACCGCCGCCGCCGCCACACTCTCACTCCGTCCAGCCCGCGACGTCCCGTTTACCGTTTACGCGTTCGACGCAGGCACCAGGCGGCAGGCAGTGCGACGCGCGACAACTGCGACACAACACGCGTCGTCCGCTCGCCGTCGATTCCGCAGACACGATCTCGTACGCCCGATGCCAGACTCGTCGTAGATCCGGACGTGAGTAGAAAAGTGTTTTCGTCGACAACGGGTTTCCTCGTACTACTAGGCCATATTCGCTATGCTCCGCCTTAAACGCGACCGATATCGAGCGATTCGTGTACGATGAACGCAAACGCGACGATCGCTGTAGTAAATACTGACCACTGAACCGACCTACCTACCTAAGTATATGTATCTATCCCCGAGCTCTTCCTGGTCGCGTTAATTTTTTCCGTATCCGTCGATTAGTTTGTTTTGGTTTCGATCTCGATCACGAAATTCAACAGGTATCCATCCTACAAGATATATTTTAATATAACTACCTACTGGAGACGAGGTCTCACAGGACCGCTGACGAATAATGTTAACGATTATTATTCACCGCACGTTCCGCACCTAATATTATTAACGCTATGCCTATCGCTCGGTAAACATGTTCGCGTCTAAACAATCAACAGTAAAAAATTACACGTACGTTTTGTGGTAATGTATTAAAATCGTCGCGTCGAGTATTTTTATGCCACTGTAAACACTATTGTACGTTGATAATGACCATTGACACAAGTACCAAAGAAAAAAAAAAATTTCATATTATATGATCTGTTGATAAACGTTCTATAAAACATGTGGACTAATCTCACCTATTGACCTATCCACATCTATATAGGTACCTTGTATCATTTCGGTTGGTCAATTGTTTTCCCTCCTGCTTAATCAAAATGCTAATTGGCTTTTTTCACAATTTTCATTTGCCAATTAGCTAGTAGTGATATACAAATAAAATTATTTCGACACTCATAAATCATAATACATAAGTAGTTACCATACTATTATGTTTTTCTACATTTCTTGGTCATACGCTGAAATCTATAGATATGTTTCTATTTTAAACTGCTTAATAGATTTTACACCATAGGTACCCATAGTTTCAGGTTTTTTTCTTGAAGTAAATTTTAATTGTTATTTTGTGAATAAAAATGTTCAATGAGTAATGTTATTGTTTAGATTTGTTAATATCATAAACGATAATTCACTTCACATTTAATGTCTGTTTGTAGAATAGATACCAACGTGGAGGAAAGCAATGCACTATTGGTCAAGGTGGAGCGAAATAGCTCTAGCCATTACGACCAACCTGACTCTGGGTTATATGGCCACAACAGTAACAGTTTTGAGGATATTGAGAACGGTAACATTACAGCAGTCCCTTTCATGGATGAGACAACTTCATTATCCCAAAATTCTATACTAATACCATTAACTGGAACAACTCCCCCTCAACATCATGATGAACCATTCAGTACAAATTCCTGTAAGTACCTACATAATATTGTTATCTGTTAGGCATAGATATTATTTCACTATTTGTTTCATTTCATTCATTGTTTTTTTAACAAATTGTTTATCTACTTACTTCTTGGTGTAAAGCATTAGTATTAAAATTTATTGATTTTTGTTTTTAGATAAAACACTCAAAAGAGGCATTTCACATGCTACCGACAATGTGAACATTGTTTCCCAAGCAAGATCAGAATTGATATTTATCGATAACACTGAAGATGAACTACAGATAGTAGAAACTCCGGTTTATACTTTTATTCTACCCGATTTGTTACAACTTGAAGGTAAATTTTAACCACAGTTATTTAGTTGCTAATATGATACTGAACAATGTAACTTATTTAGCAACTGTTCTTTTTAAATAATATAATATGTTGCTCTATTATTGTTTAGACAAATTTCGGATGTTCATTGAAAAAGACTTGATAGCAGTAGCAATGCAAAGTTCTCTCGAACAGGCTTCAAGATTGAATTGGTGGACTGGATTTTGTCAAAGGCTTTGGCCACTTTCAACATCTGGCGATGGCAACTGTCTTTTGCACGCTGCTTCGTTGGGTGAGCTAAAATATCTAATACATGGATTTTTTTAGAGCATTTTGAACACTTATTGAGTTTAGAAAATATAATAAATAGTTAGATTAAAAACAAAAAAAATATCAGACAAATATATTTATTGTTAATTTATTGTAATAATACTTTTATGCTAGGTTGGCAGGTTGCATAAACAATTTATTAAATTCAATGGTTTGCTAAAAACTTAATGGATCAATCGTGGGGCCACTAAATCTAATTTAAGGGACCATTAGCTCACTACTGATTCATTAAATGTTTTGCGCAACCCGGTATTATTATATTTTTTCTGGAAGTGTATAAACTTAAGTAACTAAATAGATTATAAAAATTCTCTTCAAAACAATATATATTGTAACAATACATTTTAATTTGAGAAAATTTTTTTTTTTTACACATTTAACATATTTATAATTTATTTAAATTTATTTATACTTACACATTAAAATACTTATAATATATACCTTTTTATTTCTATAGGTATTTGGGGATTCCATGATCGGTTATTAAATTTGAGGCGTGCTTTGCACTCGTTCCTGAGCAATGGTCCAGCTCGACATTCACTCTGGCGGCGTTGGCAACGACAACAAACTATTATGAATTCATTATTTGGTCTCGTATATACAGAACAAGAATGGCGCCGGGAATGGAATGCAATTGTCAACATGGCTTCCACCGTTCCTCGTATGCGGAAACAGAGTGCATCAAGGTTTGTTTGTTTGTTTATTTGTTTATTTTTTTTACCATAGCTTGATATATATTTTTACCAAAACAGTGGAAATGCAGATACCGAAGGATACATTTATGAGAGCCTTGAAGAAATTCATGTTTATGCTTTGGCACATGTATTAAAAAGACCTATTATTGTCATAGCAGATACTATTCTCAAGGTGTTTATTTTTTTTTTTAGTTTTAATATGTTATTAGGGTGATTCAAACAATACGTTGAATTGGTTTTAAATCAATTTAATTTACAGGACATGAACGGTGAAGCCTTAGCTCCTATACAGTTTGGAGGTATTTACTTGCCCTGGAGTGTTACCCATGTGATTGTCATCGTTCTCCTTTGTTATTGGCATATGATGGAGGGCATTTTTCAGCTTTGGTTGCTATGGAAACACCAAATTCAACTCTTTCTTGTATGTATATATTTTACTATTATCAAACCCTAGGTATGTTATGGTTGATTATAGATTAAATCTTTGAATTCAGGTGCTATACCTTTGGTGGATTCAAATGGTGAACTCTTACCGATACAGTTTCCTGTTGATCCAGGTGAAAATGATCATTCTCCTGATAAAAATCAAGAACTGTCGTTTACAGATTCATTGTCATTACTGAACAGTTACTTGGACATTGTGAAACTCGACCCTCAAGTATTTATAATGATTGGCATCATTAATTGTACTTGAATAATGTTAAATGTATTGTTTGTTTTAGGGTAACAACGACACTACTGGGAAAAATGGTCTCTTTGGTAGTCTGGGACGTTCTGTAGGGAATAAATTGAAATCAAAACTATCTAGGACGAATTCAGTAAAGAATTTATCCAGCAATATCACCTCAAGCCAAGTATACGTATTGTGCCCTGATCAACTCAGACAAAAAACACGAATATCATGATGTGATGATTAAAAACTACTTAAGGACAGCAGCTGAACGTTTTCAGCATTCACCTTATGTGAGTTAGAATTATCTTATTAATAAATATACTTTGGGACACTATTCAGACTTCAGAGCTGCATCACATTTAACGGGGGGGAGGGGATTTCCCAAAAGTGACAATTTTCAATGTGATTTGAGGGTCTTTGTTTCAAATTTCATATTAAATTGTTAAAAACTTAAAAGAATACAATATTAATATCAATAATATAATCTAGTATCTACCAACACTTCAAGAATAACTAAATACACCATAGCTGTGTGCCTGTGTTGTTTGTAGCTTTTAGAAGTAGTGAATCCCCAAAGAAGTAGTGTGTGATCTAATAATAATAAAAATTATTAACAAATTTTGAATAGTTTATTTTTAAACTTTTAATATAAAAATAGTATAAAATTTGATTATATTTTACAATAGTCTATAGTCATTGTCAAGTCTTTAGATTTTATTCAAATTTATAAACCACAAACGTATAATATAAAATTATTTCTATCGCATTTTACAATACGCATTATTGTGTATAGATTTTATTTGATAATACATTGGTTATTATTTTACAATACCTACATAATAAATATTAATATTGTTATGAACATTTTTAACAACATTTCAACAGTGTTTTCTTTGTGTTGTATGTTTAAATAAAGCATTCATAGAAGAATTGGTACAATTTAAAAATATTTTCAATTTTTTTTTAAAAGATCATCTTTTACAAAACTTTTAAAATGTCTCACCAATTCTTCACTTTCAAATGTAGAAATAGTATTGCAAATATTTTGGTTGTATGGTTTTATAGAATGCTAATAATGAACAATCATTTTCTATATTGAAAATAATAAAAAATAATCTAAGGTGTCAATAAAAGATGTCATCACTATCCATATTAAATATAGAGGACAATCTTTTATAACAAATCGATTGGTCGCAGTGGCCAGAAGCCAGAAGTCTCCCAAGAGAGGTACCCACTAGATATAACACCAAAATCATAAATTTAAGTATATTATATTTAATATTTTAATTAAGTTAAAACAATTTAAGTATGTATATTAATTGATGTACAATTTAAGCATTGTCTATTATTTTGACCAGTCTTATAGTTGCATTCTCCTGGCAGAATTTGTTATAAATACTTGTATAATTTCTTCCTCAGTTAAATTTCCAGTTAAATATAGCCATCTAGCCTTTCTTGAAATACTGTTGAATGTTGATCTATGTAGGTTTTTATTCTTTTGAGAGTATAAAACCATGCGTATATTTATAATATTTATATTTTACATAATTCTTAATATTATTTTTTCTTTTCCATTATTTTCCTGTTTTCCTGGGTTAATAAAAACTTATTTATTTATTTTATATAATACCTTTTCGATTTCGTTGAAATCAAACTCTATGACTTCTGCTGTCTGTCACCTACGACGTTGTTAGTTTTTATTGTATTTTTTTTTTGTGTTGAGTTAAAAAAAATTAGTTATTTTCAATGTTCTTTTATTTTGTTGCATATTTTATAAATTCGGTTTTCAGCTTATACAAATATTTTATATACATGAGTCAATGATTTAGTTATAATTTGGCACTGACTGTATTACATTATAAGCAATTCATTTTATTACTTTAAAAGTTTAATGCCCGTATGCTAGTCAAGTATGTGTCACATAAGACATGTTAAACTATGCCTTATGTGACACATAAATTGACTATACACATGGATATTAAACTAAGATAATGAATAAATTTTACTTATCAAATACCGTGCCGTTGTTACAGAGTTGTTTTGAATGTTTTAGGCGGATACGACACCTCGTTATGGAGCTGGTAAATCTCTGTTTTTACACTGAAGCTGATTCTGAGTCTCATGTAAAAGTCGGCCTGATGACTCCTGTCAAGGCTGTCACAAATGAAGACCCCCACAATGTACCTGTCAAAATCCACATTCTATGACACTGGTTCGCAAGTGGATAAATGTCGTACAGAAGACTGTGAGTTCTTCGGGTCATCTGTGACTAAACATCTATGTTCAAAATGTTTACCAACTGTATCAGCAGCAAAAAAAGGAATCTGTTTAAAACAATAAAAAACATTAACAAAGATTTCATCTCAACGTAACATAGTTACACACACACCAACAACACATACACAATTAGTTTTTTTTATTAATTTTAAAAGTTTGTGACAAACGCGTACATATCTAAGTATGTACAACACACGTCCATAAGTCGCAACATCACTAAATAAATAAATAAAAACGTCATTTACCAATATTAATTATCACTCGTTCGTATTGCATATTTATACATTTTATTTAATGTTTTATATTTATATCTATTGTGTAATTCAATACATATGCTTGGGGCCTTTTTTTCAGTTGTTGAAAATTATAAATTTTTTTTTAAACTGTGATTAAGAATTTTTTCTTTTCTATCTTTAACTAGTCTTGAAAAATACAAAATTAATAATATTGATTAGAATGTAGGTATATACATATAATATAAGTTTAAAGCAAATTGAAATATTTTATCTAATCTGCTGAGTTATTAGTCACAGCTATTAGGTTGTTATAATTTTCATGCTTATTACGCTGTTAAGGCTCATTTTTTCCTAAACAATTTCTGTTTGATTTTTAATAATTATATTTTTGCATTATCATAATAATTATAATTTAGAAACATTATAAAAAAAAAACTAATAAGCACTAACGGTAAAATAAAAGCATGTTAATATATTGATTTTGTTAACAGACTACGCGTTAAATATTATGAGGTTTTAAATTGCTCGAAATGTTTTACGATCGAGTATCGTACTTGTTTTAAACAAAATGAATTTATTGTTCGTTTTTAATTTTTTTTTATCTGTCATATCATTGTGAAATTGTATATGTACATTTATTTATTTATTTATCTATTTATTTATGTTATTGATTTTTGTAGTTAATTTTTACATGTTAACAGAAGAATAACATCGTATGTACTGGTAAATTATTGTTTTTTTACACCTGTTAAAACTATGTTTGTACATGTTTTTATGTCTATGGTTATATTATGTCGTTGAGAAAACGTAAAATATATTAATTGTGATTGTTTTAGAATTACCTACCGCGCAGATCTTTTAAAATTATTGATTAAAATTTTTATGTTAACTGAGTTGTTAGTGTATATGATATCAATAATTGACTAATACATCTCATCACGTCATGTTTGTAAGACAGACAATTAATATAAATGCATAAGAAAAAAAATACACTTAATTTTATTCTAAAAAATTGTGTTTTTCATTGTTACCCAGTTACCGATCAGAGTTCTGCCTGCATAGAGACTGGCACTCTTTAATTCTAAAAAAAACAGTATAGAACCATTAAAATAATTAAATATACAATTATTGTTTTATATTAAATTTTATTTTCTAATGAATCATTGTTAAAAATGTATCATGTTATTTAGAACTCTAGTACCTACAAAATATCATATAAGTGCCTAATAATAAATTCTATTGAATTACAATTTTGACGTTATATACCTAACTAAAATGTAATATTAATTAACATGATAATTTTATGTCATGCCGCGGCTTCCTTATATTGGTGTGTATATATTTGATTTGGGATAAAATATACACGCTATAGCCATTGTATCGGTCAGTAGGTAAGTAGATATATATATTATAATAAATATAAACGTATAAATATTAATTATATAATAAAATGAGGATCTATTTGTTTATTAATATAATATATTATATAGTAACTGTAGCAGTATCTGTATGCTACATTAAATTATTAATTACCTAAATAAGAAAGTGGCTATTTGATTACCTCAACCAGTTAACTCACCTGACAACTGTAATATTATATTGATATGTGTGTATTTATTATTTATTAGTTCATAATATACGTTTTCTGCTCAACAATCTAAGGTCACTAGAAAAAGCCCTCAGTCAATATAACTCCGGCAACATTTTTAAATTTTTCTACCTATAGTAGATTATGTATAATTTTATATTGTAAAAACTCAAATTTTTTAATTTCAGGCTAATAATCTTTGTAATTGAAGCCTTTATGTTAATAAATAAAAAAAAAAATATATCAGGTAGGTATATACAATATGTTTTTTTTGGGTTGTGTAGTATATCGTTTGCGTTGTGTGTAGTTATATACTACGGCGAACGTCATTCGAGGTGACTGACCCGCTAGAAACCCAAAGCAATTCGTTGGCTATATTATGATTTGCATGGACGTCCGAAATTTTTAAAAAATTTTTGACGTAATTTATTACATATTTTTGCTTTTTTGGTGACAGTAAATGAACGTTGTCCGCGATCCGACGCAGCTTCCGACATCGGTTAAAACTCTTCACCAACTCGGGGGGTTTGGGGGGTCACCCCCAGCGACGCTCGGAGAGCTAGTATCATATAAAACAAAAATATTGATGTTATAAAATATATTTATATGTAAAGAGTCATCAATACTAAACATTATTACATATTTTGTCACTTTGTCATATCAGCATTAGGTAGAACAACTTATGAAGAATAGGTTTTTATAGAGTTTCTAGCTTCAAAATAATGTAGTCTTGTTATATATTATATTTTATAAAAAACTCATAGAATGACATTTAGATATTAAAATGTTTAAACTCATTCCCCAATGGTGACCCTATTTAACCAAAAGGTCAAGTTCATATTTTTGACTTTTTAGAACGATATAATCTTTGATGGATTATTGCCGGATAATATTAGTAAACACTAAACTGCTCTTATAGCTGAATTGAATTGAAAAGAAATCCTAACAATTCAATGCAAGGATTCTCATAAATTGATCATACAGCAGCTGCCTAAAAACACCAAAAATACATCTGTACAAACATTTATGCATTACACTTACCAAATTGAAATTTTGACAACAATTTAGTTCCATATTATGGTGTACCTAAGTACCCCGGACAACTAATACAAACAATACATTTTTATTCGAAAACACAATTTCGTATATTAATAATTATTATACACTAAATAGTAAATACCTACAATATGAAACTAAAAATAAACAAATTATTACATACTGAGTGTCTATTGTATTTAAATATGAAAATCGAATGTTTATTACGAATACTTATCTTTTACACAAACACAAAAAACATAGTTTAAAAAATTAAAAAACACACATTATTATTGTAAAATCAATACAGTCATCGATCCGCTCAGAATCTAAAATCTAAAAGATATCCGATATAATTAAACTTAACATATTAAATTATTATTATACATTTCGTACTCGGCAGAATTGGGAGAAAATGTTAGACTTGGAATTTCATAAATCTTGTCGGTACTGTAAATTTGATGTATTTACTGTAAGCTTTTATGTTAGTTCTAAAGACCTGAAATCACATTTTTATTTAATGATTCATAAAAAACAAATTTACAATATGCTTTTATAAAAATATGCTTGTGCTTCTTATATGTATTCACCACCTTAATCAATAATTAAATTAATATGTAAACGAAAATAATAATTTAAATAATAGCTACCTATATTTTATTATTATAATTCAAATTCAAAATTATGAACTATTTTGTTTATTGTCATATCAAACTTCAATGAACCAATTGTTCCTTAACACGGAACTCTTTGATTTAAAAAGTTGTATTTTATTATATCTGTGGATTCATCATATCGACGTGGTATAATATCCATCATTTATATTCTATGGCAATTCTCAACGCAGTAGGTGAGTTTCCCGGACCTACTTTATGTATTAGTAGTTGATTCCCGGGTCATTGTATGGTATGTCACGGTATACTGGTAATCTCATTACCAGATGCCAATTTTTAAAAACAATGTGTTATACATTTTTTACGAAATAACTAAATAAGGATTTTTTTACCTGAATACTTAATTTTTTAATAATATTTTTTAATTTTTTCTCTTGATTTTTTTTACTAATAATTAATTAACAATAATTGAATGGAAATAATTGAATGGTTTTCAAAATATGAAAAAAAACTAAAAGAACAACATTTTTGAGAAACTTGTCAGCCAACCTCCTCATGGTGTTTCTTGAATTAGGCTAGTAGGCTGAATATTTGACTAAATATTGAAAATAATGTATAATGACCAGGGAACTACTGCTATATAGGAATGCAACTATTAATTATAATTATTCTACGACCCCGACTGGAAAAAACGACGACGACGTTTGTAATTTGTATTATTCGATCTCGCGTATACGGGCATGTACCAGTTGCCCCCAAAAGTACCTTTTTTTATACCAATTCCACCCAAACTACCTAGAGAAAAATGTACCAGTTGCCCTCAACAAATGTACCAGTTGCCCTCATATGTTAATATATACACGATTACAAAAATAAGTCCTTAAATAAAGGAGGGTAAATATACAAATAATAAATATAATTATTTATAAAAATAAAGTAAAATAGTATAAAATGATAAAATCAAATTTTGATTTTTGTAATAAAATATAATAATATATTATACAAATAATATGGATAAAATGAAAATTGTAATAATAATAACAATAGCCTACTTGGTGCAAAGCGAGATGAGGTGCAGATTTCATCTAACTCAGTCATGGTGGAAGCGCATATAACAATTAGGATTAAAGCCGAATTATATGGATCCAAATTCAGAAATTGGAAAATGGCTTCACTTAATTTTCGGTCATTATAATTATATATATATATTATTTATCATGAATTTTTTTTCTATCATTTTACCTATACTATTTTTTAATTCTGAGGGAAGCGAAAGAATGTAAGTATTTATTTTTTGACAAATTATAACATTTAAATAATTATAATATTTATTATTTTATTGACTTTTTCATATTATTTTGTTAGTAATTATTATAATCATAATATGAATTTTTTTCTATCATTTTATACTTTTTCACTTTATTTTTTATAAATAATTTTATTTATTATTTGTATATTTACTTCCCCTATTTTACGGGCTATATATTGTAATCGTGTATATATATTAATATGGGGGGGGGGGGGGGCAACTGGTCAACACCCACTCGTACATACCTCTTAATGCCCGGGAATCAACTCACGGTATCAGTGCAGGTAAACAGGTACCCGGTAATCAACTCTTACGCAGCCATTCTCAAAGTCGTTGCAGAAGACAGTCGATTAAAAATTCTAAAATTCTAATAAGCAGACATTAAAATCAAACATACTGCGTTCCGTATGGTTTTATTTTACATAAATCACAATATTTTCAGTTCAGCTGTTTCTGGAACGTTTCCACATCAGCGTCGTAGTTCATACACGTCACGGATTCCGCCGAAAGAGTCGATAATTAAAGTAAGTTTGTTTTCATATTCTTTTGGGGCTTGAATTTTCTTTTAAGACTTAAAATATATACTTAATGTCATGAAAAATGTGCTATCCAAGTGTTGTAGACGCATATTTTAGTTCCGAACTAGAATTGTTTAAAATACGCGAGATCTAATAATACAAACGTCGTCGTCATTTTTCCAGTCCCCTCGGTCGTTGAATAATTATAACTAAGAGGTGCATTCCTGTATAGCAGTGGTTCCCGACCTTTTTGTCATTATGGACCACTTATAGAGAACTTTCGACGCGTCACGGACCACCTCAATTTTATTTTTAAATAAGAATCATTTTATTCCTTATAGCAGGCTTATAATAATGTTTATAATTGATCAATTTTAAGAAAAAGTTTAAAACTTTTAACAATTTAACACAAATGACTAATATAAAAAATATACATCATATTATTATATTTATTATAACGACTCCCGGACAACCATAAAATGTTTCGCGAACCACCAGTGGTCCGTGGAACTGTTTTACAAGGTAGTTGAAATAGACATATTATATGATTTGGTTTAATTTATAGAGATACATGTTATAACTGATAAGTCATAGATAATATACAATTTTGATTTATAACTGGTAATTTTTTTTCCAAATCCGACGTTATAAGTTATAGGTAACTATTAATTTAGTGTAACATACTTAACTTCTATTGTTCACCTAATATCTATATCATCTAAGGATTAGGGACCATGCACATCTAAAAAAATGTTCACGGAATGGTCAACTGCCTGTCCTGATGTGTGCACACTTATGAATAATATACCTACTTAGGTATATACTCGTATATTCGTATAGGTACATAATATAAAAATAGTGTAATACATACACGAAGCTAATTAAATAAATAAATAATTTATTTATTAAACTATCAATAGGTTCATTCGTGGAGTGGCAACACTTCAATTTTGTTATATAATGTTTTTGTTTTTATTCTGTTGTCGTTTCGCTCGTAAGTGTTGTTGAAATGAAAACGTAATAGAGTTTGGACCTATTGACCAGTACCTGGTATAATATACAGTTTTAAAATTAAAATATCGAAAAATCCATCGAAAGAACATTGCAGCATAATAGTATGTTTGTTATAACAAATACCTATAGGTAAGTACATCTATTGTAGGTATCATCCTATCGTTAATATTTAATAATCAGATATCAATTTAATCGAGCAATGAGCAGTCGTGTGCTTATCGATTATTTATGATTATCTATTACATCCGTGTTATGATATTTTATATTTATGTACGGCCTCGTGCAACACAACGTGATTCGACCATTTGATGTACCTAGAAATTCTGTACAAAGTGATTGTATTTAAACAAGACACTAACACATTTTTTGTCAATTTGTAAAATTAAAAAAAAAAGTAAAAAAAAATATATATCACAATTTTTTTTATTCTTTTTAGCTGTGATGTGTATTTTGGATATTTTATAATTTTATTTTATAAAGTACCTTTCGTTTCTTGTTGCAAGTGTAATGAAAATTGCCCAAAAGTTGGCTGGATATCTTCTGAAATGTGTACTCCACTCATCTAAAAATAGCTGCCTTCATAGGTACGTTTATTTGAATGAGGCTTGCATCATCATGGTGATATTTAAAAAAAGGATTTCATTGATATAGGTAGGCAATAGGTGCAAAAAGAGTTTGGGATTGGGGGGGGGGGGGCTAAAGCATTACTTTGATAATATTGAATAAGCTTAAAGCAAAATGTAAGAAATGTTTGGGTTACTCTTTATAAAACTCTTTATAATTACGAGTTGTCTTCGGCATATTTAATTTGAAACATTAAAAATCAATATAAGAAACTGTAGTAATAAATGAGATTCGTGGAGTCGACGATAGGTATCTATATAATTATATAATATGTAAAATAATGGCAAGTACACAAAAAAATAAAAAAAAATAGCTACATTGATAGTATAGGTATACATATATTTTAGTGTCCCGCGTTAAAAACAAATCATTCTGTATTGGAAGGTACTTACTCGATTATACACGCCCATAGCGATAACCGTTGTAACGTGCAGCGATCGATAACAATTAATATTAGTTGTTATCTCATACTACATCCCTGTATGATATAATAATTTATAATTTAATAGTAATATTACATCATCTATAATCTATGTATATAAAAAATAATATTTAATAACATAATATATATCACTGTACACTATGCCCGATGATTTTTATCAGAGAACTCCAATTATTTGAAAAAAATTATATTTTAAACTACTTTTTTTATGATTCTATTAAAAAATAATGTATTTTATAATCCATGTAGGAGAATATTATTATATTATTTCGATCATTTCGATGTAGGTAAAACAGTAAAAATTCGGACGAGTAGTTATAAATTAGTTTTTTTCTCTTTATTGAGATTTTAACTCATAACTTATAATTAGCATATTGAAAGCTTTGACGAGCGGCGGAGTTAGTGGGTTACCACTTTCAGGGTTCACTCCGATAATCTACACTTAAAATACATTACACAGTTGTGTAAAAAAAAAGATTTTCATAAAAGTTAATTTAGTTGTTGAAACACCATAATGATTTTTTTGATAAAAGAATCACCCGGTATAATGCTATACGGAAAGCACGCCGTATTAAGTGTGTGAAATAGTTATAATATTATAATATATGATAATATTATGTTAGACCTTATACAATCATATAATATGTGATGTGGCGTCAGAAGTGATGTGGTTGCCGAGTATAGTTGTGTTATTGTATAATGTATAATATTATATAGATGGTAAACTAACAAATAAAAAGTGTAATAGTTAACCCGGGCCGTCGACGTATATATACAACGGTTTTCCGCGCAATTGTTTTTTGGTCCGAATAAGTAGGTATTTTATAATATATCTTATAAAAGGACGATGCTATATTGAATTGCCGTCATATTAGTTATTACAAACATAGAAACTTTCGTATCAACGAAACCAATTATCTATATGTGATGGCGATCGTTATAGGGAGGGGATAAGCCATTGAATGGCTAACCTGAAAGTGGGGGGCTTTGCCCCCCCCACACCCCCCTTTAAGGTTTCCAAAATTTTCTTAGAAAATGCTGTACAGCTTACACTTTAAACACTATATATTTTACAATGAATACCAATTAGTAATTATTTTTAGTGAATAACAATAACACATCAATTATTATTAATTAGATCTAAAATAAATTTCAATTTTTTATTTACATTCAAAAAATATTCTTTGAGTTTAGACTCTAATAATTATCATCCTACTTTCACCACCAGTCACCAATGTCCACTAACACAATAATAAATTTAGTGCAAAAATAAATTATTGAAGTTTTTTTCCGCATTTCATAGACGTTTTCTTAACTAAACAACTATAAAGCCAAGCTAATAAAGCAATTAATATAGGTCTAATCAGTGGCGATCAAATAATTCTGCCAAGGAGAGGGGAGAGGATTTGGCTGTATTTTAAACATAATTATTAACATTTTTTGCACTATTTGATAATTAAAAATATAATTGATGGTTATCAGCAAATCAGCAAACATTGAAGGTCGTATATCCCCCACTCACCCGGGGACCTAGTTTGACTGTATAGGTAGAATTACGTCTTACTTGCATTTTTTACAGCGTTGACCACACTATAATATTAAAATATATGCTGTAGTGCTCAACGTATATGTAATAAATACGTCTCAGTCACACTACATAAGCGTATATAGTGTTTACATGTTTTAGTTTCTTCTACGTTTTGTGCGCAAAATTACAAGAATGAATTCGGATTTTGTTTTATAATTGTTATTATTATTATTTTATATTTTACAAATAACTACTAATCAATATTCATTGTTCAAAAATTATGTATAATGTGTAAATATGACATAGCCACACAGGTTGTAGCTAGGTTATATCGTGAGTCGAGCATTTAAGCACGTATACAGAAAACGATACTGCCGAACTTATATCTCTGAAACTATAGAGACTTGTGTATCATATTATGCGAACGTGATGTAAATGTGTCTGTGTAAGTAAACATAAAAATATTAAATGGATATGATTATTGGTTATAATATGAGCGTTTAGTTAAAAATTATTCCATATTGCTATAATAAATTATTATTGTATTTAATGAATTTAAATATTTAATTAATTATAATTGTTTACCATGTGTCTCTAATAATATGATTACTGTATATTGATTATGTTTGTATTGTTATACCTTATACATGATTTATACGATGTGATATAAAAAACAGAATTTATGGTAAGTGTAAAATTTTCTTTCATAAGAATCTTTTCCTGACAATTACGAACACGAAAAAAAATCAGCCAAAACGGTCAAGCCGTTTAAGAGCCAATCCATCACAAAAATTTCCATTTTTTCTTTTTTTTTTTTATTGATCATTGAGCCGGGCAACTATGGCCATTAGCTGTTTGTTTGTTTGTAGGGGAGGATACTGTTGGTTGGTAAACACGTGTGTGTAGTTTTGGCAGATTTTCAAGTTGGTACCCGTAGGTATCTGCCATGCCCGGATGGTGGCTGGCGGCACTTGTTCTCCGGACACCGTGACTTGCCCGAAGAAAAATGCCGCCCGTGAACCGAGGTTTAAACCAGCGCCGGTGTGGTCACAACCGACGCCTTAGCTCGCTCGGCCACTCCGTTCCCCCATTTCGCTTTTATATATAATATAACCTAGTCAGAATCGGAGAGCCACACGGGTCTCTGCTAAATGTAGGGAGATATATATTTATTTACATTGATATAAAATATATAGTAATAATAATAATAATAATATACACATAACCATTTTATCATTTAGATTTTAGAAAATGGGCGTAGGTACCTATATAGTATTAAAAGTTCATTAAACTTACAAAAAATATATAAAAATCATTTCTTTTTCAGATCACAACAAATTCATGTGACAATGGACGTTGTCCTTGAACAAGGTGCTCTACGAGGACTTCACAATAAAACACTTTTGTCGAACAAACCTTATGTCAGTTTTCTCGGCATTCCCTACGCTAAACCACCCATTAACGACTTAAGATTCAAGGTAAACAATTTTGAATATTATACATTTTTGAGTACAGTAACTATATTATTTGAATACAATGTGTATATCAGGCAGGCGCGGATCTAGAACATATTTACGGGGGAGGGGGGGGGCATCTTAAATAAAATTTCAGCCTAAGTCTGATAAAAAAATTGTACAAAGGTACTATGTAAATGTAAGCTAATAGACAAATATTATTATTTAAATCCCAGACGGTGACCGATAAAAACGCACACGGCCGAAACGCTATCGGCAAAACAATGCATTTTATCGTCTGCCGAAAATAGGTATAATAGAAAATTCACCAGTCTACGGGGGGGGGGGGGGGGGGACATGGCCCCTTGCCCCAGTTGCCCCCCCCCCCCCCCCCCTTGATATCAGGTTCGTTTATTGGATAAGCCGTAACGCTAGTTTAGGATGTACCGTATGTTAGCGTGATTTGTAAATATTCATTTTTTTATGCAATATAATATAATATTATAATATGATAAATAGCCTTCATCTTATTACGATATAAAATAATACTCGTATGTCATAAGTTATAAGTTATAACTAATAAGTAAATATACTAGTATATTATAACTATATGTCTATATAATACAATAAATTATCTATATACATGTGAAAGTCAGATCTTTGATGCTAATGATATCGGAACTCGGGAATCACTCATCATGCTGTTTTTTTAAATGATAAAGTAGGTATATCGTAGAGCAGGTTTTGAGCATAGATTTATGAACCTAACTCATGTCCACAAAATATTGAGAGATAAAATAGGAATAAATTGGTGGCGTCATTAGTCCAATACCTAACATAAAATTAGAAAAAATAGAAAATAATTTGTAAAATGTTTTCCCTGTAACACAGCTAGATATTTTATTGACTTAGGTAACTATAATAACATTTAAGCTTTAATATATTTTCAGTTAGTTTTAAAATATTGATTATGAAAATCTATAAAAAATATTACGATTTGAACGTGAACTGAGGTACATTAAAACCTAGATACACAGATATGTCAGATATATATTATTTATTTTTTATTCTTTTGACGAAAACGTGAATGTTGTAACGCTGTATTCTCGTATGAGCGTCCTAGGCGATTGTTCACGGATTAACAATTAATAAATACCTACAATTATTATTTGACATATATTTTTATATAACGTATACATGGGGGTTCTTTTAAGTTAAATAAATATGGCAAATACATTTTTAAATATATTAAAAATAGAACTCTTTAAACAAGGCAATGTATTCGGGCGCGGGATAGCTAGTTTATTTGAAAGAAAAAATGTGTATGCTATATATAGCAGCTAGTAATATAATATATAACCAATGGGCAATGGCAACCATTAAAATAAACAATTTGCATTTTATTTTATGTAACCAGCTGCAGTGGTAACCATTTATTTATAAAAAAAATACCATTTTCTACTAATGTTTACTATTAGGCACTATTATAATATGTAACCAATAGCAATTATTTATAAACAAAAAAAAAATTGTTGTTGTCCAACGTGAATTTGTGAATCATCAAAATGCTTGTGTGATCACCTCTTTAGAACACGAATTTTGGAAAATCCTTTCTTAGTGTACGGTGTACCACTATATTGTGGACTGTGGTACGAAGGTACTGTCAAAATGTCAAGTCCCTTTAGCTATATCATAGATTGGGCTCTACTCCCCTAAGTTGATTAGTCAGTCAGTCAGATCACGTTCGACTATATTTATATTATATATTATATAGAAGATATTTCTTAAATTGAATTGCTGCGATAAAAACTGATAATTAATGAATTTCTCTTAAATTATATACTATAAATACTTATAATTAACTTATAATAAAATATAGCTTATATAGGGTGTGGCAGTCAAATCCGTCGATTTGAAAAAAAAAATAAAAAAATAGAAAAACAATTTTTATTAATTTTTTGCCAAACAAATAAAAATTACACAAGTAGAAATTTTATGTCATACATTTAAAAACTATATTCTTTAAAGATTGTGTCAGGCAAATGCCTTCTTTGGTTAGTCACACACAAGGCCGGATTAAGAACCTATTGGGCCTCGGGGCTGAAATTTCATATGGGCCCTTTTGACAAAACATGCTTTACAAAGCCACTCACTACGCCCGCAGGAACGTACATTTTTCTAACTATTTCACAAATTGACAATTGCAATTTATAAAACTAATAGGTAAATCTAATTTATGTCTATAAAGCTATATTCATTTTATCGTAGTATAATAAAAGTTAATACTTCATATTTCATTAATTTTAAATTTATTAACAGTATACTTATTTACCACAAATAGCAAACAAAAGTTAATATATAAAACAAAAACCATTTTATCAAATTAATTAATTTTTCTTGCTTCACTTGAAGCCAACTCTCTTAGTACTTCATTTAAGTCTAAAGATTTTAACAAATCATTCTCAGAATATAAAATCATTTGTATGTCTAAGTTTTTTTCGGTTCGGCTGGTTATATACTTATTTTTTTACTCTAGTTAATTTAGAAAAAGCTCTTTCCTTACATAAATAACATTATTAGCTATTGATGATATCAATGAAAATATTGAATAATAGTAAAATGCGTCTTTTCCACCATAGTGCTTTTGTAGGTATTTACTATTTAGTTGTTTTTTTTCGATAAAAATAATGGTTTTTAAAATGTTGAAAAACTTTTCTTTAAAATCACTAAAAAAAATGGGTACTTATCAGCTTAAAATTGTTTGGACCCCTTTCATTTTGGTACTTGAGAGGGCCCCGGGGCTTCCGACCCGGCTAGACCTCCCCTTAATCCGGCCTTGGCCACACATTACTACTACATATATCATTACTTTTGTAATACGCTTTTATCACGAACACACGCTGTTCACTCGACCAATATGCTCCATGATAACCAAATTCCGGGTGTTTAAAAGCGATGTTCTTTGGTTCCCGAAATCTCTACCATTTTAGCCACGCCCACCTGTTCATTTTAAAATTGTCAGGTTTGACTGCATAGTATTGAATGCAGATAGTATTTAAAATCATACTATAGGATTTGGTTTTATAGGCTCCCGTTAAACACCCGGGATGGTCCGGCGTTTTAGAAGCTATTTCGGAAGGAGACAGATGCATGCAGTACGCTTTCATGACGGACCACATCATCGGAAGCGAAGATTGTCTGTACCTGAACGTATTGGTGCCACAGGTCGTAAAAACAGTTCGTACAGTATAATATTATAGTATTGTATAATTTGTTGAATGTGTATACAATATCGTCGTAACTCACTGTTAATAGCAGAACGAACTGAATGGAAAACTTGCTGTTATGATATTCATACACGGGGGCGCCTTCAATTATGGCTGTGGATCAGTAAATGAATACTCCCCCGATTATTTGCTCGACGAAAACGTGATTGTCGTTACACTGAATTATCGTCTGAACGCCCTAGGTTATTATTATTATTATTATTATTATTCACAGTTTTACAATTAATACCTATACTATTATTATTCAGCACATTTATATAAAACATATAAATGGGGTTTCTTTTAACCTAAAAATGAGTTCATCTCCTTAAAAAATCATACTTTTTAAAAATATAATAAACTGAAGTAATTTTTGAAAAAAAATTTTTTTTGAAAATTTATTACATACATTTTTAATTTTATACTCCGAGTCAGAATATATTTCATAGAATTTGTATATATATTAAGAATCGATTTTTGAACGCTTAGTTAGTTAGTTACGACTTATGAGTATTCGAACTTTTCGAAGTACCTATATCTCATATCTGTATAGCTATATATGAGTACATTGGGTCTCCAGCCCCCGCAATATTCAATATACAACTACTAGTAATTAAAATAGACTAGGTTCTCGTACAAAAACTTTTAATTTTTAAATAGGCACAGCAAAACTTTTCAGAAAATTATTTGGCTACGGAATTTTAGATGTAACATTTAATAAATCATGCAATACCATACAAATTATTTTAGTTTTATAATGATTTGATTATTATATAAATGTAAAATAAACAAAAAATACTTTGATATAGACATTTTAATAACATTTTAGATTCTGAGCGGGGTGAGGGATCTACTGGTTTTACAATGGTGTTTTTTTTTTTATTTTTATATGCCGTATACAAAATTTCTACCAGAAGGAGTGCTTTGATTTCAACATATAGTATCTTATATTTTAGCAATTTGAATCAAGATGGTACTTTAAAGAGGTAATTTTTTAATTTTCTCAATAGATATTTAATGTCACAGGAAGAACCACCGACAAATTACAAAAAACCGCTAAAAATGGGATTTTAATTACCATTTACCAACGCTTTGTTAAAAGCGAAATAAAAGAAACGAATTAAAATATTGATTTTAGTTATTTTGTTGTAATTTATAATATTAAATCAACATATAGGCTATACTAAAATATAATAACAATATAAAATATCCACACTAATGAACCGTCCCCGCTCAGAATCATTTCGTATACAATGATATAATATCATTGAATTCAAATTGAATACAATTCATTATACGGAGACCCACTTGTAATCTACTATACAGATCATCTGTAGAGAGACATCCACTTACCTGCTTTTTATTTATAAATGTATTATTTAATATATAATATCATTATATTTTAGAGTAAAATTATTATTATAGTACCTACTTTACATAGCCAAATAAATATGTTTTAATTACCTACAATATATAATTTCAAATAAAATGTACACATTAATTATTGTTCTAGCTTTTATGTGTGCGAAGTAGCCAATTATTTCTATTTAGTGGATTTTATGTAAATCTTAAGTTTATTATTATTGCGCACTTAGTTCTAAGTCTCTCGAGGCGTTGTCTCATCCAATACTCTATTGTTACGGCACTTCATTAATATAATAATATAATTAACGAAATTCATCATACATTTTGTATTCAGGATTTTTAAACTTGGATATTGACGAGTGTCCTGGTAACATGGGCTTAAAAGATCAACTATTTGCAATCAAATGGATAAAAGAAAATATAGCTGCGTTTGGGGGTGACGCTGACAATATCACTATCTTTGGTGAAAGCGCTGGGTCAGCATCTGTTCATTGTCACACGATGTCACCACAATCAACAGGTTAAATTTAAATATTTCAACATTGCAACTACTTACAAAATAATGCTTAATAATAATTGTCATAATTCATAATTTATAATATTACGCCCCTCGGCAATACGCGATAGTGTTTCGTGAGTATTATAATTGTACAAAAATAACTATCTACCTATGTGATTTGAAATAAGAGCGGGTAACGATAATATTATCACGTTTACAAAAATTATGATATTTTATCGAATATCAACTACTACAAAAAACTCGAACAAATTAATATTATATCCTCGATCCATAGACCATAGGCATATAATATAATAGACCAGGAATGATATACCTATATTTTACATGTAATACACTGAAGCCAACATATTGTGTGCGAAAGAGACAGACATTGAGGGCTATTATTAAATGCCAATGCTAAGTTATAATATATTTGGTACAACCTCAGAATTATCTTATAAATCCGCAGAGATTTATATGGTCATGTTAGCTTCACATATTTTGTATTATTTCTAATATATTCTATTGTATGTCTATATGATCAATATGAATATTGTAATCGACGTTAGATAACAAAACACGATGATAACCGTTAACATTTTTCATTTGTTTTTGTTTTAGGTTTATTTCAAAAAGCAATTATGCAAAGTGGATGTGCATTAAATCCATGGGCGTTAAATGAAAATCACAGAGTTGCGGCCTTTAAGTTGGCCTATAATTTAGGATGTTTAAGTAATGATCCCGAGGAAATAGTAAAATACTTAAAAAACGTACCTGCCGTTGATTTGGTGAAAGAAACTAAATTCAAGGTTTGTACATATTGCGTTTTAATGAGTTTCTTCACAGGTACCTAGGTGGCTAGGTATATGAACACGAAGGAAAATATTAAGTAGGTACTGTAATACTGTACTGTAACTGTACCTATACGTGTTTCGAGTGGAGAACATTAATATGTTTAGGACTTTAGGTTAATCAAACAATAAAAATGTAATTAATTAATGTGTATAATAATAATACACAAACACAATGAATTAATATGTATGCTTATAACTAGCATTTATTACCTAAATGCCACTATGCCAGTGGGCAGTGTTGTGTAAATTAGTCAAAATATGCACGTAGTACGATATAGTATGGACTCAACACAGTGGCTATGTTTACTTATTTTAACAAAATAAGTAATAACTAATTTTCAAACATTGACGAATGTTCTGCAGTTATTTATTCCGAGATGTTCGATCTTGTTTACAGTTAGAATAACTTCCGTCTTTGAGCTACGTGAAGATATTTTAATAATATATTAATATGTGCATGTGTGACGACTACCTCGGCTAATTATGTAAAATAATTAGGTATTACCGTATTTCGCTAGGTATAGATAATATTATTAATTATTATTTATTTTTAAAGGATGAAACAGATTTTCTGGATTACAAGTTCGTACCATCTATCGAAAGTGTCACGGTCAGTAATCCATTTTTACCGGCTCATCCTTTACAATTAGTTCACGATACATCTCCAGTACCCGTAATTATTGGACTTAACAATATGGAAGGAATGATAGCATTAATTGGTAAATATATTTTTAATTAAATTATATTAATAATAATAATATGAATACCTAATATTATTTAATTATATTTCATCTGAGAACATACTCAATATACATTTTTTAAATAACTAAAAATATTAGTTATGAGTTATACCTAACATAATTCTTGTATAATGCAATGCAACCAAATATAGGTACCTACAAAAATAAACAAAAATATTTCATACAATAATACTAATACAAAGATGAGCTGTAGTTCTTTAAGAGTAATAATAATTTAAAAAAAAAGTATTTAAAAATATATTTTTATAGATAACAGTAGGTACTATTATACACGTTAACATGTATTATATTGATTGAGAGTTAATAAAAAAAGTGACCGTTTTTACTTTTTACTTGTTTAATTAATATTCGTAGATCTAAGATGTCTTTAAATAAACCAGAAATTTAAAAAGACAAATGTTTAGTAATATTTGCAAAGTTTTATAATATTGTAATGTTTTCACATGTAGAGTACAGATTAAGTCAATTTTCTGATGATCGCATAACAGATGAAATATCAAAACTGTGTAAAAATCGGTACAGCACTGAAGTTATAACTAAAATAAAAGATTTTTATTTCAATAAATGTAATATTGAATCTGAAACAACAAAAATGGAACACATATGTCACGTAAGCACAATGTATTGGTAATAATTAATCGAAAATTATAAATATAAATAAATTACATAAATATTCATAAAATATGATAGATTATTAAAAAAATTACATTTAAATTAATCTTGTTATTTGTCGTAAAAAACTACGATTCTATAGACACGTAATAATTATATAGTTATATCTACACGCAGCTGCACAGTGACGTATTATTTGTCAAAGACTTCTATCGCGGCTTCGATCATTTCCTGAAACAAGACGTCGCAGCGGTTTACAAATACGAATTCAAATTCGACGGCGAACTTAACGCTGTCAAAAACATGGTTTTTGCTACGAGACCAGCTCTTCGGCACACCTTAAAAGGTTATTATAATAGTATTACCTTTGTCGAAAAGTCTATTCATCGTTATCCCAATCGATAAATCTATCTGTGTACACTTTTCTTTAAATTTAAATATTTTTAAACGTTTGTTTTTACCTAAATCAAAATGTTAGGTAAATGTATGTATTTATTCTGATTTGGAAAACTTAATCGTGATGAAAGAAACATTTGGGCTGTTATTAAAAAACTTACATTAACCCACAGGTAAATATTTTAATTCAAATTTCAAAATATAGTGTCTTAACTCTTAAGTAGGTACCACTTATATGTATAGGGTGTTACCACTGGGTACCTTACCTAATCTTATTATCATATCATTCTTACTCGTCACTCATCAAACCTGTTTATTATACTAAGAACATGTTTAGATTGTAGAATACTTCAATAAAAAAAAAATAAAAAGTAGGTACCACTTATATTTACATTAAATTACGTTAAAACTTGTTTCACTATATCTGATAGAGCCCAGCAAAAAACAATATATTGACTGAATAACGATTTAAAAAATTTTCTATTTCGCATGTAGGCGCATGCCATGCGGACGACATTAATTATTTGTTCCATGGTAAACTATCTGGGGTTGTTCCAAAACCCAACTCTCCGGAACTCGAAATGTGTAAGATTATGGGTAAGATGTGGTCCAATTTCGCGAAATCGGGGTATGTTGATGAACCTTTTGAATTCGTATAGTTTATTAACATTATGATTCTGTCACAATGTGACTGGATGTGTATAATTATGTAAAGCGAATTAACACGTTCGATTTGGTTTGATTTTAGTGATCCAAATTCATCGGATTTAAGTTTCAAATGGATTAACGCGAGCGCAAGTGACCCAAAATATCTATCAATAGATGGTGACAGGACACGGATGGCTGAAGGGATCATAAACAGCAACAGATTACGTCTTTGGCAAGAGATATCGGAATCCACTGTTTAGGCGATAACAAAAATAATTATTGTCTTCAATCGTACTTATTAATTATAATATATACCTACACATAGTTTTGTAAAGTATTCAAATACTTTTTTTATTCGAATACTATTTTAAATAATTTTTTATTTAATTGATATTAAACAGGTTTTTGTTAAATTCACGCTGAATTAGCCTTGGTTGGATCTTCTCTTAAGTTACTCAAGCCGTCATATAAGAATTAAAAAAAAACATCCACTACTATATTATACATTTGCTATGAATGTCAAAAAAAAAATGTTTACACAGTCAACAACATTATGATACAAGGTTTTTCATGAGTTGTTAATTAATTACCACTATTAAAAATATCAAAAACTAACTGTAAAAGTTAAAGTTTTGACAATATTTGTCAAAATCTCAAGTTTGTAAATTTTTTTGTAGTTAAATATTCATAACAATTGTAATATTTATACTTGAGATTTGATAACTAAATACAATGTTCCCTATAAGTTGTTATTGTTACAAGATTTTAATAAATAAAAAATTAAACGTAATTCTACAATTGTTTTTATGTGTGTTATATAACGATATTATCTGCGTTACGTTTTAATTTTGTCGGGGCCCAGGACTGCAGAGCTCCTAGCCCTCTATGTATTGCTCTATTCATATTTATGGGCAGGGTAAGTATACTAAATACATTCAAATTTTATAATTTAGACTTACTACTTATGATAATTATACAATGACATTTTGAAACAAAATTATCATCAAACAATCTTAACCCACATGCATCAAACGGGGGCATAAGAGTCTGTGATAATGAGACGGCCAACTGCCCAACTCGTTTGTATTTAGAATTTGCAAGTTAACCGAACGACTACTATGAGATTTGAGTTTTATAGTTAGCTCACCCAAGTTGTCATAAAACTTCCAAATATAGGTATCACTCGAAATCTAATGATTATGGCAAACATTTGCAAGTCACTATGGCGACTACCTTTAGCTTTCGAAGCTGGGAATTTGTTTCGATCAACTGATTTGCAACTGTTTCGATCAAGAATTTTATAATTGGTTATCAAACAAAAGCCAATGATTTTCATTATGCGCAAGCTCGGACGTTACCCTACGTCTCTACATATGACTTTCCAAGAATTTTTTTTTTGCCAATATTTAGTCCGTTATTAGTTTGTCTGCATGATATAAGTCCACCCTAATTATATAGTATCAACGGTGATTGGAGGTTTTACACGTCCATTAGTCTTGATACCGTCACCATACGTATAATATTTATATTATATATTTTGTCAGAACTGCACTTTAATTTTAATTGTTCGCACCACGAAAAGTGATGAAAACATTTTTTACGCCATGCAAACTAACCAAAAGTTGGCAAAAATGAAATCGCAAAACTGATTTCATCTGCATGTTCATAACGGTAATGACTGATAAAAAAAACCCAAGTTATATGAAAAATGGCCAAGTCAAAATATATAAATCTACATTTAATAAAAAAAAAAATGTAATTTAAATAATAGGTGCGCCAACTTCGCGAACGTGTTTACCTAGCTAACACATCATATAGGAAATAAAAAATATCAATTGTGCATACACAGACACACAATATGTTTACTTAGTCGTTAGTTGTTATACTTATAATAAACACCAATGTATTCTAATATTGTATCTATTCAGAATATAATAATATAATATTTTTTGCAAAGCAAAATCTATGCTCGTTCTTTGTAGTTGACCGAATAATAAATATGATTTCTTATACATTTATAATAACATTAACTGCGACATTTTTATTTTTTCGAACACAATGTTTCAAAAATTATTAATTAATATATAATTTATTGGTATAGTATTAAATCAATTAATGAAATGAAACAAACACACCTACTATAATTATTAGTAATAATAATATATCTATGTATAAATTATTAAAATACAAAACGAACAAACGAAAAACGATTCTGAGCAAAGACATCGTTAAATAATAAATAATATTGAGATTAAAGTAATTTATTTTACTATTAGACATTAGCACCTACAATTGTAGGTTAAAGTCATTTTTGCCCAAATAATAACATTTGAAAGTGTCATCGTGTCTATAAATTATAATAATATACTCTAAAAGTTTCATAAATCCGCGAATACTTACTATTTTTAAATTACAACAAAATAACTAAAATCGTTTTTTTTTAGTTTTAATATGTAATTTCGTCCAAATTTTAACTTATAATATCTGTAAAAAGTAACTGTGTTTATAATAGATTGTTTAGATTTTTCGGTTACAATATTAACCCGGGGCGGACTGGGTCGGCGGGATACTGGGAACTTTCCCGGTGGGCCGCTACTCAAAAATGATTTGTTATTGCTATATATTTATAATTATTATTAATATAGAAGATCTGTATAAATCGGTAGAAAATCGGTATAAATATGAATTATAAATATTTTTTATTTTCATACCTTGACGCTTCAGCTGATTGTGCACCTCCCTCAATCTTCAGCATCAATGCATCAGAAATTATTATTTATAATTAGGCCACGGATTTAAATATGAACTGCATTTTCTGAATTTTCTAAACATTGCTTTCCAAGCAAAGAATTCGTTTCATATATTATCAACGAATTGAAAAAATTTAATAAGAACATTTATATGGGTTGAAGTCAATATTATAAAAACTTATTAAAAAAAAATTAAATACAATTAAATAAAGGTAATTTTCTTAAATTATATTTCTATTTTTTTACGTACCCATTATGCTTGATACTATAACTTCGGTCTTCAGTTATAGAAAACAACACTTGCCAATATGGAATTACTGTCGAAGTTTTTTATTTTAAAATATTAAATAGCATCTGATTGACTGATGTGCTATGGTGAAACCCAAAATATAACGAATACACTACCTATATACACCTATCTAAATTCTATTTTATATTCGTTTAAATTGGACTTTTAATTTTTCCGGACATTTTATTAAGCTACGAATTAATTTATTTATTTTGTAATTTGTTAGGTAATACATATTAATTAATAGGTATTTCTTAAATTTTTTTTATTATTTTATTCGAAACATTATTTTTAAATATTGGGATCAATAAAACTATTTTTATTCAATTACTATTTTATATCAATTAGAATTTGTTAATAAACAAAGTAATAAATGAATGGTTACCAAGTAAAAAAAAATCGTTATTTATATCATAAATTTGAATTCAATTTACCACATTTGCGTCTAGTAGAAACAAATAAATGTTTTTTTGAAGATAATGTAAAAATATCCATCATCCATCGGTTAGGACCATATATATATTTTCTATGATTAGGACGGTGAGGTTATAATTATAAATAATCTATGGCAAATGACAATCGTCTGAGACGAACAGCGATTCCAATACGTACTCACATATTTCGTTCCATTCTGGTTATTAAACTAGGTGCCTATTTTTATAAATGTCATTAATCTCAATACTTCCAGACTGAACTTTTGGATCGGAGATATGAAGACGCGCGCTGCATTTTCCTTGGCGGAGATGCACAGCTCTGACACTAGACAATATTATACACTCGAAAGGAACGCGTTTCGCCGGAAGAATAAATAATTACGTAAGTCTTGTCCTTCTACTCTGTTGAAGCGGTAGACCTAATGTAAATATTTATTATTTAGAATAATTTTTAAAATTTGAAATCAATGATTAGGCAATTCTTTTATAAGTAGGGAGGTAGGTTTTTATACCTTTTTTTTAACATTGATCAGGGGATGTATTGCCCGAAACATTTCAATTATTTGTATTGTAATTATACTGGTATAACACTATTCCGGCTATCAATAAAGTCGTGTTCAAAATTAGAAAATTGGTCAGGTATGATATTTTATTAACTAATTCTTTCGAGTAGGGAATTAGCTCAATGATATTTAAATATTTTCACCGATAATCAAGTATGACGACTTGTAGGTAACTAGAGACTGAGTGAATATGAATTAGGAAGTGTGTGGAAGGTTGTTATGGAGGTGTGGAATGAAAGTGGCTGAACCTGTATATAGCTGTGATAGACGGGGGAAGAAAAAGTGTAAAGGTAGAATAGTTATGTTAACAATGCCGAATACGTAGGAAAGGATCTTGAATTGCAAAGGCCACTTGACTCTTTGGCTGAAACTACCGTTATCAGTTGATATAGGTTTACAACCTTGACTTATAGGATAGAATAAAAAGATCTGTTGCTGGTTGGGATGTCAGCGCACTATTTGTGTTCCATCTTTGACCCACGCGTAGCATACCAAATGTACGATTAAGAAAATACTAAAATGATTGTGCGTGGGTCAGAGGGAGAAATAAATGGTGCGCTAAAAATCTGACATCCTTTTAAGTGTTATCAAGTTGAAGAAGCAGTTGATTGTTGACGATTTGACATTTGACATCTAAAGGTAATATTATTATCTAGGCGACCTCATGGGCTTTTTATTATATTTTAATTTTAACGCGAGTTATGAGTATTTTAAAATTGTTAATTTTTTATACATTTTAAAATACTTATAACTCGCTTTAAAATTAAAATATACTAAAAAGCCCACGAGGTTGCCTAGATAATAATCTTACCTTTAGATTTTATAAGAGGTCAATTCACTCTAATTTTTAAATTAACGGAGCTACACGTGTTTGGCTGAGCATAAAATTTGCTATGTTACGCACTTGTAAGACGGAGACAACACATGCGGGTATAACGTCCTCTTAACTGTGGTAGGTATCATGATTGGAAGTAAAATTGATTAGCAGGGCTGTGAATTTAATGCAATGAAAAAGTGTTAAATATTTGTCTGCATGTATGTACTAAAAACAGGCAAAATATGCACTTCACATTCAAAAAAATACTGAATGAAAACGTATTTATTAAAAATTTTTTAAATTAATAAATAATAATTAAAATTGGTTTATAAAAAAAAATTCTTTATTTACACACTTGGTAGGTAGATACCTATTTATTTTTCTAAATGGATGAACCGAAGAAATCATGAAATCATGCAATTAATATGAACTAACCAAAAAAAATATTATGTAAAATAAGATTTTGGCCGAATCCGGTGTAGCAAAAAAGCATGTAAATGCATTTAATTCACAGCCCTGGTAATAAGTTATGATTTATCTGTAGTGGGAACTGGGGTACTGTGAGACGCATATTGGTAACGGTGTTGTAATAATAGGGATCTCCCAAAAAAAATACGTACTAATAGTTCAAACAAATCATAAAAGCCAACTGTAATAAATATTAATTTATGAAAAAGTATATTAAAAAGCATTATTATTATAAATGAAACAAAACTATGAACTATAGACCGTAACATAATATAGGTATTTCTATATTTTTAGCTCTATAATTTCTGTTAAAATATTAGGAAAATGTATTAAGTTTAATTTAATTACAACATTCTAGTAGAGTCTGAACAAATTTGGTTCCACGACTCTGATCATACAAACTTTAAATACTAAACTACAAGCCTGAAATTTAGTTTATACAGATCTAAATAATTCAAAACATATATTGCTTCAAAATATAAAAATAAAGTGTCTTGTATTCTAGTAAGTAGGTAACTATAAAATAAAAACTAAAAAAAATCATACTTGAAATCTATGTATAATATACGTATATTGTAATAAATGTTCAAATGTTTACTATAGTACATTATAAAAAATTAATTAAAGTTCAATAAAATACATTATAACAGGTGTTCAAATGTACATTTCCCACCACATATTTTGTTATTTCACACAGTCTCTCTTCAATTTCAAATTTTTCTTCAAATTATCTACGAAATATAAATGTTTAGTAAATTGGAAGACTTGATTAAGTATTTAATAATTTATCTAAAATGTGCCGGGTCGCCAAATTAGTATATCGAGGGGCCATGGTGCAAGTGTCGTCCATAAATATCATAACATAATATATTATATTAGAAATACAAACTTAATATTTCACTAACAGTAAATATTATAAAAAAATATTACAAGATGTACTATACTCATATTATATTATGATTGTATTAGTTACAAACTCTTGTATTAAGAGTTATGTTTGAGGATTTAATTAATTTCCTAAAAGGAAATTCCTCAAGGTTGCCTCAGTTGGTCGAGGGACCGTAGTTAAAGTGCCGTTTACCAATAAAGTACCGAAAAAAAAACGATTAATTCAAATATAGAAGGTACTTATATCATATACTTTTATCAAAGTATGATTGTGTTAGTCGCAGTCTTGTGTAAATGATATTGTCTTAAGTTCTCCCAATCTAATTATACAAAATACTGAAAACTAATGAAATCACAAATATTAATACAATAGAGAGACCGTGCATTGATTTACAAATTTGTCTTAAATTTACTTTTTGCATAGAGAATATGAAGGTGGGCTGGGCTTTTACTATCAGAGTATGGGGGACAGGGCTGGGATTTCATATAATTAATTAAAATATTTGTGGACACTGGACGACTAAAAGGGCCATCCTCCATAGCATGTTTCAATAAGTCCAAAATAAAATTAATTGAATAAGTTATAAAGTTGCTCTCCCATGCTCGACATTATCCTGGTATTTTTAAAAAAACATGAAGCTAAAAAAAATCATTAAAAATGTTGTTTTAAAAAAAACTTTTCATGTGCATGTGTTGTCTCCAAGTGTGTGTTGTGGGAGGATAGATGCTGATAAATCATTAATAGAGACTCGTTGATCGCTTTTATGTGTTTCAAATTGTTTACACGAGTGAGCTGGATATGGCTCCACCATAGATAATAAAGATATGGATAGGACATAATGGTCTTATCAGCGGTCTTCGAGGGGAACAATTGAGGCCAAATAAAGTATACCTATATCGAGTATCGACTATCAATATAAAGGAGCCTCAATTGCCTTCCCCTCCGGGAACGCGGCCTCAAATGTATTGAACATAGGCGTGGCCTATCCATATCTTTATTATCTATGGGCTCCATCCATAGCATGGATTAAGGTGTCAACAATCAAAGGATCAACTTGATAATCAAACACTTAAGTTCAGCAACCTGCAACTCAGGATCTTTTTATTCAATGTTTCCTAATAAGTCATACGAAGGTTAGTTAGGTAAACCTATGGTTAGTTAAAGCTATGGTGATGATAGACGACTATCATCACTGGTCGTGAGCTTTGCGATGATCTTTTCCTACTAACTATCAAGGTATTCGATATTGTAAACATAACAACGAAAGAAAATATTTAAATATTATTAATTTGGTTAGGTGAGATAAGGCGAGGATAGGACAGGAAATTAGACGTTAACGTCGTTAACTAATTATCATAGTTTTTAACTCAGTCTTAAAGACTGTCAGCTAGAGTTGTACCAGTATAGTTATTAAAAACTTAAATACAGCCAATATTAATTAATGATTTTTTTACCACAACAAATTATAAAATGTAGATAGATATTTGACTATGTTTTTATTTGCATTTAGACTTTATAGTTCGTAATTTAATACTGACTGTGGACCCAGCCAAACACAATATTATTTTAAATTAAACATTATTTTATGTCCTTCATAAATAACAATCACATAGTAGAGTCCGTACAGGACCTTTTTCTTATTTAATTTCTTTGCATCCTTTATAAATTATATTCATTTTTATACATTTTCTTATACATATATTACGGTGATACACTTCTGATCATAATAATTGTTCGTATTATTATAATGTAAACAATACCTAGTTTTTGGATTGTAGTTAACATGTATTGCAGTATTTAGCTTCCATCGTATTCTTTTGGTTAGTGTTATTTCACCCAGGTTTCTCAAACAATTTTCTTTTTCGATTCATTGAACTCTAGTAGATTTTTTTGTATAAATATTTTTCGACAATAACCGGCTATACCTGGGAGTAGCTGTGTACATACTATATAATTTGAAAAGAGGCTGGCTAGGTTCTCTCACGCTCCCCATTCAATTTAATTTTTTATATATTTAACTTTTTTTGATTTTTTTATATATTTCTTTTTTTAAAACATTTACAACCTGGTGCCATATTATTTATTTAAATTTTTTTATTTGCCTCTTAAAATGCGTTTGCCTGCGGGTGCCCACGTTCCCCTATCAATTTTTTTTCATAAATTTAATTCAATTGATTTTTAATATGAATATTTTCAAATATGTGAGTCTTCAGAGAATACTAAATGTTTAATTTTATCTCATTTGTGTATGCTTTATGATGTTAATTTTCCTACAGGCTTCCGTGCTCAACTCTTTTTTGAAACTCTCAACATTTTTTTTATGTTATTTAATCCTATTGATCTTTTTGTAAGATTTTTTAAACACTGACAAGCCAGTGCCATCTAAAATTTTTTTTGTCTTCTAAAACGCATTTGCCTGCTGGCGCCCACATCTTCTTTTCAATTTTTTTTTATGAATTTATCTTTAGGTAATGAAATTGTATACATTTTTTAAACATTGGCAACCTGGTGCTCTATGAAAAATCCTTCTTTAATGAACTAAATATTTTGAATAGTTTTTTCTGTTTAAGACTCTGGGTATTTTAGTTTGTACTTTGTAATGTGTGTTCCTACGATTTAATTTCTTCTGCTATTTTTTTTTTTGGTTTTCTAAAATGCATTTGCCTGCGGGCGCCAACACCTCCCTTCAATTTTTTTTTATGATTTTAACATTGGCTGATTTTTTTAAATATTGATAATCTGGTGCCATACGAATAATCCATCTCTAATGAACTAATTTTTTTTTCTTTTTATGAGTCTGGGCATTTAAGTTTGTACTTTGTAATGTGTGTTCCTACTATTTAATTTCTTCTACATTTTTTTTTTGGTTCCTGAAATTGCAATTGCATGAGGGCGCCAACACCCTCTTTCAATTTTTTTTTTGTAATGTAACGCTAGTTGAATTTTTCGTATATACTTTTTAAACATTGATAACTCGGTGCCCTATGAAAAATCCTTCTTTAATGAACTAAATATTTTGAATAGTTTTTTCTGTTTAAGATTCTAGACGTTTTAGGTTGGACTTTGTAATGTGTTTTCCTACAGTATAATTTTTTTTTTTGTTTTCTAACATGCTTTTGCCTGCGGGCGCCAACACCCTCCTTCAATTTTTTTTTATGATTTTAACATTAGCCAAATTTTTAAATATTGATAACCTGGTGCATTCATACAGTAACATTTTTCCACATTTTTTTTTGGTTTTCTAAAATGCATTTGCCTGCGGGCGCCAACACCTCCCTTCAAATTTTTTTTTATGATTTTAACATTAGCTGATGTACATAACTATTACATACCTTAAGATTCTGGGCATTTTAGTTTGTACTTTGTAATGTGTTTTCCTACAGTATACATTTTTTTTGTTTTCTAACATGCTTTTGCCTGTGGGCGCCAACACCCTCCTTCATTTTTTTTTTCAGTTATGTGACTAGTTGCATTTTTTGTATAGACTCGAACAATGATGACTTGGTGCCCCTTGAATAAACCTTCTTGAATAAACTATATATTTCTATTAGTTTTTTCTGTTTAAGACTCTGGGTATTTTAGTTTGCACTTTGTAATGTGTGTTCCTACGATTTAATTTCTTCTACTATTTTTTTTTTTTTTGGTTTTCTAAAATGCATTTGCCTGCGGACGCCAACACCTCCCTTCAATTTTTTTTTTATGATTTTAACATTAGCCGAATTTTTTAAATATTGATAACCTGGTGTATTCCTACAGTAACATTTTTTCCACATTTTTTTTTGGTTTTCTAGAATGCATTTGCCTGCGGGCGCCAACACCCTCTTTCAATTTTTTTTTTTTTGTTATGTAACTCTAGTTGAATTTTTCGTACATACTTTTTACATTGATAACTCGGTGCCCTATGAAAAATCCTTCTTTAATGAACTAAATATTTTGAATAGTTTTTTTCTGTTTAAGATTCTAGACGTTTTAGGTTGGATTTTGTAATGTGTATTCCTACAATAATATTGTTTTTAAAATTTTTTTTTGTTTTCTAAAATGCATTTGCCTGCGGGCGCCAACACCTCCCTTCAATTTTTTTTTATGATTTTAACATTAGCCGATTTTTTTAAATATTAATAACCTGGTGCCATACGAATAATCCATCTTAAATGAACTAATTTTTTTTTCTTTTTAAGATTCTGGGCATTTTAGTTTGTACTTTGTAATATGTATTCCTACAGTTACATTTTTTCCACATTTTTTTTTGGTTTTCTAAAATGCATTTGCCTGCGGACGCCAACACCTCCCTTCAATTTTAGATTCTGAGTGAAACGATGAATGTATTGATTTTACAATGATGTGTGTTTTTTTTTTTATTTTTTTTTTTTATTTTTTTTTTTATTTTTTTATTTTTGTGTCTGTGTACACGATAAGTAGTCGAAATAATGCTTCGATTTTCGACTTCAGTATCTTGTTCGATGGGAAAGTGAATATCGTTGGTGCATTGGGGAGGTCAAAATTTTAATTTCCCAGTAGTTTTCAAAAGCGATGTGAAAAACAAAAGAAAAATTAAGGAAAAACGGGAATTTTTACGCAAAATCGATTTTTAACAAAATCGATTTTGGTTATTGGTGTAACTCTAAAACAAATGACCGTAGATGCATGAAATTTTCACTGGTTGTTTATATTTGCATTTTCTATACACCATAAAATTTACAAAATATTTTGACTCTTTTTGAGCTGTTTACGGCCATTGTCAGTTTTCAATTTTCTTAGTTTTTTTTTCTATAAATATCAATAAAATTTTATCTGTTGAGTAAAAAAGCTTGAAAATTTAATAGAAGGCTCCTAGGTTATTGTTTCAAAGGCAGATGAAAAAAATTAAAAATCCTTAGTCACAGTTTTTAATTATAAGCATTTAAAGTTCAAATTTTGACAAAATACGGAAAAATCACGAAAAATAGCAAATTATTTTGATGAGAATTCATAAAAATTTTTCTTTTCAAATCTAAGATTTGAAAATGTAATATAAGATTACTCATAAGTTTGTCTACCTTTATCAAAAAAAAAATGTCTAGAAGAAACTTAAATTAAATTTTTATGAGCGTCTGAAATTTATATTTATACAACATTTGATATTTACTCGATTTCTCATGTAACAATTTTCTTATTTTATTGTAATTAAAAAACGAATGACTGTAGATATTTGAAAATTTCACTGAATGTTTATATTAGCATTTTCTATACACCAATGTTGAAAATATATTGACTCTTTTTGAGCTGTTTACGGACATTGTCAGTTTTCAATTTTTTTAGTTTTTTTTTCTATAAATATCAATAAATTTTTATTTGTTGGGTAAAAAAGCGTGAAAATTTGATATAAGGCTCCTGATATATCGTTCTAATAGCAGTTGAAAAATATTAAAAATACATAGGCACAATTTTTTTTTATAAGCATTTAAAGTTCAAATTTTGACAACATTTATCAAATTTATAATTTATTAATTATTTTGTGGTTAAAAATGTATAAAATGTTTAACTTTTATGGCTAAAGATTGAAAATTTAAAACAAGGCTCCGAGTAAATAGGTTATATATAAATTACTTTATTCACAATAATATCATCAAATATACTTGGTAAAATCATAGGCTGACTGACCGTTTTCGCTCAGAATCGTTTTTCTTATACAATGATATTATATCATTGAATTCAAATTTAACACCATCCATTACAGTGACCCACTTGTAACCTACTGTACAGCAGAGCGACATCCACTTACCCACCTTTTTTTTTATGATTTTAACATTAGCCGAATTTTTTAAATATTGATAACCTGGTGTATTCCTACAGTAACATTTTTTCCACATTTTTTTTTGGTTTTCTAGAATGCATTTGCCTGCGGGTGCCAACACCCTCTTTCAATTTTTTTTTTTTGTTATGTAACTCTAGTTGAATTTTTCGTACATACTTTTTAAACATTGATAACTTAGTGTCCTATGAATAATCCTTCTTTAACCAACTTAATATTTTGAATAGTTTTTCTGTTTGAGATTCTGGACATTTTAGTTTGAAGTTTGTAATGTGTATTCACACAATATAATTAATTTCAAATTTTTTTTGAATCATGTTTGCGAATAAAATTATTTGTTAAAGACTTATTTATAATTATAAGAATACTTTATTTTTAAATTTTAGAATTAAAGAGAAAAGTATTAAAAATCTTTTTTAATTATACTATCATAGTTTTCATATTTATCTTATTTATAGTTAGATCGTAATTTAAGATTTATAAATATATGACTAATTTGTTGTAATTTATTGTTATACCTACTATTGCAGCAGTTTTTTGTTGATGCGAAATAAGAAACTCTTATTAAGTGAGAAGAAATAAATTATAGTATAATATAAGATGTAACCGTAGGCATATAAAGCAATTAAAAAATGTTGTTTTTATGTCTATGAATTAACGAAATTAATAATAATATCATAAGTTACCAAAATAAATGTATTAAGAGACGCGTGATATTACAGTTCTTTCATCACTGTACACTAAAGTTCGACAGACGACGGTTTTCCGGGCGTGCCTGGGAAGTTATATTTCTTTGGTAATTAAATTAAAATATGAATTATAAGTTATATAGGTACCTATTATGTAGGTAGGTACTTAACCAAAACTTGTTTGTCAGAATTTAAATAAGAAGGGAGCTCAATTAAAAAAAAATAAAATTTGGAAGTGACTCTGCTGAACAGTAGGGTACAAGTGGGAGACTGTTATGGATAGTGTTACATTTGAATTCAATGATATAATATCATTGTATACGAAAAGCGATTCCAAGTGGAGACGATTTAACAGCCTAGGATATTGTATACTATACTTATATTGATATTATTAAATATTGTAATGTTCTCGACAGCTTGGTACCCACTATCGTAGTACTAATAGTAGATAAGTGGCTGCCGAGATATTATAGTTGCGGGTCGCAGACAATTTGTTTGATGTTGTAGTCGTGGTTGATAATAAATAAAAGACAGTTGTTGTTTTATTGTGAATTTTATTATATTGTTGATAATTTTTCTAAGTCCAAAATATGCTCGTACAGAGTGGCGTGAAGGTGCTTGCACTAATGGGTGGTAGTACACGTCTGAAAACAGGCCGATTCGGGCTCCCTTATATATGAAGTTCCCCGTACCCCCTGCCTATAGATACTGTATCTCGGCTCACGGATGTGATGTGTGTGACCAGAGTTCCGGCCCACGCATTTTATGACTTCCTTATATTTCTACGTATTGCTAAAAATGCTAATCTATGATTCAATTGAATAATCATTCTACTCTTTTATATTTATATATTGAACTTCGTCGCGTACCGCGTTGTAATTAAATTAACCATTATTTTATATTTTTATATTTGAATATTGTCGTACACAGGACTCCCCGAGTAATTATATTATTCAGTGAGCCTGTCTTCTCATACTAAACAGTAGGAAATCCTATTTCCGTTTCTAATATCCGATTTATGCCGAATTACAGTATAGCTAATCTATAGTATAGTATAATTACTATTATATTACAATGGTGTTGTTAAGTAGTAACTGGCTTACTACAATATTATTAATACCGTAGCCGGTTTAATTAATTTAATTAATTGCCGAAAATCATTAGTTTTTAACTGAAAACGACAGAGAAGTCTGAATTTGGCGGTCAGTGTTATTTTTAAGTTATATTATAGCTAATTGAACTTTTTGGTATTTTCATATAATATATTCGGTGTAGTCACTCGCACACTGCGCTTGCTCGAACAATTAAAATCAAAAACATCCCTCGACTTGTTATGTAAATCCACCATGGGTGGGTGTCAGAATTATTTTTGCATCATCAATTTTAAAACGTTGATTTACCTAGATTAAAAAAAAAAATTAATTTGTTATACTTAAGCTCGGTAAACTTTAAGCGTTGTACGGGTGCGTAAAACACCGAAAATCGTGAACTTCGTAAGGCTATACCATAAATACCAATGGTTTCCGGGTAGTAGAGTTTTGGAAAGTACCTACATAGGCAGGGGTGGATTGGCGAATTTTTTCGGCCCGGGAAATATGGAGCAAACCGGCCTGCACCGCAAATGTAGACTCCCCCCCCTAAAATGGTCATAATTTTACTCAAATTTCAAAATTTGTTTAGTTTCACACCTAAATTAGTAAAATATATAATAGGTAGTAGGTACCTATAATTAAAGCTATAACAGTTTTGGATTAGTCAGATAAGGTGGTTGTTCAGACTGTCCTAACTTAAACTTGAAGTTTAATCTTATTACATTTTATATTCTGAACGGAGCGATGAGTGTATTGATTTTACAATGATGTGTGTTTTTTTTATTAATTTTTAATTCTTTTTTTATTTAATTTTTTTTTTTTTTGTGTCTGTCATCACTTTTTTGGACAGTAAAAGTGCTTGGATTTTCTTCAACAGTAACTTTTCTGATAAAGTGAATCTAGTTGGTACTTTGGGGTCTTTGGGGTACTTTAAAGTCGTAAAAATTTCCCAGTAGTTTTCAAAAGCGACATGAAAAACAAAAGAAAAATTAGGGAAAAACGGGAATTTTTACGAAAAATCTGTTTTCGAGAAAATCGATTCTGGTTTTTGGTGCAACAAATGACCGTAAGTACATGCAATTTACGATAGACATTTTTGTTTGTATATGGTTGCTATTGATTAAGTAATAATAACTATTCGAAAACTATAATTTCGGTTTGCAGTATATATCGGCACCTAACATAATATTATACGAAATAAATAAATAATTTGCCGTTGTGCACATATTATACAGTAAGTATATCGTGTGTTCTACAATAATAACTGCTGAGAGCTACCTAGCAACAATTCAAAAACAAATTAAAAACCTCTCCATGCCAAATTATATTGCCAGAAAAATTCAAAAACAACTCCATAACCTAACGAATTCTGGATATTCTATTATCTTGATGTAGGTTCCAAATAACAATAACATCTTGGGAATCAAAAGAGCTAATTATATGACAGAAGCACGCTAAGCAGTCCAAGCAACTAGTTCCTCAGATGCTATTATACATATAATTATTACACCTTCGTCTTAAACTATAATTAAGACAATCTCGAATAACATTATGGCTACGGTCGCATGGATTCAAGAATTTGCTATACTACTATATTATACATTTGCTATAAATGTCAAAAAAAAAATTTTTACACAGTCAACAACATTGATACAAGGTTTTTCATGAGTTGTTAATTAATTACCGCTATTAAAAATATCAAAAATCATTTTTGATTTTATAACTGTAAAAGTTAGAGTTTTGACAATATTTGTCAAAATCTCAAGTTTGTAAATTTTTTTGTAGTTAAATATTCATAACAATTGTAATATTTATACTTGAGATTTGATAACTAAATACAATGTTCCCTATAAGTTGTTATTGTTACAAGATTTTAATAAATAAAAAATTAAACGTAACTCTACAATTGTTTTTATGTGCGTTATATAACGATATTATCTGCGTTACGTTTTAATTGTGTCGGGGCCCGGGACTGCAGAGCTCCTAGCCCTCTATGTATTGCTCTATTCATATTTATGGGCAGGTTAAGTATACTAAATACATTCAAATTTTATAATTTAGACTTACTACTTATGATAATTATACAATGACATTTTGAAACAAAATTATCATCAAACAATCTTAACCCACATGCATCAAACGGGGGCATAGGAGTCTGTGATAATGAGACGGCCAACTGCCCAACTCGTTTGTATTCAGAATTTGCAAGTTAACCGAACGACCACTATGAGATTTGAGTTTTAAAGTTAGCTCACCCAAGTTGTCATAGAACTTCCAAATATAGGTATCACTCGAAATCTAATGATTATGGCAAACATTTGCAAGTCACTATGGCGGCTACCTTTAGCTTTCGAAGCTGGGAATTTGTTTCGATCAACAGATTTGCAACTGTTTCGATCAATAATTTTATAATTGGTTATCAAACAAAAGCCAATGATTTTCACGTATGCGCAAGCTCGGACGTTACCCTACGTCTCTACATATGACTCTCCAAGAATTTTTTTTTTGCCAATATTTAGTCCGTTATTAGTTTGTCTGCATGATATAAGTCCACCCTAATTATATAGTATCAACGGTGATTGGAGGTTTTACACGTCCATTAGCCTTAATACCGTTACCATACGTATAATATTTATATTATATATTTTGTCAGAACTGCACTTTAAGTTTAATTGTTCGCACCACGAAAAGTGATGAAAACATTTTTTACGCCATGCAAACTAACCAAAAGTTGGCGAAAATTAAATCGCAAAACTGATTTTATCTGCATGTTCATAACGTTAATGGCTGATAAAAAAAACCCAAGTTAAAAGAAAAATGGCCAAGTCAAAATATATAAATCATTTAGTAAAAAAAAATGTAATTTAAATAATAGGTGCGCCAACTTCGCGAACGTGTTTACCTAGCTAACACATCATATAGGAAATAAAAATTATCAATTGTGCATACACAGACACACAATATGTTTACTTAGTCGTTAGTTGTTATACATATAATAAACATCAATGTATTCTAATATTGTATCTATTCAGAATATAATAATATAATATTCTTTGCAAAGCAAAATCAATGCTCGTTCTTTGTAGTTGATTGAATAATAAATATGATTTCTTATGAATTTTTAATAACATTAACTGTGACATTTATTACAATATGCTATAGTTCCTTTGCAGGTAAGTAATCATTAACAATGATATTGTACTTATATTAAAATATAAAATATGGTAGCAGCCAACGCGCCACGCCAAGCCACATATGAATATATTATGATAATGTCTGTAACGAGTATAACTTAACCATAGTTTGTGATACAGTTTTTAACTAAGCAATAACCATGAATTAATCTCATAATAAATTACATAAATATTTGGAGTACAAAAACCATATAAGCCATACGTAATATTCTTTCAGTGTACAAACTTCACATTTTAATGTGAAAATATCATTATATTTATTTATTTGAATTATTATTTTTATATTTAGCGATGATGACTAATGGTAATATACTTCATACTACTATATTATAATATATTAATACAGTTTGCAATTAATTTACACAACACAATTATAATATAGCAGAATTTGGCCCGCCTTTATTATTTGAAGATTAATTATTATGTTATGAACTTCAACTCTATCCATTTATATCACACTTTTACTTTTGAAGAATATTTTAGCTTCTGAGCGGAGCGATACATTTATTTATTTTACAGTGATATGTGTGTTAACTTGAATATGATTGTTTGATTATATTGTTAGTTGTAGCCTAGCCATAGTTTTTGTCTTTGTGATTCTTCTTTATTATTGACTAGAACATTTTTAAACACGCAAATATACGCAATAGCCATAAATTGATCTAATAATAAAAGACATCAATATTTTGGTGTACAAAAATTATTAATTAACCATATTATAATATTGATAGACATATTATAATATATGCACGTAATATTAATATTAATTCACACGTTGTATTTAAATGTCGTTATATTTAATTCAGTTATTTTATATGTTAAGGCGAGTGCGATGGTAAGTGACTTTTTATTATCTACCTACCTATATTAGTTATTAGTATTGTTAAAAACCCCTGAATATTATGGTATATATATTTTTTTAATGTAATATCGCATTTCGTCGTTATCACGAAACACAGTGTATTGGACGACGCTGCGACCGTAGGATCCGCTAAATAAGGGTTTTTGTATGGGACACGGGGCGCCGTCGCGACAACATACAAGGAGACTCCAGTCAGTTGTAGTATTACTCCAGTCAGTTATAGTATTACCAGTGTTCAGGGCCGGATTTAGGGCCGGGCGAGTAGGGCCCACGCCCAGATCCTCGCGATCGAGGGGCATCGCGTTTTACATGTTTATGTGAATAAAAATGTTTGGGTATTCGTATTTTATGCCGTGTTATTGATTTTATAATACACAAATATTTACTGTTGTACAAAAATATGTCAACCGATTCCACGCCATTAATTATTATGGAATGGTTAGATACAAATATGAATATTTACTTACAAATATTTTATAACTATAAATTAATTCTGTTCGAAGCAAGTCGACTAGGGGAGCACGATTATCATTTTAATTAAAAATCGTGGAAATACCAGTATACAGCATTCAGTCATTATTTATAACTTATTTATAGATTGACAAAATTAATTTTATTTGACCTCTTGATTTTCATTTTTGACCATCATTTTATTATCTACACTACCGGTGAATGGTTGTCGTCTTCAGTCTTGTCGATTAAGAGATATGAACGACCCAATGTAAGTAATATACAATTTTATTTTTTTGCTATTATTATCTTACAGACGAGTTGCTTTTTTAAAATTATGTACCTGCGTAACGAGCCTTAGTTGTTTTACTTGGATGCATTTATTTATTATTATTGAACGCCGCTAAATCTGAAACCTTTAAATAGTTATTTCGATGGAGTGATGTCAGTGGCGGCTCGTGGGTGCTGGTGGTTGTGGTGCGACTTTAAATGTAATAACTGTAGTCAATTATTTAAATATATAAAAATTTACATCTTACTAGTCGCAGGTCACAGTAGAAAATGGAAATTAAAATAATAATAATAGCGATTAGCAACCGACAACGCTGTTAATTTTAAAAATAAATTACCCAATAAAGTAATACATAGATATTTTACTGTATGGTCGACGCTGCCGGTCGTTTAAACCCGTATAAAAATCGCAGCTTAAACAATAAACGTACCCACACGTACACGATTGTTGCGCATCGTTTATAAGTTATTATATACAAATTCTGAATATTGCTTGTATGACGCTGCCGATTTTTTTTTTTTTGCTTTTACGGACCATTTAGGTCTATTGCCGCAACAACCACTTGCCTCCATCTATCTCTATCTTGAGCTAGTTCTTTTCCGTCATTCACTCCCAATCTCGATGCATCTTTTGTAATACTGTCTTTCCACCCTTGTCTGGGTCGTTCTCTCGGCCTTCTTGTGTCCGGTTTCAAGCCTGTGGCCAATCCTATGGACCTCCGGATCTCCATACATAACCAGCCCATCCCATTCTACTACTCTTAAGGACTCCAATTATATTTGTTTCGCCATATAGTTCTTCTACTTCTCGGTTTGTTCTTAATTTAAAGTCCCCCAGAGCGTTTCTTTTTGGCCCAAATATCCTTCTAAGAACCTTCCGTTGAAATGTAGCTAGTCTATTTTCGTCCGTCATTGTTGTTGCCCATGCACCGCAGGCTACTGGTCTTATCAGAACTTTATACAACGTTATTTTCGTTTTCCATGATAGGAGTTTTGACTTGAGTAGGGGTACTAGTCCAAAGTAGCATTTATTTGCCGCTACTAGTCTTAGTCTTATTTCTTTGTGACTGTCCGCATTCTCATTAATATTTACCCCTAAATATTTAAAGTTTGCTACCCTTTCAAAGTTATAATTATTCACTTACATATGCCTTATTTCATGATTGTGTCTCGTGACTATCATGTACTTTGTTTTTTCTTCATTCACTATTAATCCAATTTTTCCACCCTCTTCTATCAGTTTACTTGTCGTTCTTTTAAGGTCTTCCTCGCTTTCCGCCATTATTATTACATCGTCGGCGCATCCTGCCACTACCAGTTGTTGATCATTTCCTATTTTGATTCCCGTTGCTCCATCTAAAGTCTCTCTCATTGCTGATTCCAGTGCTATATTAAAAAGGGCTGGTGATAAGGCGTCTCCCTGTCTTAAGCCTGTCCTTACCTCAAATTCTTCTGATTCCTCCCCTCCATACTTAACTTTATATTTCGACCCATTAACACATGCTCGAATCATTCTTATGATCTTTCTTGGTATCCCCAATTGGTTCATTACTTTCCATAGTCTTTCTCTATTCACTGAATCATATGCAGCCTTGAAGTCCACAAACAGTAGATGGACATATTTGTCAAACTCATGGCTTTTTTAGATTATCTGTTTGACAACATGGATTTGGTCCAGCGTCGATTTGCCAGCCATGAAACCAGCTTGGTAATCTCCAATAATTTTCTTTATGTACGGCTTTAATCTATAGAGTAGGATATTCGATAACACTTTGTACGATGTATTGAGTAGGGAAATCCCTCTATAATTTGTACAGCACATAGTGTCACCCTTTTTGAACACCGGGCATAGTACGGAGGTGCTCTATGCTATTGGTATTTCCTCTTGATCCCAGATTTTATTAACTAGTTTATGCAGCTGCTTTATCAATTGCTCTCCTCCATTCTTAAGACATTCCGGTATTATATAATCTGCTCCAGGCGCTTTCCCATTCTTTAGCATATCCAGTCCAGTCTCCACTTCTTCCATTGATGGCCGTTCAATATTTTGTTCAACAGTGTCATATTCTTCTGTTACTACATCTCTTCTAGGTTGATTCAAGAGTGTCTGAAACATGTTCTTGAATGCCTTTGCTATCTTGTCATTTTCTGTTAACAGAGTCCCATCCTCCATTCTTATCATTGTATGTCTAGGTTTAAAACTTCTTCTCACCTCGTTTGCCTATTCGAAGAATATCCTTGTGTTATTTTTTCTGTTATCCTCTATTTCCTTCACTTTGCCTTTTTCTTATATTCTTTTATTCATCCTAATTATTCTTTTTGCCTCTCTTTGTCTTATGGCTAATCTTCTTTTGTTCTTCTCTGTTGAGTCTTGTACTACTTTTAAACGTGCTTTATCTCTATCTGCAATAGCTTCCTTACATTGTTCATTAAACCATGATTTTCTTTTTATCCTTGGTTCATTCCCAAACTTCTTCAGCTGGCCTTTTAATTGCATTTCCCATTTTTTCCCAGTAGTGATTTATATCCGTATTATGATCTAAGCCATCTAGGTATTCCTTAATTTTTTCTTTGTAATTTTTGGCGTGGTTTATTTTCAATATTTCTTTTTTAATTATCTTTGTACATTTCATTATTTTTGATCTTTCTACCGATATTCTAAATTTAACCTTGGCTCTTACTAGGAAGTGATCCGAGACTGCACTGTTGCCCCTCATGCTTCTTACGTCATTTATGCTTGATCTAATTCGGTAGTCTACCATTACGTGATCTATTTGGTTTTTCACCTTCCCACATGGAGATATCCAAGTCTGTATGTGGATATTTTTATGCGGGAACATTGTACTACTTATTCTCATGTTTCTAGCAGTTGCAAAAGTTATTAGTTTATTCCCATCATCATTTGTATCGTTATGTAGACTATCCTTTCCTATTGTTGGTCTATAAGTTTCTTCCTTCCCTATTTTTGCATTGAAATCACCTAAGATGATTTTTGGCTTTCCGGTTGGTAACGCATTGTAAATCCTATCCAGTTCTTCGTAAAAAGCATTTTTTATTTCTTCACTTTTTTCCTCAGTGGGAGAGTAGCAGTTAATTAGTAGTATGTTAAACCATTTACCTTTAAGCTCAACATAGCATATTCTATCATTTATCAGTTCAAATCTCACAACATTTGGCAGAATACTGTTCTTAATTACAAGACCCACTCCTCTTTCATGTTTTTCTCCTCCGCTATAGAAGATTGTCATATCCTGTGTCTTTAAACTACCAGATCCACCCCATCTTACTTCTTGAACAGTGGTAATGTCCAATTTGTATCGCTCAAGACACGATACAATTGTCGTCATAACTCCAGTCCTATACATCGAACGCACATTCCAGGTTCCAATTAGTATATCCAGAAACTCCATTGTCCGAGGTATTGTTTGTTGTTGTTTCGAAATCACTGGTGTTTTATGTGTGGTGTGATCAACCCCACGACAACCCCCATTAATGGAGGGCCCAACATAACTAGGGTCCGCGGGTTTGTTAGGCCCGTTCCTCTAAAATAGAGTACCCTTGCGGTAACCCTTGACGCTGTCGGTTGTCGTACTTAATTTTATAAAAAAAGCAATGGAGCCTTTCCAAACTTAGCCGTGGCTCTTAGGATAATGTTAACTATTCCTATAACTTCAGCTAGCGCAGAACGTAACTTCTTAAAGTTAAAGCTATAAAAACGTATTTGAGAAGTACCATGTCCCAAGAGCGTCTTTCTGGCAAAGCTTTATAAGCTATACAAAAAGATGAGTCCAAAAATTTAAATTATGAAAAAGTAATTGAAAATTTCGCGGTTAAAAGTCTAGAAAAATTAAGTTTAAGTAATTTTTAAGAATATGATTTTATGTAATAAGTATTTTATATAAATAATAATTGTGACGGCGCGGCGCAGTGGCTGAAATCAATCACGCGACGTGATTAAGAGTAAGCAATGGCCTCTGCCACTAGTTCTCGGATGGGTGACCATCCGGGTTCGTTGTGCGCAAAAACCTTGTCACACATACACGTGTTCCTAACCGACAATACCAACAGCGCACTATTAGTTTTCTCTCTTTGACCCACGCGCAACATAGACAAAACGCATTTGCGCAGAATTGTTTTTTTCTATGTTTTCAAGTAATCTTAGAGTAAAATCACCTATTACAAAAAAGATAGAGAATAATATTTTTTTGGGAATGTCATATCGATTTTAGATTGTATTGTTATTTGACTTTGTATTTGAGTTTCAAAATAAACAAAAAAAATGTTGTACATTTAAATGATGTTTAAATTGTTTCGAAACAATATTTAGAGAAATCGATATGACATTCCCTTCAAAAATATTATTCTCTATCTTTTTTGTAATGGGTGCTTTTACTCTAAGATTACTTAACAAACATGGAAAAAACGATTCTGCGCAAATGCGTTTTGTCTATGTGGCGCGTGGGCCAGAGAGAGAAAACCAATAGTGCGCTGACAGCCTCTTAAATATAAATATAGGATATTTGAAATTATATTAATATTATTATAGGTGTATAATGTATAAATAATCATTAACTGTATATTCAGGTAAATAATTATGAAAATTAGGTTATTTCTTTTTTTGGTGGTGAGTGGGGCTGTTAAATATTCTATACATTTAAGGCCTCGCGGAATGTATTCCGCCCAGGGCCGTGCAAAACCTAACGCCCGCGGTGGCCCTGCCAGTGTTAGATCAAAAATGTGTAGCTATACTTATAATTTTTAACTATCAATTCTATAACAAATACATTAATTATTTTAGTATTCAATTGTTGCGTACGCTTTATTTTAATTGCCTTGTGTAAAATCAATAGCAGTATAATACAATAAAATTTATTTACGCAACGCATAATCATGATATAGCAGCATTTAAATACATTTATTATTTAAATCTTTATTAGGTATGTAGCAAACTTCAGCCCTATACATTTATAACTATAACCTATCTTTTGAACAATTTTATTGGTTTTGAACGGAACGATCAATATTTTAATTTTAAATTGATAATAATATTATGTGTTTTTTTCTCAAAAAAGTAGTTTTTGTATTAATTGCTCGGAGGGGGGCAAGTGGAAACCACGCAGCTGTAAAGTATTAAGTGGGTCACTGTAATGGATGTGTTAAATTTTAATACAATAATATAAAATCATTGTATATACAAAATACGATTTTGAGCGAAGATGGTCTGTCAGCATATATTATTATTTATTAGTAAGCATATTTTATGATTTTATTGCTATAGATTAATTTTATTATTAGCCATTAGGTAGTAGTACAGTAGGTCGATTTTAAAAAAGCTAATTTTCTTTTATGCAACGCTAGCATATTTTATTTGTTACCAATCCAAAACAGAAATACTGTATAAAATATGTATTTCATTGAAGACTCTTATCTAAAAAAACGATAATTACCCAGGTATCTAATAAGTTAGTACGAAAATATACAAAATATTGAACTTTAAACAATTCACGATGACTATTTTTTTGTCATGAAAACAAAATAGACTGAAATAGTGAACAAAAATAAAGTAACTTACTTCTTAAAATTAAAAATTAATTCGTTAATTTATCGTTAATTAAAAAACAGATTTAGTAAGTAAATGAAAATCCAAAAGTGACTACTTAAGTTAAAAAGTTAAAATTAAATGATCTAGTTATCTTAGCATTAACTTTTTAACTCGTTAATGCCCAGCTTTGAGTAAAGGGAACAAGTAGTAGGTATGCTCAATGTCAAGTTAAAGCATATTTTTTTAAGGGGCAATGTGTAATATTTATATATGCAACCAACAATAAACTCAAGGTGGCGTCACACTTGTACATTTAATCGTATGCAATGTGTCATGTACAAAAACACAAGGCGATGCACATGCGCGAACAGGTACGAACCAGTAGAAGACTATACTCTATTCCAAATAAGTCTAGAAAAACTGCGCAGCCTCTGAACGGTAGAACCGCTGTGATTGGCCGCAGTAGTCAGCTGCGCCGACTGCAGCCAATGAGACTGTACATGCGCAAACCGCGACGCGTTTCCGTCGGGATTTTTTTCAGACTTATTTGGAATAGAGTATACTGATTTAGGCAACAAAACGTTCCAAGCTATCCTTAACTATTCTGTGCAATCAATCTCCGCGTCTGAGATAATACGCGTTTGTCTTCGAATACAAAAACCTATTCACTAACCACTATAGTGTGGCTATGGTATTAGTAACATCGCTACGTATCTTATATTAAAGCTAATTAAAGTACCCATCTACCTACGCATTTTTACTAAGTAAGATATTTATTATTTAATTATTTAGCACCAATTATTGGAGTTTTCTAAATTAAATTTTTCATTCTAATAGTTATTGCCATACTACTTGATGAAAAATCAAGACAATTAAATTTTAATTTTACTAACAAAATAATATTTTTTTAACAGAGGATTTAAAGAAATATGGGTTTACGGGTATGTACCTATGTTTTATTATAACAAAAAACTTGCGTTATGGCTATTTTTTGTAATAAAGTGTTGTCTGATAAAGATATTAATAACTTTTTATTTAATCTTGAAAAAATAGGTAAAACTATTTTATAATGATTGTATCCAAACAACCAATTATAACTTATTATAAAACAGCCAGCGAAAAATAAACCGCGATTGTAGCGCTGGCCGTACTATAGTATCAAATTTGTACATTAAACGAATCACATTTATATTACAATAAATAATAAACTATTTATATTTAATATAATATATTATAGACACCTACAATTTTCAAAACTACTGTTATGCAAAGCAATTTGGTAAGTACGAAAGACGTGATAATAACCTATTTATTAAAACACTAAAAAGACAATCAATTATTTAACAAATTAAAATAGAAAATAGTAAAAATAACATAAAAAAATAATAGTTATAGTAGAATTGTAATGCATTTATAATACTCATTAATTTAAATAATAATAGTTCAAAATAGGAATGATGGGTTCTCGTTAGCTAACTTCATAATCCTTTACCATGGATTGTTTTTTTATACAAAGTGTTGGACAAATTGGTATAGAAAAGGAATGGAAATGGCGAAATGACCGAGTAGGGACAAGGAAATTGTTATAAATTATTATATTAATTTATAACACTGGATCATCTGTACAGGAATTTATAATTTTAGGCAGAAACAACAGATTATTATCAACCCTTCTACCAGCTTATGATTTTAAGTAAAAAATCCGAAGAACAGGAGTATAATTTATTGTGTGGTAGGTATTTAATTTCTAAAACAAAAAAACTGAACTTCAAACATTTTCTATGGACACGCTAAAGCTGAAACTTGTCAGTATTACTAATAGAATTCCAGACTACGACAGGATGAAAAATATAGCAGTAGATATATTTAATAGAAGTGGATGATTTAAAATCAATACAGACGAGTTGTACAAAGCCCAAATGTTTAAGTGTTTTACATGACTTAATTTCGATGTGCGAACGAAATACAAATTTTATAAAAAATGAAACCAAAATCAACTACCTATGCATAGGTGAAATTGGGTTAACCACATCAATTAAATATTTAAATACTAAAGGATTAATGATTCACGAGCAGGTCAAAGTTAGGTATGGGAATTTTACAGTGACATTTTTTTCAGTAAATTTAACTCAAATTGACGTAAATTATTTAATACCTACTGTAAATTTAATACGAACTCAATAACATTTTTATAACTAAGCTAATCATTTAACCAATGTACCACTTCTTACTACAGTATCATATATTTATATATTTATATATTATAAGTATGCATGGCGCAAACCAAGGGCAAATGAGGGTGCCAGTGGGTGCTTAGCACCCTCAACTTATATTAGTTATTTTAAACTAAAAATATCGTTAAAGTAAATCAGAGATGATGGTGTTAAAAATTTGTTTTAGTAATAATTATTTGCTGGAAGATCGCATGTGTATGATATAAATTTAAGTAGGTATATAACTAGTTATATTTATATCATGCACTGTGGAGATATGGAAATCACTATAGCGTTGTTGTGCATGTGAAGACAATTGAAATGAGTGGTCACTCAAATTTTAAAACTGTAAAAAATATTTACTGGGTAAAAAAATTATCGGTAAAATTTACGTAAATGTACATTAACGGCAAAATTTAACAGATAAATCAACTGAGCTCCCATCTCTAGTATTAGTATGACCCCAGCTCATTTTCCCATTAAGCCATTGTGTTGATATAAATGATCCCGGAAAAATATCCTGGAAATCATCAACAGAACTCATTTTAAGGAAGAGCTTAATATCGTCAGTAAAAATAAAAAACTGACAATAATACAAAAATGTTGGAAACCCATTCATGAAGATAGTAAATAGTAGTGGTGACCGCCTTGAGGGACTTCCGAGGGAGTAATCCTATTGCACGCCATTAATTCCCACACACTGCTTTCTACCGTTTAAATATGAACGTCAATTTGAAAAAGGCGTGTGTTCTTTTTCATTAAAACAATATCCTTAAGCTTTTTAAAAAACCATCTAGGGATATTTGATTGCTTATATAAGACAGATCACAGATGGAACATAATTTAAAAGACATACATGTAAGGCATTGTAGAATGTCTTTGTGGCGTCATTATAAATGCTATAGCCTTAAGTTCCAGAAATGTTTTAACTATTAACCCAATTAAAATACTAGAATAAGGTATTCGTGAATCAATGGGTACCATTCAAGGTCTTGTTTCCGAGGCACCGTTGACATTTTGTCGATTAACAGTTATCGTTGAGAACCTTGGTCGGACGATCATTTAATGTGGAGGTGTGTCGGCCCGTTACGCGTAAGTCCGCCAACACCATTGAGTGTGTGAGAGGCCACTCAGGTCGTCGAGTTCGACGTTTTTCTTTACATCTTGCTGCAGCTGCTGCTGTAAACTTTATATCCTCGCCGTAGTGTATATTAGATTGCCTACCCTCTATAGTTAATCGCTTAATCCGTTGGGTTTCTGATTGGGTTTTCAAGGTGCCAATAAAGATATTGCTCTTGGACATTACAGAGTGGCCTTTCGGGATACAGTGATCTAATTCCACCTGGTCACTATAACAACCTATGTAAATTGGAATAAATAAATAAATATCTTTGTAATAAATTGGACAAAATAAATATATTCATTTATTGTATATCTAATATTTTAATGTATAATTAATTTATATACAATTTTTATAATATTGAAAAACCAGCAAATATATTGTATATTATATTCTGTGGTTATACTAATTCTCTGATTATATTATCATTATATAATGGTTCTTTTCCATTGGGTTTTTTTCGGGATTCAATTGAAATATATATTAAGAATATAATATAGAAGAATCACCTGCTATGGAGTTACCGTAATAGCATCTATAATAATATATTTCCAACTAATTTTTATTTCATGCATTTTGCGGTAATTTATGCGGGCGGATGATGATCTCAGCGAGTTTTGAAGAATTTGAAAAATATGTGATGGAAAAGTACAAAATTGAAAAAACAAGCAGTGAGTTTTCACAAATAAATTGTTTTAATGAATTACCTATGTACCTACTTATTATGGTTTACTATGTGTTAACAAAAAAACTTCTTAGCTTTTTCACTTTGACCTATAATGTCAATATATTCTAATACTTGCTTCCATACATTATGTATGCATAATAATTCTTATTCCTTTTTTATGTGTGCTTATGACAGTTTGATAATGAAGAACTAATATTAATTTATTGACCAGACTAATCAATATTATGCAGTTTGATTTATTATATTATGTTGCACCAGATAGGTGCCGGGCATACACTGCATATTATGATGGAGAGGTAAACGTAAATACGCAATTGAAAATAAATTGACGCAATTATCTGACGCATCCACTTAAAGGGAAACTTAAAAACTACCCTTTCATTCTAAATACATGGCAGTGACACTCCTAGACACTCAAAGGACCGATCTACCAACCATCAGAGGCTCTCCAGATCACGGTGGGACTGCCGTACTGGTCTACTGCCACCACATCATCTACCAACCTACGTATCTTCACACGGACTTATAATCCACGTCGATTCTGATTAAACCCCCAAACCAAACCACCCAAAGCTCTGGCTGACCTATTTCACCCGTCGACCTCAACACAAAACACCCTCTGTGGCACAAACGAGCCATGAATTCCGCTGATTCGACATTCTACAACCATGTACAATGGAGTGAATATGCGTTGATGGCACCAACAACTCCGACATACCAACCCTACATCCGTTCATACTGGCCTGACGTGCTTGACATTGCTCTCTATAGCCTCCTCTCCACCTTCAGAACTAATGATCCATCTACCACGTTATCGACTCTTCCACTTCAATCGTCCACACTGCAGAACAAACTAATTTTTAAGCAATGAAACCTAGTTGCTCACCCTTCCCCCATAATCACTATGAAATCAAACGTAAAAACTGTCTTTGCCACGGGTGGCAGCTAAGTAGCGACCCAGCAATTCAAAGATGCTCAAAAGCCAAAATAAATTTGAACGGAACCATACATTTCATTCAAAATCAAGATGAATGGGACAAGTTCCTCGACACCCTAGACTACAACGAAGGTTCAATTTACTAAGCTGACAAATGCCTCTTGCATAAACGTACAGCCCATTGCCCGGTCCAAACATTTTATGTGTTTTTGGCAACCGACAAGGTTGAATTCATAACTGACTCCCTCGAATTTCTATTCACCCCAAATCCAGGACCGGGATCTTCCTGAAGTCATTAACTGCAATAAAGCGACCCCGCGGTCCAACTCTACTGATGCCACTAGCCGCAATATGCATGTAACTCCTGGCTTCATCATGAAACTTCTCTCCAAGTTTCCAAAGAAAAAAGCCAAACATCAAACATGGCTTTATGTCTACTGATTAAAACATGACTCTGGCCTTAATCAAAATCCTAAATGGCTTTGCTATTTCTCGGCAGTATGGAATTTAGCCACAATAATTTACATCTCTAAACCAGGTAAACACCCTCTTAAACCAGACAGTTACAGTCTTATAGAACTGCAGCTTTCCATTACCCTCGAAAGTGTGTGAGAAAATCATTCTAAATGAATCCCAGAAGCAATTTCTCATAACATCAGACTGGAGCAAGCTGCGTTCCAATAAGAAAATTCTACTTCTCAAAAACTAATATTTAAGAAACCTTATAAGCATTATCATAAATAATAAAAAAGAATAAAAAGAATTTTATTATAAATATTTAATTGTAGGTGACTTGACTTATCTGTATAATAAATAATGTATTTGGTACCTATATTATACCATTAATCAATTTGTGCAACCCAAAATAATATATAATAATTTTGAATGCTAAGTAGTAGGTACAAATGTTATCAATATAATTAATGATAAAATATTAAACATTCTAGAAAATGCACATGATTTCTTCAATGATAACCGTAACTTAAAAATTATCGGTAAGTATCATTACAATTTAAGTAAGTATCATTATCATTATATTTACCTCAGTCATTGTATTATACAGCTGTGGTTGTATATAACTATGCATTTTTGTTTATAATGTAACAAGTCAAAAAAGTAACCGAACTGAATACCCGTGCTTATTTTTTAATTTGTTTATGTGCAGATGACAAACTCGTAACACCAGAAAATTTTTGTAAGGATCTCGGTGAGTAAACTAAAATAAATCAAATTTTATAAATCTTAAATAATCCAAAATAATATTATATACCTATGCAAATATTTTACCATTCATGCTTAATCTAAATACTTTTGAAATGTATTTGTGTATAGAAAATCATATACGTTATTATTATGGTGGAGAGTTTAAAGTCCATTCGACCAATTCCAACTAAATTACAAAAAAATGAACCAAAACTGTAAGAGGATAATTTTTCCAGTATTCGCAATTAGGTTCTATCTTATATTTATTGATATGAAACTAATGCAGCGGGTGAGAATGGCTAATCGCGTGGTGACATCGCCACTCGCGGAATGTGCCGCAAAACATCAAATGCCACTTTAGAATATATATCTTATCGATGTATATAGATTAATACAGTTTACATTTTTTAAGTATTTCTATGATCAATTATTGGATCATTCAAATTAATTTAGGGGAATCTCCATCCTTATATAAATGCAACGAAATGTCTGGTAAATTAATTTACTATTTCATGGCTATTACATCATTGTTATTACTACCACGACTAATGTTCCTATTCTAAAAACATATTTGGGGCAATGGGTCATTAGAAGTTTTTGATTTAATGAAGCTCCAGAAAAGTTAACTACTTATAAAAATTGATTGAGATTTGTGCATTTTCTAAATATTTATTGTAGTCTAATTTACTTTGATATTTACACAGTTTACGAAGATATGAGAAAGTAGTGAAGTCTAGAATTGTACGATCGCCAAACTATGAAGTTAAAATAATTATTTATTTTTTTTTAAAATCTAATAATGACTATTTAACATTTAAGGTAGTAGGCTTGTCAGTCAGGTAAGAAATAAGTAGGGCTGAATGGAAAGGATCAAGAGAAAGTATGGAATCAACATCTATAACGTTTAAATAGACTGAGTTTCAAAGGGTCAAGTTCAATTCATTATTATTATAACTAAAGGTTTACCCCCCCCCCCCCCCCCTCCACAAATAAATTGTAAACTTAGTTTTGATACTTAAGAGGACGCTACACTTGCATGTGTTGTCTCCGTCTTACAAATGTTAAACATGGCAAATACTGTTTTCCGCGGGAAAGAACCGAGAAGGTTACAGACATAACTGAGAGACGAGATTTTTACCACATAAAAAAGAGAGCTTTGGCTGTGCAACGTTGTTTTAATTTTTTGATATCATTTATATGAAAAATTTTTTCAAGTTTGAAGAACACAGACAATAATTGTTTTTGAAACAGTAAGAATTTTTTTCATATAAGTGATATAAAAAAAATATGCTAATATAAGCAACCAGTCAAAATGTCATGTATCTACGGTCATTTGTTTTAGAGTTACACAAAAAATTAAAATGGATTTTATCTAAAAATTCCGGGTTTCCTTACTTTTTCATAGAGTTTTTGAAAACTGCTGGACAATTTTTATTTTTTACCCTCCAAAGTACCAACTAAGTTCACTTTCCTATCAGAAAAGATACTGGTGAAGAAAATCTAAGCACTTTTAATGTCCGAAAAGGTTATAAAACAACAAGACAACAACGTGTTTATTGTAACAATGTGAAATTCTACCTTTAATATGTGTATACCTAATAACTTATATTAATATACCTAGTAATTATGTGATAAATTATCTTATAATTTCAGAGGTGAAAGGTAAGCCCGAAAATCATAAATTAATATTTTAAAATTATTTCTACATAAAACTAATATAGAAGTCGATCTACCTTCTTTAGTTTAAATAAGTTTTAAATAATTAATTAATTAACATACAGTTTAATGGGTAAGTTGTACAAGATAACACATAGTATAGATATTATCTATCTATAGTGTAGTAATGTAATATTGTAGTGATTGGTGCCACCACAGTAATAAAGAAGTTGATTTAAATCAACTGCATAGTAATTTATATCAACCACAATAATACGTGACTCAACGCATAATGTTAACTGTTAAGAAATAATAATAATTCATTATAACACCCAAAATCAGTTTTATCACGATAGATGAGTCTAGGGGTTACTGCGTTAGGGTTTGAATTCTTCATGGGGGCGAATTATTTTTATTTTTATAATCACTATTGTTCCGTATCTTGGGGTTATTTCAACTATGACGTAGTTTCAATTTGAAATAAATTAAAAAACTTGGAAGTTGATCTCACTACTTTATAATATCTTAATATAGCATTAAAATGTACTTGTCATTTTTATATTTTTAGTAATTTTAATTATGTTGACTAGTAGTAAAAATTGTAAAATTAACACTTATTGAGTCCCAAGTCAAAATCGACACTCAAATGTATCTATTGGACATTAACTACTGCATTTGGAGTTAGAACAACTAACGATTTTTATGCGTGTGATATTTTAATTTTTGTTGTTCGACTTTGCACGACACCAACCGCATTCATTAAATCATGTATTAAACACGTCGACTTAAATTAATTGAATGTGTGCAATTTTTCAAGTTATAACCTAATCAACGCATATTGACCGAAAATGATTACAGATTAAACTTACACACACTAATCTTCGTTTACTTTTACTTTGCACACACTTACAAGTCATTTAAATGTCATCATGTTAAACTATATTCATTTCCTTAAAACACGACCAACTGGATTCCCTTTACATAGAGAATTACAATTATAGCACTAATTAATGTGTGTTGTGAGCGTATACTGTATAGTATGCGTTTTAATAAAAAAATTTTAATTCAATAAATACATTTTTGTTTTTAAAAATATAAATGATAAAATTTTTATATTTATTTTTATGAGTAATATTAATCACAAATCATAACAGTACATCCATAAATCAAATATTTAAATTATTATACTTTTTCAGATGTAAATCCGAAAACGTTTTGTGGTATTATTGTACTATATTAATTTTTAATTTCAATGTATCATTAATATAAATTAAATATTTTGTTAATATATTCTATAGGTAGCGGATTATAGAAAATTGATAATTATGGATAATATTTTTTATTGACATAATGCCATGGCTGCTAAGTGCTAACAATAATATTTATAAACTTTTTAATACATTTTCTGGATTTTTCATAGATACATAATATATATTAAATGATAGTATTTATATTTATTTATTTTATTTTGATTTGATTTTATATACAACTAAAAAAGAAGTTGTTGATATTTATTTTAAATTCGTTATAAAATGATAGGTATTTATATTTTATTTCTAAACATTTTGTTATCTTTGTTGTTTAACTATATTTTCTCTCTCTCACTAAGAATGGGTAGAAAATAGTGGCGTATTTAGAATTTATTTGAATATGCCTCCACTTGAAGTACATGAATACATCTATCTAACCTCCCCGATGCCAAACGTCCCAGCATTTTATAACCTAATGATAAAGTGATAAATCGTGGGTTGAGAATGAAAAAGTTCTGTCACAATAACCAATTGTTCAGCAGAGCGATTTTTAACTTTAATACCCTATATCTTTTTTTCGGGATGTCTTATGAATATAACCATAATTTTAATGAATAAATAAACACAATTATTATCAGATACATTGTGAATATTAAGTATTAGACATCCACACATTTTATAAAAACCAAAAACTGGAAAAAAAAGTGTATAAGAAGAAAAAAGTTCTCTATATAGAACCTTTTCATTCTTCCAACTAAATAATATGATATACATTGAACTTTTTTTTTTGTAATTCCATACAAAATGTTTACTTCTTATCAGAGTAACCGACACATGCTACATCAATATTTATAATGATATTTGTTTTTAGATTATTTTAATGTTTAATCGAAAAACAATTATTACAAATTTGAACGAATAAATAATTAAATTCCTTACCTAATGATAAATAAATTTACCTACCTAATTTTACTATTTTAATTTTATTGCAAATTGAGACTAGTTTATAATTTATAACCCCGCTAATACTATAACTATAATAAGTAATATACTAATATCACATCATCAGTCATCACATCATATTATTATATAGTTAATAAGTTTTTAAAACTTTAAACAAAATAATAAATATAAATTGACGACAATTGAGATTAATAACATAGTAAATAATTTTTAAATTCAATCTTTAATAATAATATAATATAAATAAGTCTATATTATATTATACTTACTTTTACAAAGGTACAAAAAGTAAAATATTCCCTTTGTGGTCAATGGTCCCTTTGCCCACTCCCCACCCAGAGGGCACCCCTAAAACTTTATGGCTTAACGGTATTAATAGGTACCCTATAATGCAATATTATTATTAAATTGTTCAATATTACATAAACAAAACAATTCCAAATAAAATAGTTATTAGTTACCCATATAAACTTGTAATAATTACTTTTATACCTATAGGCATTCCTTTACCTGGTAAGACCACAAATATGTTTACCGTTATTATAATTAGACATTTAGTACACCTAATACTTAACGACATTGAATGATTGATGCATGTAGAGAAAGTTGTCTGTCGATAATCGTGATGAAGTAGACAATTTGACATTTTTTTAAATAAATATTATTAAAATTATAAAATTATAGATATTATTGTGTCTAGAACATTCTAGAAAAATACGTCAACTCTTCAAAACTGCTCCAGCCAAATGTTTTAACAAGTTTCCATTTACTACTAGAAACCACTCTGAAAATTTAAGATCAAAGATTTTTTTCTACTATAAAAAGTGTATTCAGAATGAAATGAGGACATTTAAAAAAAAAACCATCATTACTAGGCCAACCATCGCTCCACTTAGAATTGAATAATATCCAGTATACAAACATAAGAATAATCATATATATTATAATACTCTATAAAGTATAAATACTATAAATGAGTGGTGGAAATCCAATAAGTACAACGTACTATTGCCTAAATATAAAAAATGAAAAACATCGAGAAATCAATTGGCGTTAAATTTATATTAAAAAATGATATTAAAATATTCGAAACGTTCACTAACACGTACTATTGACTATGTTAAATGAATTACCCACAATCATTAATGATATACCTGTACTCTGTTCACGGAGAGAACACGACGCGGCCTGACGAAAATCGGCTCGTTCTGCGCATTCCCTCGCGTACCTACCTATAGCTGCCGTTGGTAGGACGTGACTGGCCTGACTGCTGAGTGCTGACTAGCGTCGCTAGTATCACAGATTATATGAAAACAGATTGTGCACTTCCTATGGGGTAGGGGGCAGTTGTCCGAAAAATGATAAGGCAGCTTATACCACAATACCATACCAGCATATACCAGCATTTTACAGTGACACCAATTTTAAAAAACATCGTACAGTGATGCCATGCTAGCGGCACTCGTCGCTACGCTCCTCGGCGCCGTCGCTCCGCTCCGCAAATCGAAAATATCCCCCGACTTGCTGTGCAACACCACCTCAAGTTGGTCACAGGGTAACCACAGGTTAACCTCCGTACAACCACTCTTATCGGTCTTTATCATTATTCGGACAACTGCCAGCCACCGCTTCCTATGCTGCAATGTAAAAAATGAATAATGTGTTCTGATTGGTTGTCTCCCAAATCAGTGTGACCACAAATACCAATGCTAATTTATTGTATATACTTACATACCATAATATTGAAATTTGAATTATTGAATTAAGCTCAGTGAACTTTTCAATTGCAACTCAATACTCATAATATTGTACTTTGGTAAAAGTAATAGAAAAGTAAAAAATGCAAATCGTTGTCTCCAAAAATATATTAATTTAAATTTATCACAATATCAAACAATATTTTTACAATTAAAACATTTTAGAATGCAGGTAAATTACAAATACTTTATAATTTTTACTATAAACAATTAAAAATAAATACATATTATAATTAATTATAAACATAATTAAGTACAAAATGTTATCACAAATGGCTTTCTTTCTAATTTATTTATAAATGATTTAATATACACAATTCTCTATTTTTTTTTTGTTTTTCTGATATTAAATTCCTATTTAAAAATTTAATAGCAGCATGAATCCTAAATCTTATAAAATAATAAATTAAATACTCTATTAAATAGTGGACACGGATGTCGAAATACAACATTAGTCATGCTTAACTTTAACTTAATACCTACTTCATTTTTAATAAATAATTGTGGAAACCTATTTATAAAAATGTTTTCTAACTCATCTATAAAATCATAAAATTCATGTTGTGGCATCATTAAATTGCCAAACATTGATTTTTCTGAATTTTCATATGCTTTGAAATAACAAAGTAAAAAAGAGTCATCCAATTTTTTTTGTGATTTTGCATAATGAATACAAACTTCGCAACTATGTTTTTCAAAACATATATAAACATATACAAATATAAATAAAAGCATTTTTCTCAGGCATCGATAAATTCCTATAATCTGGGGTATCTATCGCCTACTGTCGTCACGAATCTTGGTGGGAGGAAATAGAGCCTCGGCGAGCGAGTAGTCGTCAGTCTGCATGCGCAGAACGGGCGTGTTTTCTCGGCGAAAAGCTCTATAGGTAACGTAACGAACTATTTAAACAACGTAGTTACCTACTTATTTGTATGTTAGGTATACCAAAACGAACTAATCAAATATTTATGTTTTTATATGTTTGACTTATACAAAGTGGAAGATTATTTTATGAGTAAGTCCACTAATTTTACACATTTATTGTATATATAAATTTTACTATAATAATTAATAGTATAGTCTATTCAAAATGAGATGATGACTCGGCGGCGACCAGTTTTGGTCAGCCGCCGGTCATACTCCCTCCACAAGCATCGATCACGTGACCGAAGCAACGGGGACGTGTCACGCGAAACGTGGATGTGCGTGTGTGCGTCATGCGTTCCGCGTTAAGTAATAAAATGTATATAATTGTCTAAAAAAATAAATCTATTATGTATTTATATTGTATTTAAATTTGCTATTATTATTTTGACGATCATTTAAAAATGTTTGTGATTTATATATGATAAATTGTCTTATAAAAAAACGTAAATAAAAATAGTTTTAATTTATGAATGACTCGCGTATACGTAATTGTTTTGTATAATATTTACAATACCCTATTGTAGTATTGTTAATAAACAAATGGATATTTTAATTATCTGTACTTCATATCATGGACTGAGTATACAATACAAAATATAATATCTATACTAATACTATATTAAATATAGTATATTTAATATATTAGAGTGTAAGTAAACCGTTTGGTGACCGCGACCGACAGACATACAAAAAATACGCGCAATGCATTTTAAATTATCCTCACACATCGGCAGTCGATACTAGACTAATTAAAGCTCCTGTCCGCGGCGGCGCCTCAAGCGCTACCACGGAGCAATAGCCACGCCCATGCGCACAACTTGGCCACCGAGTTATCATCTCATTTTGAATAGACTATAGATACTTTTATATTACAATAAAATACACGTTTTAAAATAATATATAATTGTTAAATGAAATAGTAAGTCCTCGTGATGTATTTATATATTGTTATACTATATAAAATATCATATCTTTTACTGTAGGTACTGTATTTACCGTGTGGATCTCGGAACTTTTTTATTTATTAGCACTTTTAAGTTTGAATACTAATAAGTTTGAAATATATATTTTTGTTGAAAATTGTATGAACTTTATGAATTTAATTATAGTTTATTTGTTAGGAAAATATTAACCTAAAAAAAATTACTATTTAATTCTAATAGCTTATGATTTATAACACGCTAATTAATTAATTACAATTTTAATATATTTACAGATCATAAAGGTAAGCTACTATAATCATGTATACTATTTTATCAATAAGTATCCAGGGTTCAGCGTGAAACATATTCTACTTAGTAATAACTAATAGAATAATAGTCGAGATAACAAAACAAATAAGCAGGAGGTTTTATTGTTTATAATGTTTGCAAATAATAAAGTGTTAGTGGAAAACGAATGGAAAAGGTTAATAAGAGGTAAATAATACCGTTGGTAGGGAAAGGATCTTAACTAAAGATCAATGGTAGTAAAACAGAAACAAATGTGTTTGATTTTGGAGAATGTGAATGAGGTGGTATATGAAGTGAATAGGTTCAAATGTTTGAATGGTTGGAATAACAAGATACATGTTGGGTAATGAAAAAACTTTTATTGTATATCAAAATATATATTATATATATTTATACTGACTATTAAAATAGTCCTTCAGTTGTCACGTCAATGGTCTCATCGAAATATGCCTTTGTCGGTCAATCCAGTTGTCAGTCGTGGACGTCGATAGAAACGCTGTCGTTGTGACAATAGAAACTACATACTCCCATTCACAAGTCCACGCGACGCGTCAGAGAAACCGGTGGCATTAGATTAGTTCTAAAATTTTAAGAAAAATAAAACACTAATAAATTGTATAATATTAAATAATTTAGATTCTGAGCGAAGAAATTTTAATTTTTAATTCACAATGTCGTATATATGAGTTTATATAATATAATGTTTACGATTTACATGGAATATAAAATTTTAAAAATACCAACACATTTTTAACCACCTCTGATTTGAAACAGTCCTATAAGAAGTGGAAAGGAATTTGTGTTGTAAAAACCGGAGCCGAATGGGTTATGTCCTGACGCGGGCTAGTATCCGTGTAGTAGTCCGTCGCTAATGTAGTGATGGAAATGCGGTGACACTCAGATTGGGGTATTGACAGAAACAGTACTGTACAGTTGGTTTGGTGTCTTATTATAAGACAAAAGTCTGTAATAATTTACCTTGCATACCTGCGTACCGTGTCAGTCCGTTTACCCAACTTGACCTGCAGCTTAACTGACCGACTCAGTCGCTGTTGTTTATAATCCTTATTTTGTGATTTTACCTCTGTATGTTAATCTTCTCCTACCGGTGACAACTATGGTGATAACTAGATATATAGAGGCAGATAACCCGCTTAACAGTGTTAAATTGGATCCCCGGTGAGGAAGGCTGTAGCCATTTTCCTCAAAAACGAGATACTGTTTTCCTCCAAAAAAATAAAAAATAATGCTTGACCATTTTCCTCCACTTTCCATTTTCCACCAATAAATAATAAAAAAAATAATAAAATAGTTAATATAAATAGTTTATGTATATCAAAAAAATTTAAAACTATTCTTTATTAAGCTCAATCGACAATTGATATAGATATAGCCGATACCGAAATGTATTAACTGAAAATGTGATCCTACTGCTTGCATTTGGAAAAAAATTCTGTTTTATGTTATTTACAATTTATTAAAACATTACGCAACTTTTACGTTTATCGTTATTCAGAATTCAAACGTTATCCAACATTTGCGATTATTGTTATTTTTTTTATATAAATTTATTAATTAAAACGTTATTCAAGTTTCGCGTTTATCGTTACTTGAAATAGTGTTAATACAATAATACCTATACAATTTAAAAATAATAACTAATTCGGGTAGGTAATGGCCCGGATATGAAATATAATATAATCAATTCTTAGATTGTCGCAAGAAAAAAATGTTTCTACGAAACAAATAGACCTTTTAAATAAAAAGATTTTAAAATATTTCTTTAGTTATGTTTTGTTTAATGATATATAATATATTTCGTTGATAGTTATGTTTTGTTTTGCGGTATTAAATTATTTTTGATTATTGCTTTTCGTTATAATTACGTTTACAAATTTCAATAGTTTTTTGTTAAATTTAACGTTATTATAATATATGCAAGACCTGAATCCTAGCCTTACTTTACCTTTATAATACGGAACGTAATACTACAACACTGGATAAAATATTGGAGGAAAATAGACATGATTTCAGTATAAAATAATGTGGAGGAAAATGGAAACCAACCTTTTTTTTGTGGAGGAAAATGGACAGTGGAGAAAACAGTATCTCGATTTTAGAGGAAAATGGAATCACCCGTGAGGAATTGGACTCGATCTTGTACGCGATAGGCAACGATACTTACAACTTACCACTATACTACCAAGGATACCTAGGTTCGATTACCCTGCTCATCAGTGTTAAAGTACCCGCTGTAGCTGATTTCCGAATCAGGTCCATGTTTGAGGGCAAATTAAGATAAATTTAACACATTTCTGAATATTTTTGTTTAATTTACAATATTGTCCATTACTTTCAGTTTGTGAAGGTAAGATAACTGAAGTTAATATTTATACCTATCAGAAGTAAAGTTTAAAGAATCCTATAAGTTAAAATATCTATGACACAATGCTTATTGTGTTAAAACCATTTCCCATTATTAGTTATAATTGATTCATTAGGTAGCTTATTAGTATTTATCTGGCAATCCGGAATTCTGTCCAACACACACAAGTAGGTACATAAAGATACAAAAGTGTTTTGTTAAATTTATAGTTGATAATTTTCCATTTCTAGAATATTTGTAATTGATTGTAAATTACAATAAAATACTAATATTAATCAAATTTTATTAAAATCTGCATACATTTTAAATTGTATCATACATTTAGAATATTTTGGAACTCTAATAATCAGATTACCTATAAAATATTTAAAGAACTTCCCAAAAAATATAAAACAACAAACATAAAATATATTAGTACAAGATTTTTTTTTTTTTAATTAAAAAAAAAATAAAATAATATTGAATAAAGTTTATTGTAAAAGTATTAATGTAGTTTATCTTATTTTTATTTATTAATACAGTTTTAATATTTAAAATATTTTTCATTAATCATTATAATATATTATCTGTGATAATATTAAATGTTATTAATGTCAATATTAAATTTGTAAAATATTATTTTTTAAAACAGACATTATAATAAATCGAAATTGTAATAGCAAGTATAATATTATATTACTAACATGACAAAAAAATTCTTTTATTTAAATAAAAAAATTCACGTTACATTGAATAAAATAGTTATAACTCGAATCCGAGATGTATACTCCAGTCGCTGATATCCGTAATCCTATACTTAACACTCGATATTCGAATACAGCTAATTTCATGTACCATTACAAATAGCCAATATTTAAACATAGGTGCATTTTTTGTTTTAGAATTTTAATAAAATATGTAGAATTTTTATAAATGTGCATTCTATGGCAAATACTTGTTTCAACTGTTCTATTATAAATATTTCACTCTTATTAAAAATAATTCAATCTGGGTTACTATAGTTATCAAATTCACCAACTTTATAATATTTGTGATTTGACCATACTTATTTAAATCCGTTTAGTTCATTTTTTTCTAATATAGTACTTTTTCGGGTAACATAAGTACCCTTTTACACCCCTAAGTGACGTCTATGACTCTATCCTCCGTTAGTTCTCAATTATTAGCAATATATTATAATCTACATCAACGACCAACTAATACAACACAAAATATGTCTTTATCATAGTATTTAGTATGCAGAAGTTAAATATCTCTGTAACTATATTTAGATCCTATGGCATCTTTTAAATTTGATAAATTGTATTCAAGTGCGTAGGATACCTACACAATAGTTTTACCAAGAGTTGATTAGTTGGCTTTGATTTCGGTATGACTTTTAGAGTCAAGTTTGTCTTTAAAATTAATCAATGTAGCACCACCACCACTGACTAACACTTAAGTCACTATTGTAGTATAGATGAATCGGATCTGGTCTTCCATGCGATTGGCGACGATACATACCACTATACCATGTAGGAGCCTGGGGTTCGATTACCCTGCTCGTCAGTGTCAACGGTCCCAATTCGCCGTAGGGTGTTTCCCAAAAAAGTCCAAGTTTAAGGGCAAATTTAGATAAATTAAACACATTTTTGAATATATTTGTTTAATTTACAATCGTCCATTACTTTCAGTTTGTGAAGGTAAGATAACCAATGTTAATATTTATACCTATCAGAAGTAACAGGAAAGTTATTGTTGAATAGATAAATCTCTAGTTAGTGGTTTTCAAATGAAATAGTTTAACTTCAAGTTGATAATAAATAAATAAATTTAAGTATATATATTATTTCTTCTTCCTCAGTTTAGTGTATTCTGGGAATTATACATTTGTCCTAAATAAATGAACTCTTATTGAGTATTGCTCATGTTCGCTAAAATAGAAAAGATACATTTTTGTAGACATCTTTTTGGCTTTTTGAGTAATATTATCTGCAGTGTATTCATAATGACAAGTTAAGAGCAATTCGAATATGACTTCCATAATGTTTAAATTGAAAATATCTAATTTGAATGAATAAATGAATAAATATTTAGTAAATATACATAAAAAAACATGTTTGGGTTATCCTTCCTAGTGGAGAGGTCCCAGCCTTAGTCTTATAATTTATACTAAGTCATATGGTCTTCGGCGTTTGAGACGCCTGTTGTCTTGAGAGTTATCAAGTAGTTGAATTGCTGCTGGATTGGTGTGTTTATCTAGTCTTTTCTCGTGTTTTCTGGCAAACTTGATAATCTCGTCCTGGACGGAGGTCATCATCAAATCTCAGTGGATCTCAGTGTCATTTCTATCGTACCGGTATGCTGCGACAATAGTATGGAGAGCAATGTTTTGGCAACATTGGATAATCTCAATATTGGACTTACTGTCACAGCCCCACAGCTGTATTCCATAGGAACATATTGGTTTAATTATCGCTACATACAAAAGACGTTTGCATGTGAGATCTAATTCGGAGTGTCTACCGATCAGCCAATTTCAGTTTAATTTGCAGTTTTTTCTGGCGAACGTGATGTTTCCAATTTAATCGTGAATCGAGGTGCATTCCTAGGTATTTTGCAGAATCGTTCTGTGGGATGATCTGCTGATTCAACCATACTGGGTAGTATACACTTTTACGCAAAGTATAATTTACGTGTACCGATTTGTCGCTGTTAATTTTGATTTTCCAATTGGTCCAATTGGAGACGTTGTTAAGTGCTCGTTGAAGTTGATTAGTCGCAGTTTGCTGGTCTTCATCAGTTGCCAGTATTGATGTATCATCGGCAAACATAGCTGTCATTGAGTAGTTGGTAGTTGGAATGTCAGCTGTGTAAAGTAAATACAAAAGAGGTCCGAGGACACTGCCTTGTGGAACTCCAGCTGATATGTTTTTCCATTCAGTTATTTATTCATCGTGTATGACTGTGAACTGACGTTCAGTCAGATAGGATTCAATGAGTGCGCACCAAGTGCGTGGCAGCTGTTCACGTAGCTTAATATGTAATCCTTTGTGCCAAACTAAATATATTATTATTCTGTCCAACATACACAAGTAAGTAGGTACTAGGTACCCCTGGTACACAGACACAAAACGGTTTTGTTAAATTATTGTTGATAGTTTTCAATTTCTAGGAAACACTGATTGTAAATTACAATAAAAACCAAATTAATCAAATTTTATTTTGTTATTACATTTAAATTGTATCATATGTTTACAATATTTGGACTTCTAATAATCATATAAACTAATAAAATATATTACTAATAATAATTTAAAAAATATGCTACGTTTTTTTAATTTAAAAAGAAGATTGAATACACTTTATTGTAAAAGAACTAATGTATACATTATTATTATTTTTTTATTTTTAATTAATCAATAACTAAATCCGTGTATTTAGTCTCCCGTTAAAAGTGACAACTCTATAAGATTCAAACTTTGTTCAATTCGTTTATTTAATATTCGGTGTATGATGTTCAAAACTTAAACATGTTCACAGTTCATCTTTAGACTTAAAAAACTTGAATAAGCATTTAAAATGCGAATTTTGAAAGATGCTATATCTTAGTGCACACTTACATGGTAATACGAAAGTATTGCTGCAACTGCAAGCCTCAAGGTATTATTATTTAGGATCTACCATCTACGTTGATCAGTCAATGAGTCAAAATTAATTTTAGGTGTGGCAATGAACAATAACTTATACCCACCTACCACCAAAGGATATTATAATCAAGTCATGGGGGCAATCCCCCTCCCCACCAATAATTTCTTAGCCTAATAAATATTTTCACAAATTATAATATTTACTTCATTATGTTTAAATTTTAGCATTATTTAATATTTTAACATTATGTAAATTGTAAAATGTAAAATGTAAAATGTCTACAGCCCTCCCCAAAAAACTAATGATTTCACTACTATAATTTACAATCATTATAAGAGTATCAAATATACTTAGCTGAGTAACCTGCGCTACAGCCCCCCCCCCCCCCCCCCCCCAAAAAAAAAATAACACTATTTATGCCTATGATTTCCTACAGACCTTGCCTTGACAATTACGAACAGAACAAACTCTGTTTGAGAAACTCCATGGGTTGAGGAAGTATTTACCTTTTTCGCGACAAAATGTAGCCTATTTTCTTCCCTGAGATCTAGTCTATCTCTGTACCAAATTTTATCGGAATCGGATAAACGGTTTAGGAATGCATATTAAAAGACACAGGTACATACATTCTTTGTCGTTTATTTATTATATAGATAATAGCTGATAATTATGTTAATGTAAATATAATTTTTTTAAACAGCTGTTTTTCCTAATAAAAAATATACAAGTAAGTATATTATTATTTTAATAAAAAACTCACATGATATTGAATAAAACAGAATCCAAGATATTATAATATATGATTGTTACTCATACATTTAGGTTCTCCCCACGTAATGACGTCATATAAAATTTTAAATTTAATTATTATAATATTATTTTTTGCATTGAATTCAACAAGAAAGTTTGAAATTTAATTATGAATTAAGATGTCGATTTCCTTTAAAATATTAAAATTAATTTTGAATAGGTGGGCAAGTGGGTACTATGTACAGTAGGTTATAAGTGGGTCACTGTATCAAATTGTGTTAAATTTGAATACAATGATAATATATTATCATTGTATAAGAAAAATGATTCTGAGCGAAGACGGTTAGTCTATGATAATACTAAGTATAGTGTGTTTCACTCAAATGGTAACACGAAATATCTCTGTTCAGCGACCTTGGATTGAATTGGGGTTTTTTCGAGAAGCTAGGGAATACTAAAATACACATTTTGTGATCATTTTCGAATTTTTAATTCTTTTATTGTGCGCATGCGCAATAAAACTTACATTTTTTTAAATGGCAACACCTATTTTCAACACCGGGTTTCGATAGAACTATTTTTTTTAAGCAACTTTGATAAACAAACTTTTTTCCTATCTCAAAAGTTTACTGAATTACAGCAATCCTAAGTTTAAACAAAAAAGATTTTTGTTACATTTTGCAATGTTCTGTATTTTATCTTTTTATTATTATTTTTGGTTGGAAATAGCTAAGCAGCTAAGGTAGATTATAATTATATTTATAAAGTGTCTTTATCGGCTGACTAGTGGATAACATTATGTAGTTTACTTACCTACCTTCGTTTATCTTATGAAATGAGTACCTGCTACCTAGCTATTTTTGTTTATCAAGTTATTTCACTGAAAGTTATACATTTATAATTATTATTTGATTATTTAAACCGAGAAATATGTTCGTATTGGATACATTTGCATTGAATTCTGATTTTTCTTGTTTTATTTTAATATTTCGATTATTTATAATACAAAAATGGCTAGTCATAGTGACAAATTGGATATGTTATTAGTTTTTAATGAGTGCCATCGAAATTCTCGCCAAGCTGCACAATTATACGCTGAAAGATATCCTAATAGATATCAACCAGCGCATAATTATTTTTTAAGGCTCGAAAACCAGATCCGAACTTATGGTTCATTTGGAAATAGAGGTAATCGTCGTCAAATACCACAAGCACAGGCTGAAGTTAACGAAGAAACTGAAATACAAGTATTGGCGTATGTTCAAATTAACCCACGATTATCCATACGTCATGTTGCAAATGAAGTTGGAATTAACCCACGCAAGGTACATTCAATTTTAAAAAAATTTAAACTACGCCCCTATAAACCGGATTTAGTACACCATCTTCGAGCTGGAGATAGTGAACGTAGATTATTATTTATTGCATGGGTACTAGTAAAAATTGAAGATAATCCTCATTTTTTAAAGTATGTTCTTTGGACAGATGAAAGTAAGTTTACCAATAATGGCGTGATAAATAAACAAAATAACCGTTTTTGGGCAAGTAATAATCCACATTGGGCTCTTGAAACTAATTTCCAAACAGTGTGGGGAACAAATGTGTGGTGTGGAATATTAGGAGATTCCATAATAGGGCCCTACTTTTATGACGGAACTCTGAATGGAAGAAGATATTTGGATTTTCTCTGTAATAATTTACCACCCATGTTAGAAAATGTTTTATTAAATATTCGGGAAAACTTGTTTTTTCAACAAGATGGTGCTCCAGCACATAATGCTATTGTTGTTAGACAATACCTCAACGATCAATTTGGAAATAATTGGATGGGAACAAATGGACCGATAGCTTGGCCAGCGCGTTCACCAGATTTGACACCACTTGATTTTTTTCTTTGGGGTCATTTAAAAACTGTAGTTTATGCTGACCCACCAATTAACCTTCAGCATTTAAAACAAAAAATCACCGAAGCATGCTCAAAACTGACCAAGGAACAAATAACGGCAGCTTCTCAAGACGAAGTTAAGCGCCGCTTACAATCATGTTTACTTAACAACGGGGAAAACTTCGAACAATTTATAAGGTGATTTGTATTATTTGTAATAATATGTTAAAAAAATATTTAAATTAAATTTAAACTTAACTATAAAAATAAAATGTTTAACTTTATTTAAATAACCTCTAAACGCATGGATTCCATTTATCTTGCTTCCAACCAAAAATAATAATAAAAAGATAAAATACAGAACATTGCAAAATGTTACAAAAATCTTTTTTGTTTAAACTTAGGATTGCTGTAATTCAGTCAATTTTTGAGATAGGAAAAAAGTTTGTTTATCAAAGTTGCTTAAAAAAAATAGTTCTATCGAAACCCGGTGTTGAAAATAGGTGTTGCCTTTTAAAAAAATGTAAGTTTTATTGCGCATGCGCACAATAAAAGAATTAAAAATTCGAAAATGATCACAAAATGTGTATTTTAGTATTCCCTAGATTCTCGAAAAAACCCCAATTCAATCCAAGGTCGCTGAACAGAGATATTTCGTGTTACCATTTGAGTGAAACACACTGTATAATATGATGACATTATTATGAATAAAGTAATTTATATACTATAACCTATTTACGTGGAACCTTATTTTAAATTTTTAATCCTTATAGCTATAAAAGTTGAACATTATATAAATCTTTAACTAGTTACAAAATAATTATTAATTTTTAAATTTGTTATATTTTGTTAAAATTTGATCTTTAAATGCTTATAAAAAAAATTGTACCCATGTATTTTTTAATTTATTTCAACTACTTTAATTTATATAATATATGTAATTGATATTTATAGAAAAAAAAGAAAAAAAATTGAAATTTGAAATTATCCGTAAACAGATCAAACGAGTTAAAATATTTACAAAATTTTTTGGTGTATAAAAAATGAGAATATAAACATTCAGTGAAATTGTCATGTATTTACAATTATTAATTTTTGAATAACAACAAAATAATAACATCACTACATGAGAAAACGAGTGAATATCCATATTTGTAAAAATATGAACTTCAAAATAAAAATTTAATTTGACTTTCTTGTAGGTATTTTGTTTTGATAAAAGAAGACAAATTGATGAGGAATTTTGTATTATATTTTCAAATCTTAGATTTAAAAAGAGAAATTTTCATGAATTTCTGACTCAAAATAATTTGCACATTTCCACTATTTTTAGGTATTTGTAAACATTTAAACTTTATCAAATGTCATTGTAACTATATTTTGAGAGCCTTGTATTAAATGTTCAAGCTTTTTTACGCAACAAATTGTATTGACATTCTAAGAAATAAAAATTAAAACAATTCGAAACTGAAAATGTCTGTATAGAGTTCAATACAAATCAAAACGCGTACAAATTCCCGGTCTTCTTTAACTTGTTTTCCTTAATTATTTTTACTACTAACAGACTGACAAAAAATACAAAATAAGAAAAAAAAAATTAAAAACACATCATTGTAAAATTAATATATTTTTGGCTCCGATCAGATTCTAAAATTTACTCTTTTTGTGATTGAAAAGGAAAATTATTGGTATATTATTTTTGTAGAAAAATAGTCATGAACTGTATACAAAATACCCACTGAGAACCTTATTTAAAAAAAAATTATTCTGACACCATCATTGCGTTGGTAATCAAATATCATTTCTTATTATACATTAATGAGAAATATAACTCATAAAATAACATACTAATAAAATGTAATAAATGCTTGAAAAATAATACCAGTTTTGTATGTATTTATTAGAGGACAATATATACGAAAACGCTGTTTTATCATATAATTTACGTAAGAACGTTATTTATATAGATTAAATGTAACTTAATTAATTTTTTTTCACTAGTAAATTAAACATAAATATTCAACAGAGCTCAGATGTTGTATAAAATAAATAGTTAAACAAGTATGTACTATGTAGTAGGTAGGTACCTATTTTAAATATGAAAGACACAATTAAACCTTTTTGTTTTAAATATCTATTTTTATCTTTTTATTTTTAACTGTAGGTTTCTAAAGTAGGTGTCAAAGCCTGGACTGTTTACTTCATCCTTAATTTATTAATTTATTTGAATCGCGGGATCGCGCGTTCGAATCGCCTTCTGTGTAAAGTAAACTTTTCAAAATGTTCAAGATACCAAAAGATTTTCAAAAAAATACCACTTTTAAAATTATATTTTTGGTTTCGGTTTTAAATTATAATACTGGTATCCAATTTTTTTCAGTTTTGGTTTCTTAACGGTTATACCGGTTTTTGAAATCGAGTTTGAAACCGGTTTCAAGCCCTGAATAATTACTAGGTTAGGTTATACACATAGGGTTGCTTACCCCTGCCCTATAAAGGAATGATAAGTTTGTAAATCTTTCTTGCTCTATTGGCTATTAATCTCAGAGCTAGTTTTTAATTTTCCCTTCACAGTAAATAAAAATATTTAAAATCATCTAAGTTTTAATGCATTTCTAAGGATCCTTACAATTTAGGTATAATTATTAACTATAATGAACATTTTATTATTGTGTTTTGTAGTAAATGAAGTTTTTGAAAAAAGAGGTAAAAACTATTGGCTACAAAGCTAGCTTTTAATTTTCAATTGGTAGAATAAAAATGTTTTGCAATCATTTAAGTTTTGACGGGTTTCAAAGGATGTACTTTAACACCTTTAACAATATATAGTTATAATTAATATTTTCTTATTTTATTTTGTTGTAATGAAAGGAACTGGAAAATGTAAAAACAATAGGCATAAAAATAATTTTTAATTTTCACTATGCAGAAAATTTTTTTTGCAATCATCTGAGTTTAAACGTGGCGCGAAGGAGAATTCGGGCAAAGTAAGATATTGTGCACAATGCCTGATTTTCGAGGGCAAAGTTGGAATAAGTTAACATTGTCTGGGCATTGTATACAGTGCCCATTTACATTTGGGCACTGTAAATTAAATATTGAATATTATATTAAAAATATTATATAAACGCTTCAAATATTAGTTGCCTTTTAATAGTTTTTAAATATATTACACAGTATGGTCCTCCTACTGAAGAATTCATATTTTTTATCTAAAAGTGGTTTGACACTTTGACATGAACAAGATGAATATTATTTATTATGAAATTATAGTTATTTTAATAGTTTTAATTTAATTAATTATTTCTAAAAAGTAATCTTTTTGCATTTAGGTACACCTTTTGGTATTACATAATAATACAGTAGTAATGACGGACACGCGACGTCGTGACAATATAACCATTCGATAATCATGAAATATTATCTGGATTATAGCCATAGGCGTGCGCAGACTTCAACTTCCGGTCGAGCCTGGATACAAATTAGTGCCCTAATACTTATACTGTGCCCCTAATTTTTTTCTAACACTCCTTCATAGTAGATTCTGTTGTAAAATAAAAACAATGTAGTATTTATATCTATACATAGAATCAAGTATTTTACTGCTAATTTTTGGATATATATTTTAAGAGTACATATTTTACAAAGTAAAACTTTGAATTCTTTAACATCAAATGATATAAATACAATTAATAGTTATGTATAAAAAGAACAAAACACATTCCCCAACATTTAAAAAAAAGCTTGGTTTAATAAACAAATATTCTTTATAGGTACTAAATTAATACATAAAGCATATATAATGTATACATGTGTAATTATGTATAATTTAAAAACAATTATAAATGAATTCTCCTATTTCCCATCATTTTGAATTCGTCAATCACCATGTCAATGTTAATACTAGATGTTAATTCTGATTCAGTAAACATTAATAATAAACTATTAAGTCGGTCTTGTTGCATAGTACTCCTTAATTTATTTTTTACTATTGTTAGTTTTGAAAATACCCGTTCGCAGGAACAACTCTTCATAACTATTCCTCATAGCCATCAAGTTTTGTACTAAAGATTGTACACTGTTTACTGCTAGTACAAGATCCATGTTTGGCGACTGTAATAAAGAACTTGTCTTTAATATTATATTTAATATAGGATTCAATAAATACAGCCCAAAAATAAAGTCAAAACTTTTTAATTGATACTTCAAACCCATTCCTTTTGCACACATTTCTGGAACACTACTACTTTCACAAATTTCTTCTATGGCTAAAAGCAAAACGTCATAGTTATTAAGCACTGATTTGACTGCTTCTGCTCGACACGCCCAGCGAGTAATAGAACACGACTTTAATGTAAGTAACTTAATTCCTACATCTTTGGATATTTTTTCTAAAATTGCATGCCTCATTGCACTACTTTCAATAAAATTGTAGGTAAATTGTATAGTTCCAAAAAAATTGAATACTAATTTATTTCTTTTGGAATTTTTTGATTTATCACATACTGAATCAACAAGTGCTAAGTTTAGACAGTGAGCATAACAGTGAATATATTTAATATTTGAATTTTGTTCTTTACATTTTGTCTGCACGCCTCCTATTTTACCAGCCATAGTTGAAGCACCATCAAAGCAAACTGATAAAACTGAATGCCAATCTTTTCCCATAAGTATCAATACATCATGAAGACAGTCAAAAATAGCCTGAGCTGTAACAGATTGCATTCGTTTCAATGTAATATAAGTTTCAACTGGTCTATTTTTTTTTTCATCAAAATATCGAAAAACAATTGACAATTGTTCAAAATGTCCAACATCTGTAGTCTCATCAGCCATTATTGATATGAACGAATTTTGTATGTTGTTTTTTATATTTCGTAAAATAACATTTTTAATTGATGTTATTAAATCATTCTGTATTCTGTTACTTGTGTACAAAGCATTTTTTGGAGCCTCTTGTAAATGGTCTTGAAGAACAACATCATATTTTGTCAGTAAGATTACTAATTCCTTAAAAAGTCCTTGATTACAACTATCAGATTTTTCATCATGACCACGAAATGGCCTACCACTCTTTCCTAAGCAAATTATAATATCAATGATACGATTCATAAATTCTCTGTTTTTCAAACGATCTTTTTCTTTTCTACTAATTTCTTCAAGACGATTCTTATCGAGCACACAGTCAATTGACTTCAAATTAATAAAATCAGTTAATGCTTTTGCACTGTTTAAGTGACATTTAGATGATTGATGTTTTTTGAATGCATCAATAGCTCGATACCACGCTTTAAAACCATTACTACTAAATGTTGATTCACTGTAGCTGCTATTTATTTCATTACCTTTAAAGCAGCGACAAGGGAAACAAAATGCTGTGTCAGAAGCATCACTATACTCTAACCAATCAAAAATATCATACCAGTTTTTCTGAAATGACCTTTTTTTAGAGTTTTGAAGTGACCGTGGATAAAGATCTAATATAGGCTTGTAACGTCCTTTCAAAATTCGATTTTGGAACTCTAAGCGATCTTTTGAAAATGGATTAACCGGATCATATACATTCACCATATTAACTTAAAACAAAAAAAATATAGTTAATAAATATATAATATAATTAATAAGCTACTAAAAATACATACCATCATCACTATATAGTTCCTTATTTTCACTTTGTTTTGAACTGTTGAATATAGAATCTGTTGTATTTTTTGCACTAGCTGTTGACAGAAACATTAAAACCATAACAAAATTAAAATTTGTTAAATTGATTGTTTTATAATAAAAATACATACTATCATCACTATGTAGTTCTTTATTTTCACTTTTCTTTGAACTTTCGAATATGGAATCTGTTGTATTATCTGCACTAGCTGTTGACAGAAACATTAAAACCATATAAAAAATTTAAGTTTATTAAATTTATTGTTTTATAATAAAAATACATACCATCATCACTATGTAGTTCCTTATTTTCAATTTTCTTTGTGCTGTCAGATATAGAATCTGTTGTATTTTCTGCACTAGGTGTTGACAGAAACATTAAAACCATAACAAAATTAAAATTTGTTAAATTGATTGTCTTATAATAAAAATACATACTATCATCACTATGTAGTTCCTTATTTTCACTTTTCTTTGAACTTTCGAATATGGAATCTGTTGTATTATCTGCACTAGCTGTTGACAGAAACATTAAAACCATATAAAAAATTTAAGTTTATTAAATTTATTGTTTTATAATAAAAATACATACCATCATCACTATGTAGTTCCTTATTTTCAATTTTCTTTGTGCTGTCAGATATAGAATCTGTTGTATTTTCTGCACTAGCTGTTGACAGAAACAGAGTTATTGAGTTATTATTATTTATTATTATTATTATTATATTGTTATTATTATTATAAAAAAAATGTGTATATTATAATTTAAACTAATGTGTAATATAGGGTGTAATATGTTATATCCATTAATCCATTGAGATTCCTGGGGGGCTAAATTAACTAAAAAAAACTATAGGTATTTAAATATATAAGATTCTTATGCCAACTCAGTCAAAAAACTGAGGGGCAGTTGCCCGTAGTGCCCCCCCCCCAGATTACGACTGTTCTATTATTTAAAATAACTCATTACATTAATTCAATTTTACTGGGGTCTGAGTCTATCTAGACTCTTGATAAATGATTTATTTCTTACATTAATAACTATTAAGAAATTTATTAGGTACTTACAACTTTGAAAATTGGATGTGCTTGATGTAAAATAATTTTTTATTGAACATTTACTTTTAATTTTTAATAGTTCTGCTTCTTTACAGGCTTTACGTTTTCTCTTTTCACAACCACTTCGTTGACTTGACATGTTAAAGTTCTTTGTTGAATACAATTTACATAACACCCGATGTATTAACAAGAATAATATTAAATATAATAAGGTCTGATACTCTGATCATATTATTTCGCGGCACTATAGTATAAAAATATTACAACGGTAAACATGGACACACGGTGTACACTGAACAGAAAAGTGACAAATCACAAATGACAACAGTAAACAGACCGATTAGATTATTGAGGGGACCGTTTATGGTGTTTCATTGAAACTTGAAAGCGAATAATTATAAACGCATGGGTTTTTCCGTGGAGCAGTGTGTATGCGACATGCGTCCACGAGCGCTTGCTGGTGCAGGTCCGCATTCCGCTTATCTTAAAACGATTTAGGTACCTCGAATAATGTATATTAGAAAATAATCATTTATTATAGTCATAGTACCCACATAATATTTCGTACAGAATAAAAGTGATATAATGATAGCTAGGTAAACACAAAATATATTTTATATTATATTTCACAATCATGAAAAATAAAATTTTAATGATTTCCACGGGCATATTGAAATATATATAGACATTTTACTATGCCCCCAAAAAAGTTCCGGTCGAGCCGGGGCACGCCCGGCCCGCCCCGTGCGCACGCCTATGATTATAGCTATTGTGTTTGCTTTAAGTTTTAAATAGTGATTGCAATTTTAGTGCTCGCGTAAATGCGCAATATACCTAGGTACTATGTGATCACTTTGTCGTTGAAATTACGGATCTGTTCGTATTATCGGCAGTCGTCATCGCATATATTTCGTACAATTAGATAGGTATCTTGTATCTCGTAAGTCATGGTATTAAACGAATAAAATATGTCAGAATAGTTTTGTAGTGTTATTGTTATGTATAAATACCACTCGACATATAATATGTGTGCAGTATCGTCAAACGGGCCAACTTGTGGCGTGTGTTTAACTTGGGCCAAAAATATTATCTTTCAGTCTTACCTCTATAACGGTCTCTCATCAATTAATTAATGTGATACAAATATTCTGTTGTTATCTTAATAATATTTAAAATCTCTTTGGTAGTGTTGGAGCATCGAATTTTGAACATAAGAATTAATTTTTATTAATTAATTTTATGTTTAATGTCTATCGTTTTGAAAAGGTCCGAAAACTTACACTAATACTCTTTGAATTTTACGTTTTACATAAAAATTGATAATAATAAATATGTTCGGCCGTGTGTTCAATTTACTACTCTATATTTTAAATTATTATAATCCTGCATAAATTTCTGTAAATTACATTTTAGTTATTTAGTCCAACTTTAGCCACTGTTATTCAACCCGGGTTTTTTAATATTATTTACATATTATAACACTTACTTATTTAATTGGTAAACAAGAAAGTTACCTACCTATTATTTAATACCTAATAAGAATGATATTGTTTTTATTTGTTTTATTTTTATTATAATACTTATTTAATTGGTCAACAAATAATGATTTTATTTTTTTTTTAATGTTAATATATGTATACTCATTATGTACACAAAATATTTGTTAAATTCAGAAAATTGTATAGTATTTTTTAAAAGTTTTAAATAGTGCCCCAAATTGGTTTGAGTAAATTTTATTATAAAATAGGTTTTCATAAGAAAAACATGAGTACCCCATAATGTCGAAATTTAGTACAACATGGGGCATGCAGAAAAATACAAAAGAAAAACATAGAAGAAATAATTTGTATGGTCAAATGCAACAGAAATTAATAAACCAAACATTAACTAAAAAGAAATGTTACATTTAAAATACCTCTAGATTAATTAATTTTAAAGTTATTTACAAGGCCCCAAGTTTGCCCGTTTAATGGTAGTCAATTCCCTTTGCCCACTTGAATCCAGGAGAGGTACACTCTGTCCCGGCAATATCGTAAAATGCCCTGCCAATGTATGAAAAAATTGAGTGTTAAAATGATCATTCTTACATAGCCCAAAATGTCCGGACATTGTGCACAGTGACCGATTTCCTAATTTGCCCGTAATATATATTATCTTAACATAGTATAAAACAAAGTCCCGCTGTCTGTCTGTATACTTAGATCCTTAAAACTACGATGCGGTTTTTTTATTTGATGGAGTGATTCAAGAGGGAGGTTTAGATTTACAATTGCACCAGGTAGATCCAACCCGAGGAGGTGCTCAAACAGGAATTTTGAGATTTACGATGGAAATTTTTGTTTATAAATGGGTGTTATTGGTTATAGGATAAATAAGTATTTATTATTTTATTGGTTGCCATTGGTTATCGGGGAGATCAGGTACAAGCATTCGTCAAACTGAATTTTCGCACATTGCCTACCAGGATGTCTGAGTTGCACTTATTGCAACGAGTTACACCCAAAAGGAGTTGAACGATCACAATTTTTTTAAGTGTTGTAATTTTTTAAGGGCAACAAAGTGCGCGGGATCACCTAGTATATAAATTTAATTAACATTTTCTTATTTTGTTTTGTAGTTAAACAGAAAACTATTGTTTTGAAAAGTAATAACAAAGTTAAGACTTACGTAAACAATTTTTTCTAGGAATCGAATTATAATATTAAATATAGTATATTATTGTTCTCTTAATAATACTAAAAAAACTAACCATATTTTCCTATAGTTCCGTGTAAATCTACCACATTACTAACGTATTTTTTCTGTTGTTAATACTTGTTATAGATAAATGCAAATGGCACGGTAAGAAATCCACATGAATCATAATATTAGTTATTATATTATTGTATAATAAATAATAAAAGTGTCTTACTATATTCATAATCTAAAAATTATTGATATACTTTTATTAGAAGATGAGTTAAGTTAAGAAGTTAGAACCATCAACCATGCTTAAAAAACCACGGAAGTCACGATGTTGTATATTATATAGTATTTATAATAATCAATGATAAAAGGTTTGGAGTATACTTCGTAATTGTGCAGCTCGCTGAATTTGATATGTTAAATTTGAATTTAAGATAAATCTCCAAATTAACTTGTGTAATATAAATTAATTAATTTTATTTTAGTCATATAATAGTGTAAATTAATGATTACCGAAAACATTGCATATTGAAAATATTAAACATTGTTCTAGTTATTATAAAAGTACCTATTTAATAATATATATATATATATTTTTATTAATCTAAATAATATATGTACCTAGTATTATAGCAATTATAGCTGTTTGAAGGGGGTACATTTGGATATGTCACTAAAAACCTGGGTGGTCACTGGTCACTGATCACCCATCTGGTCATAACCTAGTGATACCGTCTGGTGCTTCCATTCAGAACACGTTTCACGACTGAATGCAACCAGCGCGCCACACGACCACACCAAGTCACATATTTTAATAAGTTGGTTAGGTTACCATCCATGCCCCAGAATTCTAACTAGCGTAATCACCCAGTGAGGCAACAAACATGAACAATTATGAATACAAACGTTTTAAAATGTATACCTTATACATGGTTACACCAATAGGTACACATCTATCCTAAACCATTAGTATAATCACAAAACAATAGAGATGCGATAGATGCATAGCTGATCGCTCGATAACATCAACGCCAAATAAACGATTACCTATAATAGAGGTACACGTGTGTTGTCACCGTGTTGTTACGAACAAATGTTTTTGTACAATAGACATTTTCAAAATGTGTTAATTAAACTAATTTCTATTAATGTATGATTATGTATTAAAGGCTATCGCGTCATATAATAATGATTTCGACTACTTTAAAACATTACACAAAAACACAAAAATGAAAAACACATGTTTAAAAATATTATAATGGTATCATTGAAAATGTATAATGATGATATGGGCCGTCAGCTGATTCAGATAAATATCAAAATGGTAGGGCCCATGAATTCAAGGATTTTTTTCAAATAACATTAGGTATGATCCATGGATTTGGGAGAGTATGATGCCATTGATACCCCTGGTATAATCTGTGAAGTGAAACTGTTCAGATGTAATTTGTGGTTGGAGCCAAGTAATGTGATAAACGTGTGTCTCCCATGTAGTGGCTCAAACTCAAACTAAAAAAAAAAGATGTAATTTGTGGAAGTGCTGTTCGTAACAGCTTTTTTATCGCATTACGATAATATTATATAGTATTATTTTCATAGACCTACTAGTTTTTGACTATAATTGACATGGGTTGATGTTGAATTGTATTATTATGTATAATACAATGAAAATTTGTTCACTATGGAGTTCAAAATAAATGACATTTCAAATATGATAAATTAAATTAAGTCACCTACCTAAACTCAATTAGTTAATGCAATCAATGATCTAGGTAAAACATTAAAATCATTTACTAAAAAAATGTATAAACTCAATCCAATATTCGATAATCTTGAAACTTGATAAAGTAGTTTGGATTTATTCGAGCAAGATGTTATTACTTTAGTGTACAGCAAAATAAGGCACATTAAAGTCATAGTTAAAATACAAATATTAAAATATACATAATATAGTTTGAATACAAATTAATAAAATAAAAAAAGAGTAAAATTATATTATAAATAAATACTTGGCTAATGTTTTAGACGTTCAGGAGCTCGTTGTAAATGATAGATACCACTAGACATTTAGGAAACAACTTGTAATTTTGGATATAGGTACACCCTTTTTTTCAGATCTGTTGCTAAATAATATTGATGTGCAAATTATGTACGACCAACTGTCTTACAAAAAAATGTAAAAATTACTAACAATAGTGATGCGCAAGCGACATGTCACTCATCTTGATAAAAAATATTTTAAGTTGAACAATTATTTATTTTAGCTGTTACAGAACGATTCTTCGAGGCTCAGCGAACGATTTTCCAAACAATGAGAGAGACGAGTACGTATTCTTGTGCAAAATGAGTAATAATAATATTTATTTATGTTCAGATAAATAAGAAAAAAAATGCATGTTTGTGTCAGTTGGAATTAAAATATTTCACCTTTTTTTAAAAAATATTATTTAGTTAGCTGGGAATACGTATTAAAATACAAGAGCGCGCAGTTCTTCCCTTAACTTCCCTTTTGCAATTCGGATGATGTCTTGTTAACTAATTGTGGCATATGGGGCGTTGTTTTAAAATTCTGATAAGTATTAAAAGTTATAGAAAAACGGAAAAAATCAAGTGAAATTAATAAAAATATTATATAATTATCTGCAGATAATCAGATACCAGTTGTATTTATCTAGATAAATAGATATTCTGTATTTATTTTATCCAGATAATACACAACACTGGTCACTGTAATGTATTTTGATTAAATTTGAGTCCAATGATAAATCATTGCATATTAATAACGATTCTGAGCGAATACTATCTGTCACCCTATAATAAATAATTCCCGGTATTTTTATGATATATTTATATTTATTTTAAAGTGATTAATTTTAGTATAAGTAATACGGTAGGTTACTTCAAAGAAAACACAATTGCAAAAAACATTGCATTTGAAAATGTCATTGTGTGTATTATGTACAAAATATAATCAGTAGCCAATGTGGACCAAAATAAGTATAGAGGGATAGAAAATGTAAATTATTATAATTGGAATGATACCGCCTCTCCGTACCCCTCTTTAAACCTCTTCCCATGGGACAAGAGAAAACTTTTACAATTGAACCATGCCCTAAACGTGTGTACAAGCTTCAAAGATTAGTTTTAGCCCTGTTTACATTGTTTACATTGATACCTACAGTTAATGTTTTAATTGTTCTGGCGCAAAACTTAGAGCTCAGTTATCTTATATAGAAAATGATGGTTAAGAGCCCTTAAAATCAGCAATATTATTTATTAATACAAAAAAAACCTTATAAATAATTAAACACTTAACAAAACAAAAAAAATAATGTTTGATCAAAATTATTTTTGTTTGTACTTAGATGAACTTACCTTGAATACAATCAGTTGGTGCAAAGAAAAATACTTTGACCAACAAATTATAACATTCGATGAGGATAACAAAAATTTCTGTGTTATTCTTTGTTAATTTTATTGCTGTGTTATTTAATTAATATTAACTTTCATTGTATTAATTATATTTTTTCATTTTGCCAAAAATATATAACATTTTAAAAATTACCGAGGAACTCATTTTTGCTTTATACAGGGCAGAAAAAACACGTTTTTTTAATAAAAACGCAAAACAAACGTCAAAATAAAAAAACAACGTTTTAAACGTTTTTTAAAGATGGTTTTTTTATATGTTTAATACTTTTTAATGAAGCCTTATGTCTATATGTACAAAATTGAGTGTTTGTCTGTCTGTCTATCTGTATTTTATGTCCTTTGGTTGCTATGGGTTTTGAAGCTATTTTAATAATAATTATTGGTTTCCGGGCAACGAAGTGCACAGGATCAGCTAGTAAATTATAATAGTCAATTGTTATAGATAGCATCCCTCATCCCTTATCAATAATCTGTCATCATGTCATTGTGTTAATATTATTGTTTTTATAAATATATAGATTATAGGTTTTCCTTACGGGATACCATTTTTTTTTATTCATACTTTTATAGTTCTTGACGTTGAAAATGGTGGTGAAATCAAAATATGGGGGAGTCGTGCTTATTTTCAGTTATGGAGTTTTGTCTACAACAATTGGCCCAATTTGTTTGGAAGCCATCGTTTTCAATTTTCTGCTTATTATTCACTAAAGTAAAATTTAAAAAAAATGTATTGTTGTATTATAGAATATAATTTAATCATTAAATTTGAATGTATTATTGTTAAAAAGTATGTGTCCCATTCTTCAAAAAAGTTTGGGCACCCCTGTATTAAACTTTCAAGTTTTTTGACCTAACAAATAAAATTTTATTGACTTTCATAGAAAAAAACCTAAAAAATATGGAAACTGAAAATGTCTGTAAACAGCTCAAAACAATTCAAAATATTTTGAAAATGTATGGTGTATAGAAAATTCAAATCTACTGAAATTTGTTTTAGAGTTACACCAAAAACCAAAATCAATTTTTTTCAAAAACCAAGTTTGCATAAAGATTCTCGGTTTTCCTTAATTTCTTTTGTTTTCCCCGGCGCAGACACAGACAGACACAAAAAATAAAAAAAATAAAAACAACACACATCATTGTAAAATCAATACGACAATACATTCCTAAAAGTATCCCTCAGTATAGAAAAAATTCAGTGAAAATTTACTAAAAATATTAATTTTTTTTTTAATACACCTTTTTCATTAATGGACGCTAAGGCTACAGCGGTGGTTTTTTAAATGGTATCATATGAGAGACCAAGTGGCAAGTCTACATTCATATACATTATAAAGTGACATTGATCACTGACAAAATAAAGCAAATATAATTAAAAAAATTATTTATTATCTTATTCTATAAAATCGCAAGAAAAACAGCTGATCTATAGGGAATTCATGGAGGATCTCATGGTGGAATAAATTAAACACCGCTCCGTTTCTCCAGTCCGCCGGACCGATCCCGTCGATTCCCTATAGCGCGACCAATCGCGTACCTTCGCAGCGGCGGCGGCGGTCGGTTTTTAAACGTTTTCGAAAAATGTTACGCTTTTTACGCTGTTTTTCGACTTTTAGACATTTTCACATATAGTTCGTTTCTTTTAAAAGCCGCGTGGTTTGTACGCGATATTGGTCCATAGCCATCGCAATCGACGCCAGCGTAGGTCGTTATTATCGCTTTTCGTGTCGTCTTTTCAATTGCCGTTTGTGCTCTATTTGTTAAGTTTATTTCTTTTGGTTAGTACACTTAAAAATTCGCGTTCACGAAATGTCAGTCGGTCTTCGTTCCAGCGCACAAGTGCACAATAAATATATATATTGTTTTTTTTGTTTTGTTTTTGATTCAATAAATATTGCATTATGCGTGATTGTAGACGTATTATTTGGTCCTTAATAACGTAGCTGGTATATTGCTTAACGTAAACACAATTAAATATTTAAATGTATTATTAAACACAAATAAATGTATTATTCAAGCATACATAATAACGGTCAGATAAGTGAATAAAATACAATTAAAGTTTAAACAGTGTGTAGAATTACGATACATAGAATTATATACGATTACATCGATGTATATCGAATATATTGGTTTACGTCGCTCCGTAGACACACAGCTTAACTGTTGAAGTTTTGACCGTGGCTTGCATCACAAACTGTGGCTCGATAGGTTAGGCGTAGGTTCCCCAAACGTAGCATGATAGGTAGGTCCGGGTTCGAAACCGTCGTAGCTCTCTTCGGGCGGCAACGACTGTACCGTGTATCCTAAGGCACGGCCCGCCCGTAAATCGACTTTTTTGCATTTTTTTTCACTTTATATTTCATAAATAATATAATAATATACATGTTAATTTTACATTATATGACTGTATATTATATATTATGTAACTATATGTTATTTAAATTATTAGGAATTTAACTCATATTATTTTCTTTAAATTGCTCTTAATTTTTCGTAAGTTATTTCGAATGTTGTGTGATTGGGTTTTTGGAAAATACTATTTTTTCTCTTCACTTATAGAAGCTATACATACTAGACTTATTTTCTGCAGCACATTGTTCGCTACCTAGCAGACGAACTTTAAAGTTAATAGATTTTGACTTGATATGACTGACTTTCTAGACACTCCAACACGGTTTTCGACTTTACACTTTTTACATAAGAAAAAGTACCGGACATGCGACGGCACATACCTACCATTCAATCCGCCGTAAACGGATTGCTCATTTTGGTTTCGTCTTAGACGGTGATGACTGACTTCCTTAACACTTAAACATGCAGGTTTTTGCATTTTTTTTTTTTTTGTTGATATAATTATATATACATTACAGGTACATGTTTATATGTATTGTTTTGGTTAATATAATATTATGTATCTATATGTTATTTTTTTTATGAATTATAATAAATAGGTACAAAATATTATATGTGTTTGTATTTATATTGTATAGTTATAGTTTGTATTTTTCGCAAATTATTTCGTAAGTTGTGTGATAGAGTTTTCACTTATAGACGCCCAACGTCGGGTCTGCAATCCACCGCAGGTGGATTGCCTACTTGATATGCTGTAGCAAATTGTCCGCGATCCGACGAATTCGGATTGCCTACCTAGGTGGCTAATTGGATGTTAATCGATTTTGATTTGAGATGACTGACTTGCTAGACAATCCAACTCGGGTTTTGACTTTACACTTTTTACATAAGAAAGAGCACCGGACATGCGACGGCACATACCACTATATCCGCCGCAGGTGGATTGCTTATTTTTGTTTTGTCTTAGATGGGTAATGACTGATTTGCTGGACACTCTAACATGCAGATTTTCGAATTAACATTTTCTTACACGTATGAAAAAAGCACCGGACATACGCTGGGGGATAGTATCATCATTGAATTGCCGGTTTTCATGGGCCATGGGAGATTTCTAGACACTGAATCTTGACTGTCAAACGTTCCCACCTCCGAAACGAGACCGCCGAAGAGCCAAGTCATATCAGAAATTCTTATCACCTTCTATATGTATAAGTGCGACATTTATAATTCGAATGTGTCTCCAAAATCGGTACTCACTTACGACTAACACGGTCAAGGGGTCCAACTATTTTTTCTATTATTCACCTATCTACGCAACTAACGGGGTCCGCAATCCACCGCAGGTGGATTGCATACCTGGTGATATACGCTTCGTATATAGTCCGCGATCCGACGCAGTCGGATCGCCTACCTATGTGATTTTATGACTGATAGCTAGACAATCAAATAAACCTATCGACTCTACACTTTTTAACAATTTTAACAACCAAAAGCAGCGGAGAAACGGGATATGATCCTGGAGATCGTATCCAGCCTATACATTTACAACGTTCGTGACGGATTGCTAGACGCTCAAACTTTTAAACATTCCCGCCAAAGCGCCAAGCCTTATCTCCAATCCATATCACTAATCCTTATCACAAATCCTAAACTTTCGTCTTACAGCCTTTGCGACTTTTATATTCCAAAATTGGTACCCACTCTCAGCGAGTCCAACTTTCCCAGAGTTTCACTTAGAGCTAGTTTATTTTATAAAACCATTGATTAATTTAGGCATACTTTTTATAATTATTAATAATCCTCACTGTCATGTTAAAACAAAATCAATAAGTTTTTTTCTGATGTGTTAAACGTGTTTTATACAAATGTTTTAAACATAACAACCCTAGCTTTATAGTTTTTATGTTCCATGTGTAAATCGTTACTATTACTTATTAGTATATATACAACAGTATAGTTGTGCTACAAATCAAGAACTGAAGAAAGCAAACAAAACTAAGAAAAAAATGTATAAATCATTATTTAGTAACTAGTAAGTATCCATCTAACAAATACAAACGTAATAGCCAATAGGTATATAACTTATTTTGTGTATTATTTATTTGAAAATAATTTATACAAACTCGATTTATGTTTTTATTTATTTACATATCTTATTAATTTAGCAATAATCCTTTTTGTAATTTCATTCGGTTTTGTATGACAAATCGAAATTAAAGCAAGACTCTTTATTTTTAATATGTTTATTTTTCATTATTAAATTACTCATATAGGTGTCGATTGAAAAGGTAATAAATGCAAGTATAATAATGAATTCGTCATCGTTAAATAAAAATGCATTACAAAGTCTCTTCTAAGAGGTACAGGGGCCCCATAACATTTTTGTACCAGGCCCCGCAAAACCTAGTTGCTGCAATTATTTTAATTTTATTGTTATTGAATAATTTTAATTTGTAAATGTGGGCTAGAGGCATCTTACGAGTATTTGATATATTTTTATTATTATAATCTCCAACTGTTGAATAATGCCAAAGTGTTGTGTCAAAGATTGTGGATATCGCAATAAATCCTTATTTAGCGTGCCTAAAAATTTAAAAAAAATGAATGGAAAATAGCACTAAATATGAATTTAAACCACAATTCAAGGATATGTGCTACTCACTTTAATCCAGATGATATTATTGCAACATGGGAATCTGGTGTTGGTGCTAGTAAATATTCTGTGAGTATATTTTACAACACACAAAGATTCATTAGTCACAACTCTTAAACCACAGTTTTCTTTTAATATTTTTCAATTATTTTTAGATTTGTTTTAAAAGACCAAAGCTTAAAGCTAGTACAATACCAGTTAAAATATTGAAAATCAATGGAGATTTAATTTTTTCAAACAATAATGTACATTGTATACAACATTGCAATAATATTATTCTTTATACAATCATCAATAATTGTCATGTCGATGTCTTTATTGATTCAAAGATTTCCCACAAGGAACGCTCACTAGTTCTTCATTCTTATCACATTCAATTATGAGGAGGTCCATTTCATATCATAAAGTTGTGTAACTAGTATATCTTAAGCTGTGGTATAGACGTATAGAGTATTCAGTGACAACACCTCGTCCGTATGTAAGCGATAAGCTGGAAATCGAGGAAGAACACGACCGTAAGCGCCAGACCAACTATGCAAACAATCGTTAATTGAGGCTAGGTAAATTGGGTCCGCAAGAATTTTGGTACCTATATTTTGAAAGCGTAAGTTGGGTCCCGGTTATAATCCCACTTACCTACCTGTTCAGCCCGATCATTTTATCAATACCTGAAGTTTTTACGAAGAACAGATAATAATAAACCTATACATTTATACAATTTATACCATTGTTTACCAACAAGATTTTGTTATATATACAGTTTATACAATGATAATAACATTTTATACCATATATATATTTAGAACTTAATATTATAAAAAAACATATATTTAAATTTTTATCATCTATACAATTTACACCATAAGATTTTTTAATAAAAATTAAAAAAATGGAATGAACGTACTAACATTTTAGTTTTAGGACTCAATTTACCGAGTACTTTTTTTTCGGGACCCAATTTACCGGTAGACATCAAAGTACCAGTATCATCGATTTTGATTATGATTACACTCTGGCGAGCGTATGATATCTGGACTATATATTTAGTATAATGGAATGAAAACGAGCAGCTTATCACGGCAACGAATGTATGTAAAAGAGGTAAAGTGCGGGTTGTCACAATTGGCACCTAGAGCTTACAACGCCATATCTGTATAAAACACGGACTAAGATACAAAATGTGAAGCCAAATCAAACCACCGGTATCGCTGAACACATTGGGAAATCAATATTCATATCTATGGTGGAACCCTTTGGTGGCCGTCCCCCGATGTCGTTTCAAGTCCATTACATCTTAGTCCGTGGTTGTCCGCAAATGTTTTGTAGAAGATTTAATGACCATACAACCAAATGACAAACGATTACAGTTATTTTTCGATTAAATATCGACACTATATTTCACCTCGAGGCTAAAATATAATTCTTTCGTCCTACCGATGAGGGGCTTACCCCTCTCCACAATGTGTATTTAATCTATACACATAAGCATAGAGTATTTTCTATTTTTCTTTATCTACAGAGTACCTACAGACTACATCACAATAAAACGGTTTATGTCGATGTATATTGGTACAAATGTTGATTATTATACATAATTTTACAGTAAATGCCCTGAACTATAATATTAGACAGACACCTGTTAATATTTAATTACAAACAATACAAGGCTTAGGAATACTTATCTTTAAAAAAATTAATATATAATATATAATATTTATATTTTATATTTTGTCAGACCTGCGCTTTAACTTTAATTGTTCACACTACGAGAAGTGAATGGAACATTTTTTCTGCCATGGTTTGCATAACCACAAGTTGGCAAAAATTAAATCGCAAAACTGATTTCATCTGCATCATGTTCATAACGTTGATAACTGGTAAAAAAAAAACAAGTCAAAATATATAAATTTACATTTAATAAAAAAAAATGTAATTTGAATAATATGTGTGCCAACTTCACGAACGTAACTAGCTAACACGTCATAGGGCCTAAAATTAAGATATTTTGCTACTGCACACCTAATTCCACACCACAATATTTTAAAATAATGATAATGAACATAGACCTAGTAGGGCACATGCCACATATATAACTTCATTGCATAATTGTTTTTGCTATTTATTAATAATTAGTTATAATAAATACAATCTTCTATAAAAGTCTTTGATACCCATATATAAACGAAATAGCTTGGGTTAATATACTTATTATATTATAAGCCGCACAGAATATGGTGTAGTCGGTTTTATTTTTAGTGTTAAGGATTTTAAATGAATACAATATCCTAATTAGTAATTTTCAATTATCAACATTGAATATTAATCGAATAAAAATTTATAAAAGTCGAAACTAAGTACTGCACATTTTTAAATTTGCTACTGCACATAGTGAGTGCTACTGCACACAATTTTAGGCCTTGACACATCAGATAGGAAATAAAAAATATCAATTGTGCATACACAGACGACACACAGTATGTTTACTTAGCCATTAGTTGTTATACTTATAATAAACACCAATGTATTCTAATATTGTATCTATTCAGAATATAATAATATAATATTCTTTGCAAAGCAAAATCTATGCTCGTTCTTTGTAGTTGACTGAATAATAAATATGATTTCTTATAAAGTTACATTAACTGTGGCATTTATGACTATATGCTATAGTTCCCTTGAAGGTAAGTAATCACTAACAATATTTAAATTGATAATCATAAAACTGATATTGAGTAAGAATCATGACACCAATAACCATATATTTATTATAAAAGTGATTATGAACAAAATAATAATGTATACATTATAATCTGGACGTACCTCAATAATTTAAAATAATTGTATCAAATACCAAATATTAATTTTGTGTGACATAAAATTATTCATTAAAGTAAAATAATTAAATCCAAATCATTTTGAAAAAATAATTCTATTATGACTTATATACTTATATTGAAGGCAGAAATGATATATTTTTTTTTAATTCGGGCATATTCAACATAAACAATTTTTAGTGGACTACACGGTAACTTGAATGTGAATATGTTATATGTATGATTATATTTATTTATTATATTTATTCATTATTTTTTTTTATTAGAATAGCCACAACCACATAGATTATGTTTACAGTGTATTCATACAGAGTTGTCAAATATAATGTTTTACATTTTGTACAGAAATAAGGCAAGATGAGGAAACAGTATAATATATGAATATATTATGTTAATGCCTCTAACGAGTAGAACCTAACCATAGTATGTGATACATTTTTAACCATGAATTAATCTCATAATAAATTACATAAATATTTGGAGTACAAAATTATAAAATTATTAATCAACCCTATAATATATTATATGTACGTAATATTCTTTCAGTGTTCAAACTTCACATTTTAATGTGAAAATATCATTAGATTTATTTATTTGAGTTATTATTTTTATATTTAGCGGTGATGACTAATGGTAATATACTTCATATTACTATATTATAATATATTAATATAGTTTGCAATTAATTTATACAACACAATTTATTATAATATAGCAGAATTTGGCCTGCCTTTATTATTTGAAGATTAATTATTATGTTATAAACTTCAACTCTATCCATTTATATCACACTTTTACTTTTGAAGAATATTTTAGCTTCTGAGCGGAGCGATACATTGATTTATTTTACAGTGATATGTGTGTTAATTTGAAGATGATTGTTTGATCATATTGTTAGTTGTAGCCTAGCCATAGTTTGTGTCTTTGTGGTTCTTCTTTATTATTGACTAGAACATTTTTAACTCTTTCCGGCACAGGGGTGTGAATTTTTTTTATACCTATGCTGCACGGACACCGTTTTTTAGAAATTTATTGATTCGAGGATAAAAATCAAATATTATTTGGCAAATAATACGATCTTTGTGTGAAAAAAAATTAATGTTTTTAAAAAAAAAGTTATCATAGGTGGGATGGCGTATGTCCCACCATGCAGCATGAGGTAGATTTTATTGGGTATCAATAAAATAAAAACAATAGTACATTTTAAATTAATAACTTTTATTAATTGATTAGATGCATAATAATACACTGATTATAATATGTATATTATGTTTTATACATTATATTTATAAAAAAAAATTTTAAAAAATAGTTCTAATAAAAAACTATAATACAATAAAAATAATTTTTTCCCATTAAAATTTGTTTTATATTACCTAATTGTGGTCTATGAGTTGTTTGAACAAAATCTGAAATAATAAAAATTAAAAAGTTAATGAAACTGATAAATATGTGTTTACTATTTTACTAAAAGTCTTACCCTTCCTGTGTATTGTGGTAAAGTGCAAAGCCGTTTTTATTTTTTCTCAAACACAACGGAACATTACACACACAGCACATCCATTCTGTATGAACCTCGCTCTTTTTAGTGCTACATCTGACACATCTTCTTCTTGTACCTCTTTGTTGGTGATGAGCAGCTTGTTCAAGACGAATTATATTTGGTACAGATGGTTTATTATTTTTCAATTCTACTGGGCTTATTTTTGATTTATTTTTGCTGCTCTTTTTTCCACCAATGTTTTAGAAACAAGACTTCTAGATATTTCTCGACGAAAATCTTTTATTGTAATATTTGTATTTGTTGTTTGTTTATAGATTACATGTGAACTAACAATAGCTGTGTCAACAAAGTGAAAAAATAATCTATGCCAACATTTACGTGCCTTTCTATTAATTTCACACGATTTTTTGTTTTGGTCAAATTTATCGACACAGTTCATGTGTTCGTTACATTCACTTAAAACTTTTGGACATGAAACCATACTTATTGAACCATCCTTTTATCTCCTTTGTACCGCTGTAGCATCTTCAGGGTTGTGGAAGTTTGATAAAAGACTAACAATTCTTTTATCGCGCCATTTAACAATTGAAATGTCACCTTGATCGACAAACCAATCATCTCCAAAATACTCTCCAAGTTTTAAATCTTTATCTTTTTTAAAATTAGGCAAATATTTTCTTGTTAAGTTAATAGTTCCACATGTATGGATATTGTTTAACTTGAGATATGTCATGAGCGGGTAACTAGTAAAGTAATTGTCAATACCCATGTTTGTCTACTAAGCACCAAATTTTGAAACCTCTTTTAATGGGTTTTTTTGGCATGTATTGTTTATTTGAGTTTCTTCCAGTAAACTTAACCATACTCTCGTCTATAGAAACAATTTGGTGTGGATTGTATGTTTTTTGGAAATTAAATAAAAGAATACTTATAAATGGTCTTAATTTGTATAACTTATCGTAATTATCTGTATTTTTTTTTTGCATAACTGTATTGTCATTTAAATTTATATGTGCCAATAGCCAACCAAAACGGTTGACAGTCATAAGACTACTAATGTATGAGTCGTGCAAATCTGGCGAAGATGACCAATAGTCCCTATAACTACACTGCTTTTTTATTCCCATTAGAAGATTTATTCCGATAAAAGTTTTTATTTCTGATAAATTTGTTCGTATAAATGATTTGCCGGTTTTAGTTTGTTTTTGTTGGGTGTATAGATTTGTTTGAAAAACAATAAAATTCATAATCTCATCGTTAAATAATATATTAAAAATACTAATTGGTGTACAAAAAGGGAGATTTTCTATAATATTTGTGGCGCCTTCTAAACTAGTAAATAAAGGACTTGAATACATTTTATTATTATTTTTTGACCAAATTGGTGGTATGAATGGAATATCGATTTCATTGTGGTTTTGTTGTACATTTATTTGAGGTTGAGAACTTTCACGATCTGATTGACTTAAAGAAGGGGTAGCTAGTGGCTGAATTCCCGACATATCACCTTCTTCACAATTAAAATTAGAAAAAAGTTGACGACGACTACTTTACTACTTTGTTTGGAATTTCTACATCTCTAGTAATATTTTTTCGTTTTATTGATAATCTAGTTTTTTTTAATGGTGACGGTAGTAAATAAATATGATTACCTATTATCTAAATTATCTAAATTATTAGAGTTAAGGTATTATCTAAATTCAAAATTTCTGAGTCTTCATATTCCGTATCAGAAGAAGATTCGGAAATTACGACTTCACGTGAAGGCAAACGGTAATCCTCATCATTATCAGATTCGTCACATGAAGTTTCACTATTGTCATCGGACGGAATTTCTTCGTATAGTAATTGGCAAATATTATTTTCATCTAAGTTTTTACTCATTTTGAATAATAAATTTATTGTAAAAATATGGTAGATACTATGTTTTTTATTGTAATACAAATAATAAAATAAAATAAAATGTTTAAATAATTGAACACGTTTAATGAATAAAATAAACGTAATAAAATATATAACGTGATATATGAATACGAAGATTTACTCACTTACTGCACGGTGGGTTAAAATTTGGACTCTTACGTTTTACGTCATTCCAGACTAACCGCTATCAGTTAAATGGTTTTGCCTGCACTGAATGCCAGTATACAATAGTGTCTAACATATTATGTAATAATATTATTTATATTAATAACTCAAATACGAAAATTGTCGGAACAAATAATAATAAATGGTTGGTCGTCGAAAAAAAAAATCGGGAGAATAGTCATAAATAACATGAAATTAATTAATATCCGTTTCACTTTTACAAAATAACATTGAAAATAGACTATTAAAACCAGTGGCGTATTTTCAAATTTTTTGTGGGGGGGGGGGTCTAAATATTAAGTACCTATAAGTTTATAATATAAAAAAAACACATACGAGTTATGATGTAATAACTATATTATTTATATTATATTATGTATATTTCACTACTATTATGATTTATTAATACAAATTAATAGTTTTTTATAATAAAAAAGGTAAACGTCTTTTTTTGTCTGGCTAGTTCTTCAATAACTTCTTCCGGTTCTATTAAGTAGTTTTTATTTATTGATAACATCGCTAAACTGTTCAATCTTCCCTATAAACAAAAAAATAAACAAAGTGTTTAATTGTAATTTGTAAATAACAAGAATATTTTTTTAAGTTTATAATAATTTACCTCTGACATGGAATTCCTTAGATACGTTTTTATTCTTTTTAAATTTGAAAATGTTCTTTCATTTGTGGCAGAGGAAACAGGTAGCGGGACTAAGATTTGAAGAAGTTTAAATATGTTTGGATAAATTGACTGGTTACACATAGCCATAGCCTCTAGAGCATTATATGGTTTCTCTGTTGTTTGCATGAGTTTTCTCTGCCATAATTTGTATTCTGCTTCAATAATTTGATTTTGAGATCCTTCATTCTGCAAATCTTCAATATATTTATTTGAAAGAATTATAATATCTTCGATGGGACCAAAATATTTTCACAGGAAAATTATAATTTACATCGGGAATCCAAATTGCATTTAGTATATTATCATGTATTTCATTTTGAGTCAATACTCTTTTGACGTAATTGAAAATATCGTGTCTATTTATATGGGACGTGGACGACGTAGGGATATCAGTGTCTGATGCTGAAACTACTGAATCTGTGTTATTTTGTATATTGTCAACTTTTTGAGGTTTGAAAAAAGACTGAATATTGGGTTTCTTTTTAGAAGTCATAATTGTGATCTATTTAGAATAATATATAAAATACATTAATATTATGTATAGGTACCTAGTGTATACATAATAATATTATCATTTTAATATTTTTATTTTACACGTTACATCAAACAATAATAGTTGTAAATTAAATTTGAAATTATAAATTAGCAATTATCTTACGTCCTTACTGTCCTGTTAAGTGTTTCCGTGTTTTTGTAGCGAATTAAGCAGAATGCCTACTATAATCACGGTTATCTTCTATAGTTCTATACCGTGCTATAATGTCAATAACAGTCGGCGTACCTACTAATATAATCATATATTATTATGTTACGTCGTTATCGTCGTCGGACTCGTTTTCGTCGTAATTGTCGTCGTCGGACGGCGACGACGCGACAAAAATAACCAAAAGTTAAACCAAAGTAAAAACCTATAATATAAAATTAATATTCTCTTTCTCGGTACCTACGTACCAAGTTATTAATGACTTTTTAAATTTTTTTCTGGGGGGGGGGGGTCGAGACCCGGGAACCCCCCCCGTAAATACGCCACTGATTAAAACTATTTATAATACGTATTAGTGAACAATTATTTTTAAATATCGATAACAATCATTATAAAAGGTGGGTTATTTTTCGTACCACCGTGACGGAAATGTAATTTTATAGGTGGGACATATTATTATGGTATCCCACCGTGCCGGAAAGAGTTTTAAACACGCAAATACGCAATAGCCATAAATTGATCTAATAATAAAAGACATAAATATTTTGGAGTACAAAAATTATTAATTAAACATATTATAATATTGATAGACATATAATATATGCACGTAATATTAATATTAAGAGGACGTTATACACACATGTGTTGTCTCCGTCTTACAAGTGCGTAACATAGCAAATTGTACGCTCAGCAGAACACGTGTAGCTCCATTAGTATAAAAATTAGAGCGAATTGACCTCTTATAAAATCTTAAGGTAAGATTATTATCTAGGCAACCTCATGGGCTTTTTATTATATTTTCATTTTAACGCGAGTTATAAGTATTTTCAAATTGTACATTTTTATACATCTTAAAATAATCATAACTCGCTTTAAAATGAAAATATACTAAAAATCCCACGAGGTTGGCTAGATAATAGTCTTACCTTTAGATTTTATAAGAGGTCAATTCACTCTTATTTTTAAATTAACGGAGCTACACGTGTTTTTCTGAGCGTAAAATTTGCTATGTTACGCACTTGTAAGACGGAGATAACACATGCGGGTATAACGTCCTCTTAATTCACACGTTATATTTAAATGTCGTTATATTATTTAATTCAGTTATTTTATATGTTAAGTCCAGTGCAGTAGTAAGTGACTTTTTATTACCTACCTACATATATTAGTTATTAGTATTGTTAAGAGCTGAATATTATATAAATATTATTTTTATGTGATATCGCATTTCGTTTTAATTACAAAACACAGAGTGTGTTGTACGACGCTGCGACCGTAGGATCAGCTGAATAAGAGTTTTTGTATGTGACACGGGGCACCGTCGCGACAATAGACAAGGATAGTCAGTCCCTTATGTGCAATAACGCGAGGTTCACATCTTTGCTAGGTCCCCAAGTGATATAAAATGTAAGTGTACATTTGAACTTCTATGTACCGTCAAATAGACTGCATATAATTATAATTAATTGTTGATGTCCCAAAGAACTCACGGTAAAAAATCCCTGAGATAATACTTGTATGACTTTATATAGAAGTTATATGGTTTAATTTTTAATCATTTATCTATCTGAGAAGTCGCATATACATCACAAAAAAACGATTATTTTACTCTAAATACACTACAATACAATTGAAATAGTATCTCAGTAGCGTCTCCCAGTAGGTTAGGCGTAGTTCAAGTAATTTAGGGGTGTCAGGTTCAAATCTGCTGAAAATGGTATTTCTTAGCTGTTATTACTTTTTTTTTTTTTGGATATTCACTTTGCATGTGCTCTCTATGCGAAGTGAGTGTGATGAAAATGGGTAGTCCCATGAATCTCAACCTGATTGCATATGTAAGTTACAATGCGACATCGCATGCAGTAACTTCGCGAGACTGGGCATTAAGCGTGCCAGTAACATCTCTGGGTGGTCATTAAGCACAAAAACACAACCTCTCATGACTCAATGGGATCTCTATGTTACATCCCAGAGATTGAATTTTGCACAGATTTTGTATATATCAAAAATGTGTAGCTATATTTATAATGTTTAACTACCAATTCTACAATAAATACATTAATTATTTTAGTATTCAATTGGCGCGTACGCTTTATCATCCACTTATCCACCTTTTTATAATTAAATATAAAGAAAATAAAGTTAAAATAAGTATATAACTATTGTAATTTGTAATGTATTAATAATACAATAATAACAAGCGTTTATTTCAAATAATTAAGTAGTTTTTATGATTATTTTATACGCTTTTTAGACTTAATTTTTTTCGTTTATATTTTTATGTAATTACCTATTACCTACCTGTATACTACCTAAATTGTATTTGTTTGATAGCCAAAAAAATACTCATCACTGCAAAATCTTTTATATTTTACTCAATTTATTGTATGTATTATACATTATTATAATAGGTATCTAATTATAATATTATAAGCCTGTTCTAAGTGGAAGTCCTCGGTCAAGTCGCGAATCAATTATTTCCGGAAGTAAACATTCCATGTAAAACTTCTTCAACTTTGGTTCTATATCCATCCAGAACTTGTCGTCCCTTTCAATTTTCTCTACTATAAGTCCTATTAAATGGTATAGGTGTTATTATTATAATTTTATATAACTAATGACTAATTGTATACATTTTCTTTTAATTTATAAATTTTAGCTTCATTTTTAATCATTTTTACCTTTAGGTGTCCATATACAAAAATAACAAAACTTTCTATTAGTTATATGTAGTTGTCCTTGAATTTGATAGAAGTATGCATGTGATGTTTTCAGCTGTAAATTTCCATCATTGTGCGTCATACATTTTAATTTTTTTTCATGAAAGGCCTCTTCTGGCGTATAATCTTTTATGGATGATGGGCATTTAATTTCAACAATAGAATCGTAACTTATCAAACCATCTGGACTAGCAGCCAAAAAAGGCAAATTATTATCAACAAAAAGCCCACAGGGTAATATTGCTGTTCCAAGCTTTGACTCCAAATTATTTTTTGCCAAAGGTTTATTCTGAATTCCATACCTAAAAACATTATTATTGTGACTGAGAAAGTGATATAAGTAACCCATATAATAAATATTTTATACATAATATAAAAAATAAAGAAAAAAAAATGGGTGAGATAGTGATTGACATAATTGACCTACTTCGTTGCAGCATTACCACGAAATAAGTCGTATAAAATAAATTTGACTGTATTTTCGCGAGAAGTGGTTGATCTCAATCTGGCAACTTTTCCAAAGTTTGAAGCTGTGAGTCTCATTTTTCTTTGCCTTCTCCATTCATCGATTTGTGATTGATTAATAGTACTTCTTTCCAATAATTTTATTTCTTCATTTGTGAGTTTTAATTTTTTTAAAAACTCGGTTTTTTTAATTCTATACTCTTCAATTGGCATATCAACTATTTCAGAAGGCTGTTCTACTGCTCCATAATCTTCGTCAGGTCCATGTGAAAATATATTCTTTTTAACTTTATATCTTGAAAAATATATTAAACAAATATAAAAATTTATAAAAATTACAATAGACAATATTAATAAAATTATAGTTATATAAACACAAAATTTAATATAGATATGCACCCTGATTGATTTAATTTTCTTCGTTTAATATCATTTTTCTTTTTTTGTATCCTCTTAATATATTTTTTCGTGTACAATCCTGGACTATGAAAAGTAGCTTTCTTATGGAAATGGCTAATATACGAAGGGCCGAGGTTGAACGCATTGACAGCCGTATCGCAACGGGCTTGGTAAGAGCCTGTATTTAATATAGTAATAACTAATAATATTAAGTATAAAAATAAATTAATACATAATACAATTTGCTTTGATTATTTTGTTATCACGGGCACTCGATAGATTTTTATACTAAATAATACTACCAGCTATTATCATATTATGATATGTGTTTTAAGTTTTTTTATGGATGAGAAAAATTTCCACTATAAAAAACCAGTTGGAGGGAGGGGGAAGAGAGCATTAAACGGTTAGGTTAGGTTAGGTATGGTGTAGTCAGGGCAGCAAAATCCTAAGTACGCTGAACTGGCTTGAGAATGACATCGGATCTATATCATTAGTCATCAATATCTTATACTAAAGCTAACTAAATTATCTTCCTACCTACGGATTATTACTAAGTTAGATATTTACTATTTTATTATTTATCACCAACTATTGGATTTTTCAAAATTAAATTGTTGATTCTAATTAGGAATATCCATGCTCCTTGATTAAAAATCAAGAAAATTAAATTTTAATTTTACTAATAAAATATTTTTTAACAGACGAATTAAAGGAATATGGGTTTACGGGTATGTACCAATAGTTTTATGATAACAAAAAACTTGCGTTTTGGCTATTTTTTATAACAAAATGTCGTCTGATAAACATTAACAACTTTTTTATTTAATCTGGATAAAATAGGTAAAACTATTTTATAATGATTGTATCCAAACAATCAATTAAACTTATTAGTATCGAATTTGTACATTAAATGAATCGCATGCTGATTAATTATAAACTTTTTATATTTATTATAATATATAGACATCTACAGATTTAAAAACTACTGTTATGCAAAGCAATTTGGTAAGTACGAAAGACGTGATAATAATCTATTTATTAAAAGTATGTAAATTATCATATGTTTTTTTTATAAAATTAAACATTTAAATGCATTTTATCATTATCATCATATTAATAGTCTAATCCGATGAGCGTATTATCGGATAACGCACTCTCCCTCCCACCCACTCCTCATCAATAATATTAATTTATAACACTGGATCATCTCTAATGGAATTTATAAGCTTAGGCAGAAACAAAAGATTATTATCAGCCCTTCTATCAGCTTATGATTTTAACAAAAAAATCCGAAGAACAGGAGTATAATTTATTGTGTAGTAGGTATTTAATTTATAAAACATGTAAGAATCTGGTCGTTTTTACAGTAAGAGAATACTACCCACAACCGAAGGGGAACACGTGTAAAGGGGGGACAGGGAGAGGACATATTACTACAACGACCGACGGTTTGTGACGTCCCATGCTTGGTTTTATCTTGGCCACCAGTGGCCCATCGTTGCCCTTAGCCCATCATGGCGGTGTTTTCACTGCGAGGAACCGGGTTTAGTTCGAAAAAGACGCGTAGACAGGTGGCCGGTTGTCTTAAAAGAACGTGTAGACAGGTCACTGGTTGTCGAGAAAGACGTGTAGACAGGTCACCGGTTGTCGAGAAAGAGACCGTTGAGTCTGTGACGGAGCTTGGCTTTGGTCCGGCGACGGAGCGTTGTATATTGAGAAGTGGGGCAGGTCAGTGTCTTTTTCATTATAATAATATCCTGAAGTTTTTTAAAAAAACCATCTAGGGAAATTCGATTCCTTATATAAGACAAATAGAACATATGACAAAATAAAAATACATAAATGTAAGGCATCATAGAATGTCTATGTGGCATCAATATAAAGGATATAGCCTTTCATTCCAGAAATGTTTTAACAATTAACCCAATTAAAATACTAGAATAAGGTATTCGTGAATCTATGGGTACCATTCAAGGTCTCGTTTCCGAGGCACCGTTGACATTGTGTCGATTGCCAGTTATCGCTGAGAACCTTGGTTGGACGATAATTTCATGTCCAACATTGGAGGTGTGTCGGCCCGTTACGCGTAAGTCCGCCAACACCCCTGAGTGTGTGAGAGGCCACTCATGTCGTCCAGTTCGACGTTTCTCTTTACCTCTGGCTGCTGCTGCTGTAAACCTTCTATCCTTAACGTAGTATATATTAGATTGCCTACCCTCTATAGTTAATGGCTTAATCCGTTGGGTTTCCGATTGGGTTTTCAAGGCGCCAATAAAGATATTGCTCTGGGACATTACAGAGTGGCCTTTCGGGATACAGTGATCTAATTCCACCTGGTCACTATAACAACCTATGTAAATTGGAATAAATAAATAAATATCTTAGTAATAAATTGGACAAAATAAATATATTAATTTATTGTATATCTAATATTTTAATGTATAATTAATTTATATACAATTATTATAATATTGAAAAACCAGCAAATATATTGTATATTATATTCTGTGGTTATAATAATTCTCTGATTATATAATCATTATATAATGGTTCTTTTCCATTGGGTTTTTATCCGGGATTCAATTGAAATATATATTAAGAATATAATATAGAAAAATCACCTGCTATGGAGTTACCGTAGTCCGTAATAGCATCTATAATAATATATTTACAACTAATTTTTATTTCATGCATTTTGCGGTAATTTATGCGTGCGGATGATGATCTCAGCAAGTTTTGAAGAATTTGAAAAATATGTGAAGGAAAAGTACAAAATTGAAAAAACAAGCAGTGAGGTTTCACAAATAAATTGTTTTAATGAATTACCTATGTACCTACTTATTATGGTTTACTATGTGTTAACAAAAAAACTTCTTAGCTTTTTCTCTTTGACCTATAATATCAATATATTCTAATACTTGCTCCCATATATTATGTATGCATAATAATTCTTATTCCTTTTTTATGTGTGCTTATGACAGTTTGATAATGAAGAACTAATATTAATTTATTGACCAGACTAATCAATATTATGCAGTTTGATTTATTATATTATGTTGCACCAGATAGGTGCCGGGCATACACTGCATATTATGATGGAGAGGTAAACGTCAATACGCAATTGAAAATAAATTGACGCAATTATCTGACGCATCCACTTAAAGGGAAACTTAAAAACTACCCTTTTATTCTAAATACATGGCAGTGACACTCCTAGACACTCAAAGGACCGATCTACCAACCATCAGAGGCTCTCCAGATCATGGTGGGACTGCCGTACCCATTCCGACATACCAACCCTACATCCGTTCATACTGGCCTGACGTGCTTGACATTGCTCTCTATAGCCTCCTCTCGGCCTTCAGAACTAATGATCCATCGACCACGCTATCGACTCTTCCACTTCAATCGTCCACACTGCAGAACAAACTAATTTTTCAGCAATGAAATCTAGTTGCTCAGCCAAGTGCCTACCCCTACCTCCTATTCATTATGACATCAAATATAAAAAATTTCTTCGCCATGGGTGACAGCTAAGTAGCGACCCAGCAATTCAAAGATCGACAAGGTTGAATTATTAACTGTCTCCCTCGACTTCTATTCACCCCAAATCCGGGACCTAGATCTTCGTAAAATCATTAACTACAGTAAAGCGACCCCGTGGTCCAATTCTACTGATGCCACTAGCCGCAATATGCATATACATTTTGGCTTCATCATGAAACTCCTCTCCAAGCTTCCAAAGAAAAAAGCCAAACATCAAACATGGCTTTATGTCTACTAATTAAAACATGACTCTGGCCTTAATCAAAATCCTAAATGGCTTTGCTATTTCTCAGCAGTATGGAATAGAGCCAAAATAATTTATATCTCTAAACCAGGTAAACACCCTCTTAAAACGGACAGTTGCACTTATAGAACTGCAGCTTTCCTTACTCTTGAAAGTGTGTGAGAAAATTATTCTAAATGAATCCCAGAAGCACCTTTCTCATCACATCAGACTAGAGAAAGCAGCGTTCCAATAAGTAAATTCTACTTCTCAACAACTAATAATTAATAAACCTTATAAGCATTATCATAAATAATATAAAAGAATAAAAAGAATTTTATTATAAATATTTATTTGTTGGTGACTTGACTTATCTGTATAATAAATAATGTATTAGGTACCTATATTATACCATTAATCAATTTGTGCAACCAAAAATAATATATAATAATTTTGAATGCTAAGTAGTAGGTACAAATGTTATCAATATAAATAATGATAAAATATTAAACATTCTAGAAAATGCACATGATTTCTTCAATGATAACCGTAACTTACAAATTATCGGTAAGTATCATTATAATTTAAGTAAGTATCATTATCATTATATTTACCTCAGTCATTGTATTATACAGCTGTGGTTGTATATAACTATGCATTTTTGTTTATAATGTAACAAGTCAAAAAAGTAACCGAACTGAATACCCGTGCTTTTTTTTTAATTTGTTTATGTACAGATGACAAACTCGTAACACCAGAAATTTTTTGTAAGGATCTCGGTGAGTAAACTAAAATAAATCAAATTTTATAAATCTTAAATAATCCAAAATAATATTATATGTATTCAAGATACCTTAAAATAATGTGATTTGATTTGAGTTATAATATATATCTATGCAAATAGTTTACCATTAATCGTTAGTCTAAATACTTTTGAAATGTATTTGTGTATAGAAAATAATATACGTTATTATTATGGTGGAGAGTTTAAAGTTCATACGACCAGTACCAACCAAATAAAAAAAAAAATTAACCAAAATTGTAAGATGAAAATGTTTCCTATATTCGCATTTATTCTTATCTTCGAAGATGTGATACATCTGATGCGGTGGCTGAGAATGGGTGATTGCGTGGCGACGTGTAACATCTAATGCCCCTTTGAAATATATATTTCATCAATATAGTTAGTATATAATTCATAATTAAATTACCTATATTTGGTAGAGTATAAATTGAGCCAATTTAACAAGCGATCGGTTTTTAAAACTCAAGAGAACAAAAATATGTTCTATTGATACTTTTAATGAAGAAGGGTTAAATTCATTATTTAACTGCTATTACAGTGTGCCTTCACCTCTAGAACGAGAACTTGTGTCATTGTACTTTTTATGTGTTGTAATGCGTTGTATGATGGCATCAGAATATATTTATTTATTATATAGAATTATATATACTTAAAAGTTATAAGTAATAAATATAAATCATAATACATATTATATATAAAACAACAAGAAAAAAACGTGCTTATTGTAACTATGTGAAATTTTACCTTTAATATGTGTATACCTAATAATTTATAATAATATAACTTTTAACTATGTGATAAATTATCTTATAATTTCAGAGTTAAAACGTAAGCCCGAAAATCATAAATTAATATTTTAAAATTATTACTGCGTATATAAAAAATAATATAGAAGTCGATCTACATTCTTTAGTTTAAATAAGTTTTGTTTAATCATACGCCTATATAAATAATTAATTAACATACAGTTTAATGGGTAAGTTGTACAAGATAACACAGTATAGATTACCTATCTATTGTGTAGTAATGTGAAATTGTAGTGATTGGCACCACCACAGTCGTGACATATAGTATTAAAGATGTTAATTTAACTTCAAACTACAATGATCATATATATTAGAAATCAACTGCATAGTAATAATTTATATCAACCATAATAATACGCTGACTCAAGGCATAGTGTTAAGAAATGATAATAATTCATAATTACACCCAAAATCTGTTGTAGATATTCAATATAATATAATACCAGTAGATGAATTGAAAAAATAGAGTATGTTGTTTTAAAACATGAGCTTGGTCACTAACTTTGTTGTTGTTTCTACACCAAAATATTGTTAAAATTTACCGTTCGGAGTGTTATTTTTATCCTTTTTTCTTTCGTCTTAAACTGTGGTGATCTCAGGAATTTTTAAATGGGATGGGTAGGAGTTGTGGATAATTTCTAGGAACATATGTAAGGTGGCTATCGGAGCACAAAAAACGCACCTGGAAATATACGGATAATTTGGGGGGAGGGTTAAACCTCATGACCCCTCCCTCCCGTGAGTACACCAATTATCCAAATGCAAGTATTAACAAATAATTATACAAAGCATAATGAGGATTGAGGAGCTTACTTATGAGGTGGGGGGGCTGTTCTAAACGTCTAAGTCTTAGTTTTAAAAAGTTATAAAAATAATAATAATAATAATAAGTAATCCCCTGAGCCCTGCCCGTATCCTTAGTATTTGAATGCACGAAGGTTTTTATTTTTCTCCACAAACACAGTGGGCGAAATATTTAAGTAGGTACCTACATTAGTTTACAAAATTCCTTTACCTAATTGGTATATTTTATCACGATGTATGAATCTAGGGGTTAGGGTTCGAATTCCTCGGGGGGTGGGGGGTGGGGGTCGAATTATTTTTATTATTATAATTGATAATAAGCAATAAGTAATAACTATTGTTCCGTACTTTGGGGTTATTTCAACTACACCGTACTAACGTAGTTTCAATTTGAAATTAATTTAAAAATTCAATTTACAACATTATGAAAGTTGATCTCATTACTTTATTATATCTTGATATAACATTAAAATGTATATTTTGTCTTGACAGTATATTTTTAGAAATTTTAAGTCAAAATCGATGCTCAAATGTATTGGACATAAACTACTGAATTTGGAGTTAGAACAACTAACGATTTGTATGTGTGTGATATTCATTTTTGTTGATCGACTTTGCACGACACCAATCGCATTCATTAAATCATGTATTAAACACGTCGACTTAAATTATTAATTGAATGTGTGCAATTTTTTAAGTTATGCAATTGTTAATTATTCATTATTTATTGTTTAATCGTTATTGATCCTGACAACATTTAAAATGACGGTCTAGCGGACCTCACCACAATAGAAAACTTTAAATAATATAGAGACCGGAAATTGAGTGATACGTTTTACGGAACAATTGTGTAACTACGTTTAGAAACACACGTCGTGGAAACTTCAACGCAAAGAAAGGCGACGCAACCCGCGAAAATGGCGATCGAAAGCCGATATCCCGTACACGTGATACAGTTAGGCCAGGGGTCGGCAACCTGAGGCTCGCGATCCACATATGGCTCTTTCGGTCTAAAGTTGCGGCTCTCCAGCTACATACACAAAATTTAATATTTTATGTTCAAAAACAATATTTTATGATATAAAAAAAGTATATTATATTTGTTGCTTTTGGAAATATGAAATAATACATAACAAAAATAATTTGATAGGGCCCGCATGGAGTACAGTCTATACTCTATCGTTGTAAAATGTTTATTATAGAGTATAATAAAATCGCGACGCTATCTACAACTAATTAGTCATACGCCGTCACGAGAAGTTAACAACGTGAACAAAGTCCAAAATAATACGATATCATTTTACGACTTATTTTGTTCGACGAATTGACATCTGTCAGTCAGTGTCAGTCGTACAGCGCAGATGATACGTTGCATGTGCGTGTTAATTTAATTTAATTTAATTTTCTGGTTTTTGGCTGTATCGTCACTATATTTTATTTTTTCGCTCATTGTTTCATTATAGAGAAGAAGACTATTTAGAAGCAAATTATTTATTGAAAGGTGTGTACACATGTAATGTAATAAAATACAATACAATTTAATTTAATTTAATTTAAAAATCATTATTTCACCGTCATCATGGCATCTAATAAAAAAGGAAAATAACTGAAGAAAATAGAGAATTTCATCAGGATTGGACGGAGTCTTTTGCGTTCATATGCAACACAGATGGCCTTCCGACTTGCCTCATTTGTCTGGAAAAGCTGGCGCATAATAAAAAGTCAAATTTGGAGAGACACTTTAATACAAAACATACCCAGTTCGCTGGTAAATATCCAATTGGTGATACACGAAAAAAAGCTGTTGAAGAGCTTAAAAAAACAAAACAGCAGTCAAGTTCCATGCTAAGTAACTGGACGCAATCTTCAAATAACGTAAATTAAAAACTGTTTTTTTTATTATAAATTTTTTATATTATTATAATTAATTTTAGTATTATTATGTCTATTAAAATTTAAAAATAAAATTATATTAAAAAAATTACGAAAATTTTTAGTGGCTCTTTAAAATCTGGATAACTTTGTATATTGTAACTTTTGGCTCTTCCGTCAAAAAAGGTTGCCGACCCCTGAGCTAGGCGATGGGCGACTTGTTGAGTTTGACAAACGGTCGAAGTGTACATCGATAAAAGAAAATACGGCCGATAAGTCACATGCTACGGCCAAATAACAAAACCACGCACTTTTACGTCGATCATACACATCGTGTACAGGATTACGGGACCCGGACGTAACCCGGACGTAACACTGGTTGGGTAACGGACACTGGTTTTGAGTTTTCAACTCAGCGGTGATACGGCTGGTAGTGACAAAATTGAGGCGGCTAGCCTAGGGATAAGGAAGATTCTCGAACGCAAAATAGATCGTAATGACTGATGACGATTGCTGATAGGACTTCGACAGCGTAGACGCTTGTTAGAAAATACGAGTATCAATAATGTACAGAATGTATTCGACATAATATTATGATGTAACTTGTTACTAACTTAAATGATTATATTATAATTTATATGTCCTTATTAAATGTGTGACGATACGTAATAAAGAAAAAAATGTATTTATACCTATTTTATACTTATAGATGATATTAATTTTTAAACGTAAATATAATTTTATAATATTCCAAAAATTCTGCTTTTTCAATTTTCTGAAAACTTTAGTTTTTTTGGAAATGTATTATTTTAATATTCTTCAATTTTTCCATATTTTCCAAAGCTCAGAAAAAACCAGGGTTTTCCGAAATTTTCCCGTATTTTCCCGGCATTTTATCCCTAACATAGTAATATGGTATTATGGTGTCCATACACTAAATCAGGTATTGACAGTATCGAACGTGCCCAGAGTCCTTTTTTGAAATATATATCTTATAAACTTAATACACCGATAGAATACCATAATATTACAATCCAATCAGATAAAACTTAATTATTCAAACCATTTTTATTAATTCACAAACTATTGGATATTATAACTTATATATAGTTATATCTATATTTTATATAAACGAGTTGATAGGATGCTACCCATGCATTTGTTGTCACCGCCTTACACACGTGAGACATAGTGAATTTTCGTTTACTAGTTTCAATAGTGTGCTGTTAGTTTTGATATTAGAGTGATTTTATCTATTATCGATTTTTTAGAAACTAACATATCTGCGCTTAAGCGTTGGTTTTTATTCGATATTTTAATTTTCAAGCGAGATATGAGCATTTTTAATTTTTGATATTTCACATACCCATATCTTGCTTGAAAATGAAAATTTCAAAAAATCAAGGTTAGGTTAGGTTAGGTTAGGTTAGTTTAGGTTAAAATCAAGGCTTAAGCACAGATCATGTTCTTACCTAAAAGTTGTATAATAGGTCAATTCACTGTAGTATCAAAACTAACATCACACTACTGAAACTAGTGAACGACAATTTCCTATGTCGTGAGTATGTAAGACGGAGACAACAAATGTAAGTATAATATGGGTAGCGCTCCTCTCAAGGGATATGTCAATTTTCCTTCTCTCCTAATTCTATTCTTTTAAGGCTATTAATGTTCCTTCTAACAATAGCCTCTAAGTTTCTCTTTTTTATATACCGTCTTACCGTCTTACTGCACAAACTATAACCTTTACCCCCCCCCCCCCCTTTTCCAAGAGCGTTGTCTCTTTGAAACAAGAACACCGACTATATCGACTTCTTATTTTAAAAATGTTTAATTCGCATTGTGCTAGAACAAACAGAGTTAATTTGAAATTGTTATCACTTACTAATTAATAGTATGTTCACTTTGTTTTTATATATATATATATTATTAGCTGATCCCGTGCACTTCGTTGCCCTTAAAAATTTGTGATTTTTTAAATCTTTTTGGATGTAACATGTAACATAACAGAACATTGTGAGATGATACATTAAATAATACATTTCTCGTAAAACGTAACTTTTAATGCCATAGACATATATATATGTGAAAAGAATTGCAAGTCAAATACAATTTACATTTTTATTATTGTTGTAATACATAATAACATGTATCGAATGAAAATAAATTATATTATAGAAAAATTTTTATTAATCATATATTGAAAATAAAATAAAATAAAATTATATTCAATCATATATCAATTAAATTTATTGGGTTGGAGCTTCTCTGTAAACGATATTTGATGTTGTTTTATTTTGTGGCAGCAAAATAAATTGATCATCAGCAGATCCAACTCGTGATAGGCCCACATACAGTTGGCCATGAGTAAAACATTCCTTTCGTAGGTCGATCCCTAATAATTCGAAGGTTTGACCTTGGGACTTGTTAATAGTCAACGCGAAAGATATTTTCACCGGAAATTGAACCCGTTTAAACGGGATTGGCAGATCAGTTGGGATCATCGGTATCCTCGGAATATGAGCTAGCTGACCAGCTGCCGGGCCGGTAATAATGGTCGCTACAATTAAATTGTCCTTTAATTCCTTAGTAAGCAGTCTTGTTCCATTACACATACTCGGAGGGCTTAAATTTCTCAAAAGCATAATTGGAATTCCGATTTTTAACGTCAATTCGTGTGGTGGCAGTCCAGAAGGATTCAGTGAATTTAAAAATTCCTATGGATAATGCACTGCGTCTTCGATGTTCGTGACGGTGTCGATCGATCTGTAGACTTTTATTCGGCCAGAAACTTTTTGTAAAATCATATTGTTTATTTCGTTGACAGTATCATTCCTAGGTGACACTATTGCCCTCGAACACAACCAATGATAGTCCTTTTCGTGCAAATTCTTCACGTCAGGGTAAACTGCATCTATTAAATTATCTAAATTATGGTCTATCTGGCCTAGTGACTCATCCAGAAGGATGTCACAATTTTCTCTTAAATTTGGAGTGGGAAAAATTCCTTCCCCAATTTTTAGCAATTGTTGTGGAAAATCACTATCTGTGATTCCATGAAGATGTGCTCTCATATTTGTTCGTAATTTTAAATTTTAATCGAAGTCCATAAAGGGGACGATTTCAAGCATGCCTTGATGATATCTGCTCGCGTACTTCTGTTAATGACGGGAAGTGTCTGTCGGAAATCTCCAGCAAATACAAAAGTAATCCCGCCCATGAGAGCAGAGGAGTTTCTAAGATCTTTTAAGGTTCTGTCCACGGCCTCTATATTATGTGCTCTATGGCTCATGGTGCATTCATCCCACATAATCAATGAGGCGTCTTGTAGTAATTTACTAAGAGGTCCATTTTTGCGGATAGAACATGTAGATTGTTGCTCAAGATTTACAGATAACGGAAGTTTAAAAGTAGAATGAGCAGTTTTTCCATCATTTAGGAGTGTTGCAGCAATTCCTGACGAAGGAACTGCTATTGCTATCTTTCCTGATTGTCTTATCTTCGCAATTATCAAATTTGCAAGGAACGTCTTTCCAGTGCCACCTGGGGCATCCAAAAAGAAAATTTTTCCTTTGTTATTATTCACGCTATCGACTATAGTCTCAAAAGCATGTTATTGATCTGGGACTAATTTTGTCAGGTTTTCATTGACAAAAGAGGTCAAATTATTTGTATTATAGTGATTTGCCATTGTATATGTTGCATTGTTTTCTGTACGAACTGAGGAAGGTAATCCAAAATGACTTAGGCTTTTATCATTTAATTGCAATAGTTTATTTTCGATTTGTATCAAACCTTCGTTATAAATGTCCTCACTATATGGTAAGGCCAAGTCTTGATTTTGTCATCTGATTCTGTGTCTGATATCTTCACAAAGATCGTCTTTGAAATTGTCCCATAATTTTAATGGTTCCGATGGCTGACAAAATAAAAGTATGACAACAAACAGCTCTCTCATTTTAATCAGACATTGCGAAAGCGATGCTTCTCTCAAAGTATTTTCCCAATGGTCATCGTTTTCTAACAAACCTCTGGCATGGAAAGCTGCTTGATAGGTCTCTTTGATAACTCCGTTAACGGTTTTTAAGCACTCGAATGAGGTTGGACTGCGTACGTGATGTAGCAACATCCTAAGATAAAAACACTCTGACTGAGATGAATGTACACCGTGGACTCTACCTAAAGCTGTATCTTTTTTTATGCCTGGATGGCCAACAACGTCCTCACCACGCTTCCTTCTTGAGAATTTATTATTGGCCCATGTGTAGTATTGCGGGACTTCGTAGTATAGAAGTGTCTTTGCGAATTCATCTTCTTTACTTAGCTCAAAGAAAACCAGCAAAGTAGTTTTACGTGGGTTTTGGGTCACTTGTTCAGCCGTTTCTGTGGTAAAATACACCCTTTGGCCGTTTTCTAAGTGGACGGCTAATTGCAAGACTGTAGGATGTCGCTCGTGAATGGAAAATTCTAAAATTCGCCAAACAGCTTCGGATGTACTTATGTACCGGCCATTTACATAGTTTTCCACCTCATCGTTTGGGTTTTTGACGCTAAAAGTAGCTTTGTCAGATCCTTTATTTATATATTTACAAATGTATTTGATGGCCTGAACTGAGTGGCAGTACTCGACATTTATGTGCGCGTTAAACGTCCTACACAATAATGGAGAATAAGGGACAATCCACCTATTATCAATGTTGAAAGTACTTCCTCTGATATTTAACGTATTGCTCTGGCCTCCATTTTCGGCGTCACAACGACGATAAACTGGATATCCGTCCTCTCCGGTTTGGGTATCGTTTACGAAACGTCGAGGGTACTTTTTTGTGCAGATACCGTTTTTCATACATGGTATTGTTAAGTTATGCTCTCCGCATGGACCTTGCACCATATTTTTAGTCACGATATCGTACAATATCGGGTCGTTTTGTTTGTTGGGCAGTTCTGCAACTATGACACTATCAATTTCGGTTGTATTTTTCTTTCTAGCCGAAACAGCAAATGACAGTGAGGTAAACCCCGCTTCTGCCACTCCACACTTGCCATGTAACATTTCACTTTGCCGAATATTTCATCTTTTGTGAATAATTTTATGAATTTTTTCATCTTTAAATGAAATACCCTTGAAATTATGTCATGACGATCGAAAGACCGCTGTCCAGTTAATAGTTCCGCTTTAATTTCAGGCCATTCGGGGTTACACGTAAAAGTAACAAATAAGTCTGGTCTCCCGTAGTTGCGGACATAAGTCATCACATCTTGCGTTTTTTTCATGTAGATAACGCGGAGAACCTGTGAATGAAGACGGCAAGATTACGCGCTGACCGATGTTTGATGGTTCAACATTTGCGTCTTGGTTTAAAGTGTCTCTGAGGTGAATATATTCTTCAGCCCTCAGTCTCTGTTGATTACGGCATATGTAATTTAATCGTTCCGAAATAATTTTTGCCATCATATCGACAATATATTGGCTAATTAAGTCCCTGTAGTAATGTAGTGGATTAAAACCATCTCTAACCATCAATCTAAATGCATAAAATTGCATACAGGTCACAGTTTATTACGAGCAGTACCTTCTTGAGGAATGGTCAAATAATAGCCGTCTTCTCCCATTACAAACATCAATGTATATTGGAGAGGATCGTAAGATCTGTGTAATTCAGAGACCCTTTTAAGTTAGCCGTCTCTACCGTGCAGCACGATATCTCTAGGACCTTTTTCTTCATCTACCAAAAGAACGGCTACCTCGTTTACAGCTGGAGCATTATATCTGCCCGGGTGTGCTGTCTGTATTGAGTGGTCGGAGTGAATAATTAACTTTAAATTATCCGAAGACTTTTGTTCTAAGTTTTGTTTAAAACTTCGTATATATATATTGTGGCTGTTCAGTGCGGTCTGTAGTTCTTTAATTAAATCAATGTTTAGCGTTGGAGCTATGTTTGACCGCAACGATAGCTGATCTGCGTCTGAAATAAAATAAATCTGCAAGAATTGCGGATTTTGGCCTGATTGTGGTAAAAGACTACCTATAAGGTGATAAACTTGGCCCTCTATTTTAAAAGTGGGCATAACATTTTGTTCTCTAATTTCTTTCGCACCAAACGAAGTCATTTGAAATAGGCTATTGTACCTACGTATGTTGGTTAGAAAATGTCTACTATGTAAATTATTATTTGTCAAAAGACTTTTTATTGGCTCTGGCGGCTCCTGAATATTGGGGAGACTGACTTTTCCAGAAGCACAGCACCATTAGGTTCATCGGCCCATTTTTTTTTTGCAGAACATTTAGAGCAGATCTTTTCCATGGCTCTGATTTGGACGGAAGACTGTTGATCATAATCAATCTGTGGATCGCATGTGAAAGCCGATCTGTTACTATGAGCTAAAACTCGATTGCGAACTCTAGCCGTTGACGTCTGTTGTCTTACTCTCTGATTTTTAAGGCGCTCGGAACGTTCAGAGCTCGATTCCCTAGCGCGAGCTTGTACATTTCTAATATTTTGTTCTTCAAGCCGCTGTGACGCTCGATACTTGACTCTCTTGCACGCGATTGCGACGCGTATTCTCTCTGACTTGCAAGACGATTTTCATTTTTTGATTGAGATTCTCCATGACGACGTATTTTTATCGCCCTAGCCTGTGAACTATTTCTAGAAAGTTGAGATCTTGTTCTTTTGGGCATTTTAAAATGAGAAAGAAAACTAAACAGTAATGTAATGCATTGTTTATACACTCGCCGATTATTATTTATTATTATTATAATAGCTTTAAAACCCATGGCAACTATTTTTAAACACAAATTTCTAATGGTCATGAAGTTAGCCCCCCCACTTTGGCGGATTCACTTCAAACCAGCGGCAATATTTAGCAAATTAATTGCAAATAATTGCAAATTGGTTTTTAGGATTTGCAAATCAAAATTGGAATTTTGGCGAATTTTTTTGCAAATTTTGTCAGCCCCCCCACTTCGTCCGATCCGTTCCAAACCAACGCTAATATTTAGCAAATTAATTGCAAATAATTGCAAATTGGTTTTTAGAATTTGCAAATCAAAATTGGAATTTAAGTGAATTTTTTAAAAAATCGATAAAAGTCGCATTTTTTTATAAAGTACGAATTTTTTATCAAAAATCGATTTTTTTTTTTATTAATTTTCCTTGAAATACAGATTTTTATTGATTTTTATCTAACAGATACATTTTTTCAGACTAGATTTTTTAAATTATGAATTTTCCATCAAACAGATTTGTATTCAATTTATATTTTTTACAAAAACCTAAATTGAATTAAATTCTAAATAAAATCTGTTAGATAAAAAAGCAATAAAAAAAACTAATAAAAAATTTAAAATCAATAAAAAAAACCATTTTTGATAAAAAAAAATTTGGGTAAAAAATTCACTTTAAAAATATTAATTAAAATATGTTTGATAAAATAATTTTATTGTATAAAAATTCTTAGTAAAATTAAAATCTTAAAAAAATCTGTTTGATAAAAAATCTATATTTAATAAAAAATCTATATTTGATAAAACCATTAAAATTTGCAAATCAAAATTGGAATTTTGGCAAATCTTTTTGCAAATTTGGTCAGCCCCCCCACTTCGTCCGATCCGTTACAAACCAACAGCAATATTTAGCAAATTAATTGCAAATTGGTGAAAATATATTTGTATTATTGTTATAATGTTTATGAATGTCTATGAATTTTACGAACACTAAAACTAACACAAAAACTAACACTTCTTGCGATCCGATCCAAACAAACTCCAATATTTAGCAAATTAATTGCAAATAATTGCAAATTGGTTTCTAGAATACGATTATATGATTATATGATTTATTATTTGTATTTTGTTTCTCTTATTTATTACACCATGCTACTAAACAGTCTCGAGCTTCTGTAATATACATTATTTATGCACTATTTATAAATATTTTACTTTTAATAATTTCCAATAAACATAATTTTTACAAATTACTTTAAGTGTTTTGATATTTTGTATTTATAATCTATAATTAGTATATTCAATTTATTGTTTTTATTTAAAATTAATTCAATACTTTAATTTTAATTTTAATTAAATGTATTAATTATTTAGGTATAAATCATTGTTATTAATTATTCTTATAACTTTTAGATACCTATACCTAGTAAACCTACATTATTTGAATTAATTATTTTTAGAAATCTTTTTGATCATTATTATTAAATTTAAAAAAATTCATAAACATTCATAAACATTATAACAATAATACTGGACGGAAGACTGTTGATCATAATCAATCTGTGGATCGCATGTGAAAGCCGATCTGTTACTATGAGCTAAAACTCGATTGCGAACTCTAGCCGTTGACGTCTGTTGTCTTACTCTCTGATTTTGAAGGCGCTCGGAACGTTCAGAGCTCGATTCCCTAGCGCGAGCTTGTACATTTCTAATATTTTGTTCTTCAAGCCGCTGTGAACGCTCGATACTTGACTCTCTTGCACGCGATTGCGACGCGTATTCTCTCTGACTTGTAAGACGATTTTCATTTTTTGATTGAGATTCTCCATGACGACGTATTTTTATCGCCCTAGCCTGTGAACTATTTCTAGAAAGTTGAGATCTTGTTCTTTTGGGCATTTTAAAATGAGAAAAAAAACTAAACAGTAATGTAATGTATTGTTTGTACACCCGCCGATTATTATTTATTATTATTATAATAGCTTTAAAACCCATGGCAACTATTTTTAAACACAAATTTCTATCGTAAATCTCAAAATTCCAGTTTGAGCACCTCCTCTGGGTGATCAATTCCCTTTTTAAATTAGCCTATATTCATCAATGATAATGTCAGCTTCTAATGGTAAAAAAAATTTTAAAATCTGTCCAGTAGTTTCGGAGCCTATTCAATACAAACAATCAAATCTTTCCTCTTTATAATATTAGTATAGATTACTCTATATTTATTTGTTACTAGCTGTCCCGACACGCTGTTGCCCGCGTATTAGTTGGTTTTTTGGCATTTTCGTAGGCCATGTATTAGTGTTATTATGTATGAGAAAATTTAAAAGTAATAGGCAAAGTATCTAAATGTTGAAATTAAGCACAAACCAACATATATATTTTCTGAATTTACATTTTATTCATCTTATATTAAATTATTGTTTATAATCAGTGACCTACTTACAAAATATACTATATACATTAAAAACATACAAAAATAAATTAAATTGTTAAAACTAAAAATTATCTAAGTACTACTTTGTGTACAACATTCCTGGTTAACCTGTCTTTCGCTAACACGAAGAGATTTGATGGTTTTACTACACGTGAGCAGGCAACATATAGCTGTCCATGTGAGAAACATGTGTTTTCCAAATCCAAACCGCAAATAGACATTGTTTGGCCTTGAGATTTATTTATGGTCATCGCAAAAGCTAAACAAATCGGAAATTGGAGCCTTTTAAACGGTATTGGAGATTCCGACGCCATCAGTGGAATACGTGGCAACAGGACGATATCTCCTTTAAATTTTCCCGACAAAATTAATATTTTCGGTCATATTTTTTATGACTAAACGTGTACCGTTACATAATTGAGGTGGGTTTAAATTACGTAGAAGAATGATTGGTGAACCAATTTTCAATTGAAGGTTGTGTGGTGGCATTCCTGGTAAATCCAGAGAATTCAAAAATTCAGTTGGAAAGTTTACGGTTTCGTTTTCATCAATAACTGTGTCGATTGATTTAAAAGACATCAAATCACCGGGCAAAATCTGTTGTATATGGAAGTTAATTTCGTTCACATCAACATTTCTTGCTGCCAAAATAGCACGATTACAGAGCCAATTGTGATCTAAATAATAATTCAATACATCCGGAAAGACACTCTCAATTAGTTCATTTCTCGTTTCAACAACAGTGCAGAAAATATCTGGTAATTTTATGTATTGTGTATTTTGATGCAACTCAATTTCACCATTTCCAATATCCAGCAATTGTTTTGAAAATACTTGTGCCGTTGGATCATTTTGCAATTGTACTCTCATATTCATAGTCAATCGAAGTGTTGGCATTAATGACCCAATCTTGTGGTACACTTGGCCTTGGATTTTGAACGTAGTTACAAAATTATTTCCATTAGATGTGAGATCGCAAATTTTAGTTGCGCCAAAAGACGTCATTTGGAAGCAAGAATTGAATTTGCGTATCTTACGCAAAAATAATTTCGAATCGTCTGATTCGCCAGCAAGAAATGATTTTAAAGGTTCCGGTGGAATAGGAAGAGGTGCCAGTACAACTTTTCCAGATGCACAACACATACCAATCGTTTCATTGCGGAATTTTAACGCTTGACAATATTGGCATATTTTATCCATTGCACCAATTATAATTTTAGTATGTGTTGAGAAATTGATGTCTGGTGCATATTCGAACGCAAGGCGAACGAATGATGCACGTGTTAATGCACGGTTGGTTTGTTGTCGCTCTCTTTCAAGTTGTCTAAATGTGGCTATGTGCCGTTCTCGCGCCGATCTTGTTCTCAATATATTTTGTCGTAGACGTTCATCACGCTGTTCTCGAGACTCTTGTCTGAGAATTTCTGCTGTTCTGATTTGTTGAGCTGCGTTTCTTGATGCAATTTGTTCTTCCGATTCATGAGCTCTATTAGCTCGCATACGTCGTGCATTTTTACTACACTGATTGTTAAGGTTAGATTTCCGCGGCATTATACTAAATTCAAAAAAAATTAAAGAATATTCAATACTGAACACTGCACAATAATAACACAATACAAAGTATTTATGGTCAGTGTGTAGGTAAAGTAAAATACGAAAACACTAAACCAATACAAATTAAACTGTATAAATAAAAATAACAAACGAAACTCGAGACGGCGCGATTAACTCGATAATGACTGACTCGGTCAGATTGTGGCGCTTTATATTAACTGATGAATACGTCGTACTGAACTTCGCATTTTATACCTTTGAACATTTCTCGAAAATTCTATAACTTTATTTATTACAATAATTGCAATGCAAAAAATAATATTGAGATAAAAACTATCCTATATATTTATTACAAAAATTGCAATGCAAAAAATAATATTGAGATAAAAACTATCGTATCTTTTAAGTTGGACCAAATTACACACGGTGTAAACAATTTCATCAAAATCGGTCCAGTAGTTTCGGAGATTATCGCGAACATACATCGTGACACGAAATTTTTATATATACAGAATAATGTACCTACCTATATCTATAATATATTTATATAACTAACCTGTAACACTGGATTTTTATTCATTTATATTATCAGATAATATATTTGAATATAATATTATTATTATACCTACTGCCAGTTAAAAGGGCTCCAGTCGATGAAAAAAAGTGACTTTTAGATCAATAAGCTAGACAAAACTGGATAGGAATTTGGTTTGACGGATTTTTGTCTGTGAAAACGGATTATGATTGATTAACAAGTTTATTAGGTATTACCAGAGACAATTTTAATATTCCGCTTATTGTTAGTGTCATGATGAATAATATAATTACAAAAATATAATATTTTTATTTTTGGATATCACAGCTGAAAAAATAAAGGTTCTGCTCGGATATGCGGTCTACCGACGGGACGCGGTCTACAAACATGTATGTAGACCGCATATCTGAGCAGCGATAAAAAAAAACATTAAAAGATAAAATTGACCCAAATATATAATTTGCTGTAATATAATGTATACCTACGATATAGTTTTGTATTTTCCGCCTATATTTATACTAAAACACAAAATCACTGATATACCACAGTGTGGTAGTGTATTTAATAAGTTTGTTAGTAACCGAACAGCCATCGATCAGTAACCTAACCGTGTATTAGTGCATATCATCATGCAATTAAAAGAGTTCTATTCGACCGTCGCCTGTAGTGAAGAAAATGCCACTGCATTTTTAAGGGAGCATGGCTTAATAGACACTGCCAACGAAACGTTACCATGCCATAAGTGCGGTAGTGAAATGGTAAATAGTAGAAAACGCGATCGCGGGGGTGAATTTCGTCCGGTTCTTCGGTGCAAAAAAAAAGGGTGCCAGACTTCGCGCAGTGTACGACAAGGCAATACATTTTTCACTATGAGGACTTGAACAACAAGTCTAATAGTAAACTAAAACTGACGGAAATATTAGAATTGGTTTTTTTTTTGTATTGGACATACCTTTAAGAACAACAGCCACCCTAACAGGTAGATGCCAGGAGACAGTTACTGACTGGTTTAATATGTGTCGTGAAGTATGTTCAAGTATTGTTCAAAAACGACCAAAGATGCTGGGAACTGTCATAACTCCAATACAGATTGATGAGGCAAGATTTGCCGGAAAAAGGAAATATAATCGTGGAAGGTTACTTAATGGTGATTAACCCGCTTCATCGGAAGACAGTGATGCTGAACTACACAACGGTAGAAACCATGGACGAAGAGTCGATGGACCTTGGGTTTTTGGGCTTAAAAATGGTTCTGAATGCCGATATGTTTATGTTCTTTGAAGAGACAAAAACACATTACTACCAATTATTCTACGAGAGTGTGAAGCTAGCTCTGTTATTCATTCAGACGAGTGGGCAGCCTATAGATGTTTGAAAGATAATGGATATATTCATAACACTGTTAACCACCAGCAAAACTACGTTGATCCTTTGACGAAAGCTCACACTCAGAGCATAGAGTGATCATGGTTGGATGCAAAAATAAAAATCATGAAAACGATGAGAGGCACAACCATGCAACCTTTGCAATCGCATCTCGACCACTATTGTTGGAAAGTTGCTAGAAAAGAAGAACCTGATTTATTTATTGCATTTTTGAGGGACATTAAAGCGGTTTATCGTTAAGGTTTTTATACCTTTATAAAACTTTTATACTTTATACTTTTATAATTATTTTTAATATTTTTTACATAATTTTTAATTTTCTTAGTAAGATTTTTTTGCTTTTTTTAAAAATATTTTTGACTTATGACATTGCGTATTGTATTATTTATTTACATACTAATATTACTATTTACTGCGTATTATAGGTGTGCGGTCTACATATTATGTAGACCGCACATCTGAGCAGAAAAATGTCGGTAGACCGCATATCCGAGCAGCACCAAAATAAATATTCAAAATCGCCTCTGGCAAAACCTAGTGAACTTGTTAATCAATCATAATCCATTTTCAAAATTAAAATCCGTCACACAAAATTCCTCCAGTTTTTGTCTAGCTTGTTGGTCTAAAAACAGTTTGGTTATTTTAAATTGAAAAAGTTGATCATAATTTAAAATTTCTTTCAATGCCTGCATGTGCGTAAGTTAATTGACGGCGAATATAAATAACGACTGACTTACTGGGCGATATTATGCGGGCCTGCTGTTATAATTCAGGACATTTCTAAGAGATATTGACCGAAAATGATTACAGATTAAACTTACATATTATACTAATCTTCGTTTACTTTTACTTTGCACACACTTACATGTCATTTTAATGTCATCATGTTAAATTGCTTATAATCATGTCCTTAAAACACGACCAACTGGAGCCCCCTTACATAGAGAATTACAATTCTAGCACTAATTATTGTGTTGTTGTTTTTCTTAGTAAAATATTTTTTAATTCAATAAATACATTTTTGTTTTTAAAAATATAAATGATAATATTTTTATACTTATTTTTATGAGTAATAATTAATCACAAATCATAACAGTACATCCATAAATCAAATATTTAAATTAATCATACATTTTCAGATGAAAATCCGAAAACATTTTGTGGTATTATTATAATATATTAATTTTTAATTTCAATGTATCATTAATATAAAGTATATATTTTATTAATATATTCTGTAGGTAGCGGAGTATAGGCAATTGGCAATTATAGACAAATATTTTTCATTGACATAATGCCATGGATGCTAATTGCTAACAATTATATTTATAAACTTTTTAATACATTTTTATGATTTTTCATTGATACATAATATATATTCAATGATAGTATTTATATTTATATTAATATTAAAGAAAATGATAATTTTTGTTTTTTATAATAAGTTAAATTGTTTAGTTTGATTTGTATTTATATACAACTAAAAAAGAAGTTGTTGGCATTTATTTTTAATTTTTTATAAAATGATAGGTATTCATATTTTATTTCTAAACATTTTGTTAAAAATTCACATTGTGGTTAATGGTCCCTTTTCCCCCTCCCCACCCAGAGGCACCCCTATAACATTATGGCTAACACTTAACGGTATTAGTTAGTACCCTATAATACACTATTAATATTAAATTGTTCAATATTACATAAACATAACAATTCCAAATAAAATAGTTATTAGTTACCCATATAAACTTGTAATAATTACTTTTATATAGGCATTCAAAGACCTGGTAAGACCACGAAACTGTTTACCGTAATTATAATTAGACATTTAGTACACCTAATACTTAACGATATTGAACGATTGATGCATGTGGAGAAAGTTGTCCGTCGATGATCATGATGAAGTAGACAATTTAACATTTTTTTAAATAAATATTATAAAAATTATAAAATTATAGGTATTAATGTTTCTAGAACATTCTAGAAAAATACGTGAAGTTTTCAAAACTGCTCCCCCCAAATGTTTCAACAAGTTTCCATTTACTACAAGAAACCACTCTGAAAATTTAAGATCAAAGTAATTTTTCTACTATAAAAAATGTATTTAGAATAAAATGAGGACAACATTTAAAAAAAACCATCATTACTATAGGCCAACCATCGCTCCACTTAGAATTGAATAATATCCAGTATACAAACATAAGAATAATCATATATATTATAATACACTATAAAGTAGAGGTGTTCCGGGTACAGTTTTTACTTATAAACCGGGTACCGAGTATTTGTCGAGTAACAATATCTGTTAAAACCGAGTCTCGAGTACTGGTCGAGTAATAATTTTTATTAAAACCGAGTCTCGAGTACTAGTCGGGTAATAATTTTTTTTAAACCGAGTCTCGAGTATTGGTCGAGTAATAATTTTTTTTAAAATATTAATTATTAATTATATATTATATAGTATGAACTTCGTACCTTCTATACAACTTTCGTGATCAATCGTCACTCACAACTCATAAGCAGTAAGCCAGTAGGTAGACACTAGGAAGTAATCACTTTTATACATTTATGTATGAACAACCAACTGACAACTGAGAAATAAAGCAACAACTAACAAGCTACAAGTCTACAACCCATAACAATATAATATTAAATATTAATAATATTATACCCATTGATTATAAATAGTAGATTTTAGATAAACAAGATAATATTGTCAATTGTCAACATTTATAATCGCTGTGCGTGGTAACTCTATTTTTAAATCGTTACCGGTAAACGTATAATTATTAATTACGTAACGATTTATAGTCATAACAACTAGCATGGTGGCCGGAGGGGCTAGTACTATTATAATTTTATAAAATATTTTTGTTTGGTCGATTGCGGGCACACATTTTTTTTTTTTTTATTAATAACCCGGGTGTGCCGGGTTTATTAAACCGGGTACCGGGTATATTCCAGGGTAAAAATGTAGCTTTACACCGGGTACCGGGTACTGTCCAAGTCATCTTTTAATAATTCGCCGGGTAACGAGTATTAGTCGGGTACTGAATATGATACCGGGTACCCGGTTTGGACTCGATAGCCGGGTACCCGGAACACCTCTACTATTAAGTATAAATACTATAAATGAGTGGAGGAAATCCAAAACGTACTATTACCAAAATATACAAAATGAAAAAACATTGAGATTGACAATTGGCGTCGTCATAACAGGTCATAACGTAACTCATAATGTAGGTACTATTTCATAGTTGAATTTGCATTAAAAAATGATTGGTCCACGAATGGTTTTTCATCCATACAATAATTATAAAAATGATGTTTAAATATTCGAAATTTTTTTAAGTATCACATCAATACGTACAATTGACTAAGTTAAATGAATCACCCCAATTATTAATTATATACCAATAGGTACTATATGTCTATATAACGAACTATTTCCATAACGTAGTTACCAACTTATTTGTATGTTAGGTATACCAAAACGTACTAATCAAATAGTTATGTTTTTATATGTTTAACTTATACAAAGTGAAAGATTATTTGAAGAGTAAGTCCACTAATTTTACACATTTATTGTATATATAAAATATACTGTAATAATTAATAGTAGACACTTTTATACTACAATAAAATATACGTTTTAAAATAATATATAATTGTTAAATGAAATAGTAAGTATCCTCGTATTGTATTATTTTATATATCGTTATATTATATAAAATATCATATCTTTTACTGTACTGTATTTACCGTGGAATCTTCTTCTTATTCGATTTAAATACATTCGTAATTAAGAACAAAAAAATAAATATAATATTGTGTATTTTTGACCTGAGTTAAGGATATTGAACTTTTTTATTTACTAGCACTTTTAAGTTTGAATACTAATAAGTTTGAAATATATATTTTTGTTGAACATTTTATGAACTTTATGAATTTAATTATATATAATTTGTTAGGAAAATATTAACCTAAATAAAATTACTATTGAATTCTAATAGCTTATGATTTATAACACGCTAATTAATTAATTACAATTATATATTCACAGATCATAAAGGTAAGCTACTATATTATCGTTTATACTATTTTATCAAATGTATACTAAGTGTCCAGGGTTCAGCGTAGATACTCCACATATTCTACTTAGTAATAGACGAGATAACAAAACAAATAAGCGGGAGGTTTTATTGTTTATTATGTTTGCAAATAATAAAGTGTTAGTGGAAAACGAACGGAAAAGGTTAATAAGAGGTAAATAATACCGTTGGTAGGGAAAGGATCTTAACTAAAGATCAATGGTAGTAAAACAGAAACAAATGTGTTTGATTTTGGAGAATGTGAATGAGATGGTATATGAAGTGAATAGGTTCAAATGTTTGAATGGTTGGAATAACAAGATACATGTTGGGTAATGAAAAAACTTTTATTGTATATCAAATTATATATATATATATACTGACTATTAAAATAGTCCTTCAGTTGTCACGTCAATGGTCTCATCGAAATATGCCTTTGTCGGTCAGTCCAGTTGTCAGTCGTGGACGTCGATAGAAAAACTGTCGTTGTGATAATGGAAGTGACATACTCCCATTCACAAGTCCACGCGACGCGTCAGAGAAATAATGTTTATGATTTACATGGAATATAAAATTTTAAAAATACCAACACATTTTTAACCACCCCTGATTTGAAACAGTCCTATAAGAAGTGGGAAGGAATTTGTGTTGTAAAAGGTAAATAGGTGTTATGTCCTGACGCGGGCTAGTATCCGTGTAGTAGTCCGGTCGCTAATGTAGTGTACTTTTGTGATGGAAATGGCGGTGACACTCAGATTGGGGTATTGATAGAAACAGTACTGTACGGTTGGTTTGGTGTCTTATTATAAGACAAAAGTCTGTAATAATTAACCTTGCGTACCTGCGTACCGTGTCAGTCCGTTTACCCAACTTGACCTGCGACTTAACTGACGTCAGTCGCTGTTGTTGAAAATCCTCATTTTGTGATTTTACCCCTGTATGTTAATCTTTTTCTACCAGTGACAACTATGGTGATAACTAGATATATAAAGGCAGATAACCCGCTTAACAGTGTTAAATTGGATCCCCGGTGAGGAAGGCTGTAGCCATTTTCCTCAAAAACGAGATACTGTTTTCCTCCAAAAAAATAAAAAATAATGCTTGACCATTTTCCTCCACTTTCCATTTTCCACCAATAAACAATAAAAAAAATAATAAAATAGTTAATATAAATAGTTTATGTATATCAAAAAAATTTAAAAATATTCTTTATTAAGCTCAATCGACAGTTGATATAGATATAGCCGATACCGAAATGTATCAACTGAAAATTTGATCCTATACTGCTTGCATTTGAAAAAAAAATTCTGTTTTATGTTATTTACAATTAAAACGTTACGCAACTTTTACGTTTATCGTTATTCAGAATTCAAACGTTATCCAACATTTGCGATTATCGTTATTTAGAACTAAAAAGTTATTCAAGTTTTGCGTTCATCGTTATTTAAAATAGTGTTAATACAATAATACCTATAAAATGTAAAAATAATAATTAATTCGGGTAGGTAATGGCCCGGATACGAAATATAATATTATCAATTCTTAGATTGTCGCATGAAATAAATGTTTCAACGAAACCAATACACCTTTTAAATAAAAAGATTTTAAAATATTTCTTTAGTTATGTTTTGTTTAATGATATATAATATATTTTGTTTTGCGGTTTTTAATTATTTTTGATTATTGCTTTTCGTTATAATTACATTTACAAATTTCAATAGTTTTTTGTCAAATTTAACGTTATTATAACGTTTGCAAGCCCTGAATCCTAGCCTTAATCTTTCTTTATGATACTGAACATAATACTACAACACTGGCTAAAATATTGGAGGAAAATAGACATAATTGCAGTTTAAAATAATGTGGAGGAAAATGGACAGTGAAGAAAACAGTATCTCGATTTTGAAGGAAAATGGAATCACCCGTGAGGAATTGGACTCGATCTTGTACGCGATAGGCAGCGATACTTACAACTTACCACTATACTACCAAGGATACCTAGGTTCGATTACCCTGCTCATCAGTGTTAATGTACCCGCTGTAGCTGATTTCCGAATCAGGTCCATGTTTGAGGGCAAATTAAGATAAATTTAACACATTTCTGAATATTTTTGTTTAATTTACAATATTGTCCATTACTTTCAGTTTGTGAAGGTAAGATAACTGAAGTTAATATTTATACCTATCAGAAGTAAAGTTTAAAGAATCCTATAAGTTAAAATATCTATGACACAATGCTTATTGTGTTAAAACCATTTCCCATTATTAGTTATACTTGATTCATTAGGTAGCTTATCAGTATTTATCTGGCAATCCGGAATTCTGTCCAACACACACAAGTAGGTACATAAAGATACAAAAATGTTTTGTTAAATTATAGTTGATAATTTTCCATTTCTAGAATATTTGTAATTGATTGTAAATTACAATAAAATACTAATATTAATCAAATTTTATTTTATTAAAATCTGCATATAGTTTATATTGTATCATACATTTAGAATATTTTGGAACTCTAATAATCAGATTACCTAATAAAATATTTAAAGAACTTCCCAAAAAAATATAAAACAACAAACATAAAATATATTAGTACAAAATATGATTTTTTTTTTTAATTAAAAAAAAATAAAATAATATTGAATAAAGTTTATTGTAAAAGTATTAATGTAGTTTATCTTATTTTTATTTATTAATACAATTTTATTATTTAAAATATTTTTCATTAATCATTATAATATATCCTCGATAATATTAAATGTTATTAATGTCAATATTAAATTTGTTAAATATTATTTTTTTAAACAGACATTATTACAAATCAAAATTGTAATAGCAAGTATAATATTATATTACTAACATGACAAAAAAATTCTTTTATTTAAATAAAAAAATTCACGTTATATTGAATAAAATAGTTGTAACTCGAATCCGAGATGTATACTCCAGTCGCTGATATCCGTAATCCTATACTTAACACTCGATATTCGAATACAGCTAATTTCATGTACCATTACAAATTGCCAATATTTAAACATAGGTGCATTTTTTGTTTTAGAATTTTAATAAAATATGTAGAATTTTTATAAATGTGCATTCTATGGCAAATACTTGTTTCAACTGTTCTATTATAAATATTTCACTCTTATTAAAAATAATTCAATCTGGGTTAGTATACTTATCAAATTCGCTAACTTTATAATATTTGGGAATTGGCCATACTTATTTAAATCCATTTAGTTCATTTTTTTCTTATATAGTACTTTTTAGGGTAAAAAAGTACTCTTCTACACCCCTAAGTGACGTCTTTGACTCTATCGGTTATCCTCCGTTAGTTCTCATTTATTAGCAATATATTATAATTTATATCAACGATCAACTCATACAACACAAAATGTCTTTATTATAGTATTTATTATGCAGAAGTTAAAAATGTCTGTAATTTTATTTAGATCCCATCGCACCTAGCATAGAATCTTGGCACGAAAGTTTTGGGCCGAATCTGCCTAAAAGTATATCTGTGACCATACTTACCAATATTTAGCATTTATATTTACCTTATTTTCACAAATTATATCTACAAAACAGATATAAGATAGATAATGGTTTGTTGGTGCATTCTTTTAAATTTGAGAAATTGTATTCAAGTGCGTAGGATACACAATAGTTTTACCAAGAGTTGATTAGTTGGCGTTAATTTCGGTATGTCGGACGATTTTTATTCTGGTATAACAAAGAATAAGTCAGCATCATCTATCTTTCTTGCTGCTTTAAAATTAATCAATGCAGCACCGCCACCGACGAACACCTAAGTCATCGCTCTTGTAGTGTAGATGAATCGGATCTGGTCTCCCACGTGATTGGCGACAATACTTACCATTTTACCACCCAGGAGACCGGGGTTTGATTACCCTGCTCGTCAGTGTCAACGTTCCCTATCCACCGTATGGGGGTTTCCCAATAAGGTCCAAGTCTAAGGGCAAATTAAGATAAATTTAACACATTTTTGAACATACTTGTTTAATTTACAATTGTCCATTACTTTCAGTGTGTGAAGGTAAGATAACCAATGTTAATATTTATTCCTATCAGAAGTAACAGGAAAGTTATTGTTGAATAGATAAATCTCTAGCTAGTGGTTTTCAAAATGAATTAGTTCAAGTTCAAGTTGATTAAATAAACTAAGTAAATATATTATTTCTTCTTCCTCAGTATGGGTTATCCTGGAATTACACAATTTGTGTTGAATAAATGAACCCTATTAGGTTTTGCCCGTTTTCGCTAAAATAGAAAAGATACATTTTCGTCGACATCCTTTTGGCTTTTTGAGTAATATTTATCTGCAGAGTATTCATTATATTATAATGACAAGTTAAGCGTAATTCGAATTTAAAGAATTCTATTATATTTAAGTTGAAAATATAATATTTAATTAAATATATAATATATTGGTACCTACCTAGTTATTTCCTTAATGTTCTATAGATCTTTAAAATAATAATTATTCTGTTTTAAATAATAAAGGTAGTCAACTGTGTTAAAAACATTTCCCGTGATGAGTCATATTTGATTTTTTAGGTGTAATACATATATTAATAAAAGAAAATTATAATTAGATAGCTCTGCCTAATTTTCAGATGTGATATTATTTTGTAGTACTATATATAAGATAAATAGTTGGTAATAACACCGGATGGGTCTATGTAGTTACCTCTACATAAGTCTTACTTTACGTACTAATTTATTATTAAACTAAATTAATTTCTAAATTCAAATTTGAACTATTTATATCGTTTATAACTTATAAGTATGAAGCATACACATACATGCAAATATGCAATATATATTAATTATATGATCATAAACAATAAATTCATGTCTAGCTTATCAGTATTTATCTGGCAATCCTGAATTCTGTTCAACACACACAAGTAGGTAGGTACACTGCATAGACATATAAATAAATGGACTGCGCTTAGAGAGAGAAATCATGAAACCGATATTGATGAGAGTGAAAAAAACAGTTGGGGGCAAGCATGGGGGAAATAATTGAATACTCAAATTTTTCCATGATATTATTTATGACATTATCAAATATCAATGATGGTTATCACTACTTATCAGTTTTATAATCTATAAATTACAATAATTTCATGGCATGAATGAAATATAATTATTATTTCTTTCATGATTACCCCTAACAGTTTCTATCTCACTCACACAATTTACATATCAGATTCGGATTGATGGAGGGTGAGGTAAGCGCTGTTACGTATGTTTGGCCGTAGATGCATGATATGTGCATCGCGTGATAGCATCCACGACTTATCGTAAAAGCCGTGATAACACGTCCCCAGTTGTCATCATGGTACGAAGTCGGCGGCCGTACTCATAAACTGTAGACCAGTTGCTTGCGTCACCTTACGCGATAAAGTGCTCTGGTGTACTGCCGTCACCCATTGAACGCATCAGCCGCTCGCTTTGCTCAATATACGCTTGCGCCATCATACGCCTATGAGCGATCAGTTTTGTGCCGTCATTTCCACATAATCATCATTTGGATGTTTGATTGATGCACCCGTCCGCCGATTCATCCAGCAACTCCGCCAGGTTATCTGCCAATTGCCATACCTGGTTACGTGAGTCGGCTATACGTCTGAATTACATTTTTGATTTGTTTAGTGTCAAAATTAGTTGTCATATATTGTTATTATGACCACATTACTGTTACCATATTATACTACTAACACTAAATATAAGCGTTCTGTATATCTTTGTTAAAGTGTTAGTATGAATTGAAAATATCAACTATTATTACCATACACAAGTGTCAGAATTTATTTTATGTATTTTTACTTCTCAGTCCTATCATAAGGTTCATCACATCATTATTATATTATATACATAACGTGGCCAAAAACTTCTTTAATTTGGTACGTAACAAGCGCAGTCCATTTATAAATATGTCTATGGTACACTGGTACACAGACACAAAACGGTTTTGTTAAATTATTGTTGATAGTTTCCAATTTCTAGGAAAAACTGATTGTAAATTACAATAAAATACAAATTAATCAAATTTTATTTTGTTAAATAACACATATAGTTTAAATTTTATCACACGTTTACAATATTTGGACTTCTAATAATCTTATGAACTAATAAAATATTTATAGAAATTCCCAATAAAATAAAAAACGTTAAACATAAAATATATTAGTAAGCCTCAAGGTATCATTATTTAGGATCTACGTTGATCAGTCAGTGAGTCCAAACTAATTTTAGGTGTGGCAATGAACAATAACTTGTACCGTACAAATCTAAAATTATATTCAATCATATAAGTCATTTATAAGTCATCGTGAATAATGTTTTTGAATTATAACGAAATAACGAATATTGTTAATCTTCTTTTAAACATCTAATTTCGTTAATAAAAGTTTCAACTTAGAATGACCATAAAAGAACGGTGCTTATATATGTTTTTAGATTTTTTGGTTACAATATTACCCACTATATATTTTAACTACTATTTGAGTCAGTCAGGACAGGTTCCTGGGACAACGGTCGAAAATTTAGCCTTGGGAATTTCCATTTTTACTAAGTTATAGTAAAGTTCTGACCAAATATAGTATAGGTACAAGTCTAAAGTTATATTCAATCATAACCAATCGCAACTTTGCATTAAACAAATATATATTATTATTTTGTTTATTTTTTTGCTGGACAGCTGGGTGCTACTATCATAATATAAATATATTATATTTTCCATCCAGTTTCTTACTTTTCCGATGGATTTTCATTAAATATTCATTCTAACCTTGCTTTTGTCCAAGTAGTATATAAAGACTACGTCTGTCCATGGACTATATAAAGTCTACGTCTACCCATAGAGTATATTATAAAGCTTACCACTACGTCTGTCCACAGAGTTTATAAAGACAACGTTTATAATATTAGTACAACGGTATCGTGCACAGACTAAGGCCTTAGGCCTCGGTCACACGAACGTTTTACTGACGTACGTTACGACGGACGTCATAACGTCCGTTGTTGAATTATGTGATTACTTAGCAACACGGTCACACACTTGACGTCCGTCGGATTTACCGTCCGGTCGACGTCGACGACGTCCGATACATGCTGCGACAGACGTAAACAGCGCTTATCGGACGTCGTAGCTTATTATTAGATATTATCGACTCGGTCACATGAACGCTGTTTTGACGCGCGTTAATCGTAGAAATCGTAAAAATCGTTCAATTTCATTTTGTCTGTTTGTTAGTTTAAAAATTTAGTTTAAGATCTTAGTCCGTGGTATCGAGTATGTCTCAGATACCACTACATTTTTTTTGCAATATTTTGACTTATTCCATAGATTTTTGAAAAATATTATTTAAGATATAAGCGCAAATAGGTGGGGAAGTGAGGGGCTTAGTCCCTCTAAAATGTCTACAGCCCTTCCCCAAAAAACTAATGATTTCACTACTATGATTTAAAATCATTATAATAGTATCAATTATATTTAGCTGAGGCTACAGCCCGCCCCCCAAATGTCAAACATTATCCACATCTGTCTATCCATAGAGTATATAAAATATAAAGCATTCACTAAGAATCTTCTTAGTTTATGACAGGGACAGCACCAGAATTTTTTTCCTATAGAGGGGCGATAAAGGGCAAGTCAGTTTTTTGTAAGCTCAACAATAATAAATTATACTTCTATCAATAAAAAAAAAATAATGATTTATGCATTATACAATAACATATATTTAATAGGGGGACGGAGTGGCCGACCCGAGTTCAATACCTCGGCCGCGGGCGGCATTTTTCTTAGGGCAAGTCACGGTGTCCGGAGAACAAATGCCGCCATCCCCCTTCCGGGGCATGGCAAAAACCTACCGGTGCCCCATTAGAAATTCTGTCAAAACACAACACGCACACATGTGTACCAACCTACCCAATTTAAAAATCTACAGTTCTCTCCCGCACACCCAATAGCCTATGTTGCCGCGGTTTATCTAATAAAAAAAAAAATATATATATATGTGTTTAATACGTCATAATAGTAATTTAGAAAATAAAAATGACAATTCAAATTAAGATTTAAATATAAAAATATTTTTAATTGTTAGTGTATTTCTGCATCATTAACTTACAGTCGTCGTGGTTATTGTTATTATTTTTCAGTTTTTAAGATTTAACATTTAAGTGAAATCAAACAACATTTACACCGACGAATATTTATACCAAGTACCAACGAATGAACGAAATGCGACCATGCACAAGTGTACACACACTTACACACACACACATACATACACATTTAACAGAATGACGACTCGTGTGGGAAACCCGACTAACTAATAGGTGAACGCTGCTATTTTTAAACATTTTGAACGACCACATTTACTGATTACGGCGAGTTAAAAATTAAAATAGTAATCCCATTTAGTATTTACGATTATAATATAATTTCAATCATAAAAACGGTAACACATCAGTAAAAATAGGAGTTAAATATCTGTGCGAGAGAAAGGCGAGAACTTATCCTGGGAGGGGGGGCAGTTGCCCACCCTTGCACCCGGGGGGGGGGGGGGGCCTAGCTCCGTCACTGGTTCATGATATAAGTGCAACGTTTATATAGTAATAGTGCAACAGTATCGAGTCTATCTCAGATATCATAACATTTTTTTGCTATATTTTGACTTATTCTATAGACTTTTCAAAAATGTTATTTCATACATATGTGAAAATAGGAGTGAGGTGGGAGGCTTTGCCAACCTAGAATTTCTATAGCGTCCCCCCCTTCAAAAAAAAAACAACTAATGATTTCACTACTATAATAAAAAGCATCAGAAGAGTATAAAGTATACTGAGCTAGTAATACATATATAAGTATACTTAACTGAATAACCTGACCACCCCCCCCCCCCCAAAAAAAAAAAAAATTCAAACACTATTTATGCCTATGATTTTATACAAACCTTGCCTTGACAATTACGAACAGAGCAAAATCTGTTTTAGAACCTCCCCAGTTTGGGAAAGTATTTGGCTTCCCCGAGAGCTCTGTACCAAATGTCATCGGAATCCGATAAACGGTTTAGGAATGCATAAAAGACACAGGTACAGACATTGTTTGTCGTTTATACATATAGATGATAGCCGATAATTATGTTAATGTAAATATTCAATTTGTAAATTTAATTTTTTTAAACAGCTGTTTTTCCTAATCAAAAATATAAAAGTAAGTATATAGTTAATAATATTACAAAAACCGTTTTTATTTTAATAAAAAACTCACATTATATTGAATATAATAATAGTTATAATCAGAATCCAAGATATTATAATGTAAGATTGTAACTCATACATTTAGTTTTTCCCCACGTATTATCGTCATATAAAAATTTTAAATTTAATTAATATAATGTTATCTTACGCATTGAATTCAAAATGAAAGTTTGAAATTTATTATGAATTAAGAATTGCTACGTCTTTTATAAATTTAATAAAAACCACTTGATAAAGATTACACCAAAAAGTAAAACCGATTTTGTCGAAAACCGATTTAGCGTAAAAAATCCCGATTTCCTTCGGCACTTTTGAACACGCTATTGAGAATATGGGATTTTCCTCCCCATTGCACCAACTAGATTCACTTTCCCATTGAACAAGATACTGCAGTTGAAAATCGAAGCATTATTTCGATTACTTACTATGTAACCAGGCACAAAAAAAAAATTAAAATTAAGAAAAACAAAAATAAAAACACATATATTATTGTAAAATCAATACATTCATCGCTCTGCTCAAAATCTAAAATAAAAAGGAAAATTATAGGTTGAATTATAGACTATTTTGTAGAAAAATAGTCATGAACTGTATACGAAATGTGGGTAACCATTGACAACCGTATTTTAAAAAAATATTCTGACACCATCATTGCGTTGGTAATCAAATATCATTACTTATTATAAATTAATGAGAAATATAACTCATAAAATAATATACTAATAAAATGTAATAAATGCTTGAAAAATAATACGAGTTTTGTATGTATTTATTAGAGGACAAAATATACGAAAACGCTGTCTTGTCATATAATTTACGTAAGAACGTTATTTATATAGATTAAATGTAACTTAATTAATTATTTTTCACTAGTAAATTTAACATAAATATTCAATAAAGCTCAGATTATGTATAAAATAAATAGTTAAACAAGTAGGTAGTAGGAAGGTACCTATTTTTTAAATACAAAAGACACAAATAAAGCCTTTTTTTCAAATATATATTTTTATTTATTCAATAATAGGTTTCTAATATCGGCGCCAAGGTCTGGACTATATACGTTCATTCTTAGTTTATTAATTTATTTGAATCGGCGAATAGCGCGAATAGCGCGTTCGAATCAACTTTTATGAAAACTAAACTTTTTAAAATGTTCAAAATACCAAAGTTTTTCAAAAAAGAAATGCCGTTTTTAAATTTTTTTTCGGTTTAGGTTTTAAATTATAATACTGGTATCCAATTTATCCAGTTTCGGTTTGAGTTATAATACCGGTATCCCATTTTTTTCAGTTTTGGTTTCTTAACGGATATACCGATTCTGAAATCGATTTTGAAACCGGTTTCAAGTGCTGAATTTCTAGGTGTGCCACATAGTGTTGCTTACCCTTGCCCTATAAAGGAATGATAAGTTTGTAAATATTTCTTGCTCCATTGGATATTGGTCTCAAAGCTAGTTTTTAATTTTCACTTCACAGTAAATAAAAATATTTTATAATTATCTGAGTGTTAATGATTTGCTAAGGAGACTTTAACAATATCGGTATAATTATTAACTATAGTGAAACTATTATTATTTTATTTTGTAGTAGAGGCGTTTGTTAAAAGAAAAGGTAAAAACTATGAACTACAAACCTAGCTTTTAATTTCCAATTGGTAGAAAAAATTTTTTTACAATCATTAGAGCTTAAACGTGTTGCGAAGGAGACTTTAGCTCATAATATAATATACTCTTTATTATATATTACGGGCAAAGTAGGAAATTGGGCAATGTTGGAATAAGTTAATATTGTCCGGGAATTGTATAGTGTCCATTTAGATTTGGGCACTGTAAGTTAAATATTGAATATATTAAAAATAAAAAAAAAAACATTTTACTGCATTTTTAAATAATTATAATAAAAACTTGAAATAGACGCTTCAAATATTAGTTGCCTTTTAATAATTTTTAAATATATTATCCAGTATGGAGGTACCTACTGAATAATTAATATTTTGAGTGGTTTGACGTGAACAAAATGAATATTATTTATTATTAAATTATAGTTATTTTAATAGTTTTAATTTAATTAATTATATAACTATAAAGTAATCTTAGGCAGGTAAAATAGCATTATATTACTTTTTTTATTGAGTGTTTGCAATTTTGGTGTTCGTGCAAATGCGCAATATACTATGTGATCACTTTCTCGTTGAAATTACGGATCGGTTCGTATTATCGGTTGCAGTCATCGCGTATAATTAGATAGGTATCTCGTAACTCGTAAGTTGTGGATCAAACAAATAAAATATGTAAGAATAGTTTTGTTGTGTTATTGTTGCGTATAAATATTATTCGACATAAATGTGTGCAGTAATTATTTCACTGGTGCCCAATAGGGGTACCTACACTTTGCCTGGGCAACCTCGTACAATGCCCGGCCAATGTATGAAAAAATTGAGTATTCTAATGATCGGCTACAACTCGTTTGCGCAAATTTACCTTTTTTACAACTCGTTTGCGTAAAAAAACACAACTCGATTGCGCACATATACTTTGGCTACTTGTGACGAAAATCCCTACTATCAGAACTCGTTTGCACATACATTTTCCTTCTCACTTTAACAGGCCGAGGGCTGTCTGCTTCAAACAGGCGTGATTGAAAATGTGTGCATGTGTTACATAAATCGTCATAATATCATTACAGTATAGTCAATATAAATATATAATCTAAAATTTGAATATCCACTCATTAAAATACGATATTCACTAAATTTATAATAATTGATATTAAAACATCGTTTTCCTCGCCGAGTTTCAAAATCAAAAATATTATATCAGAAATGTCAACGTCCATATTAAAGAGTTTAAGTCGTAAAAATATTAGTACTTCACTGTTGTACTGAACCATAACTACTGAAACTGTACTAAAAGTAGTTAGGTATCAACGGAAAATTCGAAATGATGATAAGATAATATTGCTGTCAAATATTTGATAATTTGTACTGCAGTCTGTGACGAAAATATAATAATTATATACATGTGTGTGAATGTGTCGTTGTGCGCAAATGAGTTATCCGTTATCAAGTAAAACGACTGATTTCGTTGTGCACATTTTAAAAAAAATGGTGCAAATTACACATGTTGTATATATTTTGGGTCAATCTTGGTGCAAATTGACTACAGCCGTGCACAGTGTCCGGTCATAGCATAACAATGCCCGATTTCCTACTTTGCCCGTAACAAATATACATATATATTTAATTAACATTTTCTTATTTTGTTTTGCAGATAACACACGTTTGAAAAGTAAATACATAGTTAAGACTTATGTAAACAATTTTTTCTAGGAATCGAGTTATGATAATAAATAATATTATAGATTATAGTATATTATTATTCTCTTAATAATACTAAAAACTAAACATATTTACCTATGGTTTCGAATACCTACTACATTAATAAGGTATTTTTTCTGTTGTTAATACTTGTTATAGAACTATGCAAATGGCACGGTAAGAAATCCACATGCATCATAATATTAATTTATTATATTAATATATAATAAATAATACAAGTGTCTTACTATATTCATAATTTAAAAATGATTGATATACAGTAAAACCTCTTTATAACGGAATCGCTTGGGACCAACAATTTGTCCGTTATAAAAAGTTTTCCGTCTTATAGAGGGTAAAAAAAATGTTTCAAGAATGTACGTATGTGTTAAAAAAAATATATTTTAGGTAAATACCTCGTAAAACGTAAATTTATACAATAAGATTATTATACATATTATATGACTTAATATTTAAATTTGTTTTGTGTATAATAAAAAAAATATAAAAGTAATATTTGTACCTTTTTTATAATTAAGAAAAATAGTTTTTAATATTTGATTGCTTTTTGTGTTTAAGAGCAGCACATTCTCGGGCTTTTGTTGTGAGTTCTAACAGATTTGAATTTGAAATGGTAGCTGAAAACTTTTGTAATCCTTCTATGTATGAGATTACAGTTTTAAAATCATTTATTTTTGGCTCATCGTTGGTTTCACTATCATCATAATCATCGTTTTCTACTTCTTTTTCTCTTTCTTCTAAAAAAATCGCCGAATCGTAAGTTTGGTGCGTCTCTAATTTACTGTCAAATGTAATAAAATCTTCTACATCGACATTGGCTATAACGCATTCCTCATTAATATCTTTCAAAGCATTTTCTGGTAAATCTATACCATTGGTATTTGTTCCTTCATTTGAAAGAAACCCGGCTTTACGAAAACAATTTCGCACACATTCAGCTTTTACATTATCGCAAGCCAACGCTATCAAGTTGACTGCATCCAAAACACTTATTGATTTAGCGAACTGATGAGCTGAAGAACAATTATCCATCTTGCATAATAACGATTGTAGCAAAAACTTACGATAGTAAGACTTGAACGTTTAAATCACTTCTTGATCCATTGGTTGGGTGATCGATGTGGTATTTGGGGGCAGCATAAGTATTTTCGTGTTAGATAGCTCGATCTTTGGGTGACATGCAGCATTATCTAAGAATATTAGGACGTTTCTATTCTGAGATCGCATATCTGCGTTAAAATAACGCAACCACTGCTCCATTATCTCTGTTGTCATCCAGGCTTTTTTATTAAATTTCCATATGACAGGTAATGAAGAAATGTCCATGTTCTTAAAACACCATGGTTTTTTAGACTTGCCAATTACCAATTACTTCCTAATTTCTCCAGCCATACTACCACACATGAGTACTGTTAAGCGATCCTTTGCTTTTTTCCCTCCAGAACAAGACTAACTTTTCATTACTAGTTACTTAGTAGGAATACCTCTGAAAAAAAGACCCGTTTCGTCAGCATTGTACACGTCTTTTGCTTCATATGACTCTTGATATTTTTTGTTTCCACTCCACCACAGTTTCTTGATTAACGTCATTAGCCTCACCACTAACTTGTTTCCAAACAATGTCATGCCTTTTTTTAAATTTTTCTAGTCAACCGTTCGAAGCCTTGAAATCTTTGACATTCATTTTTTCAGCCATTTTCATAGCTTCTGTTTGTATAATTGGACCGGAAATTGGCAAATTTTTTGACCGAACGCTGATAAACCGCTCATACAACTTTTGGTCAATTTCTTCAAATGAGGGAGTTTTTACTCTTTTACTCTTTCCCGAGTTTTTGCTATTTACCCATTCATCCATAATCTTTTCTTTATTTTTTATCGCGTCGTAAACTTGAGTTTTTCCACATTTAAATCTAGTAATAAGTTCCTTCGTACTTAGTTTTTGTGTCTCCTTCAATTCGATTAGTATAACTTTATCGGGCAAAGTCAGAGCTGTACGCCTGTACGTGGCATATTAGCGAGTAAAAACTAAAAACAGTACGAAAACAAACGAAATCACAACGATAAAACAGACGGTGAGCACTGCACGTTTACTAAACGATATGAACAATTTGACAGAAAAAAGACGACTGGGCAGTTCATATTAACAAAAATACGTTAAAGATATGTACACATACGTACATATCTAATCTATATATTATATAAAAAGACTTGTCCTGGGTGATTCATCATCGCCTAGCCGGAACTGCTGAAGCTATGGATATGAAATTTTCAGTAAATGTATTTATTACTATGTATAGGCACACTAAGAAAGGATTTTTTGAAATTCGCATTTTAAATAGCTGCTCAAACAGGGACATTGAGGTTCAAGATGGAAAATGGAAATTTTATTTTTATTCATTAATAGTTGCCATTGGTTACACTCTACAGTAGAAATTAGTAATTATTTATTATTGGTTGTCATTGGTTATTCGGGCGGATCAGGTACAATAGCTGGCATCAATTCGAATTATATTATAATATCAAAATTAACTTGGTATAACTTCGATAATTTAGAGTTAAATCCTACACTTACGTACAAACAGCACTGGGTCTGCGACCTACCACGGATAAATTGCCTACCTGATATTGCCTACCCTATTGCCTATACTGCTGCGAATCAAAATTTTTATTCCAGGAAACAGAAAAGTTAAGATACATTTCGAACACCATACACCGAATATTAAATAACGAATTGAACAAAGTTTGAGTCATATAGAGTTGGTACATTTAACGGGCAACGAAGTGCACAGGATCAGCAGATATATAGATATGTCTCGGATACTCAACACTTTATCGATAACACATTATATTATTAATCTGTAAAGAAGATAGGCTAATTTAAAAGTGTTAAATTTGTTTTTTTTTTTATTCATCGGATTTTAGAACGGTTGCGTTAGGCTTTTGTATTAATTGATTATATTAATCCTCCGTGGGTGGAATTAAGTAAAAATGACAAACTTGGTACAATTTTTATACTTTAGAGTTAAATCTTACACTTACGTACAAACAGCACGGGGTCCGCGATCTACCGCAGGTAGATTGCCTACCTGATAAAATACTGCTGCGAATCAGAATTTTTATTCCTGGCAACAGAAAAGTTAGGATAAATTGTGAACACTGATGCGGGCCTAGTGAAGGCCGCGTGGGTGCGGTGATGTTGAGGTAGAGGGTTCACACGACAAAACAAAAAAAGAAAAAACACAAATTTTGCGATGTGAGGGTTAAATTTATTTCACGGATGAACAAAAAAGAAATGTGTTTGTGGCCCTGTCGGTCACTGAACAAAAACAAATCAAACGAAAAACAAAAGAAGAGAAAAAAAAAAAAGACGATTGGCCGGGGACGTGTGTGTCAGTCTCGTGCGGGTCGTCGGTAAAAAACTGGTGACATTACAATCCGGTTCACTCAACGGCCGGCCGACGGTTCACAGCGCGGGTGTCGCGCGCCGGCGTCGTCCATCGTCGATTGGCGGTTTGTTTGAGAAGCGTTGCGCGGCTTTCCGCGTAAAAGGCTATTTGAATTCAAACAGCTATTACGCGGGACCGCGTCATACTCCCCCCCCAAACCGCCAACGGCGGTGGTGTTCCGGCCGTTGCCGGTGTTGTCAAAGGGTGTGTGTGGAGGGTGGGTGTGGTAGACACCTGTCCGTGGGCACGTTTTTCCAGCTGTGTTCAGCGGACGTGGCCCTGGTGGTATCTAGTCATGTTGGGGGGACGTGGGGGGACTGAAGTACATGAGGCTGACCTCCATGTCTTCAGTGCCAGCCATGCCTGCGTCGGTCTCACCTAACAGGTCCGCCTCCTCTTCCGGGGATATTTCCATATCCGCGGTTTGAGGGGTCGCGGCTGTTGGTTCTTCCGCGGTTCCGGTTGTTCCGGAAGTGTTTGTCACTTCCGGTACCATGACCACGGTGAGGTCCGGTGTCGCAGGTTCTGGCTGTGGCGGGACGGGGGCTGGTGTTGGCGCCGGTTTTTCCAGGCGGTGTTGCTGGGACGTCTGCTTTGACTTGTAGTCCCGCATCCGCTGTTTGTTCCGGCGCTGGCGGGCGTTGAGTGAAGCCGGTGGTGTTGCGTCGGTGGTGTTGTCCCTTTTTGGCAGCGGGTTGACGGGCGGTCCTGGAGGCGGGATGGTTGATGTCCTCGGTGCCGGTACTGGTCTCTCCATCAGTGGGTGGGGAGGCAGTCTCGCCGGTGCCCGACTTGTTGTTGTTGGTGGCGCCGGTCGAGTTCGGGTCGCCGGTCGTGCTGCGGCTACCGGTCGTGCCGTGGCCGTCGGTCGAGTCACCCGCCTGGGGCTGCGCGACCTATTGAGCCGCATTGCGGTTGCGGGTTCGCCGCTCGTCGCCCTTTGGAAGACGACGGTCCGGTCCTCCCACCCACGCGTGTAGGCGGCCCACAGTACCGGGTCCCGCTGCAACTGCGCCGTGGTCATCTGGCGGACCCGTGCCGCCGTGGTGGTGTTGGTGCCCTCCTCCATGCTGACTGACCTCAGCAGCTGCTGGCTGCGTTCCAGCAGTTCCGCCGCTTGTTGGAGGGTGCTGGATGTGGCTGGTGGTTGACGCTCCATTGGTGCTATTCCGACTGAAATGATGTACACCAAATGCTATTGTGGGTTTATGGTTGGGGTGGGGGTTGGGTGGGGGGTGTTTTGGGCGCTGCGGTGTTTGCGCGTTTTAGGCAGGACACGTGGATCTTGCGTGCTGGCTGTTGGTCTGTGGTGAACACACCTTTGCCTACGCGTTTGTGTAGCTTTACCGGTCCCCACCATTTCGGTGCGAAGCCGGCGTGAAATTTTTTGTGCGCGTTTGACAGGTGGTGTGCCTTGTAGTACACTGTGTCACCTGTTTTGTACTTTGTGTCCGTCGGCCCACCTGTTACCGGTGGTGCGGTCAGTACATTGTTTTCGCGACTCGCCCTAGCCATGTTTATTTGTTCGATCGGGTTGTCCGCTGTCCGCGACAGTATCCAGTCCCCCGGCCTTTTGCCCTCTCTCCCGAGGACGAGTACCGATGGTGGATATCCTGTCCGGTCGTTACGCCTGTTCCTGATCGAAAAAAGAATGGGGGCTAGCTTGGTGTCCCAGGTGTTGTGGTTGCCGTCGATGAGTAGCGCGCGTAGACCTTTTTTTAATTCCTGGTTACGGCGTTCGACTGGGTTGGCCCTCGGGTGATATACCGGAGTTGTCCAGCCCTCGGCCCCCCACTGTTCGATCGCTTTACGCATATCGTTTGCTACGAACTGTGGGCCGTTATCGCTTAAGCACACACGGGGGTATCCGAAACGTGAAAAGAATTCTCGTTCAAGCGTTTCGGTTATTGTTTTTGTAGTGGCTGTTCCGAGGGGGTATGCCTCGGTCCATCTACTAAACAGATCCGTGGCGACCAGTATGTATTGTTTTCCCCTACTCGTACGCGGGTAGGGGCCCATGAGGTCTATGCTAACCACCTCCCAGGGGTGTCGGGGTATTCTGGTGGTCGCGGGGGTCATCTGCGCGCGTGTTCAGTGGTTTGGTACACGCGCATATGTGACACGAATTGACGTACAGTCGGATGTCGTTTTTTTTGTCCTTTCCAAAAAAACCGTTGTTTTTACCGCTCTGTACGTTTCTTTCCAGCCCGGGTGGTTTGCGAGTACGTGATCGTGGTATGTCCAGATCACGTTCTGCGTCTTGTTCTTTGGGAATGACTACGGGTGTATGTGTTCGCCCACAAATTTATCCGCAGAAGACCGTCGGTAAAAATGTATTTATTTTTTTTATCCGTGGTACTTCCGGTATTGTGCGCTGGGTCGTCCGTTGTCATGTTGCGCGCTGTGTCTCGTGTATTGGGGTCATTGGCCTGCCATGTCACGAGCATAGCGTGTGTGATTGTGGGACCACTAGTGGTGTTAGCCGGGTCCGTCGTGGCGAACAGATTGTCGGCCGGTGAGCTAGTAGCAGTGGTGAGTGGTGAGGTGGGTACTCCTACTAGTCGTTCCTCGAGGTGTTTCCTCGTCTACCGGTGACCCGGTGGTTGGGTTGCGGGATAGCATGTCCGGCGCCTCGTTCTGTACGCCGGGCACATGTGTGGTTTTGTAGTCCAGGTTAGCCAGCTGTAGTGCCCACCTGGTTAACTTGGAATTTGTGTTTTTGGCTCGGTGGAGCCATGTGAGTGCCGAGTTGTCGGTGAATAGGTCAAAGCGGCGGGCCTCTAGGTATGGTCTAAACTTGTCGGTTGCCCAGATTATCGCGAGGCACTCGCGTTCTACCGCGGCGTACCTTGTTTGCGTATCACTAAACTTTTTGCTTGCGTAGGCGATTATCCGCCTTTCGTCCGGGCTGTCACCCCGTTGGAAAAGGACGGCACCTGCTCCTATTTCGCTAGCATCGGTTTGTAGGCAAAACGGTTTTCCGTAATCTGGCGTCGACTGTTTTTGGCGAATCGTACAGAGCGCGTTTTATTTTGGTAAATGCGGCCTGTTCGGTTTCGGTCCACGACCATTTGGTCCCCTGTTTGAGTCTATTCGTTAGGGGTGCTATGGTGTCCGCGTAGTTGTCGACAAACTGGCTGTACCAGTTGCAAACGCCCAGGAACTTCCGTAGGTCCCTCAGTTTGGTTGGTGGGGGGGTAGTTTATGATGCCCTCTAGTTTCTCCGGTTGTTTGTCTATTCCTTCGGAGGTGACTAGGTGTCCGAGAAATGAAATTTCGGTGGCTCCGAATTTGCACTTTTCGGGGTTGCACGTGAGCCCGTGTCTCTGTAGACGTTCTAGAACTTTGTCCAAGTGGCACTGTGGTGTTCGTCCACAGTGTTCGAAAACACCACTATATCATCTAGATATACGCGGACGAACTCGTCCAGGTACCCCCTCAGGACTTCGTCCCATTAATCGCACGATGGTCATGGGGCTGTTTTTGAGGCCGAAGGGGGAGGACTCGGAATTGGTATAGGCCCCGACGCGTCCGGAATGCCGTGTATTTTCGCGCGTTTTGGTTAAGTGGGGACCTGCCAGTAACCCGACTTAAGGTCCAGGACGCTGAATACTTTTTGCGCCTCTCATCTGACGTATCAGCGTATTGAGGTCGGGCATTGGGTAAGCGTCAGACTCAGTGATATCATTGAGCCGCCTATAATCAATGCATAGTCGGGTTGAGCCGTCTTTCTTTTTTGCTAGAACGATGGGTGCGGCCCACGGGGATGTGCTCTGTTCTACCAGTCCCTGCTCTTCCATGTCCGTATCATGGTGTCGATTGTGGCCTGTTTTACCGGTGGGTAGGGATATGGTTTGAGTGCTATGGGTGTTTGGTTTTTGAGGAGGATGTCGTGTTCAATTAACCTGGTGCGTCCTACCCTACCGTTGAATACGTCCGGATAGTTGCGTACTACTTCGGCGAGTTTCGCGCGTGTGTGGTGGTCACCGTTTATTGTTAATTTGTCGACATCTAGTGCTGGGGTTGGGGTGGGTGTCCGCCCTTTCCAGCACGCTGTTGTTCTCCTATCCGAACCTAAATGGATAGTGCTCGTTGTGTAGTCCCAGGTGACTTCGTTTTGTACGAGAAAGTCGTGACCTAGGAGCATATAGTAGTGCCATACCCATTTCTAGGCGTCGCATTGTTTCTGCAATGCGGCGTTGGTCGTCGCCAAAGCGGGTCATGCAGTCCTCGAGCATGGTCAGTCGCGATTCCAGACTGTGCCCATGCGCCGAGTTTTCCGCCGCTTGCCGTACCTCCTTAATTATGGACCGACTCGCTTGAATCATGTCCATAGCCTGTTGGTGTGTGGGTGTGTGTGGTTTATTGGTGGTGGTGTTCGGTGGCTGGGCGGGTGATGATTCGACCGGTTGGTTTTCCCTTTGTCCGGCGTCAAGTATTTGACCTGTTGTCAGGTTGTTTCCGGTATGTCCGGCGGGTTCCATAGGCGGAAACCGGACTTCATTGGCCTGTAGGTTCAGGTCCGTGAAGTGTTGTATCAACCGGATTTCAAGATCATCCTTCGCGCCCGTATTCGACAACTCGCGCTGCCTGCATTCGTAGCGCAACTCCGCGGCGGTCAACTCATTAATATATTTTCCCGACATGACGTCCGGTTGTTTTTCCGGTGTTGTTTACGGGAAAATATAAAATGTGGCTGTTGTCGGTGGAACGGTCGTCGCATTCCTTCGATCAGCTGTGTTGACCGTTTATCGGTGTTTATTTGCGTACGGAATGTAGGTCAGTGGGTTGTTATTGTTTTGTTATTGCGCTTGCCGGGCGATCACAGTAACCGGTTTTCGCAGAGTGTTACGGCTGCGCGTGTGTGCGTTATCCGGCCCACTACTGCGATTAGGGAAGACGGCGGCTGTCGCTTTGGGTGGCGGCGACGGCAGTCCGATTATGTGGTATTTCTGTCCCAGGTAATCGCGTGTTGACGTTATCGGTGGTGGTGCTGGGCGGTGGTGGTGTGACCCTCTCGCGCTCTTGCGTTCCTACCTACCTACGTCGTGTGTGTGTGGACTTTGGAGCGTCGCGCGCGGTGTAGTCGGTGCGTCCGTAAATCGGGCGGCGTGGCTGGTCGTTACGTCCTTATGTAATATATTACGTAACGCCGGTTTTTCCGTTTTCGCCAGCTAACCACGTTTTTGTCGGATCGCGTCGGGGACTTTTTCCAAGTCGCGCAACGGGAAGGGTATATGATGGTGGTAGTAAGGGGTAAGTTAATAAGTTCTCACTTACCGGTGATTCCTGTACGGGGAGCCAGTTGATGCGGGCCTAGTGAAGGCCGCGTGGGTGCGGTGATGTTGAGGTAGAGGGTTCACACGACAAAACAAAAAAAGAAAAAACACAAATTTTGCGATGTGAGGGTTAAATTTATTTCACGGATGAACAAAAAAGAAATGCGTTTGTGGCCCTGTCGGTCACTGAACAAAAACAAATCAAACGAAAAACAAAAGAAGAGAAAAAAAAAAAAAGACGATTGGCCGGGGACGTGTGTGTCAGTCTCGTGCGGGTCGTCGGTAAAAACTGGTGACATTACAATCCGGTTCACTCAACGGCCGGCCGACGGTTCACAGCGCGGGTGTCGCGCGCTGGCGTCGTCCATCGTCGATTGGCGGTTTGTTTGAGAAGCGTTGCGCGGCTTTCCGCGTAAAAGGCTATTTGAATTCAAACAGCTATTACGCGGGACCGCGTCAACACCATACACCATACACCGAATATTAAATAACGAATTGAACAAAGTTTGAGTCTTATACAATTGGTACATTTAACGGGCAACGATCAGCTAGTCTTTAATAATAAACAAATCATTATGACAATCGTGAAACGATAGCGTCGAATGATATTTCAGATAATGATAAAGTTTAGGTTATCTAGTAACCAAACATATATTATATATAGACATATATTATATTATACATATAGTTAAGTGTAATTTATCTTTAAATAATTCTATTTTCCGTTTAACAGAGAGTATTTTTACTAATTGGATTACCAACATTTTCCGTTTCCATTTTGTAAAGGTTCCATCTTAAAAAGGTCAATTTCATATATTATTTGAACCGGGACTATTGACATTTTCCGTTATAAGGACAATTCTGTCTAACAGAGGGTCCGTTATAAAGAGAATTTACTGTATTTTTATTAGAAGAGTTAATTTTAGAAGCTAGAACCATGTTTAAAAAACCAGGGAAGTCACTATATATTGTATGATGTTATTGATTATAAATACTAGTAATTAAAATAATCAATGATAATATAGGTTTGGAGTATACCTCGTAATTGTGCAATTCGCTGAATTGGATATTATGTTAAATTTGAATTCAATGATAAATCTCCAAAATAACTTGTATTAATATAAATTAATTCATTTTATTTTATTAATATAAATTAATTCATTTTATTTTATTAATATAATAGTGTGAACTAATAATTACCGAAAACATTGCATATTAAACAATGTTTTAGTTATTATAAAAGTACCTATTTAATAATCTACCTATATATTTTTTATTGATCTAAATATATATACTATAATGGCAATCAGCTGTGATTTTGGATATAGGTACACCTTTTTTTCAGTTCTATTGTTAAATAATATTGATGCGCAAATGATGTATGACCTTTTAAGCGGTCGATGTGAAAACGATGTATAACCCAAAAATTGAACGATGCGCAACTGTCTTACAAAAAAATGTCAAAACTATTATATATATATATACATATATCACAATAGTGATGTGCAAGCAACAACCGGCGTGTCACTCATCTTAATAAAAAATATTTAACAATTATTTGTTTTAGTGGTTATAGCACTATTCTTCGAGGATCAGCGAGAGATTTTCAGAACGATGAGGGAGACGAGTACGTATTCTTGTGCAAAATAATTAATAATAAGATAAATATCAGATAAATAAAAAAAATAACACATGTGTGTGTCAGTACATACGACTGAAGTAAATACTTAAATTAATAATTAACTTTGATTGGAATTAAAATATTTCACATTTGTTTTAAAATACTGTTTAGTTAGCTGGGAATACGTATTAAAGTAAAAAAAGCGCACAGTTCTTCTCTTAACTTCCCTTTTGCAATTCGGATGATGTCTTGTTAACTAATTGTGGCATATGGGACGTTGTTTTAAAATTCTAATAAGTATTAAAAGTTATAGAAAAACGGAAAACGTCAAGTGAAATTAATAAAAATATTATATAATTATCTGCAGATAATCAGATACCAGTTGTATTTATCTAGATGAGATAAAAAGATACTGTGTATTTATTTTATCTAAATAATACACAACACTGGTCACTGTAATATATCTTGGTTAAATTTGAATTCAATGTTAAATCATTGTATATTAATAATTCTGAGCGAATACTGTCTGTCTGTCACCCTAAAATAAATAATTTTCAGTATTTTTATAATATATTTATATTTATTTTAAAGTGATTAATTTTAGTTAATTAAAGAAAACATAATTGCAAAAAACATTGCATTTGAAAATGTCGTTGTGTATATTATGTACAAAATATAATCAGTAGCCAATGTGGACCAAAATTAGTAGAGGGATAGAAAATGTAAAATATTATAATTGGAATGATACCGGCTCTCCGTACCCCTCTTTAAACCTCTTCCCATGGGGCAAGAGAAAACTTTTACAATTGAACCATGCCCTAAACGTGTGTACAAGCTTCAAAGATTAGTTTTAGCCCTGTTTACATTGTATAGATACCTACAAGTTTTAATTGTTCTTGCGAAAAACTAAGAGCTCAGTTATCTTATATAGAAAATTACAGTAAAGTGTTCTTAGAATCAGCCATAGAATTTACGAAAAAATTCACAAAAAAACCTTATAAACAACACTTATAAATAATTTGACACATTTAACTTGACGTAACAAAAAAAAATAATGTTTGATTAAAATTATTTTTGTTTGTACCTAGATACATTTACCATTACTACAAAAAGTTGGTGCAAGGAAAAAAATCTTCGCCAATGAATTATAACATACGATGAACGTGTCCAACAGTTCTGTATTATTCTTTGTTAATCTTATTGCCATGTTATTTAATTAATATTAACTTTCATTGTATTTTTTTCATTATATTCATTATATTTCTTCATTATATTAAGAATATATAATATTTAAAAAAAAATCGAGGAACTCACTTCTGCTATACAGGGTTTAAAATAAAAAACAGCGTTTTAAACTTTTTTTAAAGATGTTTTTTTTACATGTTTAAAACATTTTAATGAATAAATTTATCTATGCATATAAAAATTAATGTTTGTCTGTCTGCCTGTCTGTGTGTCTTTTGGTTGCCATGGCTGCCATGGGTTTTGAAACTATTATAAATAATAATAATAATTATTGGTTGCAGAGCAACGAAGTACACGGGATCAGCAGAGCTGGTAAATTATAATAGCCAATTGTTGAATTATTATAGATAGGTTATAGATGGCATCCCTCATCACTTATCACTTATCAGTCATCGTGTAATTTCGTTATTATTATTATTTTTATAAATAGGTATAGGATTAGATCATCCTTACGGGACACTTTTTTTAGGAAACGGGACCCTATTACTAACTCTCCGCTGTCCGTCCGTCCGTCTGTCACCAAGCTGTATCCCATGAACCATGAAAATTAGAAAGTTGAAATTTTCACAGATTATGTAACTATACCAAAAATACTAGAATATATAATATAAGCAGTGTTGCAATGTGCCAACATATTTATAGATGATGGTACGGAACCCTTCGTGCGCAAGTCCGATTAGCACCTGGCCGGTTTTTATATTTTTTTTTTATTTATTCACTGTATTGTAGGGATTTCCAACCCATGGCCTGTGGTCAATTTTGATGCAGCACTCACCTCAATTTAAAAACCATTATTTAATTGTAAATAAAAATATAAAACTACAAAATATTATACATCAAATAAAGATAAACTTTATTAGTGTTTTATCTATATTGGCTCCGATACAAATATTCCGTGTCATTATCAACGAATAAAAATTAAATACAGTTCGTGTTTGACTCCTGACCGAGTAACGTGTGTGTAGCCTTATCGCAACCACATTTTTATTTACCGATAGGAGTACTCTACGTGAAATCGGTAAAATGTTTTCTCATATATTACTATACAAACATCCCTTTACACTCTGATATTGAAGTAGTAGCTACGCTAGTTAAATTCCAAAAACACTTATGTGTATGAAATATAAATATTCCTAACAGTAAAACATTCTCAAAACAAAATCTCATAGATATCATACGGCAAATCCACAAACCCTTCGTACTTTTAGGTGACTTCAACAGTCATAATATAGCATGTGGTTGCTCCCACACGGACGACCGTGGAAAAGCGGTTGAAGAATTTCTCGACGATGAGAACCCTTTTCTCCTCAACAATAATGACCTTACAAGACACAACATTGCCACCGGTACCTTCTCCGCGATCAATCACAAACTCCAATTTTGTATCACTTTTTGAATGGCAAGTACTGACATCGTATAACAGCAGTGACCACTTGCCAATAGGAATCCAATACTTCAATCATTCTCCCCCCCCCCCCCACCGCCCAACTAAGAACTCATTGGAACCTCCAAAACACCAACTGGGAGCTCTATTCTGAATTAATTGTGCATGACCTAAGCAACAATCCAATAGACTTCAATCTTAGTGATAATCAGACTAAAACCAACTCAATAGTTGAACATTTCACAGACATCATTATAGAAGCGGTCAACAAATCAATCGGACTAAAGACTAACCTATTTCCAGGAAAAAATCGATCCATGGTGGAATAAAGACTGTCACGAAGCCATACAAAACTATAAAAAGAAATTCAATCGCTATAAAAAAAACCAAATCCTGTCAGGACCACATGCTTTTAAAAAACGCAAGGGCCAGAGCTCGTTTTATTACTAAGATTAGCAAATCCCTCTCATGGCAAGAGTTCACTTCCTCAATAAATCAAAAAACATCTTCAAAAATAATATGGAACAAAATAAATTCAATCAAAGGACACAATTTCAAAACAATTCCTGATATATTACACTACAACCAGGATAAAATAGTTTTCACTCCTAATGCCTCTGAATCTTTCGCACGTTTCTTTCAAAAGAACAACAGTGACGAAAATTACGATCTTGACTTCATTGCAGGAATGCCAACAACGAGGTTCCGGAACTCAGTCATAGTAATGCATACTACAACCTAAGATTCGATATGCCAGAACTTACCTCGACATTACAATCTTGCAACAGCAAGAGCCCTGGGCCTGACAATATACCCTATATTTTTTTCAAAAATCTACCTGTAATAGGAACTCAAACCATTCTTCTTATATATAACACCATATGAATAAAAGGCTTATTCCCCAATCAATGGCGAAATGCTAATGTAATATCCATCCCCAAACCAGGCAAAACCAAATTTGAAATCAGAAACTACAGGCCAATATCGATAATTATCACATTAAGCAAAATTCTTGAAAAAATAATAAATAAACGTTTAGTTTGGATTCTAGAATTGGAAAATCGTCTCACCTAAGAGCAATGTAGTTTTAGACATAACCACTCGACACTTGACGCGTTATCCCTAATACACACCGAAATCTGCTCCGCCCTTAAGAGCAATCAGCACCTCATTACAATAGCCTTCGACATAAAAAAAAGCATATGATACAGTATGGAAAAACAGAGTCTTATCAATACTTCACAGTTGGGACCTCAATGGAAATATCCTAAAATTTATAAAAAAATGTCTAGCCAACCGTAAGTTCTGTGTTAAAATTAATAGCTACCTATTTTACCCCCACGACATTGTTAATGAGCTACCTCAAGGATCTGCACTTAGTGTGACTCTTTTCCTTGTCACCATCAATGATATTTGCAAATGTCTCAGCCGAAATGCATTCTTTTCGCCGATGACTGTAATATTTACTGCAACGGGTCTCAAATCGAAACTACCACTCACTTCCTCCAACTTTCATTGAATGCCCTCACCAAATGGTCCTCAGAATCTAGATTTTCGTTTTCTCCCTCTAAAACGCAATATATAATTTTAAATAAAAGGAAAAAAGATCCTTTACCACTATAACCTTCATGAACACCTATTTGACATTCACCAGCAATATCCGAATTCTGGGTCTCGCGTACGATGACAAACTTAGTTGGCGTCCTCACTTTAAAAAACTCAAAGTGGAATGTCTATCAAGAATGAAAATTATAAAAATTCTCGGAAACAATACGTGGGGATCTGAGACAAAAAGCCTCCTCAGAATTTATAAATATCTTATCCTCTGAGTAATTGATTAAGATGCTATAATCTACAATTCCGCAAAAAATAATGTACTTAGCACTATTAATCCTATTCATAATCAAGGTATACGTCTGGCAACTGGGGCTTTTAGGACTGGCCCGGTTGACAGTATTTTATGCAATGCTGGTGAACTCCCTCTTGAACTAAGACGTCATAGTCATATACTCAAATGCATATCAAGAATTAAAAGCATGCCTAATCATATATATATATATATATATATAGCAAGATAATCCACAATCCAATCTCCTCCAACTCACTTAACCACAGGAACACAATATATTAGTTCAATATTGAACATTGTTTTAAATTTTTAATCCTTATAGGCTATAGCTATAAAAGCTGAACATTATATAAATCTTTAACTAGTTACAAAATAATTATTAATTTTTAAATTTGTTATATTTTGTTAAAAATTGACCTTTAAATGCTTATAAAAAAAATTGTGCCAATGTATTTTTTAATATATTTCAACTACTTTAATTTATATAATATATGTAATTGATATTTATAGAAAAAAAAATAAAAAAAATTGAAATTTGAAATTATCCGTAAACAGATCAAAACGAGTCAAAATATTTACAAAATTTTTTGGTGTATAAAAAATGAGAATATAAACATTCAGTGAAATTGCCATGTATTTACAATTATTAATTTTTGAATAACAACAAAATAATAAAATCACTACATGAGAAAACGAGTAATATCCATATTTGTAAAAATATGAACTTCAAAATAAAAATTTAATTTGACTTTCTTGTAGGCATTTTGTTTTGATAAAAGAAGACAAATTGATGAGGAATTTTGTATTATATTTTCAAATCTTAGATTTAAAAAGAGAAATTTTCATGAATTTCTGACTCAAAATAATTTGCACATTTTCACTATTTTTAGGTATTTGTAAACATTCAAACTTTATCAAATGTCATTGTAACTATATTTTGAGAGCCTTGTATTAAATGTTCAAGCTTTTTTACGCAACAAATTGTGTTGACATTCTAAGAAATAAAAACTAAAACAATTTGAAACTGAAAATGTCTGTATACAGTTCAATACAAATCAAAACGCGTAAAAATTCCCGGTTTTCTTTAACTTGTTTTCCTTAATTATTTTTACTACTAACAGCCTGACAAAAAATACAAATTAAGAAAAAAAAAATAAAAACACATCATTGTAAAATTAATATATTTTTGGCTCCGATCAGACTCTAAAATTTAGTCTTTTTGTGATTGAAAAGGAAAATTATTGGTATATTATTTTTGTAGAAAAATAATCATGAACTGTATACAAAATACCCACTGAGAACCTTATTTATAAAAAAATTTTCTGACACCATCATTGCGTTGGTAATCAAATATCATTACTAATTATACATTAATGAGAAATATAACTCATAAAATAACATACTAATAAAATGTAATAAATGCTTGAAAAATAATACGAGTTTTGTATGTATTTATTAGAGGACAATATATACGAAAACGATGTTTTGTCATATAATTTACGTAAGACGTTATTTATATAGATTAAATGTAACTTAATTAATTATTTTTCACTAGTATATTAAACATAAATATTCAACAGAGCTCAGATGTTGAATAAAATAAATAGTTAAACAAGTATGTACTATGTAGTTGGTAGGTACCTATTTTAAATATGAAAGACACAATTAAATCTTTTTGTTTTAAATATCTATTTTTATCCATTTATTTTTAACTGTAGGTTTCTAAAGTAGGTTTCAAAGCCTGGACTATTTACTTCATCCTTAGTTTATTAATTTATTTGAATCGCGGGATCACGCGTTCGAATCGTCTTCTGTGTAAAGTAAACTTTTCAAGATACCAAAAGATTTTCAAAAAAATACCACTTTTAAAATTATATTTTTGGTTTCGGTTTTAAATTATAATACTGGTATCCAATTTTTTTCAGTTTTGGTTTCTTAACGGTTATACCGGTTTTTGAAATCGAGTTTGAAACCGGTTTCAAGCCCTGAATTACTAGGTTAGGTTATATACCTGCTTACCCCTGCCCTATAAAGGAATGATAAGCTTGTTAATCTTTCTTGCTCTATTGGCTATTGATCTCAGAGCTAGTTTTTAATTTTCACTTTACAGTAAATAAAAATATTTAAAACCATCTAAGTTTTAATGCATTTCTAAGGAGACATTTACATTTAAGGTATAATTATTAACTAAAATGATCATTTTATTATTTTGTTTTGTAGTAAATGAAGTTTTTCAAAAAAGAGGTAAAAACTATGGGTTACAAATCTAGCTTTTAATTTTCAATTGGTAGAAAAAAAAATGTTTTACAATCATTTAAGTTTTGACGGGTTTCAAAGGATGTACTTTAACATCTTGAACAATATATAATTATAATTAATATTTTTTATTTTATTTTGTTGTAATGAAAAGAACTGGAAAATGTAAAAACAATAGGCACAAAAATAATTTTTAATTTTCACTAGGCAGAAATTTTTTTTACAATCATCTGAGGTTAAACGTGGTGCGAAGGAAAATTCGGGCAAAGTAAGATATTGTGCACAATGCCTGATTTTTGAGGGCAAAGTTTGAATAAGGTAACATTGTCTGGGCATTGTATACAGTGCCCATTTACATTTGGGCACTGTAGGTTAAATATTGATTATATAAAAAATATATAAACGCTGCAAATATTAGTTGCCTTTTAATAGTTTTTAATTATATTATACAGTATGGTACCTCCTACTGAAGAATTCATATTTTTATCTAAAAGTGGTTTGACACTTTGACATGAACAAGATGAATATCATTTATTATTAAATTATAGTTATTTTAATAGTTTTAATTTAATCATTACTAAAAAGTAATCTTAAGCACGTAAGATAACTTTATATTAGTTTATTTATAAACACATAGGTACATAACTATTATGGCACTTTGAGCAAGGCCGGATTAAGAACCTATGGGCCCTTTTGACAAGACATGCTTTAAAAAGGTTCATCAACTATTTATAAATGGTAGTTATTGGTTATAGTAGAAATAAGTATTTATTATTTTATTGGTTGACATTGGTTATCGGGCAGATCAGGTACAAGCATTTGTCAAACCGAATTTTCGCACATTGCCTACCAGGATGTCTGAGTTGCACTTTTTGCAACGAGTTACACCCAAAAGGAGTTGAACAATCATAATTTTTTTAAGTGTTGTAATTTTTTAAGGGCAACAAATTGCGTGGGATCGCCTATGATTGCGCCGGGGACGGAACAATAGTTAGCCCGTACGGCCCGATCGCTAATTACTTCGCGCGCTTTACTCACACACCGACCGACCTGTGTATAGATGTGTATGTGTGTGTAGCGACTCAAAGGAAGTGGACAGGGTCGCCGAGCAAGACCAGAGAGTGCTAGTGTGTGGGTGGGTGTGTAAATGTGTGTATAATATTTATAGCAATTATAGCTGTTTGAAGGGGGTACATTTGGATTGGAACACGTGTGTGTATGTATGGCAAGGATATGTCACTAAAAACCTGGGTGGTCACTGGTCACTGATCACCCATCTGGTCAATTAAGTCAACTACCCAAACTAAATTAGTTAATGCAGTCAACGATCTAGGCAAAACATAAAAATCATTTACTAAAAAAATGTATAAACTCAATCCAAAATTCAATAATTTTGAAACTTAATAAAGTAGTTTTGATTTATTCGAGCAAGATTTTATTACTTTAGTGTACAGAAAAATCAGGCACATTAAAGTCATAGTTAAAATACAAATATTGAAATATACATAATATAGTTTGAATAAAAATTAATAAAGTAAAAAAAGAGTAAAATTATATTATAAAGCAATACTTGGCTAATGTTTTTGACGTTCAGGAGCTCGTTGTAAATGATAGATACCACTAGACATTTAGGAAACAACTTGTAATTTTGGATATGGGTACACCTTTTTTTTAGTTCTGTTGCTAAATAATATTGATGCGTAAATTATGTACGACCAACTGTCTTACAAAAAAATGTAAAAATTACTAACAATAGTGATGCGCAAGCGACATGTCACTCATCTTGATAAAAAATATTTTAAGTTGAACAATTATTTATTTTAGCTGTTACAGAACTATTCTTCGAGGCTCAGCGAACGATTTTCAAAACGATGAGAGAGACGAGTACGTATTCTTGTGCAAAATAATTAATAATAATATATATTTATGTTCAGATAAATAAGAAAAAAAATGCATGTTTGTGTCAGTTGGAATTAAAATATTTCACCTTTTTTTAAAAAATATTATTTTGTTAGCTGGGAATACGTATTAAAATACAAAAGCGCACAGTTCTTCCCTTAACTTCCCTTTTTCAATTCGGATGATGTCTTGTTAACTAATTGTGGCATATGGGGCGTTGTTTTAAAATTCTGATAAGTATTAAAAGTTATAGAAAAACGGAGAAATCAAGTGAAATAAATAAAAATATTATATAATTATCTGCAGATAATCAGATACCAGTTGTATTTATCTAGATATGATAAATAGATATTGTGTATTTATTTTATCCAGATAATACTCAACACTCGTCACTGTAATGCATTTTGATTAAATTTGAGTCCAATGATAAATCATTGCATATTAATAACGATTCTGAGCGAATACTATCTGTCACCCTATAATACATAATTCCCAGTATTTTTATGATATATTTATATTTATTTTAAAGTGATTAATTTTAGTATAAGTAATACGGTAGGTTACTTTAAAGAAAACATAATTGCAGACAACATTGCATTTGAAAATGTCATGGTGTGTATTATGTACAAAATATAATCAGTAGCCAATGTGGACCAAAATAAGTAGAGGGATAGAAAATGTAAATTATTATAATTGGAATGATGCCGCCTCTCCGAACCCCTCTTTAAACCTCTTCCCATGGGGCAAGAGAAAACTTTTACAATTGAACCATGCCCTAAACGTTTGTACAAGCTTCAAAGATTAGTTTTAGCTCTGTTTACATTGTATAGATACCTACAATTAATGTTTTAATTGTTCTGGCGCAAAACTTAGAGCTCAGTTATCTAATATAGAAAATGATTGTTAAGTGTCCTTAAAATCAACAATATAATTTATTAATACAAAAAAAACCTTATAAATAATTAGACACTTAACGAAACAAAAAAAATAATGTTTGATCAAAATTATTTTTGTTTGTACCTAGATGAACTTACCTTGAATACAATCAGTTGGTGCAAAGAAAAATACTTTGACCAACAAATTATAACATTCGATGAGGATAACAAAAATTTCTGTGTTATTCTTTGTTAATTTTATTGCTGTGTTATTTAATTAATATTAATTATCATTGTATTCATTATATTTTTTCATTTTATTAAAAATATATAACATTTTAAAAATTACCGAGGAACTCATTTCGGCATTATACAGGGCTGGAAAAAACACCTTTTTTTTATAAAAACGCCAAAAAAACAGCGTTTTAAACGTTTTTTATGTCTATTTGTATTAAATTGAGTGTTTGTCTATCTGTTTGTCTGTATTTTATGTCCTTTGGTTGCCATGGGTTTTGAAGTTATTTTAATAATAGTTATTGGTTTCCGGGCAACGAAGTGCACAGGATCAGCTAGTAAATTATAATAGTCAATTGTTATAGATAGCATCCCTCATCCCTTATCAATAATCTGTCATCATGTCATTGTGTTAATATTATTGTTTTTATAAATATATAGATTATAGGTTTTCCTTACGGGATACCATTTTTTTTTATTCATACTTTTATAGTTCTTGACGTTGAAAATGGTGGTGAAATCAAAATATGGGGGAGTCGTGCTTATTTTCAGTTATGGAGTTTTGTCTACAACAATTGGCCCAATTTGTTTGGAAGCCATCGTTTTCAATTTTCTGCTTATTATTCACTAAAGTAAAATTTAAAAAAAATGTATTGTTGTATTATAGAATATAATTTAATCATTAAATTTGAATGTATTATTGTTAAAAAGTATGTGTCCCATTCTTCAAAAAAGTTTGGGCACCCCTGTATTAAACTTTCAAGTTTTTTGACCTAACAAATAAAATTTTATTGACTTTCATAGAAAAAAACCTAAAAAATATGGAAACTGAAAATGTCTGTAAACAGCTCAAAACAATTCAAAATATTTTGAAAATGTATGGTGTATAGAAAATTCAAATCTACTGAAATTTGTTTTAGAGTTACACCAAAAACCAAAATCAATTTTTTTCAAAAACCAAGTTTGCATAAAAACTCTCGGTTTTCCTTAATTTCTTTTGTTTTCTCCGGCGTAGACATAGACATACACAAAAATAAAAACAACACACATCATTGTAAAATTAATACATTCCTAAAAGTATCCCTCAGTATAGAAAAAACCCATACTGAAAATTTACTTAAAATATTTATTTTTTTTAATACACCTTTTTCATTAATGGACGCTAAGGCTACAACAGTGATTTTTTAAATGGTATCATATGAGAGACCAATTGGCAAGTCTACATCCATATACATTATAAAGTGACATTGATCACTGACAAAATAAAGCAAATATAATTAAAATTTATTTATTATTTATTTTATAAAACCATTGATTAATTTAGGCATACTTTTTATAATTATTAATAATCCTCACTGTCATGTTAAAACAAAATTGATAAGTTTTTTCTTATGTTTTAAACGTGCTTTATACAAACGTTTTGAACAAATGTTTTAAACATAACAACCCTGGCTTTATAGTAATTATGTTCCATGTGCAAATCGTTACTATTAGTATATATATAACAGTATAGTTGTGCTACAGATCAAGAACTGAAGAAAGCAAATAAAACTAAGAAAAAAGTCTATAAATCATTATTTAGTAACTAGTAAGTATCCACCTAGCAAATACAAACGTAATAAATATATAACTTATTATGTGTATTATTTATTTGTAAATAATTTATACAAACTCGCTTTATGTTTTTATTTATTTATATATCTTATTAATTTACCAATAATCCTTTTTGTAATTTAATTCGGTTTGGCATGACAAATCGAAATTAAAGCGAGACTCTTTATTTTTAATATGTTTATTTTTACTTGTGAAATTATTAGGGGAACAAATTTTAAGACCATTTTATGTGTTATCTAAAAAATTCCAATCAATTGATTCTAACCTTCATAATGCTTGTGAATTTTTACTATCGGCTATTACAATAATTCAAAATTTGAGGGAGAAATATTAAGAACTGGTTGCTTCAGCAACATATTTCTGTAATAGTTGGAGAATATCTGTGAATAATAATCAACGGCATCGAATATAATCAAAACAATTTTTTGGTGATTTAGATGGTGATAAAAGACAAGATATAACCGAAATAAACCTCAGAGTAAAAGTATTTTTGCCTTTGATTGATACAGCTTTGGTTTAGCTGAATAATCGCTTTATAGGACATAGGTTTACAGAAAGTAGTTGATAAATTCAAATTTTGACAATCACAAGTAAATCTACAATCTAGCGAAGATAACCTTGTCAACGCTACTGTTATCTAAAGTATTATGTAAGGCTAAGGGTGGTGGCACTACACACTGTGAGGAGGCTAGAGGCAGCAGATGAGGAGTTAGCCAGTTGTGTGCGGTAACGTCCGATGAGATAGAGCGCGTAGAGTAGCAGACAAGTGTGCATGTTATTACCTCGTGTCTTTTTGTTGTAATATAATAATAAGTTTTGTAAGTCTGTGATGTACCTTAAAAAGTTTTGATAATAAACAATTGAATATATAAGATAAAGTTAACACTACTTATGACTTCATTTTATACTACGAGAAAGATATAAGTTCAGATTTTACGAGACAGATGTTATCTTTAAAGGAAGTTATAATTGATTCACTTTCATCTATGAAAACTATAAAAGATCTAGCAAATTATATTTTAGAAAATTATATGGCTTCTCTTTTCAAAGATATATTAACTGCTTGTATCATTTTTATATCATTACCAGTCACTGTTGCGTCCGCACAACGCTCATTTTCCAAGTTAAAAATAATAAAAAACCACTTAAGAAATTCAATGGGACAAGAAAGGCTATCAAATATCAGTATTTAAAATATAGAACGCTCAAGAACTAAAAAACTTAATGTAAATAAAATTATTGATGATTTTTCTAATCAAAAGGCAAGAAAAAAAGATGTTGTAAGTAGTATAATAATATAATAAAATTAAAATAATATAAGGTATTATTGTTATATTTTGTTTGTATTCAATTTTTTAACTACTTGGCCGGGTGCAATAGCGTACCTAATAAATGAGGACCATTTGAATGATGTAAATAAACTAATTGTAAATATATTTATACTAGCTGATCCCGTGCACTTCGTTGCCCGTTAAATGTATCAACTCTATATGATTCAAACTTTGTTCAATTCGTTATTTAATATTCGGTGTATAGTATTCAAAATGTATCTTAACTTTTCCGTTTCCCGGAATAAAAATTCTGATACGCAGCAGTACATTATCAGGTATGTATATGTATATGTATGCTGTTTGTACGTATGATTTAACCCTAAAGTATCAAAGTTATACCAAGTTTGTCGTTTTTACTTAATATAATCAATTTATACAAAATCCTATCCTAACCTAACCGTACTAAAGTCCGATGAATGAAATGAAAAACAAATTTAACCCTTTGTAAATATTAACCTATCTTCTTCCCAGAGGTCTAATCTACCAACCAACTATATAAATACACAGACTAAACTCTGGAACTACTTGTCAGATCTTATATGTATATTGACAAAAGACAATAATACAAATCAACAAATATGCCCGATTTACCAATAGCAACCAATATATTATACACAGGTGGATTTTCCTAAAATTTTCTTTTATATAAACCTTCTCCATGAAATACTATTTCGTTAAAAAAAAAAATCAAGACATTTATAATAATAATAATAATGCGTTCTAATAATTATAATGTTATTATTAAATCTCTATTATTATAGTCATTTCTTTGAGACATTTTAATAGGACATACAGGTACCTAATATCGGTTTCTCGACGAATATATTACATAGATATCTACTGCATACTGTATGGTCGTGCACTCTTAAAACTACGAATGTACGAATTATTTCTATGCAACATATATTGCAAATCATATAATATTTGTTTATCTGTATTGGGAGCAATAGACAAACGCCTTTTCATTTCATTCTCTGAGTCACCCATAAAATATATCTGTAAAAACTTTGGTTCTTCAGTACCGGTGGGTAATAAAGAACCAGCCAAATGATAGACTTGACCTTGAACTTTAAATGTTGGCATGAAATTTCCATGTCTAATTTCTGTTGCACCAAACGATGTCATTTGAAAAGCCGAATTATAAACACGTATCATGTCAAAAAAATGTTTTGAATTATTGTGAGAAAAATTTAAGAGACTTTTTAATGGTTCAGGTGGATCAGCAATGTCTTCCAAAACAACTTTTCCTCCTGAACAACAAAAACCTGCAGGCTCTTTGGACCATTTCATTGCACGACAATAATTACATTTTAAATTCATATTTCCAATGATAACGTGAGAATTATTTTTATAATCTATTAATTTATCATAAGTAAATGCCGACATTTCATGGCGACGCCATGGAACTTGTGGTTCATCTAAACTTTCGTTGTTATTAATATTGTTTTCATTAATACTACCAACACTATTGGTAACAGATATATTATTTATATTATCATCATTATTATCGCTGTTAATATTGCAGTTATCTGGCGAGCCATTGTTATTTTGACTTAATCTAAGTAAACGTTGACGTTTTATTATATTCGATGAACGACCTAAATTAATTTTCCTTTTCATTGTGATAAATTTTAATAATTAAAAGAAACGAATAAAAATTTAAAAATTATAGAAATTAAATTAAATTAAAAGTAAGTTATTATTAGTAATTTACTTATTATTAGTACTGTTTACTATTTAAATGCAGGCATCTTGAATATTCGACAATTCATCGATAGTCGATGCACAAACATTAAGCAGCGTTCCGACTTTTACGAAGCTTCTCTTAAAATGTCGGTCGGTCCGTCCTTCGTTCACTATAATGCGGTGAATTTCTATAGAATATGCGAGAAATTGTGTTTTTTTTGTATTAACATAGATTATATTATTTTATATATTTAATCTATGGTACTGATTTAAGTTATAATATAATAATTAAATAATTATAATTATAGTTTTCCACTTAGATCATATTATACTACATGATCTAAATTCTAAGGTTTTCCATTAGCAACGAATAACGATATGAACTATCACGTCGCGCAACGGTGATATGGAAGGGGAAGTTTGGGCGGCCACGTCTAGCCGCCGTCCGTTGCCGTACCGCGAACCTCACTCACCCAGTCTACGTAACTGGTCATTATTTATGATAATTGATAACTCCTTTGTTTTTAAAGTTAGAGAATCAATCAAAAGCCTTAAACCTTCTCCGCAATAAGCTTTTCAATTTAAAAAAAAAAACCATAGCGATCGGTTCAGTAGTTTTCGAGAACATATCACTCAAAGGTTTTCATTTTCACATTTATATATTAGATATATATAAACATATAGTAAGTATTCAAATCACAAGGTAACAAAAACAAGTTAAGTTATAAAGGCTGATTCCTAGAAGCCATGTAGTACGTAAAAACAATTTACAAATGTGTAAACAAAGATTTTATCTATGAATACCTATATTATACAGGTACAGGGGTCCCATTACATTTTTTGCACCAGGCCCCACAAAACCTAGTTGCTGCACTGGACACGTCACATGTGATCCTGGCTTTATCCTTTTCATCTACAACATCCACTGATAGAGTCTACAGAAGCACGGTGTAAGATATACTGGTTGCACAACTCCCATATTAAATTGCTTATGAATTGATAAAAATAAAAAATTGATAAACTTCAACAAAAAAATAAAGGGCTCATCATTTTGAAAAACGTAGCTAAAGTTTTGAATGGAAATAATAAAGTTCAACTTATAGACAATTGTTCACCGGCTATGATTACTGATTTGCAAAATGCTCCTGTGACTTCAGTTGGCGTCGAACGTTCATTTAGCACGTATAAAAATATATTAACAGACCGTCGTACAAATATGACACCAGAACACATGGAGCAAAATATAGTTGTTAACTGTTTTCAAAAATTGTCGTAATTAAGAATACCTTATTGTTATTAATATAATTTAATAAATTTTTTTTTAACATGTATTATTTTGCTTATTTTTTGCATATTATTTTTTATCATATAATTTCATATACTTAACTAACCCGAAAATCATCCTAATAGTATACTTTGTTATTGTGATTTGTGATCATACTATCAGACACCAGTAAATAATAAAGATCAGAGAAAACGCCGCCAAAATAAAAAAAAAATTACAATTATTTTAATTTTATTGTTATTGAATAATTTTAATTTGTAAATGTGGGCTAGAGGCATCTTACGAGTATTTGATATATTTTTATTATTATAATCTCCATCTGTTGAATAATGCCAAAGTGTTGTGTCAAAAATTGTGGATATCGCAATGAATCCTTATTTAGCGTGCATAAACATTTTTAAAAATGAATGGGAAATAGCACTAAATATGAATTTAAACCACAATTCAAGGATATGTGCTACTCACTTTAACAGAGATGATATTATTGCAACGTGTGAATCTGGTGTTGGTGCTAGTAAATATTCTGTGAGTATATTTTACAACACACAAAGATTCATTAGTCACAACTCTTAAACCACAGTTTTCTTTTAATATTTTTCAATTATTTTTAGATTTGTTTGAAAAGACCAAAGCTTAAAACTGGTACAATACCAGTTAAAATATTGAAAATCAATGAAGATTTAATTTTGTCAAACAATAATGTACATTGTATACAACATTGTAATAATATTATTCTTTATACAATCATCAATAATTGTCATGTCGATGTCTTTATTGATTCAAAGATTTCCCACTAGGAGCGCTCACTAGTTCTTCATTCTTATCACATTCAATTATGAGAAGCCAGAAGGTCCATTTCATTTCATAAAGTTGTGTAACCAGTATATCTTAAACCGTGGTATAGAGTATTCAGTGACAACACCTCGTCCGTATGTAAGCGATAAGCTGAAAAACGAGGGAAGAACACGACCGTAACCGCCAGACTGGTTATGCAAACAATCGTTAATCTGAGGCTAGGTAAATTGGGTCCGCAAGAAGTTTGGTACCTATATTTTGAAAGCGGTAAGTTGGGTCCCGGTTATAATCCCACTTATCTACCTGTTCAGCCCGATAATTTTATCAATACCTGAAGTTTTTACGAAGAACATATTATAATAAACCTATATATTTATACAATTTATACCATTGTATACCAACAAGATTTTGTTATATATACAATTTATATAATGATAATAACATTTTATACCATATATATATATATTTAGAACTTAATGTTATAAAAAATCATATATTTAAATTTTTTTCATCTATACAATTCATACCATTTGATTTTTTAATAAAAATTAAAAAAATGGAATGAACGTACTAACATTTTAGTTTTAGGACTCAATTTACCTAGTACTTTTTTTTCGGGACCCAATTTACCGGTAGTCATCAAAGTACCAGTATCATCGATTTTGATTATGATTACACTCTGGCGAAAGTATGATATCTGGACTATATATTTAGTATAATGGAATGAAAACGAGCAGCTTATCACGGCCACGAATGTATGTAAAAGAGGTAAAGTGCGGGTTGTCACAATTGGCACCTATATAGAGCTTACAACGCCATCTGTATAAAACACGGACTAAGATACAAAATGTGAAGCCAAATCAAACCTGCACCGGTAGCGCTGAACACATTGGGAAATCAATATTCATATCTATGATGGAACCTTTTGGTGGCCGTCCCCCGATGTCGTTTCAATATATCGTCGTCCATTATATCTTAATCCGTGGTTGTCCGCAAATGTTTTGTAGAAGATTTAATGACCATACAACCAAATGACAAACGATTACAGTTCGATTATAAATCGACACTATATTTCACTTCAGAGGCTAAAATATAATTTTTTTGTACTACTCACTTTATATTAAACTTGGAGTTACCAATGAGGAGTTTTCCACAACACAAGGTTTAGGAATACTCATCATTAAAAAAATTAATATATAATAAATAATAATTATATTTTATATTTTGTCAGACCTGCACTTAAACTTTAATTGTTCACACTACGAGAAGTAATGATAACCAAAAGTTGGCAAAAATTAAATCGCAAAACTGATTTCATCTGCATGTTCATAACGTTGATAACTGGTAAAAAAACTCAAGTTATATGAAAAACGGCCAAGTCAAAATATATAAATCTACATTGAATTAAAAAAAATGTAATTTAAATAATATATGCGCCAACTTCACGAACGTGTATACCTAGCTGACACGTCATATATGAAATAAAAAATATCAACTGTGCATACACAGACACACAGTATGTTTACTGAGTCTCTATAATAAACAGCAAATTATTCTAATATTGTATCTATTCAGAATATAATAATATAATATTCGATATAAAGCAAAATCCATGTATGTTCTTTGTAGTTGACTGAATAATAAATATGATTTCTTATAAAGTTACATTAACTGTGGCATTTATGACTATATGCTATAGTTCCCTTGAAGGTAAGTAATCACTAACAATAACATTGTACTTATATTAAATTATAAAACTGATATTGAGTAAGAATCATAATAGCAATTACAATATATTTATTATGAAACTGATTACATTATTATAATGAATACATTTTAATTTGGACGTTCCTCTATAATTGAAAACAAATGTATCAAATACCAAATATGAATTTTGTGTGTCATAATATTATTTATTAAAATAAAATAATTGAAACCAAATCAGTTTGAAAAAATAATTCTTTTATGACTTATAATTTATATACTTATATTGAAGACAGAAATGGTATATTTTTTTTTAAATTCGGGCATATTCAACATAAACAATTTTTAGTGGATTATACGGTAACTTGAATGTGAATATGTTATAATATGCATGATTATATTTATTATACTATGCTATTATTATTTATATTATATTTTTTTATTTATCATGTTTATTTATCATATTTATTAATTATCTTTTTTATTAGAATGGCCACAACAACATAGATATTATGTTTACAGTGTGTTTATACAGAGGTGTTATATATGAATATATTATGTTAATGTCTGTAACGAGTATAACCTAACCATAGTTTGTGATACAGTTTTTAACCATGAATTAATCTCATAATAAATTACATAAATATTTGGAGTACAAAAATTATTAATCAACTATAATATAATATATTATATGTACGTAATATTCTTCCAGTGTACAAACTTCACATTTTAATGTGAAAATATCATTATATTTTTTTATTTGAGTTATTATTTTTGTATTTAGCGGTGATGACTAGTGGTAATATACTTCATACTACTATATAAATTTATACAGTTTGCAATCAATTTACATAACATAATTATAATATAGCAGAATTTTGCCATCCTTTATTATTTGAAGATTAGTTATTATGTTATAAACTTCAACTATATCCATTTATATCACACTTTTACTTTTGAAGAATATTTTAGATTCTGAGCGGAGCGATACATTTTTTTATTTTACAATGATATGTGTGTTAGTTTGATTGTTTGAATATGATTGTTTGATCATATTGTCAGTTGTAGCTTAACTAGTTTGTGTCTTTGTGATTCTTCTTTATTATTGTAGTTTATTATTGAACATTTTTAAACACGCAAATACGCAATAGCCATAAATTGATCTAATAATAAAAGACATAAATATTTTGAAGTACAAAAATTATTAATTAACCATATTATTATATTGATGGACATATAATATATGCACGTAATATTAATATTAATTCACACGTTATATATTTAATTCAGTTATTTTATATGTTAAGGCCAGTGCAGTGGTAAGTGACATCTTATTACCTACGTACCTATATTAGTTATTAGTATTGTTAAGTAATTACGAAATACAGAGTGTATTGGACGACGCTGCGACCGTAGGATCCGCTGAATAAGGATTTTTGTATGGGACACGGTGCACCGTCACGACTACATACAAGGAGAGTCAGTCAGTTGTAGTATACCAGTGTTAGATCAAAAATGTGTAGCTATACTTATAATTTTTAACTATCAATTCTATAATAAATACATTAATTATTTTATTATTAAATTGGTGCGTACGCTTTATTTTAATTGTCTTGTGTAAAATCCATAATAATAGGTATACAATAGGTACAATTTACAATTTATTTACGCATACCCACGATATAGCAGAATTTGAATAAATTTATTATTTAAATCTTTATTAGGTATGTAGCAAACTTCAGCCCTATACATTTATATCAAACTTTAAAAGAAACCTTATTGATTCTGAACGGAACGATCAATATTTTTATTTTAAATTTATAATAATATTATGTGTTTTTTTCTCAAAAAAGTAGTTTTTGTATTAATTGATGGGAGGGGGGCAAGGGGAAACCACGCAGCTGTAAAGTATTAAGTGGGTCACTGTAATGGATGTGTTAAATTTTAATACAATAATATAAAATCATTGTATATACAAAATACGATTTTGAGCGAAGATGGTCTGTCAGCATATATTATTATTTATTAGTAAGCATATTTTATGATTTTATTGCTATAGATTAATTTTATTATTAGCCATTAGGTAGGCATTAAAAAAGCTAATTTTCTTTTATGCAACGCTAGCATATTTTATTTGTTACCAATCCAAAACAGAAATACTGTATAAAATATGTATTTCATTGAAGACTCTTATCTAAAAAAACGATAATTACCTACCCAGGTATCTAATAAGTTAGTACGAAAATATACAAAATATTGAACTTTAAACAATTCACGATGACTATTTTTTTGTCATGAAAACAAAATAGACTGAAATAGTGAACAAAATAAAGTAACTTACTTCTTAAAATTAAAAATTAATTCGTTCATTTATCGTTAATTAAAAAACAGATTTAGTAAGTAAATGAAAATCCAAAAGTGACTACTTAAGTTAAAAAGTTAAAATTAAATTATCTAGTTATCTTAGCATTAACTTTTTAACTCGTTAATGCCCAGCTTTGAGTAAAGGGAACAAGTATTAGTAGGTATGCTCAATGTCAAGTTAAAGCATATTTTTTTAAGGGGCAATTTGTAATATTTATATATGCAACCAACAATAAACTCAAGGTGGCGTCACACTTGTACATTTAATCGTATGCAATGCGCCATGTACAAAAACACAAGGCGATGCAGATGCGTGAACAGGAACGAACCGGTTGAAGACTACTGATTTAGGCAACAAAACGTTCCAAGCTATTCTTAACTATTCTGTGCAATCAATCTCCGTGTCTGAGATAATACGCGTTTGTCTTCGAATACAAAAACCTATTCACTAACCACTATATTGTGGCTATGTTATTAGTAACATCGTTACGTATATCTTTACGTATCTTATATTAAAGCTAACTAAAGTATCCATCTACCTACGCATTTTTACTAAGTAAGATATTTATTATTTTATTATTTAGCACCAATTATTGGATTTTTCTACATTAAATTTTTCATTCTAATTAGTTATTGCCATGCTACTTGATGAAAACTCAAGACAATTAAATTTTAATTTTATTAACAAAATAATATTTTTTTAACAGAGGAATTAAAGAAATATGGGTTTACGGGTATGTACCTATAGTTTTATGATCACAAAAAACTTGCGTTGTGGCTATTTTTATAATAAAATGTCGTCAGATAAAGATAATAATAACTTTTTTTTTTTAATCTTGATAAATAGGTAAAACTATTGTATAATGATTGTATATTTGTATCCAAACAACCAATTATTACTTATTAGTATCAAATTTGTACATTAAACGAATCACATTTATATTACAATTAAAAACTATTTATATTTAATATAATATATTAGATGTAGATGCCTACAATTTTCAAAACTACTGTTATGCAAAGCAATTTGGTAAGTACGAAAGACGTGATAATAACGTGAAATGTAAATTATCATATGTTTTTTTTATAAAATTAAACATTTAAATGCATTTTATTACTATCATAACATAATAGTCTAATCGGATGAGCGTATTATCGGATAACGCGCTCTCCTTCCCACTCACTCCACACCTATACCGAGCCGGTCACGTGCCCACCCAACTACCACCGCCACCACCACCTCATAGGCGGGAATGGGACTTTTCGACGCGGGCGATTCGGCGCCTACAGTTCGGCGCGGACGTATCGGCGATATGTCAATTCGACGATGTCCGTTTCGGCGCTTGACCGTTTCGGCGATACGGCAATTTACTTATCTGTAACATTATCTCACCGTATGGCGTGTGGTATAGAAATATTATCTTTATTACTATATACCATATATTATCTTATACTATTAGTACTACTATATATCTTTACTGTTACTTTATTGTTATTACTAGCTCTAAGTGAAACTCTGGGAAAGTTGGACTCGCTGAGAGTGGGTACCAATTTTGGAATATAAAAGTCGCAAAGGCTGTAAGACGAAAGTTTAGGATTTGTGATAAGGATTAGTGATATGGATTGGAGATAAGGCTTGGCGCTTTGGCGGGAATGTTTAAAAGTTTGAGCGTCTAGCAATCCGTCACGAACGTTGTAAATGGATAGGCTGGATACGATCTCCAGGATCATCTCCCGTTTCTCCGCTGCTTTTGGTTGTTAAAATTGTTAAAAAGTGTAGAACCGATAGGTTTATTTGATTGTCTAGCTATCAGTCATAAAATCACATAGGTAGGCGATCCGACTGCGTCGGATCGCGGACTATATCGAAGCGTATATCACCAGGTATGCAATCCACCTGCGGTGGATTGCGGACCCCGTTAGTTGCGTAGATAGGTGAATAATCGAAAAAATAGTTGGTCCCCTTGACCGTGTTAGTTGTAAGTGAGTACCGATTTTGGAGACACATTAGAATTATAAATGTTGAACTTAAACATGTAGAAGGTGATAAGAATTTCTGTATGGCCTGGCTCTTCGGCGGTCTCGTTTCGAAGGTGGGAACGTTTGAAAGTCAAGATTCAGTGTCTAGAAATCTCCCATGGCCCATGAAAACCGGCAATTCAATGATAATACTATCCCCCAGCGTATGTCTGGTGCTTTTTTTGTACGTGTAAGAAAATGTTAATTCGAAAATCTGCATGTTAGAGTGTCCAGCAAATCAGTCATTACCCATCTAAGACAAAACAAAAATAAGCAATCCACCTGCGGCGGATATAGTGGTATGTGCCGTCGCATGTCCGGTGCTCTTTCTTATGTAAAAAGTGTAAAGTCAAAACCCGAGTTGGATTGTCTAGCAAGTCAGCCATCTCAAGTCAAAATCGATTAACATCCAATTAGCCACCTAGGTAGGCAATCCGAATTCGTCGGATCGCGGACAATGTGCTACAGCATATGAAGTAGGCAATCCACCTGCGGTGGATTGCAGACCCGACGTTGGGCGCCTATAAGTGAAAACCCTATTACACAACTTATGAAATAATTTACGAAAAATACAAACTATAACTATACAATATAAATACAAACAATTATAATATATTGTACCTATTTATTATAATTCATAAAAAAAATAACATATAGATACATAATATTATATTAACCAATACAATACATATAAACATGTACCTGTAATGTATATATAATTATATCAAAAAAAAAAAAAATGTGAAAACCTGCATGTTTAAGTGTTAAGCAAGTCATTTCTAACCACTGTGTGACGGGGAGTTATAAGACCATTCCCTCGGGGGTTTTTACACCTTTAGCCATATGTCGCGAGGGCGGCTCCTTCACGCCTTTGGGTGACGCGGAAACATCCCTCCGACGGGTTACGTCAGGGCGCCCTGGCGCCAGGCTGACGATCCCCCGCCGGCTGCTCTCGTTAAGCAAGTCAGTCAGCACCGTCTAAGACGAAATCAAAATGAGCAATCCGTCGACTGCTGATAGAATGGTAGGTATGTGCCGTCACATGTCCGGTGCTTTTTCTTATGTATAAAGTGTAAAATCGAAACCGTGTTGGAGTGTCTAGAAAGTCAGTCATATCAAGTCAAAATCTATTAACTTTAAAGTTCGTCAGCTAGGTTGGCTATCCGACTTAGTCGACTTAGTCGGATAGCGAACAATGTGCTGCAGAAAATAAGTCTAGTATGTCTAGTTGCTATAAGTGAAGAGAAAAAATAGTATTTTCCATAAACCCAATCACAGAACATTCGAAATAACTTACGAAAAATAAATATGATTTTTAGTATAATTAGTTTGATATAATAACAATGACAATTTAAAGAAAATAATATGTGTTGAATTCCTAATAATTTAAATAACATATAGGTACATAATATATAATATACAGTCATATAATGTAAAATTAACTTGTATATTATTATATTATTTATGAAATATAAAGTGAAAAAAAATGCAAAAAAGTCAATCGACGGGCGGTCGTGCCATAGAATACACGACACGGTACAGTAGTTGCCGCCCGAAGAGAGCTACGACGGTTTCGAACCCGAACCTACCTATCATCTTACGTTTGAGGAACCTACGCCTAACCTATCGAGCCACAGTTTGTGATGCAAATCATGGTCAAAACTTCAACAATTAAGCTGCGTGTCTACGGAGCTGTGTGTCTACGTATTCTATGTATCTACACGGTTTAAACTTTATTTGTATTTTATTCACTTATCTGACCGTTATTATGTATGTTTGAATAATACATTTAATTGTGTTTACGTTAAGCAATATACCAGCTACGTTATTAAGGACCAAATAATACGTCTACAATCACGCATAATGCAATATTTATTGAATCAAAAACAAAACAAAAAAAACAATATATATTTATTGTGCACTTGTGCGCTGGAACGAAGACCGACTGACATTTCGTGAACGCGAATTTTTAAGTGTACTAACCAAAAGAAATAAACTTAACAAATAGAGCACAAACGGCAATTGAAAAGACGACACGAAAAGCGATAATAACGACCTACGCTGGCGTCGATTGCGATGGCTATGGACCGATATCGCGTACAAACCACGCGGCTTTTAAAAGAAACGAACTATATGTGAAAATGTCTAAAAGTCGAAAAACAGCGTAAAAAGCGTAACATTTTTCGAAAACGTTTAAAAACCGACCGCCGCCGCCGCTGCGAAGGTACGCGATTGGCCGCGCTATAGGGAATCGACGGAATGGGTCCGGCGGACTGGGGAAACGGAGCGGTGTTTAATTTTTTCCACCATGAGATCCTCCATGAATTCCCTATAGATCAGCTGTTTTTCTTGCGATTTTATAGTATTAGATTATTACACGATAAGGTGGTCACGATAGTCGATATGGATGATCTGATAATTTTATAATTTTATAATTTAGTTAGTCTGCGGAAAGTGAAGTACCTACTTATACATAGTCAAGTATTTTGTGTATTACTATAAACACGAATTATTTTTTTTATCATTCATAAAAGGTAAATAAATAGGTATTATGTCAAAAGTAAAATCAAAAAGAAATAAAAATGTGATCCCCGTAAATGGTTTTATGTTCATATTTGATAAGCTTAGTGCGGACGAAACTAAACGGTTTTGGCGATGTCGTCGTAAAGATTTGGCTTGTCCGGCTCGAATACATACCGGTATACATGATTTTAAAGTTATAAAATTTTCTTCTAAAAAACATTGTCATGATTCTGAAGCGGCTAGAATAGAAGCAGACACAGCTTTAAGGGGTATGCGTCAATGAGCTATTTCAACAATGGAACCTACGTCTTGTGTAATTAACGAATGTGTTAACGGGTTATCAGATGCGGCAAAGGTATACACATTAAATTTTGTTTTTCTATTATTATAATATTATAATATTATACTGTCCCTATCTGGCCCGTACAGTAATAAATAATTTTAATTTTAATTTATAGGGTGTTTTACAATCTTCCGAAGCTCTAAAACGACAAGTACGGCGTATAAGAAATAATGAAATAGCAGCTCCATGTGATCCATCAGATTTACTATCTTTACAGATACCCGATGAGTATCAAAATTACTCACCATCAATCGGAGTTAGTGAAAATTTTTTATTGGCTGATAGTGGGCCTAGCAATGAAAGAATATTAATATTTGGTCGACCACTTGGACTCAAGTTATTGAAAGATTCGAAAATATGGTACATGGATGGAACTTTCAAAGTGGCACCTACTCTATTTTGCCAAGTTTATGTTATTTTAGCTGAATTTTTAGGGGGAGTGCATCCTGCAGTTTATGCATTGCTACCTAACAAAAAGGAACAAACATATGTAAAATTATTTAGTATGATTAATCAATTACAACCTGATCTCCATCCAACATCAGTTTCTTGTGATTTTGAACTTGGAGCCATAACAGCAATTAAAAATTCATTTGTAAATATAAATATTTTTGGATGTTATTTTCATTTAAGCCAACATTTTTTGAAAAAAGTTGAGGAGTTACATTTACTGTCAAAATATAATAATGAAGCAAATTTTTGTGTTGCAACCAAAACAATTATTGCACTGGCGTTTATACCACTGTGTGATTTAGATATGGCTGCAGATGAGTTGGCAGACGAACTTCCAGATGAGCTTATACCATTATTTGAGTGGTTTGAAGAATTTTATATTGGGAAGAAAAATCGACGTATAGGACGAAGAAAACCACGATATTCTCCTGAAATGTGGAATCTTCACCAACGAATATTGAATGATACAGATCGGACAAATAATCATGCAGAGGCGGCGAACTGACGATTAAATATTCAAATGGGTACTCATCCAACGATATGGACCTTCATTGCGAATCTCAAAAAAATTCAAGCCGGGCGTGACACGTATTATGAAAATCTTGTGTCGGGAAATAGTCCTCCAAGGAAGTTGAAAAAATTTCAAGACACAGATAAAAGAATAAAAAGGTTAGTAAATAATTATGATAGGCAAAATAAAATGATATTTTTAAGAGGTATAGCAAATAATATTGCTTTAAAATAAAATTGTAGATAATTTTTTTTTTATATTGGCTCAATAATGTTATATCATATGTTTAACTGTATTAACTAGGTATAAATAATTATAATTATTTTGATTTATTTATTTACGATTTAAAGGGACTTGTCTTACCTTCAAATAATAATTATTATTTTGACTTATTTATGATTTAAAATTACTTATTATATTATATAACACGTTTTTATATTATATTATATTTTTTTTTTTTACTATAAAATTTCGCCGAAATGGTCACTCGTCGAAACGGACATCGTCGAATTGACATATCGCCGAAACGTCTGCGCCGAACTGTCAGCGCCGAATCGCCCGCGCCGAAACGTCCTAGATCCCCTCATAGGCATACTTATTACTAATAAGTTATTAGTTATTATATACTATAGTACCTATAATATAATCTGTATATAGTATAGTATATTATATTTATGTATACATTAGTACCTAAACACTTATAATAATAGGTACATACTACATATACACTATAGTTGTATATGTATGCCACATATCATAAACTAACTTTATATAGGTATCTTGTATTTTGGTTATTGTGAACGTCTTCTAGTATAATTCTATGGTAAGCATTTAATTTCTAAAACAAAATCATAGAACTTCAAAAATGTTCTATGGACAAGTGTCAGGTATTAGTAATAGAATCCCAGATTACTATACCGTACTCTAGGACAGAACGAACAATATAGCAGTAGATAGATTTAATAGAAGCATGCATTTAATAGATGATTTAAAATCAAAACAGATACGTTTGACAAAGCCCTACAGTTTAAGTGTTTTACATGACTTATTTTCGATGTGTGAACGAAACACGCAAATTTTTATCATAAATGAAACCAAGATCAACTACCTCATGCATAGATGAAGTTAGGTTAACCACATCAATCAAATATTTTAAATACTAAAGGATTAATGATTCACGAGTAGTTCAGTTGGATATGGGAATTTTCAGTGACATTTTTTTCGGTAAATTGTACTTAAATTTACGTACATTTTTAATACTGTATAATATTTTTATTTAGTAAATTGAATACGAACTCAATAAAATTTTTATTAGGGATGGGCCGATACCACTTTTTACCGATATCTGATACTCCGATATACGCTGCCGATATAAAACCAATACCCGATAATATATGAAAATATAAAAACAACATCTTTGACAAAAACACATGAGCCGATACCACCATAAAACCGATACCATCAACCGATACATAACAAAACCGAAACCCGATAACACAAATATTACCTAGAAAAGTGAAAACATTGATTATTATTTATTAATGGTAATAAATTCATAATTATTATTTAATAGTTATCACATGTTTGTTTATTTTTCAGTCTTTAATACTTTAATATAAATATTTAACAGCTTATGAAATAATAGAAAAAGTATTAAGCTTTAAGTTATAGCCTATAACAAATTTAAAAATAATGATAATTATTAATTATGAATAACAAATAACAATAGACATAAATGTCAAATGAACCTTCACTATACATTGTTGATAAAATTATTATTTTGAATATTATAAATATACAATACGTATACTATAGCATTAACTATTTAATAACCTCGTAAGTAGTTACATAACTTACACAACTAACACTAGGAACTGTGTTTATATAATCTACAGTATTTGATTATTCATAACCTAACCCGTGCATTTGTGAATTGTGATAATATGCTGATCGATAGGTTTTTTTTGGTATCAGTTGAAGTATCGGTTTTGAAAAAAAACCGATACCGATAAAAGCGATACCACTGATATCGGCCCATCCCTAATTTTTATAACTTATCTAACCATTTAACCAATGTACCACTCCTTACTACAAGTATTATATTTTTATATATTATAAGTATGCATTTGCGCAAACGGGGGACAAATGGGGGTGCCAGAGAGTGCTTAGCACCCCCAACTTATGTTAGTTATATTTAACTAAAAATATTGTTTAAAGTAAATCCGAGACGATGGTGTTAAAAATTCGTCTTAGTAATAATTATTTGCTGAAGATCTCATGTATGATATAAATATAAGTAGGTATATAACTAGTTATATTTCTATCATGCATTGTGGAGATATGGAAGTCACTATAGCGTTGATGTGCATATGTAGACAATTTAAATGAGTGGTCACTCAAATTTTAAAACTGTAAAAATATTTACTGGGTAAAAAAATTATTGGTAAAATTTACTGAGCTCCCATCTTTAGTCATAGTATGACCCCAGTTCATTTTCCCATTAAGCCATTGTGTTGATATAGATGATCCCGGAAAAATATCCTGGAAATCATTTTAAGGAAGGTAAAAATAAAAAACTGACAATAATTCAAAAATTTTGGAAACCCATTCATAAAGATAGTAAATAGTAGTGGTGATCGCCTTGAGGGACTTCCGAGGGAGTAATCCTATTGCACGCCATTAATTCTCACACACTGCTTTCAACCGTTTAAATATGAACGTCAATTTGCAAAAAAAGGTGTTATTTTTCATTAAAACAATATCCTTAAGATTTTTAAAAAACCATCTAGGGATATTTGATTGCTTATATAAGACAGATCACAGATGGAACATAATTTAAAAGACATACATGTAAGGCATCGTAGAATGTCTTTGTGGCGTTATTATAAATGCTATAGCCGTAAGTTCCAGAAATGTTATAACTATTAACCCAATTAAAATACTAGAATAAGGTATTCGTGAATCAATGTGTACCATTCAAGGTCTTGTTTCCGAGGCGCCATTGACATTTTTTCGATTGCCAGTTATCGTTGAGAACCTTGGTCGGACGATCATTTAATGTGGAGGTGTGTTGGCCCGTTACGCGTAAGTCCGCCAATACCCTTGAGTGTGTGAGAGGCCACTCAGGTCGTCGAGTTCGACGTTTTTCTTTACCTCTGGCTGCAGCTGCTGCTGTAAACTTTATATCCTCGCCCGTAGTGTATATTAATCTAATTCATTTATTATTAATTTATTGTATATCTAATATTTTAATGTATAATTAATTTATATACAATTTTTATAATATTGAAAAACCAGCAAATATATTGTATATTATATTCTGTGATTATACTAATTCTCTGATTATATTATTATCATTATATAATGGTTCTTTTCCATTCGGTTTTTTTCCGGGATTCAATTGAAACATATATTAAGAATATAATATAGAAGAATCACTTGCTATGGAGTTACCGTGTAATAGCATCTTTAATTAATAGCATCTTCATTCTTTAATAATGTATTTCCAACTAATTTTTATTTCATGCATTTTGCTGTAATTTATGTGTGCGGATGATGATCTCAGAGAGTTTTGAAGAATTTGAAAAATATGTGAAGGAAAAGTACAAAATTGAAAAAACAAGCAGTGAGTTTTCACAAATAAATTGTTTTAATGAATTACCTATGTATCTACTTATAATGGTTTACTATGTGTTAACCCTTCACTGCATATAGTAGCAGATCTGCTACAACACGTTTATGTGGTTATTTAATGCTTTGTTCTACACTACATGGCTTAAAATGTGTATATTACTAATCTATATGAATCATATAATGCATACAAACCTAATTTTTCAATAATGCGATAATATTTAGGTATTTATTTAGTGTATACAAGTTGTCAGTCGTGTATAGTAACATAACCTCAAAACAGCTGTAATTATTGTATATTATCAACATTTCTATTCTTATCAGACCATTGAAAAAAAATTTTTCCACAAGCTTATCATTTTAAATATGTAGACTATATGACATTTTGACTTTATGAGTGTTGTTTTAGTAGAAAATCGATGTATTTCATGTGTTGCATATGTGCTACACGGAGTGGACCGAGTACGTGTTGTTATTGAATATTCATAACGTTGCGTGGTATCCTATAGGCTATAATATTACAATTATTTTAGTTGCCAGTTGCGTTCAAATCGTTTGGTGTTTTGTTTATAAATGAGTTATATTAGTTGTTGGACGTTTTATAATTAATTTCAGTTTTGTTATTGTTAATTAATATTACAAATACTAGATACGAAAACTAGATAAATATTCATATTCACCAGTTAGCGAATACTTTGTTATGGCCAAAAAGCTGTCTGATAGCTGTATAGAAAATCTTTTGTTTTTGGATTTACCTAGTGGGTCAGAAGATGAACTTGAAGATGGGGATCTAGATAAAATTTGTGTTGAAGACAACATAAATTGTTTAGATATTGATGAAAATGATTTTATAGAAATTGATTGGCCCTCTGTTGATAATGATATATTGGTTCCAGTATTGGAGGTAAATGAACTAATCCAAAATAATCCTATAATTATTGATGTTCCTCCTGCCTCTTCATTTGATAATACACAGCCAATTCATCCTGTTATACCAGTGAAAACAAATACCTGTCAGTCAACATCATCTAACATAAACCCAGCACTAAAAGTAACATTAAATAAAAAAAAACAGAAATTCTATCCTATTAAAAAGGTTGCTTGGAAAAAAAGGTTTTTTTTACATTTATATAAATAATATATTGTTTTTCTGTTAGGTGTTATGTATTCATTTTTTTTTATTCAAAGATATGATTTGATTTTGCTTTTGGAAACTATTATTTTTAATTTACTAATAATTTTTATTTTGTTCACTAATGTTCACTTATGTTTACATAATGTTTAATATTTATAAAATTGTTTATCAACTATTTGTTGACTTCATATAAGTAAAGGATTTTCACATTTATATAAAATATTATATTGTTTTTCTACAATTATTTTTTTTTTTTTTTTTGTTTAAAGGGTGCAGGGAAAAACGGTAGTAGTCCATTTTTTTCGATTTTGATTTTATGGTTTGATTCGATATCAAATATGGAGTAATATCGACAGTTGAAATCGATTCAGTGAAAAAATCTTTCAGTCCATAGTTATTAAATGGAAAAGATTAGGTATACTGGTGAAGAAAGATTTTAGTCTATGTGGTTGTGGGGAAAACAGATTTAAGTCCAGTTCCGAAATATATTATATTTTTATTTTACCTTTTTCCTTTCTACTGTACCTACTGCAATAATAATATGACGTATTCTTGATAATTTTGTTATTTATAATAATAACAAAATTATTGTAACATGACGTATTTCCCAGTAACGCGTTTCGTATAACTATACACAATATACGATAATATTGCGAGATAGCATTATTATTATTAGTTTTCACATTTTCGTCATTATTTCTCTGTTCTTGCTATAATCGGCAGTTAGTTCTTGACGTTCTTGTGTTTATTTTTTAATTATTCATTATGGACAGTGAATTAAGTGATTTTGATGATGATGTTACAGTGATCAACGGACATCTAAAAAAGACTTAAAATGGGTAGAGAACGGGATGTTCTAAAAAAAATTGCGTGCTACTACTAACCTAACACATGAGTTAGGATCCGACTGCAAATGTAAACGTTATCGTTGTTTTGAAAATATAACTGATGAAGAAAAGAAGCGTATCATTAGAGAGTTTAACAGTCTGGAGAACTACAATAACCAGAGTAAGTACCTTTGCGGTCTTATTACAGTATTGCCGATTATGAGGAGACGCAGTCAACTTAGTGATGACAAAGCCCAGAATAATTTGGCTAGTTATGCCTACCACGTGCGTGTTTTTTGCGATGACAAGTTAAAAGACATTCCTGTCTGTATAAAAGCATTTATGTCCTGCATGGTATTTCTGCGAAACGTGTTCAAACTCTCAGGGAATCGTTATCAACCACAGGAAACATACCTATAGATAACAAGGGAAAACATAAAAATCGTCCCAGAAAACTTCTAAAACTGGACGGAGCACTTGCAATCACACTATTCCAAAAAAAGTAACCTCAAAACAAGACCTATCAGAGTAATTGAATTTTGTAAAGAGTCCCGTGCACTTATCTTCCACAAAGATAATTACAGTGGAATGTATGCTAGCACTATGATAATCCAAAAAAAAAAACAAACGAGGAAGAAAGACACGTCAAAATCCCACAAGGGGAAACATTGAAACCAATGCCTTGAAACTAAACTATGAGGGCAAACTTCCCATAAAAAAATCGAAGCATAAAGATTTACGTCATTTAAAACAATTTTTAATGAAAGAAGAATCACGCAAGTTCTACGAAAATCAGAAGACAGCCTAAGATAATATTCAAGACAGTGAAGACGAATGCATCGACAACATTCCTATGGATGAAGCTGAAGATTGAAAAAAAAAATTGTTTTAATAATTTAATGTTTTTGTATAACTTGAAATGAAAGTGTATTATTAATGTATGTATAATATATTGTATTATTTTATATTCTTATTAACAATCAACCAGATTAACCGGTGAAAAAGATTGAAGTCCATGCTTTTTATTTTGATATATATTTTTTTAATAATAATCATTACAATTTTAAATTTATTTCAATAACTTTTCGAAGTTTATACATTTTAATAAAATATAAGTTCATAAGGCATATTTTTTGTTTAATAATTAGATAGGTAGAAGTCTGTAAACTTTGTTTTTGTTCTCCTGAAAAATTTATAGAAATAGACTACTACCGTTTTTGCCCTGTACCCTTATAATTATTATATATATATATATAACCTATTTTACTTTTAGTACCTAACTATTTAAATTTCTTTTTATTAAATAATAGTATTTATTTTCTGTACTTTTTTACAGGAAACTGCATTTCTAATGTTGTGTTGTACCGTGATAAATTTAAAAAAAAAATCCTAGTTCAGTATAGGTACTATATGCAATGATATTTAGAAATTAGGCGGGTACTTCGTATACATATAGTTGCAAATATGCAACATGGACTTTAAGTTCATATTTGGAACTTAATAAAATAAAAATTTATTTTTAGTTATTTTTCTCAAACTCTACGAGCATAAAATAATTTCAAAATAATAATTTGTTTTAATTTTAAAAAGTCATGCAGTGAAGGGTTAACAAATAAACTTTTTAACTTTTTCACTATGGCCTATAATGTCAATATATTCTAATACTTGCTCGCATACATTATGTATTCATAATAATTCTTATTCCTTTATTATGTGTGCTTATGACAGTTTGATAATGAAGAACTAATATTAATTTGTTGACCAGACTAATCAATATTATGCAGTTTGATTTATTATATTATGTTGCACTAGATAGGTGCCGGGCATACACTGCATATTTTGATGGATAGGTAAACGAAAATACGCAATTGAAATTAAATTGACACAATTATCTGACGCATACACTTAAAGAAAAACTTAAAAACTACCCATTCATTCTAAATATTAACAGTGACACAGGACCGATCTACCAACCATCAGAGGCTCTCCAGATCACGGTGGGATTGCCGTTCTGGTCCACCACCACATCACCATATCAACCTACGTATCTTCACATGGACTTATAATCCACGTCGATTCTGATCAAACCCCCAAACCAAACTACCCAAAGCATTGGCTGACCTGTTTCAGCCGTCGACCTCAACTTAAAACACCCTCTGTAGCACAAACGAATCATGAATTCCGCTGGTTCAACATTCTACAACCATGTACAATGGAGTGAATATGCGGTCATGGCACCAACCACTCCAACATACCAACCCTATAGCCATTCATACTGGCCCGACGTGCTTGACATTGGTTTCATTAAAGTACCACCGTCTGTATAAACTACTTACATAAACGATCTTTCAGTGGAGCACAACCTCGTTCTTTTTTGAAGTTTTCGGCACGTATATGGTCTCCTCTCCGCCTTCAGAACTAATGATCCATCGACCACGCTATCGACTCTTCCACTTCAATCGTCCACACTGCAGAACAAACTAATTTTTCAGCAATGAAATCTAGTTGCTCAGCCAAGTGCCTACCCCTACCTCCTATTCATTATGAAATCAAATATAAAAAATGTCATCGACATGGGTGACAGCTAAGTAGCGACCCAGCAATTCAAAGATCGACAAGGTTGAATTATTAACTGTCTCCCTCGAATTTCTATTCACCCCAAATCCGGGACCTGGATCTTCGTAAAGTCATTAACTACAGTAAAGCGACCCCGTGGTCCAATTCTACTGATGCCACTAGCCGCAATATGCATATACATTTTGGCTTCATCATGAAACTCCTCTCGAAGCTTCCAAAGAAAAAAGCCAAACATCAAACATGACTTTATGTCTACTAATTAAAACATGACTCTGGCCTTAATCAAAATCCTAAATGGCTTTGCTATTTCTCAGCAGTATGGAATAGAGCCAAAATAATTTACATCTCTAAACCAGGTAAACACCCTCTTAAAACGGACAGTTGCACTTATAGAACTGCAGCTTTCCTTACTCTTGAAAGTGTGTGAGAAAATTATTCTAAATGAATCCCAGAAGCACCTTTCTCATCACATCAGACTAGAGAAAGCAGCGTTCCAATAAGAAAATTCTACTTCTCAACAACTAATAAATAATAAACCTAATAAGCGTTACAATAAATAATGAAAAAGAATAAAAAGAATTTTACTATAAATATTTAATTGTAGGTGACTTGACTTATCTGTATAATAAATAATGTATTAGGTACCTATATTATACCATTAATCAATTTGAGCAACCAAAAATAATATATAATAATTTTGAATGCTAAGTAGTAGGTACAAATGTTATCAATATAATTAATGATAAAATATTAAACATTTTAGAAGATGCACATGATTTCTTCAATGATAACCGTAACTTAAAAATTATCGGTAAGTATCATAACAGTTTAAGTAAGTATCATTATCATCATATTTACCTTTATAATTACATTATACAGTTGTGTTTGTATATATCTGTACATTTTTGTTTATAATGTAACAAGTCAAAACAGTGACCGAACTGAATACCCGTGCTCATTTTTTAATTTGTTTCGGTACAGATGTCAATCTTGTAACACCAGAAACATTTTGTAAGGATATCGGTGAGTAAACTAAAATAAATCAAATTTTATAAATCTTAAATAATCCAAAATAATATTATATGTATTCCAAGATACCCTAGTATAATGTGATTTGGTTCTATCTTATATTTATTGATGTGAAACTAATTCAGCGGGTGAGAATGGCTAATCGCGTGGTGATATCGCCACTCGCGAAATGTGCCGCGAAACATCAAATGCCACTTTAAAATATATATCTTGTCAAAATATATAGATTAATACAGTTTACATTTGTTAAGTATTTCTATGATAAATTATTGGATCATTCAAATTAATTTAGGGGAATCACCATCCTTATATAAACGCTACCAAATTTTTGGTAAATTAATTTACTATTTCATGGCCATTACATCATTGTTATTACTACCACTACTAATGTGCCTATTTTAAGAACATGTTTGGGTCAATGAGTTATTAGAAGTTTTTGATTTAATGAAGCTCCAAAAAAGTTAATTGATTGAGATTTATGTATTTTCTAAATATTTATTGTAGTCTAATTTACTTTGATATTTACACAGTTTACGAAGATTTGAGGAAGTAGTAGAGTCTAGAATTTATTGTACGACCGCCAAACTATGAAGTTAAAATAATAATTTATTTATTTTTAAAATTGAATAATGCCTCTTTAAAATTTAAGGTAGTAGGCTTGTCAGTTAGGTAAGAAATAAGTAGGGCTGAATGGAAAGGATCAAGAGAAAGTATGGAATCAACATCTATAACGTTTAAATAGACTGAGTTTCAAAGGGTCAAGTTCAATTCATTATTATTATACCCCCCTCCCACTACAAATAAATCGTAAACTTAGTTTTGATACTTAAGAGGACGCTACACTCGCATGTGTTGTCTCCGTCTTACAAATGTAAAACATGGCAAATACTGTTTTTCGCGGGAAAGAACCGAGAAGGTTACAGACATAACTAAGAGACGAGATTTTTACCACATAAAAAAGAGAACTTTGGCTGTGCAACGTTGTTTTTATTTTTTGATATCATTTATATGAAAAAAGTTTTTCAAGTTTGAAAAACACAGACAATAATGGTTTTTGAAACAGTAAGAACTTTTTTCATATAAGTGATATCAAAAAAATATGCTAATATAAACAGCCAGTCAAAATGTCATGTATCTACTACGGTCATTTGTTTTAGGGTTACATAAAAAATCAAAAAGGATTTTATCTAAAAATTCCGGTTTTCCTTACTTTTTCATGGAGCTTTTGAAAACTGCTGGACAATTTTTACTTTTCATCCTCCAAAGTACCAAATAGGTTCACTTTCCTATCAGAAAAGATACTGTTGAAGAAAATCTAAGCACTTTAATGTCCGAAAAGGTTATAAAACAATAAGACAACAACGTGTTTCTTGTAACAATGTGAAATTCTACCTTTAATATGTGTATACCTAATAACTTATAATAATATACCTAGTAATTATGTGATAAATTATCTTATATTTTCAGAAGTAAAAGGTAAGTCCGAAAATCATAAATTAATATTTTAAAATTATTACTATATAAAAACTAATATAGAAGTCGATCTACCTTCTTTAGTTTAAATAAGTTTTGTTAAATCATACGCCTGTACAAATTGTTAATTAATTAATATACAGTTTAATAGGTAAGTTGTACAAGATATAGTACAGATATTAATTAACTATAGTGTAGTAATGTAAAATTGTAGTGATTGGCGCCACCACAGTAATAAAGAAGTTGATTTAACTTCAAACTATGTTCAATATCCATTAGTTAAATCAACTGCATAGTAATTTATATCCACCACAATAATACATTATATACGTATACGTGTCTCAACGCATAGTGTTAACTGTTAAGAAATAATAATAATTCATAATAACACCCAAAATCAGTTTTATCACGATGGACGACTGGTTACGATGGTTACTGGATTAGGGTTCGAATTCCTCATAGGGGCGAATTATTGTTATTTTGATAATCACTATTGTTCCGTATCTTGGGGTTATTTCAACTACAAGGTAGTTTCAATTTGAAATGAATTTAAAAACTCAATTTACAACATTGTGAAAGTCGATCTCACTACTTTGTCGTAGACGCTTTTATCGAATTACAATTATAGCACTGTAATTATTGTGTGTTGTGAGTGTATAGTATGCACTTTAATAAAATATTTTTTCATTCATATTTTTTTTTTTTTAAATATAAATGATAATATTTTCATATTTATTTTTATGAGTAATAATTAATCACAAATCATAAATGTACATCCATAAATCAAATATTTAAATTAATTATACTTTTTCAGATGAAAATCCGAAAACGTTTTGTGGTATTATTATAATATATTAATTTTTAATTTCAATGTATCATTAATAAAAAGTATATATTTTATTAATATATTCTGTAGGTAGCGGAACATAGGAAATTGACAATTATGGATAATATTTTTTATTGAAATAATACCATGGCTGCTAAGTGCTTACAATAATATTTATAAACTTTTTAATACATTTTCTAGATTTTTCATTGATACATAGTATATATTCAATGATAGTATATTTATATTTATTTATTTTATTTTGATTTGTATTTATATACCTACAACTAAAAAAGAAGTTGTTGATATTTATTTTAAATTCGTTATAAAATGATAGATGGTATTTAAATTTTATTTCCAAACATTTTGTTATCTTTGTTGTCAAACTATATTTTCTCTCTCTCACTAAGAATGCGTATAAACTAGTGGCGTATTTAGGATTTATTTGAATATAGTAATCAAAGTACATGAATCCCTGATGCCAAACGCCCCAGCATTTTATTACCTAATGATAAAGTGATAAATCGTGGGTTGAGAATGAAAAGGTTTTATGTCACAATAACCAATTGATCAGCAGATCGATTTTTAACTTTAATTCCCAATATCTTTTTTTCAGACTGTCTTATGAATATAACCATAATATTAATGAATAAATAAATACAATTATTGACAGATACATTGTGAATATTAAGTATTAAACATTTTATAAAATCCAAAAACTGGAAAAAAAGTGTATAAGAAGAAAAAAAGTTCTCTGTATAGAACCTTTTCATTCTTCCAACTAAATAATATGATATACCTACATAAAACTTTTATTTTTATGTAATTTCATACAAAATTGTTTCTTTTTATCAGAGTAACCGACACATGTAACATCAATATTTATAATGAAATTTGTTTTACATTATTTTAATGATTAATCGAAAACAATTATTAAAAATTTGAGCGAATAAAAATTAAATTCCTTAATGATAAATAAATTTACCTGCCTAATTTGAGTCAAATTTATAATTTATAACCCTGCTAATACTATAACTATAATAAGTAATATACTAATATCACATTATCACATCATAGTTAACAAGTCTTTAAAACTTTAAACAAAATAATAAATATAAATTGACGACAATTATTGAGATTGATAACATAGTAAATAATTGTTAAATCCAATCTATAATAATAATATAATATTAATAAGTCTATATTATATTATACCTACTTTTACAAAGGTACAAAAAGTTAAAAATTTCCATTGTGGTCAATGGTCCCTTTTCCACCTCCCCTCGTTATTTGTTACCCATATAAACTTGTAATAATTACTTTTATATAGGCATTTCTTTACCTGGTAAGACAACAAATCTGCTTACTGTAATTGTAATTAAACATTTAGTACACCTAGTACTTAACGATATTAAATGATTGATGCATGTAGAGAAAGTTGTCTGTTGATGATCATGATGAAGTAGACAATTTAAAATTTTTTTAAATAAATATTATAAAAATAATAAAATGATAGGTATTATTGTGTTTAGAACATTCAAGAAAAATACGTCAATTCTTCAAAACTGCTCCTGCCAAAATGTTTTAACAAGTTTCCATTTACTACTAGAAACCACTCTGAAAATTTAAGATCAAAGAATTTTTTCCACTATAAAAAATGTATTAGGAATGAAATGAGGACAACATTTTTTTTAAAAAAAACCATCATTACCAGGCCAATCATCGCCGCGCTTAGAATTTAATAATATCTAGCATACAGACATAAGAATAATCATATATATAATACTCTATAAAGTATAAATACTATAAATGAGTGGCGGAAATCCAAAATGTACAATTGCCAAAATATACAAAATGAAAAATCATCGAGAAATCAATTGGCGTCGTCAAAATAGGTCATAACTCATAACGTATAGGAACTATTTCTTAGTTAAATTTGCATTAAAAAATGATATTTAAATATTCGAAACGTTCTTAAATTTTACACCATCACGTACTATTGACTTTATTAAATGAATCTCCCACAATCATTAATTATATACCTATACTCTGTTCGCAGAGAGAACACGACGCGGCCCAACGAAAAACGGTTCGTTCTGCGCATCCCCTCGCGTCACCCACCCATAGCTGCCGGCTTCGGTCGCCTATTTTCGTCACGAATATTCTTCTTTTTTTTTTGTAATATCGAGGACCGGAGAAGGAACCAAGTTTGCTATTACTTCTCCTCCGGCCACCATCGTTTATTGAAATGAATCAAATACATCCTATTTTTAATAGTGGTAGGCCAGTCTCCTACTCCCTACTATTACAACAACAATACAGTTATATTATATATGACAGTGCGAGAGCCTCTACTCTTCCAAGGTTGCCTTCGGCTACATAGAATCTTAACTAGGGTTTCAATTTCCGAGATCCGGTGGTATGTTTCTGGCTTCAGTGGCCTGCCGTGCTCTTTCCTCTATTGTTCCTTTGCTGTGGGGATGCGTTTCACCATTCCATAAAAGAGCCTGAATAATTCCTCAGCTTCTCTCAGAATCGGTCGTCGCGAATCTTGGAGAGGGGGGGAGGAATAGAGCCTCGGCAAGCAAGCAGCCGTCAGTCAGCATGCGCAGAACCGGCGTGTTCTCTCGGCGAACAGAGTATATAGGTACCATAACAAACTATTTCAATAACGTAGTTATCTACTTATTTGTATGTTAGGTACACCAAAACGTACTAATTAAATATTTATGTTTTTATATGTTTAACTTATACAAAGTGAAAGATTATTTGAAGAGTAAGTCCACAAATTGTACACATTTATTGTATATATAAATTATACTATAATAATTAATAGTAGACACTTTTATATTACAATAAAATATTATACAATTGGTTAATGAAATATTAAAAGTCCTCGTGATGTATTTATGAATTGTTATATTAATTAAAATATCATATCTTTTACTGTACTGTATTTACCGTGTGGATCTCGAAACATTTTTATTTATTAGCACTTTTAAGTTTGAATACTTATAATATATATTTTTGTTGAAAATTTTATGAACTTTATGAATTTAATTATAGTTTATTTGTTAGGAAAAGATTAACCTAAATAAATTAGTATTGAATTCTACTAGCTTATGATTTATAACACGCTAATTAATTAATTACAATTATATTATATTCACAGGTTATAAAGGTAAGCTACTATAATAGTTTAGTAATTCTACTTAGTAAAAGAATAATAGACGAGATAACAAAACAAATAAGCGGGAGGTTTTATTGTTTATAATGTTTGCAAATAATAAAGCGTTAGTGGAAAACGAACGGAAAAGGTCAATAAGAGGTAAATAATACCGTTGGCAAGGAAAGGATCTTAACTAAAGATCAATGGTAATAAAATAGAAACAAATGTGTATGACTTTTGAAAATGTGAATGAGATGGTATATGAAGTGAATAGGTTCAAGTGTTTGAATGGTTGGAATAACAAGATACATGTTGGGTAATGAAAAACTTTTATTGTATATCAAATTATATAAATATATACTGACTATTAAAATAGTCCTTCCGTTGTCACGTCAAAGGTCTGATAGAAATATGCCTTTGTCGGTCAGTCCAGTTGTCAGTCGTGGACGTCGATAGAAACACTGTCGTTGTGATAATGGAAGCGATATACTCCCATTTACAAGTCCACGCGACGCATCCGAGAAACCGGTGGCATTAGATTAATTCTAAAATTTTAAGAAAAATAAAACACTAATAAATTGTATAGTACTAAATATTTTAGATTCTGAGGGAAGAAATTTTAATTTTTAATTCACTATCTCATATATATGAGTTTATATATAATGTTTATGATATACATGGAATATAAAATTTTAAAAATACCAACACATTTTTAACCACCCCTCATTTGAAACAGTCCTATAAGAAGTGGGAAGAATTTGTGTTGTAGAAACCGAAGCCGTTTGGTAATTTACATTTTTGTAAAACGGGACTTATTTTGGAAAAACGAGAGCCAAATGGGTTATGTCCTAACGCGGGCTAGTACCGTGTAGTAGTCCGGTCGCTAATGTAGTGTACTTGTGTGATGGAAATGGCGATGATACTCAGATTAGGGTATTGACAGAAACAGTACTGCACGGTTGGTTTGGTGTCTTATTATAAGACAAAAGTCTGTAATAATTTACCTTGCGTACCTGCGTACCGTATTAGTCCATTTACCCAACTTGACCTGCGACTTAACTGACCACGTCAGTCACTGTTGTTTATAATCCTTATTTTGTGATTTTACCTCTGTATGTCAATCTTCTCCTACCGGTGACAACTATGGTGATAACTAGATATATAAAGGCAGATAACCCGCTTAACAATGTTAAATTGGATCCCCGGTTAGGAAGGCTGTAGCCATTTTCCTCAAAAACGAGATACTGTTTTCCTCCAAAAAAATAAAAAATAATGCTTGATCATTTTCCTCCACTTTCCATTTTCCACCAATAAACAATAAAAAAAATAATAAAATAGTTAATATAAATAGTTTATGTGTATCAAAAAAATTTAAAAATATTCTTTATCAAGCTCAATCGACAATTGATATAGATATAGCCGATACCGAAATGTATCAACTGAAAATGTGATCCTACTGCTTGCATTTGAAAAAATCATTATTTAAAATCAGGGCCTTGCACCCGAATCATTTATTCGGGTTTCGGGTTTCGGGTGCTGGATGTATTTGGGTGTTAAAACACCCGAATAAAAAATTTAAACAAACATTTGGGTTTTCAAAACCGTTATTATTCGGGTTAATATTGGTTAATATGGGTGCTGAGAAATCTGGATAAAACAGAACTTTTGATGACCCCCCCCAAAAAAAAAAAAAAAAACAGAAAGTGTTCATGTTTGTGTTATTTATAATAAAATATAAATGTTTTACCCAAATTCGCAACAATTGTTTTTAACTAAACTAGGTTAATTAATGTACAGTAGTTACCTTTTTCTATGAACTATAAGAAATAAGACAATGGGAAACTAATTATTTAACTACCTATTCGTTGTATTATAGGCATTAGAGTCCACGTAACTCATTTTTTTTTTACCATATAACATGTCTAAAATCTAAATAGGTACTGGACTTAAATATCATACTAGTATATTTAAAAAAAAAATTGTAGGTACTTATTAAAAATATTCAGAAAAATTTTATTTGATAAGCAAACATAAAACAGTCATCAAAAATCAAAATGTTTACAAGGCTTTCTGTGGTCAAAAAATAGTTAACTTGCTAGAGTCTAATCCCATTTAAAAGTAAATACAAAAACATAATGAATAGTTATATTTTGCAAAATCAACAGTTACAACAGATTGATATTTTAATTTTGCATAATGTTACGTACCTATTATATAACAGAATAGGTATTGATTATTTTGTGATGACTTAAAAATTAAAAAAATTAATCTTTATAAATATTATGAATAATATTATTATACTATAACTAAAAGGTAATATAAAAAATATATAGGTATTCACAAATTGTACGATGAAATAATAATAAAATTGAAAATTGAGTAGGTACGTATAGTGAGAGGCGCGTCGTAGACTCGTAGACCGAATGTGATACAAATTAAAAATGTACAATTTCCCCCATGCCAAGTCGATGGATATAATAAATAATAAAATATTAAAATGTTTAAAATAGATGGCCATAGGGGCGCTGACTGTTGAGCCATAGACAAATAAAATAAAATATAAATTATGATTTCGTGATTACCGAAAAACTGGTAAATAATAAATATAGCCGCGTATTACGATATTCGAGTTACTAAATTAGATATTATAGGACATAGGTAATTCCGCTTTGGAAGTTCGTCACAAATAATGAAATAATTTTATGTTATTATTAGTTATTAGTGTTTGGTATTTTGGTCACGGCTGTCAATACTTTCAGTTTTGTTGAGACCACGTCTATTTTATATTGCTATTGGCTATATTTGGATTTATTTTACTAATTAAGTAATAAAGTAATAAATTATATCATATAATAGGTATAAGAAATAATTAAATACTTAATATTTTAATCAGAATCAATTAAATTATTAAACATTTTAATGGATTTTATTTTTAAGAAATTAAAATTACCTATGATTGTTTGTTAGATTATTCCTGTTATTATTATTATTGATTATTTAACTCTACAAAATCGAACTCACCACAAGAAATACATACGAAATGATATGTCGCATGAAGAATGAGAAAAAAAATTATTCGGGATTTCGGGTTAACCCGAATATTTATTAGGGTTTTGGTTAACATGGGTGTTTTGAAAACAGAATCATTCGGGTTATACGGGTTTCGGGTGTTTGATTTTTTAAAGGTGTTTAGGGGTGTTAGGGGTTCGGGTTAAATCGGGTGCAAGGCCCTCTTTAAAATAGTGTTAATACAATAATACCTATACAATTTAAAAATAATAACTAATTCGGGTAGGGAATGGCCCGGATACGAAATATAATATAATCAATTCTTAGATTGTCGTATGAAATAAATGTTTCTACGAAACCAATAGACCTTTTAAATAAATAGATTTTAAATTACGGTATTAAATTATTTTTGATTATTGCTTTACGTTTACAAATTCCAATAGTTTTTTGTTAAATTTAACGTTATTTTAATATTTGCAAGCCCTGAATCCTAGCCTTACTCTACCTTTATAATACAGAACGTAATACTACAACACTGGATAAAATTTTGGAGGGAAATAGACATGATTTCAGTATAAAATATAGTGAGGGGAAATGGAAACCAACTTTTTTTGTGGAGGAAAATGGACAGTGAAAAAAACAGTATCTCGATTTTGAAGGAAAATGGAATCACCCGTGAGGAATTGGACTCGATCTTGTACGCGATAGGCAGCGATACTTACAACTTACCACTATACTACCAAGGATACCTAGTTTCGATTACCCTGCTCATCAGTGTTAATGTACCCGCTGTAGCTGATTTCCGAATCAGGTCCATGTTTGAGGGCAAATTAAGATAAATTTAACACATTTCTGAATATTTTTGTTTAATTTACAATATTGTCCATTACTTTCAGTTTGTGAAGGTAAGATAACTGATGTTAATATTTATACCTATCAGAAGTAAAATTTAAAGAATCTCATAAGTTAAAATATCTATGACACAATGCTTATTGTGTTAAAACCATTTCCCATTATTAGTTATACTTGATTCATTAGGTAGCTTATCAGTATTTATCTGGCAATCCGGAATTCTGTCCAACACACACAATTAGGTACATAAAGATACAAAAGTGTTTTGTTAAATTATAGTTGATAATTTTCCATTTCTAGAATATTTGTAATTGGTTGTAAATTACAATAAAATACTAATATTAATCAAATTTTATTTTATTAAAATCTGCATACAGTTTAAATTGTATCATACATTTAGAATATTTTGGAACTCTAATAATCAGATTACCTAATAAAATATTTAAAGAACTTGCCAAAAAAATATAAAACAACAAACATAAAGTATATTAGTACAACATTTGATTTTTTTTTTAACTAAAAAAAAAATAAAATAATATTGAATAAAGTTTATTGTAAAAGTATTAATGTAGTTTATCTTATTTTTATTTATTAATACAGTTTTAATATTTAAAATATTTTTCATTAATCATTATAATATATCCGCGATAATATTAAATGTTATTAATGTCAATATTAAATTTGTAAAATATTATTTTTTTAAACAGACATTATAATAAATCGAGATTGTAATAGCAAGTATAATATTATATTACTAACATGACAAAAAATTTTTTTTATTTAAATAAAAAAATTCACGTTACATTGAATAAAATAGTTATAACCCGAAGCCGAGGTGTATACTCCACTCGCTGATATCCGTAATCCTATACTTAACAATCGATATTTGAATACAGCTAATTTCATGTACCATTACAAATTGCCAATATTCAAACATAGGTACATTTTTTGTTTTAAAATTTTAATAAAATAATAAGTAGAATTTTTATAAATGTGCATTCTATGGCAAATACTCGTTTCAACTGTTCTATTATAATTATTTCACTCTTATTAAAAATAATTCAGTCTGGGTTACTATAGTTATCAAATTCACCAACTTTATAATATTTGGGATTTGGCCATACTTATTTAAATCCGTTTAGTTCATTTTTTTCGAATATAGTACTTTTTAGGGTAACATATTATGTACCCTTTTACACCCCTAAGTGACGTCTATGACTCTATCCTCCGTTAGTTCTCAATTATTAGCAATATATTATAATCTACATCAACGACCAACTAATACAACACAAAATATGTCTTTATCATAGTATTTAGTATGCAGAAGTTAAATATCTCTGTAACTTTATTTAGATCCAATGGCATCTTTTAAATTTGATAAATTGTATTCAAGTGCGTAGGATACCTACATAATAGTTTTACCAAGAGTTGATTAGTTGGCTTTGATTTCGGTATGACTTTTAGAGTCAAGTTTGTCTTTAAAATTAATCAATGTAGCACCACCACCACCGACTAACACTTAAGTCACTATTGTAGTATAGATGAATCGGATCTGGTCTTCCATGCGATTTGCGACGATACTTACCACTATACCATGTAGGAGCCTGGGGTTCGATTACCCTGCTCGTCAGTGTCAACGGTCCCAATTCGCCGTAGGGTGTTTCCCAATAAAGTCCAAGTTTAAGGGCAAATTTAGATAAACTAAACACATTTTTGAATATATTTGTTTAATTTACAATCGTCCATTACTTTCAGTTTGTGAAGGTAAGATAACCAATGTTAATATTTATACCTATCAGAAGTAACAGGAAAGTTATTGTTGAATAGATAAATCTCTAGTTAGTGGTTTTCAAATGAAATAGTTTAACTATTCAAGTTGATAATAAATAAATAAATTTAAGGATATATATTATTTCTTCTTCCTCAGTTTAGTGTATTCTGGGAATTATACATTTGTCCTAAATAAATGAACCCTTATTAGGTTTTGCCCGTTTTCGCTAAAATAGAAAAGATACATTTTCGTCGACATCCTTTTGGCTTTTTGAGTAATATTCATCTGCAGTGTTTTCATAATGACAAGTTTATAGCAATTTTAATATGACTTCCATAATGTTTAAATTGAAAATATCTAACGGTTTTGTTAAATTATTGTTGATAGTTTTAAATTTCTAGGAGAAACTGACTGTAAATTACAATAAAATACAAATTAATCAAATTTTATTTTGTTATTACACCTACAGTTTAAATTGTATCATATGTTTAGAATATTTGGACTTCTAATAATCATATAAACTAATAAAATCTTTATAGAAATTTGCAATAAAATATTAAACGGTTAAACATAAAATGTATTAGTAATAATAATTTTTAAAAATATGCTACAATTTTTTAATTTAAAAAGAAGATTGAATAAACTTTATTGTAAAAGAACTAATGTATATATTATTATTATTTTTTTATTTTTTATTAATCACTAGCTGAACCCGTTTATTTAGTTTCCTGTTAAAAGTGCCAACTCTATAATATGATGATTCAAACTTTGTTCAATTCGTTTATTTAATAATCGGTGTATGATGTTCAAAACTTAAAAATGTTTACCGTTCATCTTAAGTCTCAAAAAACTTGAGTAAGCATTTAAAATGCCAATTTTGAAAGATGCTATCTTAATGCACACTTTCGTGGTAATACGAAGGTGCTGCGACAACTGCTAGCCTCAAGGTACCATTAATTAGGATCTACGTTGATTAGTCAGTGAGTCCAAACTAATTTTAGGTGTGGCAATGAACAATAACTTATACCCACCTTCCCCCAAAGGATATTATAACTAAGTCATGGGGGCAACCCTCCTCCCCACCAATAATTTCTTAGCCTGAAAAATTATTCACAAATTATAATATTTACTTCATTATGTTTAAATTTTGGCATTATTTAATATTTTAACACGTTATGTAAATATTGATATATAAATAGGTACAATTATAGTAGTTAATTAAGATAGAAATAATTTATAACAATATTGATGAATTTATCAAGACACTAAAAATTTGGTCTATCTCCAGAACAAGCCTCCTCAAAATGAAAATTAGGTTATTATCATTTTAAAACGATATTTACAGTCAAGGATTTAGTTTTTTAAGCTTTTAGCTACATTATACCATTCTGTATTAATTATCCAACTATTAAATATTCTTTTACTTATGTAAATTTATGTATATTGTTTGATTAATGGTTATTAACATAATATTTTTTTTAGTACTGTACTATATTATTACTATATGAATTAAAAATATTAATAATTGCTTTAGTTTCGATTCCAATATCATTTGACATGATACTTACATCATCCTTTATAATATAATATGTAAATAGATGAAATTATATTTATATTGAAGCGTATTGGGGGCTATATTGGGGGCTCCAGCGTATCATGTTTTAAGGAGTAATGTTTAGGCAATTCACATGACAAAAACATTTGGGCTATGTCTATGTGTGAGTAGATAATTAAAATTAGCGTGTGTTTCCGATAATCGCTTTAATGCCGCATTGGGCAACCGCCGCCGAATGCAACTCTCGCACATGCACGCACATATTGTCAATACATCGCAAAAAATAAAAATATTCTTGTTTGTATAAAAATTAAAATCGGAAATTCCGGAGTATGTGTCATTTACCACAGCTTATTGATCTACAACGTATGAAAAATACGCGTATTACACTCCTCTTAATAGTAAAACAATAATTAGTTGAATTAACTTTTGCCGAAAACATCGCATTATAAAATTTCATTGTGTATATAAAATATAATAATTTAAGTCAAATTTATAAGTCACCACGAATAATGTTTTTGAATTATTACAAAATAATGAATATTGTTAATTTTAGTTTAAACATCTAATTTCGACCAAGTTTCAACTTAAAATGACCATAAAAAAACGGTGCTTATATATGTTTTTAGATTCTTTGGTTACAATATTACCCACTATATATTTTAACTACCATTTGAGTCAGCCAGGACAGGTTCCTGGGACAACGGTTGAAAAATTGGTATACCGTCAATTGATAGCGTGTCAATAGATAGTGGACAATAGATCGCGTGGCAATTTATCGTATACGACAATAGTGTGCAACGTTTTTGACAACATTTTCATTTTATTAAAATTAAAAAAATTATTATAAAATTTGAAATTAAATTATTATAATTCACTTAATATGAGTTCAAAATATATAAAGAGTGAAAGAGGCACCAACATTTTGGTGGATGGTGGATACATGTATCAGCTTGAATGTAATACGCCGGATAAAAGCGTTTGGCGGTGTGTGCAATACAAACAAAAATGTAGAAGAAGAGTTCATGTATCTAATGGTGAAATAATAAAATACATGGACCATAATCACGTTCCAGATATTTCCAAAATTGAAGCCAAAATACAGATCAATGAAATGAAGGAAAAAGCCAGAACTGATGGGGAACTTTTTCTTCAGTACGATCATAGGCGTAGGGTGGTCAATTTTTTTGGGGGGGCTTTAGCCCTTCCAGGGAAAGGATTTAGCAACCCCCCCCCCCAACCGGTACATCTGAAAATTTACATAAAAAATACAAATAACGTGTGACAATCAAAGGTTTTATTAAAATATTCTATTTTTTTTTTTTTTTTACTGTTATAACATTAACCGTCTATTTTCTTTAGAATATATCTCTAAAATATCTTCAGCATTTATATTATTCGATACATCTCTTTCAATATTAATAATAGCTAAAGAGGAAAAACGATCATGATTCATGGTAGAGCGTATGATCGCGCCGGGAACGATACAATTATAGCTCGTGCGCCCGGTACAGCAATACTTGTACGCAACGTTCACACACCGATCGACTTGTGTTTGTGTGTATATATGTTATAGCGACTCAAAGGAAGTGGACGGGTTCGCCGTGCAAGACCAGAGAGTGCTAGTGTGTGGTGGGTGTGTGAGTGTGTAGATGTGATAGTGTGTAAGCTTATAAAATAATGACAGAAAGGTAACTCTATTTAATAATGGATAACACGGTTGCTGGTAAAAATGGTTGTTGTATTGTACACAAAATAAATAATTATTTGTGGACACAAGGAATATAAAAAAAAATCACAGCAACATAAAGGTATAAATATGACTAATAATATTGTGGCCCTTCTGGCCCAACAGGATATAATAATAAATAATAAATAATAACTCACAATTTGGACGGTGCACGGCTGGCCAGCTGCTACCCTTGCCTGTATAATAGTTTTATAATAGACACACAACAATAATAATATAAATTCACTGGCTATTCAAGCCAGACAATAATTTAAATAGCAATAACTAAGTACAGTTATAATATGATACTGTTTAAAATAACCCGACGATTAGCGTTGCGGTATATGCCAACAAAATAATAAAATATGCAAACGGCTATTAGAGCCGATGCTAACTATATAATATTTGTGGCGATTCGCGCCTATATAAACAATGAATTATTACAATAATAATAACAGACACTGACGGCGATTCGCGCCTACAAAAAGTATAATAATATTTGTGGCGATTCGCGCCTATAATACACAATGCATTATTACAATAATAATAAAAAGACACTGGCGGCGATTCGCGCCTACAAAGAGTATAATAATATTGTTGGCTATTCGAGCCAAAAATGTATCTAATAAAATGCCGGCGATTAGCGTAATTTCGGCGTTGGCGTAACGGGATAGACTGACTATTCCGGCGGCCGTGTTAAAGCTTCCACACAGCGAGCCGTCGGCGGCTGCATTACATAATTCATTATCTACATTTATCTATTACATAATAATTCACGGACGACACAATTGACATAAAAATAATAAATACAAAACTTGCGGTGTGTGTGTGTGTGTGTGTGATCGGTCGGTGTGGACGGACTATTACGACGCTACCGCCGGCGCGAACAGCGTATATAAGTACTGATTCTTCTCATAGTCGAAAAAGACCGTTCACAAGATGCTGAAGAAATTGGTATACTTAAAGCCAAGTTCAGAAGTTTGTATAGATTCGGAAATGTTTCAACTGTAATACATTTTTGAAATGAACTTATTTGGTTTCTAGTTTCTGAACCCTCGTATTTTTCCAGGCAGTTTTTAGCTACCATTAATTCCGCTTTAAGCGATGCTAAATCAACCTTCAGTAAATCCTAAAATAATAATTATGACACATTATTCTTAAAAATTATAAACAATTAATATTTTTATTAAGTTATAAGTAATTGAAATCGTCAAATTTAAAGCAATTGAAATAAAAAAATAGCTAATGTAAATTTAAGCCAATCGAATTGTTTAAATAATGCTGAAGTAAAAGCGCGATTTTGTGATCCAAAACAAGTTTTAGGATACGCCTAAATAATAGATATCGTAATAAGCAAACAGCAAAAGCCAATAAGTTTTAGGCGAGGTTTTAGGCAAGCTATACATAATATTATATATAATTATATAAATTGTATATATTATAAAACTTACGTCTAATATAGGTGTTGCTGGGCCCGAGTCAATATCACCTAAATCTAAAATGTCATTAATATCACATTGTACATCTTGTGTGGGTTCATGTACAGCCTTCACAGGCATAGCATCATCTACAGATGCATCATCTTCAACATCAACAATTATGTTTGTAGTATTTATTGATGCCACTGAAATGAGTGAAATGTCTACAGACTGTTTAGGTTTACAGAAAATACTAAATAATTTATTTTTTTCCATTTTGGTAAACACTAAACTGATTGAATTACAATAATTGTATTATTCAAAAGTTCGTAATAGCAATAACCCTAGCATAGAACGATAAAATTAGTGATAGGTATTCGGTACATTTCGTTTCCATCACGTGCTTGTAGCGTTTATCTTATATTCTTATCAGTTATCGCTATTGCATTTTATTGTTCTGTGATTTTTGTAAATAATAATAATAATAACACAATAAAATAATGAATAGAATATGACGTATGGACGTATTTTAATAAAATAAGCACAATTTAACCTTAACGACATAATATCGACCGACAAAAACAACACATTATTGAATTATATTATAACTTATAAGAAATGTAATGGATAAAGTGACATAAAAAAATAAAGAATTATTTTTATCAATATTTAAATATCGAAAAAATTATTTATTTGAATATTTTTTAAATATAGGTGGCCTTAAGTTTTAATTTTTTTTTGGGGGGGCTATTATTCCAACTGGGGGGTCTAAGCCCCCCCCTAACTACGCCTATGAGTACGATAGTGAGTCCAATGATTTTAAACGTATTTTAATATTTGCAACAAACAAACATTTTGAATTAATGGAAAACAGTGAAAACTGGTTTTGTGATGGACCTTTTTCTTGCGCTCCTTCAATATTTTCCCAATTATATACGATTCATGGAATACATTATTCAAACGTAATTCCTTCTGTTTATGCTTTACTGCCTGACAAAAAAGAGGAAACTTACAAACGATTTTTTCGAGCTTCAATTAATCTAAATGTTAAGCCAATTAGTGTTATGATGGATTATGAAAAAGCAGCAATAAATGCAGTAAAATGTGAATTTCCAAATGTGGTTATAAATGGTTGTTTTTTTCACTTATCTCAGTGTGTATGGCGACATGTCCAAGAAATTGGTTTATCAAAAAAATATAAAGAGGACTCAGAATTTGCTCTGCATGTCCGCATGTTACCAGCTTTAGCATTCGTACCTCAAGAAGACGTTATTGAATCATTTGAAACTCTAATTGAGACAAATTATTATTCAACGAGGCGCTTTTACGATTACAACGCAGACATCGTAAAGAACCAAAATTTAGTATTCAAATTTGGAACTGTTTTTCACTTGTGGAAGCAAATATGCCTCAAACAAATAATTCAGTGGAGGGCTGGCATAACTGCTTTTAATCAATGTTGAATTCATCGATTCATCCATCTATATGGAAATTTATTACTGCATTACAAAAAGAAGAACGTGTCAATCGATTGAAAGTTGAACAGTTAGTTGCAGGAAATCAACTACCATCAAAAAAAAAAATACAACGATCGAGCAAAAAAACTTAAAAATATATGCAGTGATTATAATAATAGAAGTATAGAAGATTATTTACGAGGGGTTGCAAATAATTTTCAACTGCTAGTTTAATTTTTTATTAGGCACTATTATATTATATTTTTAATTATTGAGATAAGTTATTTGTGAGAACCTATTATTAATATTTTAATTATTGACAACTTTGTTAAAATTTATTTGTGAAAACCTATTATTATTATTATTTTAATTATTGAGATAAAATATTTGTAAGTACCTATTATCATTATTTTAATTATTGACAACTTTGTTAAAGATTATTTCTGAAAACCTATTATTATTATTATTTTAATTATTGAGATAAATTATTTGTGAATTATTTATTAGGTCTTGTATTTAATCCAAATTAAAAAAATTAAAAAAACATTAAAATCATGACACTATCAATTGTTTATACTATCAATTGTCACGCGATCTATTGTCCACTATCTACTGTCGCGCTATCAATTGACCACAATCTATTGACATGGATCCCGAAAAATTACCCTTGGGAATATCATTTTTACTAAGTTATATTAAAGTTCTTACCAAATATAGTATAGGTACAACTGTATAAGTCTAAAATTATATTCAATCATAACCAATCGCAACTTTGCAATTTGCATTAAACAAAAATATATTATTATTTAGTTTATATTTTTTGCTGGACAGCTGGCGCTACTGTCGTATTTTTTCCATCCAGTTTCTTACTTTTCCGATGGATTTTCATAAAATATTCTTTCATACTAACCTTGCCTTGACAATTTCGAATACAACAAAAAGAAAATCAGTCAAATCGGTCGAGCAAAAATATAAAAATAATTATATAGCACATAGTATGTAAGGACTACGCCTGCCCATAGAGTACATAAAGGCTACGTATGTCCTAGAGTATATAAAGACTACTTCTGCCCAAAGAGTATATTATAAAGACTATACCACTACGTCTGTCCACAGAGTTTATAAAGACAACGTTTATAATATTAATACAACGGTATCGTGCACAGACTAAGATCTTAGTCCGTGGTATCGAGTATGTCTCAGATACCACTGCATTTTTTTTGAAATATTTTGACTTTTTCCATAGACTTTTGAAAAATATTATTTGATATATAAGCGCAAACAGGAGGCGGAGTGAGGGGTTTAGTCCCTCTAAAATGTCTACAGCCCTCCCCCAAAAAACTAATGATTTCCCTACTATAATTTAAAATCATTATAAGAGTATCAAGTACATTGAGCTGAGTAACCTGAGCTACAGCCCCCCCCTCACCCCAAATTTCAAACACTATTTATGCCTATGATTTCATACAGACCTTGCCTTGACAATTACGAAAAGAACCAACTCTGTTTGAGAAACTCCACGGGTTGGGGAAGTATTTACGTTTTTTCGCGACAAAATGTAGCCTATCTTCTTCCCCGAGATTTAGTCTATCTCTGTACCAAATTTAATTGGAACGGTTTAGGAATGCATAAAGGACACAGGTACAAACATTATTTGTCGTTTATATATTATATAGATAATTTCTGATAATTATGTTAATGTCAATATCTAATTTGTAAATATAATATTTTAAACAGCTATTTTTCCTGATCAAAAATATTCAAGTAAGTATATTATTATTTTAATAAAAAACTCACATGAATACATGATATTAAATAAAACAGTTATAATCAGAATCCAAGATCTTATAATATAAGATTGTTAGTCATACATTTAATTTTTCCCCACGTATTGTCATATAAAAGTTTTAAATTTAATTATTATAATATTGTTTTTCGCATTGAATTCAACACGAAAGTTTGAAATTTAATTATGAATTAAGACTTGCTACGTCTAAAATCATGTCGATTTTCTTTAAAATATTAAAATCAATTTTGAATAGATGGGCAAGTGGGTGCACTCTGATGTATAGTAGGTTATAAGTGGGTCACTGTAACAGTATCTGTTAAATTTGAATACAATGATAATATATTATCATTGTATAAAAAAATGATTCTGAGCGAAGACGATCTATGATAATACTAAGTATATAATATGGTGATATTATTGTGAATAAAGTAATTTATATATTATAACCTATTTACGTGGAACCTTGTTTTAAATTTTTAATCCCTATACCTATAAAAGTTGAATATTATATACACTTTTAACTAGGTACAAAATAATTATTAATTTATAAATTTGTTATATTTTGTTAAAAATCAACCTTTAAATGCTTATAAAAAAAAATTGTGCCTATGTATTTTTAATATATTTCAACTACTTTAATTTATATAATATATTATGTAATTGATATTTATAGAAAAAAAAATAAAAAAATTGAAATTTCAAACATATCAAAACGGGTCAAAATATTTACAAAATTTTTTGGTGTATAGAAAATGAGAATATAAACAACCAATGAAAATCTCATGTATCTACAATGGTCAATTGTTGTAAAGTTACACCAAAAGCCTAAATCGATTTTGTCGAAATCCAATTTTCCCGGTTTTCTTTACCTTGTTTTCCTTAATTATTTTGACTACTAACAAACAGACAAAAAATTAAAAATTAAGAAAAAAAATAAAGACACATCATTGTAAAATTAATATATTTATCGCTCCTGTCAGATTCTAAAATTTAGTCTTTTTGTTATTGAATAAGAAAATTATTGGTATATTATTTTTGTAGAAAAATTGTCATGAACTGTATACAAAATACCCACTGAGAACCTTATTTAAAAAAATTTGGGTATGTGGATGTCGCTCTGCTGTACAGTTGGTTACAAGTGGGTCACTGTAATGGATGGTGTTAAATTTGAATTCAATGATATAATATCATTGTATAAGAAAAACGATTCTGATCGAAAACGGTCAGTCAGCCTATGATATTACCAAGTATATTTGATGATATTATTGTGAATAAAGTAATTTATATATAACCTATTTACTCGGAGCCTTGTTTTAAATTTTCAATCCTTAGCTATAAAAGTTGAACATTTTATAAATTTTGAACTACAAAATAATTATTAAATTATAAATTTGATAAATTTTGTCAAAATTTGAACTTTAAATACTTATAAAAGCAACAAAATAAGCAAATCGTTACATGAGAAATCGAGTGAATATCAAATGTTGTAAAAATATGAATTTTAAACACTCATAAAAATTTAATTTGACTTTCTTGTAGACATTTTTTTTTTTGATAAAGGTAGGAAAACTTATGGATAATCTTGTATTACATTTTCAAATCTTAGATTTAAAAAGAAAAATTTTTATGAATTCTCAACTCAAAATAATTTGTTAATTTTCGCGATTTTTCCGTATTTTGTCAAGATTTTAACTTCAAATGCTTATAAATAAAAACTGTGACTAAGGATTTTTAATTTTTTTCATCTGCCTTTGAAACAATCAACTAGGAGCCTTCTATTAAATTTTCAGGCTATTTTACCCAACAGATTAAATTTTATTGATATTTATAGAAAAAAAAAACTAAAAAAAATGGAAACTGAAAATGTCCGTAAACAGCTCAAAATAAGTCAAAGTACTTGGAAAATGTTATGGTGTATAGAAAATGCTAATATAAACGTTCAGTCAAAATTTAATGTACCTACGGTCATTTGATTTAGAGTAAAATTTCCCGTTTTTCCTTAATTTTTCTTTTGTTTTGAAAACCACCATTTACTTTTGACCCCCCCAAAGTACCAACTAGATTCATTTTCCTATCAGAAAAGTTACTGTTGAAGAAAATCCAAGCATTTTTATAGTCCTAAAAGGTGATGACAGACACAAAAAAAAAAATAAAAAAAACACACATCATTATAAAATCAACACATTCATCGCTTAACTCAGAATCTAAAATTATTCTGACACCATTATTGCGTTGGTAATCAAATATCATTACTTATTACTATACATTAATGAGAAATAAGAAAAATGAGAATATAAACATTCAGTGAAATTGTCATATATTTACGATTATTCATTTTTGAATAACAACAAAATAACAAAATGACTACATGAGAAAACGATTGTAAAAATATGAACTTCAAAATAAAAATTTAATTTGACTTTCTTGTAGGCATTTTGTTTTGATAAAAGAAGACAAATTGATGAGGAGTCTTGTATTATATTTTCAAATCTAAGATTTAAAAAGAGAAATTTTCATGAATTTCTGACTCAAAATAATTTGCACACTCACTATTTTTAGGTATTTGTAAACATTTAAACTTTATCAAATGTCATTGTAACTATATTTTGAGAGCCTTGTATTAAATGTTCAAGCTTTTTTACACAACAAATTGTATTGACATTCAAAGAAATAAAAACTAAAAAAATTTGAAACTGAAAATGTCTGTATACAGTTCAATACAAATCAAAACGCGTAAAAATTCCCGTTTTTCTTTAACTTGTTTTCCTTAATTATTTTAACTAATAACAGACAGACAAAAAATACAAATTAGGTTAAAAACACATCATTGTAAAATTAATATATTTTTGGCTCCGATCAGATTCTAAAATTTAGTCTTTTTGTGATTGAAAAGAATAATTATTGGTAGGTACATTATTTTTGTAGGAAAATAATCATGAACTGTATACAAAATACCCACTGAGAATCTTGTTTAAAACAAATTATTCTGACACCATCATTGCGTTGATAATCAAATATCATTACTTATTATACATTAATGAGAAATATAACTCATAAAATAACATACTAATAAAATGTAATAAATGCTTGAAAAATATAATACGATTTTTGTATGTATTTATTAGAGGACAATATATACGAAAACGCTGTTTTGTCATATAATTTACGTAAGAACGTTATTTATATAGATTAAATGTAACTTAATTAATTATTTTTCACTAGTAAATTAAACATAAATATTCAATAGAGCTCAGATGTTGTATAAAATAAATAGTTAAAAAAGTATGTACTATGTAGTAGGTAGGTACCTATTTTAAATATGAAAGACACAATTAAATCTTTTTGTTTTAAATATCTATTTTTATCTATTTATTTTTAACTGTAGCCCTGAATTACTAGGTTAGGTTATACACCTGCTTACCCCTGCCCTATAAAGGAATGATAAGTTTGTAAATATTTCTTGCTCTATTGGCTATTGATCTCAGAGCTAGTTTTTAATTTAAATATTTAAAACCATCTAAGTTTTAATGCATTTCTAAGGAGACTTTTACAATAATTAAGGAATAATTATTAACTATAATGAACATTTTATTATTTTGTTTTGTAGTAAATGAAGTTTTTCAAAACAGAGGTAAAAACTATAGGTTACAAATCTAGCTTTTAATTTTCAATTGGTAGAAAAAAAAATGTTTTACAATCATTTAAGTTTTGACGGGTTTCAAAGGATGTACTTTAACATCTTGAACAATATATAATTATAATTAATATTTTTTATTTTATTTTGTTGTAACGAAAAGAACTGGAAAATGTAAAAACAATAGGCACAAAAATAATTTTTAATTTTCACTAGGCAGAAAATTTTTTTTACAATAATCTGAGTTTAAACGTGGTGCGAAGGAAAATTCGGGCAAAGTAAGATATTGTGCACAATGCCTGATTTTCGAGGGCAAAGTTTGAATAAGGTAACATTGTCTGGGCATTGTATACAGTGCCCATTTACATTTGGGCACTGTAGGTTAAATATTGATTATATTTAAAATATATAAACGCTTCAAATATTAGTTGCCTTTTAATAGTTTTTAATAATATTATACAGTATGGTACCTCCTACTGAAGAATTCATATTTTTATCTAAAAGTGGTTTGACACTTTGACATGAACAAGATGAATATCATTTATTATTAAATTATAGTTATTTTAAGTTTTAATTTAATTATTACTAAAAAGTAATCTTAATCACGTAAGATAACATTATATTAGTTTATTTATAAGCACAAAGGTACATAACTATTATGGCACTTTGAGCAAGGCCGGATTAAGAACCTATTGGGCCCTTTTGACAAGACATGCTTTAAAAAAGTTCATCAACTGTTTATAAATGGTTGTTATTGGTTATAGTAAAAATAAGTATTTATTATTCTATTGGTTGACATTGGTTATCGGGCAGATCAGGTGCAAGCATGCATCAAACCGAATTTTCGCGCATTGCCTACCAGGATGTCTGAGTTGCACTTATTGCAACGAGTTACACCCGAAAGGAGTTGAACAATCACAATTTTTTTAAGTGTTGTAATTTTTTATGGGCAACAAGGTGCGGGGGATCAGCAAGCATATATATATATTTAATTAACATTTTCTTATTTTGTTTTGTAGTTACACTGAAAACTATTGTTTTGAAAAGTAATAACAAAGTTAAGACTTAAGTAAACCTTTTTTTCTAGGAATCGAATTATAATATTATATATAGTATAATATTATTGTTCTCTTAATAATACTAAAAAAACTAACCATATTTTTCTATTGTTCCGTGAGTACCTATTACATTAATAACGTATCTTTTCTGCTGTTAATACTTGTTATAGATAAATGCAAATGGCACGGTAAGAAATCCACATGAATCATAATATTAATTATTATATTATTGTATAATAAATAATAAAAGTGTCTTACTATATTCATAATCTAAAAATTATTGATATACTTTTATTAAAAGAGTTAAGTTTAGAAGTTAGAACCATCAACCATGCTTAAAAAACCACGGAAGTCACTATGTTGTATAATAGCATTGATTATAAATACCATATAGTATTTATAATAATCATGCTAATAGGCTTAGAGTATACTTCGTAACTGTGCAGTTAACTGAATTGGATATGTAAAATTTGAATTTAATGATAAATCACAAAATTAACTTGTATAATATAAATAAATTAATTTTATTTTAGTAATATAATAGTGTGAATTAATGATTACCGAAAACATTGCATATTAAACTGATGCGGACCTATTGGGTGCCGCGTGGGTGAGGTGATGTTGAAGTGAAAAGGTTTACACGACAAAAAAAAAAAAGAAAAGAAAACACAACTTTTGCACTGTGAGGGTTGACTTTATTGCTGGTGAACAAAAAAAACAATGTGATTGTGGCCTCGGGTTATTCTGGTTATACGAGTACGAGAACGAGTCCAGAAAAACGAGAAAAATCAAAAAAAAAAGAAAAAAGACGATTGGCCGGGGACGTGTGTGTGTCCGTCTTGTGCGGGTCGTCGATGGTAAACTAGTGACATTACAATCCGGTTCACCCAACGGCCGGCCGACGGTTCACAGCGCGGGTGTCGCGCGCCGGCGTCATCCGTCGTCGATTGGCGGTTTGTTTGAGAAGCGTTGCGCGGCTTTCCGCGTAAGAGGCTATTTGAATTCAAACAGCTATTACGCGGGACCGCGTCATACTCCCCCCCCCAAACCGCCAACGGCGGTGGTGTTCCGGCCGTTGCCGGTGTCGTCAAAGGGTGTGTGTGGAGGGTGGTTGTGGTGGACACCTGTCCGTGGGTACGCTTTTCCAGCTGTGTTCAGCGGGAGTGGCCCTGGTGGTGTCTAGGCATGTTGAGGGGACGTGGGGGGACTGAAGTACATGAGGCTGACCTCCATGTCTTCAGTTCCAGCCATGCCTGCGTCCGTCTCACCTAACAGGTCCGCCTCCTCTTCCGGGGATATTTCCATATCCGCGGTTTGAGGGGTCGCGGCTGTTAGTTTTTCCGAGGTTCCGGTTGCTCCGGAAGTGTTAGTCACTACTGGTACCGTGACCACGGTGAGGTCTGGTGTCGCAGGCTCTGGCTGTGGCGGGACGGGGGCTGGTGTTGACGCCGGTTTTTCTAAGCGGTGTTGCTGGGACGTCTGCTTCGCCTTGTATTCCCGCATCCGCTGCTTGTTCCGGCGCTGGCGGGCGTTAAGTGAAGCCGGTGGTGTTGTGTCGGTGGTGGTGTCCCTTATTGGCAGCGGGTTGACGGGCGTTCCTGGAGGCGGGATGGTCGACGTCCTTGGCGCTGGTACCGGTCTCTCCATCAGTGGGTGGGGTGGCAGTCTCGCCGGTGCCCGACTTGTTGTCGTTGGTGGCGCCGGTCGAGTTCGGGTCGTGCTGCGGCTGCCGGTCGTGCCGTGGCCGTCGGTCGAGTCACGCGTCTGGGGCTGCGCGACCTATTGAGCCGCATTGCGGTTGCGGGTTCGCCGCTCGTCGCCCTTTGGAACACGACGGTCCGGTCTTCCCACCCACGCGTGTAGGCGGCCCACAGTACCGGGTCCCGCTGCAACTGCGCCGTGGTCATCTGGCGTACCCGTGCCGCCGTGGTGGTGTTGGTGCCCTCCTCCAAGCTGGCCGACCTCAGCAGCTGCTGGCTGCGTTCCAGCAGTTCCGCCGCTTGTTGGAGGGTGCTGGGTGTCGTCGGTGGTTGACGCTCCATTGTTGGTGTGGTGCTATTCCGACTGAAATTATGTACACCAAATGCTATTGTGGATTTATGGTTGGGATGGTGGTTGGGTGGGGGGTGTTTTGGGCGCTGCGGTGTTCGCGCGTTTTAGGCAGGACACGTGAATTTTGCGTGCTGGCTGTTGGTCTGTGGTGAACACACCTTTTCCTACGCGTTTGTGTAGCTTTACCGGTCCCCACCATTTCGGTGCGAAGCCAGCGTGAAATTTTTTGTGCGCGTTTGACAGGTGGTGTGCCTTGTAGTACACCGTGTCACCTGTTTTGTACTTTGTGTCCGTCGGCCCACCTGTTACCGGTGGTGCGGTCAGTACATTGTTTTCGCGACTCACCCTAGCCATGTTTATTTGTTCGATCGGGTTGTCCGCTGTCCGCGACAGTATCCAGTCCCCCGGCCTTTTGCCCTCTCTCCCGAGGACGAGTACCGATGGTGGATATCCTGTCCGGTCGTTACGCCTGTTCCTGATCGAAAAAAGAATGGGGGCTAGCTTGGTGTCCCAGGTGTTGTGGTTGCCGTCGATGAGTAGCGCGCGTAGACCTTTTTTTAATTCCTGGTTACGGCGTTCGACTGGGTTGGCCCTCGGGTGATATACCGGAGTTGTCCAGCCCTCGGCCCCCCACTGTTCGATCGCTTTACGCATATCGTTTGCTACGAACTGTGGGCCGTTATCGCTTAAGCACACACGGGGGTATCCGAAACGTGAAAAGAATTCTCGTTCAAGCGTTTCGGTTATTGTTTTTGTAGTGGCTGTTCCGAGGGGGTATGCCTCGGTCCATCTACTAAACAGATCCGTGGCGACCAGTATGTATTGTTTTCCCCTACTCGTACGCGGGTAGGGGCCCATGAGGTCTGTGCTAACCACCTCCCAGGGGTGTCAAAGTATTCTGGTGGCTGCGCGCGTGTTCAGTGGTTTGGTACACACGCATATGTGACATGACTTGACGTACAGTCGGATGTCGTTTTTTTGTCCTTTCCAAAAAAACCGTTGTTTTACCGCTCTGTACGTTTCTTTCCAGCCCGGGTGGTTTGCAAGTACGTGATCGTGGTATGTCCAGATCACGTTCTGCGACTTGTCCTTTGGGATGACTACGGTGTGTGTTCGCCCAATTTTATCCGCAGAAGACCGTCGGTAAAAATGTATTTATTTTTTTTATCCGTGGTACTTCCGGTATTGTGCGCTGGGTCGTCCGTTGTCATGTTGTGCGCTGTGTCTCGTGTATTGGGGTCATTGGCCTGCCATGTAACGAGCATGGCGTGTGTGATTGTGGGACCACTAGTGGTGTTAGCCGGGTCCGTCGTGGCGAACAGATTGTCGGCCGGTGAGCTAGTAGCAGTGGTGAGTGGTGAGGTGGGTACTCCTACTAGTCGTTCCTCGAGGTGTTCCTCGTCTACCGGTGGCCCGGTGGTTGGGTTGCGGGATAGCATGTCCGGCGCCTCTTTCTGTACGCCGGGCACATGTGTGGTTTTGTAGTCCAGGTTAGCCAGCTGTAGTGCCCACCTGGTTAACTTGGAATTTGTGTTTTTGGCTCGGTGGAGCCATGTGAGTGCCGAGTTGTCGGTGAATAGGTCAAAGCGGCGGGCCTCTAGGTATGGTCTCAACTTGTCAGTTGCCCAGATTATCGCGAGGCACTAGCGTTCTACCGCGGCGTACCTTGTTTGCGTATCACTAAACTTTTTGCTTGCGTAGTTGATTATCCACCTTTCGTCCGGGCTGTCACCCCGTTGGAAAATGACGGCACCTGCTCCTATTTCACTAGCATCGGTTTGTAGGCAAAACGGTTTTCCGTAATCTGGCGTCGACAGTTTTGGCGAATCGTACAGGGCGCGTTTTATTTTGGTAAATACGGCCTGTTCGGTTTCGGTCCACGACCATTTGGTCCCCTGTTTAAGTCTATTCGTTAGGGGTGCTATGGTGTCCACGTAGTTGTCGACAAACTGGCTGTACCAGTTGCAAACACCCAGGAACTTCCGTAGGTCCCTCAGTTTGATTGGTGGGGGGTAGTTTATGATGCCCTCTAGTTTCTCCGGTTGTTTGTCTATTCCTTCGGAGGTGACTAGGTGTCCGAGAAATGAAATTTTGGTGGCTCCGAGTTTGCACTTTTCGGGGTTGCATGTGAGCCCGTGTCTCTGTAGACGTTCTAGAACTTTGTCCAAGTGGCACTGGTGTTCGTCCACAGTGTTCGAAAACACCACTATATCGTCTAGATATACGCGGACGAACTTGTCCAGGTACCCCCTCAGGACTTCGTCCATTAATCGCACGAAGGTCATGGGGCTGTTTTTGAGGCCGAAGGGGAGGACTCGGAATTGGTATAGGCCCGACGCGTCCGGAATGCCGTGTATTTTCGCGCGTTTTGGTTAAGTGGGACCTGCCAGTAACCCGACTTAAGGTCCAGGACGCTGAATACTTTTGCGCCTCTCATCTGACGTATCAGCGTATTGAGGTCGGGCATTGGGTAAGCGTCGGACTCAGTGATACCATTGAGCCGCCTATAATCAATGCATAGTCGGGGTGAGCCGTCTTTCTTTTTTGCTAGGACGATGGGTACGGCCCACGAGGATGTGCTCTGTTCTACCAGTCCCTGCTCTTCCATGTCCGGTATCATGGTGTCGATTGTGGCCTGTTTTACCGGTGGGTAGGGATATGGTTTGAGTGCTATGGGTGTTTGGTTTTTGAGAAGAATGTCGTGTTCAATTAACCTGGTGCGTCCTACCCTACCGTTGAATACGTCCGGATAGTTGCATACTACTTCGGCGAGTTTCGCGCGTGTGTGGTGGTCACCGTTTATTGTTAATTTGTCGACATCTAGTGCTGGGGTTGGGGTGGGTGTCCGCCCTTTCCAGCACGCTGTTGTTCTCCTATCCGAACCTAAATGGATAGTGCTCGTTGTGTAGTCCCAGGTGACTTCGTTTTGTACGAGAAAGTCGTGACCTAGGAGCATGTCGCAGTACAAATTTTCCAGAATGGCTGCGTTGAAGGTGACCGTGAGGTCTCCGATTCTGGCTACGAATGTGGAGGTACCACTTGTCATTGTGGTATGTCCGTCCGCCATTCGTACCTGAGTTGGTTGTCCGTGTGGGGGTGTGCCATATTTATGTGCTGTGTTCGGGCTTACATACGATTTTTGTGCTTGTGAGTCGAGTAGAGCTGTTACGGGGCCTGACCTAAATTCGAGTTCGACCGCGGGGGTCGGAATTTTGTCGGGGCATACACGTTTAGCGTTATTCGACGGTGGTTGTGATGTATAGCTGGGTAACTGGTTCTTAACCGCGTTATCGGTACCATGGGGAGCGGTTTGCACCGCCATTACCAGAGCATCCGTTTCGGTTACCTCTGTGCTATGGGTGTGTACCGTATGAGTACGTGTTAATTCCGTAGTAGGGGTCGTTGTGTGTGGTGATGATGACCTGCTACTTAACGGAATTTTAATTTTTTTGATGGGTGATATATCTGATGACGCCGAGTTTATCGATGGGCGTTTGATAGTTATATCCCCGTCTGTATTGCCGAGCGTTGTGTGTGGTGGCGTGGTTGTGTGTGTATGTGTGTGTGTTTGAGGCGGCGGCGTGGACAATTGTCCGTCGACTCATTTACCGTTTCCCGTACGCGGCGTGTTCCCGGGGCAGTCACTGTTCCAGTGAGGACCTCCACAGTACCTGCACGGGTTGGGCGGTTGCGGTTTATCTGCAGTACCGTCCCGTGTACGCGGTTATGGCTTCGGTTGGGGCGGGCGGGTTTGGGAATATGTTTTGTACGCCGGTTTCTGCTGTTGTTGTGTGGGCGTTTCGTCTGGTGTGTATTCCAGGATTCCAGCTACCCGGCGGAGGTCTCCGAAAGTCACTGGTCTCTGCAATCGTATATACGTGCGGTATTCGTTGCGCGTTAGACCGGCTATCGTACCGACTAGCTGTGTTTCAGATAGCCCGGTATTGACGCGGCGCGCGAGTTGGTTTTTTTGTGTCACGAACTCCGTAAGCGATTGCGTTTGTGTTTGTCGGACGGATACTATCTCGGCCCGCAGTCGTGATTGTATTTCCACGTTGTCGAATTTTTCTAAAAATTCGGCGCGGAACTCATCCCAGGTGAGGTCCAGTAGTCTGATGGTGTTCCACCATGTACTGGCTGCACCCTTCAGCTGCTGCGTGACAATATTAGTCCAGGCCGACCTATCTATAGTCGAGCCAACGAGAGAGTACTATTGGGCGGCGACCAAAACTCACCCGTTCTCGCGCATTCCCACCACTAAAACTCCCTAACTGCTGGCCGCCGTCAACGCTGGCCGCCGACACCGATGTCGCCACCATCGCCGACGCTGCTGCCACCACCGTCGCCGCCGCCGACCAGGAAACGGTGACAGTGTTTGTATACAGCGTGAACTATAATAGCATCTCCGATATTTTAAACACAACATTTTTGTTTTTTCGCGCACCCCGGTGTTTTATACGGTTTTATTTAACTTTTTTTACGTTTTTTACTTAACAATTGTTTAATAGTTTTACGTATAACAATAAGTACAATATGGATGTCGCAGCTGTGTCTCCTTCCAAAAAAAATCCATGTGGAAAAGTAAGTGTTTGTATTTTTACTATTTTTTTTTTTATTTTTTTTATACTATTTTTTAAATTCTTAAATTCTTAAATTTTAATTTTTTTTTAGTTCATCGGCACTGGTCAAAGGAAAATTATTGTCAATTTATATAAGAAAATAGTTAAACACCAGCTTGAAAATCCTGACAGCCCTCGAATGACCTTAAGAGAAATGATCGTCGATATCTCAAAATCTTCGGGTATAGGACAGCGGTCAGTTCAAAACATATTATCGGAGTATAAGAATCAAGGTACAATTACATCGCCGAACAAGAAAAAAATTCGACCTACAATTATCGAAAAAATCGATGAATTCGATAAAAATGCAATAAGACAGAAAATACACAATTTTTGGAGGAACCGCGAAGTACCAACAGTCGATAAAATGTTAATCGCCATTAATGAAGATGAAACACTTCCAAACATTAAGCGGTCGTCATTTCAAAAAGTGTTGAAAGATTTACAATTTCAATACGTAAAAAAACAACGTAATAGTGCACTACTCGAAAGAGAAGATTTAATAACTTGGCGCCGAAGTTATTTGGTCAAAATAAAGCATTATAGAGAGCAAAACAGACCAATTTATTATTTGGACGAAACGTGGGTCAACGCAGGCGAGACACACAGTAGAACGTGGACCGATACCACAATAAATTCATCACGAGATGCATTCCTCAAAGGCCTAACCACAGGACAAAAAGAACCCTCGGGAAAAGGTAAGCGTCTCATCGTGTTACACATCGGGTCGACAGATGGTTTTGTCCCGGGGGGTCTTTTGTGTTTCGAATCAAAGACCAATTCTACGGACTACCATGACGAGATGAATGGCGATACATTCTATGAATGGTTTGTACGAATTCTACCACTATTAAAAGAAAACGCCGTCATAGTGATGGATAATGCTTCGTATCACTCCGTAAAGAAATGCAAAATACCAACTATGTCTTGGAAAAAAAAAGATATTATCGATTGGCTTGAAATGAAAGGTGAAATCGTTAACCATCCAATAGTCAAACATGATTTATTAATAAAAGTTAAAAAAATAAAAAACCAATACGACAAGTACGTAATAGACGAGTACGCAAAAGACAATGGCAAAATCGTATTGCGATTACCCCCATACCACTGCGAGCTAAACCCTATCGAGCTCGCGTGGTCTTCTGTAAAAAGCTATGTCCGGACACATAATAATACGTTTAAAATAAAGGATGTACTGGAGTTATTAAAAAAAGGCGTGGAACATGTGACAGCGGAAATGTGGACGAATTTTGTGGGACATGTCGTCAAGGAGGAAGAAAAGTTTTTGAACATTGAACATATAACAGATGAAGTATTTGACGAACTTCCCCAAGCAGAAGGACGTCATATCATGACGATAACAGGTGATACGAGTTGTTCGGAATCAGACTTCGATTCGGATTGATTTCTTTGTATTTTATTTTTTATCATTCAAATATTTTTTTTATTATAATTTTTTTTTGTAATTTAATGATTTTGTTATGTGTATAAAAATTATGTAATGCACAATTGGACATTTTTGTTAAAATAAATAAATGCATAATTAAAATATTGATATTACACACACATTATTATTTATTTGTATTGTTGCTGTATTAGGTACATAATAGGTTCGGCACTACGGCAGACGCCAGCTGTTATTTTTTTTTGGGTGGTGTGTTACTTGAGCCGGTGTATACAACCAGTGGTTGGCGGCGGCCGTGGAATTAGTCGACAGCCGCCGTTTAGTGAGTGGGGGTATTTACGGCGGCAACTAGATGGTAGAGTGGGAGAAATTTGGGTACGAAACCGCGGAGCTCGATCATTTGGATGCGCGAAGGAATAGTACTCTCTCGTTGGCTCGACTATATACGCGTTTGGTACAATATCGATTCCGCCTTGTGTATGAATCGTACCGGGTCCTCAGGCGTTGTTCCGAGGAACTCCGGCAGCGAATGTTTCGCTGCACATACGTCGTCGTATGGTATCAGCGTCGATTGTTGTGACGCATAGGTGTGTGTGGAGGAGGGGGCATGGTATAAATTTTGTGTGTCATCGAATCGTACCGAACGGTCAGCGTGCTGGATACCCGCGGACGGCGGTTCGCGCGCCGCGGAGTACCTCGTACCGTATTCCGTGTGGTCCGATGATACTGTGTGGTGGGGGCGGGTCGGTGCTGTCCCTTCAGGTTGGTGTTCCGGTGCTTGGCGTGCCATACCCATTTCCAGGCGTCGCATTGTCTCTGCAATGCGGCGTTGGTCGTCGCCAAAGCGGGTCATGCAGTCCTCGAGCATGGTCAGTCGCGATTCCAGACTGTGCCCATGCGCCGAGTTTTCCGCCGCTTGCCGTACTTCCTTAATTATGGAACGACTCGCTTGAATCATGTCCATAGCCTGTTGGTGTGTGGGTGTGGGTGGTTTATTGGTGGTGATGTTCGATGGCTGGACGGGTGATGATTCGACCGGTTGGTTTTCCCTTTGTCCGGCGTCAAGCATCTGACCTGTTGGCAGGTTGTTTCCGGTATGTCCAGCGGGTTCCATAGATGGAAACCGGACTTCGTTGGCCTGTAGGTTCAGGTCCGTGAAATGTTGTATCAACCGGATTTCGAGATCATCCTTCGCGCCCGTATCCGACAACTCGCGCTGCCTGCATTCGTAGCGCAACTCCGCGGCGGTCAACTCATTAATATATTTTCCCGGCATGACGTCCGGTTGTTTTTCCGGTGTTGTGTACGGGAAAATATAAAATGTGGCTGTTGTCAGTGGAACGGTCGTCGCGTTCCTTCGATCAGCTGTGTTGACCGTTTATCGGTGTTTATTTGCGTACGGAATGTAGGTCAGTGGGTTGTTATTGTTTTGTTATTGCGCTAGCCGGGCGATCACAGTAACCGGTTTTCGCAGAGTGTTGTCACGGATGCGCGTGTGTGCGTTATCCGGCCCACTACTGCGATTAAGGAAGACGGCGGCTGTCGCTTTGAGCGGCGGCAGTCCGATTATGTGGTATTTCTGTCCCAGGTAATCGCGTGTTGACGTTATCGGTGGTGGTGCTGGTGTGGCCCTCTCGCGCTCTTGCGTTCCTACCTACCTACGTCGTGTGTGTGTGGACTTTGGAGCGTCGCGCGCGGTGTAGTCGGTGCGTCCGTAAATCGGGCGGCGCGGCTGGTCGTTACATCCTTATGTAATATATTACGTAACGCCGGTTTTTCCGTTTTCGCCAGCTAACCACGTTTTTGTCGGATCGCGTCGGGGACTTTTTTCCAAGTCGCGCAACGTGAAGGGTATATGATGGTGGTAGTAAGGGGTAAGTTAATAAGTTTTCACTTACCGGTGATTCCTGTACGGGGAGCCAGTTGATGCGGACCTATTGGGTGCCGCGTGGGTGAGGTGATGTTGAAGTGAAAAGGTTTACACGACAAAAAAAAAAAAAAAGAAAACACAACTTTTGCACTGTGAGGGTTGACTTTATTGCTGGTGAACAAAAAAAACAATGTTATTGTGGCCTCGGGTTATTCTGGTTATACGAGTACGAGAACGAGTCCAGAAAAAACGAGAAAAATCAAAAAAAAAAAGAAAAAAGACGATTGGCCGGGGACGTGTGTGTGTCCGTCTTGTGCGGGTCGTCGATGGTAAACTAGTGACATTACAATCCGGTTCACCCAACGGCCGGCCGACGGTTCACAGCGCGGGTGTCGCGCGCCGGCGTCGTCCGTCGTCGACTGGCGGTTTGTTTGAGAAGCGTTGCGCGGCTTTCCGCGTAAGAGGCTATTTGAATTCAAACAGCTATTACGCGGGACCGCGTCAAAACATTATTCTAGTTATTATAAAATTACCTATTAATTAATATATATATATATTTATTTTTATTGATCTAAATAATATAATATATACCTAGTATTATGGCAATTATAGCTGTTTGAAGGGGGTACAGTTGGATTGGAACACGTGCGTGTATGTATGGCAAGGATTTGTCACTAAAAACCCGGGTGGTCACTGGTCACTGATCACCCATCTGGTCACAACCTAGTGATACCGGCTAGTGCTTCCATTCAGAACAAATTTCACGACTGAATGCAACCAGCGCACCACACGACCACACCAAGTCACATATTTTAATAAGTTGGTTAGGTCACCATCCACGCCCCAGAATTCTAACTAGCGTAATCACCCAGTGAGGCAACAAACATGAACAATTATAAATACAAACGTTTTAAAATGTATACCTTATACATGGTTACACCAATAGGTACACATTTATCCTAATCCATTAGTATAATCACAAAACAATATAGATGCGACATACCTGATCGCTCGATAACATCAACACCAAATAAACGATTACCTATAATAGAGATACCTACACGTGTGTTGTCACTGTGTTGTTACGAACAAATATTTTTGTACAATAGACATTATCAAAATGTATTAATTAAACCAATTCATATGATTATGTATTAAAAGCTATCGCGTCATATAATAATGATTTCGACTAAGATAAATATCAAAATGGTAGTGCCCATGAATTCAAGGACATTTCCCCGATTTTTTTCAAATAACATTAGGTATGATCCATGGATTTGGGAGAGTATGATACAATTGATACCCCTGGTATAATCTGTGAATTGAAACTATTCAGATGTAATTTGTGGTAGTGCTGTTCGTAACCGCTTTCTTATCGCATTAGTGCATTACGATAATATTATATAGTATTATTTTTGTATACCTACTAGTTTTTGACTATAATTGACATGGGTTGAATAGTATTATAATGTACAATACAATGAAAATTAGTTCACAATGGAGTTCAAAATAAATTAAATTTCAAATACGATGAATTAAATTAAGTCACCTACCCAAACTCAATTAGTTAATGCAGTCAATGATCTAGGCAAAACATTAAAATCATTTACTAAAAAAAATGTATAAACTCAATCCAAAATTCAATAATCTTGGAACTTGATAAAGTAGTTTGGATTTATTCGAGCAAGATGTTATTACTTTAGTGTACAGAAAAATCAGGCACATTAAAGTCATAGTTAAAATACAAATATTGAAAAATTCATAATATATATAGTTTGAATAAAAATTAATAAAGTAAAAAAAGAGTAAAATTATATTATAAAGCAATACTTGGCTAATGTTTTTGACGTTCAGGGGCTCGTTGTAAATGATAGATACCACTAGACATTTAGGAAACAACTTGTAATTTTGGATATAGGTACACCTTTTTTTTTCAGTTCTGTTGCTAAATAATATTGATGTGCAAATTATGTACGACCAACTGTCTTACAAAAAAATATAAAAATTACTAACAATAGTGATGCGCAAGCGACATGTCACTCATCTTAATAAAAAATATTTTAAGTTGAACAATTATTTATTTTAGCTGTTACAGAACTATTCTTCGAGGCTCAACGAACGATTTTCAGAACGATGAGAGAGACGAGTACGTATTCTTGTGCAAAATTATTAATAATAATATTTATTTATGTTCAGATAAATAAGAAAAAAAATGCATGTTTGTGTCAGTTGGAATTAAAATATTTCACCTTTTTTTAAAAAATATTATTTAGTTAGCTGGGAATAGGTATTAAAATACAAAAGCGCACAGTTCTTCCCTTAACTTCCCTTTTGCAATTTGGATGATGTCTTGTTAACTAATTGTGGCATATGGGGCGTTGTTTTAAAATTCTGATAAGTATTAAAAGTTATAGAAAAACGGAAAAAATCAAGTGAAATGAATAAAAATATTATATTATTATCTGCAGATAATCAGATACCAGTTGTATTTATCTAGATAAGATAAATAGATATTGTGTATTTATTTTATCCAGATAATCCTCAACACTGGTCACTGTAATGTATTTTGATTAAATTTGAGTCCAATGATAAATCATTGCATATTAATTACGATTCTGAGCGAATACTATCTGTAACCCTATAATAAATAATTCCCGGTATTTTTATGATATATTTATATTTATTTTAAAGTGATTAATTTTAGTATAAGTAATACGGTAGGTTACTTCAAAGAATCCATAATTGCAGAAAACATTGCATTTGAAAATGTCATGGTGTGTATTATGTACAAAATATAATCAGTAGCCAATGTGGACCAAAATAAGTAGAGGGATAGAAAATGTAAATTATTATAATTGGAATGATGCCTCCTCTCCGTACCCCTCTTTAAACCTCCTCCCATGGGGCAAGAGAAAACTTTTACAATTGAACCATTCCCTAAACGTTTATACAAGCTTAAAAGATTAGTTTTAGCTCTGTTTACATTGTATAGATACCAACAATTAATGTTTTAATTGTTCTGGCGCAAAAACTTATTGCTCAGTTATCTTATATAGAAAATGATTGTTAAGTGTCCTTAAAATCAGCAATATAATTTATTAATACAAAAAAAACCTTATAAATAATTAGACACTTAACGAAACAAAAAAAATAATGTTTGATCAAAATTATTTTTGTTTGTACCTAGATGAACTTACCTTGAATACAATCAGTTGGTGCAAAGAAAAATACTTTGACCAACAAATTATAACATTCGATGAGGATAACAAAAATTTCTGTGTTATTCTTTGTTAATTTTATTGCTGTGTTATTTAATTAATATTAATTATCATTGTATTCATTATATTTTTTCATTTTATTAAAAATATATAACATTTTAAAAATTACCGAGGAACTCATTTCGGCATTATACAGGGCTGGAAAAAACACCTTTTTTTTTATAAAAACGCCAAAAAAACAGCGTTTTAAACGTTTTTTATGTCTATTTGTATTAAATTGAGTGTTTGTCTATCTGTTTGTCTGTATTTTATGTCCTTTGGTTGCCATGGGTTTTGAAGTTATTTTAATAATAGTTATTGGTTTCCGGGCAACGAAGTGCACAGGATCAGCTAGTAAATTATAATAGTCAATTGTTATAGATAGCATCCCTCATCCCTTATCAATAATCTGTCATCATGTCATTGTGTTAAAAACGCCAAAAAAACGTCAAAATAAAAAACAGCGTATTAAACGTTTTTTTAAAGATGGTTTTTTTATATGTTTAATACTTTTTAATGAAGTCTTATGTCTATATGTGTAAAATTGAGTGTTTGTCTGTCTGTCTGTCTATATTTTATGTCGTTTGGTTGCCATGGGTTTTGAAGTTATTTTAATAATAGTTATTGGTTTCCGGGCAACATATAAGTTCAGATTTTACGAGACAGATGTTATCTTTAAAGGAAGTTATAATTGATTCACTTTCATCTATGAAAACTATAAAAGATCTAGCAAATTATATTTTAGAAAATTATATGGCTTCTCTGGCTTCTCTTTTCAAAGATATATTAACTGCTTGTATCATTTTTATATCATTACCAGTCACTGTTGCGTCCACACAACGCTCATTTTCCAAGTTAAAAATAATAAAAAACTACTTAAGAAATTCAATGGGACAAGAAAGGCTATCAAATATCAGTATTTAAAATATAGAACGCTCAAGAACTAAAGAATTTAATGTAAATAAAATTATTGATGATTTTTTTAATCAAAAGGCAAGAAAAAAAATGTTGTTAGTAGTATAATAATTAGGGAACGGATTTTAATTTAAATAAATATTTTTATGTAATAATAGCATCGGAAAGTTTTCGATATATTTATACGTTTCATTTAATTTCAAGTTATCTGATGCTAATTTTATTTTAAATATTTTTAAATATTTTAGAATAATTAAATTTTTTTACAAATAAATACATAAATTATGTAATATTGTAGAATTTCCGTGTATATTTTAATTATTTTACAAATAAATATACGTATTCTGTATTATTGAAGAATTTCCATTCTTATTTTAGTATTTTGCGATACGATTAGGTCTCTGTAGTACTGTACACCTTTGACATCAAACGACAACGATTCGATATCTTATCTAGTTATCTAAGTAATAGGTAGTAATTTCAGTATACAAGTATATGCGTTCACTTTTCGATGAGTAATCGTATGAGCGTTATTCGATCACGTTATTTTCGTATTGTGTTCGTGTGACCAAAAGAAATAATGTATATGAAATATGCACCTGTCACGTCCGTTGATGTGGAGAGGTCATTCAGCGGTTACAATGCAATGTTAAGACCGAACCACCGCCACTATACATTTGAAAATTTCAAGCCATATGTTGTTTCAAACAGTTTCCCACATGAAGACTAAGACTATGATGATTTAGAATAGATTTGTATTTTTTATATTTTTTAATTAATTATTTAATAATTCTATGTTATTTTTAATTTAAATATTTATATATTATACATTTATAAAAAAATATTTATTAAGTAATAAACAAATATATATTTAAATATTTTTAATTTTATACTAAATTAAAATCCGTTCCCTAATAATAATATAATAAAATTAAAATAATATAAGGACATAAGGTATTATTGTTATATTTTGTTTGTATTCAATTTTTTAACTACTTGACTGGGTGCAATAGCATACCTAATAAATGATGACCATTTGAATGATGTAAATAAACTAATTGTAAATAAATTTATATATATATAAACATATAGTATGTAATCAAATCACAAGGTAACAAAAACAAGTTCAGTTATAAAGGCTGATTCCTAGGAGCCATGTAGTACGTAAAAACAATTTACAAATGTGTAAGCAAAGATTTTATCTATGAATACCTATATTATACAGGTACAGGGGCCACATTACATTTTTTTGCACCAGGCCCCACAAAACCTAGTTGCTGCACTGGACACGTCACATGTGATCCTGGCTTTATCCTTTTCATCTACAACATCCACTGATAGAGTCTATCTGTATAGAGCATGGTTTAAGATATACTGGTTGCACAACTCCCATATTAAATTGCTTATGAATTGATAAAAATAAAAAATTGATAAACTTCAACAAAAGAATAAAGGGCTCATCATTTTGAAAAACGTAGCTAAAGTTTTGAATGGAAATAATAAAATTCAACTTATAGACAATTTTTCACCGGCTATGATTACTGATTTGCAAAATAATCTCGTGACTTCAGTTGACGTCGAACGTTCATTTAGCAAGTATCAAAATATATTAACAGATCGTCGTACAAATATGGCACAAGAACACATGTAGCAAAATATAGTTGTTAACTGTTTTCAAAAATTTTCGTAATTAAGAATACCTTATTGTTATTAATATAATTTAATAAATTTTTTTTTAACATGTATTATTTTGCTTATTTTTTGCATATTATTTTTTATCATATAGTTTCATATTACTTTTTATCATATACATAATTAACCCGAAAATCATCCTTATAGTATACTATGTTATTGTGATTTGTGATCAGACTATCAGACACCGGTAAATAATAAAGATTAGAGAAAACGCCGCCAAAATAAAAAAAAAATTACAATTATTTTAATTTTATTGTTATTGAATAATTTTAATTTGTAAATGTGTGCTAGAGGCATCTTACGAGAATTTGATATTTTCTTATTATTATAATCTCCAACTTTTGAATAATGCTAAAGTATTGTGTCAAAGATTGTGGATATCGCAATGAATCCTTATTTAGCGTGCCTAAAAATTTTAAAAAATGAATGGGAAATAGCACTAAATATGAATTTAAACCACAATTCAAGGATATGTGCTACTCACTTTAATCCAGATGATATCTTAAACAGTGACAACAACTCGTCCGTATGTAAGCGATAAGCTGGAAAACGAGGGAAGAAGACGACCGTAACCGCCAGACCAACTGAGTATGCAAACAATCATTAATCTGAGGCTAGGTAAATTGGGTCCGCAAGAATTTTGGTACCTATATTTTGAAAGTGGTAAGTTGGGTCCCGGTTATAATCCCACTTACCTACCTATTCAGGCCGATCATTTTATCAATACCTGAAGTTTTTACGAAGAACATATTATAATAAACCTATATATTTATACAATGATAATAATATTTTATACCATATATATTTAGAACTTAATATTATAAAAAACACATATGTTTAAATTTTTATCATCTATACAATGTATACCATAAGATTTTTTAATAAAAATTTAAAAAATGGAATGAACATACTAACATTTTAGTTTTAGGACTCAATTTACCTATAGTACTTTTTTTTCGGGACCCAATTTACCGGTAGTCATCAAAGTACCAGTATCATCGATTTTGATTATGATTACACTCCGGCGAGCATAATATGATATCTGGACTATATATTTAGTATAATGGAATGAAAACGAGCAGCTTATCACGGCAACGAATGTATGTAAAAGAGGTAAAGTGCGGGTTGTCACAATTGGCACCTAGAGCTTACAACGCCATATCTGTATAAAACACGGACTAAGATACAAAATGTGTAGACAAATCAAACCACCGGTATCGCTGAACACATTAGGAAATCAATATTCATATCTATGGTGGAACCCTTTGGTGGCCGTCCCCCGATGTCGTTTCAAGTCCATTATATCTTAGTCCGTGGTTGTCCACAAATGTTTTGTAGAAGATTTAATGACTATACAACCAAACGACAAACGATTACAGTTATTTTTCGATTATTTATCGACACTATATTTCACCTCGAGGTTAGGATATATAATTCTTTCGTACTACGCACTTTATATTAAACTTGGAGTTACCGACGAGGGGCTTACCCCTCTCCACAAAGTGTATTTAATCCATACACAATACACATAAGCATAGAGTATTTTCTAGTTTTCTTTATCTACAGTGTACCTACAGACTACATCACAATAAAACGATTTATGTCGATATAATATATTGGTACAAATGTTGATTACTATACATAATTTTACAGTAAATGCCCTGAACTATAATATTAGACAGACAGCTGTTAATATTTAATTACAAACAATACAAGGTTTAGAAATACTTATCTTTAAAAAAATTAATTTATAATAAATAATATTTATATTTTATATTTTGTCAGACCTGCACTTTAACTTTAATTGTTTACACTACGAGAAGTGATGATAACCACAAGTCGGCAAAAATTAAATCGCAAAACTGATTTCATCTGCATGTTCATAACGTTTATAACTGGTAAAAAAAACCCAAGCTATATGAAAAATGGCCTAGTCAAATATATAAAGTTACATTTAATAAAAAAAAAATGTAATTTGAATAATATAAGTGTGCCAACTTCACGAACGTGTATACCTAGCTAACACGTCACAGGGCCTAAAATTAAGATATTTTGCTACTGCACGCCTAATTCCACACCACATTATTTTAAAATAATGAACATAGACCTATTAGTGCACATGTCACATAATATATAACTTCATTGCATAATTGTTTTTGCTATTTATTAATAATTAGTTTTAATAAATACAATCTTCTATAAAAGTCCTTGATACCTATACGGCTATACATATATAAACGAAATAGCTTGGGTTAATATACTTATTATATTATAAGCCGTCCAGAATATGGTGAAGTCGGTTTTATTTTTAGTGTTTAGGATTTTAAACGAATACAATATCCTAATTAATAATTTTCAATTATCAACATTGAATATTAATCGAATAAAAATTTATAAAAGTCGAAACTAAGTACTGCACATTTTTAAATTTGCTACTGCACATAGTGAGTGCTACTGCACACAATTTTAGGCCTTGACACGTCAGATAGGAAATAAAAAATATCAATTGTGCATACACAGACGACACACAGTATGTTTACTTAGTCATTAGTTGTTATACATATAATAAACACCGAAGTATTCTAACATAGTATCTATTCGGAATATAATAATATAATATTCTTTGCAAAGCCGAATCTATGCTCGTTCTTTGTAGTTAACTGAATAATAAATATGATTTCTTATAAAGTTACATTAACTGTGACATTTATGACTATATGCTATAGTTCCCTTGAAGGTAAGTAATCACTAACAATATTTAAATTGATAATCATAAAACTGATATTGAGTAAGAATCATGACACCAATAACCATTTATTTATTATAAAAGTGATTATGAACAAAATAATAATGTATACATTATAATCTGGACGTACCTCTATAATTAATAATAAATGTATCAAATACCAAATATGAATTTTGTGCGACATAATATTATTCATTAAAATAAAATAATTAAATCCAAATCATTTTGAAAAAATAATTCTTTTATGACTTATATACTTATATTGAAGACAGAAATGATATATTTTTTTTAAATTCGGGCATATTCAACATAAACAATTTTTAGTGGACTATACGGTAACTTGAATGTGAATATGTTATATGTATGATTATATTTATTTATTATATTTATATTATATTTTTTTATTTATTATGTTTATTTATCATATTTATTCATTATTTTTTTTTTATTAGAATAGCCACAACCACATAGATTATGTTTACAGTGTGTTCATACAGAGGTGTTAAATATAATGTTTTACATTTTGTACAGAAATAAGGCAAGATGAGGGAACAGTATAATATATGAATATATTATGTTAATGCCTCTAACGAGTAGAACCTAACCATAGTTTGTGATACAGTTTTTAACCATAAATTAATCTCATAATAAACTACATCAATATTAGGAGTACAAAAATTATTAATCAACCATATAATAAATTATATGTACGTAATATTTTTTCATTGTACAAACTTCACATTTTAATGTGAAAATATCATTAGATTTATTTATTTGAGTTATTATTTTTATATTTAGCGGTGATGACTAATGGTAATATACTTAATATTACTATATTATAATATATTAATACAGTTTGCAATTAATTTACACAACACAATTGTTAATTATAATATAGCATAATTTGTTATTTGAAGATTAATTATTATGTTGTAAACTTTAACTCTATCCATTTATATCACATTTTTACTTTTGAAGAATATTTTAGGTTCTGAGCGGAGCGATACATTTATTTATTTTACAGTGATATGTGTGTTAATTTGAATATGATTGTTTTATAATGTTGTTAGTTGTAGCCTAGCCATAGTTTGTGTCTTTGTGATTCTTCTTTATTATTGACTATAACATTTTTAAACACGCAAATACGCAATAGCCATAAATTGATCTAATAATAAAAGACATAAATATTTTGGAGTACAAAAATTATTAATTAAACATATTATAATATTGATAGACATATAATATATGCACGTAATATTAATATTAAGAGGACGTTATACACACATGTGTTGTCTCCGTCTTACAAGTGCGTAACATAGCAAATTGTACGCTCAGCAGAACACGTGTAGCTCCATTAGTATAAAAATTAGAGCGAATTGACCTCTTATAAAATCTTAAGGTAAGATTATTATCTAGGCAACCTCATGGGCTTTTTATTATATTTTCATTTTAACGCGAGTTATAAGTATTTTCAAATTGTACATTTTTATACATCTTAAAATAATCATAACTCGCTTTAAAATGAAAATATACTAAAAATCCCACGAGGTTGGCTAGATAATAGTCTTACCTTTAGATTTTATAAGAGGTCAATTCACTCTTATTTTTAAATTAACGGAGCTACACGTGTTTTTCTGAGCGTAAAATTTGCTATGTTACGCACTTGTAAGACGGAGATAACACATGCGGGTATAACGTCCTCTTAATTCACACGTTATATTTAAATGTCGTTATATTATTTAATTCAGTTATTTTATATGTTAAGTCCAGTGCAGTAGTAAGTGACTTTTTATTACCTACCTACATATATTAGTTATTAGTATTGTTAAGAGCTGAATATTATATAAATATTATTTTTATGTGATATCGCATTTCGTTTTAATTACAAAACACAGAGTGTGTTGTACGACGCTGCGACCGTAGGATCAGCTGAATAAGAGTTTTTGTATGTGACACGGGGCACCGTCGCGACAATAGACAAGGATAGTCAGTCCCTTATGTGCAATAACGCGAGGTTCACATCTTTGCTAGGTCCCCAAGTGATATAAAATGTAAGTGTACATTTGAACTTCTATGTACCGTCAAATAGACTGCATATAATTATAATTAATTGTTGATGTCCCAAAGAACTCACGGTAAAAAATCCCTGAGATAATACTTGTATGACTTTATATAGAAGTTATATTATGGTTTCATTTTTAATCATTTATCTATCTGAGAAGTCGCATATACATCACAAAAAAACGATTATTTTACTCTAAATACACTACAATACAATTGAAATAGTATCCCAGTAGCGTCTCCCAGTAGGTTAGGCGTAGTTCAAGTAATTTAGGGGTGTCAGGTTCAAATCTGCTGAAACTGGTATTTCTTAGCTGTTATTACTTTTTTTTTTTTGGATATTCACTTTGCATGTGCTCTCTATGCGAAGTGAGTGCGATGAAAATGGGTAGTCCCATAAATCTCAACCGGATTGCATATGGAAGTTACAATCATAGGCGCAAATAGGGAGTTACATTGGCAGGGGCTCAAGCCCTTTAATATATTCAACAAAAATTCCCCACCCCCCCCCCCCCCCCCCCTTCCACACCAAATAAAAACATTACTATTTCTTTTTTTTTATTAGCTACTAGTATAAAATGATTACTTATTAATGCACATATTATATTTATTATTAACTAGATAATTGGTTACAATATTAAATTTATTCTTCTGTTGGATTTGGCAAAGTCATTTAAAACTGAGACGCTATCAATATTGATATCTTTTTCAATATTAATTATCCCTAAACTGCTTAATCTTTCTTGGAGCATCGTTGATCGCATCCATGTTTTCAACCTCCTCATTGCGGAAAATGACCTTTCACAAGTAGCGGAATTGATTGGCAAAGTTATTGCTACATTAAATAATTTATAATAATTTGGAAAGATTTGTTTGCTATTCAATGAATTTAAGTGATTTTGCAGAACTTCCAAATCAACATTAACTTTCAAGACATTTTTGATAACCATCATTTCTGATCTTAAAGAATCTTTGGAAACACCGAATAAATCCTAAAAGTTATTATTTACAAATTAATTTTCAAAAGTATACGGTAAATAAAAAGTAGATTCGAACATTCAATAACATTGTTTAGCACAATTTATTAACATAAATACATTATAAATTAATATTAGATTTAGTGTTTATAAAAATAAATACTTCTAATAATTCTCATATTACCTTATAATGATTAATGAATTGTAAACTTTCATTAAAGTTCAATTTTAAAAAGTTGTCTACAGATTGGGCTATTTTCATACTTTCTGGTGAAAACCGTTTTTCCATATTGACAATAATAGTATCAAGTATAGGATAAAAACAATGCATTTTCCAATAATTTTTAACTATTGAAGTACCCATTAGTACATCATTAACACGGTCTTCTTCTGCCGAAGTAGTTGATAGTACAGCATACTGTTGTAAATATGTAGGTTCCCTTCTACGACGTTTAGAGCCACCTGAATTAATTAAAATTATATCAATAATTTGAATCATAAATTTATTTTATTTTAATAGGTATTATTATAATAACACACCTTGTGAAGGAATATCCAAAGACACTTCATGTTCTTCACAAATTATAGTAATATCATTCCACAGATTATCAAAATATACATCTGAACGGTTATTTTTCAGAGTATCAATCACACCACATACTAATGAACTAGATTTTCCAAGAGTTGTAGACTTTGATTGCAATTGAGTACTTAGAATATTAATAATTTTTAAAACATCATTAAGAACAAACAAATATACCACAAATTTCCCATTTTTTATTGTAGACTGAAGACCTATTGCTTGGGCAACATCTTTATCTTTTTGTAATTCTATTTCTTCATCAAGAATATATAGAATAGGTTTAAAATTTGCGATGACTGAGTTACAACTCTTATAACGGCAGACCCATCGAGTATCTGATAACTGTGGGATTTTTGTTTTTTTAACTCCTAGATTTTCTTGAATGTCAGTCATTTTTTTATTTTTCGTAGGTTGACTAAAATGAACAGACAACGCTTCCAAGCCATTAAATAAATTCCGTGCGTCCTAAAATTAAATTTTAAAATACTTGATGTCATATAATTTTTATTAAAGCACAGAATTTAATACTCCATAACTGAAATAAATATGCATACATTTGTTACATTTATAAATATATTTGATCTCACCTTTAAATGTTTACACATATCAATGACCACAAGGTTTAATTTGTGTGCCATACAGTGTACATAAATAGCTTGAGGACGTATTTCTTTAAGCTTAGCCTGAACTCCACCAGTATGACCCGACATCACGCTAGCACCGTCATATGATTGACCTATTATATTAATTTTGTTCAAGTTCAAAGAATTTAAAAACTGTAATAGAACACCAATTAAACTGTCAGCATTTTGACTTTGAGATACATCTAAAAATCCAACAAATCGTTCCACTACTTTAAGGTTTTTTGGGTAACGAACACACACAGCTAACTGTTCTTCCTTGTGGCATCTAGAATTTTTTTTTTATAAAACAATTATCAAAATGTAGCTTAAGACTAGTTAAGTAAATAAACAATATAATATTAAGACATTACCGAGCTTCATCACACGAAACGCTATACATTCCAGCACTTATTATATCTTCAACAATAGTATTCCTTACATGTTTAGCGCATATCTCAATGATTTCATTTTGTATTAACCAACTTGTATGATTTGTTGGTTTAGCATTAAGACATTACCGAGCTTCATCACACGAAACGCTATACATTCCAGCACTTATTATATCTTCAACAATAGTATTCCTTACATGTTTAGCGCATATCTCAATGATTTCATTTTGTATTAACCAACTTGTATGATTTGTTGGTTTAGCATTAAGACATTACCGAGCTTCATCACACGAAACGCTATACATTCCAGCACTTATTATATCTTCAACAATAGTATTCCTTACATGTTTAGCGCATATCTCAATGATTTCATTTTGTATTAACCAACTTGTATGATTTGTTGGTTTAGCATAATTTAAAGCAAAAGTTGGATTATACTTTGCCATTAGTTTGCATGCTTCTTTTAAGTTACCTACAGTAAACATGATAAATAATATAAATAGGTATGTAATTAATTAACATTAGTTAGGTACTTTTATAAATAAAAAAAATATATGGTTTTAAAATCGCCCAATTCACCTTGATTTAAAGATGTTTCATTTTCAATATGACCTCTAAATGCTACTCCTTGATGTGCCAAAAATAATATGATATCAATTAATGTTAGCATGTAATCTCTATTTTCTAATATTTTATCACGGTGTGCATTTGTAACTAATGTATGAACAGAACCAGTAGTTTTAGATTGGATATGTGCATGCCACTTTGTCATACAAGTCAAATGGTACTGACAACTAGAATACAACTCCAACTTTGATTTAGTATATTTCAATCCTATTCCTCTAGAGCCAAAAATCTACAAAATTAATATTTAGTATGTTTATATAAATAAATAATCTACAAAAATGAACATATATATACACGTATGTATATATGTATCAAAATAGTTTAAGAATAGTCATTAAACACTTACTTTTTTGCAATTTCTAAATCCTTTAGTTGAAAATTCCATTTTAGCTACAGTTCTACACCCAAAAATTCTACAAGGATAGCAAAATATAGCGTCCTCAACCACACTATACTCTATCCAATCAAAACGAGTATATACTGTAGGAGAAAAACCTCTTTTTTGTGAACCAAATTGTGTCTGAGGGTATTTCTATACAGAAGAATAAAATTATTGATAATTATTTAATAATCATTAGTTTTAAAACTTGTGCTACAAATTCTATGTTAGAAGATATATTAGAAATATATTAGAAACACTATAATGTATATTTTATAGGTAGGTAATATACTATTATATTTATTATTTTAATATTTTAAAATAAAATAAAAAATACAAATAAATACAGCCTAAAATATCTAATTATTGTACTGCACAATTTAGCATCAAACTAATAATAACTAGGTATATAATTAAATTGTAAAACTTACTTCTAATATAGGTTTAGCAGGACCTGAATCGATATCACCTAAATCATTTACCCTGGTATTTGACTGAAAACTATTAATTTGTGGATCTGTGCAGGTCTGTGAGTTTGATAGTAGATTTGCATTTTCTTCTAGTAACGTTGTAACGCTTCCAGATCCAAATGAATCAACCTTTCAAAATGTGAAATGTTAATTTAAATAAAAAAAAATTAAAAATGTTAAAGAATGCTAGGTACTTATAACTCTGGACGATGACTGTAGAATACCATCATTGTCTTCTTTGATATCTTTTTCAGTAGGAGTACTTGATACAATTTTTTTATATTAAAAATGCTAAATACTGATTTCTTATCCATGATTCAAATCGTTTTTAATGTTATAATATGAAGTAACTTGTTTATAACAAACGTTTTTAAAATTAACATTAACACTGACACTGGCTATTATAGTTACAATGTTATATTAATATAAATACTATAAGTATAGTGTTATACTGACAAACTAGACAAACTGTCAACTGTCCACTGAAGACTGAATACTAATAGAAATAGACAATAGTGCGTACAGTCCGTACAAACATATTATAACATAATTTTCTATGGTACAGACTAGATACGTTGAGAAAATGTGCCAATAAGTAATAAGTAATAACAACTGACAAGACAGCAATAAACTTATAACTAATGTCTAATAATAGTAATAATCATGAACTAATAAATAATAATAAAATAAGCTATGACGTTATGTCGACAATATGCTTGATAATCGCTGGAAAACCCGCTAGCTGTTTACCAGCTAACCCGTATAATATACTCGTATATTTATAAGTCTAGGAACACATTTTAACGCGCGACATGTTAACCGTGCGATAAAGTCATGATGCACATGACTGTTTTCGAAATATCGCGCGATATTTATGTTCCTAATGTTTCATAAATCAATTAATCTATAATTAAAATGTAAAAAAAAAAATTATATTGACCATATTCTACACTTTTACAGTCATAGTTAGTAATCGAAAACAACATTTGATTATTAATAGGTACATTAAATTTTAATATAAGAGTAAATATTAGGGGGGCTTAGATGGAATCAGGGGGGGCTTAGCCCCCCAAGCCCCACCCTATTTGCGCCTATGGTTACAATGCGACATCGCATGCAGTAACTTCGCGAGACTGAGCATTAAGCGTGCCAGTAACATCTCTGGGTGGTCATTAAGCACAAAAACACAACCTCTCATGACTCAATGGGATCTCTATGTTACATCCCAGAGGTTGAATTTTGCACAGATTTTGAATATATCAAAAATGTGTAGCTATATTTATAATGTTTAACTACCAATTCTATAATAAATACATTAATTATTTTAGTATTCAATTGGCGCATACGCTTTATTTTAATCGTCTTGTGTAAAATCCATAACAGTATAATATAATACAATTTACAATTTATTTACTCAACATAACCATGATATAGCATCATTTGAATAAATGTATTATTTAAATCTTTATTGCGATATTGACAGTGACCACAACCTGGTAATGATTAAGTCTGTGCTGAAACTCAAGAAATTAATACATAATACAATTTGCTTTGATTATTTTTTTTTATCACGGGCACTCGATAGATTTTTATACTAAATGATACTACCTGTTATCATATTATGACATGTGTTTTGTAAGTTTTTTTATGGATGAGAAAAATGTATACTATAAAAAACCAGTTGGAGGGAGGGGGAAGAGAGCATTAAACGGTTAGGTTAGGTTAGGTACGGTGTAGTCAGGGCAGCAAAATCATAAGTAGGTACGCTGCACCGGCTTGAGAATGACATCGGATCTATATCATTAGTCATCAATATCTTATACTAAAGCTAACTAAATTACCTTCCTACCTACCGATTATTACTAAGTTAGATATTTATTATTTTATTATTTATCACCAACTATTGGATTATTCAAAATTAAATTGTTCATTCTAATTAGAAATATCCATGCTCCTTGATTAAAAATCAAGAAAATTAAATTTTAATTTTACTAATAAAATATTTTTTAACAGACGAATTAAAGGAATATGGATTTACGGGTATGTACCAATAGTTTTATGATAACAAAAAACTTACGTTTTGGCTATTTTTTATAACAAAATGTCGTCTGATAAACATATTAACAACTTTTTTTATTTAATCTGGATAAAATAGGTAAAACTATTTTATAATGATTGTATCCAAACAATCAATTAAACTTATTAGTATCGAATTTGTACATTAAATGAATCACATGCTGATTAATTATAAACTTTTTATATTTAATATAATATATAGACATCTACAGATTTAAAAACTACTGTTATGCAAAGCAATTTGGTAAGTACGAAAGACGTGATAATAATCTATTTATTAAAAGTATGTAAATTATCATATGTTTTTTTTATAAAATAAAACATTTAAATGCATTTTATCATTATCATCATATAGTCTAATCCGATGAGCGTATTATCGGATAACGCACTCTCCCTCCCACCCACTCCTCATCTATAATATTAATTTATAACACTGCATCATCTCTAATGGAATTTATAAGCTTAGGCAGAAACAAAAGATTATTATCAGCCCTTCTATCAGCTTATGATTTTAAGATAAAAATCCGAAGAACAGGAGTATAATTTATTGTGTAGTAGGTATTTAATTTATAAAACATGTAAGAATCTGGTCGTTTTTACAGTAAGAGAATACTACCCACAACCGAAGGGGAACACGTGTAAAGGGGGGACAGGGAGAGGACATATTACTACAACGACCGACGGTTTGTGACGTCCCATGCTTGGTTTTATCTTGGCCACCAGTGGCCCATCGTTGCCCTTAGCCCATCATGGCGGTGTTTTCACTGCGAGGAACCGGGTTTAGTTCGAAAAAGACGCGTAGACAGGTGGCCGGTTGTCTTAAAAGAACGTGTAGACAGGTCACTGGTTGTCGAGAAAGACGTGTAGACAGGTCACCGGTTGTCGAGAAAGAGACCGTTGAGTCTGTGACGGAGCTTGGCTTTGGTCCGGCGACGGAGCGTTGTATATTGAGAAGTGGGGCAGGTCAGTGTCTTTTTCATTATAATAATATCCTGAAGTTTTTTAAAAAAACCATCTAGGGAAATTCGATTCCTTATATAAGACAAATAGAACATATGACAAAATAAAAATACATAAATGTAAGGCATCATAGAATGTCTATGTGGCATCAATATAAAGGATATAGCCTTTCATTCCAGAAATGTTTTAACAATTAACCCAATTAAAATACTAGAATAAGGTATTCGTGAATCTATGGGTACCATTCAAGGTCTCGTTTCCGAGGCACCGTTGACATTGTGTCGATTGCCAGTTATCGCTGAGAACCTTGGTTGGACGATAATTTCATGTCCAACATTGGAGGTGTGTCGGCCCGTTACGCGTAAGTCCGCCAACACCCCTGAGTGTGTGAGAGGCCACTCATGTCGTCCAGTTCGACGTTTCTCTTTACCTCTGGCTGCTGCTGCTGTAAACCTTCTATCCTTAACGTAGTATATATTAGATTGCCTACCCTCTATAGTTAATGGCTTAATCCGTTGGGTTTCCGATTGGGTTTTCAAGGCGCCAATAAAGATATTGCTCTGGGACATTACAGAGTGGCCTTTCGGGATACAGTGATCTAATTCCACCTGGTCACTATAACAACCTATGTAAATTGGAATAAATAAATAAATATCTTAGTAATAAATTGGACAAAATAAATATATTAATTTATTGTATATCTAATATTTTAATGTATAATTAATTTATATACAATTATTATAATATTGAAAAACCAGCAAATATATTGTATATTATATTCTGTGGTTATAATAATTCTCTGATTATATAATCATTATATAATGGTTCTTTTCCATTGGGTTTTTATCCGGGATTCAATTGAAATATATATTAAGAATATAATATAGAAAAATCACCTGCTATGGAGTTACCGTAGTCCGTAATAGCATCTATAATAATATATTTACAACTAATTTTTATTTCATGCATTTTGCGGTAATTTATGCGTGCGGATGATGATCTCAGCAAGTTTTGAAGAATTTGAAAAATATGTGAAGGAAAAGTACAAAATTGAAAAAACAAGCAGTGAGGTTTCACAAATAAATTGTTTTAATGAATTACCTATGTACCTACTTATTATGGTTTACTATGTGTTAACAAAAAAACTTCTTAGCTTTTTCTCTTTGACCTATAATATCAATATATTCTAATACTTGCTCCCATATATTATGTATGCATAATAATTCTTATTCCTTTTTTATGTGTGCTTATGACAGTTTGATAATGAAGAACTAATATTAATTTATTGACCAGACTAATCAATATTATGCAGTTTGATTTATTATATTATGTTGCACCAGATAGGTGCCGGGCATACACTGCATATTATGATGGAGAGGTAAACGTCAATACGCAATTGAAAATAAATTGACGCAATTATCTGACGCATCCACTTAAAGGGAAACTTAAAAACTACCCTTTTATTCTAAATACATGGCAGTGACACTCCTAGACACTCAAAGGACCGATCTACCAACCATCAGAGGCTCTCCAGATCATGGTGGGACTGCCGTACCCATTCCGACATACCAACCCTACATCCGTTCATACTGGCCTGACGTGCTTGACATTGCTCTCTATAGCCTCCTCTCGGCCTTCAGAACTAATGATCCATCGACCACGCTATCGACTCTTCCACTTCAATCGTCCACACTGCAGAACAAACTAATTTTTCAGCAATGAAATCTAGTTGCTCAGCCAAGTGCCTACCCCTACCTCCTATTCATTATGACATCAAATATAAAAAATTTCTTCGCCATGGGTGACAGCTAAGTAGCGACCCAGCAATTCAAAGATCGACAAGGTTGAATTATTAACTGTCTCCCTCGACTTCTATTCACCCCAAATCCGGGACCTAGATCTTCGTAAAATCATTAACTACAGTAAAGCGACCCCGTGGTCCAATTCTACTGATGCCACTAGCCGCAATATGCATATACATTTTGGCTTCATCATGAAACTCCTCTCCAAGCTTCCAAAGAAAAAAGCCAAACATCAAACATGGCTTTATGTCTACTAATTAAAACATGACTCTGGCCTTAATCAAAATCCTAAATGGCTTTGCTATTTCTCAGCAGTATGGAATAGAGCCAAAATAATTTATATCTCTAAACCAGGTAAACACCCTCTTAAAACGGACAGTTGCACTTATAGAACTGCAGCTTTCCTTACTCTTGAAAGTGTGTGAGAAAATTATTCTAAATGAATCCCAGAAGCACCTTTCTCATCACATCAGACTAGAGAAAGCAGCGTTCCAATAAGTAAATTCTACTTCTCAACAACTAATAATTAATAAACCTTATAAGCATTATCATAAATAATATAAAAGAATAAAAAGAATTTTATTATAAATATTTATTTGTTGGTGACTTGACTTATCTGTATAATAAATAATGTATTAGGTACCTATATTATACCATTAATCAATTTGTGCAACCAAAAATAATATATAATAATTTTGAATGCTAAGTAGTAGGTACAAATGTTATCAATATAAATAATGATAAAATATTAAACATTCTAGAAAATGCACATGATTTCTTCAATGATAACCGTAACTTACAAATTATCGGTAAGTATCATTATAATTTAAGTAAGTATCATTATCATTATATTTACCTCAGTCATTGTATTATACAGCTGTGGTTGTATATAACTATGCATTTTTGTTTATAATGTAACAAGTCAAAAAAGTAACCGAACTGAATACCCGTGCTTTTTTTTTAATTTGTTTATGTACAGATGACAAACTCGTAACACCAGAAATTTTTTGTAAGGATCTCGGTGAGTAAACTAAAATAAATCAAATTTTATAAATCTTAAATAATCCAAAATAATATTATATGTATTCAAGATACCTTAAAATAATGTGATTTGATTTGAGTTATAATATATATCTATGCAAATAGTTTACCATTAATCGTTAGTCTAAATACTTTTGAAATGTATTTGTGTATAGAAAATAATATACGTTATTATTATGGTGGAGAGTTTAAAGTTCATACGACCAGTACCAACCAAATAAAAAAAAAAATTAACCAAAATTGTAAGATGAAAATGTTTCCTATATTCGCATTTATTCTTATCTTCGAAGATGTGATACATCTGATGCGGTGGCTGAGAATGGGTGATTGCGTGGCGACGTGTAACATCTAATGCCCCTTTGAAATATATATTTCATCAATATAGTTAGTATATAATTCATAATTAAATTACCTATATTTGGTAGAGTATAAATTGAGCCAATTTAACAAGCGATCGGTTTTTAAAACTCAAGAGAACAAAAATATGTTCTATTGATACTTTTAATGAAGAAGGGTTAAATTCATTATTTAACTGCTATTACAGTGTGCCTTCACCTCTAGAACGAGAACTTGTGTCATTGTACTTTTTATGTGTTGTAATGCGTTGTATGATGGCATCAGAATATATTTATTTATTATATAGAATTATATATACTTAAAAGTTATAAGTAATAAATATAAATCATAATACATATTATATATAAAACAACAAGAAAAAAACGTGCTTATTGTAACTATGTGAAATTTTACCTTTAATATGTGTATACCTAATAATTTATAATAATATAACTTTTAACTATGTGATAAATTATCTTATAATTTCAGAGTTAAAACGTAAGCCCGAAAATCATAAATTAATATTTTAAAATTATTACTGCGTATATAAAAAATAATATAGAAGTCGATCTACATTCTTTAGTTTAAATAAGTTTTGTTTAATCATACGCCTATATAAATAATTAATTAACATACAGTTTAATGGGTAAGTTGTACAAGATAACACAGTATAGATTACCTATCTATTGTGTAGTAATGTGAAATTGTAGTGATTGGCACCACCACAGTCGTGACATATAGTATTAAAGATGTTAATTTAACTTCAAACTACAATGATCATATATATTAGAAATCAACTGCATAGTAATAATTTATATCAACCATAATAATACGCTGACTCAAGGCATAGTGTTAAGAAATGATAATAATTCATAATTACACCCAAAATCTGTTGTAGATATTCAATATAATATAATACCAGTAGATGAATTGAAAAAATAGAGTATGTTGTTTTAAAACATGAGCTTGGTCACTAACTTTGTTGTTGTTTCTACACCAAAATATTGTTAAAATTTACCGTTCGGAGTGTTATTTTTATCCTTTTTTCTTTCGTCTTAAACTGTGGTGATCTCAGGAATTTTTAAATGGGATGGGTAGGAGTTGTGGATAATTTCTAGGAACATATGTAAGGTGGCTATCGGAGCACAAAAAACGCACCTGGAAATATACGGATAATTTGGGGGGAGGGTTAAACCTCATGACCCCTCCCTCCCGTGAGTACACCAATTATCCAAATGCAAGTATTAACAAATAATTATACAAAGCATAATGAGGATTGAGGAGCTTACTTATGAGGTGGGGGGGCTGTTCTAAACGTCTAAGTCTTAGTTTTAAAAAGTTATAAAAATAATAATAATAATAATAAGTAATCCCCTGAGCCCTGCCCGTATCCTTAGTATTTGAATGCACGAAGGTTTTTATTTTTCTCCACAAACACAGTGGGCGAAATATTTAAGTAGGTACCTACATTAGTTTACAAAATTCCTTTACCTAATTGGTATATTTTATCACGATGTATGAATCTAGGGGTTAGGGTTCGAATTCCTCGGGGGGTGGGGGGTGGGGGTCGAATTATTTTTATTATTATAATTGATAATAAGCAATAAGTAATAACTATTGTTCCGTACTTTGGGGTTATTTCAACTACACCGTACTAACGTAGTTTCAATTTGAAATTAATTTAAAAATTCAATTTACAACATTATGAAAGTTGATCTCATTACTTTATTATATCTTGATATAACATTAAAATGTATATTTTGTCTTGACAGTATATTTTTAGAAATTTTAAGTCAAAATCGATGCTCAAATGTATTGGACATAAACTACTGAATTTGGAGTTAGAACAACTAACGATTTGTATGTGTGTGATATTCATTTTTGTTGATCGACTTTGCACGACACCAATCGCATTCATTAAATCATGTATTAAACACGTCGACTTAAATTATTAATTGAATGTGTGCAATTTTTTAAGTTATGCAATTGTTAATTATTCATTATTTATTGTTTAATCGTTATTGATCCTGACAACATTTAAAATGACGGTCTAGCGGACCTCACCACAATAGAAAACTTTAAATAATATAGAGACCGGAAATTGAGTGATACGTTTTACGGAACAATTGTGTAACTACGTTTAGAAACACACGTCGTGGAAACTTCAACGCAAAGAAAGGCGACGCAACCCGCGAAAATGGCGATCGAAAGCCGATATCCCGTACACGTGATACAGTTAGGCCAGGGGTCGGCAACCTGAGGCTCGCGATCCACATATGGCTCTTTCGGTCTAAAGTTGCGGCTCTCCAGCTACATACACAAAATTTAATATTTTATGTTCAAAAACAATATTTTATGATATAAAAAAAGTATATTATATTTGTTGCTTTTGGAAATATGAAATAATACATAACAAAAATAATTTGATAGGGCCCGCATGGAGTACAGTCTATACTCTATCGTTGTAAAATGTTTATTATAGAGTATAATAAAATCGCGACGCTATCTACAACTAATTAGTCATACGCCGTCACGAGAAGTTAACAACGTGAACAAAGTCCAAAATAATACGATATCATTTTACGACTTATTTTGTTCGACGAATTGACATCTGTCAGTCAGTGTCAGTCGTACAGCGCAGATGATACGTTGCATGTGCGTGTTAATTTAATTTAATTTAATTTTCTGGTTTTTGGCTGTATCGTCACTATATTTTATTTTTTCGCTCATTGTTTCATTATAGAGAAGAAGACTATTTAGAAGCAAATTATTTATTGAAAGGTGTGTACACATGTAATGTAATAAAATACAATACAATTTAATTTAATTTAATTTAAAAATCATTATTTCACCGTCATCATGGCATCTAATAAAAAAGGAAAATAACTGAAGAAAATAGAGAATTTCATCAGGATTGGACGGAGTCTTTTGCGTTCATATGCAACACAGATGGCCTTCCGACTTGCCTCATTTGTCTGGAAAAGCTGGCGCATAATAAAAAGTCAAATTTGGAGAGACACTTTAATACAAAACATACCCAGTTCGCTGGTAAATATCCAATTGGTGATACACGAAAAAAAGCTGTTGAAGAGCTTAAAAAAACAAAACAGCAGTCAAGTTCCATGCTAAGTAACTGGACGCAATCTTCAAATAACGTAAATTAAAAACTGTTTTTTTTATTATAAATTTTTTATATTATTATAATTAATTTTAGTATTATTATGTCTATTAAAATTTAAAAATAAAATTATATTAAAAAAATTACGAAAATGTTTAGTGGCTCTTTAAAATCTGGATAACTTTGTATATTGTAACTTTTGGCTCTTCCGTCAAAAAAGGTTGCCGACCCCTGAGCTAGGCGATGGGCGACTTGTTGAGTTTGACAAACGGTCGAAGTGTACATCGATAAAAGAAAATACGGCCGATAAGTCACATGCTACGGCCAAATAACAAAACCACGCACTTTTACGTCGATCATACACATCGTGTACAGGATTACGGGACCCGGACGTAACCCGGACGTAACACTGGTTGGGTAACGGACACTGGTTTTGAGTTTTCAACTCAGCGGTGATACGGCTGGTAGTGACAAAATTGAGGCGGCTAGCCTAGGGATAAGGAAGATTCTCGAACGCAAAATAGATCGTAATGACTGATGACGATTGCTGATAGGACTTCGACAGCGTAGACGCTTGTTAGAAAATACGAGTATCAATAATGTACAGAATGTATTCGACATAATATTATGATGTAACTTGTTACTAACTTAAATGATTATATTATAATTTATATGTCCTTATTAAATGTGTGACGATACGTAATAAAGAAAAAAATGTATTTATACCTATTTTATACTTATAGATGATATTAATTTTTAAACGTAAATACAATTTTATAATATTCCAAAAATTCTGCTTTTTCAATTTTCTGAAAACTTTAGTTTTTTTGGAAATGTATTATTTTAATATTCTTCAATTTTTCCATATTTTCCAAAGCTCAGAAAAAACCAGGGTTTTCCGAAATTTTCCCGTATTTTCCCGGCATTTTATCCCTAACATAGTAATATGGTATTATGGTGTCCATACACTAAATCAGGTATTGACAGTATCGAACGTGCCCAGAGTCCTTTTTTGAAATATATATCTTATAAACTTAATACACCGATAGAATACCATAATATTACAATCCAATCAGATAAAACTTAATTATTCAAACCATTTTTATTAATTCACAAACTATTGGATATTATAACTTATATATAGTTATATCTATATTTTATATAAACGAGTTGATAGGATGCTACCCATGCATTTGTTGTCACCGCCTTACACACGTGAGACATAGTGAATTTTCGTTTACTAGTTTCAATAGTGTGCTGTTAGTTTTGATATTAGAGTGATTTTATCTATTATCGATTTTTTAGAAACTAACATATCTGCGCTTAAGCGTTGGTTTTTATTCGATATTTTAATTTTCAAGCGAGATATGAGCATTTTTAATTTTTGATATTTCACATACCCATATCTTGCTTGAAAATGAAAATTTCAAAAAATCAAGGTTAGGTTAGGTTAGGTTAGGTTAGTTTAGGTTAAAATCAAGGCTTAAGCACAGATCATGTTCTTACCTAAAAGTTGTATAATAGGTCAATTCACTGTAGTATCAAAACTAACATCACACTACTGAAACTAGTGAACGACAATTTCCTATGTCGTGAGTATGTAAGACGGAGACAACAAATGTAAGTATAATATGGGTAGCGCTCCTCTCAAGGGATATGTCAATTTTCCTTCTCTCCTAATTCTATTCTTTTAAGGCTATTAATGTTCCTTCTAACAATAGCCTCTAAGTTTCTCTTTTTTATATACCGTCTTACCGTCTTACTGCACAAACTATAACCTTTACCCCCCCCCCCCTTTTCCAAGAGCGTTGTCTCTTTGAAACAAGAACACCGACTATATCGACTTCTTATTTTAAAAATGTTTAATTCGCATTGTGCTAGAACAAACAGAGTTAATTTGAAATTGTTATCACTTACTAATTAATAGTATGTTCACTTTGTTTTTATATATATATATATTATTAGCTGATCCCGTGCACTTCGTTGCCCTTAAAAATTTGTGATTTTTTAAATCTTTTTGGATGTAACATGTAACATAACAGAACATTGTGAGATGATACATTAAATAATACATTTCTCGTAAAACGTAACTTTTAATGCCATAGACATATATATATATGTGAAAAGAATTGCAAGTCAAATACAATTTACATTTTTATTATTGTTGTAAAACATAATAACATGTATCGAATGAAAATAAATTATATTATAGAAACATTTTTATTAATCATATATTGAAAATAAAATAAAATAAAATTATATTCAATCATATATCAATTAAATTTATTGGGTTGGAGCTTCTCTGTAAACGATATTTGATGTTGTTTTATTTTGTGGCAGCAAAATAAATTGATCATCAGCAGATCCAACTCGTGATAGGCCCACATACAGTTGGCCATGAGTAAAACATTCCTTTCGTAGGTCGATCCCTAATAATTCGAAGGTTTGACCTTGGGACTTGTTAATACTCAACGCGAAAGATATTTTCACCGGAAATTGAACCCGTTTAAACGGGATTGGCAGATCAGTTGGGATCATCGGTATCCTCGGAATATGAGCTAGCTGACCAGCTGCCGGGCCGGTAATAATGGTCGCTACAATTAAATTGTCCTTTAATTCCTTAGTAAGCAGTCTTGTTCCATTACACATACTCGGAGGGCTTAAATTTCTCAAAAGCATGATTGGAATTCCGATTTTTAACGTCAATTCGTGTGGTGGCAGTCCAGAAGGATTCAGTGAATTTAAAAATTCCTGTGGATAATGCACTGCGTCTTCAATGTTCGTGACGGTGTCGATCGATCTGTAGATTTTTATTCGGCCAGAAACTTTTTGTAAAATCATATTGTTTATTTCGTTGACAGTATCTTTCCTAGGTGACACTATTGCCCTCGAACACAACCAATGATAGTCCTTTTCGTGCAAATTCTTCACGTCAGGGTAAACTGCATCTATTAAATTATCTAAATTATGGTCTATCTGGCCTAGTGACTCATCCAGAAGGATGTCACAATTTTCTCTTAAATTTGGAGTGGGAAAAATTCCTTCCCCAATTTTTAGCAATTGTTGTGGAAAATCAGTATCTGTGATTCCATGAAGATATTTGTTCGTAATTTTAAATTTTCAATCGAAGTCCATAAAGGGGACGATTTCAAGCATGCCTTGATGATATCTGCTCGCGTACTTCTGTTAATGACGGGAAGTGTCTGTCGGAAATCTCCAGCAAATACAAAAGTAATCCCGCCCATGAGAGCAGAGGAGTTTCTAAGATCTTTTAAGGTTCTGTACACGGCCTCTATATGTGCTCTATGGCTCATGGTGCATTCATCCCACATAATCAATGAGGCGTCTTGTAGTAATTTACCAAGAGGTCCATTTTTGTGGATAGAACATGTAGGTTGTTGCTCAAGATTTACAGATAACGGAAGTTTAAAAGTAGAATGAGCAGTTTTTCCATCATTTAGGAGTGTTGCAGCAATTCCTGACGAAGCAACTGCTATTGCTATCTTTCCTGATTGTCTTATCTTCGCAATTATCAAATTTGCAAGGAACGTCTTTCCAGTGCCACCTGGGGCATCCAAAAAGAAAATTTTTCTTTTGTTATTATTCACGCTATCGACTATAGTCTCAAAACCATGTTATTGATCTGGGACTAATTTTGTCAGGTTTTCATTGACAAAAGAGGTCAAATCATTTGTATTATAGTGATTTGCCATTGTATATGTTGCATTGTTTTCTGTAGGAACTGAGGAAGGTAATCCAAAATGACTTAGGCTTTTATCATTTAATTGCAATAGTTTATTTTCGATTTGTATCAAACCTTCGTTATAAATGTCCTCACTATATGGTAAGGCCAAGTCTTGATTTTATTGTCTGATTCTGTGTCTGATATCTTCACAAAGATCGTCTTTGAAATTGTCCCATAATTTTAATGTTTCCGATGGCTGACAAAATAAAAGTATGACAACAAACAGCTCTCTCATTTTAATCGGACATTGCGAAAGCGATGCTTCTCTCAAAGTATTTTCCCAATGGTCATCGTTTTCTAACAAACCTCTGGCATGGCAAGCTGCTTGATAGGTCTCTTTGATAACTCCGTTAACGGTTTTTAAGTACTCGAATGAGGTTGGACCGCGTACGTGATGTAGCAACATCCTAAGATAAAAACATTCTGACTGAGATGGATGTACACCGTAGACTCTATCTAAAGCGGTATCTTTTTTTATGCCTGGATGGCCAACAACGTCCTCACCACGCTTCCTTCTTGAGAATTTATTATTGGCCCATGTGTAGTATTGCGGGACTTCGTAGTATAGAAGTGAAACTGCCTGAACTGAGTGGCAGTACTCGACATTTATGTGCGCGTTAAACGTCCTACACAATAATGGAGAATAAGGGACAATCCACCTATTATCAATGTTGAAAGTACTTCCTCTGATATTTAACGTATTTCTCTGGCCTCTATTTTCGGCATCACGACGACGATAAACTGGATATCCATCCTCTCCGGTTTGGGTATCGTTTACGAAACGTCAAGGGTACTTTTTTGTGCAGATACCGTTTTTCATACATGGTATTGTTAAGTTATGCTCTCCGCATGGACCGTGCACCATATTTTAGTCACGATAACGTACAATATCGGGTCGTTTTGTTTGTTGGGCAGTTCTGCAACTATGACACTATCAATTTCGGCTGTATTTTTCTTTCTAGCCAAAACAGCAAATGACAGTGAGGTAAACCCCGCTTCTGCCACTCCACACTTGCCATGTAACATTTCACTTTGCCGAATATTTCATCTTTTGAGAATAATTTTATGAATTTTTTCATCTTTAAATGAAATTCCCTTGAAATTATGCCATGACGATCGAAAGACCGCTGTCCAGTTAATAGTTCCGCTTTAATTTCAGGCCATTCGGGGTTACACGTAAAAGTAACAAATAAGTCTGGTCTCCCGTAGTTGCGGACATAAGTCATCACATCTTGCGTTTTTTTCATGTAGATAACGCGGAGAACCTGTGAATGAAGACGGCAAGATTACGCGCTGACCGATGTTTGATGGTTCAACATTTGCGTCTTGGTTTAAAGTGTCTCTGAGGTGAATATATTCTTCAGCCCTCAGTCTCTGTTGATTACGGCATATGTAATTTAATCGTTCCGAAATAATTTTTGCCATCATATCGACAATATATTGGCTAATTAAGTCCCTGTAGTAATGTAGTGGATTAAAACCATCTCTAACCATCAATCTAAATGCATAAAATTGCATACAGGTCACAGTTTATTACGAGCAGTACCTTCTTGAGGAATGGTCAAATAATAGCCGTCTTCTCCCATTACAAACATCAATGGATATTGGAGAGGATCGTAAGATCTGTGTAATTCAGAGACCCTTTTAAGTTGGCCGTCTCTACCGTGCAGCACGATATCTCTGGGACCTTTTTCTTCATCTACCAAAAGAACGGCTACCTCGTTTACAGCTGGAGCATTATATCTGCCCGGGTGTGCTGTCTGTATTGGGCGGTCGGAGTGAATAATTAACTTTAAATTATCCGAAGAGTTTTGTTCTAAGTTTTGTTTAAAACTTCGTATATATATATTGTGGCTGTTCAGTGCGGTCTGTAGTTCTTTAATTAAATCAATGTTTAGCGTTGGAGCTATGTTTGACCGCAACGATAGCTGATCTGCGTCTGAAATAAAATAAATCTGCAAGAATTACGGATTTTGGCATGATTGTGGTAAAAGACTATCTATAAGGTGATAAACTTGGCCCTCTATTTTAAAAGTGGGCATAAAATTTTGTTCTCTAATTTCTTTCGCACCAAACGAAGTCATTTGAAATAGGCTATTGTACCTACGTATGTTGGTTAGAAAATGTCTACTATGTAAATTATTATTTGTCAAAAGACTTTTTATTGGCTCTGGCGACTCCTGAATATTGGGAAGACTGACTTTTCCAGAAGCACAGCACAAACCATTAGGTTCATCGGCCCATTTTTTTTTTTGCAGAACATTTAGAGCAGATCTTTTCCATGGCTCTGATTTGGACGGAAGACTGTTGAGCATAATCAATCTGTGGATCGCATGTGAAAGCCGATCTGTTACTATGAGCTAAAACTCGATTGCGAACTCTAGCCGTTGACGTCTGTTGTCTTACTCTCTGATTTTGAAGGCGCTCGGAACGTTCAGAGCTCGATTCCCTAGCGCGAGCTTGTACATTTCTAATATTTTGTTCTTCAAGCCGCTGTGAACGCTCGATACTTGACTCTCTTGCACGCGATTGCGACGCGTATTCTCTCTGACTTGTAAGACGATTTTCATTTTTTGATTGAGATTCTCCATGACGACGTATTTTTATCGCCCTAGCCTGTGAACTATTTCTAGAAAGTTGAGATCTTGTTCTTTTGGGCATTTTAAAATGAGAAAAAAAACTAAACAGTAATGTAATGTATTGTTTGTACACCCGCCGATTATTATTTATTATTATTATAATAGCTTTAAAACCCATGGTAACTATTTTTAAACACAAATTTCTATCGTAAATCTCAAAATTCCAGTTTGAGCACCTCCTCTGGGTGATCAATTCCCTTTTTAAATTAGCCTATATTCATCAATGATAATGTCAGCTTCTAATGGTAAAAAAAATTTTAAAATCTGTCCAGTAGTTTCGGAGCCTATTCAATACAAACAATCAAATCTTTCCTCTTTATAATATTAGTATAGATTACTCTATATTTATTTGTTACTAGCTGTCCCGACACGCTGTTGCCCGCGTATTAGTTGGTTTTTTGGCATTTTCGTAGGCCATGTATTAGTATTATTATGTATGAGAAAATTTAAAAGTAATAGGCAAAGTATCTAAATGTTGAAATTAAGCACAAACCAACATATATATTTTCTGAATTTATATTTTATTCATCTTATATTAAATTATTGTTTATAATCAGTGACCTACTTACAAAATATACTATATACATTAAAAACATACAAAAATAAATTAAATTATTAAAACTAAAAATTATCTAAGTACTACTTTGTGTACAACATTCCTGGTTAACCTGTCTTTCGCTAACACGAAGAGATTTGATGGTTTTACTACACGTGAGCAGGCAACATATAGCTGTCCATGTGAGAAACATGTGTTTTCCAAATCCAAACCGCAAATAGACATTGTTTGGCCTTGAGATTTATTTATGGTCATCGCAAAAGCTAAACAAATCGGAAATTGGAGCCTTTTAAACGGTATTGGAGATTCCGACGCCATCAGTGGAATACGTGGCAACAGGACGATATCTCCTTTAAATTTTCCCGACAAAATTAATATTTTCGGTCATATTTTTTATGACTAAACGTGTACCGTTACATAATTGAGGTGGGTTTAAATTACGTAGAAGAATGATTGGTGAACCAATTTTCAATTGAAGGTTGTGTGGTGGCATTCCTGGTAAATCCAGAGAATTCAAAAATTCAGTTGGAAAGTTTACGGTTTCGTTTTCATCAATAACTGTGTCGATTGATTTAAAAGACATCAAATCACCGGGCAAAATCTGTTGTATATGGAAGTTAATTTCGTTCACATCAACATTTCTTGCTGCCAAAATAGCACGATTACAGAGCCAATTGTGATCTAAATAATAATTCAATACATCCGGAAAGACACTCTCAATTAGTTCATTTCTCGTTTCAACAACAGTGCAGAAAATATCTGGTAATTTTATGTATTGTGTATTTTGATGCAACTCAATTTCACCATTTCCAATATCCAGCAATTGTTTTGAAAATACTTGTGCCGTTGGATCATTTTGCAATTGTACTCTCATATTCATAGTCAATCGAAGTGTTGGCATTAATGACCCAATCTTGTGGTACACTTGGCCTTGGATTTTGAACGTAGTTACAAAATTATTTCCATTAGATGTGAGATCGCAAATTTTAGTTGCGCCAAAAGACGTCATTTGGAAGCAAGAATTGAATTTGCGTATCTTACGCAAAAATAATTTCGAATCGTCTGATTCGCCAGCAAGAAATGATTTTAAAGGTTCCGGTGGAATAGGAAGAGGTGCCAGTACAACTTTTCCAGATGCACAACACATACCAATCGTTTCATTGCGGAATTTTAACGCTTGACAATATTGGCATATTTTATCCATTGCACCAATTATAATTTTAGTATGTGTTGAGAAATTGATGTCTGGTGCATATTCGAACGCAAGGCGAACGAATGATGCACGTGTTAATGCACGGTTGGTTTGTTGTCGCTCTCTTTCAAGTTGTCTAAATGTGGCTATGTGCCGTTCTCGCGCCGATCTTGTTCTCAATATATTTTGTCGTAGACGTTCATCACGCTGTTCTCGAGACTCTTGTCTGAGAATTTCTGCTGTTCTGATTTGTTGAGCTGCGTTTCTTGATGCAATTTGTTCTTCCGATTCATGAGCTCTATTAGCTCGCATACGTCGTGCATTTTTACTACACTGATTGTTAAGGTTAGATTTCCGCGGCATTATACTAAATTCAAAAAAAATTAAAGAATATTCAATACTGAACACTGCACAATAATAACACAATACAAAGTATTTATGGTCAGTGTGTAGGTAAAGTAAAATACGAAAACACTAAACCAATACAAATTAAACTGTATAAATAAAAATAACAAACGAAACTCGAGACGGCGCGATTAACTCGATAATGACTGACTCGGTCAGATTGTGGCGCTTTATATTAACTGATGAATACGTCGTACTGAACTTCGCATTTTATACCTTTGAACATTTCTCGAAAATTCTATAACTTTATTTATTACAATAATTGCAATGCAAAAAATAATATTGAGATAAAAACTATCCTATATATTTATTACAAAAATTGCAATGCAAAAAATAATATTGAGATAAAAACTATCGTATCTTTTAAGTTGGACCAAATTACACACGGTGTAAACAATTTCATCAAAATCGGTCCAGTAGTTTCGGAGATTATCGCGAACATACATCGTGACACGAAATTTTTATATATACAGAATAATGTACCTACCTATATCTATAATATATTTATATAACTAACCTGTAACACTGGATTTTTATTCATTTATATTATCAGATAATATATTTGAATATAATATTATTATTATACCTACTGCCAGTTAAAAGGGCTCCAGTCGATGAAAAAAAGTGACTTTTAGATCAATAAGCTAGACAAAACTGGATAGGAATTTGGTTTGACGGATTTTTGTCTGTGAAAACGGATTATGATTGATTAACAAGTTTATTAGGTATTACCAGAGACAATTTTAATATTCCGCTTATTGTTAGTGTCATGATGAATAATATAATTACAAAAATATAATATTTTTATTTTTGGATATCACAGCTGAAAAAATAAAGGTTCTGCTCGGATATGCGGTCTACCGACGGGACGCGGTCTACAAACATGTATGTAGACCGCATATCTGAGCAGCGATAAAAAAAAACATTAAAAGATAAAATTGACCCAAATATATAATTTGCTGTAATATAATGTATACCTACGATATAGTTTTGTATTTTCCGCCTATATTTATACTAAAACACAAAATCACTGATATACCACAGTGTGGTAGTGTATTTAATAAGTTTGTTAGTAACCGAACAGCCATCGATCAGTAACCTAACCGTGTATTAGTGCATATCATCATGCAATTAAAAGAGTTCTATTCGACCGTCGCCTGTAGTGAAGAAAATGCCACTGCATTTTTAAGGGAGCATGGCTTAATAGACACTGCCAACGAAACGTTACCATGCCATAAGTGCGGTAGTGAAATGGTAAATAGTAGAAAACGCGATCGCGGGGGTGAATTTCGTCCGGTTCTTCGGTGCAAAAAAAAAGGGTGCCAGACTTCGCGCAGTGTACGACAAGGCAATACATTTTTCACTATGAGGACTTGAACAACAAGTCTAATAGTAAACTAAAACTGACGGAAATATTAGAATTGGTTTTTTTTTTTGTATTGGACATACCTTTAAGAACAACAGCCACCCTAACAGGTAGATGCCAGGAGACAGTTACTGACTGGTTTAATATGTGTCGTGAAGTATGTTCAAGTATTGTTCAAAAACGACCAAAGATGCTGGGAACTGTCATAACTCCAATACAGATTGATGAGGCAAGATTTGCCGGAAAAAGGAAATATAATCGTGGAAGGTTACTTAATGGTGATTAACCCGCTTCATCGGAAGACAGTGATGCTGAACTACACAACGGTAGAAACCATGGACGAAGAGTCGATGGACCTTGGGTTTTTGGGCTTAAAAATGGTTCTGAATGCCGATATGTTTATGTTCTTTGAAGAGACAAAAACACATTACTACCAATTATTCTACGAGAGTGTGAAGCTAGCTCTGTTATTCATTCAGACGAGTGGGCAGCCTATAGATGTTTGAAAGATAATGGATATATTCATAACACTGTTAACCACCAGCAAAACTACGTTGATCCTTTGACGAAAGCTCACACTCAGAGCATAAATTATAGAGATATCATGGTTGGATGCAAAAACAAAAATCATGAAAACGATGAGAGGCACAACCATCCAACTTTTGCAATCGCTTCTCTACCACTATTGTTGGAAAGTTGCTAGAAAAGAAGAACCTGATTTATTTATTGCATTTTTGAGGGACATTAAAGCGGTTTATCGTTAAGGTTTTTATACCTTTATAAAACTTTTATACTTTATACTTTTATAATTATTTTTAATATTTTTTACATAATTTTTAATTTTCTGAGTAAGATTTTTTTGCTTTTTTAAAAAATATTTTTGACTTATGACATTGCGTATTGTATTATTTATTTATATACAATTATTTTTAATGATTTTTACTAATATACTAATAATTAAAATATTTGATTATTATTTTAATTTGGTTATTTATTTACATACTAATATTACTATTTACTGTGTATTATAGGTGTGCGGTCTACATAATAATATGTAGACCGCATATCTGAGCAGAAAAATGTCGGTAGACCGCATATCCGAGCAGCACCAAAATAAATATTCAAAATCGCCTCTGGCATATCCTAGTAAACTTGTTATTCAATCATAATCCATTTTCAAAATTAAAATCCGTCACACAAAATTCCTCCAGTTTTGTCTAGCTTGTTGGTCTAAAAACAGTTTGGTTATTTTAAATTGAAAAAAGTTGATCATAATTTAAAATTTCTTTCAATGCCTGCATGTGCGTAAATTAATTGACGGCGAATATAAATAACGACTGACTTACTGGGCGGTATTATGCGGGCCTGCTGTTATAATGCAGGACGTTTCTAGGAAATATTGACCGAAAACGATTACAGATTAAGCTTACACGTCATACTAATCTTTGTTTACTTTTACTTTGCACACACTTACAAGTCATTTTAATGTCATCATGTTAAATTGCTTATATTCATATTCTTACAACACGACCAACTGGAGCCCTCTTACATAGAGAATTAAAATTCTAACACTAATTATTGTGTTGTTGTTTTTATTAATAAAATATTTTTTAATACAATAAATACATTTTTGTTTTTAAAAATATACATGATAATATTTTTATACTTATTTTTATGAGTAATAATTAAACACAAATCATAACAGTACATCCATAAATCAAATATTTAAATTAATCATACATTTTCAGATGAAAATCCGAAAACATTTTGTGGTATTATTATAATATATTAATTTTTAATTTCAATGTATCATTAATATAAAGTATATATTTTATTAATATATTCTGTAGGTAGTGGAGTATAGGCAATTAGCAATTATGGACAAATATTTTTTATTGACATAATGCCATGGATGCTAATTGCTAACAATTATATTTATAAACTTTTTAATACATTTTTATGATTTTTCATTAATACATAATATATATTCAATGATAGAATTTATATTTATATAGACTATATTATAATACACTATTACTAGTATGGGTACCTATTAATATTAAAGAAAATGATAATTTTTGTTTTTTATAATAAGTTAAATTGTTTAGTTTGATATGTATTTATATACAACTACAAAAGAAGTTGTTGATATTTATTTTTAATTTGGTTTAAAATTATAGGTATTCATATTTTATTTCTAAACATTTTGTTAAAAATTCCCATTGTGGTTAATGGTCCCTTTTCCCCCTCCCCACCCAGAGGGCACCCCTATAACTTTATGGCTAACACTTAAAGGTATTAGTAGGTACCCTATAATACACTATTAATATTAAATTGTTCAATATTAAATAATCAAAACAATTTCAAATAAAATAGTTATTAGTTACCCATATAAACTTGTACTAATTACTTTTATATAGGCTTTCCTTTACGTGGTAAGACCACAAAACTGTTTACCGTTATTATAATTAGACATTTAGTACACCTAATACTTAACGATATTGAACGATTGATGCATGTAGAGAAAGTTGTCCGTCGATGATCATGATTAAGTAGACAATTTAACATTTTTTTAAATAAATATTATAAAAATTATAAAATTATAGGTATTATTGTTTATAGAACATTCTAGAAAAATACGTCGTTTTCAAAACTGCTCCCCCCAAATGTTTCAACAAGTTTCCATTTACTACAAGAAATCACTCTGAAAATTTAAGATCAAAGTAATTTTTCTACTATAAAAATGTATTTAGAATAAAATGAGGACAACATTTTAAAAAAAAACCATCATTACTAGGCCAACCATCGCTCCACTTAGAATTGAATAATATCCAGTATACAAACATAAGAATAATCATATATATTATAATACTCTATAAAGTATAAATACTATAAATGAGTGGAGGAAATCCAAAACGTATTATTACCAAAATATACAAAATGAAAAAACATTGAGATTGACAATTGGCGTCGTCAAAACGGGTCATAACATAACTCATAACGTAGGTACTATTTCCTAGTTAAATTTGCATTAAAAAATGATTGGTCCACGAATGGTTTTCCATCCATACAATACTAATAAAAATGATGTTTAAATTTTCAAAATTTTTTTAAGTATCACATCACGACTAAGTTAAATGAATCACCCCAATTATTAATTATATACCAATAGGTACTATATGTCTATATAACGAACTATTTCCATAACGTAGTTACCAACTTATTTGTATGTTAGGTATACCAAAACGTACTAATCAAATATTTATGTTTTTATATGTTTAACTTATATAAAGTGAAAGATTATTTGAAGAGTAAGTCCACTAATTTTACACATTTATTGTATATATAAAATATACTGTAATAATTAATAGTAGAAACTTTTGTATTACAAAAAAATATACGTTTTAAAATAATATATAATTGTTAAATGAAATAGTAAGTATCCTCGTATTGTATTTATATATCGTTATATTATATAAAATATCATATCTTTTACTGTACTGTATTTACCGTGGAATCTTCTTCTTATTCGATTTAAATACATTCGTAATTAAGAACAAAAAAATAAATATAATATTGTGTATTTTTGACCTGAGTTAAGGATATTGAACTTTTTTATTTACTAGCACTTTTAAGTTTGAATACTAATAAGTTTGAAATATATATTTTTGTTGAACATTTTATGAACTTTATGAATTTAATTATATATAATTTGTTAGGAAAATATTAACCTAAATAAAATTACTATTGAATTCTAATAGCTTATGATTTATAACACGCTAATTAATTAATTACAATTATATATTCACAGATCATAAAGGTAAGCTACTATATTATCGTTTATACTATTTTATCAAATGTATACTAAGTGTCCAGGGTTCAGCGTAGATACTCCACATATTCTACTTAGTAATAGACGAGATAACAAAACAAATAAGCGGGAGGTTTTATTGTTTATTATGTTTGCAAATAATAAAGTGTTAGTGGAAAACGAACGGAAAAGGTTAATAAGAGGTAAATAATACCGTTGGTAGGGAAAGGATCTTAACTAAAGATCAATGGTAGTAAAACAGAAACAAATGTGTTTGATTTTGGAGAATGTGAATGAGATGGTATATGAAGTGAATAGGTTCAAATGTTTGAATGGTTGGAATAACAAGATACATGTTGGGTAATGAAAAAACTTTTATTGTATATCAAATTATATATATATATATACTGACTATTAAAATAGTCCTTCAGTTGTCACGTCAATGGTCTCATCGAAATATGCCTTTGTCGGTCAGTCCAGTTGTCAGTCGTGGACGTCGATAGAAACACTGTCGTTGTGATAATGGAAGTGACATACTCCCATTCACAAGTCCACGCGACGCGTCAGAGAAATAATGTTTATGATTTACATGGAATATAAAATTTTAAAAATACCAACACATTTTTAACCACCCCTGATTTGAAACAGTCCTATAAGAAGTGGGAAGGAATTTGTGTTGTAAAAGGTAAATAGGTGTTATGTCCTGACGCGGTCTAGTATCCGTGTAGTAGTCCGGTCGCTAATGACTAATGTAGTGTACTTTTGTGATGGAAATGGCGGTGACACTCAGATTGGGGTATTGATAGAAACAGTACTGTACGGTTGGTTTGGTGTCTTATCATAAGACAAAAGTCTGTAATAATTAACCTTGCGTACCTGCGTACCGTGTCAGTCCGTTTACCCAACTTGACCTGCGACTTAACTGACGCCAGTCGCTGTTGTTGAAAATCCTCATTTTGTGATTTTACCCCTGTATGTTAATCTTTTTCTACCAGTGACAACTATGGTGATAACTAGACATGTCAAGGTAGATAACCCGCTTAACAGTGTTAAATTGGATCCCGGTAAAGAAGGCTGTAGCCATTTTCCTCAAAAACGAAATACTGTTTTCCTCCAAAAAAATAAAAAATAACGCTTGACCATTTTCCTCCAATTTCTATTTTCCACTAATAAATAATAAAAATAATAATAAAATAGTTAATATAAATAGTTTATGTATATCAAAAAAATTTAAAAATATTCTTTATTAAGCTCAATCGACAGTTGATATAGATATAGCCGATACCGAAATGTATCAACTGAAAATTTGATCCTATACTGCTTGCATTTGAAAAAAAATTCTGTTTTATGTTATTTACAATTAAACGTTACGCAACTTTTACGTTTATCGTTATTCAGAATTCAAACGTTATCCAACATTTGCGATTATCGTTATTTAAAACTAAAAAGTTATTCAAGTTTTGCGTTCATCGTTATTTAAAATAGTGTTAATACAATAATACCTATAAAATGTAAAAATAATAATTAATTCGGGTAGGTAATGGCCCGGATACGAAATATAATATAATCAATTCTTAGATTGTCGCATGAAATAAATGTTTCAACGAAACCAATACACCTTTTAAATAAAAAAATTTTAAAATATTTCTTTAGTTATGTTTTGTTTAATGATATATAATATATTTTGTTGATAGTTACGTTTTGTTTTGCGGTATTTAATTATTTTTGATTATTGCTTTTCGTTATAATTACATTTACAAATTTCAATAGTTTTTTTGTCAAATTTAACGTTATTATAACATTTGCAAGCCCTGAATCCTAGCCTTAATCTTTCTTTATAATACGGAACATAATACTAGAACACTGGCTAAAATATTAGAGGCAAGGCCGTAACTGGCAAACAATTTCGGGGGGGGGGTCCAACTTTTTTTTAAATATAGATACTAAACACTTCATTTTTACGTTAAAAATATAAAATTGTATTATTATCATTATTAAAAACATATTAGGTCATTATTATAATATTCAATATTTTTATTTAAGATAAAATATAAAATACAATTTTTTTCACTAAATACCTCAATTGCATGTTTCCAATTATTAAAAATTTTGAATACTAAAGAGGAAAGTTTTTGATTATTGCCTTTGCCTCTGAATTCTTGACCAAATATTACACAGTATTTACATAGGGCACCACCATTATCAATTGTAGAGTAAACAAGCCACGGAAAACGTTCAAACCAGTGAAATTGAAATTTTAGATTTTTTCTTGAAGTTGTGGATGTTGGAAATACATAATTTTTATCTGGCATCCAAGGAGATCGTTGTTTTCAACCTCAATTGTTTCGTTAGTTTCGTTAGTTACTTGTGTTTGGACAGTGGGGACATCATCAGTCTAAAATAAATAAAGTAGAAGGTACTTTTTAATTTATCTATACTCTATATTATAGTATAGTAATTAATACGTTCAATTATTAAAAAAAAAATAATAATAATAACACAATCAAACAACACCAGCAAAAATAATGAGGCATTAAAGTCAATCTACGTGTCGACCTCGGCATTGGACGTATTAATAATTATTAATACATAATATAATACATTTGTATTATAACCATTTTATATTATAATAATTAAATAAAATAGTACATTTTTAACATACCTTTTGTCTCTTTGTAAAATAATTTTGAATTTGGTTTCTTTTACTCATTTTATATACTTTACGTGAGCACGAACAGCAGTAAAATGAATGTTTTACAATACACACAATATTGTTATATTCTTGTTTTATAATCTTAAATAATTTGGATTTTCTGCAGCCGTATTTCATATATAAGTTTATATCACTTGTGAGTTGTGACAATCACATTTTATTGTAACTAGTACCATTGATTATAAATGCTAGTACCTAATCGTATCTATTGATCCTAATCTTTATTACGGCGTTGAAATAAAATAAAATGATAAATTTAATCTTATTTTAAATTACTGTTTTAACAAAAATATACAATTATTATTTAATACAATTTATAGTTTATAAACTATATTCACCGCTAAAATTTTTCTACTTTTAAAAATTTCGGGGGGGGGGGGGGGGGTCCGGACCCCTGGACCCCCCCCCCCCCACCCTCAGTTACGGCCTTGATTGGAGGAAAATAGACATAATTGCAGTTTAAAATAATGTGGAAGGAAATGGAAACCAACATTTTTGTGGAGGAAAATGGACAGTGGAGAAAACAGTATCTCGATTTTGAAGGAAAATGGAATCACCTGTGAGGAATTGGACTCGATCTTGTACGCGATAGGCAGCGATACTTTCAACCTACCACTATACTACCAAGGATACCTAGGTTCGATTACCCTGCTCATCAGTGTTAATGTATCCAATCCACTGTAGCTGATTTCCAAATCAGGTCCAAGTTTGAGGGCAAATTAAGATAAATTTAACACATTTCTGAATATTTTTGTTTAATTTACAATTGTCCATTACTTTCAGTTTGTGAAGGTAAGATAACTGAAGTTAATATTTATACCTATCAGAAGTAAAGTTTAAAGAATCCTATAAGTTAAAATATCCATGACACAATGCTTATTGTGTTAAAACCATTTCCCATTATTAGTTATACTTGATACATTAGGTAGCTTATCAGTATTTATCTGGCAATCCGGAATTTTGTCCAACACACACAAGTAGGTACATAAAGATACAAAAGTGTTTTGTTAAATTATAGTTGATAATTTTCCATTTCTAGAATATTTGTAATTGATTGTAAATTACAATAAAATACTAATATTAATCAAATTTTATTTTATTAAAATCTGCATACAGTTTAAATTGTATCATACATTTAGAATATTTTGGAACTCTAATAATCAGATTACCTAATAAAATATTTAAAGAACTTCCCAAAAAAATATAAAACAACAAACATAAAATATATTAGTACAAAATATGATTTTTTTTTTTAATTAAAAAAAAATAAAATAATATTGAATAAACTTTATTGTAAAAGTATTAATGTAGTTTATCTTATTTTTATTTATTAATACAGTTTTATTATTTAAAATATTTTTCATTAATCATTATAATATATCCGCGATAATATTAAATGTTATTAATGTCAATATTAAATTTGTAAAATATTATTTTTTTAAACAGACATTATAACAAATCAAAATTGTAATAGCAAGTATAATATAATATTACTAACATGAAAAAAACATTTTTTATTTAAATAAAAAAATTCACGTTACATTGAATAAAATAGTTATAACCCGAATCCGAGATGTATACTCCACTCGCTGATATCCGTAATCCTATACTTAACACTCGATATTCGAATACAGCTAATTTCATGTACCATTACAAATTGCCAATATTTAAACATAGGTGCATTTTTTGTTTTAGAATTTTAATAAAATATGTAAAATTTTTATAAATGTGCATTCTATGGCAAATACTCGTTTCAACCATTCTATTATAATTATTTCACTCTTATTAAAAATAATTCATCTGGGTTACTATAGTTATCAAATTCGCTAACTTTATAATATTTGGGAATTGGCCATACTTATTTAAATCCATTTAGTTAATTTTTTTCTTATATAGTACTTTTTAGGGCAAAAAGTATTCTACACCCCTAAGTGACGTCTTTGACTCTATCGGTTATCCTCCGTTAGTTCTCATTTATTAGCAATATATTATAATTTATATCAACGATCAACTCATACAACACAAAATGTCTTTTTTATAGTATTTAGTATGCAGAAGTTAAAAATCTCTGTAATTTTATTTAGATCCCATCGCACCTAGCATAGAATCTTGGCACGAAAGTTTTTGGCCGAATCTGCCTAAAAGTATATCTGTGACCATACTTACCAATATTTAGCATTTATATTTACCTTATTTTCACAAATTATATCTACAAAACAGATATAAGATAGATAATGATTTGTTGGTGCATTCTTTTAAATTTGAGAAATTGTATTCAAGTGCGTAGGATACACAATAATTTTACCAAGAGTTGATTAGTTGGCGTTGATTTCGGTATGACTGTTAGAGTCTGTCGGACGATTTTTATTCTGGTATGACAAAGAATAAGTCAGCATCATCTATCTTTCTTGCTGCTTTAAAATTAATCAATGCAGCACCGCCACCGACGAACACCTAAGTCATCGCTGTTGTAGTGTAGATGAATCGGATCTGGTCTCCCACGTGATTGGCGACAATACTTACCATTATACCACCCAGGAGACCGGGGTTTGATTACCCTGCTCGTCAGTGTCAACGTTCCCAATCCACTGTATGGGGGTTTCCCAATAAGGTCCAAGTCTAAGGGCAAATTAAGATAAATTTAACACATTTTTGAACATATTTGTTTAATTTACAATTGTCCATTACTTTCAGTGTGTGATGGTAAGATAACCAATGTTAATATTTATTCCTATCAGAAGTAACAGGAAAGTTATTGTTGAATAGATAAGTCTCTAGCTAGTGGTTTTCAAAATGAAATAGTTCAAGTTCAAGTTGGTTAAATAAGCTAAGTAAATATATTATTTCTTCTTCCTCAGTATGGTGTATCCTGGAATTACACAATTTGTGTTGAATAAATGAACCCTATTAGGTTTTGCCCGTTTTCGCTAAAATAGAAAAGATACATTTTCTTCGACATCCTTTTGGCTTTTTGAGTAATATTTATCTGCAGAGGTATTCATTATATTATAATGACAAGTTAAGCGTAATTCGAATTTAAAGAATTCTATTATATTTAAGTTGAAAATATAATATTTAATTAAATATATAATATATTGGTACCTAGTTATTTTATTAACGTTCTATAGATCTTTAAAATAATAATTATTCTGTTTTAAAAAATAAATGTAGTCAACTGTGTTAAAAACATTTCTTGTTATGAGTCATATTTGATTTTTTAGGTGTAATACTTATATTAATAAAAGAAAATTATAATTAGATAGCTCTGCCTAATTTTCAGATGTGATATTATTATGAAGTACTATATATAAGATAAATAGTTTGTAATAACACCTGATGGGTCTATGTAGTTACCTCTACATAAGTCTTACTTTACGTACTAATTTATTATTAAACTAAATTCATTTCCGACTAAATTTTAACTATTTATATCGTTTATAACTTATAATTTATAAGTATTAAGCATACACATACATGCAATTATGCAATATATATTAATTAAATGATCATAAACAATTCATGTCTAGCTTATCAGTATTTATCTGGCAATCCTGAATTCTGTTCAACACACACAAGTAGATAGGTACACTGCATACACATATAAATAAATGGACTGCGCTTAGAGAGAGAAATCATGAAACTGATATTGATGAAAGAGAAAAAAACAGTTGGGGGCAAGCATGGGGGAAATAATTGAATACTCAAATTTTTCCATGATATTATTTATGACATTATCAAATATCAATGACGGTTATCACTACTTATCAGTTTTATAATCTATAAATTATAATAATTTCATGGCATGAATGAAATATAATTATTATTTCTTTCATGATTGCCCCCAACAGTTTCTATCTCACTCACACAATTTACATATCAGATTCGGATAGATGGAGGGTGAGGAAAGCGCAGTCCATTTATTAATATGTCTATGGTACACTGGTACAAAGACACAAAACGGTTTTGTTAAATTATTGTTGATAGTTTTCAATTTCTTGGACAAACTGATTGTAAATTACAATAAAATACAAATTAATCAAATTTTATTTTGTTAAATAACACATATAGTTTAAATTTTATCACACATTTACAATATTTGCACTTCTAATAATCTTATGAACTAATAAAAAATTTATAGAAATTCCCAATAAAATAAAAAACGTTAAACATAAAATATATTAGTTATAATAATTTTAAAAAAAATGTTACATTTTTTTAATTTAAAAAGAAGATTGAATAAACGTTTTTGTAAAAGAAGTACTAATGTAGTTATACATTTTTATTATTTAAATTATTTTTTATTAATCACTAGCTGAACCCGTGTATTTAGTTTCCCGTTAAAAGTGCCAACTCTATAATATAACGATTCAAACTTTGTTCAATTCGTTTATTTAATATTCGGTATATGATGTTCAAAACTTAAACATGTTCACCATTCATCTTTAGTCTCAAAATATTTGAGTAAGCATTTAAAATGCGAATCATGTAAGATGCTATCATAGTGCACACTTACATGGTGATACGAAGGTATTGCGACAACTGCAATAAGGTATCATTATTTAGGATCTATGTTGATCAGTCAGTGAGTCCAAACTAATTTTAGGTGTGGCAACGAACAATAACTTGTACCGTACAAATCTAAAATTATATTCAATCATATAAGTCATTTATAAGTCATCATGAATAATGTTTTTGAATTATAACGAAATAACGAATTCTTCTTTTAAACATCTAATTTCGTTAATAAAAGTTTCAACTTAGAATGACCATAAAAGAACGGTGCTTATATATGTTTTTAGATTTTTTTGGTTACAATATTACCCACTATATATTTTAACTACCATTTGAGTCAGTCAGGACAGGTTCCTGGGACAACTGTCGAAAATTTAGCCTTGGGAATACCATTTTTACTAAGTTATAGTAAAGTTCTGACCAAATATAGTATAGGTACAAGTCTAAAGTTATATTCAATCATAACCAATCGCAACTTTGCATTAAACAAAAATATATTATTATTTAGTTTATTTTTTTGCTGGACAGCTGAATGCTACTATCATATATTTTCCATCCAGTTTCTTACTTTTCCGATGGATTTTCATTAAATATTCATTCTAACCTTGCCCTGACAATTTCGAATACAACAGAAAAATCAGTCAAATCGGTCGAGCAAAAATAACAAAATAATAATATAGCACATAGTAGGTAAGGACTACGTCTGGCACATAGAGTATATTATAAAGAGTACCACTACGTCTGTCCACAGAGTTTATAAAGACAACGTTTATAATATTAATACAACGGTATCGTGCACAGACTAAGATCTTAGTCCGTGGTATCGAGTATGTCCCAGATACCACTACATTTTTTTTTTGAAATATTTTGACTTATTCCATAGACTTTTGAAAAATATTATTTAATATATAAGCGCAAATAGGAAGGGGAGTGAGGGGCTTAGTCCCTCTAAAATGTCTACAGCCCTTCCCAAAAAAAAACTAATGATTTCACTACTATGATTTAAAATCATTATAATAGTATCAAGTATATTTAGCTGAGTAACCTGAGCTACAGCCCACCCCCCAAATGTCAAACATTATCCACATCTGTCTATCCATAGAGTATATAAAGCATTCTCTAAGAACCTTGTTAGTTCATGACAGGGACGGCACCAGATTTTTTTTCCTAGAGGGGCGATAACGGGCAAGTCAATTTTTTGTAAGCTCAACAATAATTGTGCTTCTATCAATAAAAAAAAAAATAATGATTTATGCATTATACAATAACATGATACAATAACATGAGTGGCCGACCCGAGTTCGATACCTCGGTCGCGGGTGGCATTTTTCTTAGGGCAAATCACGGTATCCGGAGAACAAGTGCCACCATCCCCCTCCCGGGGCATGGCAAAAACCTACGGGTACCCCATTAGAAATTCTGCCAAAACACAACACACACACACGTGTACCAACCTACCCAATTTAAAAACCTACAGTTCTCTCCCGCACACCCAATGGCCTATGTTGCCGCGGGTTATCCAATGAAAAAAAAATATTTATATATGTATTAATTACGTCATAATAGTAATTTAAAAAATAAAAATGACAATTCAAATTAAGATTTAAATATAAAAATATTTTTAATTGTATAAGTGTATTTCTGCATCATTAACTTACAGTCGACGTGGGTGGCTATCAACCGTCAACGTTATTGTTATTTTTTTTCAGTTTTTAACATTTAACATATAAGTAAAATCAAACGATAGTTACACCGACGAATATATTTTATACCAAGTACCAATGAATGAACGAAATGCGACCATGCACAAGTGTACACACACTAACACACACACACATACATACACAATTAACAGAATGACGACTCGTGTGGGATACCCGACTAACTAATAGGTAAACGCTGCTATTTTTAAATATTTTGAATGACCACATTTACTGATTACGGCGAGTTAAAAATTAAAATAGTAATCCCATTTAGTATTTACGATTGTAATATAATTTCAATCATAAAAACGGTAACACACAGTAAAAATAGGAGTTAAATATCTGTGCGAGAGAAAGGCAAGAACTTATCCGGGGGAGGCAGTCACCCACCCTTGCCCCCCCCTTGGCCCCGTCTCTGGTTCATGATATAAATACAACGTTTATATAATACCTAGTAGTGCAACGGTATCGAGTCTATTTTAGATATCATACAATTTTTTTGCAATATTTTGACTTATTCTATAGACTTTTCAAAAATTTTATTTCATACATAGGTGAAAATAAGAGGGAGGTGGGAGGCTTGGCCAACCTTGAATTTCTATAACGCCCCCCCCCCCCCAAAAAAAAAAAACAACTAATGATTTCATTACTATAATAAAAAAACATCAGAAGAGTATATAAAGTATACTGAGCTAGTAGTACATATATGTATACCTTTACTTAGCTGAATAACCTGAGCCCCCCCCCACAAAAAAAAAAAATTTCAAACTTTATTTATGCCTATGATTTTATACAAACCTTGCCTTGACAATTACGAACAGAGCAAACTCTGTTTGAGAACCTCCCCAGGTTGGGAAAGTATTTTGCTTCTCCGAGAGCTAGTCAATCTCTGTACCAAATTTCATCGGAATCTGATAAACGGTTTAGAAATGCATAAAAGACACAGGTACAGACATTGTTTGTCGTTTATACATATAGATGATTACCGATAATTATGTTAATGTCAATATTCAATTTGTAAGTATAATTTTTTTAAACAGCTGTTTTTCCTAATCAAAAATATAAAAGTAAGTATATAGTTAATAATATTACAAAAACCGTTTTAATTTTAATAAAAAACTCACACTATATTGAATATACTAATAGTTATAATCAGAATCCAAGATATTATAATATAAGATTGTAACTCATACATTTAGTTTTTCCCCTCGTATTATCGTCATATAAAAATTTTAAATTTAATTAATATAATGTTATCTTACGCATTGAATTCAAAATGAAAGTTTGAAATTTAATTATGAATTAAGACTTGCTACGTCTTTTATAAATTTAATAAAAACCACTTGATAAAGATTACACCAAAAAGTAAAACCGATTTAGCGTAAAAAATCCCGATTTTCATCGGCACTTTTGAACACGCTAATGGGAATATGGAATTTTCCTCCCCAAGCACCAACTAGATTCACTTTCCCATTGAACAAGATACTGCAGTTGAAAATCGAAGCATTATTTCGACTACTTACCATGTAACCAGGCATAAAAAAACAAAAATAATAACACACATATTATTGTAAAATCAATACATTCATCGCTTTGCTCAAAATCTAAATTAAAAAGGAAAATTATAGGTTGAATTATCGACTATTTTGTAGAAAAATAGTCATGAACTGTATACGAAATACCGGGTAACCATTGACAACCTTATTTTAAAAAAATATTCTTACACCATCATTGCGTTGGTAATCAAATATCATTATACTTATTATAAATTAATGAGAAATATAATTCATAAAATAACATACTAATAAAATGTAATAAATGCTTGAAAAATAATACGAGTTTTGTATGTATTTATTAGAGGACAAAATATACGAAAACGCTGTCTTGTCATATAATTTACGTAAGGACGTTATTTATATAGATTAAATGTAACTCAATTAATTATTTTTCACTAGTAAATTTAACATAAATATTCAATAAAGCTCAGATTATGTATAAAATAAATAGTTAAACAAGTAGGTAGTAGGTAGGTTCCTATTTTAAATACAAAAGACACAAATAAAGCCTTTTTTTCAAATATATATTTTTATCTATTCAATAATAGGTTTCTAAAATCGACGTCAAGGTCTGGACTATTTACGTTCAATCTTAGTTTATTAATTTATTTGAATCGCGGAATAGTCGAATCGACTTTTATGAAAACTAAACTTTTTAAAATGTTCAAGATACCAAAGATTTTCAAAAAATAAATGCCGTTTTTAAATTTTTTTTTCGGTTTAGGTTTTAAATTATAATACTGGTATCCAATTTATCCAGTTTCAGTTTTGAGTTATTATAATACCGGTATCCATTTTTTTTACAGTTTTGGTTTCTTAACGGTTATACCGGTTCTGAAATCGATTTTGAAACCGGTTTCAAGTGCTGAATTTCTAGGTGTGCCACATAGAGTTACCCTTGCCCTATAAAGGAATGATAAGTTTGTAAATATTTCTTGCTCCATTGGATATTGGTCTCAAAGCTAGTTTTTAATTTTCACTTCACAGTAAATAAAAATATTTTATAATTATCTGAGTGTTAATGATTTTCTTAGGAGACTTTAACAATATCGGTATAATTATTAACTATAGTGAAACTATTATTATTTTATTTTGTAGTAGAGGCGTTTGTTAAAAGAAAAGGTAAAAACTATGAACTACAAACCTAGCTTTTAATTTCCAATTGGTAGAAAAAATTTTTTACAATCATTAGAGCTTAAACGTGTTGCGAAGGAGACTTTAGCTCATAATATATACTCTTTAATATATGTTACGGGCAAAGTAGGAAATTGGGCAATGTTGGAATAAGTTAAAGTATAAGTGTTTGCAATTTTGGTGTTCGTGCAAATGCGCAATATACTATGTGATCACTTTGTCGTTGAAATTACGGATCGGTTCGTATTATCGGTTGCAGTCATCCAGTGGCGGCTCGTGCTAAGGTGCGATGGTGCGACCGCACTCCCTATGTACATTTTAAAATAAAATTATATTCAAAATTATACTTCTCATAGTAATTAAATAGGAATCATGATGGTCTGTATTTCTTACGAAATAATTTTAATAATTCCAAATTGTACTATAAAATAATAATATTAAATTTGAAGAAAAAAATATCATCTTAACCCGGCAATTATTCCATTGCAAATAAGAAATAATCTAAAAATTAAACGAAAGCCGAGCGACCAACGTCAGTAACAGTGTAACATCGTAGTTTCGTGTATACTATGTAAATACAGTATGGTGCGGCGGCCCGAGGCGCACACAAAATATGTGTGTTATCAGTGCCGCAACTACCGGGGGTGCAGGGGGTGCATTGCACCCCCAGCAGAGAATTTAGAGGGCCCCAAAGGGGCCCTCTTTAAATAATTGAAAAAGACTTAAAATTATTACATAGTAAATTAGAAAATAATATAGATAATAATATGTGTCTAATGTCTATACTCTATAAATAAAATATATATTATGTTCTGTTGCAACAATCATGTTACCAGTTAAAGCAGAATCAGTAATAATTTATTTTTAATAAACCACCTTTGACTATCGAATATCGATTAGGAAATATAGTTGCTTTTGAAAACTATACTATTACATAGTACATTAGTACGGTGGTACCGTTTCAAGTTAATCTTATCTTATCTAACAGTGACTGTTGTATGTCTATTTTTAAAATTCTGTCGATCGGGGAAATAAGGTTGATTCGTAGAATGATCGGACGCTCGCACACAGAAATATACGCGGTTGTGCTGTACACATGTCAATTGTTAAATATTTTAATATTCGCCACTCCGTACTTGTACAGTTTATAGGTACCTACGTATTTTATAAATTTTAGTTTATATATTTATCCTAACTTTGGAATGGCTCCTCTGAGTGGATATGCAAAAAGAAAGTTAAAACTACAAAGAGAAGAGCAAACGAAAAAATTGGCTGGATCGTTAAATCGATTTACGATACCAAAGATTATCTCAGATACTACAACTGCTTCGCCGGTATATAATAATGATACTATTGGTAAGTAATAATTTTGACATGAAAGGATTTGTTTTACAAGCTTTATTATTTTATTTCAAAATATATGTAGATTGTAGTTTATATGGTATGAATTGGTTTATTCTGATATTCAGGTATTACAAAAAATGAAGATATTGAATTGAAAACTAATAATACGATTGATTCCATTCAACAAGAAGTTGAAATGTCTAAAACCAAAATTGATATGGATGATTCTAATGGTATTATTATATTTTATATTAATTAAAATTATTCTTTAAATTGGTACAGTAATTAAATATCAAGTTGTTCATTTTTTTAGACAAAAGTTTTTTTAAATATAACAAATAAAATATCTTAAGATCTTTTTAAATAAAGATATTAAAATATTTTATGAGTATTAATAATTATTATATCATTTTTCCATAATTCAGTTGTACAGATGGGGGTTTTTTAAGGAATATATCAATTAGTTAAAATTATTATAGTACCTATTCTAGAAATTTAAAAATTTTTTTTTTTAATTTGCATATGATTAGTTGGTGAATTGGATTTAAAGTTGGAGTTTCCAACAGATAGAGGACATTTTCAAAATATCACAATCAGTTCTAATTTGAAAAAACAAATTCTATCATATGGTCCTTGCAAACCGTCAATAAACTTTCCTTCGGACATAATTTTTAGTGATGAAAATGAAACTATGAAATCTAGCAGACACTTTTCTAAAGATTATTATTATATGACTACTAAAGCCGGCGTTAAAGTACCTAGAATGTGGCTATGTTATTCATTTGTTTTAAATAAGGTATATTGTGAGTCTTGTTGGTTGTTTGCGGATCGAAAAAATCATAAACTTAAATTAAATTGGATAAATGGTAACCTAACCCAAAAAATTATCAAACATGAAAACTGTACACAGCATGTAAAAACCATACAATTGCGAACAATTTCGTTGAAAAATGAAACTATAGATAAAAATTTGGAAAAGCATATATCTGAAGAAGCAAAATTCTGGAGAGAAGTTTTAAAACGATTAATCAAAATAATATTATGCCTTACCGCAGGAAATACTGCATTGAGGGGAAATGAAGGAAAAGCTAACAGTAATTCTAAAGGAAATTTTTTACGCACAGTTAAATTGATGGCAGAGTTTGATCCTATTTTAAGTAAACTTTTATATAATGAAGAATCAAAAATAAAATATTTAAGTTGGAAGATACAAAAGGAACTTATTGAATTATTGGCTGCTGAGTTAAGAAAAAATATATGTGAAGAAATAAAAAAGGCACAATGTTTCTCAATCATAGTAGATTCAACACAAGACATTACCAAAATTGACCGGGTTTCTGTGATACTGAGGTATATTGTTGTGAATTATAATGAACATACTGTGCAAATAAAGGAATCGTTCTTAGGATTTTATGCATTGATGAATCATAACGCAGAAGGACATTTCAACTTAATACTTAATATTTTGAAAAAATATAATTTATATGTTACAAAATGTAGAGGACAAGACTACAATTGGAGCCTCAGTTATGAGCGGTGCTAAATCACGGGTACAAAAACGGATTTCTGATGTAGTCCCTAGTTCCTTATATGTACATTGTACTGCTTATAACTTAAATCTAGTAATTGCTGATGTTGCCAAAAGTTCATTAAAAATTTCTACATTTTTCGATTTAGTCCAAAATATATATTTGTTTTTCAGCCAAAGTGCACCTAGATGGGCATCATTAGCATTTGGAAATGATATAGAAAATCAAATACAAAAAAAAGTTTTGAAAAAAGTGTGCAATACAAGATGGGAAGCTAGACATTCATCTGTATACGCATTAAAAGAAAATTTTATCAATGTGTTGAAATCTTTGACAAATATTTCACTAACCAGCAATAAAAAGTGATTAATTAAATAGGGCTAAATCTCTTTAAAAAAAAATGCAATCTTTTGAGTTTGTTTTGCTTATAATTATTTGGGAAAATGTTTTGAAACCATTATCTGTGGTATCCAAGATGTTACAGAGCTCACAAACCAGTATCCATCAAGCCAATGAGTTTTTGCAAATTGGTATTAATTCAATTAAAAACACGAGACATAATTATAAAGAAATGGTAGAATCAGCAAAAATAATGTGTCTAAAATGGGGAATACAATTTCAGAATGAAAATAAACGAAAAATTTATTCTAAAAAACTATTTGGTGAAGTTGATGGTGACAGGAGATTGGATATTACAGAGGAAAAATTTTATGTTTCAGTATTTTTACCATTAGTTGATACTGCTTTATTTCAACTCGAAGATCGTTTTAAAGGACTTAAAGTAGTATCAAATACTTTTAATTTTTTATTGCCACCAAGTATAATAAAATTAAATGATGCTATGATTTTATTCAGTTTTACAAAACTGACGTAACTTCCGATTTAACTAGTCAAGTTCTATCTTTAAAGGAATTTATAAAAAACACTGATATGAAAACAATTAAAGAATTATGTTTATATTTAATAGAAAACGACCTATCATCTTTGTATAGTGAAGTTGTTACATCTTGTATTATATTTTTAAGTTTACCAGTGACTGTAGCATCGGACGAACGGTCATTTTCTAAACTTAAACTGATTAAAAACTATTTAAGAAACTCGATATCTCAAGACCAACTAACAAACATAAGTATATTAAAATATATAGAAAGAGCTCGCACTGAAGAACTTGATGTAGAAAAATTAATTATTGACTTTGCCAATCAAAAATGCAGAAAAAAAAATTTTTTAAAGTAATTTTAATATTATAAATATGTTATTATTTTTGTAATGTAAATGTTTTTATCTAATGTAAATTTGTATTTTTTTAGTTAAAAATAAATTTAAATTGTGGTGGATACTTAACGTTTACATATATAAATATATTTTTCATGAAAAAATGTTGTAAAATGTTGGTAAGTAAGGGGCCCTATTATTTGGTATTGCACCTCGGCCCTATTAACCTTAGTTGCGGCACTGTGTGTTATACGGGTTATATTATCAAATTATGATTATATTGAGATGTGTCGCAACTCGCAACAGCGGCTGCACACGGCAGCGGCGGGACTATAATATTATATTGGTGCGGTAATTTTCGTAGCACATTTCCGGCGGCCACCTGTACTCAATCGTATCTATGGGCATAAGCACGATTTGTGGAAATCAACATCGGGGACTGCAGTCCGCGGGTCGCGGCAGCGCGGCGAGACAATACTATATACTAATATACTATTACTGTGCGATAATTCTCGTTGTACATTTACGGCGGCGACCTGCGATTTTGTATTTACAGCGCACAGAGTTCGATATTTACGTCTAATTATAGCTATAGAAATACCGACCAATAGCAATGATTGTGAAGTAGGTACTTGTATCCATATCAGACATGATAATACATGTATTGCATTATTAATATTTATTTTAATGAATATATCTTGTAAATAAATATATAATTTTATGAGTAGGTAATATAAATATTATTAAAGTTATAGTTATTAATATTATTAAAGTTATAATTAAAGTTAGTCAGTGCCTCAGTGGCATTGAAGTCAAATTGTACAGGTGAGGTCAATCATAGATTTAGTATTCATCTGAGATCGGTGGTGGGTGGGGCTACTTCCACTTCAAACAAAAATGTATCGCACTACCATATGAAACTACCACGAGCCGCCACTGCAGTCATCGCGTATAATTAGATAGGTATCTCGTAACTCGTAAGTTGTGGATCAAACAAATACAATATGTAAGAATAGTTTTGTTGTGTTATTGTTGCGTATAAATATTATTCGACATAAATGTGTGCAGTAATTATTTCACTGGTGCCCAATAGGGGTACCTACACTTTGCCTGGGCAACCTCGTACAATGCCCGGCCAATGTATGAAAAAATTGAGTATTCTAATGATCGGCTACAACTCGTTTGCGCAAATTTACCTTTTTTACAACTCGTTTGCGTAAAAAAACACAACTCGATTGCGCACATATACTTTGGCTACTTGTGACGAAAATCCCTACTATCAGAACTCGTTTGCACATACATTTTCCTTCTCACTTTAACAGGCCGAGGGCTGTCTGCTTCAAACAGGCGTGATTGAAAATGTGTGCATGTGTTACATAAATCGTCATAATATCATTACAGTATAGTCAATATAAATATATAATCTAAAATTTGAATATCCACTCATTAAAATACGATATTCACTAAATTTATAATAATTGATATTAAAACATCGTTTTCCTCGCCGAGTTTCAAAATCAAAAATATTATATCAGAAATGTCAACGTCCATATTAAAGAGTTTAAGTCGTAAAAATATTAGTACTTCACTGTTGTACTGAACCATAACTACTGAAACTGTACTAAAAATAGTTAGGTATGTAATGATATACATATAATATATATATATCATATTTAATTATACTTTCTTATCGAACGACATTATAAATTTATAATATTATACATACAATTAAATTAAGATATCAAATTATATTCGTTACAGTAAATTACTATAGTTCACGTCAATTTATATAATAACTTTAATTAATAACATTTATAATTAAGACAATAAATGAAATGTCATATCAGATATAATTATAATTACACACACACACACACACACACAAAATGTCACATATAAGGAGGCTGGTCATTACCCGTCTCGGCGGCAGTGTTTCTCCGGCCACGAAAGTGTACATCTCATTATCATACCTTTTGTATAGATTTTAATAAAGCGAGTTTGAAGACTACGCAGACATTCTATGCAAAAGGATATTATTATAAAATTAACCATTATATTAAGTGTTAATGTTATATATTAAATAAATAAAGTCAATAGGTACTTAAAAACCAATAAAAGGTGATTTTTATTATATATATTTTTTTTATTTTATATTATATATCGTCATAAGGATCAAAAAGGTAATATATCAATACATAACATAATTTAGAAGTTAATGATTGTATTAGTGACGGTAACCGTTTACGGTTATTTCTAGTCTATTTCTAATCATTACAGATACCAACGGAAAATCCGAAATGATGATATTGCTGTCAAATATTTAATAATTTGTACTGCAGTCTGTGACGATAATAATAATAATTATATACATGTGTGTGAATGTGTCGTTGTGTGCAAATGAGTTATCCGTTATCAGGTAAAACGACTGATTTCGTTGTGCACAAGCAAGTCGTCGCTTTTCAGGTAAAAAAATTTGAATGTGCGGAAACGAGTTGCAGCGAAATGATCTTTCTTATATTGCCCAAAATGTTCGGGTATTGTGCACAGGGGAGTTTGTAATTTGCACCATTACAGGTAGTCAAAAGTAGTGTTTGTAATTTGCACCAAAATAAGGGTATGTAATTTGCACCAACCTTAGGTAGTCCAAAATAGGAATTGTAATTTGCACCAAAATTAAAATCGATTATTTTTTCGATAGTATCTCGATGGTACCAACTTACAAGTTTCTATATCCTAATATAAATTTAGCTTAGTTTTTATTTATACAATGGCTGAGCTTATACACATATTGTTGTAAGTTTATACAACTAATTATATGTAAAATTATTTTAATTGGCCAACTTTTTTTTATATTCATAATAATACGATTTTATATAAACTTACAACAATATGTACGACAACTTGTAAGTTGGTACTATATCGAGATACTATCGAAAAAATAATCGATTTTAGTTTTGGTGCAAATTAAATATCCTTATTTTGGTGCAAATTACAAACGCATTTAAAAAAAAATGGTGCAAATTACACATGTATATATTTTGGGTCAATTTTGGTGCAAATTGACTACAGCTGTGCCCAGTGCCCGGTCATAGCATAACAATGCCCGATTTCCTACTTTGCCCGTAACATCTAATATATAAAATTCTCGTGTCACAGTTTTCGTTGCCATACTCCTCCGAAATGGCTCGACAGATTTTGATGAAATTTTTTGTGCATATTCAGTAGGTATGAGAATCGGCTAACATCTATTTTTCATACCCCTAAGTGATAAGGGTTGTCCAGAAAAAAATAAAAGAAGTGCTCAAACAGGGATTTTGATAATTTACGGTAGAAATAATAGTTTATAAATAGTTGCTAAGGTATTGGTTATATATATAAAAAAAAAAAAAAAATAATAGATACAACATACAAAAATACATACAATCCTCAATTAGATGATTTGTACAGTGAGCAATGCCAAGAAAACGCAAAGGGGCTGATTTGAGCCGCAGTACAAGTAAAGCTCGAAACTTGCGAAATAACAGATCCGAAATAACAGAAGAACAAATCCAGCAACAAAATACTGATGCACGTGTCAGAATGGCGCAATTGCATCAAGAAGAGCCAGAAGATACACGAGCTGAACGCAATGAAGTCAGAAGATTAGAACAACGATAATCACGCCGCTTCACAGTCAAAAGACGAAGAACAAATGATCAACAACGACAACAGGTACATCGAGCATTTATATCTGATTCATTCCCGCGTCTAGCATTCCAGTATGAGCCCGATATTGAATATTATGCTCATTCAAAAGTAGTAATTGATGCTATGGACAAGGAATGTCCGCATTGTCATGCTCTGAAATTCAAAAATGAGCCAGCTGGGATGTGTTGCGCGTCAGGAAAAGTGCAACTACCTGAAATTGAAACACCACTTGAACCATTGATCGGCTTACTCATCGGCACGGATCCAGATTCTAACGAGTTCCTGAAGTCAATTCGAAGATTCAATTCATGCTTTCAGAAGATATCGTTCGGAGCAACAGAAATAGTTCTGCCTTTTGCCTTTTGTTATTTTTATATTCCCTCATCGTTCACAGCACTCCATGCTTATTTCACGCATATACCACATTCTTACATACATACAATATACACATTCTAACATAGATACATACTTCCAATAAGTAAGCTATTTTTAGTCTACACTAGAAATTAATAGGAAATTATTTATATGGCAAAACAACGTTTGCCGGGTCAGCTAGTATATACAATATACATATATATTTAATTAACATTTTCTTATTATGTTTTGTAGATCACATACGTTGGAAAAGTAAATACATAGTTAAGACTTATTGAAACAATTTTTTCTAGGAATCGAGTTATGATAATAAATAATATTATAGATTATAGTATATTATTATTTTCTTAATAATACTAAAAACTAAACATTTTTACCTATAGTTTCAAATACCTACTACATTAATAAGGTATTTTTTCTGTTGTTAATACGTGTTATAGAACTATGCAAATGGCACGGTAAAAAATCCACATACATCATAATATTAATTATTATATTAATGTATAATAAATAATACAAGTGTCTTACTATATTCAATATTCATAATTTGAAAATTATTGATATACAGTAAAATCTTTTTATAACGGAATCGCTTGGGGCCAACAATTTGTCCGTTATAAAGAATTTTCCGTCTTAGAGAGGGTAAAAAAAATGTTTCAAGAATGTACGTATGTGTTAAAAAAATTATATTTTAGGTAAATACCGCGTAAAACGTAAATTTATACAATAAGATTATTATACATATTATATGACTTAATATTTAAATTTGTTTTGTGTATAATACTAAAAAAAATAAAAGTAATATTTGTACCTTTTTTATAATTAAGAAAAATAGTTTTTAATATTTAATTGCTTTTTGTGTTTAAAAGCAGCACATTCTCGGGCTTTTGTTGTGAGTTCTAATAGATTTGAATTTAAAATGGTGACTGAAAACTTTTTTAATTCTTCTAAGTATGAGATTGCAGTTTTAAAATCTTTTATTTTTGGCTCATCGTTGGTTTCACTATCATCATAATCATCGTTTTCTACTTCTTTTTCTTTTTCTTCTAAAAAAATCACCGAATCGTAAGTTTGGTGCGTCTCTAATTTACTGTCAAATGTAATAAAATCTTCTACATCAACATTGGCTATAACGCATTCCTCATTAATATCTTTCAAAGCATTTTCTGGTAAATCTATACGATTGGTATTTGTTCCTTCACTTGAAAGAAACCCGGCTTTACGAAAACAATTTCGCACACGTTCGTCTTTTACATTATCGCAAGCCAACGCTATCCAGTTGACTGCATCCAAAACACTTATTGATTTAGCGAACTGATGAGCTGAAGAACAATTATCCATCTTGCATAATAACGATTGTAGCAAAAACTTACGATAGTAAGACTTGAACGTGTTAATCACTCCTTGACCCATTGGTTGGTTGATCGATGTGGTATTTGGGGGCAGCATAAGTATTTTCGTATTATTAGCTCGATCTTTGGGTGACATGCAGCATTATCTAAGAATATTAGGACGTTTCTATTCTGAGATTGCATATCTGCGTTAAAATAACGCAACCACTGCTCCATTATCTCTGTTGTCATCCAGGCTTTTTTTATTAAATTTCCATATGACAGGTAAAGAAGAAATGTCCATGTTCTTAAAACACTGTGGTTTTTTAGACTTACCAATTACCAATGGCTTCCTAATTTCTCCAGCCATACTACCACACATGAGTACTATTAAGCGATCCTTTGCTTTTTTCCCTCCAGCACAAGACTCACTTTTCAGTACTAGTTACTTAGTAGGAATACCTCTGAAAAAAAGACCCGTTTCGTCAGCATTGTACACGTCTTTTGCTTCATATCCAGCAATGAGTCTTGATATTTTTTGTTTCCACTCCACCACAGTTTCTTGATTAACGTCATAAGCCTCACCACTAACTTATTTCCAAACAATGTCATGCCTTTTTTAAAATTTTTCTAGCCAACCGTTTGAAGCCTTGAAATCTTTGATATTCATTTTTTCAGCCAATTTCATAGCTTCTGTTTGTATAATTGGACCGGAAATTGGCAAATTTTTTGACCGAACGCTGATAAACCGCTCATACAACTTTTGGTCAATTTCTTCAAATGAGGGAGTTTTTACTCTTTTACTCTTTCCCGAGTTTTTGCTATTTACCCATTCATCTATAATCTTTTCTTTATTTTTTATCGCGTTGTAAACTTGAGTTTTTCCACATTTAAATCTAGTAATAAGTTCCTTCGTACTTAGTTTTTGTGTCTCCTTCAATTCGACTAGTATAACTTTATCGGACAAAGTCAGAGCTGTACGTGGCATATTAGCGAGTAAAAACTAAAAACAGTACGAAAACGTCGAAAACAAACAAAATCACAACGATAAAACAGACGGTGAGCACTGCACGTTTACTAAACGATATGAACAATTTGACAGAAAAAAGACGACTGGGCAGTTCATATTAACAAAAATACGTTAAAGGTATGTACACATACGTACACATCTAATGTTTAATAATAAACAAATCATTATGACAATCGTGAAACGATAGTGTCGAATGATATTTCAGATAATGATAAAGTTTAGATTACCTAGTAACCAAACATATATTATATAAAAACATATATTATATACATATAGTTAAGTGTAATTTATCTTTAAATAATTCTATTTTCCGTTTAACAGAGAGTATTTTTACTAATTGGATTACGAACATTTTCCGTTTCCATTTTGTAGAGGTTCCGTCTTAAAATGTCAATTTCATATATTATTTGAACCGGGACTATTGACATTTTCCGTTATAAGGACGATTCTGTCTAACAGAGGGTCCGTTATAAAGAGAATTTACTGTATTTTTATTAGAAGAGTTAATTTTAGAAGCTAGAACCATGTTTAAAAACCAGGGAAGTCACTATATATTGTATGATGTTATTGATTATAAATACTAGTAATTAAAATAATCAATGATAATATAGGTTTGGAGTATACCTCGTAATTGTGCAATTCGCTGAATTGGATATTATGTTAAATTTGAATTTAATGATAAATCCCAAAAATAACATGTATTAATATATATTAATTTATTTTATTTTATTAATATAATAGTGTGAACTAATAATTACCGAAAACATTGCATATTAAACAATGTTTTAGTTATTATAAAAGTACCTATTTAATAATCTACCTATATATTTTTTATTGATCTAAATATATATACTATAATTGTAATCAGCTGTGATTTTGGATATAGGTACACCTTTTTTTCAGTTCTATTGTTAAATAATATTGATGCGCAAATGATGTATGACCTTTTAAGCGGTCGATGTGAAAACGATGTATAACCCAAAAATTGAACGATGCGCAACTGTCTTACAAAAAAATGTCAAAACTATTATATATATATATATACATATATCACAATAGTGATGTGCAAGCAACAACCGGCGTGTCACTCATCTTAATAAAAAATATTTTATGTTTAACAATTATTTGTTTTAGCTGTTATAGCACTATTCTTCGAGGATCAGCGAGAGATTTTCAGAACGATGAGGGAGACGAGTACGTATTCTTGTGCAAAATAATTAATAATAAGATAAATATCAGATAAATAAAAAAATAACACATGTGTGTGTCAGTACATACGACTGAAGTAAATAATTAAATTAATAATTAACTTTGATTGGAATTAAAATATTTCACATTTGTTTTAAAATATTGTTTAGTTAGCTGGGAATACGTATTAAAGTAAAAAAGCGCACAGTTCTTCTCTTAACTTCCCTTTTGCAATTCGGATGATGTCTTGTTAACTAATTGTGGCATATGGGGCGTTGTTTTAAAATTCTAATAAGTATTAAAAGTTATAGAAAAACGGAAAACGTCAAGTGAAATTAATAAAAATATTATATAATTATCTGCAGATAATCAAATACCAGTTGTATTTATCTAGATGAGATAAAAAGATACTGTGTATTTATTTTATCTAAATAATACACAACACTGGTCACTGTAATATATCTTGGTTAAATTTGAATTCAATGTTAAATCATTGTATATTAATAATTCTGAGCGAATACTGTCTGTCTGTCACCCTAAAATAAACAATTTTCAGTATTTTTATGATATATTTATATTTATTTTAAAGTGATTAATTTTAGTTAATTAAAGAAAACATAATTGCAAAAAACATTGCATTTGAAAATGTCGTTGTGTATATTATGTACAAAATATAATCAGTAGCCAATGTGAACCAAAATTAGTAGAGGGATAGAAAATGTAAAATATTATAATTGGAATGATACCGGCTCTCCGTACCCATCTTTAAACCTCTTCCCATGGGGCAAGAGAAAACTTTTACAATTGAACCATGCCCTAAACGTGTGTACAAGCTTCAAAGATTAGTTTTAGCCCTGTTTACATTGTATAGATACCTACAAGTTTTAATTGTTCTTGCGCAAAACTAAGAGCTCAGTAATCTTATATAGAAAATTATAGTAAAGTGTTCTTAGAATCAGCAATTTAATTTACAAAAAAATTCACAAAAAAACCTTATAAACAACACTTATAAATAATTTGACACATTTAACTTGACGTAACAAAAAAAAATAATGTTTGATTAAAATTATTTTTGTTTGTACCTAGATACATTTACCATTACTACAAAAAGTTGGTGCAAGGAAAAAAATCTTCGCCAATGAATTATAACATACGATGAACGTGTCCAACAGTTCTGTATTATTCTTTGTTAATCTTATTGCCATGTTATTTAATTAATATTAACTTTCATTGTATTTTTTTCATTATATTCATTATATTTCTTCATTGTATTAAGAATATATGATATTTAAAAAAAAACCGAGGAACTCACTTCTGCTATACAGGGTTTAAAATAAAAAACAGCGTTTTAAACTTTTTTTAAAGATGTTTTTTTTTACATGTTTAAAACATTTTAATGAATAAATTTATCTATGCATATAAAAATTAATGTTTGTCTGTCTGCCTGTCTGTGTGTCTTTTGGTTGCCATGGCTGCCATGGGTTTTGAAACTATTATAAATAATAATAATAATTATTGGTTGCAGAGCAACGAAGTACACGGGATCAGCAGAGCTGGTAAATTATAATAGCCAATTGTTGAATTATTATAGATAGGTTATAGATGGCATCCCTCATCACTTATCACTTATCAGTCATTGTGTAATTTCGTTATTATTATTATTTTTATAAGTAGGTATAGGATTAGATCTTCCTTACGGGACACTTTTTTTAGGAAACGGGACCCTATTACTAACTCTCTGCTGTCCGTCCGTCCGTCTGTCACCAAGCTGTATCCCATGAACCATGAAAATTAGAAAGTTGAAATTTTCACAGATTATGTAACTATACCAAAAATACTAGAATATATAATATAAGCAGTGTTGCACTGTGCCAACATGTTTATAGATGATGGTACGGAACCCTTCGTGCACAAGTCCGATTAGCACCTGGCCGGTTTTTATATTTTTTTTTTATTTATTCACTGTATTGTAGGGATTTCCAACCCATGGCCTGTGGTCAATTTTGATGCAGCACTCACCTCAATTTAAAAACCATTATTTAATTGTAAATAAAAATATAAAACTACAAAATATTATACATCAAATAAAGATAAACTTTATTAGTGTTTTATCTATATTGGCTCCGATACCAATATTCCGTGTCATTATCAACGAATAAAAATTAAATACATGTTCGTGTTTGACTCCTGACCGAGTAACACGTGTGTAGCCTTATCGCAACCACGTTTTTATTTACCGATAGAAGTACTCTACGTGAAATCGGTAATATGTTTTTTCATATATTATTATACAAGCGCGATAAGCTCTCTACCTAATTAGAATCAATTAAGATAAACAACTGCGTTTACTCGCAATGAACACCAATATGCCTAATCTATCGAACAATTCGAACCATATTAAACTATCTCTTAATGACAAATTATTAGCGTCCAAACACTCAACTCAATTCCACTCCCCCAAAACCTCTTCAACTCAAGACAAACTCACCACAAATGATATACACAACACTCAACCTGCTTCAATTTCTCCAACCAAGAGCTCTCAAGTTAAATGCTTCCCTGAAACAACAGACAACTCGCTGTCACATCAAAAATGAACCAAGCTATCGTGATGAACTCAATAGACGGAATTAAACAAATTCAATACATAATTTCGCTTAGTAAAATCACTGACGCAACCAACATAATCTCCGCGTCACGTATATCCAATAATAGGTTTTGTGTTTTCCTTAAAAACCAACAGATAACTAATGACATCAATAATAAGCACTCGGCCATATTCATCGATAACATCGATATACCGATTCGCAAATTAATCAACCCGGCCAAACGTATTATATTATCGAACGTCTATCCCGTTATACCGAACAACTCTATTATAAATGCACTAGGGACACTTGGTGTAAAAATAGCTTCCTCAATCACGACGCTAAAGGCTGGTTTCCCACTCGACCAATTCGCTCACATCACAAGTTTTTGTAGACGAACTATACATAAACCCCGATGACTTTTCAAAACTTCCGGAGTCAATCGTCATTGTCTTCGATAATACCTCTTATCACTATAAAGTCGGAAAAACCAATAGTATGAACGTGACTTCTGATCCTCCCCTAGAAAACACAACCCATCTAACCGTTGAGAAAACTCAAAATAATAGCGTGATGCCTCATAAAAATATTGATCAAATCACTCAAGATGATAATAACGCAGATATATCGGACTCATAGGAACACCAAGCTATTTTTAAAAAGCCAGCTCCTGAATCCTTATGGCCGTCGGTGCCTCCTTCCCCCACATTGACATCTTGTATACCTAAGTCAGGTGAGGATACACTCGCTGTTAAAAACAGAAATTGAAATAATCACACCAAGTAAAAACCTAAAGTCAGATGAAGATCAAACTCCTCAACGAGGACTACCGATGAATTAGTTGACCTTTTTAAGCCAGCGACAGCTTTCTTGCAGACCCCCCTTGACCTAATTTCGTTCAAATATATTTTAGAAAATGTCTCGAATAAAACTTAAACATACATGATCTGTGCAAAAGTATTGGATCCAAAGCTACTGACGTCCTCGATATGGCCGAAAAAGTAAGACCATTTTTTACTGGTGGACAGAAAAATAAAATCCAGAATATCCAGATTAACTAAACTTCTATTTCAATCATAACCATACTCTGAAGACCTGGAGCTCAACTGACATCTGAAGGTCAACCTGAATCAATCCAACCAATAAAACACTACTCAAAATCCTTCCCCTCCTCCTAAACATGAGCACATTTATCCAATGGAACATCAACGGGTTCTACAAACGTTCAACTTATATTAACCGTATTGTCTACAATTTCCAACCACAATTTTTTTGCTTCCAAGAAACCAACCTTAAAGACAACCATACTGCTCACATACAAAATTACTCGGGTTATTATGAAAACAGATCTGTCGCCAACAGGGCAAGCGGAGGCGTCGCTACCTTCATTAGTAATTCTCTCGAAAGCGAAAAAATCCCTTGACACTCTGATATTGATGTAGTAGCTACGTTAGTCAAATTTCAAAAACACTTATGTGTATGTAATATTTATATTCCTAACAGTAAAACATTCTCAAAACAAAATCTCATAGATATCATACGGCAAATCCACAAACCCTTCGTACTTTTAGGCGACTTCAACAGCCGCAATATAGCATGGGGTTGCTCCCACACGGACGACCGTGGAAAAGCGGTTGAAGAATTTCTCGACGATGAGAACCTTTTTCTCCTCAACAATAATGACTTTACAAGACACAACATTGCCACCGCCACCTTCTCCGCGATCAATCACAAACTCCAATTTTGCATCACTTTTTGAATGGCAAGTACTGACATCGTATAACAGCAGTGACCAATAGGAAACCAATACTTCAATCATTCTCCCCCCCCCCCCCACCGCCCAACTAAGAACTCATTGGAACCTCCAAAACACCAACTGGGAGCTCTATTCTGAATTAATTGTGCATGACCTAAGCAACAATCCAATAGACTTCAATCTTAGTGTTAATCAGACTAAAATCAACTCAATAGTTGAACATTTCACAGACATCATTATAGAAGCGGCCAACAAATCAATCCTATTTCCAGGAAAAAAAACGTTCCATGGTGGAATAAAGACTGTCACGAGGCCATACAAAACTATAAAAAGAAATTCAATCGCTATAAAAAAACCAAATCCTGTCAGGACCACATGCTTTTAAAAAACGCAAGGGCCAGAGCTCGTTTTATTACTAAGAATAGCAAATCCCTCTCATGGCAAGAGTTCACTTCCTCAAAAAATCAAAAAACATCTTCAAAAATAATATGGAACAAAATAAATTCAATCAAAGGACACAATTTCAAAACAATTCCTGATATATTACACTACAACCAGGATAAAATAGTTTTCACTCCTAATGCCTCTGAATCTTTCGCACGTTTCTTTTGAAAGAACAACAGTGACAAAAATTACGATCTTGACCTCATTGCATACAGGAATGCCAACAACGAGGTTCCGGAACTCAGTCATAGCAATGCATACTACAACCTAACCTTCGATATGCCAGAACTTACCTCGACATTACAATCTTGCAACAGCAAGAGCCCTGGGCCTGACAATATACCCTATATTTTTCTCAAAAACCTACTTGTAATAGGTAATAGGTAAACACTCCACTGACAGCACTATCATTCGCAATCTCTTCTTGGAAATAATGTACCAACTGTTATGAACGCTCTTGGGCGTTCAGTCACAAATAAATTTAGTCACAACACAACTTGAAAAGAAAATGCTTTAACTTTATTAGATGTCCGAAATAATGGCAGATGTTTATAAATTAATACAATTAATATAAAATGTTCCGAATATTATGTGAGGTTCTGACGATCTTAAGGCTCTGCTTCTAAATTAAGGCTGCTTTGCCTGTGTTATACACAGCGAGTCGCTGCTCCGTCCGGCCGAAAGGGTTTGCTAAGCACATTCCGTTTAGGCTGGCAGTGGCGTACAATATTACTACTACTAATAACATATATTCTATATATAATAAATAGCCAGGGGTTCTTAGCATACATAACACAACAATACTCCAGCAGTACACCTATATGGCTATATACACTGACGCATCCAAAAATACCAACGGAGTGGGTTTTGCGGCAATCACAGGAAATGAAAATCGTAAATTTTCACTTCCTCCCAGCACCAACTCTACACAACGGAAACTCGTGCTATCTTCGAAGCCCTGAAAATCGCCCCCTCCTCCTCAAATTCTGATTCTTTCGTTATCATAAGTGACTTTTTAAGGGCTCTAAAATCAATCTTAAATCCCTACTCTAAGAATGAACTAGTACAGAATATCGAGGAGCTGATATCAACAACTAATAAAACATGCTCTTTCTTATGGGTTCCTTCAAACGTCGGTATTTCTGGCAACGAAACAGCAGACAAATTCGCAAATGAAGACACACTTCCTCACAATGCCTTAAAACTAAACCTAACCACATCCGCAGATTCGGTCGACACCATCAACCTCAACATTTCTCTTCCCCTTCTCAAATAAGCTAAGGAACATCAAACCATTCAACAAAAAATGGAACTTCCCTTGTAGCATTAAAAGAAGAGACGAGGCCATTATAACTCGAGCAAGAATAGGTCACACACACCGCACCCATTCTTTCCTCATCATCAAAGAACCAGCTTCAGTATGCAACACATGCAAGGAGAACCTCTCGATCGACCACATTGTCACTAGATGCCCAAAATAGGCTGAACCTCGAACAATTTTCAAAAACTCAATATCCCTCCGACTTGCTCTTAGTGAAGAGAACACTGAAGCAATTTACAATTTTTTTTTAAATAACTATATAGAATTATTGCTAAGTACATGTAATCTAGTACAGACATACAGTTATGTGCGCAAATTATATCCACCCAAAGAAACATATCCAGTCCTCCATGACCTTTTCCATGACCATGCATTATTCATGTCCTCGCTTTTCAGAAATACCTACATTTGCGTACAATTTATTGTTTTCAAGAACAAAAAACACCAAGAGGAAGAATCGGTGCACTATATCAAATAAATAATAAGAGCATCTTGAAAGTTGTTTAAGGATTGCCACAACTTCAATCGATCTGGATATTGATTCATTACTTTCGCAATAAAAGCGTTTTCAAATTTCACATTAGTTTTATTTTTTTATTATTATTACAAAAATATTTCAGCTTATTATTCATTTAAGTAAAATTTAAAAAAAAAATGTATTGTTGTAACATAGAATATAATTTAATCATTAAATTTGAATGTATTCTATTAAAAAGTATGTGGCCCACAACAACTTCTACCCATATGATATGGCCCAGTCTTCACAAAAGGTGGGACACCCCTGTATTAAACTTTCAAGCTTTTAGACCTAACGAATACAATTTTATTGACTTGTATAGAAAAAAACCTAAAATTGTGGAAACTGAAAATCTCTGTAAACAGCTCAAAACAATTCAAAATATTTTAAAAATGTATGGTGTATAGAAAAACCGATTTTGCATAAAAATTCTCGGTTTTCCTTAATTGTTTTTTTGTTTTCCCCGACGCAGACACAGATAAAGACTCAAAAATAACATCATTGTAATATCAATACATTCCTAAAAGTATCCCACAGTATAAAAAAATTCCATAGGTTAATTTAATTTAAAATTCACCAAAAATATTTATTTTTAATACACCTTTTTTATTAATGGACATTACTGCTACAGCATTGGTTTTTTAAATGGTATCATATGAGAGACCAAGTGGCAAGTCTACATCCATAATCCATATACATTATAAAGTGACATTGATCACTGACAAAATAAAGCAAATTAAAAAAATTATTTATTATTTATTTTATAAAATCATTGATTAATTTAGGCATACTTTTTATGATTATTAATAATCCTCACTGTCCTGTTAAAACAAAATCAATGAGTTTTTTTCTTATGTTTTAAACATGTTTTATACAAACTTTTTTAACATAATGTTGTAAACATAACAACTCTGGTTTTATAGTTTTTATGTTCCATGTTTAAATCGTTACGATTAGTATATATAACAGTAGAGTTGTACTACAAACCAAGAATTGAAGATAGCAAATAAAACTAAGAAAAAAATGTCTATATAATTATTTAGTAACTAGTAAGTATCTACCTAGCACATACAAACGTAATAGGTTTATAACTTATTATGTGTATTTTTTATTTGAAAATAATTTATACAAACCAGCTCTATGTTTTTATTTATTTACATATTTATTGTTAATTTAGCAATAATTATTTTTAAAATTTGATTCGGTTTGGCATGACAAATCGAAATTAAAACAAGACTCTTTATTTTTTATGTTTTTATTTTTCCTTGTAAAATTATTAAATAACACATTTATAGGTGTTGCTTGAAAAGGTAATAAATGCAAAAATAATAATCAATTCGACTTTGTTAAAAAAAATTCATTGCAATGTTTTACCACATAATAAAATAATAGATCTATTGATTTCATTCACATTTTCAATCATTTATAAGTATTTATATTATATAATATTATTTAATTAATATTATTACTGAATATTAAAGTAGGTACCTTCCTACTACTCTAATTAAATCTAAAATTAAAATATGAAATAGGAAATAGGTAGAAAATGTTGGTACTGACTCTGATTATCAATAGGTTGTCGTGGTAATTTATTAGATCATGACGTCACAAGACATTGAGTTTTCATATTGTTGATAAGATGCCAGCTTAGGGCCCGTATTACAATCGTTAAACTAAGGTTAAACCACCAAATTCGACCGATAAAATCAGTGGGTTAAGCGTAACCGAGATTTAAACTATGATTGTAAAACGCTTAGTCGTCGATATACCAGACGAAAGTGTTATCATTGTATAATAATATCTACAAACGTGGTTTTAATCAAAATAAATATTCAGTGTAGTGAGGGGGGACTTTATATAGACTTTATAGGGGACACGTCACATGTGATCCCGGGTTTATGTTTTTCATCTACAACACCCGCTGAACTCTATACAGTATAGAGTCCGTGCACGGACTAAGATATAGTGAAATGAAAACGAGCAGCTTATCACGACCACTAATTCATGTACAAGAAGTAAAGTGCGGGGGTCAAAACTGTAATATTTATTTATATATATATAGTAACCATTAACGGCAACCATTAATAAACAAAAAGTCTATCGTGAACTACATAATTTTTTATTGTATTGATTTTTCTCATTCTCTCTCTAATTCACTTATTATTTTATGGGCCCAATTACTTATGAAAGGAGTTTTACTTCCCCAGAGTGTAATGGTGTGCTCACACACACTCTCTCACTTATTATATCTACAAGTAAAACTTGTAAAAACGACAACTAAATATTTAATATTTTAACTTAATATTTAATATTTTAACTTAATATTTAATATTTCCCAGTGTAACATCAATATGCCCCTACTGCCACTGCCACTGCCCCTGCCACTTTTTTTGATAAAAACGTTGATACATTTCCACGTCCCTTCTTACCAGCAAGAAACTTTGTTTCGCTTTTAGAAATTATGGTATTAAAGTATTCATTTATAACTGGGTCATATTTACTAAGTAATATCATAATTTCTAAAAAGTTTCCGTGATCTAATATTTTATTGTTTAAAGAGTGAGCACCTTCGTTTCGGTTTCCTCTGTAACCCTCTATTTCCAATCAGCTTTAAAACAACTATGATCCTTTCTAAAATAAATCTATTTTTTTCCCAGGCCATCCCTGTCTATGACAGCCAAAATCAACAAAAAATTAAATTTCTCGTTTGTATGCATGTAATACGTTATGTATTAATAACCATTAACATTTGCTACAAACATGTCTTGTACAACAGTTGTTCCCGTAATATAGGTATACCTATATGATATCGCTAACGGTATATCAAAACAATTTTTTTTTATTTTGGTGGGGAGGGAGTTCTGAGTTGGAAATCCAAACGATAGTAAACAATAACAGTGTATCTATAATATATAATGCAGTTAAGCTAGTGTGTCGGATATCATTTACAATAATGATATGTGTTATTATTATATTTTATAGTCAACGGGACATGCGCTGCTTGTGCGGCGCAGAAGGGTCGTTTTTAATTTTCGATTTTGATTTTGCGATGTGGCTTTTGCTCACGAGTCTAAGAGTCTTAGTCGTTAAGTTGTATGATGTGTCTATTGTAATTACAATTAATTTGATATTTTGGCGTTATTTTATTGTCGACTATGCTATCCTCTACACGTGAACTCTCCGGCCACCAAACCGGTGAAAAGGCAATTACAACACTGATTATCATAATTATTTATCAAACGGTGAAACTTCTAAACTTTGACTTCGGCCGCTAAACCAAGATACAGCCTTTATGTAATTATTATGACGTGTTAAACACGCCGATAGCATTAAAAAATAATACGAGAAAATAAAGCATTAGTATACCTTTTCAAATGCATCGCTCATAAACCTAATAATTTAAATTAAAATCGTGTTATTTGACAGACAAAATCACTTAAAAAAAAAAACAACAACATAAATCAGAAAAAATCAGAAAAAAACGCACATCATTGTAAAATTAATACCTCCGCTCAGAATCTAAAATGTTACACTATACGTACAGTAGCACAAGAGCTACAAATTATATAAATAAAAAAAAAATTTTAAATATTTATTAGAGCAAAAGTTATTTAATTTGTCAAGTCTTTCTTTTACAGCCTTTATATTGTGTCTATATACAATAATAATGGTAGGTTCCTACCATATACATATTATAGTGTGTTCAATATGTACAAAGGTTATACCACGTCTGAAATGGTAAAAATATCTACTTACTTTTTAATATTTTATTGAACTGGTCTTCGCTCAACAATCTACCTGTTGCCATACATAACCGATAAATTAGATACTTGTACGTTTTGTTACACTTTTATTATGCTGAAAGTACCTACCTTACACAGGAATAAACTTTTCAACCAATTTCTATTGTATCATAATAATATGCTATATTGCAGCTCCGTTACACGTTACAAATTAAAATGTTGTGGTTACAAACCTGCACAAATGATTTAACAATCGTTGACGCAGATTTCTGGTCGTTAAGTTAAATATTTAAAAAAGCTGGTGCTGGCGTAACGTTACACTGGCACCCGCGTTTTTGTTATGGATTTTGTGGTTTTTGGGAGGTTGTACAAATTAAAATTTTGTGGTTACAAACCTGCACAAATGATTTAACAATCGTTGACCCAAATTTCGATTCAAATTCTAATATGCGTGTGCCAGCGTAACGGAGCTATTAAAGTATATTGGGTCTACTACTCTACTCAATTTATAAACATTTAATTTTCAACAGTTGTACCCCTCTTTAAGTTCATTACATTTTTTAGATTTAAATTCAATGAATTGATTAAATTTTGTTTAATTTTACAATGAAATAGATTATATTAAAAACCTTAATTTCGATGTTTAGAGTTTAACACGTAATATTAAATTTAAAAAATGCAGTTGTGCACATATGTAATTGTGTTTTTTACACAATATCTGAGCTGCTAGCAACAACCACAAAACAAATTTTGAATTAAAATATATAAGCAATAGACGTTTTTCATGAAATGTTTACTCAGTTGTTAGTTGTGCCTAATTTATAATTAACGCACAAAATATTATATTATTTTTACCTATTCTGAAATGAAGCATATTATATTCTTTGCAATTGCAAAGTAAAATTAATACTCGTTCATTGTAGTCGTTATCGAGACAGTAACTATGTTTTCTTATAAAGTTTTAATAACAGTAGCTTTGATATTTATTAAAATATGTTATAGTGCAGAAAATAAGCTGCAAAAAATAGGTAATAATAATTTTGTCTTAATTTAAAAATATAAAATTGATATTATATTGTAAGAAATATAACACTATATTATTATATTATAATAGTGATTATCGACAAAATATGTATCGATTAGGTAATTTTAATATGGACGTTTTTATAACCTATACCTACATATAATTTAAAATAAATGGATCAAACTTATATTTCCTTATTCATAATATTACTAATATAAAGATAATGATGTACATTTGCATCCATCATAATATTATTCATTAAATCGAAATTCAAATTTATCAAATAGAAATCAGTGTGAAAAAAATGCATTGACTCCTGTGCTATGGGCGTATAATAAAACAAATTTTATTAAAATTTCCAGTAAACTTTTTTTTTTATTTAAGGTAGACAAATTTGTCTGGAATCTTCACTTGAAATTTCGAAATGTCGAGATTATTTTTTTTTTATTAATAAGTCGTTGCCATTGGTTACTCGGGCACATCAGGTAAAAGATGATGAAATTGTCTCATTTATGGCCTCGAATAAAGAAACTATATCCTAAAACTAAATGTATGTGTGTAGCTATTATATAGTCAACAAATAGTCAATTGAATTTAACGATAATCTCAAAGATTGTTTTTAGAAATGTCAGAAAATTGTAGAGTAAGTAGTTTAAACCATGTTAAAAAATATACCGAGTGCTAAATCCAATCCACGACTAACGGTTGCCAATCTAGGTTGAATTATTTTACAAAGCTAGGTACAATGACGCCAATTTACCCGTGAATCGAGGTACACTTACGCTAAAACTGAGATACACCTATAGTCCTGTATAGCGTATACGTATACCTATACCATATAAGGAATTTGCCACAAAAAAAAACTGCTCACGGGCGAAACCGGGATATTCAGCTAGTTGTAAATACAATACATTCATTCGCTCCACTCAAAATCTAAAATGTTAAAGCTTTAATTTTAATTTTTTTTAAATCTGGTATTTAGAACAACAATGTATTTTTCAAATTAACGAATACCTAATTTGAACATTTTTAAAAATCATAAGCAATAAACTAGATGACTTAAATAAATGTTTTTAAAATCAATATTCTTCTGAAAACCAAATTAAGAAATTGGCTACTTTTAAAAAAATTTTAATTTAACTTTTTTATTTTCATTATCAAAAAAAAAAATAAAAATGGTATATAATACGTATAGACAGGGTATAGACACTAGGTACTGTGTGATTTGGCCAAATTGGGTGACTGTGGCCTTGAACACGGTGTCTGTGAATGGGGGGGGGGGGGGGCATGGCATACGTTATCAATTAAATATTTCATATTAATATCATAAATTGTTTAAAAAATGTCAAATAACAATATTTCATAGTAAAATGTATATAATACTGTAACTTACAATAACATACATAAAAACTTTGAATAAATTAAAACGACCATCTTCCGTGATCAATGGTATGTTTCCGTTTTCTATAGTTTTCCATCAAAAAAGGATACACGTTCATGGGCTGCCATAGGTAACATTTTAGCGGGGGTCAAAATAAAAAATTTTTTGAATATAAGATAATAAAGATTTAATGTTATTTTTTACATATAAATGTATACATGCATGTTATATTAGATTATAAAAAATATAAGTTAAATAATATAATTAAGTATATTATTCGGTATCAGTAAATAAGAACTGCAAATTTCTTCGTTTTATTCCAAACATATTAATGACATCCTGAATGAAATTATCCTTGTTTGCGTTAATTCTTTCACGATGAAGGCTCATCATACACAACTCATTTAAACGATCTTTTCCTGTAGTCGAGCGAAGCCACGTTTTTATTCGTCTTAATGTACTGAACGATCTTTCTATTGTGCACGTTGTCGGAGGCAGTGATATAAAAATATTAAGTATTTGAAAAATAGCAGGATAATATTCACAATGAGCCAATAAATCAACAAATGAAATTTCATCACACTGGGAGTCAGTAAAATTTTTATCAATCCAATACTGATACCAAATATTAGATTCCTCTATCATATTTTCAATTTCATAATGATCACTAATCAGCTTAATTTTTTCTTTGAAATCATTAATGGTGTACTTTTTAATATATGTAGGATGCAGTAGACTTATTGAGAATGATATTTTATTTGTACTTGAAAATCGTCGTGAAAGAGATGATATTAGTGAATCTAAGTACGGAATAAAAATAGAGAGTCTGTTATAGTGTTCAGCAGAATCGGTTTCGTAATTTGATCTATTTCTTTGTTTGGATGTAATACGTGGAATTTTAATATCTGCGCCAATTTTTTCTGCCATAAATACGGAGTTATTAAAAATATCATTAAAAACGATATCTGATTGTTCTCTATTATTATTAAATATAGTTAATTAATCTTGAATATGATTTTGGACCGAGTATAAATCAATAGATTTTACCTGCAATTTATTTGTAACTGGTTCTAATTGAGCTGAGTATTTGGATATAATATTTAAAGATATAATAAATTGTGATGTTGATGTCGCACATAATAGTTGGTGTGCTTTTGTGCGAGTAGTGGTGCTAACTTTAAAATCTGAGTCATTATTATGAGATAGTTTTTCTAAAACTGACTTAATATTAATAAAGTTTTCAGCAAAAATGCGAATAGATTTATATTTCGCAGACCAACGAGTATCACACAAAAGTGGTATATTTGTAACCAATTTTCGACGAAGTACACTTTCACGAAAAAAATTAATAACCTCTTTAATTACTCCTACAGTATTTTGTATTTCTGTCACTGCATTCAAATCATTTACAACGAGATTGAGTCTATGCGAAGCACAGTGGAAAAATGTTGCTTTAGAATATTTATCACAAATTATTTTCTGAACTCCATTTTCTTTTCCAGCTATTACTGAACACCCGTCAAAACCCAAGCCAACAAGTTTATTCATATCCAAACCGTATTTTTCAACAGAAGTCAAAATAGAAGTAGCTATACCAACTGCATCTAATGTTTGTAGTGCACTAAATCCTATAAATTCTTCTCTTATAGTTTTTGAACTATCAACATAACGAACACCAATCGAAAGTTGTTCAATGCCAGCAATATCGGAAGTTTCGTCGGCTAACAGTGAAAAACTTAAGCTACTATTTACTTCTCGAACAATTTGATCACATAATACATTTCCTAATAGTAAAATTAATTCATTTTTAATGCGATGTGAGGTATATTTAGCTTTACTATGACATGTTGATAAATGCTCAGACAGAACACTAACTCCAGATTCAACACGAAACTTTAAAAAATCATGAAAATTTCCACTACAGCTCAATTTGCCTCTAATTGCTAGATCATGTGTCGCACAAAATATTATTGATGACAAAATAGGGACTAGCTTTTTTCTATTTTGTTCAATTTGTGAGTGTTGAGCAATATTTAATTGATCTGTAACACTTTTTTCTTTGTTGGACATAATTTTTAAAAAATCTGTTGATTGAGAAACCAAATCCGTATGCCATTCAGATTGCATATGTTTTTTTGCGTGAAAATGAAAATCTTTATACTTGGTAAATTCACTTACAATGAACGCTCCTAATAATCCTCTTTTAACGACAGGACGAAAAACAACACAATGTTTGCATAAACCACCTTTTAAATGTCTAGAATAAACTAACCATCGATATTGTTTAAGCCATTCAATTCTAAAATTCCTTTTTTGTGCAATACTGTCATTCTTAAAATCATAATTATCAGAAGGAACATATGGTTTTGTTAGTAATTTATATTTAAGTTCATCTGATAAATCTGATTTATTAATATAAAATCCTAAATCTGGATATGACTCACAATCATTTGGCGTATAATTAATAGTTAATGTAGGTACCGTATTTATTGACGTAGAACATTCCGGGTTTGAATTTACTTGAGCAGAAATACTTGTATTTTTCGATGTGTGTGGCTCAAGCACAGCAGATGCATTATCTTCATCAGATTTTTTTTTACTTAAAAACGATCAAATATCCATAGTAAAAATTGAAAATTTAAAAAAATAATAATCACTAATGACACTCAGCAGTCAGCACTAAATATAATGTCACACAGAAAGTAGACGACTAGAATGCAGTTAATGTTGTCTGATAAAATATTTGTAGTACCTATATTGTGATCTTTATGGATTTACCACAAATTATCTGTGATAAATAATTTTACGTAAACGAACTACAGACTACGACCTATCTAGCTATCTATGATGTTACGGTAAAAATGAGTATATTTTTATACTTATTTCATATCTTAAAAGTGATTTCAACAAATTTCCTCGGTAATAAGGTAATATTGTGGTAATATTTATTGAGCTAAAAGTTCATAAAAATTTTTTCCAGGGGGGGGGGAAGTGCCCTGTCTTGCCCCCCCCCCCCAATGGGCGCCCATGTACACGTTGCGAATATTCTATCAGATTATGATACGGTTTTAACTTTTGGAGTCCCTAGGGTCCCATCGGCCATCATACCATAGGGCACAATGTAGAGAAGATAAGGTGACACCGCCTGTACACACCGATTTCTATATTGGTAGGTAGTACTAGATAGCGAACTCTCTCCATGAAGCTTCAATGTCGGTTGGCAATTTTATGGTACCTATTTCAGATGGCAAATAAGATTAATTATGATTGATCTTGTTTTGTTTTTTATTATTTTTAAAGTTTAAACCTGTTGGTATCAAAAAAAAATATATTTTATACAAATTATTTTACATTTACTATTTTATTTTACCATTAAAAACGCTATTATTCCTAATACATTTTGTATAATGAACGAAATGTTTCACCAACCGACAAATTGGCGGCCGTCCACAGCTGAACTTCACTCGTTATAACAATGTAAATTATGTAGGGGTTCCTTATCTAGTGCCTGTGCTTGTACGATTGATACATCCTAACCTACCCGATCGCACAACCTGAAATTCTATTGCGGATGTGGGTATAGTAATTGAGTATTAACTAATTGTCGAACAGCGCACTCACGTGGGCTCGCTGGAACTAAGCCCGTTATCCGTCTATGAATATATTATAAGTAGGGCTGTGAATTCATAGGAAAGTGCATTTTTTTTTGGTGATAGTAAACATAGCTTTGTGAGTACATAATTTGAATTATGTAATAACATCTATAAAACTTTTATTTTGCATATTTTTGCATTTTTTGACGTTTTTAATTTTTAAGGTCATTTTTTCGCATTTTTAGGTCATATTTTGCTTTTTTAGTTCATTTTCTAGTATTTTTAATCAAATTCCGTCAATTGACTTGTTTGAAAACATTTTTTTTTTATTTTACACGGGCTGTATATATTATGTCAAATTTATATTTTATTAAATAATATTTTACACAAGTCACACGCTATATACGGGTTAGGTAAAGATAACGATTCGATAAAATAAGGCAATTGCTAGACAACTAGATAACTTAGATAAGTTATTGTGGCATATCGTATATCAGTCACGAATTTCCAGATTAAGTTATTAGTAGCCTAGTAGGTATTTCAGTATAATATCGTTTAGTACCTATTCGGCGTTCGCGAGTGTACAATGAAGTGTGTTAACTGTAAAATGCCGAAATCAAAACCGCTTTTCTCGTCAACATTACGAAAGTACGTCAATGAATTTGGCGGTGATATTTTTAGTACGGATGGTACAATATTATACTATAATTTTTGGCATTTTATATTCCTTTTTGCATTTTAAGTGCATATTTTGCATTTTAAGTACATATTTTATTGCATATTTTTGACATTTTTAATGCATTTTTTAAGGTTTTTTAGTGCATTAAATTCACAGCCCTAATTATAAGGTCTATAATATCAGGGGTATGAAATTCCGTAAATTGGCCGAATCGGGCGATTGTGGCCTTGAAACAATCGCCAGGGGGGCGTGGCATACGTGAAATAGGGAATGGTAAACAAGCTGACCCCGCGTAGAATACCCCACTATCTACCCCATAATCTTGGAACCGTTTTCATAATATTGGTAACAATGGGTCTAACATGGTGTTGGTGCGTGGAACCGTTTTCATGTTTTTCGTAGGTTCAGACTTCAGATCATAGGTAACCAAGACCCCAATCAGCTGATCGAGTTTTGCTTCTATAGTGTCCTATGATAATATATACCCATTCTCAATCAAATATTTTATGATAAAAACAAAAATGACAGCTTAAAGGGAGCCAATAATAATCAGGTACATATGCGCGGGAATTTTGAATTTGATAGGTTTTGTCGGCGTATTGTTTATGATAATACAATTTAATATTTGTGATATCCCTTTGCGCAGCCATTTTGTTTCTAATGATAACAATCCAAGTCAATATGCAATAAGCTGTATATTTCAACGATGATCGTACCATTGAAAGATATGGTATCGGTGTCACCTTATTTTCTCTACATCGTGCCTTAGGGATACAGTGGCCCGATCAGCTGATCTAGTATCGCTTCTATATTGTTAAGTGGTGTAGCCATAGCACAAGAGTCATTAAATTATACATATAAAAAACAATTTTAAATATTGATTAGAAACAAAGTTATTTTATTTGCCAGACCTTCCTGTTATACACTCTGTACAATATGTACGTAATATTCATTAAATTATACTCACCACATTGCAATGTTATTATATTTATTTAATACAGTTTTTTTTATGTTTAGACAAATGTAGTGGTAAGGGATTTTATATTTCTATTTAATACACTTTATAATATTTATTTATGCAACATTAAAATTATATATTATCAGCATTTGGCAAACTTTTATTATGTAATAATAATTCGGCTCTATTCATTTATATCTCACATTTTGCTTAGCCGCATTTTATGCTCTGAGCAAAGCGATCAGTATATTATAATTTATAATATAATAATATATTTATTTTAAAATGGTTTGTGTGTTTTTCTTTTATATATTTTTGTATGATCGTTATTGGTAATTTATTGTTGTTTAGTATCTTCAGAAATTAGTCAAAGCAGTGAACTTCAGTGAGCCATGTCATCGTCAGTTAGTTCTTCAGGTTCAGATATACTAACTGTTTGTATTTCAAATATAGTTTTTCGTTTCACAATACTTGTTACTTTTTAAAACCCGATATATTTTTCAATTACAGCATCAAATTTTCAGAAACTACTATTATCTTCATGAATTTCAATTTGTACTTCCATATTTACGAAAAATGTCCTAAAAATGCCAAATGAAAGATTCAGTTTTTCTTTAATTTATGTTATGAAAATAATTATTAAACTTTTTGATTTGGCTTATGAGGGAAGTAGTGATTACTTATTAATAATACGAAACTATATGTATATTTACCTATACAAAGAATAGGTAACGATTTTATTTATTTTGTTGTAATTCAAAATATTATTTGTAGGGACAATTCTTTTACGTATTATGCACAATAAAAAATTATACTCATAATACCATTTTCAAATGCAATGATTTCGGAAAAAGTTAATTCAACTTACCATATGAATATAATAAAATAAATTATTTTAATAGCAATATAAAAATATATTATTAAGTATCCTTAGTAATATTATAGGACGATGGACAATTTTCGTTCAGAATAATTTTTCGGGTACAATGGTTTATCGTTGTTCAAATTTAACACAATCATTACAATGACCTACTAAATTACCAGGTACACTCGACTGCCACTTTAAAGTAGATCGATTATCTCATTTGTCCGTTTTTTCTTAATTCCTATAAAAGCACACAATATTTGATTCCGTTTAGCTTTACAAAAGTTGGAACTGTCTTTAATTAGTTTTGATTGTTTCACGGACCACAATACAATATATTCATGAAAAACTTAAATAAAAAAAATGTTAATTTTGATAATATAATATTTTTTTATGTCTTAATTTCAAACAGAAGTGTTAGTGAGATATGGGTTTTCGAGTATGTATATTGTATATATTTATGATAACAATAATAAGATTTTTATTGTAAAAACATGTTGTCAATAGCCAGTTCAATATTTTAACCAGGGCTTAAAACCATTTCAATAAACCGGTAATCACTTTTTTGTTCGGTACATGTAAGTTGTGTCCCGGTAACGATGATACGTAAGTTACGGCCCGGTATATCTGAGGTATATACATAAGTTGTGAACTTGTTTCTGTCATTTATACGTTACATCTTACAGAAAATCCATAAAAATGACATGTAATAATATACCGATTTTAGTAATTTCTATAGTTATGAAAAAAAACAAATATATTTCTTTTTCATTGTGTATGTCCTCGCGTACGAGAATTGCGTCCGGCGGTGGTTGGCTGATGTGGCGTGACACCGATTCTCAGAAACACACGTTGATGTTAATTTATTACTCACATATTTTATACTCTAAATAAGTTCAGTACCGGGCGGCCTAGTTATGCGCATGGGCGTGACTTCGTTCCTAATGCCAATCCAGGTGGCTGACTTGGCGGGAGAAGCATCTGACCACCACCGGTAAAAAACAATAGTCACCGCATGGTACTTATCACACTTGGAACATATAGAGATGGGAGCTTGGTAAATTTTACCGATATTTTTTTTACCCGGTAAATATTTTTTACCGTTCTAAAAATTGAGTGACCACTTATTTCAAATGTTTTCATGTGAAAATTAACACTAGTAACATTTCTATGAGGTTAATGTTATCCGTAGACCGTAGTCGATACGTCAGTATAATTAATATTACGAGAATTTGGTAAAACCAGTTCAAATTATCACCATTCCCCGAACGTAGTGTACAAAACACAAGTACACTGTACACTATAAATAACTTGCCAACCACAGCGACCGTTCACGCTGCGTATACGTATACCTAATTATATTTATATAATAATTTATAGTATGTGATTATTGATTAATGATAAGTGATAACTGATTGTTTGCTTCATTATTTGTGTTGTTAATTTATGTTAGTTCTCATTGTTCATTGTTCAAAATATTTTATATTATAATTTCCAATGTACTAAAATAATGAAGCCGAAAGAAATCAAAAAAAGGTGCTACACAAAAGTAGAAATTGAAGAAAATTAAATTATTTTTTGTTATTTTTCCTTTGTTCAAATTATTTCACATTTACATAATTTATTCATCATACTATTCATATATTTTATACAGTTATACATATTTAAATATAATTCTTGAGGTTAAGTGTGGACTAATGTCCAGTGGTAGTATTGGTTAGCTGAGTTATAAAGGGATGGGGACATTTGGGTCCCCGTGATAAGAATTGGGTCCCGTGATAAGAAATTATAGTTGATAACCTTAATCAAGAGTTTGAACCTAACCTCAAATAAACAAATTACAAATTAATACCAACCATCAGGGATTACATACCAGGGCTATACCAGGAATTTAGCAGTGACACCAATACGAAATAAGTCACGTCAGTGATGCCATGCTAGCGGCACTCGTCGCTACGCTCCTCGGCGCCGTCGCTCCGCTCCGCTAATTGAAAATATCCCCCGACTTGCTGTGCAACACCACATCAAGTTGGTCACATGGTAACCACAGAGTAACCGCCGCATAACCACTCATACCATATTTGGACAAGTGCTTATCACTCAATTTTAATAATGCTGATAAAATTGGCTGTTATCAGGCGGGGACCCAACTGCCCGATGCCCAGTTATAAACATGTTATTAAGTTCATAATAAACTAATAAAAAAAACACTATTAAAAAAATTTACGTAAATTTACCGAAAAAAATTTTACGGTAAAATTCCCATCTCTAGGAACATAGCATAGACATAGCCCAAATGAACATGTCTTATGAATCGCCTAAATATTACTCCTTAAAAAATGATGCGCTCCAGTCCCCTTAACCATGCAACCTAATAATTTATTAAGATAATAATATAGTATAATTCAGTATAGAGATAAATATAAAATATAATAATATTTACGTATATAATATACAGAATACACATTATCTGCATGGCATGACGTATACGTATTTTGAAATTAAATCTATATATTTAATATATTATAAATTCATAACTATAATTTATATTACTTATTTGTATATTTTTCTAGGAAATAAACTGAAATAAAATTAAATCAACAACTTAAATGGTATAGGAAAAGAGATATATAATTAATTAACAAAACTTTCATTTCGTTGTCTCGATAAATTAAAATTATTATAAATACTTAAAAGGTAAATGGTACAAAAAAAACGGTTCCTCATTGTTCTGCGGTTACCGAATATTGCTAACGAACGATTTTCAAAGACGTTGTTACCTAATTGGTTTTTGGTATACGACTTAATAAACATTTGTTAATCGGTTACCGATATCCGCTTTCAAATCCGGCCAATATAATCGGTAACTGGTTCTTAAAATTAACGGTTTTTAACAATTTTCGGGAAAAATTGCAAAAACAGTTTTAAGCCCTGATTTTAACAACAACTTTTATTTATATACTATTTTTTTCATTGGCCGTCTCTTACGCTAGTACAAAAAATCACCAAAGGAGCGCCACACGGGTCTCTGCTTTATAGTTTTAGATAGTTTGGATAAAATAGGTAAAACTATTTTATAATGATCAGCATGTTACATAAAGTAACAATAAACGTATAATATTTTATTTGTTTAGAAAATCATGGATTTTTAAATTTCTGTATTATTAAGAGTTTTGGTAAGTAATTTAGACTGGTAATAATCAAATAATTTTTTTTTTTGGGCAGCGGACTAAGTCGTCGGTTGTGATGCACACCGGCGCTGGTTCAAACCTCGGTTCACGGGCGGCATTTTTCTTTGGGCCCGTCATAGTGTCCGGAGACAAGTGTCGTCATCCCCCACCCTGGCATGGCAGATAACCACGGGTGCCCACTAAAAAATCTGCCAAAACTACAAACACGTGTTTCCACCTACAGTTCCCTCTCCCACTGTTTAAAAACCACCCAAAAGCCTAAGTTGCCGCGGGTTAATGAATAAAAAAAAAAAAATCTAATAACTAAAAGTATGTGAGTTATCTTTTGTGTGGCTATATGATTAATGATAGTTTCGATTGTCTACTGAAAAAGATTGAAAACGCCTGTGGTGAGTTGGGTATAAGTAAGTAAGTCCGTCTAATGACGGTGAGAGAGCTTGGCGGATCTGAAGGGTAATGGCGGTAATGAAACTAACTATATGACCTGAGAGGCCAACGTAAAATGGTTGCCGGTGGATTTACGCTGTCGAAAACTGGCGTCGGTCCTGATCAGGCAAACGATGTCGCACTAATCACAGCAAATTTAATACTCACTAAGGTCCAGAATCATGGATTGAGTAGCTAGTCCCATTTGTAATTATCATAATATGGGAGCGTATATGCAACACAAAGTTCGACGAAGTGTTTTTGTTATGATATTGCCAATTTTTTACCTCAATACATTTTTATTAACTTTTTCTCCATTACGGTAACACTCATAAAGTCCGAAAAAGTCATAACTGCCGTCATCACTCACATTATTTTTCCCATCTAGTGCACCAAGGTGTCGCACTGCGTACAGTGTAGGCCGTACACGACATTGAGTGAGGACCGGTCTACGGGTGAAGCGACCACTGTTATTCCATTAAGAAGTTTACACGTTTCGTACAATAAGTTAGTTTCTAACCGTACGATTTCGATGATTTTTTACACAAATGTTTACAATTTCGACAATTTTTCTGCAGTTATGCTATTCAATAAGTATTAATTGATTCAGTAGATAATTAGTAATCCCGTCCGACAAAAAACCTCAATATTTACACGGTTTAAATGGGCAACTCTTGCTTTGAAATAATATAAACTTTCATGCCGTTGCTATTATTTTTACTTAGCTCAAGCCACGACTGTGGCGATGGATAATGCTAATTTTTATTTTATGCATTTTTCGGTGATTCACACGCGTGGACGGATGTCATGAAAAACTGACTAATCCAGACAATATTGGACAATTTAAAACTCATTTAAAAATAAAGTACAAAATTGCCGAGGATTCAAACAGTGAGTATTCAATTTTACTATAGAAAATCACCTATACGTAACTATTATAGTTTACAATTTTTATACATCTTAGCCTCTTCACTTTGGAGACTATAATGTCAATGTACTATGATATTGTTCGTATACATTCTTTCATATTACAAATATTAATTTGTTGACTAGGACTAATACACAATATGTAATTTGATTTATTATGTTATTATGCCGCCGAAATGTCCGTGGTAGGAAACTCAATTATCAGGTTATCGAAATATTGACTTTGTACACCTGAAGTATACTGGGTAAGCAACACAATTTACTGGACACAATGACACCGACAATGACACCGACAACGACAACAAATACATCGATAAAAGATCGATGAGCTGAAACCAATATTGACCAACAGTCTAAACAATATACTTTTTATAATTTTTGTAAAATTATGTCCTTCATATATCTGCTATTATCTAATAAACAGTAGATATATAGGCCTAATAGCCCGACAGACGATACAAAATATCAATAACATAAAATTAGATGGACAAATACTATATGAAAATTAAAGAAAGGACACTAAACTGTGTATAATATAAAAGCTATCCAGAATTATCAATTTGCCGGAATGCGCTTCGGACAGTAGTGATGTCGTTTTTACATTACAGAATGGGGAATGAATTGGTGTTATTTTACTATTATAACCTAAATGGAGTAACTTATAAATATTTGTATTGTAATTTTACTTATCATGGTTTGTTGTGATCCCAAACTTTAATTACATGTAACCAGTTTGGTAACTAGTACCTATGGTCTTAGATCACACTTAAATACATGTTATGTCTTTGTTGAATATAATTTTTTTTTTTTATTAATTATCGGTTAATTGATCACTTATAAATTTGGACCTTGTTGGCTATTAATTATTAATCAATTTAAACCAACTTTTAAAAATGTTCTCTTGTTGTAAATTGATAAATTTAAACTTTTAGATTTAATAAACAAGTTTGTAAATCTTTAGCTAATTAATTAGCTATTGGGCTATAAAGCTAGTTTTTAATTTTCACTTGACAGAAAAAAAATGTCTTACAATCATCTGCAGAGTAGCGAAGGAGACTTTTACAATACATAATTAAAATAAACATATTCTTATTTTATTTTGTATTAGTGATTGGAGCTGATACAAAAAAAGGTAAAACCATGGCTACAAAGCTAGTTTTAAGTTTTCACTTGGCAGAAGAAAATGTTTTACAATTTTGACTTTATAATATAGAGTTCTGAATTTGAAATATTTCATAATTGTAAATTTCACTCTTCTTGGTATATATCAATTTCGACAACTTTTAAAAATGTTCTCTTGCTGTACATTTATGAGTGTATGCCTTTATATTATACTTTTAGATATAATACACATTTTTTTTCCATTAAAATGTATTACATTAGAACTAGATATTGTATATAAATTCTTCGATGAAAACGGGATAATTGCTGTTAGTGGTAAGTATGATTCTTCAATAAAATTGTTTTTATAATTATTCAGATAAATAGTATTTTCCTTAGTAATATTTGTATTAAATAGTGTTGGAATTATAAACAAAACACCCTATATAATGTGTGTATAAGTAATATATTCACACTGTAGTTCAGCAGACGCTGGCTAGTGACTATACACTTTTATAATAAATACAGCATATATGTCTTGTGTAGTGTAGCCGGGTATACATAGTTAGTCATTGATTTATATTACGCCTAGTAACACTATTGTACATCGAATCATTATACTTATTATTATATTATATATATCTGATCTTATTATTATTTACCTTTAACTTCTGTATATCTGTGTACTTCAACAAATAGTTATGTTTGTAGAATTAAATTTTTTTGTTTATAATGTATGAACGGGCATCGTTAATACGCGAGCCCAGACACCAAATTTCTAAGGAATACCACTGACACCTACACCAGTGATTTTCAACCTTTTTAACAATGTATCACACTTCATTTCCTACAACATTTTCGCGGCACACTAATCCATATAATATGTGAAGCATATATTTTTATATATAATATATATATAGGTACACACACTCACACACACACACGTATATATATAGGTACCTATACTGTTTACAATCTACTCTATTAGAGGGTTAATTATTGTGAAATATATTAATTATTAAAGTGTTAGCAGAAATATTTATTTTATATGATAATAAATGATTTAATTATAATTAATGATGAGCGATTAGCCTGTCTTTATGTTTGTTAGTTATCAGTTTTCACCGAATATAGATAACAATACTGGCAAATACAAAATTATAAAACTATTAATAGATTTATCGCGGCACACATTAAGGGTAGAGCGTTAAATAATGATGGAATAGCTGGATTTGTACTGTGATGGACCGTAGTAGAACAGCAGTGGTCGAGAATTGGAACAGCAGACAAACAGTGGCAGATCCAGGGTGGCAAAGAGGGTATCCCCCCCAATCATCGTAGTTTCCCATTGTTTTACATTGTGTTTAGCCAATTTTGTAGCCAATTTTTGTACTTTTGCCCCTCCCCCTAAGAAAAAAATGTAAGCCACTGCAGCTAAATACTATCGAAATACGTGATGTGAGTTGTGCAAAATGTGTATTATGTGTAAGTGTTTTATGTATTTATAAAGAAACTTCCACTAACAGAGTTCAAAATTCTCCTCCAAATACAGAAAATCATATGGACAATCAACAATAACGCTTTATCTACACTACATACGGAATTTTTCTCGACGTTCAGAAGCAACCAACATCTTATCACAACATCGTATATACTACTATCTGGAAAAAAAAATACCTATTAATAATATTCCATTCATGGAAAATAAATGGCAACCTCCTCAACTTTATAAAAACATCCTAACAGACCTAAAATGTTGTGTCATACTCTGAACCTACGACAAGACATAATCACCACACATCATTGAAAATGAACTTCCACTGTACTCAGTGTCAATCTTTTCCTGGTAGTCATAAATTATGTATGCAAAAACCTACCCAATCCTGTCAAATTTATGGATAATAATTGGCCATGGTCGACGTCTTCTAAAATGTATTGATTTCTTCAATTACCTTCAATTACCTTCTAATACCTCGCCATCACTTAGTAGTAAACATGTTAAATGGATTCCTCCCGTAACAACCCAACCAAGTTTACTTTCTTATGAAAATAGAGTCCCTGGTACCAATGGTATAATGTATTTCGCATCCATTACGTTAAAGAAAATGCTAAACCAAATCAACAGATTGATCGGTCCTGATTCGCAGGACGTGTAGGGGTGTAGAGGTGGTGCGTGGAGGTTATGATGGTATAATTTGATATAATGAGCCATGCTTTGGGCCCGAACAATGTAAGAAGTGAACAAGGAAACCCAACAGAATACCGCACTTATTTTTGAACTTGTTTACAGATCATCTAGTGTCACCAGATTGGTTTTGTCTACGCCGCCGTGAGTAATAGTATAAACATGTTATATAAAAATACAATTTTAGAAATCTTTTAAATATTAAAAGTTTACCAACATACCCTTAATATGACATGATTTTATTTTGGATTTACACAAAAGATGTAAATAAGTTACCATTAATGTAAATACCTACTATTAAAATGTATTTGTGTATAGAAACTAATATACATTATAGTAGAAAGTTTTAATTCCATAGGTAGCTATCCTAATTCATTATATTTTAACACAAAATACGTATAAAAAATTGTGACTTTAATTATTATGTTTTTGAATTTTTGTAAGGAAATTAGTAGAGGAACCTAGATTAATCTTTTCGAGCTTTTTGAATGATAACAACCTTCACTATTTAATATATTTTGTGTTAATTATATGTCCCAAAATGTGATGTCAGCAGAATAAATCTATATACATATTATATAGTACCTATTGTATAGAATATAATAACAGACTTGAGTAAAATACTTTTTAAAAGTATTTCAAGTACATACATAATATTTACGAATTAAACACAAAAAAAGTCATTCATTATCTATTTTATGAATAATCATTATTCATTACTCATTACAGCTAGTTATATTATTATTACAGTATTATGAGTAGTAGTACTTATTGTAATTACTAATTTATTATGTATGGTGTGATTATACTATGCATTTTAATAGTATATTTTTCATATTCATTTTTATGCTTAGGTACTTAGTAGTTAATACAACTATCAAAAATCATAACAGTTAATTCATAAATCAAATATTTATATTTATAAATTTCCAGATCACAAGAAGCATACTTATATGGGTATTATTTTAATACATTTATTTTAAACTACACTGTGTCAGCTACCTATACCTAATATTATATCATACATGAATTATATATTATAAACTATACAGTTTGAGGAATTTTATATACCTATTTTATTTATTTATTATGTGGCAAAATGTAGCACATTGAAATTATGGACATTTTTTTTTTTTTTAATAATTCTATAGGTAGCTGCTATGTGTTAATAAAAATATTTATGAACTACTTTGTATATGTTTTCTGAATTTATGTTTAATATTTATATTTTATAGTAGTAGCATGATTAATATTACATTTCTAAATATAACGTACCTAACTAAACATATCAAGATAAAATAATTATATATTTGTCATTAAAATGAACCACAGTACCAAATTTTCAAACTTATATTAATTTATAATTATTTATTATTTGATTACTTTTTTTATATAGGAATATGTTTGTTGAATGGTAAGACCACGCATTCGTTTATTGTTATCGTATTCAGAACATTTAAAACACCTAATGGTTTATGGCTAATACTTAACCATGTTCCTACACTGTTCGTAGAGAAAGTTATACAAGAAAATAGATAACAAGAGATAAGGCGTTATTTGTCTGCTAGAATATTGTAAACAAAATTACCTACAATAATGTGTTTATTTCAATATTTTTGAAACCTAGTTCACTCCCAACATTATAAGTACTAAGATGTTGCTATCAAGATTCGACTCAAATACTGCATGATGTGGGATATAATAAGCTCTGAATTCCGACGGACAGACAAGTGACCAAGGTGTATACATGCACTTTTTGTGATCTTGATGAAACACGAAACCTGCAGATTTGTACTTGCGTCCCAGGTTTTCATAACGACGCAGAGTCACCTGATGAGACGTGGAAAAAGTATCAACATCAACCTAGTTTTAAAAACGCAAGGGTAACACAAATTTCTCTGTCGCATTGCAACTGTGTTTGGCATGAACATTGACTTACATCAGCCTTCTTCGGTGAACTGCAGGTGTCTGTACTTCGACTTTCTAAAATCAGGCAACAACCTCTAAGGAAACTGTCAAAGAGACAAGGTTAAAGTTCCACCTATACCAAGTATAAGTAAATCCACGAGCGTAAATTTATCAAAATATAAATCTGCTAAGAACAAATTTGAAAACTTCAATTTGAGATTAATATTGGTAATGTAAATTTCTTGGAATGGCATGGAACCAGTTACACGATGTTAAATCCAAGTCCGGATTGGAAGAAAACACACATTGTTGTAAGATACAACGCATTGCTCAAAATCTAAAATTAAATTAAAAAACGAACCTTTTCAAACCATAAAAATTGTATTTGATTGCTCCAAAACTTATAGGTATTATATATAATACTAGCTGATCCCGTGGACATCGTTGCCCGGCAACCAATAATTATTATTATAATAGTTTCAAAACCCATGGTAACCATTTATAAACAAAATTTCCTTCGGAAATCTCAATATCCCTGTTTGAGCACTTCCCGGAGTTGTTTGCCATGGTAATATGGACACACGTATAGACAGATGACCTCTCGGGGTCGGTTGCCATGGTAATATGGACACACATAGACAGACAATCTCCCGGGGTTGGTTGCCATGGTAATATGGACATACAGACAGACTTACATTCATTTTTATATATATATAATAGGTTATAAGATATTATCTATGATCAAAACGTACTCATTCTAGTCTTACGACATAATACGTCCTATTTCTTATGTTAAATTATAATAGGCCCTAATCGTTATACCGTAAAACGACCTATTTTCATAGATTATTCCAAACCATAAATACTTATTTTTTTGTTACGCCAAAATATACTAATCAAATATTTTTATTTATAAATGTATAGGTCCTAAAGGTGAGTCCACACATTTGTATTGTACCTATACATGTCTTTTGACACTAATCAATTACTTGCGTTTATTTATTCACAGGTTTTTATGGTAAGCTTATTATGGTAATTGTATATACTATAGTATACCCAGTTTATAATAAGTGTAGACAAGGGTTCATCATTGAGCCCCTTCCTGTTTTTTTTTTTTTAATGGACGAAATTACAAAATATATAAGGGTAAAGTGTTATGTTGAATGGTTGTTGTAGATAATGTCATGTTAGTGGGAAAAGGCAAGGAAGAAGTGATTGAGAGATTTTAACAGTGGAGAACAGCGCTGTAAAGTAGTAAGAGTAAATCAGAGATGATTGCGTATGATTTTGACTATTTAATCAAGAAATTGTTGTGTACACTTAATAATTTATGGTTTTACTAGAAATTCAGGATGATCAATGACAAAAATTCAGAAAGTAGAAATTAAAAATCATAAAAATATGAGTTTGGGATGAAACCCTCCATGATAGAATGGGAATATGGCTATTTTTCTAGATAAGCGAACAAGAAAGTACCTCTACCCACCCATTATATCTCACATATAATTACACATATTTTTGTTGCTTAAATTTTCATTATTTTCCATGACTTGAGAAACGCCTTGAACAGATGCCACTACTTATCTTGTTAATTTGTTTGGTTTTTTTTATTTGATATTACCAACGATGAGTCAGCATCACACTTTCTTGCTGACTTCTTTAAAATAAATCAACATAGAACCACCGTAGTTTAAAATGTTAAACCCGTGTCTTGCCAAATATCTGGCGTTCACAACATTTTGTGTTTGTACCCATGTTTGTCAATCTTCTACTAAGGGTGACAACCACACGTAGGTATAACTATATACGTCAAGATACCCCGCTCGGTCGTGTAAAAGTTGGCTTCCTGAAGGAGAATCGAAGCCCAGTCTCCCACATGACAGACTACCGTGAAGACCAGGGTTCAATTACCCACTTGGAAGTTTTAATGTTCTTAATCCGCAATACGCAGATTTTCCAAAAAGTTTTTTTTTTTGGGGGGGAGGGGGGATTTGGTTAAAATTAATACATTTCTGAAAATATTCGTTAAATTTACAATTGTCTATTACTTTTAGCGTGTAAAGGTAAGATAACTGATTAACCAATGTTGATGTGTTGTATATTGTTAAATTAAATAATTTTTAAACTTATCAGTAGTGATAGGAAAGTTATTTTACGATTCAAATAGGTATATAATATAAGGTGCATAGTCTGTAAAAACACCCGTTGGGTCAAACATAATTATAGATAGGTTCATAAAAATGTATTGTGAAGTTGATTTACCACATTTTTTATTATATGCTGAATTCATTACCATCTAACAGTCTTAAAATATATCTTCTAAATATATAAAAATAAATTACTGTCCGTTAGTCTCGCTAAAACTTAAAAACGGCTCGACCGATTTGAATAATTTTTTACTTGTAATTTTCAAGGCAAGGTTTGTATAAAATAACATTTTTATAGAAACATAGACATTATTGATATTGAAACTATCAACTAATAAACATTTATTTTATGTAATGTGTACCTAACAACATTTAGTATTAATATTCTTAGTCAGTATGTTTTAGTAGATGTAGGCATGTAGCAAAATGTAAACTAGGTTAAGCAATAACATATAAATATAAGTAATAGGTGCTGACAACTGTGTCCTTCAGCGGTAATCGCTTGATGTGGTTACTGTGACACGGTTGGACAAAATAGTAATAGTAAGAGTTTTATGATTTAATTGTGTGTTTAATAGTGTACGCCGAAAGCGATCGGCGAACCTATACAACAAAGTGGGATTCGACCTCGAGATTATAAGAGTCTTGTGGTCTATAGACTGAGCTAGCCGGGCTATTGTAGTTGACCTTTTACAATTTCTAGGAAAAATTGATAATAAATTAAAACGAGAATAAAAATTCTTAATTAAATATGATTTTTTTATCTGGTATACAGTTTAAATAGTATCACAAGTTTGCAATATTTCGGAATTTTAGTAATGAGATGAAATAATAAAATATTCAAAGAAATACCCATTCAAATTGTATAAAATATAAATTGTAAACACAAATTATACCTACAACTTAAAAATATGCTGAATATTTGTAAGTTAAAAAAAGAACATTATATTGAATAAACTTTATTATAAAAGTTCTAACTTATACATTCTTATTTTTTAAATTATTAGGTATTCATCAACCAACATTATAATAGTGATTAATTGTGTTAATGTCAATATTAAAGTTGTGAAATATTATTTTTTTTAAACAGGTGATATACTGAACACAGTTGAAACGGGCAAGTTTATTATTGTTCACGTTACGATTACTATTTAGTACTTTTATTCAAATCAAAAACTTATATAACACAATAAAATAGTTATAACCAGTGACAGAATCAGACATTTAAATGATTTTGACATTGCAACTTAAACTTTTAATTTTTCCGCACATATTGTCGTCATATAACCATTTTAAAATTACGTACCTACATTAATTGTGTTAATGTCAATATTAAATTTGTAAAATATTATTTACTTAAACAGACAAAATATCTGGAACAGAATTTGGCAAGTATATTATTAATAACGTTACGAATATAACTTTTTGTTCAAATTTAAAATCTTATTTAACTGAATGAAATACTTATAACCATGGACGGCACAGACATATTTTTATAAGATCTTAACATCGTAACACGTGCGTTTAATTTTACCTCACATAGGTATTGTCATATATGCATTTTAAGTTTTAATGTTCTATTAGAGATTTCCTATTAATCTACTCTCTGTTAGTTTTTATTTATTTTAATTTACGTCTATCCATAAAATACAAATATACTAGTATGCAGTTCACAATATATCAAGAAAATTGTAATGGAACCTTGCATATTGGCATGAATTTTTTCATTGGTTTTTTCCTAAATTCTATCCTAAAAGTATATCTGTGGACGAGACCATGTCATACGACGCTACAGTTAAATATTTAACATTATCATAAAATATGTTCGATATTCGTAGATATTATGTTTTACCCAATTATTTTGACCTCCCAAAAGTAACAACTAGATCCAATTTATGATCACAAACCTATTAGAAGTTGATGATCAGAATATTTTGCCTATTAGAATAAAAAAACACACCCAAAATACAAAAAATAATATTGATAAAACAATCGTACCTCCTAAATGGCTAACCAGCGTATCTCCGTAGACTGTACGGCACAGAGTTTCTTCTCCACGATGACATAATTATGAAAAAAATTGTATATCTGAAATTATAGACGTTTTAGACGAAAAATACGGAAGTCATTAATACTATGGCTTGCTTCCATATAACTGAATAACTGAGCAACAATAATATGTTGCTGAATAAATAAAAATAAAAAATAAATAAATAACTGAACTAGAACTAAATGAATTACACAATTATTTGATGTGAATAATAAAGTATACATATAATTGAAAAAAATAAAATGTTTTTTTGTTTTCTGGTATACAATTTGGTGTTAAATGACCTGGGGATGAGTGTTTGTTGAATTTTCTTTCAAGGATTTTCTAAGTTCAATTCAATAGTAACGAGCTTTTCGAAGCTTATCAACTTTAGGATCGCTTAAGGTATAATACAGCTAGCTGCAGGAATACAACAGTTAATTCTATAGGTGTGGGTTCTAAAAAAAACAATTGTTTTTTATCAAATTGATTTTAATATTTTGAGGGAAATGGACATGGCTTTAGACTAAAGTAATGTTCTGAGGAAAATGGAGATTGGAGGAAAGCGGTATATTATTTTTGGAGAAAAATAGTCACGCCCTTTATACAAACTATAGTCATTAGCTGGATAATTAAATATTATTATTATAAATTAATGAAAAATATTCATCATAAAATAACATAAATATTATAAACTGCAATAAATTATTGAAATATAATAGGCATGTAACATGTATTTATTAGGGGAAAATCAATACAAAAATATGGTTACATCAGTGGATATAGGTAAGAACCTACGAAAGAACATTAATTTAGATTTAATGTAACTTTAATTGATTATTATAAGTCAATTAATATGTCTCCCTAATAAAACATCAATAAAATTCAGATTTTGTAAAAAATAAATAATTTTAAATTTAAAAAACACAACAACATGTGTCTTAAAATGTAAACTAACAATTTTTATAACAAAAAAATATCTTAAAGAACAACTCTCACGTCCTATAGAATTTTCGGATTTTGTTAGTTCTCTTTTTATTTAAAAGAAGAGAATATTTTGCAGGTCAGATCCGTATCCAGTACCCCCCGTAACCGTACCCCCCCCCCCCTGCGCAGCATTTATTAAATAGGTATCAGACAGTAGGTTAATGGAAAAGTATTATAATTATTAGGCGGCCTCAAATTTTAGCTCAAAAGACCATTATAGTCCATCAGTTTTTGACAAAATTAAAGTTAGGTTACGTTGTCCGATTTTGATTCTGGAAAAAAATTTATTCTTATATTATAATAGCCATAGCGAGGCCTCTTAAGGTAGCGACTAAAATATTATGAAATATAATTTTTAAATTTTATAGAATTGGGGAAAATTGGAAAACCAGCACGCCCCTAAAGAATAATTATAATTATAAGTTTGTGTTTTAAATGTTTCAATAAATGTCCCTAAGGCCTAAGGGAATGAAAAGTTTGTAAATCTTTCTTTCCCATTAACTATTGAGCTACAAGGCCAGTTTTTAATTTTCACCTGCCATAAAAAAAATATATTTTACAATCCTCTGAGTTTTATCGTGTTGCAAAGAAGACTTTAAAAATATATAATTACAATTTATTAATATAATAAACACTTACTTATTTCATTTTGAAGAATTTAAAACTGAAAAAAAAGGTAAAAACAAAGTAAAAATGTTTTCCTGGAATTATGCCATAATATAATATATACCTAGTTCTTCAATAATAACGAATTTTCTCATTTGTTGCAGAGATCATGAAAAAATGGCCATGTAATTTATTTATCTAGTTTAAATTTAAAAATAATTTAAATATAATTTAAAATAGGTATAAAGAAAACAGCTATTTATAATTTTATGAATCGTAATATTTGAATGTACACTCAGTGATATTTTTCTATCGTTCTATAGTTCTATTGGTTTTGATTCTGAGCAGAGAGATGAATGTCTCTACTCTCTTTCCTAAATTCAAAAAAATTAATGTTAGTTGGAAAAACAAATGTATTTCTTACGAGCGTTTTACATTAGACATTGGTTATTCACCCATAAATGAATAAATTCTCATACAATGATTTTCTTACTTTGTTGTTATTCAAAAACTATTAATCGTAGGTAGGTACTTGAAATGTTCATCAAATGATTATTTTATCATTTTCTATATAATACATAATATATGCTACATTTTTAAAAATATTTTGACTTGTTTTTAGACATTTGAAATTTGAAATTGTACAACGTTTTATCCTACTAAGTCAATAAAATTGTATTCGTTGGGTCAAAAAGCTTGAAAAATTCAAAAATGTATATAAGGTTCCTTATAAGTTATAAGTTTTTCTAATAACAGTCGATAAATATTACAGATCCATATAGGCACCACTTTTTTTATAAGTATTTTAAGTTCAAATGTTAAAAACATTAATCAAAATCTCAAAAATCTTCAAATTTATTATAGTTAAAAAATTATAAGATGTTCAGTTTTTATAGCTAGAGATTGAAAATTTAAAACAAGGATTCTCATAAATAGTCGTTACTGTAACGAAAAAATCTAAACAATATATAAACAGAGTTATTTTTACAGACATTTTAAGTGTCTCATCACATCAACATAAAACCATCACGTACAAAAGTATGACTCATGTCATCGCAATAAACCCTTACATTTTACAATACTGTATCCAAGGATTTGTTATTTCAATATTATTTAAAATGACCCGTCGGTAACACGGCACCGTCTCACATTCTCAAAGTTGAAGATTGATGCTCTTTTAATGCTACAAAATATAATAAAACCCTTTGCTTTTCTTTTCTCTGAATCTAAAGTCAAAATGCATTAAATTAAAAATGACCCCCATGGTTTTTACTCATATAATAATCACAAAATTATGTAAATGACGGTAGTGAACATCAGAAACAATAAATTCGATATCAAGTTTATAAATACTCACCTTGTATCCTCTATCTTATCATGTATATTGATAAATTATTGTTAATAAATAACAATAATAGTTTTAAAAAATGTAATTTGTGGTACTAGTATAGGATAAAACGGGGAAAGTTAATCAAATTGGTTTAAAAAATTCATTATGATATCCAGTTATGGTTCTCGAAAACTTTGAGAAATACATTAATGTTTAATGTTTATAGGTGTAAATATAATATCAATACAAATTATTATCTTATATATAACATATGACGTGCTTGTGCCTTGTATCACATTAGATTGTTTATTACATTTCAATTGAAATATGAAGGCCTTATACAATTAAGCGTGTGCAGTTCTCCAAAGTATACTACTTATGTAAAAACAATTAAACAAATATTACATTGTGAAATTTTAATATTATATTATTATTTCAAAAAGTTTATTTGAGATTCCTAACCAAGGGACCTAAAGATGACGAAATTTACAAACCCACATATATTATTTTGAAAACATAGAATACTGAATATTTGGAAAAAAATAAATTACCATTTACTATAGGTAGGTAAGTATAGTTAAGATTGTCCGTAAAAAAAAATCAAGATTATCTACCAACTAGCTGTGGCATTTGTCTATTGCACTCCCCACTTTCGATCATCATTGTACCAAAATATTAATATCAAAATATTCTAATTCGATCAATTCTTTGCTTTAGGTCTTAAAAAAAAATACCACAAGGAACAGATAGAGGTTTTCAAACTAATCAATGATTGTTCGTATACTCGTACGTAAGAAGAATTTCTCATTAATAATAATAGTATTTATGGATTCTGTTAAGGGGGATTAAAGGCGGTGATTTAATGAGGGGTCGCGTATAGGCGAATTGCCTTAATTTGACATCGAATTGATGTCTTATACTCGTTACGCAGTGTGGTTGTGTGCGAAGTAAATGATCATTAGTGTGCGTAGATACATTCGGAATCCGTCGTGTGTCACTCTCGCACGCACACGCACATGTCAACATATCAAGAACAACGAAATATATTTTTCTATGCATTACCTATAAAAACTACCAAAAGCGGTAGTGAATGTTTAAAAGTTTGATTGTAATTTCGAAAGAAGGGTTGAATTCGTAAGCTCCTAGACTATGCTTTGTAGGAACCAGTGCCGTAGCCAGGATGTTTTTTCGGGGGGGGCTATAATATTTTCTAGGGCTAGGGTACTACAGGATTTTTAAAAAAATTATATTTTAATACCTATAATTTTTTTTCATTTATTTTCAATTTACTCATATAGATGAGAATTATAGGTATAAATAAAGTCAATTAAATAATTGTAATCATAACTAAAAGTTCAGACTTTACCAACTTTGATAATAATAATAATAAAAAAATAACCAAATAAATAAATAATTAAACAACTGTTTATAATTTAAAATCCAATCTTCTTTCTTTTTTTGAAGGAAACATATTAATAATTACTTCAGAATCAATATGGAGATCTCTGTGAATGTTCATCAGCGCTAAACCATTTAGTCTTGTCTCACCTGTAGAGTTCCTTAAATAAGGCTTTATTCTTTTTAAAGTAGAAAAACTTCTTTCGACTGATGCAGTTGATACTGGTATTATAGATAACATTTTTAAAAAAACATTTATGTTTGGAAACATTTCTTCTGGACACTTTGGTAATGTACCCAAGGGATTTTTTGGAATACAATTTTTTTCACCTGACCATTTTTGTTTCCAAAATTCAAATTCATTTTCAAGTAATTTGTAATTTTCTATAACCAAATCTTCTTCATAAAATAAAATTGCTGGTTTTAAGTCGTTGAATGAAGAATTTCCAATTTTATTGGGTAGTATACATGATAATGAAATAATAATATTAGGATTTGTTTGGAATCGTTCATTAAATGATGCAAGTATATCATCTAAATATACATAAAAAATTGATTGCCTATAATAAGAAGCGTAATAATTATTGTGTACTTGATAATTTTCTCGGTGCTTTTGAGTACCTACAACTCTTGGTATAACTGGAATTACTCCAACGGATTTACCAATTTCACAAGCTTGATGGTAAATCTCAGTAAATGTTTCTTCGTTTCTTATATCTTCAAGTTTTTGAGTTGTTTCTTTTACAGACTCTATAGCAGTAATTAGATCTAAATTTTCCGTTTGCAAAAATGTTGAGATAAAATAAGTCAAACCAAGGACTTTTTCCATTATACAATATACATATTATAATTATAAATGAAAAATCACATAAAGATTTATGTAAAGATGCAACAACTTTGTTATTATCTTCTGACATAATTTCTTCTAATGCACATACTATTTCATAAAAACCCTCAACAAAAATCAAGATGGACTCATGGCGTTCCACCCACCTTGTTTCACAAAATTTTTTCAGGCCAGAGAAAGCTTTTGGTTCTAGTTTTTGCCGTAAAATATAAGATCTTTTAGCAGATACACGAAAAAATGCACTTATTTCTTGCACTATTCCGAGAGTATTTCTGACTTGTTGCACTTTTGATGCATCATTAAGGCATAAGTTTAAGCAATGGGCAAAACAATGTGTGTATATAGCTTTTGGATGCTTTTGCATTATGATAGCTTGAACTCCTCTAAAAACAGACGGCATGTTGGCTGCACCATCATAACCTTGTCCACGCAAGTATTTCAAATTTATGCCTAAACCTGTCAACGTACTAATAATGGTATTGGCTAATTCTAATCCTGCAGTGCTATGAACAGGTACAAATTGAAGAAAATCTTTTCTTATAAAATAGCTATTATCATTTTCAAAATTAGAACTTTTTTCTAGGTACCTTATGCACAATGAAAACTGTTCAATACGGCTTATATCGGTAGTTTCATCCGCCAATATTGTGAAATATTTTCCTTCATTTATTTTATCACATATTTTAGGTTGAATATATTCAGATATGATAGATATTACTTCATTTTGTACACCAGCACTAATATAAGATGCGTTCTTACTACAATTTTGAATATGATTCAAAAATAAGTTGTCACCACTTTGTATTGAATTTGAACTTTGTACATGAAAATATGAAACGAGTAACGATTTATGCCAGTAACAGACGAATAAAATATACAATTTCTGAATTTCCAATTTGATATTTCGGGGGGGCTTAAGCCCGAAAGCCCCCCCCCCCCTAGCTACGGCACTTTTTTTTATATAAAACCCAAAAAGCCCAAAATAAATACAAATGTAATGCAATTATTTCGTGAGATTTTTTAAAAAAATATCCAAATTTTATGGTCCTTTAAAATTGAAAATGGAAAATCGACTTCCTAGAAAGCCTAGTTATTTTTCCAAAAAATTCATACATATATTAAAAATTAAAATCGGACATTCAGGAGTATGTGTAATATTTACCACCGCTTATTGGTACGAAAAATACATGACATGCGTTTCCCTTAAATAATAAAATAACAGATTATGTATCCTATAGGAATCTATAATTATAAATCTATAATTATAAATCTATAATCTATAATTATAAATCTATAATCTATAATTCTAAATCTAAATCTATATCCTATAGGAATCCATAATTAATTTCTGGTAAAATTAATGATTAATTTGTACATTTCTAGAGTCTAGAATTTTTGTGTTAACTTTTATATTATTTCCATAATACTGCACTAAATGTGAATGTTGTCAGTGTAATTATGTTTTGGAATTTGTAGAAAAATAATATTTACAACCATCAACAATATTGTTATACTTAAACTAACCAGAATGGTGCGTATCGTTTTCTAATATGTGATGGGTATTTTGAAGTTATGAGCTTTCACGTTTATTAATGGATAAATGGAGGTAAATGGTGTATGTGTCCTTATTAGAGATTGCCTAAAAATAGGTGGTTGTGTCAAAAGCAACATCTTTCGATGATTAATTTATAACTTAGATTCTGAGCGGAGTGGTGAATGTATTGATAATACAATGTATTTTGAAAAGTTACTATGGATATACATTTTTAAAATATCGACAGTTCAAACAAGATTCGAATTCAAGTTTGTTTAAATTTAAGTTAAATTAATCTCTAAATTAGAATGTTTAATAGTGTGGCTTGGAGGCGATAGAATAGTCATTAGTCACTGATATGTACTATCAGAAAACAGTGTGTTTAAAGATACAAATGTATTAAATGTTCTGGAGAGAAACTTAGCAGCTAGGAATCTTTTAGAAAATTACCGACAATATTCTTAGAATATGCAGTAAGACCAAAGGTTCAACGTAACTTCATTCTTTCTTTTACTTAATTTATTAATACAAAAATGCTTACAAAAATACAAACAGTTAATTTATAAATTATTGTATAACCTTAACTTGACGTAATAAAAAATAATAAAAATTAATAATTGACTAAAATGATTACTGTTTGTACCTAGATCGTCATTATCCTACTACATATCATTGGTGCTCGGTGGAACTAAACAAAATTTCGGAGACTAATGACACTGTGCCAGATAATGATAAAGATTCAGATAGAAAACCAGTATAACATACAGCCTGCAGGACCTATTGTTAGTTGTATTGCTATTTTATGTAATGTATTACCTTTCATTGTATTTAAAAAATATTTAATATTTAAAAAAACATGGAAACTCACTTTTGCTTTATAAATTATAGTAATATTATGATGCAAGTGTAAATCGTTACTTTTAAAATATTTATTTATTTTATACAAATTTGCGATGTTTAGAATACTAAATAAACAGATTAATATTGTATAAGCCAATCGATCTTATAATTTTGAGAAATATTAACTTTATGTGATGTTTATAATAATATAAAAAATAAACCCATAAAAATATTTTGTTGTCAGAATTCGTCAATGCTGTACACTCTGTATATTCCGCGCCACGAGAGAAGGAACCCGTGTTCCGACCGAAACACTACGTTCGATTCCGCGCATCACCGCGTATTTGGCGGGCGGCACCCGTTTCGTCCAAAATCAACCTTTCCCGTTTCGCCCAGTGTCGCCCGTTCCGACATTTTAGTCGTTTTCAAATTAAGTTGGCAATGATTTTTAAATAATATTTTAATATACATAATATTATAATATCAACATATTAACACAGAATAGATTAAATCAGAAGGGACACTTTAAATGTAAACAAAAACGTGGCGGCCATGTTGGCGTTGGCTACTTTATCAATTTAGTGTTATCAGGTAAACAACTGGTATCATAATTCATATTTTTCTTTTTTTTTTTCATTAAAAAATTTAGCAAGAGCATTTGTTACACGTTTTTTATTTATAGTGCGTACTGCCTTTTAACTGTGCTCTTGTGGTCTGTGCCTTTGCCAAAAATATTGTACATTTTGTTATATATCTTCATATTATAACAATGTCGAGCCGAAAGAGTGGGTATTCATTTAAATGTATTGTGAAATCGTGCGGAGAACTTAAAATTCAAAAAGAAAGTGTTAGTTTTTTTTCTTTTCCCAAAGATCCTGCTCGGTAAGTATTTTATATTATAACTTATAATGATGTTAATTATCAAACTATTCAATGGTACTTGTTAAATATATAACATAATATTACACAGTTGCACAATATACCAAATGTTTTAAGTCTAGTAAACTATGTAGTGCACCTACAATATGTAACAAGAACCAAGTCAATTGTGTTTTTTAGTATAAATAAACCATTTTTTATTACACTTTTAGATGTAAAATTTGGTTAGAGCGATGTCAACTGCCAGCTGACATTCTACAACAAAAAAATACTAAATTATGTGGAAAACATTTTGAAAAAAATATGTTTTTAAATTTTTTGGAGAACAGGTTAAAACCAGATGCTATACCTACACTATTTCCAGGTACGTAAGAACTAATATGACATTTAGCAGCAGTAATTTTCTAATCGCCTTTTATTTTTTATTTATATTCAGATGAAAGAGATGGTTGTGATGTAAGTACATCTTTGGAGTTATCATCTAGTGACAAAGTTGGAATCTGTACCTTTATTAGCAGTTGGTAAAGGAATAGCTTCTAATTTAAATGAATTTTTATGTAATGTACCTTTTAAGCACCCATGTTCAAATTTTGATTATGTTTATTTAATTAAGCTATTTGTAAGATTTAGAATATTTTCTTCTGTTAAATTTTTAAATAGAGAGTTAGTATCAGAACGTCAATTTAAAAATAGAAAACTGACAATACTAAAACATTTATAATTAATGATAACATGATGACATAATAATGTAAAATTCATCATATTCTAGACAAATATTGTTTAATTAGTATTTAATATTTATTATTGTTGTTTTTTTTTATTTTTTTTTTATTTGTACAATTTAGTTATTATAATTATAATTAAAAAAATTTCTTAGTCTAATTTGAGATTACATGTTGTCTAATATTTTAAAAATAATGACTTATTTATTGTTATAATTTTACAGGCACTTTAGACACCAGGATCCTAAATACCTGAAAATAGTATAAAGATACAAATTACAATTAACTATGTCAAAATATACAAGATAGAAATATATCTAAGACACTGCCCATCACTGGCAGTGAAGTGATCTCATTAGTATCATTTAATTATTTTAATATGGCTAGTATATTGGTCACGTATATTAATTTATGTTTTATTTTTCAGAAATATTTCACTGCTGCTTCTGCTTCTCCAACTTCGCCTTTATTCCACGCAAGTGGGGTCTACTACTATTTGTTTTGCTCAATATACCATCATATTCCTGCAATAACCAATCCTCTTTATCTTTTTCCTTCAAATTTGAGTTACCTGTCTTGACTTTTATTATTTCTTCATGCCTCAACATGCCTTCTCAATCTATTCTCTAATTTTTAACCCATATTCATATGGTATCTCTCTCCACTATTCAAGCCTGCCTTCAAACACTCGTGTGCTATTAGCTTTTAAAACTACATCAGCTGCATTTAAGCTTATACATAAAATATATATTTGATTTAATAAAATAAAATGTGTATTTTTTCCACCATGTGTTTCAGTACATTATCCTTCCTTAACTGTGTATTTGATCCATAATAGTCTTTTACGATTGCTAAAATTAAAAATTTTAAATTTTAAGCAAGTACCTAGCAAATAATTTGAATAAAGCTAATTGGATCTATACATTTTTGGAAAAATATTGTAATAAACATTTTGTTTTTCTGGTATGGTGACACTGATTAACCAACGCCAACATGGCCGCCGCGTTTTTGAGTATTCTGTATGTTTACCGTGTTAATTTTTATCAGTGTCCAGGCCCTGATATTAATACAACCATATTTCTGACTTTCCGAGGACAGTGTTTTTAGTCCAACATTATGGGCATGCAATTCGGCGAGCATACAGCTCACAACAAATTCGTGTGAATCGTTTCACTCGTATTTCAATGAAAACTTTTATTCCATTATTACTGATATTACTATTATTACTCTCCATCAACCATAAGCTGGTTAAATATTGTACGCAATGACATCCGGACAGTGGCGCTGAAGTCCAAAAATTCACCTATGACATTAGACACCTCCACATAAAATGTTGACACCCACCTATGTCTTATAATTACTTTACCATACACCAAGTATAGTTCTTATGTTGTCTACAAATTTCCATAAAATAGCTATAGAATGACAAAGGTGACCCTCTACCTACTTAAATCACCTATGACAATATTGTCATAGGTAAATATATATTTTGGCACCACTGCATCCAGACAGAAACGCATATCAAATTGAATAGCGTTGAAATTCTCAAAAAAACAAAAAGCAAACAAACGAAGGAAAGACAAGAATACAACGAAAAACGTATACTTTTATCTAGATCTGGTGTAGTTTCTAGGTATGAGTACTAGATACCCAGTAAGTATGCGTACACTAAGTGGCACAAAGTTAAGGAATTCCTACAGTCTGCATGCGCGAAACGGGTTCCTTCTCTCGCGGTGCAAAGTATATCATACTCTGTGTACTAACTACTACATCAATTCCTATAAAACATGTTGTTCAAATTTATGGTTCGATATTTAAACATTTGGAGCGCCGATTCTCAGTTCTGATAGTCGTTATGATAAGAAGGAAACTCTCAGGGTCACTTTATTATGGTTTGTTGGGCAACCATACTATCTTTAATCGTGGTACAAACCATTTCCGGTCTCACATTTTGATACAGATAATGTTGCTTTACACATTATTTTCTTTTTAGTATAACAGTTTTTGGCACGTCGTTTATAGTGTATCCGTTACCAAAATATAACGGAGGAATTTTTGATTGTCTTATGTGTGGATGACAACTTGTACAAATAAACGGTAGACTCATGTGCACATGAAACCGTTATGCCTATACTCTCATGTGAACATCGGTTTGTACATTATTAATGCTACTAGGAAATCGTAGACGGAGACATGATGCACATGTCTCTGAAAGTCCATGAGTACGTTTTAAAAGGTATTCTGAAACTATTGTATCCCAGGCTTACCTAATTTCATTTTTTCGTTCTCATTCAGCAAGCCTTTTGGACGACAATCTAGTCCGATTTTTAAGGTTTTTATTAGATATTTTGTTTTATCGTTTACAATAGATTGTAAGCTACTGTCAGATGAAGCTCTGCGTTGTTTCATATTTCTACGCATGTGTGATTATTTTAATGCTTATTGTATTTGGTCTCTTTCGTAGTTTATTCTGTCTATTTTTACTAGCATTGAGTATAGATTCTTTGAGAACCGGATCCTTGTACCGTTTTTCACTTGAGTTTATAATTTTTTCTTTTAATACAGGATCATATCACGATATGATTTTAAAAAAATGTACCTATGTATATTCAACAGAATTTTTTAAGAATTATTTCGCAAACTTGAATTAAATTCAAAACTTTATCATTAAAATCATTAAACAATTTTATATTGTATAAATTATTTATTTTGCCAAATACCTTTATATTTTTGTATTTATGTATTTTTATTTATTTTATATTTCGTTAGCATTTGTATTTTTTGAAATTTTAAATAAATTTATTTTTATTTTCACATTGGTTTCTTTAATAGTATATTATAAATATTATTTATACCTGATATTGGCATAAAACTAAAATATAAAATAAATGCTTTTTGGTGTTAATTAACTTTTAATTTTTAAATACATATTATATAATTTTTAAATATATCTAAGTTTCTTTTTGATTAATATTGCAAGTAGTATTATTGTTTACACGAGAGAAATATTTTAATTTTATCATTATTTATTATAGGTTTATTTATTACGTCTTCATAATTAGGTAAAGCACGAAATATTAACTATGTGCTTATAATATTATATAGTTAGAAATAATTAATAAACTAAATGTTTTGATTTTACTTGTATATTTAATCAAATATGTAAAATAACTGAAAAAAGAAAAAATGATGTATAGCTATAAAATGTTTATCATTTTTTATAATTAATCATTTATAAATTGTTTAATTATTTTTATAATATATATTTTTACATACACATATTCGATAACAGCTTTCTTTAAACGCTGGGCCTCATGCCTGAACTGGTTCTTTAATGAGCAGCTCAAGAGTTTTCATTATTTTTAAAAACTTCATGAACAAGTCCAGGGTGGGCATTATCATTTACACACGCCCGTCATATTGACACAACCAGGATGTAACTGCTATATAAATTGCCTGATAAGTTTTACTATTCTTACTCCTTCGAAAATATTACCGATTGGATTATCCAATTTTTAAAAAAAACGTCAGTGTTGAACTGCAGTGGCGTACATTTAGTAGGCTATCCACAACGCCGCTCATACGTACTTTTGTCTTTGAAATGCATTGGAAATAAATTATATTTGCAGTAATAATTATGAAGTGTCAGCGTAGATATTTATTATAAATTCATGCTTGTATTTCAATAAATACTTTAAAATCTTAAAAATAAAAAGCTTGACTAAAGACTATTTTTTGCCTCAAACAATTTCCACATAAGTACATAACTGATACTTTCAACAGTTAACTCTTGTTTAACCGTTAAGACTATAAATTATATCAATCCTTCTTTTTAATTATCTTAATTCAGATTTTACAGTTAGTAATTTTGGTAACTTTTTACAAGTTCAGTTAATTACAGGAATTACTTGTACCATAATATTATTATACTTTGCTAATTTTTATTAATTAGTTATACTATTTAAGTACAAAACTAAAAGTAATTTTATTACTTAAATGAAATCTGTCATTAGTTGATTTGGAAAATATTGGATATGTCCAAAGATACACCAAAGCATAACATTCGTCTGAACAATTTGATTATAATACAAACTATGAAAAGTAATAAGTCGTAATAAAGTTATACTAATCATTCAGTCATTTTAGCACTTTACATACACCAAAATATTTTTATGTTTTGAGTTGTATACGGACATTATTAGTTAACAATTTGTTTATAAAAATGTCAATAAAATTGTATTCGATGGGTCAAATAGCTTGAAAATTTAATACAAGGCTCATAATTTATAGTTACAATGGCAGTTGAAAAATATTAAAAATACAGTCACAAATTTGTTGTAAACGCATTTAAAATCACGGTAATCTGAAAATTATTTTGAGTTAGAAATTCATAAAAATTTGTCTTTTTAAATCTGAGATTTGAAAATTGAATACAAAGTTTCTTGTAAGTATATCCTCTTTTATCAAAAAAAATGTCTACCGAAAAGTTAAATTAAATTTTTATGAGTGGTTGGAGATCAAATTTGTTCAACATTGGAAATTTACTCGATTTCTCACGTATATTTTTTAATTTTGCCATAATTTAAAAACGAATAACTGTAGATACTTTAAATTTACTCCATGTTTATTTTATAATGTTCTATACTTGATTACAAAATATTTGACTCATTTTTTTTATAAATGTCAATAAAATTGTATAGAACTTGTACAGAATTTATCAAATTGAGAATTTAAATAGATGATTGATATAAATAAATTACACAACTATTAATTTTTGAGGGAGTATGAACACCCAACAACCCCATCCTGCGTACGTGCCTGAGCATATACCTTTAATGCCAGTTAAATCCGCTTAGGATTAAAATACATCAATATTTATCAATCAAATTACAAATACATAGTGAAAAGAGAAATTCTAATTGTCATCATATAGACGCTTATATAAAGTCTTATTCTATAAATAACATAATAAAATGCACACAAAATAATAACTTATATTATATTATATTATAATTTCAATGTTAGCAAATCACCTCCCGGCAAGACTGGATGGTCACAACCATATTAAACATATCATAATAATATTAAACTAAAATAATATAGAATTAATAACATTTTTTCAGATCGGTCGAAAAAAAAAATTTATTAATAAAGATGATTAATATAATAACGCAAAATTTACTATAGAATCTATATGTATAATTCAAAATACATCTTAGTCAACACAGTGATAAATTCAACTAATTACAGGTTAACGCTTGCAAATTTTTTCCAAAACCTACCGTAACTAACTACCTATGAGAGAGCACTGATTTAATTTCATAATTATATTATACGTAGTACATATATATAAGAATAGTAACAAATTAAAAAGTTTTATATTCGACTGATGGCATTCATATGGAGGTTTTTTCTTTTAAATATAAATTCAAAAATATATAATATAATATAATAAATAATAATACTTAAGTGCTATAAATTCAAACAATTTTTTTTTTTACTTAATTTTTGTATTCGCTAAAACAATTTGTTTTTATATTCGATTTTTTTCATTATCACGCGGTAATACCGAGTTTTCCTTTCTTAAAAAGTAAGTATACGCTATATAACAATGTCAGACGAAAGCCACACTAAGTTTTTTTGTCGTTTTTGTCGTTTTCATAATTTTTTTTTCTTGTAGTTTTGTTGTTTTATTATTTTTTTTTTTTTGGTTTTTTTCGGTTTTGATATATTACAAACTAACAAAATATTGAATCCAATAACATCGTTTCTTTTAACTGGTTGTAACTATTAGTGATGGCTTCTTTGATTTGAGCAAATACATTATGGTTATTTACAGACCGTGCTGTGTTTGTTTTTTCAAAAGGTTCTGAAAAATGAAAAAAAATTAATTACTATGATAATATATTGATAATCAATAAATATCAACAATTTAAAACTGAGCATTTCAGACAACTTTGAGGAATCAGTTTGATGCCGTTTAGCCAAAATTCGACACACATCACAATCTTATTATACCGTCTGGTAAGTTACTTTTTGTAAAATTTTAAATTTCTACTACACTGGACAAAAACGGATAGATATATCGATCACTAGCTTGTACCGGAGTCTTAAGTCCCATAGGGCTAAGCGGATCCAATGGGAAGATTTTAGAGTAGCCATGTATTTAAAACGTGCCTACCTTACGCAAATATATTTTTCGTTTATTTTTAAAAGTAACATAATATATTATTAAACTTCTATTTTATTACAGGAGAGTATGGGGGTTATTTATTATTATTTTTAATAAAAACATGAATAGTATACTTTTAAGTATTAGGTTATTAAACAATAAGTTTCTCTGAAAAATTAAAAAAAGTATGTTTACGAGCCTCTTGACACCTCCCTCCCACATAGATCTCAATCAATTGGTAAGACACTCAAATTTTTCAATTACATAATAAACCACATAAAATTAATGTACCTAGGTATGTACAGTTATTATTATAATACTACTGTTATTCATATTATACATTTTAATATTTAAAGATAAAATATAATAAATGTTTTTGGTACATACCTTCGATCCCTATGAATTTCCATTGTCCGGGATTGTTTTTTACCGCGTCGGCCATCCGACAGCTTTCTAGGGGTATTGGTGATCCCATTCTTACAGACACCGCGTGTTTATAAAAACTATAAATTTATAAATCATATAATTAGGTATAGTTAAAACCGTAGATACTAAAAATCGTGTAAGTATTTAATTATCTATTGCAATTGAGTAAGTGGGACGACATTTCTGCAAACGGGTCAATTTTAATAGCAAAGAAAAAATAATGATTCAAATAATTAATAGTAATTGAAAATATTGAAAAATTTTTTAATTTAAATTATTATTATTTGATTTTCAAGTCTATTGATTTATGATACCTACGTGGTTAGGTACATGTTTTAATCGTCAACATATAGAGTGTCTTATATAATATAAAATAATAGATTTAAAAAACTAGCATTATCTGATCATCATTATTTTTAGAACACTAAATAACTTCTATGATTTTTATGCGCAATTTTCATGTTTGAAAAAACCCCAGGGTTTTGATAAAAAATATTCGATTATTAATATTATTATTTATTATATTAATACTTATGAGACAACATTGATATTTAATAAATTTTATACAAATCTTTAACCATAATATAGTTTAAAAATGTCTGGTATTTAGTTTAATACAATTAATGAACAGGGGGACGAGGTGGCCGAGCGGTCTAACGCGTCGGATTCGGCACAGCCGGTCCGAGTTCGATCCTCGACCACCGGGCGGCATTTTTCTCCGGGCACGTCACGGTGCCCGGAGAACAAGTGCCGCCATCCCCCACCCGGGCATGGCAGATACCTACGGGTGCCCAAATTAAAAATTCTGCCAAAACAAATCACGAGTAAACAAATCTACAGTACCCCCCCTACAGTACCACAGGCTAATGACCTAAGTAGTCGAAGCCTGAACCCAAAATAAAAAAAAAAATTAATGAACAGTATAAGCGCTGCAGTATATCGTAATTGTTTTCAAAACTGGGTTATATATTATAATATATTTAATATACAATTTTTTAAAAAAAAAAACAACTATACCTATTGGATTTGATATTTTCCTCAACAGTCGTAATTTCGTTAAAAATTAAAAATTAAAAATGCTTCATTTTTTTTTTTGTTTCAACACTTTCAACTTTGTATTGTAATATTCCACCTATTACTTGCCCATGCCCCTCAGTAATATAGTACATGTCGAATATCGATAAATTTAAAACTCGGTAGTTGTTGCATTTACATGTTTATTTTGGGTTATTAGATTTATTTCTAAGTAAGCTTGAAATTATTTTCACGACACGACAAAAAAAATATTGAAAGTTATAGTATGCATATTTCTGCATATTTTGCATTATGTCGTTTTAATATTTTAAACATGTTTCAGAACATATTTAATGATTAATGATAATTCATAATACAATTTGAAAATTTGGCAGTAAAAAAAAATACAATATAATGAATAACGAATTTGAGAGTTTTCATTAGGTATTATTGTAATTTATAATGTGTTTTTCAAATTCCTAGTTGAAATTTTAATTTCTTGTTTTTGTTAATAAATATTAAGTAAAAATAATAAAATATAAAAATATTTTTAAGTAATCTAATTGTTTTTTTTACCTATCTAAATTGTGAGTCAAAAAAAAAATGTGTATATTTTTAAAGCATATTAATTGTACTTTTTTAAGCACATAAGTGCATGCATATTTAGTACTTTTTAAGTGCAATAAATTCCAAGCACTACGGAAATAAATGATAAAACAATAAGTTGTAATAAAAATACGTCGACACATACACACACACTAACTTATAACTTATAAGTAGGTAATAAACTAATAACTATACGCAATATATTATTTTCACTTGAAATCGTTGTAGTATTCGAAAAACTGCAAAAGCAACTCGCCGAGGGTCTGTTTATTGTCGCTTCTCCAACCTCTGCTAGGCAACTGTTCGTGCATGTGCACGAATTCGATGTCAGTGTAGGACGAGAACTTCATGCCATAGATGCACTGCAGCGACGGTAACACGGGCGGTTCGACGCCTGCGAATCGCAAATACGATAAAAAATGTAAATATGTACAGGCAATGCTCGAATTGGGGGTGCGCAGGGGGAAGGAGGTCCTTCTATTTAAGAATATTTTTATTTATTTTTCGCGTACCTCAACTATTTTTTTTGAATTGGACGGGGAACGGTACAAACTAATCCCCGAAATAATTCCTATTAAAATGTGGAGTAGATTTCAATTATTGTCAATGATATTTTATACTTAATGAATTTTACATTTTTTAATAACTATACTATATTTTCATATGGTTTAGAGACTAGACATCCTAATACCTTGCTATTTGTATTATAGTTTGTTTATAATATATCACACGTGTTATTTGCCTAGTGCAAGCCCGGATCAAATGGGGGTCAGAGGGGGCGGGATGGCCCCGAAACTCAACGTATATCGAACGATAGTGGGCGCTTGCGAGTAGTACGTTTCCTATAATATATTATTACTACTAGGCCTCGGGCCCAAAATTATCTTAATTCGGGCTTGACCTAGTGCACAGATATGTACAACATACTATTGTATCATCGAAATATGTATAGCTGTGGACTAGTGTTCGACATAGATAGATAATATGTATCTGAACCAAAAATTAAGATATTATCACTGATAGTTATATTTTTATATCCTATTGAAACACGTAGGTGTTATTGCTCTCAAAATGAGAGTTTTTTAAATCGTTACATTGAGTTTCTCTATTTAATAATTTCCAATTCGAGCACTGTAACAGTATAGGTACAGACATAATATATAGACGAGTAATCAGTCACGAACGTTGTACGTTATCATCGTTTATCATGACAATTTCTATAGGTAATAATAATACATCATCATTCATCGTCGTCGCACAAAATTTTGTAATTTTTACATAATGTGTTACGTACTTATAAGTGTATAAGTTATTCATATCTTACTTTGCAAGAAATTGATAACCATCAGCACCAGCGAGTAACTGGATAACGTCATTTTTTTTGGATCGTTGATGTTGTGATGGGACGCCCACAGTTTAATGGTCACTACTAATGGCCTGACCCGGTAATCGACTGAAAAAACCATTAAAAACCATTAAAACACGATATGCGAGGGCGGGAGTATAGAGCAAAATTGATGTATTTTTAAACAAACCATACGTTATCACACCACTTAATCATCTAGTGTAGATACGTACCATACGTATAAATACGTAAACAGTTGTTACAAATTAATAAATTATATAACTGTTAAATCAAAAATAATATTGATTCCCTTCCAGGTGTTGTATTATTAATAAATGCTAAAAGTCCCCACTCCCTTGGTGAGCTCCAGAGTCCATAAGGTAGATATACGCCTATTAATTATTATTATTAACTATTAATAGATAACTATTATAAGGTTTTAGTAGGACAACTTCTAACTATTGATCTATACCAAACTGTATTATTAATAATAATAATATATTAAAGTCGAACAATATTTAATCATATTATACTTCACTATGGTTAATATTAGTTTTTCAATATAATAATAGGTGCGTAATTAATAATTATAATTTTATAATTTTTTGTCACGCCTGCACCGAAAGTTTGGTTTTCGACCACGGTTGAAGCGTTCGAAAGCGTCCTTTTTCCGTCCAGCGGGCGGTAAAGTGGAAATACCCCAAAAGTGCCGGCCGCCGGGCGAGTATCCCCTGCACAACCAGAAACTAAAATGTATACCTACCACGGTTCTTACAAAACATAAACTTTTGGTTACATCTTAAATGTATAGTATAACCTCCTTGCATGACGCATAAACATTTAAACATATTTAATTTGCACTGTTCCTAGATAAGTGCGTCGAACGATGCGTTAGTAACTATTTCACGCAATTTGTATAATCTTATCAGTTACAATAATAAAATATACAAAGTGAAAATTGTAATTTTGAAATAAAATAAAATGTCTTCCATGAAATTGTTTTTGTAGAATAGTCTATAATTGTTGCATAGATCCCTGCATAACCTTTTCCATGAACGCAGGGGCGTGACAAAAAATAGTATGTGTGGCTCGCGCGGGAAGGCCATTTCCCGCCCTTGCCACACAATATACTATTTAACTACCAAGGTAGAACTGTTAAACTATTGAACGTCGTTATTTTACCATACACAATCGATTAGTTATTACCTATTATATTATTATAGTATGAATAGAATTGTTAAAAATAAAAACGTCCAACTCACGCCTCGAATAGCAGTACAACAGATGGGTGTTGCGTATGCCCACCACGTTGTTGCAGCAAAAGTCCACGTCCATCTTGCAGCCACCGTCGCCGATCCACCGGAACCTGAGTATGGGCACCTTTGCGTACACGATGCGCATTTCCGCGGTGCCGACCTTGCCGTTGACCCGCTCGTGGTCCAGCAATCCCATCAGCCACTGGAGCCGCTCGACGGCGCATATCCGGTGCCGCTCCTCGGTCACTGCCTTGTGCTGCCGGACGCCGGTGTTGACCACCGCGGCCGCCGTGCAACCGGTGAGCAAGCAGAAATCCGCGTCGCTCACGTCGCCGCCGAAACCGTTCATCGTGGACCCGACCAGGTACAGGCCGCAGCCGGGCGCCCAGCTCTTGATCAGCGTCGACAGCCTGCGCCACATGGCCATCTTCGTTTCGTAAACGCCCTCGGACTGGCGGTTGTCCAAGTACGCGTGCCAGACTTCCGACGACAGCTGAAACGCGCCACGGCAATGATGATGATAGTAATAATAATAATAATAATAATAATATAACATCATGACTTTGTATTATAATAATGTAATATATATATTATAATATCATATTATCATATTATCCGCAGACCTTGCTATGTCATATATATAAGATGGAATTTAAGGGAGGGAACCTCGGGCGGGCCTTTTAACATTTTAAACATTCATATAGGTACCCAAGATTTGAACATTTTATAAAAAGTTTGACATAAGTTTTTATTACTAGAATAATTATTAAATTATAAAAACAATTAGATCGTACAAATATTTTTTAAGTAAAAACTTGAAAAATTCCACTATTATTTGAATGAACATTGTCTATATACTCCATGCAATTTCCAACATATTTAGACTCGATTAAAACTATTTATAGAAAAGTCAAAATTTTTTTTTGTGCTGATAAACAATTTGAGACTTGGTCAAAAAACTTAATAACTTATTACAAGATCCCACATAAGTTGTTCTTTAAGCGGTTTTAAGGGGATCGTAAGTGGTGGTAAATTACACATACTTCACAATGTCCAATTTTAACTTTTAATGTATGTATAAATGCTTTGACAAAAGATCTAACGCCTAGATTCTAGGCTATTTAGGAAGTCAATTTTAAATTTTGAAGAACAGCATAAATAATTTAATACACACAATGACATTTTTAAATGCAATTTTTTCGGTAAAAATTACTTTGTAATACTATGTATTATTAATAGTAAAATAAATTACTTTTATAGCAATATAAATAATAAATATATCATAAATTAATATATTAAGTATTTGGGCTGATAGACCGTCTTCGTCCAGAATCGTTTTTCGTATACAATGATATTGTATAATCATTGAATTCAAATTTAACCCATCCACCCACACAACACCTAATTTATAGCAGAGATGAACTCACCATCTGGCCAAACCTAACCTTTTTTAAAACTATAAAACTATAGCGGTCTTTATAAATGCTACACTTTCAAATTTTATTTCGAGATATATATTTCGATTTGAATAGCGAAAACTAGTAACGCCACTGTTATTAAATATAGACCTATCACACGACTTGGTAGACCAGACCTAACAAAACAGAACCTATATTATATAGTACAATAAGTCAATATGCTATTGCCAACGCGCGGATATAATAATGGTTTTATTTTTAAGTTGGTGTATTATTTATTAAAACGCGATTTACAATATACACAGTTACAATCACACAAGACGTATAATAAGTAAATTGTATCATTAATATTGGTAAATTACAGGTGGTTAGCAATTTATGGGCAGGTACTTGGCTTCTATTTTTTTTTCTTAGTAGGTCTCAAGGCCACTAATATAATAATGGTAAAAATTATAATATTAAATAGTGTAAATTACTTTGTCTGCCTCGTCCACTTGTATTAGCGAGTCTTCTAGGACAACGTTCTTAGCATGATTGTCATACCTTTGTGGCTCCGACAGGTAATACGCGTTCATAAACGTTCCGGCGGGTCCTCCGTAAGGGCTCCATTGCCACGGTTTGCAGCACGGCTGATGAGCCGCCGCCGCCGCCGCCACCGGTTTTCTAGGTATAGGGTTTCTGGTGGCCTATATAATAGTATACGGGTCGTTGACAATATTAATATTATTATATTATTATTGATTATGAATAATGATGATTAACCGGCGACAGTCGACGAAAACAGTGACAACAATTTCGTCCAATATAATCAGACAACCGTTTTTTCAATAAAATTGTCCTACAATAAATTATTATTATTTTACAATGCAACTTACGTATGCCACCTGATGCAATTTGTGCAGATCGCTATAATACTGTAAATGATGATGTTGTGGTATGTTAGTTTGTGGATTTCCGCTGTTGAACTGTTTCGCATTTTTATCTTTAATAAATGGTGGCAATCTGTATCGTAACAATATCACAATAATATAGGTTAATAAAACGTATCAAAAAAAGTTTCAATGATTCGAATGTCGATGTTCCTATTTGAGAGGACGACTACTCGCATGTGTTGTCTCCGTCTTACTAAAGAATAATAATATATCAAAATGTATGTCTAGCAGTTCCAATGTTATCTTGTTATAGCTTAAATATTAAAGTGTATCTATTAACAAACCTAAATGTTTGAACATTATCTGTGTCTCCTTATTGGTTTCTTACGATATTATAATTTTTAAGTGAATTATAAGTATGTAAAATATTAATATTTGAAAGAGCTCATAATTCTTTTAAAAATTAAAATATTGTAAAAAACTAACGAGGAAATATATTTAATATTTAAACTAACAATACAAAATTGGAACTTCTGGACGTACATTTTGTATATTATGCGTTAGTAAGATGGAGACAACATAATATGCGGGTACGACGTCCTCTTTTAAGGTACAAGATTTGTTAAAAAAAAATCGAAAATATATACTTATGTAGTCACCTACTATTACACCTCTACACAATGAAATATTCGAAATATTTATATTTATATTTATTTATTTTATTAAGATTAATAAATACAACTAAAAATGCGATTTTCTAAATTGTAATTTTGAATATTCAACTTAAAACAAGTTAGGTAATATAAAGTCAAATTAAAAAAATTACGCTATGTACATCTACTAGCATATGATAAGAAACATAATTATATTGAATAAAAAAATCAATGTGTTAAAAAGATGGTGTCCCAAATTACGCTTAAAATAAAAAAACATCGAAAACTTTAAAAATATTTGACATACGATGATGAATTTTTTTCATCTCTAATAAAGATGCAGAGAATAAATATGTTCATTAACAATATTTACGTCAAGTCAATTACTACATGAGTAAATCGTGGTTGATTTTATTCTGTTAAAGCTGTTAGTAAAGATCTACTTTTTAAATATGAATATATAGTTAAGATCCCTTAAACTTACAACGACTTTGATGTATTTTGGACTTTGCAAATATTGTGTTGATTAATTATCCGGTTCAAAAATTATCTTATAGTGCTAACAAAAGAGTTACCTCTAGCGACAAAAGCCAAAACGACATTTGTGCCCCAAGTTAAGCAGATGCCCCAAGTAAGCCACTTCTATGGTACTTACCTATATTACCTATATTCAATGACGAGGAACACTCAGACCACTTCCAAAATTTTTAGTTATAGGTATAGTACGTCTTCCTTACTATAGTTAATATTATATATTTTATAAGTTCTGTATTTTATTTTAAAATGTTTAAAATGATTTTCTACTATTATTTAATAAAACAATTAACGCCAACTTTTATTTATGAATGCTAATCTATATTATTAGTTTAATACTTTTTGACAATTTAAGTTTAACTATTAAAAAATTTAAAATAATGATTTAAACGTAAGATTATTGTATAATTAAAGTTATAACTTATTAACGCAATGTGTAATGTATAGAAAAAATCTTCATGTAAAATATTTTAATATCCAACTTATTATTTTTTGCTCTGAAAACCGTTGACGGTAGCTCGTAGCCAGTGCCGGATTTAGCGGGGGTGCATTGCACCGGGGCCTCAAGACCAAGGTTGTATTAGGGGCCTCAGGTTAAAGTCCTAACTTTCTAACTTTCTATAACTTTGTATTATAAAATGAACAAATTTTATTATTTTAAGATGTTACTGACAAGTGACAACCATTTATTTTGGACGGTTTGAATTTTAGATAGTACTATTTATCTTTGTTATTGTTTGTTTTACATATTTATTTGTATACACATTAATTATACATACCTATTATGCATCGTATACACGGACTAAGCTATAATAATGGACTAGAAACGAGCAGCTTATCACGGCCACGAATGTATGTGCAAGAGGCAAAGTGCGGGGGTCGCTATGTGTTCCTGGAGTTCACAGCGCCCTCTGTATAAAACACGGACTAAGATACAAATTTTGTAGCCAAATAAAACCACCGGTAGCGCTGAAAACTTCAAGAACAGTGTTCTTATCAGCTAAGTGACACCTTTTCGTGGCCCGATCCCCGCCGTTTCCAGTCCATTATACCTTAGTTTGTGATCGTATACTATTTTCGTATAATCGTACTATTTATTTAATCTCAGAGGCTCGCGCAGTCGCGCTAGTGCAGTATCTTGCTGGACAAACTAATGAGATAACTGTGGTTATATTTATTTATTGTTCAGTATAAACGGATTATGATTTACGGACATGCCTTGGTGCAGTGTCATTGGTTTCGGATATGTTATTTTGTACTTTTGTCAGTTTTATTTTTTGCGTACCTACTCTAATATATTAATTTTTCATTTGCTTATTACAAATATAAATTAGGTACCTACCTACACTATATTTTATTGACTTTTGAAAAAAAAACACGTCAATTTGAAAGTGGTGTATCTAAAAGGCTGAGAAAAATGTCCAAAACAATGAATTAAAAAAATATAAAGGATTGATGAATAATTTTGAATTCAATTCAGGTAATTGTACCCGATTATCATATTTGTATCCTTTCATTTTGGGACAATATAGAGAATATACAGCCAATATCATATTAATGATATTTATTCTTAATTTATATTATACTAGCATAGAAACATATATTAATGATTAATACATCATATCTAAGCGTGGTAGGTATAATATAGGTATGAGAACAGTGAGTGAATGTATAATTTCATAATTTACCTATTAAATTATGGTATTTAAATTTTGTGTTTTTAGTTTGATTAATATATCAAATAAATAGATAAGTGTTATGTCGAGCAATTTTTTTTTTAAGGGACCTCCAATTGGTAGTTGCACCCCGGCCTCCTGAGACCTGATCCGGCACTGCTCGTAGCTAGATCGTAGCTTATGGTACCTACTTATATCATTTATTTTAAAAAATAACTAAAAACTATCACTAAAAATACTTTCATTCGTCAATTCAGTCACTGAGATGTGACATTAGCAGATTTAATCAGGAAAAACATCATTAAACCTTTCTTATCTAACATAGGAAATATAAATGACAATTGTTGATCTGTAATTTGTAGTAAGTACCTACCAAAGTACCAATCATAACGCATAATCCGACGTATACAGACTACAGATAAATTTAACTCCAAAAATAAGACATTTATCAAATAGTTATCTTAATATCGATTATCGGTAATCAAATAACCTTTATTGCCACAAGTATGAGAGTCAGACAAATTAAATATTTCTTCAAAAATATGGTATGATATACTTTAACAAATACAGACGTATTTTGTTGGTCATTTTAAATACAATAATTTAACATTAACAAGTTGGTGGGACTCATGAAAAATTTCAAATTACCGAGAACTCGAATTGCTGAGTGGTATGAAATATCAATAAGGCGAAAAACAATTTGAATTACTGAGTTATGAATAAAAATGTTGTAGCTACGATATTAATTATTGGAAACAATAAGCTAAATGTATACACCATTGTAAGATAAATTATTAATGATAAGATTATAGAAAATACGATTGGTGTAAACACTTCGAGTTGCCCAGTTTCCCTAAAATTTTACTACGAATTATTGAGTGTACTCAAATGCATTGTTGTTCTTATTCCATTTACTGCGAGATTTTTAGGGGAACGAGCAATTACTTCGAATTACCGAAAGTTTCGAATTATCGAGTCGACTGTATGCACTTATTGGCCTTTGACGATGTCAAAAGTCAAAGGTGATGATGTTATTCTAATTCAATTAAATGTCGGCCTCAAGTAAAACGCGGTCGCAAACTGCGGTACAAAACTGCGTCGTAGTTAGTAATATAATCATAATATTATAGTTAACACCCATACAAATTTGACCAAAATCAGGGTTCAACGCCTACGCTGTTTTTTTATCGAATTCACGCGTATATTGTAAACATTTTCGAGATCAGACGACAGCAAAACGATGATGACATATAATAAACGTGACCCACTCATACTCAACCCAATCCTGACCCAACCACCCACCAATCAACTGCAGTGAAATCTTAGCGGCTAGCCCTCGGAAAAACTGTGGTAGCCAGTCGTATGTATATAATGTTATAATAAATACGACGATATCGCTCACCTGGCAAAGTGTTTGGACATGACTTCCCATTCGATGGCCTCGCACGTTTCGACGTTGAGGTTGGGACGACGGAACGGCTCATAGTAGCAATGCGTCGACGGAGTGGACGACGTGGACGACTGCGATGGCGACGGTGACGACGACGACGACGACGACGATGACGACGACGACAACAACAACATCCCGTTGTCCGGTTGGCGGACTTCCGGTCCTTCGCCGCCTCCTGCGACGGGCCTCCGGACCGTCGTCAACTTTTTGTTCGGCCGGCGCGGGGCCCCGAAAGCCACCGGCCAGTGATGACGGTCTCCGACGCCGTTCACGCCGCATTCGCTGTCGTATGTCCGGAACCGGTCGGTCATTATTGTTCCGGAGGAGTTGCAGTTGTCGTCTGCGTGCCGGTGGTGACGATGGTCATTTAACACGACTATAATAATATTATTATTGCTGTACAACGAAACGCGTCGACAACTATAATACCTAATTGCAGCCTGCTGCAGTTGTAGTATTCAACGAAACGCGCCGACCGACTGCTGCAGTGTGCGCGTGCACGATAATATATTATATGGAGGTATGATACCGAAAACTTGGCAAGCACGTGCCAAACACGTTTGGTATAGGTACAATAATATAATAATAATAATATATTGCAATAACGATAATATTCGTGGGTCCGCGAATGACCGGGTCGCTTGCGATAAGTCAGTGGTCGTCGTCGATTTCACGGTATCTCGGTGACGGCGGCGGCGGCGACTTTGGTGACTGTTGTAGTGGCGGCGATGGGTTTTCGTTCCGCGTTCTTAATGATACGAAAATCCCCCTGTTGCGCCTCACCACGCCGCGCTGTAGATATGGAACACGATTCTTAAAATAAAAATCGAAATTTTTCTGTATTATACGACGAGCAATGCTGCAGGTAGGTGTACTAGTTTATGTAATCGCGATACGCAACAGGTGAAGGTAGTTGTAGATACCCATATGGCAGATAAAGCGGTTAGGTTCGAGTCCTGTATATCTACTATTTTACAACTATTGTTCATTAATAGTAAAAACAAAATTAATTAATTATATTATTTACTATTATTGTTGTTATTATTATTATTTATTTTATTAATTATTATCAATTGTTTTTAGTTTCTACCAATACTACTAGGACTGTACATGCCGGTCACTGTTTACTACAGAGTACATAAAGAGCGATTCAATTCTAACTGAAAACGGACCAATTGTTTAGATTGACTTTTAATAAAAACATTTTACGCAATCTAAAGTACAAAGTAGGTATTTAGATAGTTAATTGAATAATATGAATACATTTTGAAAAAAAACCTACTTTCTTATCAAGTCGATTTTTCTACAGTTGACGGCTAATATTTTTTATTTCATACTAGGAAGTAGAATATTTTTACAAAAGTGACGACGTGTTAAAAGGAAGTAATAGTTTTTTTTAATTTACATAATATTATATATTATAACATGACTTCCTTTCTGGGTATTATTTATTTTATAGGTAATGTTTATAAGACGTTTAAGTAATAGCATTGATTATAAATATTTATAATCAATGGTAATAGGAACGGAATTAGCAGTGATTTATTATGCATTACTCCATTTATTCAAACTTTGAAATATTTAAATAGTTATACAATATACTTATAATATCTTTAAATATACAGTTATGAACAAATAACTATTTGTTTAATAATCGATATTAATTTTTTATAAAAATATTCAGTTTAATTTCAAAAATGTAATAACTAATAAGTAATAAATAATAATGAAAGCAGTCAAATAGGGTCATCGAACTATAGCGATATCGTAAAATAAATTGGCCGATATGTCTAATGACTATAAATAATAATAATAATAATATTGAAATAATTAAAGAATCGCTGTTGATAAAGAGTGATGAAAAAGTGTTTCCGACTATGAATATTGTCAAATTATTATTATGTTTTTAATATTATATAATATGAATATATATTAATATATTATGATTACAGATTTCAAACATTCAAGGAAAGGTGCTTATAATAATATGGTACAAGATAAAAATTGTATTTAATATGAATCGAAAAAAACGACTTTTTTAAAATTTTTCTTTCAACTGAATAATTAATATATCAGTTCAATAGTTTTCACAAACGACACATCTTTTTATTAGATTTATTGAAAACATTTTACTAAACAGTAATTATAATATTAATATTATGCTATTATATACAATCCAAGGTAATAATAAAAACCAACGCCGAAACATAAATATCCTCCGATTCTCTCTGTACCTAGATATATATGACTATATACATGATATCGTAAATCATTATCACCATCGGCTCCCAGGTTTAAATAATGCTGCTTAGCTGCTGTAGCATAATGTATAACTCGACACTATAAGAATTAAACATTCGGCAGTTCGATTTTAATAACGAAAATGTTCGCGAGTAAGTTTTTTTTATATTGCGTCTGTTCATCGAAAATATAATCTTTAAACTCGTGTCATATGATGTTATGATTCAATGATTTTGAATGAAACTCCTGCGAGTGTTGGGAGGACGGAGGTGATTGAGTACTCATTTCACCGGAAAATACGACGCGTAGGGCTGAATATTGACCGTGCATATTAAAAAGAACTACGTGTATCAGCAAATAGGGTGAGTTATATTGAATGTGTGAACTACAATGTCAATGCGGTGTAGGACGGAAGTAATTATATATTATATTATTTGGCAATACATTACAATATGTATTCAAAATGTGAAAGCGATAAACGCGTGTATGTATATAATATTATATAATATAATATAGGTAATATTATTAAAAAAAATATGTATATTATAAAAAACGTGTGATATTATATTGTACACATATTCTAAATTAAATTCGTCAGAAATATACCACGACTATTATATAGTTTTAGGTTATAAGTTATGTCCCGGCGGGCGCATATAGTCTGCCAGGTCGCGGGGGCTAAGCTATATTGTTGTAATTTGATAACTAGTTGTGTTTGTCAATAAACGATGGGGGCCGGGGAGCTGCAATGCAAATCGCGGTTCTCTCCCCGGTCCTCGATAATACGAAAAAAAGAATAAAAAAGATTAAAAGTTAAGTATGTATTAACAAAGAAAAATATAACATCTCTTTTTATTCTGATGGACTCTTTACGTATCGATTATTCAATTCATTTATTTATAACTAGTTTAAATAATAATTTATATTATACACAAACTCGTGGAACGTAAGTACTTACCTATAGTAGTCTTATAAACACAAAATACTATGAATAACAATTATTTAATTGAGTTTTTTTTTCACTCTTACTTTCGTTTGACATCAACACATGCCGTTTCAGAACGTTTATAAACTCACTGAGATCGTATTTTTTTATTTAGATATACCATTTTAATATTTTATTAACACTTAATAATTTTTGTATTTGTACGAGTTGTGAGGATTATTATTAATTTTTGAAAATTTATAATATATTAATTATTTAAAATAAACTAAAACCCGTATAGTCAAACATATTGTAGTTATTATATAATACATTAACAGGTAATCATAGTAACAATCAGTAATAATAAAAAAAAAAAATGTTTTTGATAATTCAAATTTTTGTTTGGCCTAGCCTGGTAAAAAATGTCAAGTAAAATAAATCAAAAACTATTAAAACTATTTTTCATTATTGTTTAAATAATATCTAATACAGTAATACCAAATAATTTAATACACGTTTTAATTATTCGAGCCCACTAATCTGTTTATTAAATACAATTAATAACTAGAAATACTTGGTATTTTATTTATAATTTTTGAACCTTAGCTATAATTAGTACCTATTTCTAAACAATTGTATATTGTTAAAAACAAAATCACAAAAAAAACGTATTATACCATCGAAAGTTTTCTGAAAATTATTACTTCCCCCCCTCCCCCCACCACCAAGTGACGGTCCCGCCACTGACTATATACTTGAATTGCCTCCCAAATTTAGGTAGATGACATTTTTTCACTCGAATTGCCTCCCATAGCATACCTACCTACCTAGATTATTAGTTATTATATTAATAATTTTACGTGTACTATTGTCTATTGATTAATTTATCGATTTCCGTAATGTTCAAAAATATTATTTTTAAGACATACAGTATTTCCCAGACAGATTAATTTGTTAAATGCAATAATCTTGTCGATCACTGATTATCAGTTAAAGCCAGATTAGTCAACCATCACCAGTTCAGCACAGGCAGTTTCGTTTGCGCAATCGTTACCATACACAAAACGTTTATAAATAGGTACGTAATTTTATAAAAATGAACGAATTATTAATGAAAAAGGCAAGACAATTTAAATGTGGGTCGTGCGATGGATTTAAGTTCGGATTTAATAAAGTTGAATTTTTCATCAACTCACCCTCATATATATACATTTTTGGATGTACTAAAATCACGGACTAATATATTATGCACTGAAAATGACATAGTCGACGGGGGTCGGGGGACAGACACCAAAAAGTTCCTCACACTTGGGGACCCAATGTTGTGGTGACATAGAACTGTTGTGAAAAACAAAGGTAGATAACTATATAGTACAGCATGTTATAATATGTATATAGGATAGGTACAGGATACACAGATTATGAGTATAATGGGAGTAATATAAAAACTTAACTGAATTAATTTCAAAATGACTAAGTATTATTTATAATTCAAGAATATAAATAAAACATAATATAACAATAATTATTCATTATAATTTATAGATACATCAAATAATTTAGTAGTAATAATAGTGTAACACCGACTGAACCAAGGTTTTTGAAAGATAACCAAATAATAAAAATAATAATACAATGTATATTATATTATAATAGGTAACGAAATGATGACTAGATAGTTACAATGAGAATCAAGTCTAATCGTTTAACAACTTTCGTGATTGTTAAAAGTATGTTTTACATAAAATGACGGATAAAAAAAAAATCACGCTCACAATTAATATTTATTATGACCTATATAATGCCACATAATTTATTTTTAATCTGAATTTAAATAGGTATATTATCAGTTATTTGCAGTGGCGTATCCAGAATTTTTTTCAGGGGGAGGGGGGGGGGGTTAAAATTAATTTTATTAAATTTAAATAATTTATTAATGAAAATGTTGTTATTATTTAACAATTTTCGGGGTGGGGGTTACAACCCCCTAAACCACCCCCCCCCCCCCTGGATACGCTACTGGACTTATTTGTAGATATCGTACCTAGTTACTTCCAAGATTTGTCTACTAAATCTATTTCAATGCGTTCGAACAATTAAATATAAATATTTATGAAAACTCGTACAGTATTTTTACTAATTAATTAATTATTACATTATACCTAATATATAATAATATATTAAAATTAAAATTATTGATTGTGTATCACAATGTCTTACAATAATATCATACTATGTAACGGACAACGATTCTTATATTATTTAATTATTTATGGGAATGTCCGATCTAAGGTAAAAAGTTATCAGCTGAACTCGATAATTAAGTTTACCTACCCAAAATTTGAATTATTTTAATGTATTATAATTATTTATTATATTATTCTAAAATTATTACCTATATGTAACGATAATATTGTAATGCGAAATGTGTATGCGGGTAAACACTGTATAAAGTAACTAGTAGATAGATATATGTAATTTTCATTTTATACACATTATAAGATATAATAGCAACAAATTACTAAAATCCTGAAGATGGATGTATTGAAATAAAATTATAAACACAATTAATTAGACAATTTTGTGATAATAATAATTTATAGAATACTATGTCATGAGGACGTTACACCGACATTTGTTGTCTCCTTCTTACTTTTACGTATAATAAAGCACATTTTGCGCTCAGGAGATCACGTTTAACTCTGTTAGTTTAAAAATTAGAGTGAATTTACTCCTAATACGATTTAAAAATTATTATCTAGGGCATCTTATAGGCTTTTTGTTATATCTCAATTTTAAAGCAAGTTATGAGTATTTTAAGATATACAATCAATTTACAATTCTAAAATACTCAGATATCACTTTAAAATTAAAATATAACAAAAAGCATATGAGATGCCATAGAGAACAATCTTACCTTTAAATTTTATAAGAGGTAAATTCTCTCCAATTTTTAAAATAACGAAATTAAACGTGATCTGCTGAGCGCAAATTTTGCCATGTTACGCACTTGTAAGACGGAAACAACGAATGTCGGTGTAACATCCTCTATTATGGTTGATTAATTATCCATTCAAAAGTATTCAACATTAATATTGATGTTTACACTCAAACTATGATCTTCATTAATTGTATAATAGTTTTGTTAAAATAAATTAGTACCTATATAATCAGAATATCAAATTTTTTTTTCTCGATATACAATATAGATAATACATATAATATAGGTACTTAGGTATCATGACTAATTAAACTATTAATTATTAATCTATATTATAAAGTTTTGAAACTAAAGAAAAATAATTAAATGACATTTTGAACATCCTTGATGTACGTAAGAGATCTAAAACCACAATATATTTATCATATATATTATATTATTTATATAATACTGACTGCGGGGTACACAAAAATTAAAAAATTTACGTTTGATTAAATAGCATTAATATAACATATTTTGAACTATGCATTTTGGCAACACTTGACGTTTTGATCATTTTGACCGTCTTTATTATTTCCGTGTTTCACGTAATCTACAACTAATTCTAATCCGATTAGAGCCGTTAAATCCTTACAGTTTTTTTTTTCACCACCTTCGGTTTGCGCTGTTTCAGGACCATCCCCCTCCACATCGATAATTTTTTCCTCCTCCGGCGCCACTTGCCTGTATATTTTCGTCAAGTTTCCCATCAAATAACTCGTTCCCTGTTTATTGCTGATGTTTTCGAGTTCTTCGACTTTGGACGGTTCGGGTACACGGAACGCCGAATAATGTCTGTCCTGCTTTAACGGGTCCGACCGTATTTGTAAGTTCAGCGGTTCCGCTTCCGGGGTCTTAAAATACACCGGCGGATAAGTAGATGGATAAAATGGCGGGTACCATAATGGAAATTGCGGTTCCGTTTGTGAGGGTTGCGGTATTGGTACGAAATCCATTTTCTTTTGCTTGGCTTCAGACGGTAGTTCGGCCTTTCCGCTATCCTTCCAGGTCCGTTTTCGTCCTCTTTTATTTAAGGATAAGGGTACACAAGATTTTGCCTGTACGAATCTTTTCAGCATTTCGCTAAAATATAATCCCGGCGGTACAAACGTAGAGTTGGTTTGATACGGTGGCGTGGCTGCTAATAAACGACTTATCAAATCTCCATTTCTAAAGTCCGACGGAGACTCGCGCATTGTGCCCGACATAATCTGAAAAGTATAAAGAATATTTGTATTAGGAGTTATACTATCGTAGTGTAACAAAATCACAAATACATTAGAAACAATAATGCAAGCCCTTCGATTATTATAGTCAACTACAGCGCTATACATATAATATTTACTAATATTTATTTTGGAATACAAAATATGTATATACGAATAAGATTATTAAAAGTACAACCAATGCGTAATTTTCGAATAACTATATAGGTACACATATATATATATATATATATATTACATACCTATTATATTATAATAATATACTCAGATCTCTTGTTGGTCATAGAATACTAAATATCAATTGACCAGATACCTATTTAGTATTTTATATAATATTATATTAATACGTCTTATTACAAAACATTTAAGTCAATGAATATGACTTTCGTCTTTCAGTGCGAATTAGGTACATCAATTTATTATATCATAATATAATACCCACATCGGAATATCCATACAAACTCGAGTATGATCGAATCATATACCTATATATTATAATTTATAATTGTATAGAGAGTGGCAATGATTATGTTCGCACAACAACAGTTGTATCGAATCAGTGTTATTATTATAATTTTATTTTTGGCCGATGACAATTTGAACACTCCAGAGATTTATGTGAAAGTTTTGAATTACAATTGGACGTTGCGCTGCGGAGTGACGAATATAAAATTCGATTTGCGCGCGGTCTCGTGGCGTCCAAAAATATAATAATATAATAATTTATAATTGGTATATGCACTGCAGCAGCGGAAAATAATATATGCACGTCTAGTTAACTATAACCCCAGGACTCATTAGTCATCATCGCCCTCGACAATACCGCATATGCATATACGTATGTGCAGCCCGTCCCCATCATATTATATTATAATGTACATATGTATATACCGCAGCCGGCCTTTTCCGCGCAAAAGCAAAAAACACGCAATCACGTCGAATGGACTTCGTTTAGAATTTACTACCTCCACCGTAATTGTATTCGACGATCCACCCCCAGCTGCTCATATTATTATTATACGAGTACCTACTATACCTGACAACGACGAGTAGTGTATAATCTCATCAAATTTTCACGCGTTTGTGGAAACTAATTTACACTATTTAAAATGAAAATATAAATAATCGTTGCGCGTCGAGCAATAACCGCACTGGACGCGATTTAGAATATATACCTCCTGTATGTATAGTAAAATATCATACTCAAGGTGATATTATTTATCAATAAACAGTTATTTTTCCTGTAAATGCATGTTGTTTTTAAAAACATTATTTCTTTACCATAACATTTGAAAAATATACAACACTGATTGTCGATAAAAATATATATTTTTAACTTTTTTTTATGTTTGTAACTTTCTGAATTACCGCAATATTATACACATAATAATACACATTATATTTGATGTGATATTCCGAAGCAGAATAATTTTTCAAGGATTTCGGTGTATAAATAATTTTTTTTAAAAACACATAAGTACATCGATCGGAGAAATAATTTGTCGGTTTATGGAACCACCATGTTCGCTGTAGGTAGGTACAGTGCGGGGTGCGGTTCTTTTTGACAATTTTATTCTGACCGATACGTCTCGTTTATAATTAAGAATAATAGGGAAGTTTATATTATATATACTGCAGCAATACACCGTATATAATATAGTCGTAACAGATATTCAAAACCTGAATATTATACTATATAGCGAACAAGTTATCGGCCGTTATTTAACCCTCAATAGGACTATACATTCGGATAATTAAGAGGTCGCCATACCATATTGTTGAACATATTTTGTTTTCAGCAGTTCTAATTTTATGTAGTAACCTAGACCTATTCTCAAACTTTATACTTTTAAGTAAGTACATCATCATATGTGTTTTCAAATGGAGTTTTTACGATATTTTAATTTTTAAGCGAGTTATGAGTTTTTTAATATTAACATATTCATCACTTGCTTAAAAATTAAAATATTGTAAAATCCCATGCATGTGAACTGACGAATAATGTTGATACATAAATTCGCTCAATATTAAAGGTTATTACACAAAATTGGAACTCCCGATAAAAAAAATTAAATTTTGTAATATTATTACCTATAGTTTATTAAATTAAGGCATTTTTCTTTCTTTTCTGAACATATTACTTAAATCTGCGGCCAGTTAATATAGTCTTTTTTAAGAATGTATACTATTTATATGTGTATAAATATCTTAAAATTCTATTATTTTGTACATAGGTTAGGGTTACCCACTAATCCCCCTCTCCCCATAACACAAGTTATGTATATACGACACTGATTTTATATTTAACAAAATATATTGCGCTTATCGGCAACCGGCGATACAACGATACGAGATATTAATATGATCACATATAGTCGCTACCCTCATCGTAACTGTATAACTATGTAAGTACTTATACAATGTGTCCCTTGAAGAAGTGACCGGCCGGCATCATAAAACAGTACATCTACCTTAAGTCATGAAAAAAAACCCTTAAAAGCTTAAAGGGCGGGTCTAAGCTTTTTATTTTTTTTCAACAAAACGGAACCTACATACCGCACATTTGCTGAAGTATTTTTAAAACGTTTCAACTTTTTATCTTATTTTTTTCTTTAAAGCTATTTTACCGTGCTATCAACTGACATAGGTACACAATCAAATCAGAAATTTACAAATAATTATTAATACATTTTAAAAAAAGGAAGATTATAGGTATAGAATAATGAAATAAAAATAAAAAATGTAGGTACCTATAATACTCCGTTATTTGGAGTTATACGCTATTTCCTTTAAAAATTTTAATTTTTGTCAACTTTTTTTTACATTTTAAAATTAATTTTGTGTTTCACATACTAATATAAAAACAGTAATAATATATCCTATTATGTATCATGGAAGTGTTATGCGTAAACACCGTATCTATAAACATATAATATTTACACGGCGTTTATGCTTATAGTAAGCGTAAGATGTGGCGTTCTTACTTAGTACTTCTAATTTTTTTTGTTATACCTATTACATACAGCGTTTTCAATAAGAACGATTATTGAGTTGATAGCCTATTCAATGTAATTGCAAGTGTATTTCTTCTACAAACATTGTGTACAGCTGATAAACCTACCTAAATCCGATGCCGTTCTAACTAATTTTAAAATTGTTTTCTATATAGTTGGATACGGCACTTTTGCTTAGCACGGCAGTTTATAATATTATATAACTGCATAATATTATTGTTTGCGTCGCATGACCGCATTAGATATCATCGTTCTCGCGATATTGGAACTATAATATATTATACTGCTCAAAGATTATAATAAATAATATTATAATAATATTATTATGACGTACCTATACTATATGTATAGGTTTTCTCGGAATCGTTATTATTAATTTTTCGATTTAGAGAAAAATAAAAAATAAAATAAAATATTTGAAACCAACCGATGAGGAGGCGAGGAAACCGGAAACAAAAGACGTGACAGGGACCGCGCGTCGGTCGGTCGGACCCGCTGCAGATAATGCGTATTATGCACAGTTGACAACCGGACAGACAATGCGAAATAATATTCTCGTCTGCGATGCGAATAATTCAATTATCGCGAGTAAATGGGAAATTCGAACCCAATTTGCACCGCGCTACACCGTCGATCCCCCCTCTACATTTCGCATTTCCATTGTATCACATATTATACACTCGCGCGTGCACACACCCGTACAACAATCGCTATACATATACACATACATAATGTGTGTGTGTGAGTTTGACATTCACGTTTCCTACGGCTATACGTTTGTCATTTAGGGGAACAATCATCCCTTCGCGTTTCTCTCCGTGGTTAGGTATACACTATGTATATTACACGCGGTCTCCTAAAATCCTATAATATATAATAGCTATAATATTATGTGTATGTATATGTAAATGTTATATTATATGTACATATACATAAATGCACATCATTACACGCATTCCTAGACTATATACCTATCTACGTAGACACACACTCACACACATATGTATACATCACACTACCACCAGTGGCAGATCCAGGGGGAGGGCAAAGGGGGCATTTGCCCCCCCCCCCACCAAAAAAAAACATTAAGCCCTGGATCCACCACTGACTACTTCAGTGATTAAAACGATAATCGTTCGCTGTACGAGAAAATAGGTATAACATTTAATTCACTAAATAAACTTTTAAATTTCAAATTTTAAATAATAATAATAACATATATAACACCTGATATAATATTACTATTACATAGCGTTCGGATGTCCCGATGTCGTATATATATATTATATATTAGCCATATTACTAGGTTTATTTTTCATCTATATAGGTCTATTACTGAGATTAATGAGTGACGATAATTCGTAAAGTTTCATATTATATTCGATTCATTAATAGGTACTTATTTACTTATTAAATTTACAAATTATAAAACAAAATATAAATATTACAGTTTAAGTTTGAGACTATTTATTTCCTGACTTTTATTGGCTATTAAATAGTTTTTTTTTGCGTTTTCACAAAGTGAAGAAACTTCTAATCGAGAATTTTGGGGAGGAAAAACATATAATATAAAAATATGGTAGGTATTGGTTTATTTCATATTCACTCACTCATTTTTTCTGCAATCTCATTTAATAAAAACAGTTGTTGGAGTTAAAAGTAGAAGTTTGAGTAAAATAGTTTAAATATTTTAAATCTATTATAAGGACATTTTTAAAGTTTTTTTAATTATAATATGTATAGGTTAGGTATTTTTAATTAGTTAAGATATCACTACTAGATCGGCATTTTTATTTTTCTAGTTTATAATACTATAGTTATTAATATAATCACGTTTGTTAGACACATTATATAATAAAATTCTTTTATTTTCTATTATAATTTATAATATTGCTCCATCGTGTATACGATTAACTGTACGAACAATACAATCAAAACTAGTGTAGGTATATAGTATATACATAATGAGTCGAAAAGTTTTCAAGTTCTTAACCATACTATATATTATATACCTACGTTTCGTTGATACGTATTAATATTATATAGTATAATATTCCATACGTAGGACAAGTTAGTGTACAACTATATATAGATACGTCTGTCCAAACTGTAACTATTAACATATATTATATAGTGCAAAGTTGGTAATTAAATTAAAAGTTAGGTACCTACTGCTGCAGTCATAATTAATATCGCAGGCTTATTATAATGTATTTTATTACGTAAATACGTTTCGAATTCAATTGTGACTACCTATAATATGCTTGCCCGCTACATAGACTAAATCGCCTGGCCTTTGCAGGTATCCACTTTCAGTTAATATATCTATATAATAACTAACACGCACACGGCTTAATGTGCATCTATAGATCTGAGACCGATGTTCTTTCTATGTTCGATGTTAATTATAGGGCTTAGAAATTTAGAATGCAAATATGCATAATGACGAAAAATCCATAGGGTATACAAACAATAAAGGAGAGCAAATCTTCGGGGAATGGCAAACTGCCGAATAGTGGTACATATACATATACAGGCCAGACGAACAAAAGACTCTACCCCGATGCAAACAAAAGGCGGTACGCCCTATATATATTATATTATATGCGGTGTATGATCTGCGAGTTGTTTGTTGGTCAGAAATAATGCCGTCTTATTGGACCCCGTGTGGTTTTCGAATTAGGCAAAGTGCCTTTCTAATAATTCTGCTGACCGCAAAACACCGATACTCTGGCATGAAAAATATAATTGTTTTTAATAACCAAAAATCAAAAACTATTTATAAATTACATCGTTCTCAATATAATATTATTTAATATGGTAGGTACTATTATAGCAGTGTAATGAAATAAAACACACACACACACACACACACACACACACACACACACATACATACACACTCATAAATTATGTGATTGTTTTTTTTTTTTTAAAGCTTTACCTATCATTGCGTGTTATGTAGCGTATACTCTCACCGAAATAATTAAAAAAGTAACTGTAACAACGCCAGTGGCGGATCCAAGGGGAGGGCAAAGGGGTCATTTGCCCCCCCCCCATTGCCGTAGTTTTTCTTTGTTTTACACTGTGTTTAGCCAATTTTAAAACTTTTTGTACTTTCCCCCCTCCCATTCCCCTCCCAAAATTAAGTCCTGGATCCGCCACTGAACAACGCAGCCGTCAAAATCTCATTTGGTCAACTTCGGCGTGTTTTTATATCTCTTCTAGATATGTGAATAATTTGGAATAAAAGGTCGCAGAAAAATATTGATAATTTAAATTTAAGAGGTCGCGGGAGGTAGGTTATACATATTTATATTCTGTTGTTTCTCGCCCTTCCGGAATAAGTATCGCAATATTGCAGTTGACGTGGCATAGCCTATAATAGGCATACCTTATTCGGAACAAGATGTTTGCATGAATATTCATCGCGATAATATACGCCTCACCGCGTCGAGTCGTACGGTTCGTAACTGTTTTTTAGTGTGTAATGAACGACTTGCGGTTGTGTAACGTCGTTTTACAAAGTTTACTATATATGGGTCCGTTTTATTAAAGTTGTACACTATTACAAGTAGTCAGTAGGTACCTACATAACAACAGTACATAATAAAACAGTTATGATAGATAAAGGTCGCATAATATCTCATAAATATATTCGTGGACACGCGGTCAGTCAAATGTATTGACAATTCACGACGAAATATAATTTATCTACCTAAATGTATATAGCTGGTACTTGGACTGGTAGTTATGTGGTATCCATAACTGCAAATAAATATGGGAATACCATAGAATATTTTTAAGTTTATAACTTATTAGGTTAATATGATTGTTGATAAAATATATTATCGCATAGATCATGTACTACTATTATATAACAATTAATAAATTATAATTATAATCTAATAATTGAATTATTTATTTTTATAAATCACTGCACTCTTCGGCCACTGAATGCGAACGAATAACCGCACCACAATAAATAAAATCTCGGAGACTGGTGAGATCAATGAAAACGCAGACAGATTTTCACTCGGGTACCAAAAAAAATCTTAAAAACGGCTGCGATAATGCAATATACTAAATACTAATAAAAATTATCTATAAAAGTAAAGGGGCAATAATAATAATTGTTATGATTTAAAATGTAAATAGCATAAACGAAATTATTCCGATATTCTCATTTAGTTCGACTAAATAATATGCATAAAAATATATAGTTAGACGAGAATCCGAAATGAGTAATTAATGACATTGGATGTTCCAAGCGTTCAGTCAGCGTCAAAACTGAGACAAAAATCTATATATAATGTATATATTATAAGAAACGATAAAAATAATAAAGAAGACTAAATTAAAATCCTTTCTGATGAACGAGACGGTTTGAATTAATGTCAAATAGAATTCTAGGTAGAATTGAAAACTTTGTTGATTTGCAACTTACACCCCTTCCCCTCCCACTTCACGCGTCCTATTCCGCGGATGCTAATTACTCTGAAAGGGACCGAAACTTTAATACTCTTTGAGATTCGTACCGTGCTGCACCACTGCCGATTTAATTACAAGACGGTTGTTTAATGCCCCCTACCTCTTCGACAAACTAATTAAAACGCCGGAGACCTGAGAAAACACTATACCTATCCTTTCTTTTCCTCTCTCTCTTTTCTTTTCCCCTGTGTTTCTTTTTTTCGTTTTGTCGAGCAGCAGACGATTTCCATGGATACGAATCTGTTTCAATTTGTCGCTCCCTTTCGCACCAGCACATCACAGACGACGACAACGATTATTATATTGTCAAGAAAGTACGAGCGCAGTATTGTCGTCGTTATTGAATACAAAACAGTATTTATAAATGAATATTACACTCGGAATTTCGTGCATTTCATTATGAATGCTATATTATACTGTATTATTATTAATACACAATGACGCGTGTACAAATAAATAATAAATTATGTAAATAATTCTACGTTGTAAAAATGAAAAATACCCGACAGTAAGTAATTAATCAAACACTCGCCTAACAATTTCAGAATAACATTTTCAAATTATTGTGTTATCTTTCCTACATAATATATTATATACCTACATTAAGCGTAACAAGTACCTACTTGACAAACTTGGAATATTCTATACTCACCGCGACAACCCCATTGAACGTTCAGAGTAAAATGTATTATATTATTATATTATGTTCATCCGAAGACATTATTGCGATATGGTGCAGATATTCAAATTAATAGTTTACCAACTGTATGTTCGCAACGAATTCTATACGACACAACTGGATTAATTTACTGTTGAAAATCCAGACAAAAGAAAACTTTTAACTAAAATTCAATCAATTTCGTTACAATGTTACATTAGAGTTTGTGACAATAAAGCGTCTCCGATTTAAAATGCCGTGAATACAATGAAATAAATTAAATATTATAATTTTTATTAACTTGAAATACCCGTGGGTATATATTGTTATACAATTATTACGGTTATCAACAATTATAATATTTCTTTTAAATGAGTATCAATTATGAATGTTTTTCATATTTCATATAAATGTATACATAAATATATTAAGTATACAATATCAGTTTAATTGTTGAGGTTGTATTGCAAATGATTAAAAAGTATCTATTCATAATAGGTACTATAAGGAGTTTTTATAAAAATTAATGAATACATTTAAATTTTAAATATATTCATACTACCTATCTCTTACTTTTAAGTCTTAATAATATTTTATTGAATATATTTGAATATTTTTCAATATTGATTTTTTCTGAAACATGCATATAATAATTGTTTATACTAAGCGATTATATTAAGTTGTTGCAACAGAAAAATTATCATTTTGTATGCATAATATAATAGTGTTTTTAAAATATAGCATACATAAATCAGTGCATTTCAACAACTTAAAAATAATGATATAAATTCGTAATATCGTGTTTCATTTATTAAAAATATACTTTCTAAACTTTAAGCAATTAAAAAAATATAAACAAACATATATCACGTCAAATGTTAACCCTACACTAACCACTGGCAACTATAACCAAAACGAAACAAATCCCTTTTTTTCATAAATAATAAATATAGGTAGTAATGTAATGTTAAACGTCTTTTTCACAAATTAAAAAAATGACGCTGACAAAACGAGGTAGCAGAGAGGAAACTTTTTCCATTAAAAAAACAACATAAATTAATATTATTTTTTTCCCTTTCAGATGGACAAAAATTGGAATAGAAATTAATGAATCATTCCATAATAGTATATTTTTATACAGGTACATATAACACGAATGGAAATGCGCATAAAAATAATTATTTAAGTCTAACCGACATTTTTTCTTTTTTTTTTTCATACAAACGGATTTTGAAAACACTAGTTTATATTATACAAAAATGTTAAAAATTAAAACATAAATAAAGGACCAGGTAGACCGGGTTGGAACTTGGAGCCTGATTTTCATTGCTCATATATACCTCGGCGCAGGCTATACTGATATCATATAATAATTATTATAGATAACTAGATATTTCGTATTTTAGATAAAGTATAAAATGTAGCCAAAACATAGTCTGTAAACCCAAAACCTTCAAATGTAATATATATTTTTAAATGATTACAATAATAATATTTGAGGGACGGAGTGGCCGAGCGGACTAAGGCGTCGGTTGTGACGCACACCGGCGCTGGTTCAAGCCTCAGTTCACGAGAGGCATTTTTCTTCGGATAAGTCACAGTGTCCGGAGAACAAGTGCCGCCATCCCCCATCCTAACCAACAGTATCCTCCCCTACAAACAAATAGCTAATGGCCATAGTTGCCGGGCTCAATGATCAATAAAAAATAATAATAATAATAATAATAATAATATTTATACATTACTGAGTTCACTTTTCAGTCGTAATTTTTAAATAATATATCAAGTTATATTTTAACTGAATATAATTTGATCATAATTTTTCAAAAATAAAATAAAATATAGAATAATTGCTATTCTCCATCTGTGATTGTAGAACTATTTATAATCTATAGGTAATACTTATGGGGTGATCAATTTATATATCTTTTTTTTTTAATTATTATTGATTAATAACATTATGTATATATTCATGGTGGAGATACGAGAGAAAAATTTTGAGATAAAGAAAAAAAAATTAACTTAAGCTTAATTTTGTTAAATTTATTTCTTAGTGAAATGTATTGAAACCACTGCAATAATTTATAAAATATTATTTTAGTAGATATATTTGCAGTCAAATATTATAAATTCTTTTTTTTTATTTGGTATTTATCATCCATTTTAAATTCATAATACGAAAACTAAACCATGCAATATAAATATATAATATGCACCAGCAGAGTCTATTTTAATAATATTTTTTTTTGCAGAAATTAATAAATTATATTCAAGAATATTATCATTGATTATATTAAATACTATTACCTACATATTCTGTTAATACTACTACATTCATAATTAATGATATTATATAAATTCCTGCAGTGAGAATATTATGAATATAATGCATTCATTTGTTATATATTTTTACACATTTATATAAGTACTGAAGTCTGAAATATACTTCAATGAGTAATAATGAACTTATTATTACTTTACATCATATACATTTTAAAAGCTATATATCGAACAGAGTGATTTAAAATATTACGCTTACGAGGACGTCACACCCCATGTGTTGTCTCCGTCTTACACAATTACACACGTAAGCAGTCTGAATAGAACCAGAGACGTCCCTCCATAAGTCGAGAGGATGTACTGTTTTTGTCAATAGATAAATACATTTTATAAATTCAGTTAATTGTTTGTACACTCATTGTACAGATCGTTGACACAAACATCAAACAAATAGATTATAAAATAAATTATATAAGCATATATACATGTTAAGTTTTTGTTTAGCAATGCGGTATTTAAGACTAAAATGTTTTCGCCCCTCCCATGGAATTGACCTGAAGATGCCCCTGAGTAAAACTCACTCAATTTAGGTGTTAGAATAAAAACACCTATGACAATATTTTTGAGGGCAAGACGGTGGTTTTTTAAAAAAAAAAATTTAATTTTGATCAGTAAGGGTCATTTAAAAATGTTGACATTTTCGCAATTTCTAAACGATACAATGAACGTTATATTATAAATAATGTAAAAAACGCTCCATTTTTCCCTCGGAAATATTGTCACAATTCAATTTTGTAATAGGTACTTTTACTCTAGAACCAAAATTGAGCGAGTTCTACTAAGATTGCGTAAACGCGATTGTCTATGTCGTACGTGTAAAGCGGAGACAATACACATGCGGGTGTGACGTCCTCTTAATAATTATGCACAATGAGTTAGATACAATACTTAGCGAATCAAATAATTTTGAATTTATGTGATTATTCGAATTGTTAAATATGGTATATTTTTGTTATTATTAAAACTGTATTTTCATACATTTTCTTGTAATTATTTTAAACAATGCAATACAAAAGGATGTTTTTTTTTAAGCATATAGCTATATAATGGGACTTAAGGACTACTGTATACGATCTTTGTGTTTTCATAAAACAAAATGTGCATTAGCGAGGAAATATGCGTCTGTTGATGTATTTTAATTTCAATATCTCAATATAAAAGAAAAATCGTATTATCTGAGTGCTTTAGTGCGTGAAAAATGTAAACTGAAAAAATGAACAAAAAAAAATAAAAATCTCTTAGGAATAAATTAAGACGATATTTCCACGTTCTGTTTTTTAACCAGACACCTTCATTACAATAGTGAGAAAAACATTTTTCCCTTTTCTCATCATCTGGTGGGGACGTGGTGGCGTGGTTTCAAAAATGCACCGGCTGTATAATTTACATAAATTGGACGGATGTCCCTCAACGGGAGTTAGAAGTCGGCAGAGATTAATGACGTCATTTTGCGAATATCGCGAGGGTAAAAAAAAAAAAATATTTATTAATATTGATGATCGGTGTAGGCTAACGGAATTTTGAATAATTTAAGTTACCCGAGCAGATAATAACAATATTATCATATTGTCTGCTGCAAGAGGTATTAAAAATAGCACTTTATATAGTATGAGGCAACACGGAAAGTTTATTGCCGCGGGATTTTAGTCGAAAAATTACCATAATCTCTATGAACTCGGACTTGACGACATGACGGACTTTTAACAAATATTTCTAAACGAGTACTACACACATGATATATGTTTAATATATATGTATATGTACATATGTATATTACTATTATATAGTTTATGACACATTGTATTGTCAGCAGAGGGACGCAGAAAAACAGGGTTCACAAAAGTTGTATTTTCATTTTATTATTTGCTATTGACGATCCTATAGTAGTCAAGTTGAGTAATCTAAATATTACAAAATATTATACATTAACTTACTGAATATTATGTAAATGCATTTTACAATATTATAATATAGTATAATAAAATCAGAGTTTAATTATTTTTAACCAGCAAATGATTGTTTGGAATATCAAACTATATTTGATTATTTTTCTAGAGATTTAATAATATAGGAAGTATTAATGTTATACGTATTATCAGCCACCTTAATTTATAGACAGTTGTGACGACTGGCGGATATGAAAGAGGATGAATTTTTTACTATTTTGACACCTGGATTTTAAAATTAATATAGCTAACTTACAACTTTGATTCAATCATATAATCTTTCACATATTTTGTAATAATACAATGCATTATAATGTAGCTTGGCGTAACACGGTGGTTGCAATCAGTCACGAAACTTGATCTGAGAGTAAGCACCAGCCGGTGCCACTAGTTGCCAGATGGGTGACCGCCCGGGTTCTTAGTGATAAACCCTTGCCACACACACACACACACACGTGTCAAAAACTAACCATAACTTCCCTCACAGTAACAGACCAATGACCACAGTTTTCGAGGGCTTAAATAAGATTTAAAAAAAATACATTATTATTTTGAATCTGCGGTTTTTTTTTCTTGGGAGTGATAATTGAGAAACACATAAAAAACTGATTTTTTGATTACTAATCAATAACTTTTGAAACATTTGAACTATGTATAGGTCTTTTAATGTAATCTATTATATATTACCAAGTCAACACATTATATTATGATTTACAAATTGTCCATATTTTTATGCTAATTAATGTTTAATGAAATACAAACTTATTGGGTCTTAATACATTAAGGGTCTATAACACTGATCAACAAATTATCTTTTTCCGTGGTAAACCTAGTCAAAAAAATATTTATGATTTATGAATTATAATTTAATGCATAATAATTATACAAACTTAACCTAAAAATGGGTCGTCTAATTGAACCTGTACAATTATACATTTGTTTGTATTCATGGCTATTGAAATAATTGTGAATTGAATTGAAATTAAAATTACTTATGAATATAATATATTATAATATAAAATCATAAGCACTGCATATTTCAATTGTTTGTATATTTTGGGCCATTAAACTATCAAAATTTAAAGACAATATAATAATTACAATTTATAAATAATTATAATCTGAACTAGGTTTACTATATAGTGCACTTGTCTGTATTATAAAAGACGTTTTTAAAAAGTTATCATAAAAGTGATGTACATACATAATTAAATGCTTTCAAAATCTCAACCCAACCTATCACATACCTATTATATTAAAATATATAACAGGTACCTACAATTCTAAAAATAAAACCATAACAACATACATTAAAAGTTTAAAACATTTAAGCTGAAAAAAGTATTTATAGGAGAATATTGAAATATTAAAATATTGTGGAGTGTGGACACTGGACTCGGGACATATATATATATATTACTCAAAAGTTGAAATGTAGGTTTATGAACATGTCAGACAGGTACCCCAATTTCAAACTAATTAAAGAACATTCACAAGAAAATAATATATGAAATCAAATCTTTAATAATTTTATGGTTGTTCCACTATATCACGTGAAAAAATCAATTTCACTAGGTATTAAATGTTCTAAATAAAATGTAGAGGAACGGTATTTGATCTATATATAGTTAGAACAAACACGTTACCGAGCCTGTGTTAAATTTTCTGGTATTAAAAATAAATATTTCAAATTGTACACAAAATTCAACTGATAGATCAACTATGAATGTTCAAAATACTATAATTTGCCAAAAATTGGTCAACGTTTTGCCAAAATTATTTAGATAAAGGGAAATGTCAAAAGTGATCTATAAAAGCAATGCCATACCAGCAAAAAATTAATTCTAAAAAAAGTAGTGATAAAAACCAAATCATTGTTGTATACCTGACCCCAGTCTTGTAAAGTACTTGAGTAATAGTAGCAAAAGAGTAAAAGAGTTTAAATACTTTTTAAGTAAGTGCCCAAATACGTATTTTAAACACTTTTAAAAAAGTACTTGGACAAAGTATTTTAAATCCTTTCTCAAATTATTTGTACTTAAAAACAAATATTAAGTTTTTAATACATACTTATTATTTTAGTTAATATATTTTCCATTTTAATTTAAAATATATTTTATAAAAAATTGGAAGTATCACTGTATTTACTGAGCATTTAAAAACGTATTTTAAATACTTTTAAGAATAATATTATCTGTACCTATCTGTACTTGTATACTTTTAAACAGTATATTTTACAAGACGGCTTGAACAAGTTTGTAGAAGAAATCAAAGTAAGTTTGATTTCAGGCATGGGGCAAGTATCCCGTAAGGCAGCGTTTCACAATATGTGGTATGCGTACCACTAGTGGTACGTGGAAAGCTCTAGCTAATGGTACGCTAAGAAAAATTCCCTTTATAAAAAAACAATAGAATGGATCATTATCGCAATAAATATTATTTGGTTTATTTGATAATAATAATAATTTAAATAACAATTGCATATAATTAGTTTTATTTTTATGCATTAAATGCTTATGTTATGATAATTTTGAGTTCCTAATAAAATACATTTCCATACATGTAAAATAACGTATTCATTTTTGATAAGCAAAAATAAAAAAAAACGTTATTACTTATTTGGTCAAGTGGTAGGTACATGAAGATGTTAAAACTGTGCAGGAGGTACGCGTTATAAAAAAGGTTGAGAACTCAGTAGTTCTGCCGTAACTCGTAACAAGGCATAAGATGTTCCGACTATATAATAATATATACGCATAATAATAATTTATAAGGCGTCGCGGTTAACAAATGAATGAGACGAAAACGTGATCAGAGCACATAAATCCACGTATTAGCCACTATAATAGGTATTATTATTCTTATTAATTAATTATCACTCTAGTTACCTGGTTGAATCGTATGTTGGGTCGATGACGGTTCGGGACGACGAATGCGTACAATATAACGATATAATTTCGACTAAAAAAACACCAATACTGCAGATGCCCAAAAATATTTATTTTTTTTTTTATTTTAAGTACATATATTTTTTGGTACGTGCGGTAATTTTGCGCAGAAAACGATCGAGGTCCGTCTGTTTGTGTGGTGCGTGTATGAATAATGCGCTTCAAATTGAACAGAGTCCACGCCTCCGGGACCTCCTCTTCCACCCCCAGCACCTCGCCACCACCGACGCCGGTAACCTTCGCCACCGGCCGCTCCGTCGCGCTCGTCTCGCGGCGACACCCGCCGTCGCCACCAGAGAAAACAATAATTTTTACGCGCCGACGTTTAACAGCTATAAAACTTGTGTAAATCCCTTCGGATGAATAACAAAAAAAAAAAAAAAAAAGAAAAGATTTTTCCCTTCTCGCCGTCGCATTGTATTATTACTATTATTATTATTATTACTGTATATAGTGTTATATTATAGTCGTCGTCGTCGTCGTCGTCGAAGCTTCCGCCCACGCATAATGTATACAAACATATATACTATACATATTATATACCTACACGCAAATAATATATATGTAGAACAATGCCATAATAATAAACGGTGGAGAAAAAACAATACGCCTGCTTGCTCGCACGGCGTATATATATAACGATAATAACAATATATATATATGTATATTATAGTATAGAATATATATATATATACACACTGAGTAACACACACACACATACACCTATATAGCTATAATATACACTTTTGTGCCGACTATAAAACACGTACACGTCGGTTATACATAATATAATATTATGAAGTCATCGTAACATCTTCGTCTACTATATATATATATATAAGTGTCTTCGTCTATACTTCTCCCATACAGCTTTACCGCGTGCAGCATACGGTCTAGTGCTCGTTTTCACCAACCACCCCTGGAATTTATACAACATAATAAACATGTATAGGTATTATAATATTGTTGCAACTAATGCAACTTGCAGTGTGCGTACACATTTGTACACATCGATGAATAAAGAATACGATATACATTTAATATATACAGCGCGACGGTATAGTGGCACGAAGCTAAGTAAAAAAAAGCGAGTATCCACTAACCTATATTTGAGTATATTGACAAGAGCCAAAGTTGTACCATTGAAAAACCGTGCTAATTTGAGCTAATCCATCGGCCCGTTTCAAAGCTAAGTTCAATTATTTAGCAGCCTTTTTTAACATGAATGATATCTATATAGTTCAAAGACTTAGCTATAACATAATATCACAACTTTTACGAAATAATACGATATAATAATATTTACCAATACAATACAATACCGACATACCGTATAATAACTGCAATGCCTGTAGACTGCATGTAGAATGTAGACCAAAATATAGTGTCAAGATCCATCTAAATTATTTGACTTGATTTTCAATTGTATTTAAATATTGGCACAAAATAATGTATTTTTGGTAACTATATGTTTTCAATATGTATAATTATAAATACATTATAACATTACATAAACATATCTAGGTAGGTTACACAGTGACGCTATGAACTTAAAAATGTAGGTATACATATTTTGTTTAAAAAAATCGTTTATACAGTGTTATATTTGACGATTATAACGAATGGAAAAATAATTTTTATTTATTGCGTATGATGGACAAGGTTTTCCAAAAACATTTGGTGAAATAGTTTTTCGAAATCATTAAATGCGGAATTAATTTCAACACACGGTGTTGAATAAAAAACGAAGGGATTTAAAAACCACCCCTCGTTACAACAAGCTCGCCCGATATACGCGAAGCCGTTAAATCTCCACCAACCCTTCCCTTGCGCGTGCGGACGGGAGAAGAATACCACAAGTGTCATAGTGAACCATTTTTTTTTTAATTTCTATATATTATGTTTAAAAAAAAAAACCCCAACAGTTGAAAACAAATGACGATTGAGACTTTTCGAGTATGCTTTGGAAAAAGGTCTGGGAAAACAGCAGCTATAATGATTCACAACCCTCTTGACAAAATAATCAAGACTCGAAAGCAATGGGTTTTTAAAACGTTAGGGGTAGAATTGGTTTTAGCTGTACAGTATAGGGAAACTTTTGATTACTAAAGGCGTTGAACCGTATACCGTATATAGTAGAATTAATATATAGGTGTTCGGAGGCATGTACTGACAGCTGCAATCCACCATATATTATATACCCGCGGCGTAGGTACATACAAACATAATAAGCGCTAAGCGGTGTAATGAAATAAAATCTTTAACTTTAGAAGGGACACACACCTGTCGGCGAACAAACTTTATTGTATATAGTGTTTTCCCGTTCGACCGTGCCTTATTATTTTCGAATTTGTATATACACATAGATTATATATAGGTAGGTAACGCTAAAGCACGACGACGACGATGATAATAATACTCTACGGAGTACTGATACAAGTTAGGAACTCGACATCGGTGGTGGTGGTGGCGGTGGTGGTGGTGGAGGTAGTGGTGGTAAACAATTATTGAGAATTCGGAAGATCGTCAAATGGATTTTGTTCGAGCGTATATATATTGTTATATTATATAGGACCAAGAGATAAACTTTTTAGATTTTAAGTTGAAAATTGAGCTTAAAAAGACAAACTGAAACATATTATATACTATGATAATAATACTTAGTATAAACTTGAATTTCGAATAAGTATTGGAAATACAATATATTGTAGATGGTATATGTATGACGCTTGATAATATATGCGCAGAAAGGGTCCAGATGGTCTGGGGGAGGTGGACATCCATTTAATTACATGCAACACAAATGTTGATTATCGTTTACATTTTTAAATGTTATGTAAGTATCAAATCATTCAAATCCATCACTTGCACTTATAGTTAAATTGTTTAAGTATGGTGTGATATATATTATACCTAGGTAGGTACTAAGGTACAATAAACAAAACAAAACATTAATAAAAGTACATATCACCATAATTTTAAATTTCTCTTTCGATCTCTTTGCACATTGCAATATAGTACATCAAATTGATGTACGATTTATTTTATCTGTATCAAATAAATGTCCGTGATAATGGTAGATTCTGATAGTACAACTTCTATCTTATGGTATCATAAATGCTTCAAACCATTATCTATTAACAAAACTATTTATTTTAATACTCTTTAAAAAATTATGAAATGTGATAAAATATGATAATATTTATAAGATTTTTGGGATTTATCTTTCCATGATTAGTTATATAAATATACAAGTTTTTTCACGTTATTTATATTTTGATAATGAGTATTTGGTAATAAACATACCAGCAATATGATACAAAGACATTTTGTCTATAACGCGCCAAAAGTATGCACATCAAAATATTGTGCACTGGGGCTTTAACTGATAAAATGATAATATTTCCTATTAGATAGTAGATACGCATAGTGATATAGTGGTTATTGATATTTCATAATATAGTTTTGTTTATTTTAATTTTATTCTCATAATCTTTTTAAATAAAAGTAAAATGGCTAGAAAAGCTCTCTTTTTAGAAGAAGACTTGATAGCCATGCTTAATGACGGCCGAGTATTTATTTTACATTTATTCCGAATCGCATTCGTTATAATTTTAGCCATGCACAATAAAATAAAATGTCTCCCTATAATATTTATAATTTAGCAACGAATTTATAAAATAAGTTCATTCCCAATGCACATTCTAATGTAACTATATAGTTTAGGTCTATACTCAGTGCACATTACAATGTGCATATCGGGAGTATTCTGTGTTCTCGAAGCACATCGTAATGTACATTCAAAGATATCTGTACCAGATTATCAGAAACGGATGAAAATCGACCGATTTCTTATTCAAGAAGTATTATTCAAGAAAAAAGCAAAAAAAAAATTTTTTTCTCGAAAAAAATTAATTTGGGACTAAAAGGGTTAATATTTTATATACATAATCTTTATTTGATAAAATTTCCAGGGACTAATAGTGCAACAAATGCAATTTAGTTGTTATTATTTTTACTTACAGTTTTTAAATTAATTTAATTATTATCTATAGAATTAAATTATTAAATAAAATAATTATTTGAAACAATTTTGAATTGTATATTATATCAATATATGTGCGTGTTGTGGGAGCTTGTAATTAGTACCAAGATATGTACCTATCATTTGCTCTATCGTAGGTAGTAAAAAATACCTTTAGATGTTAGCTCGTACAAAAGGTTGATCGATGAACCGGTAAATGTTTTACGTCATTCACAATACGATTTGAACAACATTTGTTTGAAACATCTGCAGAATACTTCAAAAAAGTTATCTTATTAAATATTAATAATTAAAAGTACCTACGTATATTGGAAAATTTAAATATATTTAATGTCTTATATGAAGTTATGAATAATAGTCATTAGTCGATATAAACATATATAAATACCTATGGCAAAGGAGAAATGTAAATTACATACATTTATAAATGGAATGTAATTGAGACTTATGTAATTACTAAGTAGTATTATATATTTATAAATATGTATATGTTATAAATATATATTTCTCTATGATAAATAAATTATATATAATATTTGATTAAACTTGATGTTCATATTTGTCCGTCTAAGAAATTTCAAAAACGTCAAGCCTTCATATAGCTCAAAATCACTGATTAAAGAAAAAATTTCTTGGAAAACCTTCATATCTTTTAGTTTTTGATTTACATAATAAGGCCGACAAATTACAAAGTGTAACTTTTAATTGTTAATTGGAAACCTTCGTTAGTAGTCACAGTTAGTACAATCAATGCTCTTTAGAATATTTTTCAATTTGAATTTATTATGAAGACCTATACAAACAAATTCGTTACCAAACAAGAACACTTTAATGTTGTATAAGGCATACCAGCAAAACTTAAAACATATACAACAAATATATACATTTTTAATTTTAATTAAACGTTTATTACGTAAGAAAAAATTTACTGCATGTTTTGTTTTATATTCCTTACTTATTTGAATTTTTACAGCAAACACCTTTACATATTACCTTTACACCTTTACATATTATATTATACAGCCATACAGGGTATAACAGAAAAACCTGACAAATGAAATAACTTTCGTTCTAACTTTCAATATTTAAAATTTATTTTTTTAATGATTTACAGATGCTTGCGTAACAAGGTTATAGTACCTATATTCTTTAGTATAATATTTGTATTTTTATTTTTTAATACTGAAAATAAAAACATTTTAAATGTAGTGTAAATATTTTTTGAAAAATTTAAAATAGCCAATTTATAATGCTGGTTTTTAGAAATATGTAGATTGTAAAAACATTTATTTAAATCATGTAGTTTATTTTATTTTTTACAATTTTTTGAAATCTTGTTATTTTTGTTAAGTTTTTTGTTAACTTCAGTTGACTCTGTCGACCCAGTTTGAGTTCAAAAACTATAAACTTTTTTTTTCAATATTTAATGAGAATTTTTAAATAGGTACCTAGGTTAAAATCTAAATATTATTTTAAAAAGTTATAACTATTAAAATAAATGAGTCTTACTACAAAACACTTTGGTATTATAAAAAATCATAAAAATAATCCACTTGACTTATATAAATCAAAAGTTTTCTAAAAACCTGATTCACAAATTGGCTAATTTGACTTTTTGAATTTTTTTTAATCTGAATTAAAGAATCAAGAATCAATAAATTATGTATGGAAAAAAATATTGATTGCAACAAAGGTTTTTTATTTGTCAGAATGTCAGATCTGTGTGTTGCACCGGTAGGTATATATCTATATGATTTATTATATAATATTTTATATACCATATATGAAATATCTAAACCTAATAAAAGGCACTGCATGATGCTTATCAAATATAATTAATATAAATCAGAACAAATATGTGATGACGATGGAAATTCATACTTAAAATATCTAGAGATTTTCACAGGTCCACTTGCAGTAAAAATGTTAAAGTGTAAAACACGAAAAATAATCTGTACGACATTTTAACTACTGTCGATGTCGACGGTAGTCGTTGATTAAAAGCTTAAAAGATTATTTATTATTCAAAGATATAAATTGTTTTAGAAAACTTTATTCGAATTCTTAAAGAATTAAACGGTACATAAAAATGTAGTGGTAAGACGGAGCTGATAGATATATCTATAGACACAATTGTCGTGTGTTTTTTATTCACTCCCATAATTATTCTCTTTTATAAATTGCCAATTTCTAATGGTACTAAAATACTAAATAGTACCTACTCAATTATCGTCTTAATGATTAACTGAATTTGGTGCGAAAATGAAAATGAAATTATTTTATGTAAACTAACCCTGATTTCAACATTATTTTAATCTTCGTTTGTAGGTACTTACATTTGTGCTTACTCTTTGTTCAGATATTTTGATTATGATATATTACAGTAGTTTCAATCCTCGAATCAACGATACGCGATGTGATTTATATACATTATATTATACTGTAGGTGCATAATAATATCAGTTATAACGTTTATTATGCGCGTAACTTTTCCTTGCATTTACTCAGGAAATACCATTATACTTATGCAAAACCCCGTATACAAATAAAACAAAAAAAAAAAATTAAATTATAAATTATACAGTGTGATTCGTCCCAAGCACACCCCCATTTTTTTCTTCAATAATGGAGTTATTCAAAATATGATTTTTCGGAATTTTTAAATATATTTACTTGAAATCCATATTTTTAATCTCTTAAGATTTGTGTAGATACTACTTAAGAAATGTTCTGTGGATATACAAACTTATTTTTTCAAATGAGAACCCTTTTTTCTACTGTAAATTATTAAGATGATAATTTTATTGTTCTGAAAGTTATAACGTATATCAAAATCAAAATTTGGGTTATAATATTGTATAGTTTTACTAATTACTAAGGATAATTTATATAGGTCTATGATAACGAGCTTAGAAGATATAGGTGCTATGGCCTATGGTACTATGGGCGTGTGGTGATTTACAAACTGTATAGTAATTAGCGCATCTATCAACAACTAAACATCAACAATCTTGTCAAAATTTGAATTTTAAATGCTTATCAAAAAAGAGTGCCTATATATCTTCAGTATTTTTAAACTGATAATATAATAACTTATGAGGAACTTTGTAATACATTTTTAAACTTTTTTTTACCCTTTTGCCCTCCCCCTTGCAGGCGCCCTTGGATCCAATTTGCGAACCTAAATTTGATAGTCAAAGAATTTTTTCGACTACTTATCGTGTACACAGATACAAATAAAAATAAAAATATCAGAATCTAATATATTAGTCGAAACAGTTTAATATTAGAGCTGAATTTTAATTTTGGAGATTATCCCCTGAAATTCTTTATTGCTATTTCTTAACTCTTATATAATTTTTAAAAGAGGCAAGAGCTAATATGAATAATATTAACTATTGGTTCTATATTTTGTAATATTTATATACTTAATGCATACATAACTTTGAAATATCAAATTTAGTAAAGAAATTAGTTTTTTTTACTAAATGTGTTGTATACCTACAAACTAGCTACTACTATACTAGATACTAGGTTGTATAACACTGTACCTATATAATTACCTCTGTATATAAGACTATAAGTAATTCAAGGGTAATATATGGCATTTAAATAAATAATGTCATAAATATAAAATTAAAAGATACTTACTATACCTATAACAACACGTCATATAGGCACAATTTAATACAATATTATACATTTATATTATAACAACACCATAATAATAATATTATATAGTGCGTATTACGCAAAAAAGACCTCGCCTCGCTCAAGTCAGATGTATATGCGCGCCACGCGCGTGCCGATCAAACCGCGTATAATCCCTATATTCAATATGCATAAATACACACACACACACACACACACACACACACACACACACACACACACACACGCACACGTTCTTCTTGCGCGTTACCCGAACCGTGATAGGTACAAATAATCCTGTTTCGTCATTACGGTCGTGTGGGTCCGTATCGAAACATATATAATAATATACAGTACACACACACACGCACACACTTATATTATAATACCGATTTGGATTGTCAACAATCATCGAGCCGGCATCGACTATATACACGATGTGTATATATTATATAATACAGCGTATACGTATATATATATATATCTATCCTGCCCACCGCTACAAGTTCCCCGGGGATATTAAAAGCCTCCTAAAAGGTTGGAGTCGGTGGGCCGGGCGGTTTTCGTCGTTCTCTTGTTCGGATTAAAATGCGTCGACAAAAGAACAGACGCGCGCCGCACGACGGAGAAAAGAGAATACGGGAGACATCACTCTCTCTATATATATACATATAGTTTACCACTATAAACACACACACACACACCCATATATGTATATATTGTAATGTGTACGTCGTCGGAGATTGATCAAGAGACGGAGAGTGTGAGAGAGGAGAACACACACACTACACAGGCACACAGTCACTGCAATAGTTTCCGTTGTGTGGCGTGTACACACATATATATATATATATATATTATAATGTATTCATCCGAGGCGGACGGGATTAATGCGGAAAACGTTTTCCTCCCTTTACGCCACGTTAGACAACAGACATCAGCGCGCTGCAGCATCCCGCCTGTCCCTGCAACAACGTCGAGACGACGACGGCGATATACGCGCGCAAGTTTCTTTCCCTCCCGTACAACCTTAACTCCGCATTTAGTGACGTATATATACAGGGTGCAGTCTGTGCTATGACAGTCGATGAATCCTTCGCATATATCTATATATATATATATATGTAGTATATATATACTGATTACATAGGTAGGTGCTTCTCCATGCCGCCTGCCATACCTGACCCTTAAAGGTCGTGACGAAAATTCGACTTTTAAATGATGATAATATTGTTTAGGTAGATACTCGAATTATCTACATGTATATAATATTATATAAATTGCTATGCATCTGACATTGAAGAAATGTAATAACAAATATGATATTTGATTGACACTGCAAAACAAAATATTAGAAAACAATTATTTACAGGTACAAACACAACGTGAGACACCCTATATGCAAGTACATACCTATAGGTATTACAATATAATATGACGCGTGTATACCTTTCGGATAAGCTCTCGCGGCTCTGTACCTATATATATATCTCGCATATCTCAGCTCGGCGACGGGGAAAGACGTAAAGCGATCGCGTATATTTCATTTAATATTATATTATATACGTAAAATAATAATAATAATATAAGACGTGGTTTCGTCATGCAACCTTCTGCTATATACATGTATATTATACATCCCAGTATCCCACCACTCGACGACAAACGTCATACCTATATATTGTATTATATAAAGGGCTTTATCGTGTGTATTTACATGTGTATATATATATATATATATTGTTCCATCCCGAAATGCTGGAGTCTGGAGAGGAGCGTGAGAGGACGCGTATTATTATTTTATTTTATCGTCCTTCTCCACCCTCCTCGTTCCACCACCGAAGTTGACTCGTCACTCCGAGTATAATAATATTATAATACAATGATTTACGGCCGCGTGCGCAGTTTAAGGAATTTAATGTCGTCAATTTGAGTTAGCGCGTATATATATATTATATACTATATACAGTATATATGCGCATATAATATATGACACACAAACACACACCGCACACATATAATATTATATTATATGAAAATATGAAAATAATATATTATTATCTTACGATCGACGACAAAGACGTTGCCATTGTGTGCCGTGTGGTAACGACGCGCGGCGGCGTGGAGATGCTGCAGCAGGCATGATGGGTCCATATCGAAACCGGAAGCAATTTTAGAACGCACGTGTATATTATATAATTATATAATAATATAATATGTTTATTTTATTTTATTACGCTAAGGTACATAATAATTAATAAATATATTAAACAATTTTTTTTGACAATATACCGCGTACTGTGAATAAACTGATAAAAATGAAAATGTTTAAATTGCCAATAACTGATTAAAAATTGTATAGGCACATACTATCATATCCTATATTCCTATAATTATCAATATCTTAAATATAAAATTTGGTTTGACCATACATTTTTCTTTTAAATTAATTTTTATTTAACTATGTCGAGTATAATCTTTTTTTAAAACATTATTTAGCACTTTGTTTCTAAGAAAAATAAAGTCTTTATTATTTTCTATTAATTAATATAAGTTAATAGTTAATAGATATACAAAACACAATTAAATAATAATAATATTAACACTTTTCTTCATTTTAATATGGCATATTAAATATGCCTATGCTGTAGCATAAACTATTAGGTAGGTACCGGTTTGAATTATATTTTTTCTGTGTATTATTATTTATTTATACGATAGGTTCACAACAGTGGTTAATATTGAGTTTGTTCAAAAAATATTTGGGCTTATTATGCATAATAATTGATAGGTACGCTTGCGCATATTTTAATAGGTTTTAGTGGTATAATAAGTTACAACTATATTATAAGACCGAAGTTCTGATGACTGGCTAATTATACGTCGGCTAATTGTATATATATGCGAACATTTTATAAAATTATAATAGGTAGGTTCTGCTATTACTACTTGTACTTATACAAAGGTAATAAGTACCGACTAGCTTTTTATGCGCATTTCAACAAAACAATGTTAGCTCGTTAGTCTGTATACATGAATGATGAATCATACTAACTTAGGTTGGTATAATATTCTATTGAAATATTACAGAATGGACATTAGACGGCCATATTATTGCGTTTCGCGTCCAAAGTGTAAAAAGTTATTGTTTCAGACTTTTCAATCGTCAGCGCTAAGATTCTGAGATTGGGTACAAAATACTTAAATATGACAGACAGCAACAGGTTTATTAGTCTATATTTATTATCAAAAAACTATTCTGTGTTATTAACTAACAACTATACTCTACACACCTATTATCAGACGACCCACGTCTGATAAACCGCGATTATGAAATTTAATCGAAGTAAACGTCGGCGTGACGGCAACGAAGCCATAAAATATCGGAATGATCTTTATTGATCGTTTGAACAATTTAATTCTGAATTCATACCTATTTAGTCTTCACTCTTCATGGCTTCATCGTTCCGAGGTACTAGGTTACTAGGAGAGTAGGTAGGTATTTAGGTACTTTCCTATAAATTACAATATTTCAATATTCCTATGTTATTCTATACCTCGCCGACATGCAGAACCACCGAGGGCAGTACCCAATGGCTAACAAGGAAATCAGAATATGTTCCCATGGGCATGGACATATTATTATATTATACTGTTGCGGCGTTGCGCATAACGAGTATTACTAGAATATCAGTGGCGTGACTTGGAATGTCTTAGGTGGATAGATATTTTTTTACACACAAAATAGGTACAACAAACATAAAATAAATACGAAATTCGCGAGTACAGTGGTGAGCGGTAGCTGAGAATATAGGCACCTACTATTTTATCAAAAAATGTTATCTAATTTGTGGTGACTCCATCTGTATTCTCTATAAAATTTAAATTTCACCGGAAATCGGAATCGTAATCGTTATCAGCTGCTGCCGTCGCATATTCGCATATTCGCATCGGGTGGCCGCCCTCTCCCCCCGACGACCACGGCACCGTCGTGTTCGTCGTCGTCATGGAACAAAAAGACGACGAACACACCGCCCGTCCGACACGGTCCGAGTGCCCGACCGTCGTAATAGTTCTATCGAATCGTGATCCGTACCTACGGTCACCGAACCGCCGCTCTCCTGTTCAGTAAAACATCTGTTCCTTTAACCTCTCACCCATTTTCGTTTTAAAAATACGATCGAGTGATCAGCCCTCTCTTGCGGCCAGGCCAGTTGAGGAGAAAATTTCTCTCCCGACCATTTATCCCTTCGAGAGAGTTCTTTTTCGACCTCATCTCCCGCCGACGACCGTTCGCCATGGCTCACAGGATATTTCACAAGATCGTAAGTATCCGGTTCGTGGCGATTAACGGATCGTTTGTCGATACCGTTCGCCCCCGCAGTGGTAAATGGAGTACCTATACATTTTCACTGTTAACGCGGAATTTCGTTGTTGGTTTGTTGACAGAACAACGTTACCCAGTACCTAGCTCGTTCCTACGGCGTAGACGCACGGAAAGTGACTTTGATCCCCGGCGATGGAATCGGTCCTGAAATATCGGCCGCTGTTCAGAAGATTTTCGAAGCCGCCAAAGTAAGTGATTGTTTCTCGCTCGAAGTAAGAGATCTGCGAATCTGATCACTCTTGGCCACGTATTAGTGAGACTACATGCCACAGGTCAAACACATTACATGAGTTTTTCTGTTATTTTTTCAACGCTTTTTACTAGAGTCCAGTGGATTTGTTGAACGCGGCCAAGTGGAATTTAATTCATTGTCTGTATTTGTACGGTATTGTTAATCGGGTTGGCGGTAGCCGACAATAGAGACTAAATGTTTGCTTTAAAGATACCTACTAGACTTGTAATCCAAAATAAATCTGTCCATTGTAACCGTTTTTAATTCCTTAGGTTGAAACCTATTGATTGCAGTTATAATTAAAACAAAATATTTCTTCTTCTTTTTTAGACTCCAATTGAATGGGACGTAGTTGATGTTACTCCTGTAAAAGCACCAGATGGTACAATGAAAATACCATCTAAAGCTATTGAATCGGTGAATACCAATAAAATTGGATTAAAAGGACCTCTTATGACACCAGTTGGAAAAGGTCATCGCTCATTGAACTTGGCGCTTAGAAAGTAAATTTATTTTTATTTACTAATTTAAAAAAATAATTACATAAAAATGTGTATTGGTGTTTATCTGAGATTACAACTTGTGCTCATTATTTTTCTAGAGAATTTAATTTATACGCCAATGTTAGGCCCTGTCGCTCACTTGAGGGTTATCCTACATTGTACGAGAATGTTGATGTGGTAACAATTCGTGAAAATACTGAAGGTGAATATTCAGGCATCGAACACGAAATTGTTGAAGGAGTTGTACAATCCATCAAATTGATCACAGAAGAAGCTTCAACCAGGGTAGCTGAATTTGCTTTTAAATATGCTGTTGAAAATAAACGATCCAAGGTCACTGCTGTACATAAGGCTAACATAATGTATGATGAACTAATAATCTTTTTAAATTGTGTATTATGTTCTTATTAATGTGTTTGAAAATGTGAAATGTTATAGGAGAATGTCTGATGGTTTGTTCTTGAGGTGCTGCCGTATGGCATCTTCAAAGTACCCACAAATCAAATTTGAAGAAAAATACTTAGACACCGTATGTTTGACTATGGTACAAGATCCAAGTCATTATGATGTTTTGGTAATGCCTAATTTGTATGGTGATATATTGTCAGATATGTGCGCCGGTTTGGTCGGTGGTTTAGGTCTGACACCCAGTGGAAACATTGGCAGCAACGGTGCTCTGTTTGAATCTGTAAGTAATGTTTGATTTATTTGTTTATTACTTTAAGTTAATGAAGTCATTAGTTTTTAAACAAACTGAATTTGTTTAGGTTCATGGAACCGCTCCAGATATAGCCGGCAAAGACTTGGCCAATCCTACCGCCCTTCTGTTATCAGCTGTAATGATGTTGCGTCACATGGAACTTAACAGCCAAGCTGACATTATTCAAAAAGCTTGTTTTGAAACAATCAAAGAAGGCAAATACAGAACTGGAGACTTGGGCGGAAAAGCAAAGTGCTCTGAATTTACAGATGAAATTTGCCGTAAAGTTCAAGAGTCCTCTTAACTTCTTGTTAAGTAATAATGTTGGTCCATCAATTTTAATTATTGTATTTGTGTATATTTATTTTGTGAAAAAACTAGGCCACACAGATTAGCAATAACCCTCTCGAGTTTTTCGTGTTTGTTCCTTTCTATTTAAATATAAAAATAATATTTAATCCAGTTATTGTATAATTTAACTAGGATTTTTATGAAAATGATGTTTTTTACTAGTACTGAGTCATTATTTCTGTGATAAATATTTAGAAGGAAAACCATTCGTAAAGTTTTTAACAGTCATTTCCCATTAATTCATTTATCACATAATTAGTTCGTTGATTTTCTATATAATCATCATATTTTATAATTTTCAAGATCAAAAATATCTATCACCCATGACTTGATGTACTATTAACAATAAATCATTTGCTTTACAATTTCATTATTGTTGTTATTATTATTTATTTATTTATTTATTATTGATATACAAATTATTGTCTTAAAAATTGTTGCGATATTCGACATATTTTATGTACTTAATGATAGTGCTGTTAATCATTAAATAAAATACACTTTTCAAACAATTGACAAAATATATATGCTCAGCAAATATTGCAATAATTATAAATGTGCATAATGAATAAGTCTTTGTTCTTTGTTAATGAGAGTATGAAAGTATTAGATACATGTGCCTAGTCACTAGACGGTATTATTAAATATTTTAATAAAATAAAATTTTGTTATTTTACTGAAATCAACTGTGGCTCATTTTGATTATTATATCCTCACACCAATATTATTAGTTATTACAATTGTCAATTAGCATTAAAATTATACAAATATGAAATATTTATCTATACTATCACAAGCCAAATCAAAAGAGAATTAAAAATAAGTGCTCTCACTGATATGATTCCAAATATCAATCCACTATTCTGTGGATTATGTCATAGACAAACAAATACCAGTTAAGTGGCCTGCTCGTATGTCTATGTTAAGGGGCTGTATTATTTAGGCGATACGTAATTTCACTGACACCATCCTCGGCATTTGCGTTAGTCGTCAATGATGATTAGTGTGAATGCGATTAGTATTGGGCTATCTATGCACGTGCTCTTTGCGTACCAGCAACCAAAAATAAGTGATGTTTTGCTCAAAACCCGCTTAATAGGAAAAACTCACGTAATGTAAAGTGGTCTTATTTGATAAATGTTACTATAGGATATAGTTGATTTTTAATTTCTTTGCTTAAAACAAACATAATAACAATAACAATAGCTTGTGAAAACTAGTCATATTCTAAATCGTTCAGAAATAGAATTTTAAAAATCAAATACACCCTATTAGTGTTTCAACAAAAAAAAAAAAAATTATTGAAATCGGAACACTCTACGAGGTTTATTTCCTAGCTTGGAAGTAGCATTTATTCAGAGGTTGAAAATAAACTACAAAAAGATTTTCATCCAAAAATGTAAGTGGTATTTTCAGGTACATTTATTTCTATAACCAGTTAAAATTACTTGCTAAACGTACCATATTACATACAATGACAAAAGTAAAAATGTTTGGAAAAAAATATATATATAAATCGTAGTCATAGTGTAAATGTTGCTAATGCGTTGAGACTCAATATTACAATATTTAAATCATAATTTACCACAAACATTCAGCATTTTTACATGTTTCACTTTCAAATAAATACATATGATAGTTATGATTTAATAAGAGTAAAAAAAAAAAAAAATCTAGTAACAACGAACAGCACATGAATAATTAATAATTATAACATGCCAAGTTATCGGGACGTTTAATATTGTGTGCAGACATCCGATTAATAATATTATGCTACACATGTAACATTAAAGAAATCATAATACATTAATAATATATAGTGCAAAAACATATTTTGAAATTAAATATTGATGTTATTTTTTTCAACATACCAAAAAATAAATATAGTGTTTGGAAATAATTTATAAACATTCAGATAATCTTAAAACATAAAATCTTATCGTCAATTATTGTTAATTGTTAGATTTAAGTTTATTCGCATTCATCGCTTATTGCGATATAACTCTCGTGGCCATCAATAGGACGAGGAGATTCGCATAGTAAACTTTGAACTATCCATAAAGTAGATAACTTGGGAATTTTTTCATTCATGATTGAGCTTGGACATTGGTCGTCGGTCACAATGACTGTCATGTGGCGTATTAATGGCAGACTTACAGCTCCTAGAAAATAAACACATTGAATAAAGTATGACCATTCGATAATATTATTAATATTCATAATTAAAATTGTGTAAAAAACAAATCACTAAGTAAAAAACCTTTTAACGCACCTTTTTTTGTTATAGTGTACACTATGGCACCAGAAAATTTTAACAAACTGGAAAAAAAACTATTCTTGGATTCATCTGATAAAGCTACATAAACAACATAGTCAGAAAATATGTTCGAGTGTATAGTTTCAGGTGAACGGAAGATAATTTCTTTCTTTTCCACGGACCAACCGTTTGGTATAGGTTTAATATCATTCTTTATTAAGAACTCGGGGAATGACAATTTCTGAAATCGAAGAAAGTACATAATCTTAATTCCTAAATATAATTACATATTAATGTGTATAAAAGATTGAAAAAGTTTACAATATGTAAATACTTGTACACAATAAAAATTGATTAAAGAATAAGCTTTAGAAATTAATAATTATTATACAGTTTGTTTACTGTTTATTTGAAATTTGTTTATAATTGTTAGTTTATTAACTTGATGTTTTATATTCACAAATATTTAATTTATCATAACACAGTGCTATTTAATTTAATATGTTTTTGTTTTTATTTTTTAACAATAACTTCTATTGTCAAATAATTTAGAACTAATTAGTATTGAATTAATAACCTTTTTTAGTAGTATTGTTGACATTTTTCAAGTATATAGGAAAAAAGGATGATAGGTTAGATGCCATCAGGCGTGAACTGGTAAAAAAGGGCATGAGATGCTACACAATTTTAAGGGAAAATAACAAACATTTTTGTGGCAAATTTAAAACATATAAATATTTATAAAATATTTATTTTATTAAGTTTTTAAAAAATATAAAATATTTGTTAAAAACGTAATTAAGTACCAAATTACAACAAACTCAATCAAAATTGTACAGAATTAGATTACTAATAATCGTAAGTTGGTAACAAACAATCTACTGTTCATTAGGTGTCTAGTCTTTAAATATATAATATATATTAGGCAAATATTTTTTTAGGGCAAGGGATGCCGTAGCATCCCAGCCAGTCTGCGCCTGCATGCCATTAAGGTCCAGAGCATAACTAAAAAAAATAAACCACTAAATAACTATGTATACAAATGTAAGTGGCCTTTATACCAGAAAGAACAATGAAGCTGTAAAGATGCCTATAATATTTATTGATTACACACAGACAGGTTATGGGGCAATTCCACAGTTGTCTAAATATTTCATCAAAGAATTCATACTTACATTAAAAAATTTAAATCGTACATTGCGAAATATGTGTTACCACCCTTATTGTTCTAAACCATATGAAAAATATATGTGCAGCAATCCCTTTAATCAATAATAATGGGTACACTAAAATACTAACTAAAAATTGTATACATAATGTCAATTTTTCAAATAACTTCTTGGTGCACAAAATTGACGAAAAAAACAAAATAAGTGAAAATTATAATTAGTGAATTATATTGCATTTTATGACTAATCTCAATATTAATGAATGGACCAAGGTTATGTTTTCCTTCAATTATACAATATGTATAAAGTATAAACACAAAATTGAATAGCTAAGTTGGCTTATTGTTAAAAAAAAGTCTGTCATAACTTACTTGAGAAATGGCATGTTCAATACATCTATGATGGTAAGCTGGTATACCAAGACTCAAACCCAATAAAAAATTACAAGTTTGTGAAGGAGTATCGGTAATAATGTATGAACTCTTGTAACAGGACTTTGGTAATACATTCAAATACCTATGACACGCACCACCATGTTTATATATTAGGGATTCTAGATACTTTTTATGGATTTTATCTGGTTTAAAATAACGTGAATCTGAAAATAAAATTAAGTATATAGTAATATAATTAAATATACATTATAAAACTAATGTATTATTTTAATTGTATACATACGTTGGTTGATTTCACTATCAGTGCCATCACTGTCATTGGTCATTGGTATCCGTTTATATTTAGAATAAGAGACAATAAAATGTAAATTCTCAAATAGTTTTATGGATTTAGCGGAGGGAGACACAACTGCACTGCTAATTTTGTCAGGAGATGAATGCTCGCTATCAATGTCTGAGTTTTTTAATTGAGCTAAGTTAACATTGGTTAAATCTTCTCTAACGTGACTAAAATGATAAAATTTAATAAACAAATATTTAGTTATATTAAAAAAAAATCAAGGAATATAATTTTGAAAATAATTTTTGTTTGCTTTTAAATAATAATAAAATACCACACAATTAACCCTAAAACTATTCTATACAACTTTAATTCTATAGTTGGGTGTAAGATAAAACATTCTTATAGTAACATTGTACACTGTTTTTGTTAACATTCTTAAATAATGAAACAATAATTATAAGTAATAACTATACTATTTTAACCGATTTCAATTTTTTATTCTTAATAAAGTCAGAGGCGGACTGGGAATAAAATTGGCCTTGGAGAAATAGAACATTTGGCTAATAATAAAATATTTTTAAGTTATCGGCCCAAATTTTCGCCAGGCCCAGGCGGGGATCGCCCACCCGTCACCCTAGCCAGTCCATCCCAGCTTCGTTAATATACAATGAAACAGACACCTTCAATTAGTAAATGCTTTTTGGGTAACAAACTACAAACTTTTTAACAAACTGAATCTTTCGAATAGCAGAAGAAATTTTCGAGACTAAACAGAAATTCGCTAGACTGAACCGGTGTGAAAAATAATGCACCGGGATGTTTGGACCATATCATTGACATGGTTCATTATCCCGGTGCGGGATAATGTGGGATAATTTTAAACCTGTTTAGTCTAGCGAATTTCTATTAAGAGTTTATAGAGGTTTCACTGTAAATATTATCATTGATTATAAATACTATAGATTATTCACTAGCCCGTATTTACGCGATTCGAAATATTGACAAAAAATGGATGTGGTTGTTATGGAAGGCTGTTGTCACCCATTAGTTTAGTATTTATAATCAATGATATTGTGTATAGTTTTAATTTTTATTAGTTTGACCTTAAGAAAAATTATTAAGAGGATGCTACCCATGCAATTTGTTGTCTCAGTCTTACACACGCACGATATACCAATTTTTTTTTCACTAGTTGAAATAGTGTGTTTTCAGTTTTTATATTAGAGTGAAATGACCTATTATCAAACTTTTAGCCTGCAGGGCATGAAACCGCTTATGAAAAATTCGGTTACCGGTTTTAGGGGTTTTTAGAATTAGTGGTAATTGATTACCGGTTACCAAAATGATCCCTAAAAATGTGATTACCGGTTTGGGAGCGGTTTTAATTCTTCAAGATAACCGGTAACCACTTCGGAATTCGGAAACGGTTTTTTTCGAAAAATTTTAGTTTTACTTCAATTTACACAAAACAAATATCCACTTTAAAAAACGATTTAGGGACAAGCTAAATTAAAAAATAAATATGCTTCTAAACATTTGGTTTTTTTAGATTTTGAGTGGAACAATGAATGTATTGATTTTACAATGTGTTTTTTTTTTTATTTTTGTGTCTGTGTAGACGATAAGTAGTCGAAATAATGATTGGATTTTCAACTTCAGTATCTTGTTCGATGGGAAAGTGAATATCGTTGGTGCATTGAGGAGGTCAAAATTTAAAATTTAAAGAAAAAAAGCGTCGGGAAAAACAACATGAAAATTAAGGAAAAAAGGGAATTTTTACGCAAAATCGGTTTTTCACAAAATTGATTTTCGTTTTTGGTGTAACTCTAAAAAAAAATGAACGTATACAAATGACATTTTCACTGGTCATTTATATTAGCATTTTCTATACACGATAAAATTTCAAAATATATTGATTTGTTTTGAACTAATTAGGAACATTTTCAGTTTCCAATTTTATTAGTCTTTTTTTCTAAGAATGTCAATGAAACTTTATTTGTTGGGTAAAAAAGTTTAAAATGTAATACAATGCACCTACTATATTGTTACAATGACATTTGAAAAATATTAAAAATCCTTGGCCACAGTTTTTTTTTATAAGCATTTAAAGTTCAAAAATTGACAAAATATGGAAAAATTACAAAAATTACCAAATTATTTTGAGTTAAGAATTCATAAAAATTTTTCTTTTTAAATCTAAGATTTTAAAATGTAATACAAGATTCCTTATAAGATTATCTACTTTCATCAAAAAAAAAAATGTCTATAAGAAAGTCAAATTAAATTTTTACGAGCGTTTGAAGTTCATATTTTCACAATATTGGATATTCACTCGATTTCTCATGTAGCGGTTTTGTTATGTTATTGTTATTCAAAAACGAATAACTGTAGATACATGAAAATTTTACTGAATGTTTATATTTTCATTTGCTATACACCATAAAATTTTAAAAATATTTTGACTTTTTTCGAGCTGCTTATGGACATTGTCAGTTTTCAATTTTTTTTGTTTTTTTTCCTATGAATATCAATAACATTTTAAGAAAATTTAATGCCAGGCTCCTGATATATTTTTACAATAGCAGTTGAAAAATATTAAAATTACATAGGCACAATTTTTTTTTATAAGGATTTAAAGTTCGAATCTTGACAAAATGTATCAAATTTAAAATTAAACAATTATTTTGTAGTTAAAAATTTAAAACAAGGTTCAACGTAAATAGGTTATATATAAATTACTTTATTCACAATAATATTATCAAATATATATATATATAATAGGCTGACTGACCGTTTTCGCTTAGAATCGTTTTTCTTAGACAATGATATTATATCATTGAATTCAAATTTAACACCATCCATTACTGTGACCCACTTGTAACCCACATTTTTGTTTTTTTCATTTGTTTATAAAAATTGATTGAATAGTGCTATTAAAAAAAAAGCACAGATATATCAGTTCTTCTATAGGAGCTGTGAGAATTTAGTAGTTCTACAACAAATATGGTGCGAGAAAAGTTGTTCCGCGCAAAACAGTTTTTGCTATGTTCTACATTTGTAAGACGGAGACAACACATGCGAGTGTGACATCCTCTTATTTTTCGTCATTGCGGCTACAGACATTATACCATCTTTAATTGTACTTATTATTACATTACATTTATTATCTTGTAAATAACATTATTAATCAAAAAAATAGAATAGAATTTCCAAAAAAAAAAAAATATAAAAATATAAAAATCCAATATAACATTATTTTTCTTTTGATACTTCCGTTTTTTTAAAAAAAAAGGTTACCGCTACATGTTACCCCTTAATTGAACTTGGTGGTTACTGGTAATTGTTAACCGCTTCTCAAAATGTAAACTTACAAACCGGGAAGCGGTTACCAGACCCAAAATTGGTCATGGTAACCAGTTTCAAGCCCTGCTTAAAGGTTGGCATTTATTCGATTTTTTAATTTGTGATATTCACATACCCATATTTTGATTGAAAATAAAAATATCGAAAAATTCCCCGACGCTTAAGCACAGATAATGTCCTTACCTAAAAGTTTGATAATAGGTCAATTCACTTAATATAAAAACTAACAACATATCATTGAAACTAGAGAAACGGAAATTTGCTAAATCGTACGTTTTTAAGACGAAGACAATAAACGTATGGGTAGCGTCCTCTTAACAAGCAATGTTGATCACCTTATTTATAATTTTGGGGATGTATGTATATGTTAACATAATCAGAAAAAACATCAAATATCTTACTCAAAGTCTGAATCTGAAGAAGCAGCTTGGAAGATACCTTCATCATAATCATCTCCTGCAGTAATTCCTGTGCTAGTACTAGGAATGTACCTGGGATCAGGTACTTCAGGAAATAAACATTTTCGTTTTTTTTTATTGGTTTCTGGAGCATTTTGTTTAGTTTTTTTACGTTTACTGGATTCATTTTTTGTAGTTTTACATTTTGTACTAGTTGATCGGGATAAGCGAAGTCTTTTTCCTTCAGACACATTAGCTAATATCATAAATCAATCAATTATTTTAAATTAGATGATGATTATGAACTAATAATAAATAATTTTAAATATTAATGCAATTACATACACATGCTAAGTCTATGATAATTTTTTAATACAATTTTGTCTTGCAAGTTTTTTGCTTTATCCATATCCAACACTAGTTTTTCAAAAGGAACAACCACCTCCTCTGAATTCAAATCCACTGTATATGTTTTTTCGCCATTGGGTACTCTGGAAACAATAATGTTTTATGTAAACTTATATATCACAATTAACTATAGACATTATAAAGTTGAATAAGCTATGATATACATACTCATTAATAGTAACAATTTCACCAACTCTATATTCTTGGGAAACAGTATCAAATATAGCGACAAGAGTTCCAATTTTTAGAGCTGTACTATGAACAAGACAATCAGAATTCAATAGTTTTATATAGTAGTCGGATAAAAATTCTACTTTAAATTTCGGGGCTACTATATCAATGATAATAGCTGGGTAAAACATTTTATCCGCCGTCCAATATGCAAATATTTTATCACCTGTAAAATAAATATTAATAAATAATTAACTATCAATTGTTTATATTTTATAATGATTATATTTCACAAACCAGTTTTGAATGTAATAGGATCATTTGATGGAATGTCATCATTTGTTGGAATTTCATTATTTGTTGGATTTTTTTCATTGGTTGGATATTCAACAGAATCGATTGGCATATCATAACATTTAGGTTCCTCTATTTTAATATTATTTTTCTCATTGAAAACATTTTCAGAATTTTGTTTTGTTTTCTAAAAAAAAAAACCAAAAAAACTACAATGTTTAGAGTGTTTTATGTTGTAAACTATAATAATTAATTAAATATAATTATGAATTGTAATATTATATAGATAATATATTAAATAAGACATACTTTTGAAATTTTTTTTGAACTTTTATCATTTATCTGTTTTGGTCTTTTTTTTTGTCTCGATTTTCCCGCACTATAAGATAAAAAAAATATTTAAGTACCAAGATTTGAACAGACTATAATTTTTTTACCGAGTTTTAGTTTCTGGTTCACTTTTGATGTCATTATTGTCCATATTACTAGCCATACAATTTTCTGTTACCCGTGGATATACATGGTCACACTTGTGACAAGCTAAATTTTCTGGATAAGTGTATACATTTTTTGATAGTAAAATATTGTTATGTTTAGCTGAAATATATAATATAACAAAACAGTTATGAATAAGACTAATAACAATGTATCAAATAACAAACCTTTACTAAGTAAAATTAATTTTTTTTTACTTTAATAATGTATAAAATAAGTATTAAAAAAAACAGTATTAATATATACGTAATTGTACCTAAGTGACCCATATTTTATAAAATGTGTATTTATTATTAATCTATTACTTTTTATTATGTGAATATTGGAAGATTTAATTCAATAATAGGTACATAATAATTAGATTAATCACACATTTTAAAACAATGTGACAAAGTTTAAACATTTTTAAAAATCAAATTGTCATTATTTATATTTATCAAGTAAGAGAATTAGCAGTTTATAATCTTGATATCAGTCAAACTTACATTTTGATGGCTGTAAAAGTATTCCAGTTGATGAACCACTAAATGATGATGTTGAAGATGACATAAATGAATCTCGTGGAGCTTTTGGTACCAAAAATGGTTCTTCAATTAAATGACCACAACTAAAAAATAAATAATTAACTGTTTAGCATTAAGTTTCAGAAATAAAGTGGGTTAACTATAAGTTAAATAAATGTTACATTAATTATTATTTGAATATTGAGTTCTTACATATTTTCAAAAATAAATAACAGATCTTATTTTTGTTCATAATGTAATGTTAACCAAAACTGGGCATTAACGAGTTAAAAATTAAAAGTTAAGTTAAAAAAATAATTAATTTTAACTTTGTAACTTAACAATTACTTTTGGATTTTCATTAAGTTAAATATTAACTTACATTTCATTACATTTCACTATTTCAGTCTATTTCGTTTTCATGTCAAAAAATATTTACTGTGAACTGTTCAAAGTTAAAATATTTATATTTTTCCAATCTAACTTATATGGAAATACTGTATAAAGTATAAACACTATAGTCTATAATTTAGTTTTGGATTAGAAAAAAATTAAGTATTCTAGAATTGTATAAACATATTAACTTTTTTTTAACTGAATAAGAAGTTAACAAAAAGTGTGTGTTAACTTTAAAACATAACTGAGTTAAACTATAGTTAAATTAACTTTTAACTTTTTGTTATTGGTGCATATGAACTGAGTTAAAAAAAAATCATTAACTTGCCAAGCCTTGAATTGTTAACTGTATGACTCAAATACATTACTAAAATTGATTAATGCACATTTATAAATATTTATTAATAGTTACGTTGAGTTTGACGAGCTAGAATGATCAGCAGCATAACCATTAAGAGAGGATACATCAGACTTTATATCAACTTTTATGTTTGAATCAATTTTTGATATCTAAAACACAAATGTATAAGTAATTTTAGTCACATACCTATACATATATATTATATGAAGTTAAATATCTAGATAAATTAATTTTAAAATACAGGTATAGTTAATATTTATTATATACAAAACATAACCCATCATTTTGAATATAAAAATGGCGGGAAAATGAAATTAAAAACCAACACAAACTTAATAGATACTTAAAATATTACGATTGGGCGCCATAATGCAACAATTTTAGAACAATTATTATAGAATTACTTATGAGTTATGACATTTACTTGATCATAGCTGGCTGGGTATGCTCATCAGACATAACATTTATATGATGAAAATTAATTTTGATTTATTTCAACATTTTAGAAATGCTTTTGGTATTAATACTTAAAAACAATTTACCTTTTACAGTAAATAATGTATGTTATTATTAATTACAGTACAGTAAAAAATTAGAGCTGCAATGGTTCATGCTCCAAATGGCTATTATTTTCCAAAACAGTGCAAAACAATGGCCACTTGGAGCATGAAAATTACGGCTCTAATTTGTAAATTGCTGGCTGTACTAACTGTAGTGTATACGAATATGCGTATATTAATTGAAGTTATTTTAGAAAGGTATGTTAAATGAACCATAAATGTAATTTATGTACTTCTGGTGTATATATAGCAATAGCTGTGTGTATAACCTAACCTCTGCTTATACTCATATAGTATAGGTAAGACAGTATAAAATACAGACTACACATTGTAATGCATTGTCCATACAGATCATGTATGTGTTCTCAGCTAACACTATCCCTTGATATCTTATAATTACAGGGTACGTACACATTGAACATGTTTCAAAATTATTTTAAATATAAAAATTAACAAGAGAAGTAATTAAAGTAGAGGCAAAAAATTGTATAACATACCGCAAGCAGTTTAGAACTATTTGGTGTTGTCCTACTTATAGCTGCAATACAAAATATGTAATCATATTCAGGATATAAATTGTCAACAGATTTTTCCTTATCTTCTGTAAGCTAAAAAAATAACAACAAATTTTAATCTTAACACAAAAAAAAATATATTAATAAGTACTAGTTGGATTTCTCTATCAGAATCAATTGCAGTGCCTTCAGATGTTGAACCGTGGACTTCTTTGAGAGGGCCGTGTAAAACAATTTCAGAACTTGTTTGAAACAATGTAGGAGGAGTAATGATATGAGAATCCCATGACCCTAAACACATAAAAATTGAAAAAAATTAAACAAATTTCACACACTAGTTGGATAAAGTAAGTAATGTTAGTGTGCTAGATGTTTACAGTAAGAACCTACCTAGTACCTAACATAAAACGATTAGGAACCACTAGAAAATGTGTTATAAAACTGAAAATTAACTAAGTTGATACCTTTAATTCCCTTCATTTGTTCAGAACTTAAGGCAGTATTGAACATAATATGTATATTAAACCCAGTTACATATCACTATACTCGTGCCTGTGAGAGAGCGCTTCTCGTTTGTGTATCCAAATGATGGTGGGTAACGATGAACGATTGTTTAAAATTGACAGTCAATACAACAAAATGACATCTCTAAAACATTTAAGGGGAATTGCCCACAATCTTAAATTTTAACTTATATCTTGATAGGGTTTTATTTTTATTCATTTTATTTTTTTAAAAATGATTGCATTAGTTACTCTATTTCCCGCAATCATAAATCTTAACTTGTACATTCAAATTATAAATTTAATTAATTATTAAATTGTATTACATTAGTAATAATTAATAATTTTTGTAATTATTACATTTGCCTGCAATCGTAAATTTAAAATTGGTACTAACTGATATTATAATGTTGGATTAATTATTATTGTCCATGGATTATTTGCTATTTTTGTTGCAATCATTATTGTATACACATAAAAATGACTGTATTCTACAGTCAATTTTATATACCCATTATAATTTATTTTGTATTTGTAATGATACAACTTTTGTTAACATTAATGATATTAAAATATTTTCAACTTTAAGGGCGATATTTCCATTAGAGATATTTTGATCTGAAACCGTTAAAATGACAGTAGAAGGTATTTACTTACTATACCTAGTTCTAATAAAATAATAATTACTTTCACTGACGTCTGTACCGGCAGTTTGGGCAGTGAGATACTGAGAGCTGGTGACTATCTTGTCTTTGGCGGGCTGCTGTATATCAGAATGATTGATGTTATTAAATTCACTGACCGAGTTGACTGACAACTGTTCGCAGTTCAATACTATTCCATTGTTTGTTAGACACAGTGTCTCGTCGTCTGTTGGTTCAGTCTTGGCCGGCAACGAATGCTCGGTTTTGAGTTCGATTTTGTCATCCATGTCCACACGGTAATTGCCCACCGTTTATCTTATTCACGACAAAACTGGACTTGTCGCGAACCAGACGTCTAAGGTCGAATGGATTATTGGTTTGCGTTAACCGCGAAAATTGTGAAGTCAAATTTTCCTAGATTTTTGACCAAGAGTAGAACTAATGAATATGAACCAAACATACAGCACGCTCGCGCGTTCATAAATATATACATTTACATTATACAATCACCATTCACAACCACACACATATCGCCGCGAAATAATCATGATGGCCGATGCCCGATTTATTTGGATTTTGGATAACCGATACGAATATAATGTGATCCTGATAATGGACTTGTTAAGACTTGAATAATTTTTAGGTAGTTGGTAGTCATTGTTCTGTGCAGAATTATTATAACTATATGATTATACTCATTTCTGTCATGTTTACAGCCTGAGATTTAGCTTATAGCATCTATACTCTTTTTCAAATGAGAACGCACCGGGTCGCGCATCGTTATCAGAGGCGGAACCACAAGCCCCTCCCACAAAATTAGTAATTAATTTCTGATTAGTCGCCAATGATCGGCTACTTTCGACGCCGCCGGGCATACAGAATGTTCAATTATTATTATAATTATTATCTACCGCATCATACTGTTGCACGCCACAGAATATTATTATTTTTATACTCAAATACGTAAACACTTACGGATTATTATTATTCATTATTTATTGATGTATTTCTTATAGTATACATATTGTCGATATTATGGCATCGTGGTAATATGGTATCTATAATAATACCTATATATTTTAATTCTTAAAACAAAATTATTAAATCGTCCATAGCAGTCGTAGCAGGCTGTGGTGCCAGTTCACCACAGGGACTTGTGGAGTCCATCGTATTTACCCATAGCAGAGTAGGGCGTTATTCGAATGAAATTTTATTTAGATGATTATTGAGATAACATTTTATTCGAATAAATAATTAATCGAATACATATTTATTCGAATAATTATCTAGATAAAATTTGGCCCAACTCTGACCTATATAGTATAATATATATTGTGTACGTCCGGCGGCGGGTCGCACGAGGTTATTGTGATGAGAATGTACGTTTTGAAATTCGAACATTCATAGCAGGTCGGCGAAGATTTCGTACACATTTTTGGCGATAATATACTTGGTGTGTTATTAATTATTATATATATATAAAGTATAGCATCGTGGGGACCATTATATTATATTATGTTATATACGTACACAATATTAACGCGTGTATATAAATGCTATACTTATATATATATTTTTTTTAGTACATCCATGTGTTAGGGTCTAAATGGGATAATTATATATACTTATATATATATATACACACACACACCTATTATACCTAATATATAATATATGATGTATATCAACTCATATATTATAATACGCATTTATATAAGTACGACACTAATCGTACCTATATAATATTGAATTTAAAGATTTTTTTGGCTCTTCATGATTGTATAATTATTAGATATGTATTTAAATTAATCAAACGGTTTATTAAATTGATTTCGATCAGATAGGTAGTTAGTTTATAATTGTATATCACTTACAACAAAAAAACATTTAAAAATTTTTTTTTTATATATATAAATGTATATAAATATATATACTTCATTATTTTATTTGATTATATTATACACAGAAACACGATGGATAGGTTTATGGATGGTATTTTAACAAGTACAGAAAACCATTTGTTTAATATTTCTTTTTTTATTACACATAAAAAAAAAATAAAAATTACAAATATAAAAAATAAAAATACATTTAGTCAGACTCAGACTCGGAAGAGGAATTACTTACATTGATGACAACAGGTTCTACTTCTGCAGACAACATTTGGTCAACGATGAAATCCATTTCGTAGAATTTTTTTTCGATTTTTTCGGTATGACTTATGAAATTTTTCCACATAACGGAATTTACCCGTTCGATACCTTCCAACAACAAGTTTTTCACATCAGGTAATTTGTAGCTGGTATTGTTTATTTTGACGTGATGTTTGACTGATGACCAAGCCAGCTCTATCGGATTTAACTCACAATGGTACGGTGGGAGTCTTAAGATGGTGCGGTTGTGTTCTTTGGCCAGTTCGTCAATTACATATTTCTCGTGCATTGGTTTAATTCTGCGTACTATTTCAAGTAGTCGAGGAATTACCATAGGCTTGTCGATAACTTCACCTTTTTCTTCCAACCATTTAATTATGTCCGCCTTTTTTGTTGATGTAGTAGGTATTTTGTCTGCCTTTACTGAATGGTATGATGCGTTATCCATAACGATGACACAGTTTTCTTTTAGTTTTGGTAATATATTTTGCATCCATTCAAAAAATGTGTCACCGTTCATCTCGTCATGATAATCATTCGTGTTTTTTTTTGACTCAAAACATAGGAGTCCACCTGGTACAAACCCGTCTTCCGACCCTATGTGTAGAATGATCAGTCGTTTGCCTTTCCCTGTTGGATTTTTCGGCCCTGTTGTGAGGTCTCGAACAAATGCATCATGGCACGATTTGACGGTTTTGTCTACCCATGTTTTGTTGGTACATTCTCCTGCATCGACCCACGTTTCGTCCAGGTAGTACATGTGTCTCCCTTCTTCCCGGTATTTCTTTATATCCTCCAAGTAATGTTGACGCCATACAACTATTTCGTCTCTTTCGACGAGAGCACTATTGTGGCTTCGTTTGGTGTATTCGAAATCCATGGTTTTTAAAAGACGATATAAATTGGTTTCTGATACATACGGTAAACTATCGTCGTCCTTAATAACTGCGTATATTTTGGCCAATGTAGGAATGGTTTTGTTGTACCAAAAAGAATGTACATGACGACGCACAGTGTTACGATGTAAATCATCGAAATCGTCTTTAAACGATTTCTTACATCGTTTTCTGTTTGGAGACATCACAGTCTTTGAGGTATTGTACTCACTAATAGTGTTTGAAATTGTTCTTTGCCCAATGCCTAGGCGTTTGGAAAGAACTATCCGACATTCCCTAATCGTGATTTTCGGATTGTTTTTCAACTCCATTTTGTACGCATTGATAATCATCACTTTTTGACTTGATGAAACAAACTGGAATAAATAAATGTATGATAATAATATTATTGTATACATTGCAAATAACATAATATACACTATTCTATAATATAATTAATCACAATAATACAAACCTTTCCCTTTGGATTTTTTTTTGTTGGTGTAACAATTATTTCGTCATCCATAATTTTGTCCAATAAGCAGGACACGATAAAAAAAATAATTTAAACGCACAAATCCAAACCAAAATTCAATATATTTACTGAGCGCGCGTAAACAAAACAGTAGATATCGTTTCACATATTGTGCGATCAATATTGGCCGTCAATGTTGTGGAAATACAACTCACTACGTATACAAGGTGGCACCACCTACGACAGCTGAAACTGTCGGGAGTGGGGAGGCCATGCGCTCGTTTCGACCGGTTTTCGTCCGCCGCCCGGTGCGTTCTCATTTGAAAAAGAGTTTACAACTTACTACCGTGGATTATAGTTATTACCATGGATTGAATCAGCTGATGTCTCTTGTGACTCTTGGTTATCATCAACACCGTGGTAACCTTAGATCATAATAATTAATAACAGGTGGTAACAGCAAGTTGTTGATAAGTAGCACGTTTGTTGTTTGTAATCGTTTCAAAATTGAAAATTTCAAATGTATCCGGCTTAAACGTCAAATATAAACAAGTGATATTTTTTTTCAAATTTCTAGTTTTATACTCAATTTTTTAATTTTTTAATTTTTTAATTCATAATTATTGATCGTGTATGTTGATTCCGAATCCCGATGTCTTACAACAATAATAGAAATAGCTTTGGTCGTGGTGGTGGTGGAGGAGGTGGTGGTTTTCGAGGAGGCCGAGGTAAATCATATAATATTGTTTTAAGTACCGATATACTATTTTATGTGAATCATGTGCAGTACAATTCCATAATTATTAACTTAATCTTGAAAATCATTACGATTACCTTCAAGATTTGTAAAATAATTTTACTTGTTTTCAGCTTAATATTTGTTTCAAATAAATATTTTTCTAAGTACCTATATCAATTAATTATTATTGATTTTTTCTTTTCATGTTAAATATTGATTATATTTAATAATAACGATAAAAATGTAAAACATTATTTTGTAATTGTAGGTGATGGTGGTGGCCGTGGAGGCGGAGGTGGTAATTTCCGTGGTGGTGGTGGAGGCCGCGGTGGCGGAAGAGGTGGTTTCAATAGGTTTGCAGAACAAGGCCCTCCAGAAGAAGTATGAATTATTTTACATTTTTATATTGTTCAATTTCATAGATTATTTTCTTTTTCTTAACATCTTTCTTTATATTAATAAATTAGTGGTAGAAATAACTATACAACTATTAAACATGGTCTAGGTTTAGGATACATTGTGTATCAAGTAAGTTACTGCTTATGAGGAAATTCTAAATATTGTGGGCTACTAATGTGTACTAGATCTGGACAGCTTTGAGAAAAACATCCTCATCAACATTTATCGGTGGTATTTAATATAATATATAAATATCTGAGGTAACCACTAACCCTAGCCATAATATAATTTGTCTACATATTTAAACTTAGCTAATTTTAGAAAATCAAATAAGTATGTAATGTCCCACCTTGTAGTTGTACATACTAGATTATTTTTACATATTATGTTATGAAAGGTAAATTATGAAAATAAAAATTGTAGAGCTTGGTCTGTGCTATTTTTTCTCCTACCTATAAAAATATATAAGTTAGAAAATATACAATCTGTATACATAATAGTATAAAGGCTAAATAAGTCTAAAAGTTGTACTAAATGTGACAGCGTGAAAGAATGGAGCATCTATTGACATTATTTTTGTACTATTGAGATAACAAACTTACCTAATAGTGGTTGCATACTAGTTGCATCTTAAAGATGACTACAAAATAAGTTTTATAATTTTATATTTTTATTGTATTTATTTTAAATCTGTTATACAGTGTAATACATTGCACTGATTGGAGTGAATTGTGTCTTTTAGTACAATTTTTCTAATTTTTAAAAGTATTTAAGAAGACATTACACCCGCATGTGTTGTCTCTGTCTTATAAATGTAAAACATAGCAAAAACTGTTTTGCGTTGGCAAGAACCACTCGGGCTGTAGTCCAAACCAAGCAACTACATTTTCACACTTTATAGAGGAGAACATTTATTGTGCAACAGTTTTTATTTTTTTGATATCAGAACTAAAAAAAAAGTTATTCAAGTTTGAAAATCTCATAAATAATGAAGTTTTAAACTTATTTAATTTGTGATATTGAAGGTGTAGCGGATGTAGCGTGCGTCCTCTTAAGTTTTGGGTTTTTTTTTGCGATTCTTTATAGAAATAATATATATTATTTTTCATGGAATTATAACAAACTATTTAGTTTGTACTTCACCTAAATATTTTGACCTGCATTTATATTTCAGTGGAGTTAACAATATTTTTATTGTTTAGTCAAAATTGATTATTCAGGTATTCTATATGGGTCTATATAGGTATTTGTATTTGATGCACTGAACTGTAAACATGGCACACGCAAAGTACTAAAAAACTTGTATCCTTATCAGATTATGATAGGATTCCGTTTTCTATGTTTTCATCATTATTTTAATTAATACCTACATATATTCATTATTAGTAAGAATTGTATTTTTGTTCATATTGTTCCAATCAAAATTATACCAAATTAATGAAAATGGAAACTTCTTATAAGAGGATTTTTTAATTGCACAACTTGTATACAACTTGTGTTCTCATATGCAGTTCAGTAATTTTATCATTGTTATTTTTTTTTCATTTTCGCTAAACATTACTGCCAAGTACAACATTAATAATTAGTAGGGATTAAAATGTATTTATTGAGTTATTTATAATGAAAAATCATAATTATCATTTCATTTGTTTCTTTAGGTAGTGCCTCTGGGTTATTTTACTCATGCTTGTCAAGATGACATTATTTGCAAGGCTGAAATGGAAGATGTTCCATACTTTAATGCCCCTATATATTTTGCTAATAAACAACAAATTGGAAAAATAGATGAAATATTTGGCACATACAGTGATTATTTTGTGTCCATAAAGTTAAACTCTGAAATTAAATCAAAATCTTTCAAAGGAGCTGACAAGGTAAAGATAATTTTATAGTTATTATTAGTTATAATTAGATACTTTTAAGTTGTTAAAATTGTTTTATATTTTAGTTATACATTGATCCAGCAAAACTGTTACCATTGAAGAAATTTTTATCTCAACCTGGTGGCCAGAGAGGTAGAGGAGGTGGTGGTGGAAGAGGACGCGGTAGAGGTGGTGGCGGCCGTGGAGGTGGTGGTTTTGGACGTGGTGGTGGTGGAGGTCGTGGAGGCGGTGGTTTTGGACGTGGTGGTGGAGGCGGTGGATTTGGACGTGGCGGAGGCGGTGGAGGACGAGGATTTGGTGGTGGACGAGGAGGGGGAGGAGGACGAGGTTTCAGGAGATGAAAAAAATGATAAAAAAAAATTGTAATTATTAAATAAATAAATATTTGTGTTTATATCATGTACTATAACTTAGACTTAAACTTTTATTAAAAAAATACAGATAAAACAAATGTTTATTATTTTATCTTTCTTAATGATAATGACATTGATAACATTTATCCAATATGAAACAAATTATTATTAATTAGTTCTGTATTAACTATTATTTCATACATGCTATTAAACTTAATAGTTATTATTTTTAGAAGTTGATATTATTTTAAGAATTTAGGCTGCGGCTACCCTTCTATAAACTGATTTAAGTGATTTTATGATTTTTGAGACTGAATATTGAACCCAATATGCAAATTTTATCTAAATCTAAACTGAACTTGAATTAAGATTTAAAAACTAATAAAACCAATGCAATTTTGACAAAAAATGTGAACTTTTTTTTAATAAAATTTGATATGCAGTATGCACATTAATGTCTTTGATTTGATTTTTAAACCAAACTATTAATCAATTGACTGATTTGATTCCAATATTTGCATTTTAAAAATTTTTTTTTGAACTGAGATAAGCCTGGTTTGAAAATCAAACAGTTTATACATCACTGAGTTTTGTGATAAATAAATATTAGTAATATTACACTTTCAAAATTAATACTCGTAACTTCGTATTTTCGTCGTAAGTTGATCCACTTTTTTTTTGCGCACGCGGATTATGGGGACTTCGTAACAATACTATTCACTGTAGTTCTACAGTTTCACGTTGAAAAACACCACGGTGTATGCGTAATAAATTGTATTGTCACAACGCTTTCACCATACTCCACATACTCAAAAAAATAAAGTTGATCAACTTATGACAAACAGAATATAGAATTAAAAGTGTTAACAAAAAATAAAATACTTAGGTAATTCATGGAAATTAAAATTACTTATTTAATAATAATAATAATTTATTAATTCTCCAACAAGCAATATTTACAAGATGTATTACTAAATAACTAAATATTATCCTTTAATACATTACCTACACGGCTACACTAACTAATCAGGTACTACTATTTTTAATTTTTGATTCCTGATATAGGATTTAACTTTTAATTTAAGTTATAAAACAATATAATTTATTAATAGACATTTTCATACTGAGATGTATTAGAATTAAGTTTTAATTTTCCAACATTGTATCTATAAACTACTGTATCCTGTATAGGTAATTTTGTAATTGGGATAATAGTATTATTAAAAAATGAACATTATACTTTATGTTTTGCTCCAACCTCCTATAACATCAAGTTGATATACCACTAACTAATACTAAGAAAATTTTTTTATAAAAAAGAAAAAGTTGTATGAAATTTAATAAAAAAAAAAATTATAAAATATTTGTATTTTTTCAAATCCTTCAAACTATTCTAGAAGCAAATTGGGATTTCAATAATTAAAAGTATATTGGGATATGATTTTACCATGTATTTCAAATGTGTGATTCATTTTATTTTCAATCAATATGTAGGTATAGAGATAGACGTATAGTGACCAGATATTTTAAAAATATCATGTGGACTTCTAAAAAATAAACTCTTAATTTGAGTATTATTATAATTATAGTAATAATAGGTACATACAAAATTACCTACGACAACATCAATTGAATTGGTACTTGAGCTAACTATCCAAATTATAAAGCTGATTAGGTACTTTAAGACGAATGTAATAATTTATTACTAATAAATAATAATATTACTATTGGGTGAAATGACAATATGCTTATTGATAAATTTTCTATCATTAAAAAATTCAACATAAGGCTTGCAATAAGTGTCAAACAATAAAAAAAATTATAAATTGGTACTTAGTAAGAGCCTACTTATGGATAGTGTCTACGATATGGTGTATAGTATGTAGACAGGGTGCGCACAATAGTCAATACCACAATGTGAAATAAAATTACTTTTCCATTATGACGAATTGACGACACTACATCTGCACAATAATCTGACGATAGCCGATAGGTATCTATAAAATCAACTCGTAATAATTATTTCTCTAATTCACCGGATGATGATATATCTGCACAAAACGACAAAGAGAAATCGTTGCGATTTAATAATAAGAGTGATACCTATGATCGTTTTTGTGTAATATTATCTATCGATATAATTAATTATAAAAATATAAAATTCGTTGTGGACGAATCATGCGTCCTGTACTGGCTGTACTCCTGTTATCGCGCCTATACGTCCTTTTGACATTTTGTAATACAATTTTCTCTGTGCGCAATAATTTTAAGATTTACGATGGAAATCGGAAATAATTTTCTGTTTATAAATGTTTGCAATTGGTTACAGAATCTTACAGATTATAATAGCGTAATAGGTACCTGGTGGCTGGTACCTAGTAGAAATAATTATTTGAAATTAGTAGGTTATTGTCATATTATCATGTTTTCAAGTAAGAATATGTTACTATCTAGTGAATTGTGAATCTCATAGGTTTCATTTTATATTTTAATTTTAAAGAGAGTTATGCTCATTACAGCTGACCCACAGTTTTAAAGATAGGTATGTTTAAGATATGTTTTAGGCTGGGTAGGTGCAACTTGATTTTTTCTAACCAATTTTCGTAACGCTTTGTTTATTGCTATAGAAACGCAAAGCAACTTTTCTGACATCTCTAAAAAGAATCTTTGAGATTTTCGTCGAATTCGATTGAGTAGTTTTTGACAATATTAGCTACACGCCTACACACAATGTGTCACACATATTTTTGGTTTTAAGATATAGTTTTTTAATTCGAAGCCAAAAGAGTGACAACTTGATGTATGTTTGTACCTGATCTGCCCAAAAGTACCTAATATACCAATGGCAACCATTTATATACAAAACAATGAGTTTCAATTTCCACCTTGAATCTCAAGATCCTGTTTGACCACCTCTTTGAAATGTGAATAAAATCCTTTCTTATTGCACATTTAAAGCATTAGAATTTAGAGGAACTATATTATTCCAAATTTCAGGTTCGTACGTTTTGTAGTTTTTTAAGGTGTAGCGATGAATGAGTGAGCGAGTGGTATTTTTATATTATATATAATATATACATAATACATGTATAGCTATAAATAACGTCTTCGCGGTCTGCAGTTTAAATAAAGTTTAATTAGATTTAAATTCGCATCTTGTATTCCTATAATACCATACCAATAATATATCTTCAGATTATAATCCGGTTTACAAAACGACTACCTATTGTCTTTTGTTCAAGCATCCAATATCGAATGTAGTATAAAATATAAATGTATAATTATTATTTGACAAGTTTTTTTTGTCATTTGACCTTCGAAATTAGCAGTCTTAACAAAAAATACTCGTTTATACGTTGAATTGCTATACCTAATAATAATATTATATAAGTATTATTTGTGCACAGGTACAACTATACATAACTATATAGTATATACAAATAACGTAGGTGCCTACAGCTACCACCTATGCAGTGTGTTCAACACTATAAAGGAAACACAAAATATTTCGAACGCATGACCCTGAATTTTATTCGGGTTTTTTTTTGCTAAATAAAAAATATTAATTAAATTACATTTTTTAAAAATCTACGACTTACAAAGTACTTTTCTATCTTAAAAATTGACTTATTGAGAGTGAGTTTCATTTTATGCATGTTGTATTGTAGGCATTTAAAGTATTTTTAACAGTATTTTTTACTAACAATTTCAGAAAGTTTCATGAGATTTCGTATGATTTTTAACTGTGCGAATTTAGAAATTGTGAACGTACTGTTAAAAAAGGTGGCCAAGTGGGTGTCGCTCTGATGTACAGTAGGTTACAAGTGGGTCACTGTAATGGATGGTGTTAAATTCGATTCAATGATAATATAATACCTATCGTTGTATACGAAAAATGATTCTGAGCGAATACGGTCAGTCAGCCTATGACATTATATATTACCAAGTATTTTTGATGATAATATATTACTGTGAATAATGTAATTTATTACAAATTATTGGGTACTTGGAACCTTGTTTTGAATTTTCAATCTTTAGATATAAAAGTTACACATTTTATAAATTTTGACTATATAAAGCATTTTTAAAATTTAAAATTTGATAAATTTTGTCAAAATTCTATATTTTATAAAAAAAATTTGTGCCATTCTGTTTTTAAAATTTTTTAACTGCTATTGTAACAATATATCAGGAACCTTATATTAAGTAGTTTATGAGTTATATAAGTATTTAAAGTTTGGATAAGCGGAGTGGAGTAATGGAGTAATACAACTAGGTTCCCCGCCAAAATGTTGGTCTACTACACCACTCGTCTAAACTTTAAATTCTCATGGACTAAAAAAAAATTTGTTCAAAATTTGATTTTATAGATAAAGATACACCAAAAAAATTTTGATTAGCAAAATAAAATAAAAATGTATGGGGTTATTTAAGTAAAAATTTAAAAAGTGATAACGATAAAAAATGGTAAAAAATATTATTTTTTTGTGACGACCTAAATATTAAAATTATGTAAAAATAATAGTTTTAAAAACGTTAGGGTTTTCTGAAATAATAAATTTCGTAACCATTATAGCTGAACCGCGTTGCAATGGGATTATTTTTAAATAAAATAATATTATATTTACTGTTATTGTTGGACACTAGGGCGTATACAACAATAACGCCTCCCTTTGCTTGTAGCTACTATACTAGTTAGTAGCATGGCTACATATTATATTTAGCCATGGCTAGAAGACTATAAAACCACAGAATAGATTACATTTAATCTATTCTATGATAACACTACTCGACCGATTTCGACGAAAGTTTCAGAGATTGTTTTTATTAGAGAATAGAGATATCAGGAAAGTTAAGAGATTAGTTTGAACCTCCAAGTCCTAAAATATATCATGTTCTATATTATCTTGATCGAATTAATTCACAAATCTAGATGCAGTGTGCACCGTTCACCGATGCCCATTTTCTCGTTAACAAAACAATTAAAAGACCTGGTAACACTTAAAATGTTTTAAAAATTAACAAAAAATATATCCCACATCAATAAACTCGTATAAGTAGTTGCCAGAGAAAATATTGTCAAAATCAAATTTGTATGATCTTAAAATGAAAAAATAAAAAGCGGAGATGTCGAATTGTTGCACTACGAAATTATAATATAATATATTATACTCGTATAATGAATATAGAAACCAGACATCTCCATATTTATATGATACGTATCAGTATATACACTGTATTTAACAATCGGATTTGTCTAGTTGACCATACGACGAAATTTTGTTTTTTTGAATAACATGCAATCTAAAACTAATTTCATTGTTGCTCTCCCAGGTTTTTAATTATTTTTACTCTAGGTACGATAATTTTAATTTTTCTTTTATTGTTACTTTAATGAAAGTATTTAATAGTTTTACACTTTTTCGGGGTCTATTACCAATTACAATATAATTTTAAATATTCAGAATTGATAAGCTATAAGCTATAATTTCCACAGTTTTTTGTGCAATAAACATGTTTTGATTCTTATGGCTCTAACAGGTGTACCTGCAGATGCAATTGTTTAAGTGATGGCCATTAAACCATTTTATACAAATTAGTAAATAGGTACATTTTGTTTATGTTTTCCTTAAGAGGATGTCTCATTCGTATATGCGTTTCATCCGTCTTACAAATGCGTTTACCTATAAGGAAAATGTATGGTCTAACTCTCGTTTAACTTCGTCAGTTTTAATAGAATGGATTTATCTATTAATAAACTTTAAGGTAAAAAAATTGTCCGTGATTTGTTATGTTCGGGTTTTTATTTATTCTTAAGTGAGTTATAACTATAAACATATGCGGCATTTGGCTCTAATTATTGGGGGGACAAAAATTGATCAGAATTTATTAATCCATTTAAAATGATAACTATATGCCCTCTCAATATTTTTTCTGGTGACCAATCTCGTGACCTCCCCAAAATGCTGCCTATAACTATAAACATGTAAAATATTACAATTTAAAAATCTTCATAACTCGCTTCTAAATTAAATTAGGTATCAAAAAATGTGAAATTTGTTAATTGTTAAATATATAAAAAATTTATTAATTGTTATAATTTGTACAAAACCATATTTGTTACCTAATTACCATTTACAATTGTACAATGTACATGTAATATCAATATAAGAATAAGTAAAACACTAAAAACGTAATTCGATATGTTGGTGAGTAAATTATACTATGTCACTATGCATTAGCGCAAATAAGGGGGGGAGGCTTAGGGGAACTTAGTCCCCCCATATGTCGGTCAAGTCCCCCCAATTCAAAATCTAGTAATTAGTACTAATTTTTATATTCTGTGGTACTAAGCAATATGGCCTATGGGGAGGGGGGCTCGAGTCCCCCCAAAAAATTTAGTCAATTTGCGCCTATGTCACTATGGTATAATAATACTTTAATCACATTGTGATTCGTGGGTATAATAATTAATATTATAGCAATATGCATCGATCGGTTTATGTGCAGATGTTGTAACTTACAACGGTTATATAACTGCGATAAAATAATGTTTTTCTAAATAAATTCATTTCGAATTATCAAATTATCATAGGTATGCGATTTCAAATAATAATTAAATTTGGGGGGGGGGGGGGGGGTGCTGGGCCCCACCAGGTAGTAGTCTAGTACCTCCCTATTATGCACGTAATAAAACTATTTTTTTTTTTATAATATACATTGTACGTGTTAACAAACTAAGACACAACGTGTGCGTCCATCCTACAAACGTCGTCATCAGAACTGCACATGCCGTCGAGCGTGTTCACGCGCTATAGTTACGAAATAATACGAACGTCGACAACGTCAAGGTGAACGAACGTTCCACCACTTTGACGGGCAAGACGACGACGTATTTACAATTATTATTATACGCGTTATTATCGCAGTACAAATTATTATTATTATTATTATTATATATACGTATAGGTACATAATGTATACCTCTATACGCGCGTACTATATACACGTACATAATATTAAATCATTATTATTATTATTATTGTTATTATTTTTGTTCCAAGTCCGCTCGAGCGATGCCGGTAGCGGAGTGGTGGTCGGCGATGGCGTGATTTTTTACTATATCGGTACCGCCGGTACCGGTTTTCTCACTGCCTACTTTAATAATAATAATAATTCCATACGCACTGCCGCAACATTTGGCACGATGATAGTATTGTAGCCGCAACAGTCGCAACAGGTGCCCGTCGCAGAGCAGTCGCCGCATTACTCGCGCGACACGTCGCACAGAGCCATATATTTATACAGGATTCGCGTAAGACGACGACGACGACTACGACCACGATAGTACGCGAGCGTGAAAATAATATCGTACGATATCGTATTGCTGTGGTTCTATACTGCAGCAGGCGATCGTTATAATATAAAATATAATTACCATCGGTATTGTATATACGCCGCGTAATATCTCGTACGATCGTCGATCGTGTACGCCGAACACCGTCTGTGGTATACTGTTGCACAGCGACGGGAAAAGCGTTGAGAGGGTGCGTTTGATTAATATTATTGTTGGGTTTCCACGGGTGGTTTTCCAAGTCGCGAGTGCGCCGACCGCGTAGCCCCCGAGCCAGATCGTGCACCCTTACGATAATATCAGCTAGGTATTGAAATCTCCCGCGTCGAAATCATGATCGATTCCACTTCGGCAGACTGTTGCGTTTTCGCCAAGGAGTCCATGACCGTGGAGGGGTACATGACGTCTCCGCCCGCAGTGCACCAGAGGACCAACAGCCAGTTAAAGGTCAGTATCCACCATCGTCTTTATACATTAAATTTACAATGTTATTTTACGTACCGGTGGCGCACCGAAAGGGATGGACTCCGGGCCCGCTCCCTGTCAAATATCAAATAAATAAACAATCAAAAGTTTTGATTATTTCTATATTATGTTGCATTTTTTGATTGATTGGATAGTTGACATGTTTATTGTGCAAAATATTGTTTATATTTCGTTAATAATAGATTTGTAGTTCTTGGACCCCCGCTCATATAAAATCCTGGTGGACTGGTTGTACTAATATTAGATATTATGTACCTATACTTGTATTCCTATACGTATAGGAATACATATCGTGATTATTCATAAACCGTTATATACGTACAGAAAATTTTTTTTCCGAATTTACCGGTTTCTGTTGGATTGGGTGAGTCTGTCTGTGCCATTTTTGACGATTGTAATATGACCTTTAGGTAAAGCTATTTCCAACTTACATTTTAATGTAAACATTAATTCAATCATTAAATATTTTAATAGTCAATAAGAAATTAATAATTATTAGTATATGCCTTGCGTGTCAAAAACTAAAAATAAAAACGATTTCTACTCATCTCAACAACTCAATATGATTACAGAAAAAAAATTTAAATACTAAAAAGATAAACACGCTAGAGTGACGAATAAAAAATATGTTTTAAAAATTGGAAATTAATTCGCCAACTTCAACCTTTATTTTCTTTCTTAAAACTCTGCAGGATAAGGCACGATCAAAGGTAAAATTAAAATCGTCGAAAACAATAGTAATTGCGGAAATGGCACCGTCGCGATATAGCATGACACCAGTCCGACATCTGCATAATATTATATGCATTATAGTATATAGGTTAGTCGAGTATGTATTTAAAAATGTTAAACCGTTGAACCTATATACATACGAACTGATAATATTTTATTATATTCTTTTAAATATATGCGTTGGACGTTTGGTGGTGAATTAGTCGTGAGGTCGATAAACGAAGAAAATATCGACGGCCGTAGGGTATATCGTAGGCTTAAAAAACGCGCCACGCAATAGTCGTAAGTATCGAGCTGCTACAGCCTGCAGGTAACTTAAACGCTAGGTATAAGAGTGCATGCAGGCACTCGATATATTTAGGTAGGTACCTACACTGAAAATATGCTAATAAATTTGTGTTTTTTTTTTTTGGTGCTACTACGTCGCTACTGGTTATCTGGAAACGATAGGTGTAATATTAAACACAGAATGGCGAGATCAGAAATTTGTTCCGAGAAGCCAGAAAGGATATTATTTTCTCTGCCAAAATAAGCGGCAGACTTTCATCTTCGCCAAATTCATAGTCGTAGGTTTTCCAAATCCTTATTTAAAGGAACAACAGTAATGAAAGTGTACAGAATTACTATATTTGTTATTTACAGTTTGATAGGTTTATTATACAGCATCATACTTACATACACAAATGTTGACCAACGATTTTTTTAATTATTGAAATATACCTAATATATTTTGTAGTTACCAGATGATTGACGGAGGAAGGCAACAATATTACATTGTTACTATTTTATGTCTTATTTCCAAATTATTTCTTGATTATTTCTTTTTTATGCGTTGAAAGTAAAACTTAATATAATATGATTGAAATATAGGTAATCCACGTGACGTCATATACGCAATCGTAATGTCGCGTATGGATAGGAAACGTATATTTTCCGTTGTTAATTTACGCCATAATAATTTATTAAAATGTACACGTAAATATTGTATATATTATACAAATTATACAGATCGGGTGACAATATAAACTCAATGTATATAATAGCCAATAGGGCAAGCACGAGCGATAGTTGGTTTTTAATTTTTTATCGCAATAACCTCATACTTAGTTATTTCACGAACAAACAAACAGTTTCCCTTTCCGTCTAAAATATAACCTTTTCAATTTTTTAGCTATCATTTTCTTTAGTTATAATAATTTGGCAATACCTTATGTACTAGGTATGATAACTTTTTGTCAGAAAAAAATACTGTTCATTCACAGTTTTTTTAACTTCAAATCATCGATCTATTTTAGCTTATTAAAAATGTTCACAAATAATCACAATAATTAGAACTTAGAAGTAGGTAACATAATATGTATTATGTTTTGAAAGTCTAGTAAAGTTGCATTGTTAAGTAGTTCATACAGTCGCTTATGTAACTATTGTAAAGAAATATGTATACTATACCTTATACCAGCCGAGCTTAACCAAACCTAACAATTAACATAATAAGGGACTAAATCCGTATATTTTTTGGCTAAAAATGTTGACTTGCATCATAGAAACCACTTTATAGTTTCTTCAGCGTTTTTTTTCATCACATCGTATGCACAAAACGTATGTCCCCGCCGGCCCAATATTCATCTGCGAGGTCGTATCTATGATATACCTATATAATACTGATTGGCGTGTTCGTCCTCGGGCTTATAATACTCTCGAATATTATAAGCTATAATATGTCCATATTTATTGGACGACGACGAGCATACCTATAATACACATTTTATGATTATTAAATATAATATTATAAATAAGCCAACCTATGCGTATAATATAAATTATAATATTATTGCAGTCGACTGCTGCGGTGGGGCACTGGACAAGACAAATAATAATATGATAATTTATATTGTACGAATTATATCATGTACTGCGTGAAGGCCGAGTTCGTTATAATCATTGGAGTCATTATTGGTATATTATTATATATTAGACTCGGGGTATAAGGGGAAATAATGCATACAAAAAACTGCTGCAGTAGCATAATATTTATACAAGAATAAATTCAACAAATTTTCTATTGTCTAGAGGGGAGGGGCAAAATTCAAGACCATCTCACAACAGTATACGCCAAAATATAGGTTTTAGCACATTTGCAGGCTTCCGTTTTACAAAAGTGTAAATTTCCAAACTATTCCCACTGTACAAATACGTCAATTATTCCCAAACAGCTCCCGTTTTTGACAACACAAATTCCTGCTCACTTCATACATACTTAGTACTGTTTCAAAAGAGGCAAGGTTAAAAATGTGTTATTATTTTTAAAAATGTTAAATGCAAAATAAATTATAAATAATTTTTGTTCTCTGATACCGGAACCGTTTGGTAACCAACAAGCAATGGTTACCTATTATATTATTCCTATATGCATATCTTTTAAATATATGTATAAATTGCATATATTTCGTATATAATATAATATATATAAATTATAATTGTGTAAACTGCATTTAATGAAGTATGTATTTATTTATATGTTATAAAATGAATGCAAATAAGTAATAACCTAATCCTAAAGTTCTCGTGTGTTCGTACACAAATAGTATTTGTTTACTACTAGGTAGGCATATATATAGAATATATTATATTATATTATTATGCTACTATATTATGGTATTTGCTGCATATTACCTAATATATTTTACCTACCACCCACGCACTGGTGTTTAAAATAATCGAAATTGACTAAACAAACGCCGTTGTACCCATTATATTCACACGAATCCGATAGTATTATATTAACGTGCCACGATAATCATTATAATATAATTTACCAAACGCAATTTGTACACATGTGATATATATTTTAATTTACCTATATGGTTATACTATATAATAGGTACACTCTACACGCTATAAACATAATATGCTGCAGCGAGTTTTATAATTTTAATTATATATTATGCTGTACGATACGAAAAATACTTGTACATAGGTACCTAAACTATCACTATGATTATAATATATAGGCGGGATACGAGTGCTATACATGTGACCTATATTTATATAAACGGTATATATATATATATATATTATAGTAATACATATTATACATTTATACCTATTAATACCTGTATATTGCTATATACCTTTATATGTGTGTTGTTGCCGATTGATTTCGATCGAAAATGGCCAATAGATCGTATTTATGTTGTAAATTATTTCACATATGTAACAATAATAATTGTCTTTGAAACTATTATGCACGTGCCATCATATTATTATTACACCATTTTATTTATGTTTTTTTCTTCTTTACGAAACCCACCGAGGCCTAAGGGTTATAATATTTTAAACATAAAGGTATTTATTATTTTAAAGATTTGTCCCGAATCATATTCTCTTCTCTCCTCGCCTTACGGACCAGTTCGCTCCAACGGTTAATTATGTCATAATTGGGAAACGATACACATCGAATGAGAAATGTGTGAATAATGACCTATAAAAAAAGTAAGAGAATAATAAAGTATGACTATCGTCGAGAATCATGGATAATGGATATGTACCTACATTTTCTCGGGAGAACTAATGCCGAAGAAGAATATTATTTAAGAATTTCATATACATAAGTATTACGATACTATAAATTATGTACCAAATGAACACCACCGGGCACTGGTCACTATATACTATATATAGTATATAGGTTCATCGTTCATGGGCCATGGCGCATTTATTACGCACTATATAGTATCTATATATGTTAGATGTCTTCTGCAGTAATATGATGTAATAGGTCTAGGTTAAAAGTATACGGGCGGTTTGTTACAGACGACCATCGATATGTGAAGTACATATTATCTAAGTATGTAACACACAATAAATTATATTGTATAATATCATTCGTGTACCAAACGGCAAACATGACTGAAGATCTTGAAGTCTAAATATACCTTTTAGATAATTTAGAGGCCTTGACCTTGAGATCCTTCAAATTCCTCCGTGTAATATTTGAACAAAAAAATAATTGCCAACAGTAGAACACAATATTGATATTTTCAAGAAAAAAAAACAATTTAACAAGCGTACTTAAAACATATTCTGCAATATTATATAGACTCTTATAGGTGTTTTTTTTCGTAACATCGCAAATTATAATATCTTTAAATCCATTTAAAATGTTGACATACCAACAGTCAGCGCTTGAATCAGGGTCATCGAGAGAGGAACTAAGGAGGCAGTATATATATACAAATCTATGTTTTGACCGTAATTCGTCTTATCTTTTCCAAATGTTTCTAAAACTCACGAGGACGCTATACCCGCATGCGTTGTCTCCGTCTTACAAATGCACAACATAGCAAAAACTGTTATGCGCGGGAAAGAACCGAGAAGGCTACAATCATAACTAAGAAACGAGATTTTCACCACATACAAAAGAGAACTTTGGCTGTACAACGTTATTTTTATTTTTTTGATATCATTTATATGAAAAAAGTTTTTCAAGTTTGAAAAACACAAACAATAACGGTTTTTGAAACAGTAAGAACTTTTTTCATATAAGTGATATCAAAAAAATTAAAACAACATTGCACAGCCAAAGTTCTCATTTTTATGTGGAGAAAATCTCGTTTCTTAGTTATGATTGTAGCCTTCTCGGTTCTTTCCCGCGCAAAACAGTTTTTGCTACGTTGTACATTTGTAAGACGGAGACAACACATGCGGGTGTAGCGTCCTCTTCAGTTATCCTGGCCATGTACTATAGCAGTTACAGGTACACAAATTCTTAGTAACACTGTATATTGCTATTACTATAAATCAATAGCATGTGTTATATAAGTGCACGGGTCATGTCGTGTTAGGTATGTGTGGCAAACAAAATGGGCGATTTTCGAGCGTCATCTTTTGAATTAATACGGATAAAAATATTTAGAGAGATGCTAGAAGAATCAGTAGCATCAATACCCGTGAAACGTTTCAGTCATTTTTACTTATTTTACATACGAATATAAATATATATTATGTAATTAAACCGCTAAAAAACAATTACGAGAGCCGAGAACATTTTTTCTGTGGATCCGTGATGTATATGTGTATATAATTCCAGTATAAGTATAGGTACCAACCCATGTTTTTTATTCATATTTACAAATATATAGGTATAGTTTACAGTTACAACAGTCGTCGGCAATAGCACAACAGTTGGTAACTATATAATATAATATACAATGATATAAAATCAATTTATAATATAATATACTGCACGTGTGTCATTGAGTATATATCAACAACAGGTTGTCTCGTATATAAATTATAAATATAACAATAGTAAAATATTATGAATTAAAATTAAAAAGTACACCTATACGGCAATAGCTACCTAAATCAAAAAATTGTATCGGCTGTGAATATTGAGGTCAATCTGTGTGCTCAGTGTTGAAAATCACTTGTAGTTGACATTATATTAGAATTCGTCCGGTGTGCGCACTTTACAATAGTTATGCTTTCTAAACTAAATGTGATTCTTATTTGCGCGAGAATCCATCACAGCTACCTGCATTATATAGGTACTGAGAAAATTATTTTTGAAGCCTTTACAATCAATCCATATGTTGAACGTTTAGTTATACGATTTTGGTCACTAAACCAAAAGCATACGATATTAGCACATTATACGTTTAACATACATTTCAGATATAATTTAAAATGTCGTTATATACATTTCATGCTTTCATAAAATAGCCAACAACTATACACGAAATACCTACGCGTGAATGGCGATTAGTAATATACCTCCACGCGGCAATGAGAATTGGATCGACGAGCTATGTACCTAATAATATAAGTGCGATTACAAATAATGTAAACGACTTACAACAATTATAAAAATGTATTTAGTATGTTATTACCTGCAGTGATTATAGTGTATATACTCTGTATAACAGCTATCTAAACGTTTTGTGGCCAAATTGAATTTTTATGCTATGTAAAACTATTACAGTAGATAACCTATATAGGTACTCTTATTATTATAGGTACTATTATATTTGATACAGAGTTTCAACGATAGACATTTTGTTAATGGATTTTTGAACATTTCGAACAGTTTTCTGGTTTTGGTTGAACTTGGAATTTTGTATCCACTTCTGTAATTGATAACTATATATAAACTTTTGATGAAAAAAGGAAAATAATATTGTTTGTGGTCACAAAAACAATTAGCTTATGCGGTTGTGTGTGGAGTGTGATGTGAGTAGGATGTGTAATTTGAGTTTTTGTTTTCGCACAAGGGCGACGAAACCCTTAAAAATCGACTCCCACGTCTGTATCGCAATGACGTAATGTGGTTCGTAAAATATTGTGTAGAGTTTAGGTATCTGTATTATATATAAAGCACATAATATTGTAAATTGATCTATATTGTATTATTTGCTGTGCTGTTTATCATTTTTTATCTATTGCGATTTTTTATGTAAATATAACTATACAAGTCTGCGTTTGATATTTACCTAGGATGAAGCTCGTACTGATCATTTTACTTTCAATAAATGTATTTTGTTTATTGTTTGTTTATTCGATTATTGATTTGTTTGCGGTTTGTACCTACGCCATGAAAATAAAACGAGCGATTGACCGTAGACGCAATGTATATTGTATACACTACAATATAGGTACATTATATAAACATGCCGAGGAATTATCCGATAACCTCCGATCTATTGTTCTACGTCAAAATACGTCTATTGTTGCTATTAGGTGTTAATAATAAAAAGGTAAACGGCAGGACGACGACCGGAATTTTCGTAACGTTTTGAGGTAATAAAAATATACGAATGGTGAACGATAACTGCTGGACGATAAATATTTTTCAATTTAATTACAATAATAATCCGGAACACAATTTATTACTACGAAGCGCCTTTTCGTACTCAACACGTATTATAATATCACAGTAGTATCTATTATACACGAATTACGAAAAAACTAATCATCGTTGTTCCACAAAACTCCATAAGCCGTTTTCGTTGTGCCGAAATTTTTAGATGAACCGAAATTTAACACGTGTATAAATTATAAATAAATTGGTACATATATTTACATGACTTTGATCTTTGGCGCCACAATGATAATATATTATATCGATCGTGATCGATCTACAAGAAGTTTCAAATTTAAGTGCGAGTGTGTATATATATATGTATATTATAATTATAATATATAAAAACGACAGACGTCTTTAGTCGCGATTGTATTCTGTACATGGTACTGGTACACCACATAAATGATTTTGACTTTCACATAATTAATAATAATAATATTGTCATCTCCTAATTTCAGACTTTTTAAAGTAAACTGACCGTGTGACGACGACAAAAATCTATTATGTACGATACAATAATATTACATGCAATAATAACTAATAATACATAGGTACCTATGAATGAATAAATTCACGGAATCCTTGTTAAAAACGCGTATAAATATTATATTTGCACATTTAATTTTTACACATCGTAAATAGGTACAGGTAGTATTTAAACAGGTAATGACGGTTACCTGTTTCGCAACTCAATATGAACGGGTTGTCGATATTTTGTATGAAGAAAACAGTAGATAATATGATATAATATAATATAATGATGATTTTTTTTAAAAATAAAATATCATTTGACATATTTACAATCTGTTTAATTTAATATACCTAATAGGTACAATAAGAAAATTTGACGAGGAATCGGGTCAGGACTCAGGAGAGGAGAATACGCCTATAGTGGGACTGCACCAATATAATGTGAAACGATGATATTAAACTTAAAATCCTGTCAGTTTTATTTGTATAAAAAAACTAACTAGAATTTTATTATTTTTACTTGCAATATTGTGCAAAATTCATTTCCGCACTGTTCGACTTCTCGAGCGTGTAATTTTTAATTACACGATATCAGTAATTATAAATTATATAAGTCGGCTATGAGGAACGTTGTTTAAATTTATTTAATATTAAAGGTTTAGTGTGTATTCTTTTAAATCTATAATTTATTGTACTTAATGTATACTTAATGTAAACAGACTGCACAACGCTATGGCACTGTATACCTACAACGGATGGAGTTTATGACGTAAAAAAGATTACAATTTACTAATGAATAAGATCGGGAAGGAAGTTCCTTAATATAGAGGTCTACCCGAGTTGAATTATAATGATAGTACCTACACCAGAACGTAGTATTAAAATGAATATCATGTAAACCACTACTAAATATTCCAGTATTATCTACTATTCTTGCGAATTAGTCTTTCCTGAATATTTAGTTGCAGGAAGTGTTCTGGAGGTCAATTTTATAATATGTTGTATGTGTATAAAATATTCAATTATTTGAGATGTTATGGTTTTATTTGGTGAAAATGTACACTTTAATCAATTATATCTGGTATTCTTGTGGTTCACTATTTAATACATAGGTATCAATTTTATACCGCAGACTGTAAATTTGAATAATACGACGTTGAATAATTTAACATGTGTTTGGTTTATGACCTTACCTACTCGCAATTCGAACCGACACATTATATTATATGAGTCGATATAGTGAGAAAAAATTAATTGACATATACCAACCTACATTTGGAATTATACGTTTAATTTCTATGATACTGACAGTAAAACGCATTTACATAATACCTGAAGCACGCATGAATATGTACAACGCGTTTATTGTATGGTATTGTGAAGGTGTAGGGCTGTTGGCTGACAAAAAGAAGTACCTACCAAGTCCGATTTACCAAACACCAAAAAAAGCCGATGTCTGAAATCAAAAACTATTTAGTAATTAAACCAAAAACTAATACGCCTTTAAGCTCACAATACAAACAACAATCAATAATGTTATTAAATTAAGTCTAAGGTTATCGCGATAATTATTATAGTTATAATTATTACAGTGTAAACAAGTAAAAAAAAAGTTTAGGTACGTTTATTTCACACTTTATGATAATCGATTAATTACAATAATATAACTTATTAGGTATTTTTTAAATTATGTATGACATTGTACAACTATTCAAGGTCCATTTATAGTCGCGGGGATATAATTTTAAAATTGATTGCATTTTTTTCTTTTTTCTTTTTGTAGTAAAATATATCAATTGCAAAAAAATAGTATTCATATTTAATTTCGAAGAGTTTTGAACAGTAGGTACTTACTATATAAACAATATAAACATATATTGGTATATTATAAGTGAACTATACTAAAATTATTATTCCGACAATATTATTGTGTTATTCATTTGTAATCATCGCTTCTATTCGAATAATATATGTCATCTAAAATATATTGCGTGTACCCATATATTTTGGAACAAGCCACAAGCCACAAGGTATATGCATATAGGCATATAATATAATATAGGTAGTAGGTGGAGACACCTTATTCCAAAATATTTCGTAAGCTATTCAGTACTGAACGTCTGAAAAAATAATCCTGCGTATAGCTTTCAATGTCGATCGTGTATTGAATACATATTGGAAAATTTTGAATGCAAACTCGGTGTTTTGCGTAATACCACTCTTCAGTACGTGACGATCATCAAAACAAACACCTAAATATTAACAAATCGAAATTTAAAATAAAAAATTAATGACGACAAAATAAAACCACATGGAGTTGAAAAATTTGTATAATTACTCATTAGTCATTACTATAATATTAATAACTAAAGTAATGTTAATCACGACGAGCGGCGTGCAGGTCGTTTGACTAGACGAGTCGTTTACCTAATGATTTTTGTCCTCCGTGCATAAAGTCAGTGGCATCATTTGAGGGTGGTGGGGGTTCAAGTTGGGAATTTGACCATCTTTGATTGCTAGTCCAATTGTTGGGCTGGTTGTTGTGGAAATAAAATAACTGACCGGATCAGAGCCTATATTTTAACTTTTAAGAGCTGCTATAACCAACGACAACCTTAAGGTATATAATTATAAAATATATAGGTTACATAATGTTGGTTATAAGTGTTAGTTTATCCGAAATGAATATTCAAAAACTACTGGACCATATTTTCAATAAAAGTTATATTAATATACTCCTTGAGAATTGGAGGGTGCCCCTCTCAGCCACCGAAAAAGAATATATTCTTTGTTTATTTATATGGTTCCCATTGGTTACATATTATATAACTATTATAATAATTTGCAGAAATATGGCATATACATTCTTTTACAATTATATTTATAAGAAAATAAATTGTTGGCGTGTGGGGGACGAGGTGGCCGAGCGGTCTAACGCGTCGACTGCGGCGCTGGCAGTCGCGGGTTCGACTCCCGGCCACTGGGCGGCATTTTTCTTCGGGCAAGTCACGGTGTCCGGAGAACAAGTGCCGCCATCCCCCCACCCCGGGGCACGGCAGAAACCTACGGGTGCCCCATTAGAAATTCTGCCAAACACAACACACACGTGTACCAACCTACCCAATATAAAACCTACCAAACCTACCCAATATAAAACCTACAGTACCCTCCCCACACCCAATGGCCTATGTTGCCGCGGGTTACTCAATAAAAAAAAAAAAAAAAAAAAAAAAAAAAAAAATTGTTGGCACGGGAAACGCCGGGCGGGACAACTAGTTTTAATAATATTATATAATATAATTTATGTAGTTGTAATTAATCTGTATAATAACCATAGCTAACCCATCGTTTAATACTTTAATATTCCTACCGTTCATCAAGTATTCACCTATAGCAGTTGATTTTTCAGCATTCAGCACTGCGGTCAGTTGAGTTTTTATACGGAATCGAAATATTTTTTAATCTCGTTAGAACGACCGCTAAACACGTACATTGCCACGGCTACAGGTTTGTGTAGGATTGTTAGGTCAATGATTGAACTAAAATTATTCAGATTTATGGATTTCCGCGTATACTGCACGCGTTTCCTGTGTAAACAAACGAATAGGATAGAATTTTTTTTCATAGTTTTGAAAACGCGTTTCGTCTGCTTGTATAAACACTTTTAAGCGTATTTATATGATTTTCTTTACTGTGCACATCGCCGCATACCACATAGACATAACAAACGCACGTCAATAATAACATATAACATAATATGAACGCTAACAGAAAGATATATTTTGAGATGATGTCGCAATGTAGTAATTGCAGTAGATATTTAATATCTAGGTACTTATAGGAGACCGTGATAATTTTTTTTAAAAAAATAGCAGACACTATGAGGTATTCGTTCCAGCCGAGAGAATGTCACCAACGTACGTATCATATTACATTCGAGCCTCGATAACTCGAATCTCAAGGGGATTAAAAATAAATTCGACTTAAGTATTTTTCGAGTTATATACCTCAATAACACTTCTAGGGGCGTGAAAAAATTTGAGTTATCAATGAGGCTCGACTGTATGATTATTACGATATCATAATATTATATATTATGTGGGTATTATAGATACGGCTTTTCCTGTTGTCCGTCTTGGGTTAGGCTACGACGCACCACATTGAGCCGAAAACGGATAAAACAACTGTATGGCGTGATAATTATCTTACTATTATTTTATTATTATACCACTTCGAGTTGTTTACGTTACTACAATACTGCTGTACAACAATATTTTTGTAACTACGTGACGCCAGGCGTGTATATTATATTATGATAATATTGACAAAATGACAAATTTATAAAATCACATCTGTATTTAGGTATACTATAAATATTTAGATAACTACTACAAATTACAGCTCGCAGATAATTCAGCGGGACACGGTAGTGGTTGCCTCTGGGTCTCTTGGCGCGCAGTGAATAAAAAATAAGTAAAATATATTAATTTTAGGCTGCACCTATATCCTATATATAGCCATGTAGGATACACAAATTAATATTATAATACTAGATTTTTCTTTTTATTGATTAAATCGTATATTAATCAAAACGAGATATATTTCAAATTCCAACCGCTGTAAAATAAAATAATTTAGGTATAATGTAATAAAGGTAAATTCTTTGAAAGGACAGTCCTCTCCACCACCCATTGAAAAAAACAACAAAAAAAACCTGTAGTCACGCACTAATACTTCAGGTCTTAAATGATTAGTGTACAGGTTTTATTTCGTTCAAAACCAATAGATGTTTACAAAAATAATATTAAATCCGTACCAGCCAAATGTTATTATATATTTGCGACGCGATTTTATTCGCAGTGTTTACTAGTTTAATATTCCAATACATGGCTACATAATTATAATATTATACCTAGAACTACGCGTATTTCTCACGTACTGCGCAACGTATAATAATAATGTTACCAGGTATTTAGGTACCATATAAATTATAATACGTCTCTCTCAACCGTTGTTGTGCGTGTCGTTGTTATTTTCTAATAAAAAAAGTGCACTCCTATAAAATATGTACAAATAATAATAATATGACATTTCGCTCGATTTTCAAACGGTGTAGTTATACCTATAGGTACCTAATAATAAGACGCTACAACTGCTGTATAGTCACCGCATTTATTTTTATTTTTTAAATAATAAATTAGGCGTACATGTGATTATAATATTCGTATTTATGTAGTATATTATACAACATATTTTATATTAATAAAATCAATTTAAAAGTAAAACCTAAGCCGTCGACCGTCGTAATAACAATGTTTGCCAAACCCAAAAAATGTTTCCGCCTGCCGAACGACACTCTATCGTCTCGTCTCGGGGGTATATGTACCATATAGGTTATAGGTACCACATAATAGGTGTACAATATGGTAATTGTAAGGCATTGGTGTCCACTATAATAAGGCATAGGTGTAGCCAAACAGGCATAATATAATGAATACGGTGTGTGCGCATGCATCATATTATTATTATCATGTTATACAGTGTTGGGTTTTCGCGAAAAATTCAATTAACGAGTTTGCGTGATACTATGCGTGCGACCTTATGCCGGAGACGACGTTGTTACAATACGATATATATGATAACAATAACAACATTAGAAGTACGTATAATATATTATGGGCACACGGAAATGACCTGAGAATTTTAAACACCTTGTGCCATTTCGACGTGTCCGCGCCATACAAATTAGCAGCGTACGAATAATGCGAAACACAAACACTGCTATAGCAGCACGGTCTTTGACGTCCCGGTGACGATTGTACGATTATCGCACTCCTGTCAAGTTCAAGTGTTTTTAAACATCATTATTTCCCCTTCAAAACTTCGTTGTAGCCCGCGAGTGCTAAAAACTCACGAGGGCTAATTATATTTCCTTATTGTCGGCGAATTTGCTGGTGGTCGCCGACACGGCCACACGCCTCTTCGTAATGTCCGCGGTGATACGTGCGCACTGTATGTAATATTAAGTATTTAAATCTCAGTGTCGTAAAATTATAAAAATATATGATCCTTAAAATATACATTATATTTACTTAGAAATTCCCAAAATCAGAAATTTAATCGATGTAATATTAAAGGATGAAAGGGGAGTGAGCGTGCTTGGGTGATTATAAATTCCACTCCGAACATTTTCTGGTCGATTTTCGGTACCAATACCCGAAACGAGACAGTAAAAACAGCATTCAAAATACTAAATGAATGTATTCAAGTAATGTTAAAAATGTACAAAGTGTTAAAACAAACATACGAAGGAGCTGCAAAGGGATATTCAGTTATTGTCTCCAGACCTCTTAAATTGAAAAAATAAAATAAACTCTAGTTCATTTATAAAACGGCATTTTAAATGAGAAAATTAATTTAAACCAATAATATTTTAATATTTTTAAGAAATCGTATTACCTTAAAATGATTAACATATTATTAGAAGTTTTATCATAAGCTTGTTTTTAAATGCATGTATAGGTTAGGTTAGCCTAACCTACCATTGTACCAATACATAATTTATATATGTATATATATTAATATTTCATTACACATAAACAAACGTAAACAAACAAATTTGAAAAAAGTCCCCTTCTCCAATTCAAATTTCTAATTACACCACTTCTGCGAGCGTATAGGTACCTACATACATATGAAAAAATTATAAAATTATCACAGCAATAATAGCCTTAATAATAACGGGCCAAATCCAAATCATATGAAAAAGAAAGTTTTTATATTAGGTAGGTAGCTATAAACAATAATTTAAATTAATTGTATTGTAATATCGTTATTATATAGCCTGAAAGATAACATAAACTATTCGAGGTATAGACGGTATAGTATGATTAGTATGACATGTCTAAAAAGGTACCTACATATAAAAGCATAATAACTTGAGTATAACTATAATAGGTGTTAGGTTTATTATATTACTACACCGAGTTATAAATTAAAACATCTAAATTGTATTGACTATTTCTGCAATCAATAAAATTTATACGCTTCATACCCATAACATAATATTAAAATCTAATCATTGATAAATTTAAATTTTAAATAGTTTAATTGCATCATAAAAATCACATTATAATATTATTTTGATCTGTTATTTGCACGAATATTTAATAAATAGTATACGCAGTATACTTACACAGAGACTTGGAATACAGAATTTAATATTTGTAATAAAAAACTAGTAAACATTTGTTATAAAATTACATTATATTGTAATACATACAACAGTGAATAAATTAACCTTCTATTTTTTTTTTGTTATTTATTATATATATATGTATGTACTAAATATGTATACCTATTGACTATAGTCAATTACATGTACACGTGTTTAATATGTATTATAATTATCCACCTTTAAATGATTATATGAAGATATATATTGTTTATAAAAACTCAACGATGATTATAATATTATGTACTTTTTTTAGGACCACAAAGAATTCTTGAAGAAATCAAAAGATTCGTTGTTGTCGAGGAGTGTAAAAGAATTATCGTTACTGCAATTCCATGAAGTTGAACCACATTTACAATCCAATCCATATATTACATCCGGCTATAGAGCGAGTCTATCGACAAAAATGTGTATAGAGAGGTATGCTAATTCTTTATGTATTTTCTATATTAGCAATTTATATAATATAATTAATTATGGTAATTACAATATAATATACATCAAATGGAGTTCGATCATATCGCAATAAAAATATATAGTAAATTTAAAGATAATTTTTTCACAGCGTCATCTGATAGAACTACCTTGTATTTTATTGAGCATTATAAAAAAAAACACTTCAATTTATGGAAAAAAAAAATGAATCGTTAAAAACGAAGGTTTTCAAATGATTAAACCAAATCGTTGCATCTAAAATAATTTCATGAAAAAGTTGTTCGAATTTGATTTTAACCATTAGCTGAACTTATTGAATTGTTCATATAAAATATTCAGCCAACAAACGAATAAAGTTTATATTTCACATTCACACTATTACAAAAAAGTAATGTAATATTACACAACTATGTTAATTTTATTTTAACTAAATAGAAACTTTTACTACAGAGTAATAAAATAATATTACATTTTAATTTTCCATCTTTGGGTGGGTTTACAGTGCTTGGACTTTAAGGACTTACAAACTAAGTGAACTATAATTCAATATGGATTTAGTTCAAATAATTAAATAATTAAGGAAAATAATACTATAACTCAATTTAACAAAATTTTTCGATAAAAAAGATATAATTATGTATAATATATTATAAAAATTAAATTTGAATATACATATTCTAACCTTCAATGTAATGTTTGACGATGTGCAGATCATTGAAATTGTCAATAAAAAATGACAATGACCTTCATTAACTTGTGTTATTTTGAATGATGATGCTCCTTCAAGCTTCGGATATTAATTTAATTGTAATCATAATAGCAAAAAAAAAAACATATTATTAGCTGCTTAACTGTTATAGAAAAACATAAAGTCATCCATTCTAAAACAAAATAAGTAGTTATCAAGTTATAATAATGCATTAACGATCACACAAGGACAAATTTTAAAATGTATTATTTAATTAATTTATATTTTATTGGTTATATTAATAAAAAAAAAAATGATTATACTAATTGGTAGTTTGTTACCTTTTTGTTTTAGCGCTTTTTGGCTGACTAATGAAACCATAAATATTTGGTCACATGTTTTTGGCTGGATGCTGTTTTTTGGACTAACAATTTATGACTTGTTACTGTTGAATATTCACGCTTCACCGTTCGATAAGCTTGTCGTGGGTCTACTACTCGGATGTTTTCAGGTATTTATAACCAGAGTAGAGCATTATCATTTGAATAAAATGTTATCCAAATAATCATTTAAATACACGAAACTCCCTTGTTTTAGTATATTACGAAGTCTCACGGGCAAAAAATAAATTGTACGGTAGAGAATTTTGTTGAATATAAATTTGGTTCTCAAAAGTATTTGGTTGAACAGAAAATGTTGTTTAATGATCATTGTAAATTAAGTAATAAAGTGATGTTTTCGATTTATTGTCCGAGCGAGAGAGTATAGGTACCTATATATATATCGAGTAAGTGAGCGTCTCGAGTTGCAGATAAAAAACTTTTAATGTACTATGTACTATAAAATATTTTAAAATCTATTTTGCAGTCTTATGTATGTTTGAATTTATTTTCATGTAAAATGTTATTAATGTCACTGATTTTTAAAGATCATAGTTTTAATACTAGGTATACCTAAAATGGTTTATATCATCGTTTGTACCACACGTGTTTCATTTAAATAATATTTACTTACCTATGTAATTTTTATCGTATTTTCAGATTAGCATGGCATCATCGACTATGTACCACACGTTTTCGTGCAAATCTGAAAAACATTTCAACTGTTTCTTATCTTTTGACTTGTTCGGCATAGCGCTGAGCTTGTTGGGAATCTACTTGTCAGGAATTTATTACGCTTTTTGGTGTCATCCCGTAAGTGAACGATTTCGTTTCAGTATGCGCATTATATTCATTGGACGTCTTATAATATTAATATACAGTTAATTCTTTAAATACATTAACTAAAACCTAGTGCGGTATCTCGTGTATTTTCCAGGTACATCGAATGTTTTACTTATCCACGGTGTTCTTTATATTTGTAACTGTCATGGGATTGCAATTACCAAAGCTAAAAGCAAGTGATAATTTGAAAATGATCTCATTTGTGTGTTGGGCAGCATACGGAGTGATACCGACGTGTCACTGGGTGATAATCATGGGTGGATGGGAAAATCCAATAGTGGCCGTAAGTATTGCTATATGGTATATTTAATATTACACTGTTAATAATAATAATAATGATAACAATCACAATTAAAAAACTGCATTAATAATATATTAATATTAATATAAATATACATGCTCGCGGTCGTGATGCTTTTTAGGATTTATGTTAATATATTTATATAAATGTTTAGTTACCTACCTACGTTTTTGTTGGAAATAATATGATATAGGTACTTAACCAAAAGTACGTATAATATTACTTATTATAATATTATCACGTTTTGAAAATATCTGTGTTATATTATTTATGTACTAACTATAGTATCTAATATTTCGCTATTATTACAAACGAAATGAACAAAAAAATTTGTGATTCCTAGATAAGGCCTTAATAAATTTTATTTAATTTTAATTACTATTGTTAAAGCATATTATGTCAAACACAATTGTACATACAGCAATATAGTTAATGCTATGAATAATTTATGAAAAAACATATTGAAACTCTTATTAATAATGCATTAATGCGTATAGAAAAATTTAGAACACGTATATTGTTTCAAACATACCCTGCATATAAAAAGTTTGAATAAATCTAAAATCTAATCCTTATAAATATCCAAATGCATATAGCATCAAGTTAAAGCTTTATTCAACTACAGTTTAAGGAATATTAATTATTAAATTTTCAGCCATCTATACTCTATTAAAGGTGTCTATTATTTTCAAAGTTATAAGTGATATATAAATATCTTGAATTAAAATTCAATTGATTAACTTACGCATATACATTATTGTATTAATTGTTTAAAAGTAAAAAAAAATTATATAAATAATTCCCATCAATGGATGGTCTCTTCTCTCATGCCCCCTGTCTGAATTGTTGTAAATAATCGTAATTATCAACCCGTTTGTTATTACCCTATTATTTCTTTTTTTCTATATTATTCTTTTATCACTTGTGCTTATTGAAAATCTTTAAATTACAGATTGTACAATTCTCTTGTTTAAAAATAAAAAAAAAAAAAAATATAAATAATTAAACATATTACACATTTCAATAATTATACATAATATGTTAGAAACCTCAACTATAAGCATATAGGCGTTTTATACTATTTTATATTTTTTATTATAGAAATTAACACTGAAGAAACTGAAAGAACTAGTAAAATTGGGACTAGTTTTTGAAATCTATGTAGACAACGTAATTAGATATTCTTGTTTTTCGTAAATTATGATTAGATTATTGTACCTATCAGATAATTATTTATTTCTCACGAGTTTTTAAATATATTTCAAATAAATAGTTAGCTAATTTTCACCATTAAAAATAAATATATATTCACGTTTTAAACTATTAAATTTAAGTTTGAGAACATGGTCGATAAATTTAAATTGTATTTTTAAACTCCAAAAAGAACTTATAAATGACACGGAAATATACAACTTTAACTTTGATTGAATTAATAATATTAGTAATTTAGTTAAATATACGTATATGAGTTTCCCAAGTAATTTTATGTTATATACCTATATTAAGTATGTAAAAATCATATTTATTCAAACATCGAGTAAAATATCTAGTGTAAATTATTATTTATAATTTATTTGTGTTATTATTATTATGTCCAGTAACATTAAATTACTGATCATTTGTTTGTTATAACGAGATAAAAAACAATTATTTAATTTTGTCGTAAAGATAAATAATGAATCTTGTTTATTTCCTTTTTCAGAAATTGTTATCAAGAATTTTAAATATGTACCTTATTTCCGGATTAGCGTTCCTGATTTACGTTACTAGAATGCCAGAACGGTTTTTCAAAGGTAAATATTTTAGTACCTACTTATTTATAATATTATAGCTAAGTATATAACCAATTAAAACTGCAAAGAACGGACTATATAACGTACATGTTTTATTAGAAGGAGGTAGGTACTTACTACTTATCCACTTGGAAAAAAATCCATTTTACTCTAAATAAATATTTATTTAATTCTTCGATAATATGATTTCTTCAGTTCCTTGCAAAACAAATTCTTGCGAAATTCTGAAATTCTGAATTCATTATCCCATTTTGACACGATCGTTTTTAAAACAATAGCAATAATATTGTAGGATTCTATTTATTTTTAAGGTTGTAAGATCTGTCATCAATAATAGTATTAAAGACTTAATAAATATCATGACGAAAAAGTTCAAATAGTTGAACAATAATAATATTAAAAATAATAATATAAAATATATTAATTAAATATCTTGTCTAAGTCGTAAGACGACATAATATTACCAAGTGGCTAGTATTACAACCTAATATTATAGATCTAACACTGTTTACTGTTTTAAATTGAAGAATTTAAATTGAATGATTACTTACTGAATGGACCATTATTTTTGAGGGGCTTTAGCAGTTCAGTGTATCGTGTTTGATCCGAAAATCGTAAACTAAACAACCCTAAATCCTTGATCACTAATAAATATAAATTATTTAAATATATAATAATATATACAACATAACACTTATTATTTTAACAATCACACACATGACATATTTGACATAAGCTACTATTAAATATTAAATTATTATGATACTATCGATAAAAAATAAGAAAATAATATACATATATCGTTTATATATATTATATTATATTGTACGATAATCAGGTCTAATATAAAGGTAACATCTTACATTTTTTTACGCAGACCCCATAACTATACCCCGACTATATTCGAAAAATGTAATTTGAATTGTTAACAGTAAAATAAAAACGATTTGTATGATTAAATTTGTCTGCTTTTCAGGTAAATTAGATTACATAGGATCATCGCATCAGTGGTGGCATTTCCTGGTCGTGATAGCGTTGTATTACTGGCACAACACTGGTATTTTGTACATCGAGTACAGAATGAACCACGGATGTGTCAACGATTTACGACTATAATATTCATTTTGCTCAAAGTGTACCTATATTGTTATTTTATAATTAAATTATTTTTAATGTTAAGTAAATTACTTATATATAGTATGTTTGTTATTTTACGGTTTGTCGAGAATTTTCTGTGAAATATTTCTTAAACTATATTATGAAATTCAATTTTTTATGTACATAAACAATTTTTATTAATAAAATGGAATCGATTGAATACACAACGGCTATATTTTCTTTCGCAATAAGTATACATACCTAATACATAATACCTATATACTATACTCCTAACTCCTAAGTCTCTTATTTGAAATGATACATCCTAAGTATTATATGTTACACGAATACTATGAATATATATATATCCCTGGTTGATATCCCTAAAATCACGACCTTAACAATGGGTTTGTCCAAAAAAATGTATAATATGGTATAAACGTAAGCGCATAAATGTGTATGACATGTATTGTATACCATTATTATGTAAATTTACATTATTCGGGTGCGTGGAAAAGAAACGCAGACTTACATTTTGATTTCACCTTTTCGTTTTTTTTGTTGTTGTTAGACACGCTTAACACAGGACGTGGCACAGCGGTATGAGAGCTATTGTACAGCTTAAGTCTATAAAGAATATCGATAACAATTCGTATAATATAGTTATAATAACACATTATCTCATAATGATTTGCAATTTGATAAATAATGAAAACTTTTAAACAATCTTTAAACTACTCAACGATGATGTTGACGTGTGATATTCTTCAGCATTGATATTTTATAATCATTTAGGCACAACTTAATTTGTTGGTAACTTTTATTTTAAATTTTGTGAATATAATATTATTATAATTTACAGTATCCGTATAGAGGAAATTTTTTAAAAATAAAAACGTTATAATTTTCTAATAAATGCTTACCTTAACACCAACCAGTAGAATGCGTAATCGCTATTTAATTGGATGTTCTTTATAATGATATAGGTAGTAAAATCGTCACTTGCTTATTCCATATTATACAGTGGTAGGTATATTGATTAAATAAATGTCAAAACCAACGCTACAGTTACAGTATGTATAAGATATATAATTTTGCAGTTGTGCATATTAATTTTAGGATATTGTGTTGACGGTTGACCTATATATAATATATTAATGTAGAGAACACTGAACACTGTAGCATGTTGACACGTTGTGTCTTAAGTGTCTATTCTTTATTATTGTTCGACTATTTTTCAATAAGCTATAATGTTTAAATTCGTCGCCATTAACTGAATGATATTTTAATTGAATACGGCGACAGCAGTGTATAAAGGAAATACGTTATTTACATAATATATAGTATAGTTACTTCATATATAATACATATCTTAGTTTACAACAATCAATACACATTTATCGAACAAATATATCTCCAACAAACCATATTAAAATAGGTGAGTATTCACCAGAAGATAAAATATTAGGGCAACCGGCAGCACATATGGCATAGGTCGAGGGTTTGTTTTTATTTATGCAAATAATTTGAATATATTATAATATAAGTGTACCGACAACGTTATTTCAGTGAATGTTTAATAATTAAGAACAAAAACTATTGCGAAAAACTAGTTGGTAAAACAACATGACCAAGAAAAACAAAAATATATTATATTATTTTGTGAATAAGTAATATCGATCATGTAGATAGAATTTTACTATTTATTTGAATAACCAGTGAGTGGAAAAACTAAAGGATTCGAATTTCTGGTTAAAAAACTTGTTAGACCCACGATTAGTGATAAATTGTTGAAATAATATTCTGAGTGAATATATACTATATCGAAATATATATTCGATCGTCTTAAATTATCCGACGACTGTGATTTTCCTTTTAGATTATCGATGTTTTGCGAGAACGCAAAAACGGTGCATTAAAAATATATTTGCCACTTGGCTGGTAAAAACACTAATAAGATATTATGTATATTATTTTGATACCTATATACGATACCTACGCGTTTTATACCTAAATGTTTGCGGTTAATCTAGAAATACTTTTATCGATCGAATAATAATATACATATAACGTTTTAATATAACTACCTACCACGGTACATAGAATAGGTTAGGGTAGGTATATATTATGTACGTAGAGTACAAACTCGATAAGATACAAAGCTCGGGGTGAAAAAAAGTATTGGACGTTTAATACCACGCGTGAAAACGGATATGAGGTTTAATAGGGTAAAAAAAAAAGATTCCATTCCTTAAACTTTTATACAACAAGACGTAACGGCGCAGCGTTACGCTATAATGTGTACAGTGTACACACAACACACACACACACACACACACATACACACAGGTACAACCTCGGGCGTTTCGGAAAGCACTCTCGTGGATATCATATACCTGGTATCGAGTACTTTCCATTCCCTCCTAACCCCAACAATCAGTGTGGTGTAGGTATACTGTATCCTATAATAAACGTATGCATCACAGTTAGAAATCTGTAGTTAATTCTACACGCGTTGGTGTCAATGTTGTACTCAGGTGAGTGTGGATTTTAAGCTGAAAAGAGCTTGACGTTGATTTCACACAGGCAATAGTTAAAATAATTACTGTCCATTGCTACAGTAAGACTCGTGATGCTTGTACTAACCACTAAGCATCAGTTGATTTTAAGATAGCCACAGTTATTTTTATATCCTAACAAATTAAATTATGTAAATATGGCATTTACTATACTCATTATAACATTACAGCAGTTTTAAATTAATTTGGTATAGATGTTGAAACAACTAATGATGTTAAATACAGTTTAGATACGGTATTTGCAATTGATTTTACTGTCTTATGTTCTTCAAATCTAATTAAAGAGGTTAAAATAAGTGGTCCATTCTTAAGAAGTGGTTGGCCATAATGTACCAGAAAATGATATTTGAGTTTAAGTGTACATATATATATATTTAAAAATATAATCGATTATGTTCTGCTTCTAATGCATACAACTGAACTGACTGGGTCCAGACCCCCTCGCTTAAATGTGTTTGGACAATTAGTTGGACGGCCTCCATGAAAAAGTCCTAAATACGCCAATGCGAGGCACTGAGACTTGAGAGTGGAGACATATCCTTTATAATATATGAAGAAAGTAGGTAGGTATTGAATTTAATATAAATTTCAAAATTTCAAAATGTCTTGCCTACAATTGCTCTATATTTAGTGACGGGACGATAACAAACAAGTAGGTAGGTTCCCAATTGACTATTATTCAACGAGCAAAATCTTCTGTATAATGTTATTGCCGGTTCTACCGCTTATACAGGTATACTATTATGTATACCGTGCGGTATACCAACGTGCATTATCATAAAACCTCGTAACCGATAATTGGGGAGGTGAATGTTTAGAGAAAATACATTTTACTGAACGATTCGCGTCGATTCATGTTAATTATTCTTCTGAAAATCGAGCGACCGCACTTAAAACAAGCAGGGAATCGTTATCGTTTTCAATTGTTATTCGCTCGCGGATTACCCCCAAAACGATAAAATGTAACATTACGGAATAACGAATTTAGTTTTTGATACAGTGCGGTAAGCACACAGAAGTATATAATAATATATTAATATATAATATACGAAAAGTAAGTATTTTCCGTTCCTATAATAGTATAATATAATAATACAAAGGTCTGGTAACGTGATCTATATGTTACTATATTATGGAACACGGATTCAAAGTTTGCTCCATAGAAGTTTTACGGTGACCAGGGCTAGGTCGGGGCAGGTATAATTATTGCGAGCGCCAGCTGTTGTTCGCGCAGACATATAATATAATAATACATATGTGAAAACCCAGACCAAAACAAAATATTACAAATCTCGAAGCAAAAATACGACTAAGTACTGGAAACGTGCTCGATTTTTGAACGTTTAGGACGTGAACCGCCGTACATGTCGTCAGCTAAATCGTCATTATATAATAATAATATGTAAAAGACCGTAGCGTCGTCGCCGTATTCTAATCATAAAAACGTGTCCTCGATTTTGGCGCCTCTGCCCATATATATATAATATATATATATATATAAATACGGCATACATAATATATATACACACACACACACACAAACACACACGACACACACACACACTGAGGAGTAGCCATGGTATAAGTATATATATAATATATACAATCTGTACGTACCGGCGGCGGCGGCGAGCTTCTCGAAGGGAAAACCGCCTCGGCAGTAACTATAGTAACACCCCTCGTATTGAATCCAATTTCTGTTCGGCCGGTTTTATCTCCTAAGCTACCCGTCGTCCTACTACCCCTCCACCCGCCCCTCCGTCCAAACCACCCCCGTTCACCGCACACCACCCGAAACGCCATTTTGTCTTCTCCCGCGTCGTACCCCCTCCGGAGGGGTGCCCTTCGTCGCAACCACCTCGCCCCCCGACCACGAGCGCGTATATATATTTTATTTTATTTTACTTCTTTTTTTTTTTTATATACGTCTTCTTCTCTCGAAATGATTACCTCGTCCTCTTTTTCATCCCTTCTTCTCCACGTGGCTATTTTCTATAATTTTTTCCCCGACGTTTTTCCTTTTTACCCGAGAGCCTGTAGCAGGGCTGTCTTTCGCAGCCAGTTTATATTTCGTTATTTTCTTGACTTCTGCGGGTTGTCCCGGATTTCGGAACAATCAATTCTACGGTCGAGGGGTGGAAAAAAACGAGCGAGATAAAGAGAAAAAAACACGAAATATGTTCATACGAATGTGTGGTGTGTGTGTGTACATTTTTGAAATATAATCGCAATACACAAGCCCGACCGGGAATCGTCGATCCGATGAAGTGTGTCCCTCATCTTAAAAAAGTTATTTGGAAAGTCAATTTTTTGTCACGTGGTGATCAATTATATAGACAGTTATATAATATTCACTGCGTGTTAATTTATTTGTAATGTGCGACGTGTATTAATGTTTTCAGATATGATGTAAACTATTTGTTGAAGTGCTGCAAGTATCTATAATAATATAGTAACATCAATTATCACATAATAAGTAACAATGTAAGGCAAGAGACACTAAGAAAAAAAGAAATGATAAGTTTTTAATATTTGTACACATATAAGTACTTTATAACATAAAATAATATATTATACGTGGACTGGCAATCAAGAAGTTCTTTATTTGTGTTCATTAAAATTATTTTAATATAGTTATAAAACTATTAATATTTTCGAAATAAATTATAATTTTTCACAATATTAGAATCATAAATATAAAAATTGTACGAATATCTTATAATTCAAATATATTTTTATAAGAGCAATTATAATATTATATTAGTATTATTTTATTAATATAATTTATTATTATTGATCATCGATTTCAATACTATTAAAAGTCGACAATTTGGTGAACACTCAAAATAATTACCACATTCGAAAATAAATTGCCTAAACATAACTCCTTAAAATTGTCGTGTCGCATACTGTTCGTTCAACATTATAATAATATAATCACTGTGCCGTCTGTACGTCTGTACCGTTACACATTAATCAAATATTTGATAAAAAATAAAAATAAATAAATATATAGTGATGTATTTATGACAATACACTTTAACTGTACCTAACTCAATTTTAAATAATATAATACCAAATCGATTATAAATAAATGTTCAGTTTAATACAAATGTGGATTCTATATAAAAATAAGGTTGAGCATATTATCGTGTTTTCAATAATGTTGTTATCATTTTCACTTGCAGTTAAATTTTTTTTTTCTTAATTAATAAAAATGTTAGGGTTTAAGTTCAATTTATTAATTTACGAATTTTACGATGATAAGTATATTATAACGCTAACTTCTTAATAGGTGACTTTGGCCTTTGCCAACATAATAATATATTGAACTATTACGACTATTATAATATATTAATATGTTTCCTACTGCACAATGTAATAATTTAAATATAATTTACGGCTAATAATTGTTGTATGCCTTTAGATACTAATCGAAATAATCAAGTATAGATTGAGATTTTTATTTATAGCAAATAAAACAGAACAAAACATAATAACCAGACAAGCAATAATTATTATCGTTTTTTTTTTTTTTTGTTCGGGATGACGGGCTCGGTAGTTAAACGCGTTATAATAACGAGGTAAGAAAAACAAAAAAAAAACAGGTCTTCAATAGATCCGTTTACGGAAAGGAAGATTTCATCGGCAATAGTGATAATAATAATAATAATAATAATAATAACAAAAATCTCTTGGCAGAGTGTTGCGGTGCGAGCGAATTTACTTAAAACGAACGACGACCATTCTGCGGGACTACGGGCTTATGCTAAATCCTCTGTACCTTAAGACCTTCACTTATTCCGCGAAAGCAGTTTGTTTTTTCTTCGCGCGCCCTGTCGCAGGTTTAAATATATATGTATAATGTATATAGACCTCTTCCCCCGTTTTGTCGTTTTTTTTTTCATTTAGTTAATCGATTTGAAAACCGTAATATAAAAAAAAAACAACACGTCGATGCGATAAAAAAAAAAACAATAATGATAATCACAATAGTAATAATGTAATGCGTATACCCGCTAATTATTAAGTCACTGCCGGTTCGATGGGTTTACGCGTTATTATAAAGGTTTAATTGAATCGGAGACATTAAAACACACACACATCGGCCGTATAATATAAAATGTACGAGCGCGAGCTAATGATATTATAATAAAAAGGGTACGGTTATATTATTATTATTCAGACATATTTAATGTGCTGCCGGGGTGTTAAACAAAACGACGCGTCACCATTAATTCGTTATTAACGGTCGGGCGGCCCCTAATGAACGGGGGTGCGTATATTATATATAGGGCATAGGTATACATATAGGCATACATATATATTATGTATATGATATTATGATCAAACTGTAACCTAATTAATAATCATATGGTTGATACGGTTTTGCTTATACTTTTTATGCATGTAAGTTTTACAGTAATAATTTCAAATTATTGGCCAAACTATGGGGGTGTTATTATTATATATTGTAGAGCCACTTTTAGCTGTAACCCCGGCTGGCTATAGTTCCAAGACGTTAAAAATGTTAACGTTTTTTGATTTTTTTTCTTTTACTTATAATTTGTTACTATCATGGTTCTAAACGATTTTAATTTTAAAAATAATATATCAATTAACAATTGTATTATAAAAAAAAAAAAAAACAGAAATGATTGTTAACTATATAGACATCAAACTCAGCTTTTAACTTAGCTAGCACGACTCTGCAGTTATGAGTTATGACAAAAAAAAACCGGACATGATTTATGCTACAACGCCGAGAATCAGCAGTGCGATTTGCACCATACTTTAAAAGACTTATAACCACAAAACATGTCCATAAGACTAAGGACACTCACGTAGCACACGAGATCCTACATCTAGTAATTCCTACCAAGAGTGATCCTAAAGAATCTAAATAGGTGCACCGAAGCTAGCTATATTAATATAATATTAAGAACTCTAAAAAAATGTATTTTATATATTTTATTTTATTGAACAAAAATTGTAATTTATAAAGAGGAATCAAAAATACGATGTTTTCATTCGTTCTACCTATATTCTTTATAATCATTGTAAAATATACTAGACTTGTTTTTTGTTCTAGGGAGCTGGTGAGTGTTGAGGATTTCACTCACATGCTTGCCAAAAGAAAATTATACTTAAATTGAATTAAAGTGTACTTTATGAAAACTGTTTTTTTTACCAAATATTTTTATAATATTCATAATATATTTAAGTTACAAAATCTGTAGTATATATACATAATATATATAAAAACAAAATTACACTAATGGCTTTAAACTGTCAGTTGTATAGGGTAATATTACTGATTAACCAAGCTTGCTTACCACCTTTTTTTTTTTCATAATGTTTGATAATTATAGGAAACAACTCGTTCAAATTTGGATTTACATATAAAAAATAATCTGCTTAATAATTTAAAGTAAAAACATTTAGTTCTTATTAGAACAACGGTAGATATTAGATTGTATCTTCACATCGTCTTCAATGATACAAAAAATCTCAAGTAAACGAATATACACTGGTCTTAAAGTACATAATATGTACTAATAGGTATTCAAAAATTCCAAAAATCAGATTTTTTATAACTGCATTATACTGCAATAAAATGGATGACCATGCTTGGTGAATCACCCTGTACAAATGTACAATACGCCAAAGAAGAAAGAAGTATAAATGTATAATATGATGAATTAATGAAATACTTACTCAGCTAGGTATTTATTTCGTATGCATTACACTCTATGATGTATATTGACGAGTATGCTTGAAGTCATGAATGTAAAACTGTGGAGCTGGACGATGTTATTATCCATGTTTTCATCTCTTTTAAAAAAATAATTTGTGACGTATTTATCAAACTGTTAATTTGGCCTACAACGTATAAGCATTACTGTTACAGATTACGGAAACTAATATACATATCATACATGCAGTATCTTATAGATAAAAAAAACTGAATAATAACCGATGCATATTAATAGTGAAAACAATATTAATATAATATGTATTTTGTATTTTGTATTTTATAAATACAAATTTGTTTAATTTTTGGGTCAAACGCCTGAACTGTTTATTTTGACTCCACTTTAATCCAGCCCTAATCATAGCTATCGCCTGACCTATATATTATAACATATTATATACATATGCGTGTGTGGATATATTATATATATTATATAATATATATATATATATCTATACATTATAATATACGGTAATTATGTATTTTAACACCTTTGTGTCATTATATATACACTGCTGCTGCAGTTCGACGAAGTCTATGCAGCCATAATATTTAATTATTACTCAGTGGAAAATCCCATGTGCCAGAAAAATGTTTAGGAGCTTCAGCAATTGCAGTGTCGGTCTGGTTCATGATTGGGCCCGAAAGTCTATTATAAATTTAAAAAAAATTCAATTGTGTTTTAATACATTGCAATAAAGTTATTTTAATTTTAATTATAACAATAATTTATTGCTTGAAAATAATTAATTACTATTAGGTATAAATATTTAAAAAAAATTGTAACCAACAATGTTTTACAAATTTTTTTTTACAATTTGTAAAAAAATATTCAATAAATATAAATAAAATAAATTATAAAACTTAGGCCATTGGGTGGTTTTTAAACTGTGGGGGAGGGAACAGTAGGTGTAAACAAGTGTGTGTAGTTTTGGCAGATTTTCAAGTGGGCACCCGTAGGTATCTGCCATGCCCGGGTGGGGGATGGCGGCACTTGTTCTCCGGACACCGTGACTTGCCCAAAGAAAAATGCCACCCGAGGACCGAGGTTTGAACCAGCGCCGGTGTGTGTCGCAACCGACGCCTTAGTCCGCTCGGCCACTCCGTCCCCCAAATTATAAATTATATATAGGTATAATACTATCTAGTTTGTTTAAATTTATTGGTGAAAGATCCTAATATAAGGACGAAGAAGATTTTTTTCCTTTTTTTTTATTCTTATTAATTTTTGCTTTTCGACTATATTATAATATAATACCTATACAGTTGTTTTATTTCCTTTCTCGTTCGTCCTTAAAAATGTCACCATCACGGTCGTTTTGTATTAATTATGGTTAGGATTCGTATTATAAGTACCTTGACGATTTTTGATGTTTAAAACATTTAAATGCTTACTAATTAAATACTGAACAATAAACAATCTACAAAAAAATACAACAACAAACACACGTTTTAATAATCTTTTAGTTCTTGTGCATTATTACCAATATATTATAGTTTAATAGTATAATATACTTTTCAGTTAAATCAGATAGATTACATTACTGTATATACATTATACATTACCTAAGTATGTACCTACGATATTAATATATTATATTAGTTTGATAGTAATGCATTTAAAAAGAAAAATAGGAAATAAAAACATTAAGCAATGACAAATGGTCAGTAACTACATATAATAAAATATACGTGGGTACATATTACATATTTGAACAATATTATACAATACAGAATTATCTATTTACGTAAGACACTGATTATTTCAGAAAAGTTTAACTTTTTTTACCATATTTCTTTTCCATTTTTGGAAAATAATGATATTTTTCCTCGTTACAAGCTTTTTACTCTTTTAAATGGAAACACAAACCTTTTACATATTTGTAATTATTATTCCACCAAACCAGAATATTATTCTGAGTATTTCGATCTATAAAAATCAAGTAGAACAAGAAAAAAATAAAAATAAAAATAAAAACTTATTCATAAGTAAGTATTTAAAGTTTTGTCGAGTGGAATAGTGGACACACATTTTGCGGGTACCCACATACCACTTCACTCCGCGCATCTGAACTTTAAATACTTAAAAGTCATCAGGTTCTCGTACAAAATTCGAAATGCTCCTAATTATTCTGCATGTACATCGTCATTAAAAAAAGTAAAAAGTAAAAATATTATAACGATAATAAAAATAATATTTTTAGAAAAAGTTTGGTAGGTACATTGACAATTTAAAATTATGTAAAATAAATAAAAATTTTCAAAAACGTCAATAATTTCTGAAATAAACTTACGTCGAGTTTATCATTCGATATATTACCTGAGTTACAAAGGTCGAATTATACTGCAGCTGGACTAGCTGGAGTGCTGCGTTATAATAACACTCGTGTCGAGGTTCGTGTTTAAGTTTGATTTCCACACAGCTATAATAATAACAATACGTGCGGACACGTAACCGTATTGTATATAATAATTGTTATCATTTCCAAGTTGAGAAAATTATGTGAGATGCCACTACGTTACGTTATCTGCTACACCTGCAACCCTATCTCATACTATATATATATATTATATTACTATATAAATTATATATTATTATTATTATAGGATAAATTGCACTTTTATTTCTGTACGTGCACTCCGTTGCAAATGTATTAACGTTTTACACTCGAGCCATTTATTGACTGATTATAACCAGTACTGCAGTGCAATTATGATAACTAAAAACATATTCAGATTTATACACATTTGGAAGATGGTTGACGTATATAAATTAACTAGATAACATTATATTTACATAGATAAAAAATATGACAATTTAAAGTTTCTAATATTTTTTTATATATTTTTGTATCTATGAAAGTAGGTAGCTTAATTTCTATTAAATAATCATCTTCAAACTCTTCAATAATAATCATATATTATTATTTATTATACATTATTATGCATATATAACAATTATACATTAATAATATATCAAAATACATTGTATATTTACATAATAGTAACACATGTACCTATGGTTAAAATTATATTATTGTCCAAAGGCACCACCACCGTGATTGTTAGGGGTGGTTGCCCGATTTTTCTTTATGTGGTGTGTAAGATAATTGATTACGAGCTTAATTGTGTGAAACCAAATGGGTGTTCTAAATACTGTTACTACTTAATTATGTTATATTGAATCTATTTATATACAAAATAATACATATAGCTTACAGATTAACTTTCAAGCATAATCTAAAAAACTAACTATTTTTTTTTTAAATTAAGAGTGAAATATTTCAACATTGTGAAACAAAATAAGTAGATGTATTGAATGCACACGGGTCAATTGCATTTATTAAAATTAATGTATTTTATAGGGCCCATCACTCCAAAATATAAAATTAACCTCCCAAAACACTGAGATTATAGATAGTTAACTACTATGAAAATGTGCACTTGGAAGTTTAAATATATTTATAATTATTCATTAAAATATAATATATAATGTGATAATCAAACCATTAAAACATAGTCTATAGAAGGTGTAACAGAAAGATCTGAAAAATGAAATAACTTTTGTTACAGTCAATATTTAATAATTGTATATAATACAATTTATAGGTGCTTTCGAGTTTCGCTATACAAGCACTTACAGTATAACATTTTTTTATTTTTAGTTTTTAAAACTAAAATAAAAAATAAAAATTCAATATATCCAATTTTTAAATCTATATTTTACACAATTTTTTATGATGAAAATGTTTATTTAAGTCGAGTAGTTAATTTTTTACCATTTTTTAAAACTTCAACATTTTTTTGGTGTAAATTAATTTGAAATGTAATAACTTTTTTCAAAATAATACTTTTGTGAATTTCCATTTGATTTCTTAAACTATTTATTACGCATATAATTTTCATAATAATTGTTGTCACACGTTTAACTAGTATCATTTTTTTATTTTTATTTGTCAGGTCATTCTGTTACACACTGCAGTATATACGTGGAAATATATTCAAGAAAGTCAATTAAAATATTCTTTTAATATGATTTATATTTTATTCAGATAAATAATATAAAGCTCTTGAAAAAATAGGAACGAGGCTATATCCCCCAAAATCAGCCTATTAGTTTCTACTTATTATCAAGGTCTGTTGTGCATCGATCATACGACACCGCGGTACACAACTATATAAACGAGCAGCTTTCGTTTATATTGTGTTCCTAAGTTCGATTATTGTTTTGCTGACGATTCGACCGTTTATTTTTTATAAAAAATATGATATCATTAGAGGTGGCGCCTACGTTTACACCAATAATGACTTTGTCGGTTTGTCAATTGTCACATATAGCTCATGCGCATATATTTATACATCTTTTTACCCATAGGTACTTCGTTCTCTAATGACGTGTGTGGCTTATTCATTAAGGTAATTGACACATTCGTTTGTTTGGTTCTTGTATTTTTTTTTCGTATTAAATCTGTATGCGTACTTATACCGTTTTTCGGTCCTATCTTCTACGCATCCTTAGACAAAACAAAATCGAAAAAAATATCATAACAGTGAATAATAAATATAGATATCTAAAAATAACATAATAGAAGTGAAATTTATTATTTCAAATATACATAATATACGATCGTATTATAATAACGAGTATTTCGTAAAAGGATAAAGTATTGTAGGATACCCCTTATACACATTCGTTGTCGTACTATAATTGCAGTGAATCACACACGTTTTAATGTTTTACACTTAGGTTAGGTAATGGCCAATATGGGTATCTGGTGTACCTACGTATACCATGTGGCATGTGTACCGCAATATATAATAACAAAACGTACAGTTTTGTTTCAATAAAACCACCGGCAGACGCGTTATAATATTATATTATTGGTTATCGTCTATAATATAATATATATTTATGCCTACTTTGGAGAATATTACCCTCACATGGCTTGGCTATAATATGGATTTCGGATTTCGGATATACAAAAACGATAACGTTATCCGTTTTATCTTTCCGCACGACATTTTACGTCGACGTCGACGTTTTACGCGTAGGTTAGGTACCTATTATATAACCGACACGGAACTCGCAACGCTGTTTTTCATTATTTATAATATACTTAATAATATATTATTATTGTAATGTAGCGCATTTCCGTGTCGGAGTCGACGCGGTTATAATATATATTATATTATACAATAGCAATATACCACATAAGTGTGTGTATATATACACAATATATATTATACTATATAGGTAGGTACATGTATAACAAAATATGATAAGAAAAGTGAAGAAAAAATGGCAAGCTCCTAGTTTTCCCCGCATTCGCGTTTTTCGATGCATAAAATATCGTATTGCGCAATGAATTACTATTATTATTGCGTGTAGTGGGATCTATGTATTAGGTGTATAATATTATTATTATATAAATGTGCACTGCGCGGACTGCAAGCGAATCCGTTCGTATCGCCCCGAAAGTGTTTTCGTTGTAATTTCGGCGTCGAACCCGTTTTCCGTCACGCCAAGCCGCCCCAACCATTTCGGATCGTTTATTTTTTTATTATATATTATACAAACACGGAGCACATATATATATTAAATATTTATTTCAATAATATCTGTTATCAGAACGTATTACACACACCCATACACACACACATATATATATATATAGTACAATATACAACGAACATTGCACAACAATAGAAATCCAAGTATCGCTGAGGATTAGGTGAATAATAATAATAACAATATTATGGCGGTCTTAGGATTTCAATATCGCGGTACGCATAATATATTATATATTATACGACGTGTATATAGGTTAGGTATATATATATTATATACGTAAGTGGTATTCGTTCGAGCCAATATCGATGCACATAATATATTTCATAACATAATATAATATAACAACGTATTCATAATACATTATATTATTATAATTTGTATAGAAATGTATATTGTAGAGTATCTAGACGAAACGGGGATCATAATATTTTGGTCGTGGTGTTGTAGACCCATCACCATCATTCATGTATAAACACATAAATTAATGTATAGATAAAAAACCGTATATTTTATATGTAGATACGAAAAATACCCAAACAAAAGTTTTAAAATGTAAGGAATATTATAATTTAAGTAGGTACCTACGCAAAATCTAACACCCCCTCCCCCCGCTACATAGGTTTGCTAATGATGATATATTATGCTGTGTGGTGTGTATATTATGTATGTATGTATAATATAATATAATATACTCACATATTATTGTATACGCTGCAGCCGATGATAATATAGTAGAATGCGTTTTCCGTTTCAAAAAAACAAAAATTATTATGTTTGTATTTCTCTTCAACACTCATTATTATTACAGTAAAACGTAGAACAAAAAGAAAAAAATGTATAAATTCACCTAGCTACACGAATAATGTCGTACAATAATAATTATTTAGTAGTATTTTTTTTCATATATAATATATTATAATATAAAATACACGTTACACAAAACGGTTATACATTGCGTATGTGGAAATATTATTCTATACACGATGTTATTGATTAAAATAATAATAATAATAATAATAATAATAAAAAACATGTACACAATATATAGGTATATCACTATAAATTGAACGACCCTACAATTTTTATTGACTTTAAAATAATTTTAGAAATACATATTATTTATTACACGTAAACAAAAATGAAAACCTGTGGGTACAACACAATATGTTTCCTTAAAAATAATAAAACATTGTCACAAGCTTGAACGGTCCTGATTTTTTGAAATTTACTTATATATGTATAATGTATATACTGTATACCATACAATAATATAGGTACAGACCGCGGTATACACTTATATTACAAACATCTAATTAATCGACAACGTTTCTATTCAATATTTCAAACCAATTTACCGTCGTAGTTTCTCACGTTCCGACAATTCAAAGAAATTCTACGAGTTCCATAAAAAAATGTAAGAAAATTGTTTATCGATTGTTTCAGATATGAGTATATTGTATATAATATTATCATGTAAGTAATATATTATAATGAATTGATTTTCGATGTTGTGCATGCATGATTATTCTCTGATAAAATTACGATTTTATACTATTATTATATAATATTATACTATTTCAAGAAATATCTAACTCGTGTAATCTTGACGTTTTGATGAAATAATTAAAATTCTGAGATCTAGTTTAAAAATCGTGTCAAGATTTGTGTAAAAAATGTCTCGTCGCTTTGTATACGTAGGTAGGTAAGTACTCGTTTCGGCAATCATCAAAAAATATATGAACGAATATTTTCCTACGCTTGTTAGTATTTTCCAGCTGCAGGCTGGTAGGTGTATAATATTTTTTTTACAAAACGGAAACAATATGTGATTTATTATAATATATAATAATATTGGACTAGGCGAATGGATCTATATTATTGTCGTAATAATATTCGTAAAATATAATAATATAATATATACTCAAAAACTAGGTATTCAAATATACATTATGTGGGTATCGTATACACACTGTACAAAATACGCATAATTATAATATACATACCGTTCGTATATGAAACAAATGATAATAATAATAATAATAATATGATAGACTTACACAATACATATTATGTTATGTTCATTTAGTACACAATAAGTTAAGGCGTAGGATAAAATAATAATAATAATATACATTGCAGGTCAGGGATATTTTTTAGCGGTGAGAAGTCGAGGCAACCGTATGCGTATATACTGAGTGAGCCACAGAAGATGCGGTTTTTCCGCGATACGCGCCCTATGTACCGCGGTGTAAACGGCAATCCACTCTGCAATACGGATATAGGTTAGCAAAAAGTCAAACGACAATATTGGTATAATATGTAAGGGGGTGGGTGGGCAACGTTCTACATGTGGGTGCGACAGACAAAACGAAAATACCCACCGCGAAGATGGTCTTGCATTTTTGAAATAATGGGACTCGTCTCCGTATGGGAGTAACAAGTCCACAGAAAAATTCTAAATCTCGATGTTTTACGACGTTCAAAATATGTCGGTCTTCGGATGGCCTCATATAATATATAGAGTGTCCCACAAAGTACGCACTTATAGAATCTGGTGACATTTTTAAAATATTTAGTTGGCGCCACTATGGTTCTTGTCATTTTTATTATTTACCAATTAGTAGTTACTCCGTTTTGTTTCTTATTTGTGGTGGTAAATATATAGAAATAAATGCATTTTCATTAAAGATTCTAATAATTTATTCATTTTTCAAAAAGTACATAGGTACTTTATGGGATACCCTGCATATAATACCAATATATACCTATATTTATCGTTTCTATTCGACTGTGTGAAGGGGATGGGAGGCATTTAGAGAGGTAGGGGGGACGTCGGCGTCAAACACATAATATATTTATACACAACTCACACAATATGTACAAAACACGTAAATTATTTACACTTATACAATACAGGGTGGGTTTTCCGGGTTTCTTGCATTAACCTTATGGGGGAACCGTGGTAACACACCCCTTTGGTACTTATACACGATTTTAAGCTAATATACATGAAATACGAAATACGTACAAACCACGACGACGGCGCAGGTGAGCGATTAAAGCATAGCAGCGGTGGCGGCGTGCATTTGCGCCAACTCGGCGTGTTGCTTGACGGTCCGGCCACCGCCGTCCACTTGCTGCTGCTGCTGTTGCTGCTGTTGTTGCTGCTGCTGCTGCTGCTGGTGATGGTGGTGGTGGTGATGCTGTTGCTGTTGCTGTTGCTGCTGCTGCTGTTGCTGTTGCTGCTGCTGCTGCTGCTGCTGGTGGTGATGGTGAAGATGATGGTGGTGGTGTAGTTGGTCTTCGACTAGGTTGTCGACGCCAGCGTCCACCTCTTCGTCGTCTTCGTCACCGTCGTCGTCGTCGTCGTCGTCGTCATCGTCACCATCACCGTCGCCGTCGACTTCGTCACCACTGTCGGCACCACCCGCGACAGACGCACCGCCGTCGCCGTCATCCATTTCCTCTTTGAAGTCCAACAGGTCTTCAACCGTGTACCGGACGCTCCCTCCGGTCCGCTCTTCACGTCAGACGGGCGTCCGCGTGCCTTCGCTGCCGGAGTTCCCGCCGCCGCCACCACCGCCACCTGCGCCCTGTCCGCCGCCGTACTGTTGCTGACAAGACGACGACGACGATGACCGGTTACCGCCGTTGGCCTGCGCCTGCAGCGAACCCGGTGAACCCGCGGGCTGGTAACCACCAAACCCGGACGCGTGCTGTTTGGCCTTGAGCCGGAGGCTGGCGATGCTGCTGGACATGACGTTGCATGGCTCGGCCGGCCGGTGGTGGTACACGGAGTACGGTGTGGTGGGTGGACAGTACGGTGGCCCGTTCTGCGGTGCGGGCGTCGGCAACATGGACCCGGCCGCCGAAGTGGCCGCGTTGAAACAGTTGACCGGCGCCTGGTGGTGATGATGGTTCACTGTGCCCAACGGGTTCACCGACCACGGGAACGTCTTCGATCCCAACGGGCTCGGCACCTGCGTGGTATACGTCGACATATTTATTATTATTTTTTATACTAACATTTATCATAATGTGTGTGCAGGTAAACAAGTTAGAAAAGCATACTCATAGAGCGTTCTAAATTCTCGGTTTCTAAACGTACCTATATTTTAATTCAATGCAATAAACTATAATTCCATGTACGAATGTCGAATTATAAAGAATTCGCTAACTTCATATTTTAGTACTGACATTTTTAATATTGGCCAAAATGAATCTATATTAAATTCTCAACAGTTGGTAATTTCTTAACACTGGCTAGTATAATTTTACTTTGAATAGAACCGTATAGTAAAATCTTAACACTGCAAACAATCGTAACTATATACAGTAACTAGCCTATATTATGGGCTATTAATGAATAACTTTATATTTTATATTAACAATTGTGACTATATATAACTAACGGCCGGATGGGCACAACGGGGATATAACTTATGTTTAGAAACCGAAAACGACTGTTATAATAATATAATATTGTGGTCTGCGGAGTGATTTTATTTTATAATATAATTTTAGTTTAAACAAATTTTGACGAAAATGCAATTTCTTCCAGCCAATTATTATACAATAATATTATGCCTATTTTTATCAAGTGGTTACACACATGGACAGTGCCAAAGTATGTTAAAATTAATGGAAAAACGAATATTAAAAAATCGATCAAACGTATTTCTAAAAATTCAGCACCAGAATATAGGAAATGTATGGTATCGTATGCCGCCGCTTGCGAAAAGCAAATATATTTAAAAAATCGGTAATTACGAAACAAAAACGTGATATTATGATATATTAAATTATATATAAAATAGGCCGGAAAAACACACGAACGTGTACCGCGCAAAAACGATCGTCACGAACGCTGATGACCATTTTTTTTAAAAATATTTTGATCGATTACTGTATAAAAAAGGGTTATAAAATGCGCTTTTCTAAAAAAAAATTCTCACCTTGGTCGCCCAATTATTGTACGACGTGTAAGCTGTACTGTACAGCGAGTCTGTGTCAGTGAATGGTTGCATGAGGCCGTTGAATTGCGTTCCGAACCCGTTCTTAAAGTCCACAGCCGCAGCCGCTGCGGCGTTCATCGCGTTCCTCTCGCGTTTCCGCCACTTGGCCCTCCGGTTTTTGAACCATACCTATGTACCATAGAAAATGTCTTCAATAAGTAGGAATAGTTTTCACACAGGTATTTTAAGACAGTTGTTTTTTTTAAATTCTTTTCAGTTTTAATAAATTATAAAAAAAATATTTTTTCTTCAGTCGCTTCCCATTATAATACATGAAATTGATTGTCGAATGACAATTTCTACGACTTGGCCATCCAATGTCTCAATAGTATTTAATATTATAAAATACTGAAGGTATGAATAACACGTCTAGAGATGTTTTCGATTTTAATAATCTGATCGAGCGCAGCGATCTTTAATTGATCACCACGTTTGGTATAGGTGGCATATATGCGCACTTGACAATTTTTTTTTAATTCGCTTGGGATCTAAGAATTGTTCCAAAAAAAATACCTTTAGAAGATGGATATGACTATATCCGTCTATATTGACTCAAATACTTCGAAATTATCGTTTCTATGTTTGTCGTTCCAATTAATGACTTTTAATTTTTTGGGGTATCACCGTTCCTAAGTCGGTTCCAAGTAATGCTATATAAGTATATAACATGTTCATAATACATTATGTTCATATTGTGTAATATTATTCCGAGTCTTAAAAAGTTCGAGTTGGAAATACCTAACCGAAACCTTGATTCAACATAATTTGACGAACCAAAACCGCCACGGGTTTAGCAGCATGGCTGTATAATATAATAAATCAGTTGGCAGGCCTTATTATTATGTATAATAATACAATTTAATATATAGTTTAGCTGACGCGCGTTTATTATTTTTATCCGTCTGCCATACGGTTCCCGTCCCAGCCGGGGTTAAGGGATAAAACGAATTACAATAAAAACACGATGCGCTCGACTAATAATTTCTTTGATTTATTCTACCGTGTTTATAACACTTGTGTAATATTTATGTTGCGGGAATCGTTGTTTCCTACACGATGCGCACGATAATCATGCAGGCCTCGCGAGCGCTGCATGATTACCGTATGCAACCGCGGTATATTATACACGATGCGCGTGATAGCGATTATGCAATCATGCAATACCCGATAGCGCACGATAAAACTCGGTAGCTGGGTAACTCTGTGTAGCTAAGCGATTTCACCAAGGAAATGTGCACATTTTATTAACGGCCAGTTCAACAGGTTTATGCGAAAATATGCGAACGCCAGCAAGGCGGCGCGATGTATAATAATATAATAAATTAGATACATTCGTCGTCGACGGGGGTAGGGTATATAGGTCTAGGTATAGAAAAAAGTATACCATCAGAAGAAATTGTAAACTCGTAACTGAGCAGTTATATTGTTTTACTATCTACATCGAACACTTTTTTTTTAAGTGTTGAACCTTATTACTTACAGACAACAACCTACAACCTATACCTATATAATAACAATTTCTGTTATTATCATTTATACGGTCTTATGGTTCACCTTCGCACTATACATCGTGTAATATATTATATAGACACTGATATAGCGATATTATATATAAGCGTCTAATAATTAATTACAATTTACAATTTACGATTTTTTTAAATCTATCTCAACAACTATCCTGCAGTAGTACAAATATTGGAAATGTCAAATAAATACAGGGTTACTTGCAGCTATAGGTAGATAACTGCCCAATTTTTTATATGAAATTTTTTCTAATATTATTATATTATTTCTAATATACATTTCACACTTGTTTAAACAATTTCTGTATGTATCGAAACGTGGATTATTTCCAGCTTTCCATCGTAATCATATTATACTATTATCCATGATATCAAAATCATTTTTGGCATTTTGGTTAGCGGGGAGACCGGGGTGGGATGTTAACTGCTGTCCAGACGCCGTCGGCAGCCCCTAACAGTACGTCGCTGCGCGGTATTTTTGCCTCAAGTCTTTGTGCGTACACCGTACCATACTATATAATAGAATAATAATAATAATAATAATAAGCACGTGATACGGTCTTTTGGAAATCTTTTGACGTGCGCTCGTCGCGGGAAAACGGGCGCGGCGGATCCGTCGTTGCTTCCGCCCCTCCCCCCTCTCATCGCTCCCACCGCACCCACCACGGCGACAGGACGTCATTAATCTTGGACCCGATGGGCCGGCCATAACGCGAGCGCGGCGGATACCGCAGCCAACGCCGCGGAAGGATAGGACCGCAAGAGCGGCGGCGGCGATGCTGCTGCAGCCACAGCATCCGACGGTAAATAACGAGCCCCCGACGGGCGCCCGGCGTTGTCAGCATCAATCAGAAAGCTCGTTAATCTTTATTACCCCTCCACCGCGCACTACCACCCGCGCACAATATATATTATATTAAATGGTTATATATATATATAGATGATGATGACGACGGCGGTGGCGGCGATGATGGGTGGTCGCGGGGTGGTCGCGTTGCTGCAGGGTACACACCGCGGCACCACAGTTGTGAATACCCCCCCCCCCCCACCCCCACCACCATGATATATATTATATTATTAAAGTACATAATATTATGATATTTACTATCATAGGAATAATATTTTTACGACCCGTAATATAAAGAGCGATTGCAGTGAACGTGAGTCCGTTGTATAACGTAGATATAAGGTACATACCTACGAATTTTTTTAAAAGTTACACTGCGGTATAATAAGCGAAATTTTATTTCGCAAGGAATTTTATTATATCAAAGTATATATAGGTATACCTATAGTTCGCAAACTCAATACAGTAGTGTGCTGTTTTCAGTTATTACACGCACGTTAGAACTTTGAAGAGGGGTATTGTACGGGTAATAGAGGGGTTGGACTAAGGTTAACTGATGTAAACCTATAGGTATAATCGGTGGACGGGTCAATATAATATTATGTAGGTAACCCATAGGAAACGATTCATTTACCGGTTTATACCAGCATAACGTTTTGTATGACATTGTATTTGTTAAAAATAAATAAAATAGTACTGATAAACATGTTATAACAAAAACTAAAGATTAATAAATATTAATAATCACACTAATTCCAATCAGCCGATCACACGAGCCCGCGATAGTTTGAAGGATCGACGGTCGTATTGAACTGCGGTTTGGTATAACTAGTTCATAAAAAATAGATACTTGGTCACCTTATGTGTTACATTTTTTTACGATCGGAACAGTATACAAAAAAATCAGATTTTGATCAGCTATAGGTATAAAATATGAACAGTACCTAAAAACGTAAACAGAGGCTATATGGACTAATTATAAAACATACACTATACATATTGGTGAAAAGTCTTAAGTCTCTACAAATAATATTTTTTGAATTACAGCAAAATAAATAAAATCTTTATTTTTTGTTAAAATAAAAAATAATTGCGACAAATTGCGTACTTAAAAGTTAAAATATTTGAGAAAATTATTTGTGATTATTTTAAAAACAACTGTGAATTTTCTACTTTTGACCCTAAATATAGTACCATCCTAATCCGATTCGTTACCCGAAATCACTCTCAAGACTCAAAGGTATTGAGATCAAAGCATATTTACCTACAATTTACTGATCATATTATAAAGATGACGTTAAATAAAAAAAAAAACACCTCGTAATTGTAAAATCAATAATTTCTACACCTCACTCGGAATCTAAAACGGATACATAATAATATGTATTTTATAAAATAAAGTAGTCGTAGGTGCTCTTTCTTCTGCGGAGGAACTTCGCACCGGCAGCTACTATTATAAAATAATATGCATATATACCCATAGGTATTATTATATCATATGGTCGACCGGATTTTTCGTTTCGAATTTCTGATCACGCCGTTTATCGGAACCGACACGGCAATATCAAAATACGACGATACGTTATATTATTATTGCCATTATAGTATTATTATTATTATGTAAATCGCAGCCTCCCGTCGATACGGGCAATTTTTCATTACACCGGATTACACGAGTCAATAACACATCGCGAGGAATAGTAATATCAAACGGTATTTATCGTAATGTATAATCGTAGTACGGCGGCGGGTATAATGCGTTAATTTAAACGGATTTAGCGGACTATTAATGCGGAATATAAATAATACACACACACAATAAATATATAAATAACAATGTAACGCGCGTGTGTACACATAAATGCCGGCACGTGTACGTATATATTAATAATAGTATATATATATATAAGGGATGAGGGACGAGGGATATATGGCGCGTTATATATGGGAAATAAAATATCGGAAAAAACGATTGTAATACCGTTCGGCGGCCGATCGGTATATGGTGTTGGTATAAATATATATATATATATATGCTCATATTATAATATAACATTATTCTACACACACGTCGTGTGCTCGGTACGCGTTTTAAAATCTCGTCGGGTCATAAATTGATTCTTTTGCCGTCACGTCGGCGAGAGGGACCGCGGCCGGCCTACGTATATTGAAATATATCCCTCCATAATAATATAATATTAGATATTATTATTATTTGCCGGCGGGAACACTGCACGACGAAATATATATTATAATTATACATATTATTATATACTGCTCGCACACGACACGTCGTGTACACTGTACAGTGTATAAATTATACGTTTGATTGTGCTGGTGTGTGGGTATATATGTGCGCGTGTGGGTGTGTGGGTGTGAGCCAGTGGCAGTGCCGCCGAGTGCTGATCGATTAACAACAGCCGTGTAATCCGCGGTGGAGCGCGCGCGCGCCCGCCGAGGTGAGCGCCTCGTTTTTCGCCGACGCACGAAACCGGGGCGACGGACCGCATATAATAATATCATTATACTTATTTTATACCCGCATTTGTAGTTATCATTGTTTTCTTACAATTATTGGTTATTGCAAAGCGCTAAATATATAAATATATATTTTTTAAAAACTTCTTCAATTTAAAAAAAAGAATACATAATATATTTCATTCGTATGCCTGCAGTGTTTTGTTTGACGATAATATTGTAATTTCAAATCACGAGGAAATTTGACGATAACGGCCAATGTGGGTCGTTGATAAATTGTCTATTCTTCGATAGTATTTTCCGATAACTGTTTCAGGAAAAGTTACCATAAGGCATAAATTAATGGTTTCCATTCGAATAACGCGATTTATAGGTAGGTACCTAAATGTATAATAATCTGCACGAATAATAATTTAATTCAAAAGTTGTTATTTTTGATTTATAACACCTTTTCGTTTGTTTTAATACTATTTAAAACCTAATAGCCGTAACGGATTATAATTATTATGCATGAATTAAATTTATAAAAATATAGTAGTAGTCGCAAATTATTTCCGTCTGTGAAATGGTAACACAGTTTACAGTTACAGTTATATATGGACATATAAGTCACTAAAATTGTTATATTTAGCGTTACAGAACTGATGGTATAATAATCACTAGACAGAAATATTGTTTCACGATATATTATGTTTATATGTTTAAATGTTTTGAATTTCTTAAAGGCGTTTAAGGGTAATTGAAAGGCTAAAAAACATTTTCTCTCCATAGATTCGTAATCAAACTATTTATTCAAATACATTTTAATAATTTGAGAAAGTACCCTTATACATTTTGTATTTAAAAAAAATAATTGAAAATTGTTAGAAAATCGAACATTTGGGTTCCGTTTGATATTTTAAATTTAGAAGCATAATATAATACACACCACTTCTCAGAGAAGAATAGTGCTTATCATATAGAATTTCACTATTCGTCTCCGTGAATCTTAAAAATATAGTTACCTATGTTAGGCTATAAGTGTAAAATATAATATTAAATCTTAATTTTAGTTTCATTTATATTGATATCAGAAACTAACTTAATATAAGATAAACATTTGAAAACATACAACTATAGTTATATATTATATATATATATATAGATATAGGCATATACGTCTTAACATTATTTATAAATTATAAGGTATAAAAAGTCGTCAAAACACTAGCAACTATAAAACGAAAATATTTCTACTATTCAAATAAATGTTGAAAAATAAAAATATAATCGTCCATGTGTATATGATAATATATTAATATTCTGTTCACACTAATAGATGTCCTATATTATAATAAGCTGTTGTACCTATCATAAAATATATATAATATATAAAACCATAAATATAGAGTATGATATATATAATAACATGTCTTTAATCTTTATACTTCAATGATATTATTTGAAACGTCTATTATTGTTTATATCGAGATCAGCAAAAGTTATTCATAATAGGTACAATGATTAAAAAAAAAGATGTTTGTTTGTTTTATTTGGTTTTCTTTTTACTATAAAGGGAAGTAATACTGTTTTGATAACCAAGGGGACGAGCGGGGTTCGGTCTTTGGAAATCGCAGGGTGTCAAAATCGATTTAATAGTATAACGTGGATTTCTGCGTGCAATAAAACAACGGTTACTGTATAGAATATATATACATGGGGTTTGTCCCCGTGTTTTATTGTGTTTCGGGAGCTTAAGCGTATGATCCTACATGGTGGGTGGGGGTCAATATTGCGAGAAGGGGGTGGCAATGCTTCTGTGAATACCAATAAAAGCGGCTCCCCGTGGAGGAAAGTGAGAGAGAGAGAGTGAGAGATAGAGTGAGTCAAAGAGATAGGGGAGAGAGAGTGGACTGAATCCGACTTAATTGAACTTGTCCGCGACCATAAGCGAAGTCATTCGTCAAAACCAAAACTTGCAGTCGAACCCCTAGGCCACGCGACCACGCAGCTATTCTAATCCGCGAGCTCCCTGTCCGTGTGGTAATCCCGTGTGTGCTTTGATTACTGCGGCACACATACCACCCCGGATTCCCCTCTGCCCACTATGTCCCTTTCGTCGCATCTCAAGTATCTCCAGGCCGTATTATTGGTTTTTGTTTCGGTCTATCTTCCCCAGAGAGTGAAATACGTTACAAGTACGTTTGATCGCGCACCCGTTCGGTATACCGATAACTATATATAATTTCAATTGATAACGTCAATAGAGCTAATTTGTTTGTGTTATATTATTATTGTGTAACTCTTATTCACGCCTAGTTGTATTATATGATGATGGATTATGATCAAAGGCGGCTATATACATGTAGATATAATATACAGATTGGGCATATAATATTCAAGTATATTATATCATATCGTACGAATAAATCGTGATTATTTGTCATATTATATTTAATAATAAACTATAATATATATTATACATGCCCTAATGCCCTATTGCCCTATATATTTATGTTTTTGTACATTTAAAATATTAAATTACATATTGTATTGGATGTATAATAATATATTATTATCACATCATAGGTTAAAATATTTATTTGCATATAAGTCTAGTATAACATTATACACAATGTGTATATGTCATATACATTTTAGTATACATTTTGTTACGATATTTTTATAAAATATTTATCTTATTTTGAACACAAATATTAAACAGAAAATATTTTTCGTATACATTTCACGATTTATTTTATACTGTGTGTTTATTAATTGAATTTGCAAATTTTTCAATACTTTGTTTTTAAAATTGATATTATGTAACACGTTTATCATGATTTATCAATCAACAATACAATTTAAAAAGTATTTTTGTAGTGACTCTTGTAATGTCGGCAAATAGTAAATTAATTTTACGTCTTGTAAAAATCCTGAATCGATGCCGTTGATTGATTAAGTATTCTATTAAAAAATGTATCGACGAAATAAAATATAAATTAAAAATGTCAGAATATCTTTATCGTGTCTAGCTTTTGGACGTTCTTCTAAGAACTTATTTATAGTGTTATTTGTGAATACTCGTGGCATTTACGAATCTAAGGTTTGCTTTTATTTATACATTTTTAATTTTCATCTGAAATGAACGGTTTTGCTTTTCAGAACGTGAACAAAATGGCGTTTTGGGTTATAAATCACGTCAAGTGAAGGTGGCCTGTTCTTTCTATCACATAAATCTTCTCTTTTCCCGCAAACGTTTTTATTCATTTTTTATTTAACTAAACCACTCGGAAATTCTCTTCCCTCACTAGCTTTTTTTTGTGTTTTTGTTATTTTTTCTTCTCTCTCTTGGACTAAATTACAATGAATCATAATTTAAAATATAGAATCACGCACATTTTTAACAATATTGCCTAATATATATACATTTTTTATGATTAAATTTACGAACAATTTTATAACTTTATCAAGTACTAGTATAAACAAGATAAGTACATGAAACTGGTGTGTGTTTATAGATAGAAAACAACGAGTGGTATACCCGCGTTAGTATTTACCAAGTTGTAAAACACGACACTAGAACACGTTTTTTTTTTCTTCCCATTATTTGTCATCATATCTGCCCTCTTATTTAACAGATAACAACAAACGATTACGTGTCGTCGGCGTGTTGACTCTTTTGTTGAAAACGACCGACTGATTAGAGTATTTATTGAGTAGTATTTTTGGTTTTTTTTTTTTTGTAAAGAACGCGGTCAAAAAACGACCAATATTTGTGTTTGTTACACATGTCACATATGAAAGAGTTACAGTTGCGTGCGGCTAAATAGCTTTGTTATTTTCTTTCCGTATTTTAGTATACTAAAACCTTTTTTTAGAAATATTTAAAAGAAATGAATGAACAAATATGGGAAATAATAAACGGAGCTCTTGTTTTTATTAAATATTTAATTTAAATATGTTTAGTTGGTGTATTATAATTTAATATTGTAAGTTCTAAAACTCGAGTTAACGATTCAAACATTAGATGCTATACATTATAATTTTCATATAAGTTGTAAATTGTAATTTTTTTTATATTGTTATGTGTAATTTAAAATACGTATGAATTAAGTATACGTCTATAATTGCAGTGTATATTATATATTATATATAGGTACATATATTATGTGCAATAAAAGTTTTATTCTTTTTAAACTGTTTAGAACCAGTAATTGCTGTAGCATTATGAAACTGTTTTTATTTTTGTAAAAACATTTTAACAACTACCAAACTATTAAGATATTTACTATTATTGAAATCTAAGTAAATAATCTATTTCTTCTAATTCATAATAACTACTGCACCATTAAAAATACTACAAAAGAACAACTTCTAAGTCATAATACCTAAATATTGATATATTATAAAGCTTATAATAAATCCCAATCAATGTGCCCACACTCTTCAGACGATAGCTGACTTATAGTTTTACATGTATTTAATATTTATATTAATCGGACCATATTATACGTACATGTCTTGAGTACCTACCTATACTTTTGAATATAATATTGGACGTTGGATGAAATGCGATCAACTTATTGACATAACTAAATAGTTTACTAATGCCACTAATACCTATTTAAAAGTCCCTTCTGCCAATTGTTTTATAAAGAAAGTGAAAACGCCTATTTTATCATTAAGGTGCGTTTATGAAATCATAGATCATATAAGCTACCTACATTTGTAATTAAAATATTATAACAATATTATCGTCAATATAATATTATACACACTGTGCGCGAGTCTATAATATAATACCTAAATGTATTAGGAATAATTATGATAAGCTCCCAAAATGTGAAAAATTGGTCTCGAAAAAACACCGATCGTGCAGACGTACGGAATGTGCGAGAAAGCTTACGTCAATGCGGCTCGGGGAAATAAAATTTAATTACCCAAACTCAGCGGCGGCGGCACTCGTTAAACGTGTTAAAAAGCCATATTTATGCGTCCCGCTCGATGGGCTTATACGTAAATACGGGTCATATAAAAACAATAATCTCTGTTGAAGTCCAACCCGGTGACCGTATATCAACCAGGAACACAAAATGGCGGACGAAAAATCCAGATTGTCAACCCCCCGGTCGTCCGGCCACCAAGCCAGAGGGATAACGCGTGCGAGCTTTACATATGATATATATAAACACACGTATATCAGTATGTGTGGGTGTGTGTGTTTCATGAGTGTGTGAGTACTGTGTAGTACAACAACGGTAGGTATTTTAATTTCTAATTTTTCAAATAATATCGATAAATTCTGAATAACTGCGTAATTGTATATACATTTGGCTCTGTTTTTGGTCGCTTTTATTAATGACCAGAAGAGGGTGTAGGATGGAGGGGCTACGGGGTTGTAAAACTAAAAACACACGCACAAAGTCACAGACATTTTCATCATCCTCTCTTGTCATGCTGGGATTTTCGATGTACATATGTGTACATAACGTTTATAATTGGACGGCCGTATATATAAATAAATATATATATATATACCGATATATACCTATATTTAATACCACGCCGGTGTCGGTGTTTCCTCGGTGTGCAAATAATGACTATCGATGGTATTTTGCCGACTAATTATATCCAGTAATCTAGGATAAACCTATGGTGGCGAACACAATTTAAACGTAAGTCCCGTGTAAAATGCAAATAATATCATCGTTATCACAGTGACCGCGAGTGCATTTAAAGATTAATTTCAGTCAGTATGTATGTTTTATATATAATATCGGTAATTTCTGATCACGGTTCAATAAACCATACCATAATATTATGGGCTTGATTATTATTATTAGTGCTCGAAACGATCAGATATTAGAATTACTTAAAATGTACAAACCATAATAAATAATATTAGGTATGAATCATAATAATAGGTAGTTATCCAATTTATAAATTGATGTACTATATTGTATAAAACGAGAAACAAAATGTGAAATTACAGTGAGCACTTGATAATGTCGTTGTAACAAATTTAACTCGTAATGCAATAATTATTATCTCTTTGTATAATATATAAATTATATCTATAAAACTATTGTGCACAATATTATATTATGATGACGAAGTTTTATATATAACTCAAATTCAAACTATAATAATATCATGTCATTTTTTATAGTTTAATATTCACTAGATAGGTAATAATATGTAATCATATTAATTGTTCGTAATTTAAACTATTATTTTTTTTTAAAGTAAATATCGAGTGACAATATTGTATTTAATATAATTACATTTAAAAACATATTTTTCAACTGAAGTATACAAGAAATATTGAAATACACAATTTGTTATAACTATTATTAGATATTAAAACATTTTTGATGTCGGTTGTATGATTTGGGAAATATGTTTTACTTTTTTACTAAAATATATTACAATATTGTTTAAAAGGATCGGGATTAATTTCGATTAAATAAATAGTAAATCGTATACTTACATAGTATATAATATATTATTGACTATTGACTATTACCTACTGTTCAAAATAAATGAAATACAATACTAAAAGGATTCGTGATTTAGGGTAAAACGCAAAACCTCCCTATATTGGCCCTTGTTTATAATAACCTACCATTTCTCTGCGTTCTGGACATGAATACTAAAACAGGGTTCAGCCGTTCAGGCCACAGACTGAAAAACTGACAACGTTCGGACACGCCAGATTTAAACGCATAGTGTACATCAGTATTAATATAAACCAAAAAGGATTATCCCTGTAGCAATCCCCTCGCTTTCCGCCAGTAAATGGGTGACTTTGTCCGCGGGTTTTATTTATTTATTATTTTTTTTTTTGTCAATCGGTTACTCATTTTATTCTCCGCATACCCTCGGCCCCCCACCACTGCAAAAGGGACAATCCCCTGGATTGTTAGGGATCCAAAAACGTTGACGCACTGAGCCTTGTGCAAATCCAATAACCAGTCGGATGATGATAAAAATAATCATTTATACGTTGATGTTAAATAGAAAGTGAAAAAAAACCCTCAGTGACCTTATGATGTCTAATTTCTTTCTAACGATGACGGACGAAAAAAAATCCATGGCAAGGTATACATAATATTACAATAAGCACAGTATTAAGGTACTCACCCTGACTCTGGCCTCTGTGAGGTTCGTCCACATGGCTATCTCTTCCCTGGTGCTCATGTCTGGGTACCGGTTTCTGGTGAACGTGGCCTCCAGTTCCTGAAGCTGTTGCGAAGTGAAATGCGTCCTCTGTCTCCTCTGTCTTTTCGTGTTTTTGTTGTTTTTAATGTTGGCGTCCTTTCCGTCGTCGGTAACCACGCCAACTCCCGTGTCTATACCCTCAGTTTTTATACCGGTTAGCACCGATCGTGTCCACCCGCCCTGTAAGAAAATTCATATTTTAATGGATTTTATATTATTTTTTAATCTTAGTGAAAACGGTTTTTACATACGATTATTACTATTATTTTTTGTTTGAACCCGAAACAAAATAATCTACAAGGTATAAAGTTATACATGTTTGAAAACCGTTTAATAGTTTATTAGTTCGAATGGTTCGATTGCCTACTGTATATATTGTAATATATAATATTGTGTACATATAACTCACCTTTTCTGTCACGATTTCTACTCCTGGATGAACCAAAGTTAAGCTGTGACGTATGATCCGTAGAAAGGCCATGATGATTGTTATCACGGAAGTCTCCCGTCTCTGCCCACACTGGAATCATATTTTATACTATATTCTAATAACAGTTATATAATATTTGACACAAGTTAAATAGAAGTATTTTTTCGAACGCAGTCACCTATATCGGTTACACAATCAGTATCTTATATATATATATTTCCTGCAGTATATAATAACGGTTGAAGTATTTGTTTGCGTTTCTTTGCACTCAATTTATTGATAACACACGAAACACTATCAACACGCAATGATAATTTTTCTTGTGTATATTTTATTTGTTGGCCCACTTCAACATATTCTAATCTATAGACATCGAACATCATTCATAAAAAAAAGATGTCAAAGGATGACATGTTTATCAATAGTAATATTTTACAAGTCGCAGGTATGCGTTTTAAACTTTTAACAACAAAATTAAATTATACGTGGAAGCTTGCATAATACAGTTTAATAATTGAACTGTGATATTTCATAATAACATTATATATTAAAAAAAGAAATAGTAGTATATTCCTACTATATAGGACATTTGTAGTACATTTTTTTATCCAATAACAATCGCATTAAATTACATTTACATTTTTAAACAGAGTAGTTTAACTTGTTATTACGTGAGTCGGAAATGGTAAACTGATAACACAGATCTTATAGAAAGAAAAATGTACACAAGTATACATCGAAGTCTCACTAGGAGATTTCATCATTCTGCCAATCATGTATTTTTTACTCCAAACATCACAGAAATTTATTATTCTACATTATTTAAACAGATTGTGCAATAAAAAAAATATTTAAAATTTAAAACAAAATATTAGTACCTACACACAAGTTTACTACAGGATTTATAATATCATATGGTATCGATTAATTGATTGTTATTATGGTATAGTAATTATTATGTTATTATGACAATATTTTGTCGTTATTTGAGTTGTGATCTCGCGGAGTTAAGAAAGTCGGTATAATAGTACTCGTTTATAACAATATTTATCGGATACAATTATCAAATGAAATTTATGTTCGGTATAGTCGGTACATTAATTATGTATATAATATATTATGTGTAAGAAAATAACACACCGAGGCACCGAGCACGTATATAGACTTTATTAGACTCTTGAGTTATGTGCTCGTCTCCGGGTGAAACTGGCTTAGAGTCACGTACCGAAATCCACTAGGTTCGCCAAATAACGACTGCGGCTATTTTCGTATCCGCGTAAATTACATCTTCGAATCGTTTCCTCTCTCTCTCTCTCTCTCTCTTTCTCCTCTCTTTCACACACACACATATCATTATATATTTATATATGATATTCTCAACGCGCGCGTCTCCGAAGTGCACGATATGATTTGTGACAAACTGCGATCGGACATGGGTTGGTGGAGGGGAAGGAACTCACACATATACGCACGCCACCGCGTTTCTCCGGTCGTTGTCGGAGTGATTTATCGGCTTACAAGTTGTAAACAGCTGTTTTAACACGTATAATCGACCGGACTATTAGCGGTGCTCGTCTCGTTTTTCTCGCGCGCCCAACCCCCGCGACGATAAAATATATCGACGACAAGTAAGTACTATTACCGCTATATATATACTTGTAGGTATATAATATGTCGTGAGTGCGCGTATAATATAGCTATACCACTATCGAAGACGCGCACGCGTATATATTTTATAATATATATATATATTTCCTCGGGACGCAAATCCCGGCGACGGGCGGCTGATGGGTCACGAGATCGGCTTACAGGAAGTTACGGAATACACCGGTTTTTGGGACGAGGGTGTGGAGCGCGGGTAAGGGGAAAAAAAACGTGACCAAATCACTCCATCCGAAACGTATACGACTTAAATACGCGCGCGTGTGTGTGTGTGTGTGTATATATATATACAGACAACGATCTGTGTTCACAGACACGTGGTTGATATTCGGTGGCAATTTGTTTTTCTTTTTTTTCCGCTTGCTTATCTCATAAATCATGTTGAAAACATCAATGCGCGTGGTCTTATCGGTGAGAACTATATGTATACTATATATACCTACCTACCTATCCTACCCCAAACGCTTAAACACGCCGAAACTGCAGAGAGTTTCAAAAGGTTGTTTGTAATACAAGTCTATATAGTAAGTATCTTAAACGGTCCGTGTGGGTTGCACTTGCTGCAGCCGAGCACGAGAATTTCGATCGGTTCCCAAAAGTTTATCTGCCGACCAAAATGTACGTCTATATATCGTCACCATACCGAGAAATATTCAATATTATACTGCACATGCCAATGTATACAATCTGTAATATTTGTATTAATAATATTGAACGCGCGTATAAGGACGAAATATTCTCACCAAAAGTAAAACATGTGTTTCAGTTTATTATATTATTATCATAACGTGCATCGTGCATGTAACACATGTAACGGTGGCTATAACTTACAATTTATGTGACAATAATTTTTAATGTTTACAAGTCTAAATCGGTAAATGTAAAAGAGTTCTATATAAGTTATTACCATATCATTATACAAAAAATATAATAATTTCTTATTTACAAATGAATAATTATTATGATTATTTATGATTTTTATTATACTTGTGTTTTTTTTCTAATGTAGATAATACTATACTGTTATCAATAATAAATCTATTTCAGACTGTGTTAACTGCTTATTATATTTAGTAATTCAAATATGTACATTGTATTAAAAATATAATATATATTAAAATAAATGAAGTTATTTTACCTTATCAAACACAACGAAATAATACAATTAATATAATAATACTATACATTGTATATTTATACAGAGACTAATATCAATTGGATAATGGAATCAAAAACCTCTGCTGAATGAAGTATAATATGTAGGTACATACGCGATACTCACAATATTTTGCATTAATACATTTTGCTAATTTGTTTATTCCCAATTCGTTTTGGTTAATCTACTGTATAATGTGTACATCATGTAAATAATATTTTATTCGATTATGCTAAATACTAATTTGAATCGGCACACGTGCCACGTGCGTTAATAATAATAGTAACGATTTATAATAACAATATAGTTCAGCTCGTTTAGATGTATTATGCACTGAATACCCTGTAAATTGAAACGTAATGAAAAATAACTGACATTAGTATAAAATATGGTGTTGAGCGTATGTGTATTATTTATTGTTAAACCTGCATCAACTTAACTGCGGCACAGTGAAATCTGTGTGTTTGAAGTAGGGATAGGTATCATCAGTAAATACGTGTGATCAGTGAAGTAAGTATAAAAATAGGAAAAACTTGAATGGCCCCACTCCTATTTGGATTAAATGTAAAGAAATAAAACTAGGTATAATATATCTATGCCTAATATAGGTATTATATCATTATTTACATTTATACATTTAATATTTAAGTATAGCAGTTAAAATTTTATTTTACGAGCTTTTAAATTCGTTAAGTTGACAGTTATTATTGCGTCAAGACTACGCTTCTTGTGCTATTGAATGCGTTACGCTCTTATTCAGTGCACGTTTGGGTCGCTATACCTTGAAGCGTAATAATTGGTTTTATAAATATAATTTCGAAATCGAACTACCGACAAGGGACGGTCGAATTAGTGTCGTCGTAATAATAATAATAATACGTTCGTCCGGAAAAACGAGTGGACCGACCGCTTCTAGCAGAATACACGACATTAAACCGTATATACGAACGTGATATTATTATATTATATTATGTACACGGCGGGCAGTTGCAGTGGAAAATCGACGAGTTACGTTATAATTATTATTATAACGCGCGCGCGAGGTTTCGGACCGTGAAAACCGATGCTTCGGAAAATCGCATCGGACGTGTTTTCACGAGTGACCGGACGTTCGTCGGTCGAATTCGTTTCGCGCTGCACAGGCCACCGGATATCGACGGGCAACAACAGTATTACCGCAAGAGGGACCAGCTAAAAGGGGACGCCTACTATATCCCAGTAATAATAATAATTATTATTACATCGAGTTGGACCGGCGGCGGCGGAAATCTCGTTTAAATGTAAATATATATTATCGGAGGGACGTGGCTCGGTAACCGATCGGTTTTCCGGCGGACTGTTGCAAACCAAACGGGTCGCGCGAGCTGCGAAATTGATATACCATATACCACATCGCCGATGACAATAATAATAATAATAAAAGTTGTCGTGGCCGTACCGTTCGTATTATATAACACCGTATTGTCATGTGTGCACGCGCACCAGCTGCAGCGAGGGGGTGCACCGTTGACGTATTGCGGTCAATCTACTCTTAATATGCATTATGTACATAATATTATTAGTATATTGTTGCATTCAACATTTCGTACCAGAAACGGTTTCGTCGGATGAGCCGGTGAAGTTCTCACGCCCCCCCCCCCCCCCCCCGAGCCACCTCATCCACTCAGTCACGTTTGGTGCGTAAATACATATTATAACAATATATCGTCATCGTCTTAATCGTTGTATGATGTAAATTAGGTTAGATTGTTACATTGTCCATTTCGGTCTTTCGGAGTTCACAAATCGAGGAACACCGATGCCGATTTTCTCGTGAACTGGGGTATATCAAAATTGAGATACATATTATGCTGATATATAGTGCCGTATTTTATGTTAGTTCATTTTTTCCCGGGCGAAGTCGGGTTACATAGCTAGTGCCTAGTATTATATATATCACTGAAATTAATTAAAATTATTGAATTCGTCAATATGTGTAGAGTGGTACACCTATCAAAACTTCAAACTAAATATATTATATTATAATACATTATATAGTTGCAGACGTATATGGCATTGTGCTGTAATAGCAATCGCTTAAAATGGCGTCTTTGCACTTCTATATACATTATACATTAAATGGTGTCGTGTTTAACGATTTTCAGCATATTATGAAATTATGTATCTATTCTGATTTCAGCAGTAGTGATAATTTATTAAAGTACATAAATATACAATAAGATTATATTCACAAACATTCATATCATAAGTGGTTTTATTGCGGCATGTGACGAGTTTATATTGTTTTTTTAACTACCTACATTATTTTTTATTTGATTTATTTTATTTTTTTAAAAAAGTAACTTTTAATCAACACATAATATAATACATCCATTTTTTATACGTCGCTCGTCGTTCAACAATATAGATTGCACTATTACAGTATTACACACTATCTAAATTATTTCATTAGGATAAAAAAAAAATATTATTTTCTACCCTATAATGACCAATTTATTATTCATATCAATACATTTCTCATTTGCATATTTCATGATATGTATTTAATTTATTAAATAATTTGATTAGTATAACTATAACTACTAAATATAGGTACCTATCTTATACTTCGGGGATAATTGGTTAACCTTAACCTATTGTAATTTTAATCTTAATTTAGGTACTCATTTAATTCAATAAATTCATTTATATTTATAAATTCGTTGAATACTTATTTTAATACACATATGAAACTATTTGTATTCTTCGATCTATTTGCATATACCACCACTGAAAGTTTGACGGTGTTGCGCTATACTGCAAAATGCACACGACTTATTCGTCTCTGCCAGTGTGGACTGCGTGGAGTAATCAATTACGATTTGCATGTTTCGTTAAGAGATATGTCAACTTTATCTTTGCCATAAGGGTTATCGTGTTACTGCCTAAAAGCGTAAGTCAAGCGCTGATATACGCTGTAGTGTATCTGCATAAGCAGCCCATTTTCTGCTGACGAAGCGTAGGTGAAAATAGTCATTTTTATTCTCTTTTTTAACCGAATTATGGAATTTATTATGATTTATAATCGATAAAGTTATAGTATTGTAAAAGTTCTGCGCAGTATTTTATACCTAGGAATAAAAAGTAAAAAATTCTAATTTTTTTCTTCATCGCTTTAAAACACAGACGTATCTCGATAAATGCGTGTTTAAAGTATATAGGTATACCTATTACTATTCTTATTTACTTATTTCTTATTATATAGGGATTGAGCATTGTTTGACATTTGACCATATTCAGCCCACCTCACAAACACAATATATTACATATTTCGTCAAGGCAACAGATCATTTTGATTATATACACACGCCTACGCAGTATGTGTGCAGTGTATAAATGACGCGCTACAGACCGTATAAGAATAATAATAGTGATTTTTACACGGACAGTCTGTTCGATTATATACTACATAAGCTGCAACCAGAAGAGGTCGAGGGTGCAATGCAAATACACAAATATCCGAAACACTTGCCATACATAAATTATCGGATGCTACACAAAAGGGTTGTGTGCGTATATCTTGAGGGAATAATTATAAGGTTGACCGCACAGCTATTACGGTGCGCGCTGTATATGTGTACTACGGAAAAGGGGTAATTTGTTTTTCAAAATTACTCTTGTACGCGCCAACCATAAGCGGCCCGCAAGCCACAGGCCTCTAGGGACTCCGAAAATCCGCAAGTGTGTGTGGTGGTTTCCGGGGGTGAGGTATCACCCCCCATAAATAAAACTCTCTCTAAGGGATTTTGGCGAAAAGAAATTATTTCACAAATGGTGACCTTCACCCACCCCTTACGACAATTTACAGTTGCCTTGTTTTCGTTATTAATTTATGTTTATTAGAGGGTACAACTACGTTATCCGAAAACATTAAGGCCATCCAAGTACGGTCTCGATCTTTTTTTTTTATGATTTTTATTACAAAACATTTCGGTCGAATAGCTCTCTCGCAAGCAGAACGCACCAAAGGGAGAATGGCGTGAGTTATGTTCAATTTTTTTTTATACTAAACAAAATAAAGCTGCAGTTGGTTTATGTTAGTTGGTCGACTTTATTCACATCCGTAACGCTCCTCGTTCACCACCCTAAAGTATGTTGTTGTTACTTGTTTGCACGAAATGACTAACGAAAACATTATACAACGAAGTCGCTCGTGAATATTATATGTATACCTAGGTACTTATATACATTATTACACATTTATACGTATACCTACATAATAAAATTTTATGACTTTTTAGAATTTGATAGCTAGTATAGCTAGTTTTAATAAAAAAAAAATTAAAAATTAAGATTAATTTTTAAAAATCAAAAAGAAATCATCAAATTACGGACACTATAGATTGCTGAATGGGTTATATATGGTTATATTATATATATTTATACTGGCTATTTTGAACTATTATTAGTAATAAATTAAATTAATAAGAACTCGCTTATTAGCTCTCTTACAGTTATTATGTAAATAAATTTACTTTCATTATGGATATGACCGATGATTTTAGTGGATGTGTAAATTTGTTTTAATTGTCACATAAAGGGGTGAGGCGTACAATTAATATTAGTTTATAGGTACCTATAATAATATTTATTAGCAGGGCTGTGAATTTAATGCACTAAAAACCTTAAAACAAGTCAAAAAAATGCAATAAATTATGCACTTAAAATACGAAAAATGCAATATAAAATGCCAAAAATTATAGTATAAAATTCACTTAAAATGGTTTTTATTAATTTTTATATTTATATTGCTATTATAGGATATTATATATAAGTACATATAATTACACTACATTATATTGTACATGCATACAAATGTGTTTATTTAATAAAAAAAAAGAATAAAAATATTGATTGAGTTTGAATTTTGTATACCTAATGCTATTTACTTGAAACATTTTTTTTTATGTCCCTATTTATTTTGTTAAAATAATAAAACAAACTTAAATATATTTATTTGCAGGTACCTTATTCATCTTTAGTCTTGACTAATAGGCAAAAAAAAAAACAAAAAAAATGTTTTTCAAACATGTCAATTGACGAAATTTTATTAAAAATACCGGAAAATGAACTAAAAAAAGAAAATATCACCTAAAAAGCAAAAAAAAGACCTAAAAATTAAAAACGTCAAAAAATGCAAAAATATGCAAAATAATAGTTTCATAAATGGATTTGTAGTTACATAATTCAAATTATGTACTTACAAAGCTACGTTTAACAATCAGCAAAAAAATGCACTTTCCTACAAATTCACAGCCCTATTTATTAGTGTTCATTTCAATTCATAATAATCATTGTGATCCAGCATCACAGCGTTCCATCTTGGACATATTCGTATAATAACATGGCATGCAAATATCAAATATGCAATATTTTTTATTTTATTTAAAATCTATTTAGTAATATAACAGTTGTCTAGTTACATACCACTTTTTTCAGTAAAATGATTAGAACAACAGGGCCCACCCAGAAGCCTAAGGGGATACAAATGCACCAGAGAAAATATTATTAACAAAAATTGTTTTTTTTAAATAAATAATAAAATATTAAATTCCTTCTTTGTTCATTTATTTTGATAGTTAAAACCAAAATAGTGACATTTTGAGAAACGGTCGCACTTGTTCACAATCATGAAAGAACGGAACGTAACATCACAATAAATTAGATTGGTAATCTTGATATGTGGTATATTATTATTATTATAAATTCTAATCTACCACATCACCGTGGTTAAGCTTGCTTAAGTGGTCGAAATATTTTATATTTGATATCGAACCAGTGTATGTATTGTGAATTGTGATCAATAAATTAGTGACCATTTTGTAATTAATCAAAACTAGATACGTTCCAAATATACCTTGTTTTATTATATTGATGATTGATGTCTAAAGATTTCATATAAATGAAATGTTAAAGGGTGTGGGAGGCCTCGCCACCACGGCTTCTATTGAAACCAAAAGTGAGCTAATTCTCTGTGCATTTTCTCCTTGCATAACATTTTAGTGATTACATATACCTAAACGTATTAATAATTATACATTATAATGTGCACTGTCTAAACTGTTCTAAAAAGATAGGCTGTTGCTACCAACCTAAAAGGTTGTAAGAATTAAGAAGATTAAAATAATATAATGCATAATTATAGTCAAAATGATAAAAACAATTTTTATTATAATATTTAACTTAACTTTACAATGCTTGTTATTAATTATGTATTTTTATATATTAATATAATTAACAAATATTGGCCTTTATATATATATAATATTCAGTCATATTTAAATGTTATGTTTATAACTATAGGATTAACAAGATGTATTAGGTATAGGAACTAAAGTTTATGAGAGAGACAGAGCGCAAATTCCGAAAGATAATAACTTTTGCAATCTAAATTTGGCACACTATGCCAGTCACATAAAATTATAAAAATAATTATGAAGTGAATTGTCATAATGAGACTAAAATAACATTTTTCTGACAATGCAATAACTGTCAAATTATCCAAAATTGGTTTTCTAAAAATACATGTGAAATATCCTCATCAGTATACAAACCTGCGTCATCACCAGTCTGCAGGGTTTTCTGAATACTTCTCCCCACACATTTTATTCTCACCTGCGTATCTCTTAAAAATTGTCAGAAACTAGCATAATACATACTATTATTATTAATATATATATAACTTGATATAAGGGTAAAAAATATCGTCTGTTTAATTTAATTTAAATTATTCGCAACTGTTGCATCTGCCAAAAAGATTTCATCCCGCATTCCGAACTAAAATAAAATATAGGTATATTAGACAGCTTAGCTTTTTACCCAGTAAAATATCAAAAATTCGTATGTATTACCTATTACCACGATGTCAATTATAATTATCGCGAAAACCTAATTACAAATTACATTTAATGAGAAAACCATTGTTCAACTATATATATTTTAAAGGTAGATAATCTGATAATATCCAAACCATTACGAATTAATATAAATTAATTCTTTGAGCTTGGTGTTTTTGTATTCAACACAATGTTTTAAAAGTCATAATATATATCGACTATTGACAAAAAAAAAAGAACCTTCGACCAAAAGAATTAGGATTTTTGCATCAAATCTAATGTTGTTAAAATATAAAAGTTTTAAAACGATTATTATATCGATCGTATAATTGAAGAAAATGCCCTATGTTAACAAATTCAAATAATAATTGCCTAGGTATAATAATATGATAAAACATATTCAATATTCAAATACTGTAAAATAACATAATAAGTAAAATGAACATCAATTATGGGACATAATATACGATTCAGCAGAAAATATATTATATTTTATTGGTGAGATTTTTTAAATGGTATTTGCCAAAACTGTACCTGTTTAATATGATTATGTTAAGCGTATACTAACGAAGATTTAAAAATATATAAGAGTGAAACGTAAGAACTTATATAGGTACGTCTATATGTGTGTCCCTATAGCGGCCAAAAACGCGTAATACCAAATAGTCAATTCAAAATAGATATTATGTATTTTCGTCTCATAAATGCGTTTTGAGATTTTTTTCAATCGCACGAGCGGTGTCAACATTTTCAGAGATTCTACTTTAGAAAACCCGAGAACTTATACAATACTTTCGTCTCTCATATTATATTTTTAACAACGATTGATTCGGTCAAAACGAAAATGATATTATACTTGATAAATAAATAGAGAGAAAAGACAAAAACTTGAATGCACTTCATACATAGGTAAGTCGTAAGTGTATACAGTTCAGTACCTATGTATAGTGCATTAAATATGTATACAGTATATAATATTATACTCGTAATCGTACTATAGAAATATATATATTTATACATTTTGAACCATTTTGAACGCGTCAGGCGTTTTAGCAATCAAAATTTTCCGACGTGACAATCTTATGTATGTGGAAAGAAAGAAAGAGATAGGCTCCTGTCGGCGGCCGCGGGCTTAAATGACCCCGCGAGGCCCGAGAAGAATAACAAAACGACAGATTATCCGGGCAAATTGGTTTATGGGTGGTGTGGACCTCTTTTGGGCGTCGAATAATAAATATGTGTTTTCGGTCGACTAGCCCGAGTATAGTCGTCGGACGTGTAGTGTGTGTGTGTGTGTGTGTAAAATGTATATATATGTATATATACGCGGCCACAGGGTGTTCTATATATATACACACGGACACTAATCTATCCCTCCATCCCCCTTGGTATACCACGTCTATATATGTATACAGAGTATACACTTACACCGTTACACACGTATATAATAATAATATGTAATATGGGGCGAGTGAAGGAGAAATAAGTTTTTTTTTGTCCTCGCACCCTTCGCGTCGTATCATATTTTTAGGGAGCTCGTGCGCTGATTTCACGGGGCGCCGATCACGAATATGCTCGACGACTATTATACGACGGCTATATAATAATAATATAATATATAATATACATATACACGCATACGCGTGTATTCAGTGTTACATGGGAATTCGCACTTGTTGTGTACGCCGCCCGTACAACAATGATTATGCTAATGGACACCCCGATAACAATAACGCTCTAAATTATTGCCCATTAAACATCAACCGCGCCGCAATTGTATATAATATAATAATATAATATAATATAATATACCGCCTATATGCATGTACGCTTAATATCCCCGCACCCGCCAATGTCATATTTTTAACGGCAAAAACACCCGGTTTTTCATATTGCGTAATGTAATACATAGGTAAGTTGTAGGTACACGATCGACTGTAGTCTTATTTGCAGTGCGTCGTTATGACGGAGAGATAGCATAGGTATTATAGTTAGTAGTCTTCGGTATAATATTTATATACATAGGTAAATACATAAGATAACGTTAGCCTTTCAAAATTTTACGAATTCATGTTTTGAGCGTACCTACATGTCTATACCTATTTAATTAAAAGATCGCCACAAAAACTCTGAAATTTACTTGTTACGACATCTTAAAAATAGTAGGTAGGTACATACCGGGATACCGCGGCCGCACCAACATAATATAATATATTTAATAGCTAATAAGTAATATTATGACCTACGCCTCGCACCAATCGTGTAAAATTGCACGAACTGTCCCTATAAAATCAAAATCGAATGAGCTGGTATATTGAAAACTTATTTGTAAATAAGTACAAAACTATATCTACCCTTTTATATTCGAAATTCAGACATGGTTTAACGTTTATAGTATTATAGGTCGACAATTCGAGTATTTATACTATAAAATACTATACTATATTATAATGTTATACACAGTAGTCTAACATATTCATGACACCTCATCATTATAAAACGAATCATTATTATTTATTAGATATACAAATTATTACATTTTTGTGTTATATATTACTTAATATAAATATTTGAACAAAATACTCATATCTTTATTTCATATCAAAATTAAGCGTTTTCCTTGCTTAACAGTAGATGAATATATTATTTTCGTTTTATTTTTATTTTGCATAGTTTTCCAATATTGAAATATTTTGTAAGATTGTGTAAAATATTAAAAATACCTACTACACGAGTTATTTTTGTTTTCTGTTATTTAAAAACTAACAACTATTGACTACATAGTTTAAAAAAATACACTTAAAAATTTTAAAAATGCAAACATAAAGTTAATTTAAAACATACGTTTATCAAACGTTTGCTATTGTTATTCTCATTAATTAATAATTTTATTTCAACTTATTTTTTCGTGTTTAAGTAGCAGTTTGCAATATTTTATATTTTGTCAGTAAACAAGTGGTATTGAAAACAAAAATCTTAAAGTATTCTGAATAAGTCAAATTATTCTTATAACAAATACATATACCAATAAAAAAACTTGAATGCTAATCGCTGTAGAACATAGGTGGATTGTAAAAAAAAAGAATAACATAAAAATGTGAAAAATATTGCAAGAAAATAAACTCAAAACATTAAATATGCTAAATTAATTTTCTTCCGAGTATCCACCTATTATCAATGAGTTATATGCGAAACAAGTTTTGTCCAAACTGTATTCCTTCTATAATATATTATGCTGCGTATAGTCAAAACACATATTAGGATTGCGCATAAAATTTTTGATTATAAATTATTATTAAAGTAAGCGATATACCTCCTTCGTCTTTTCGAACTAACTATAAACGGGCTGTTGACATTTATACTTGACCCTATCCATTTAAGGAGTAATTGTTTGGCTATATTTATGATAATAATATATGATTTTCGGTCTCGTACTTGCTTACAATTAGGTAAATTTACGAGGAAATGAATACAGTAGGTATATACCTAAATAATGTGTAACTATGATGAAAATGCGTATTATTATAAAGTCTAAAAAATATGCTTAATATATATAAAATTATATATTTGTTACAGGGATTTTTTTTCTGATATCGTCGTACTTTCATAATTTACAAAAATCCTAATAATAATAATCAGTTGAAAATGATTATGATAATAATATACATTACGCACCTCTCTTAAGTTTTTCCAACGGTTCGTGGTGCAACAGTGACGGCGGACACGGCACCGACGTGTGATGATGATGGTGATGACCGTCGTGATGGTGCACGTGGTGGTGTCCAAGCATGCCTTGGTGCAATCCGGCACTGCCGTCGTGCACGGGATGGTGAAACGATGCCGGTGACGCGTGCTGTAATGCGACGTTATGGTGATCGGAACCCGTCGACGACACCAAGTCTTGAAGACACAGACTCGGGTCGGTCAGGTTTTCCAGGCGTTCCATCATTTTTGGGTTTTTGAAATCTCGATTTTCGCTTATCAAAGGCCAACGACCATCACCGGATTCGAATGCGGGAAGTGAACACTCAGTTGAAATCTGCAACCAACCACACAATATTCACAAACGATATTAAAACTATACAATATACGTAAATTCTATGCACATTGCAACAATAAACGCATACTATATTATTACACAATAACTCGATTAAGTTGCATATAGAACTATAGAGAAATAGGTAGGTAGTTATTATATTTTATGGGAACCTATCATTAAATAATCCAACCTATAATAAATAAAACCATTTGCAGGATTTGCTCGCGAATCACGATTGCCGATTGCGTATATAATACATGATATTATTGCATAAATATAATGTACGTATTTAAATATTATACATTTCGTCTGCTTATAATATCCATAACATATAATATTATAATGCGGCTATAATATTATGTAGGTGTACCGTAGTTCCAAATAAACGTTTTGTTAGTATAAATAATATTATTGCAAAAGTGATCGATTGAGACAAGAGTGTTTAATTTCCCCGTTAAGCAAATACAAATACTTACAGATAAATAAATCGAACTGTAGTAATAGTTCGGACAAATTTTAACATTTTAACTATAATCACTAGGTTTATAAAAGAAAAAAAACGTTTTTAAAGTATATTGTTCTTTTTAGCACATATGAAACTATATACTTCACAAAACTAACTAATACTAAACGATAAAAATATAAAAATCAAAATTCGTTAAACTAGTTTATTCATTATTAATTAAATAATTAAAAAAATATTATATTTACACCGACAGACATTTATACAGATTTCAGTAGTACAGGTATAGGCATACTTATTACAATGCCAATCGTTTACAGTTTTAACAATATTAGTATCGTCAATTTCTATAATATAATATCTTGACTGACGTCTAGTACCTATAGTTAAACAATGAGTACCAACGCAAGTAATAATAGAGGAGTGGTTGTGATTAAATATATTTTTTGTTCACATGATAAACACGCGAGTTTTTAATATTGCTCTATTATATATATATATATATTTTTTTTTAATTTAATAACTGAATAAAAACGCAATATAGGTACAAACAATAATTACTTATATATTCTATATTTCTATTTAATCATCAAGTAGGTTAGATTGTATCAATTAATTGAACGATCATTACAAATAAAATTTAAAAAAATTGTATACAGCACAGCCTGCAATATGATTATTAAAATACTGCGTATATATTATGGATATATATATACCTACACTCCAGGCAAATATTGATAAATCTATACGATTTTTATGGTTTTATGTGTGCATAGATTAAAATGCTTCAACAGAAAAATCATGACTAAATCCACGTACGCAAGAGAAAATCTAAGAATTATTCACATAAAAGAAAATGCAATCATAAAACATGCGTTTAAAGACGTCGAGGCTTTGTTTTATGATTCTAAAATCTTGAGTTAATCAATAAAACTTAAGTTGTTCATAGTAAATAATATTTATATCCCTCAAAATGTTAATACGCATGCAGATAAATTTAAAAATGAGTTTTTTTATTATTTATATTTTAATGTTTATATTATACTTACAATATATTATAATATATTTTTGCAGATTTGCTACGAATAATTATCATGTGCCGCATGCGTCGTGTTTAAACTTTAAACGATCACACAAAAAACAATAAAGAGTAAAATAATATAAACTTATTCGGATATTTAATAAGTACCAATTTATATCAATGACCTTTTTTGAAAACGAATTATTGAGTCCTTGTAAATCGAATTAAGCCAATCACATAAATATAAATTACACACAATATATAGGTGCGTGTTTTATATAAAAAGAGAACCATTTTATCGTAATTCCACACTGCAATTTACGTCATAAAAAAACATTCGTACTCAATGTTTATCTTTTATAATTTTAAACACCTTTACACCAATACACATATTTCTAAGAGCCTGCCTATTTATATTTTTTGAATACAAATCGAGTTAATAATGTATGCTTAAATACCTGCTATCTATCCAGCCTGTACCTGTTGTAGGGTACATACGAAACACGAATGGATTTCATTGTATTTTACTCAACTCGATCACTTTAATAATGAACCATGCATATAGTATAAAGACAAGAAATTATATATAGGTACCTTTGTCGTTTAAAATATTTTTGCTGTCATATGCTGTGATTATATAATGTTTGCTTTGTTAGCCTAATCTATTTTCCTAATAAAAATAAAAACTTTATTATATGTTATAACTATATAACTTATATATAGATATATGCATGTAAGTAGGTACCTACTTAAACATCTTCAGCAAAAAATATAAAGTATAATAGGTACTAATTTTAATTTTAATATACATATCTAAACCTATATTCTTAACATTTCAAAAGCTAAATAAATTCTGTTCTAACCCTGAGTATTGTACATCTGAATTTGAACAAATTAAAAAATCAGTACAACAAAATTTTACTCTTGTAAAAAATAAAAATATTAGTATATAAGTACCAACATATTTATTATTTGCGAATTTAGTAAAAAATTAATAAATTAAGTTGACTGTTAACCATATATTATTGTAAGAATTAGGTATTTATATGGAATTAAAATATATTCTTATTTTATATATAAAAAAAATATAGGTAATATACACTATTAATATTATTTACAACCACGCAATGGCGAAAGTAAAGATAAAAACTTTTTTGAGCGTTTATATAGGTTAGGTTTTATACCTTATACCTGTATGATGAATAAATATATATCATGAATATTTTTAAAAGGTTTGTTATATTCTTATGATCATTAGATTTACTCGATCAATTTTAAACATACAATTAGGTTAAAAGTAGGTAGGTATGTGACTGAAAAGGAATCAAGAAGTTAAAATATGTATAGAATCTACCTTAGATCTTTTTAATACCCCTCGAGATACTTTTAGATTTAAGACAAGCATATTATTATCAATAAATATTTATTAAAATGCAGAAAGACCATTGTAAACTATAGTTAGGTATACCATCCACTTTAACATAATTTTATGAGTAGGTAATTTAATCTTTATTAATATTATTATCCTACATGTTATTTGGTTGGTCTTGTGTTATTATGTATTAATAGTTACATAATATCTATACCACATTATTTACTGTAAAAAATTTAGTACTGTTGAATTATAAATAAATAAGTACTATGAATTTATTGTTGAACTAGAGACTAAAGTATGTAGGTACCTATAAGTTAACATATTATATTATACAACCAGTGTGTGTATGCGTCATAGTTTAAAAATTGAATAATATATGTATAGTATATCATTATAAATTAATTAGAAAATCAGTAAGACAGTAACCCTGGTCCATGATGTATATAGCAGTGCCAATATTATAATGCATTTTTTTTAAAATTAAATATGTGAATATGATTAATATAGCCTCCCTTTTACAATAGTTCTAAACGAAAACAACAACAACAACAAATAACGTAAGACAAACGCTTAAAATGTATTTTAATATTAGGTAGGTAATAAAAAAATGACCCTACTTCTCTGTAATTACGCACTGCCGTATAATATATTATAATATGCGTTAAAAATAATTTTTGAAAATTTGTGTCCGTACGATTCACGCGTGGACGTTGAAAATATAGTAAATACCTCGTATATAATATAATATATTATTATTATTATAGTATATGTTATATCGTTGAAGCTTTAATCCTCATGCAGCGACCGCGGGAACGGAAGAATTGTCTGTCCGCCGCGAATAAACTCATCCGTCGTGCGCTGGTGACGCGGACAGCGACGTATTATATTATTTTATTTTATATTATCATAATATACCTACGCATCAGATCGAGCCGGAGACCGTGACGAACGACGAACGAACACGCGACACACACGATAATATAATTGATGAAAATTAATCGGATAACGATATATTATTATAATTGTCGTGACTTGTAAATCGTGAGCAATATATTATATAATTTTCCGCGGTGAAAACTGACTGCGATTCGCGGTCGCGAAAACCCACGTGCATGATATACGCGGTGGCGTTCGATTCACAGGACGCACGGTATACCCATGCATTATTATACCACTGCTTGTACTACAGTAACGGTAACAAAAAAATATTATACCACGTCCACGTGTGGTACAAAAAAGTTATAATAATAATACGAAGATGACGACGAAATATAATTGAAACAAATTTACTCACTTCGGAAAAAAACCTATGATATCGCCAGCGATTTTTCGGGAACATCGGACGTTATGACGTGTATACATTTAAACGACAAATGTACCTAAGGCGCGTCTGTCGTATAGTCTACTGCGTCGTCTGCACCGCACGCAGAAGACGTTTTATTTTAGTTAAATACTTATTTTACTCGTAATTGTTGACACGCACACCGAATTTGAAAATATTATATAATATTAGTTCTGATTACCTATCATGTTTTATCTCATTTTACACGTACAAACTATACCTATAAGGCTATAACCAAATGTGGGTACACGATAAATTGATAATAAAGATTACTTTTATACGACAATAATAATATCGTATAGTAGTTGTAATACATAACATTAGATATTATATTAAATTATATCGACGAATAATTCGCTCGACTTACCGGTTGACTTTCGATGCGTTTAGGCCCGTCATGCAATATTTCGTTCCGACGCGTCAAAAACAAAAAACAAAATTCGATATTTCGTCCGTCGCGAAAAGATGAATTAAATAATAATGTAACGATGATATAATATTATTATTGTAACCGTATACGATTATAATATTATAATAATACCGTTGATCCGACTCGAGTGAAATATAATCGTCACGCCGCACACGCACACGCACGGAAACGGTCCGTACTTACGCACAATGTAAGTCGCTTGTAAATATTATGTATAATATTATTAAATTATATATTATGTATAATACGCGAGTTTACAATATAATAATATATATTTAAGTACACGCCGTATACGGTAAGTATATATTCGTATATTATAATAATAATAATAATAATACGCGAGAGCCGGCCGCGTAGAGTTTTAAAGTTAAGCTAACAAATTGACCTCAGATTAGGTCGACTATCCGCGGTTTGAGCCCCCCGGCTTTGAGATATGGGAACCGATCGGCAGCGGCGGCGGCAGTGGTGGCGGCGGCGGCCACCATCCCGGGTAATGGGCGGGCCCCACCGCGTCTGGCCCACTCGGGCGGCGCTTGCGCTCTCTCGCCCCCGATCGCCGCCGCCACCACCACCGCCGCCGACGACGACGCCACGTACGCGCTCGACACACGTACGGTGTTTTCTTTTTTTCTCCCTCCTCCCCTCCTCTCCACACGTTCTGTCCCATCACACGTCCTACCCACTCACCCACCCACACCCACACCGACACCGCAGCCGCTCTGCACCCGCACTGCACCGCTAGAGTGTACCTATATGCGCTCGGCGAACGGGTTCATTTGTTTTACGGTTTCGCGCTCGTACGCCGTCTTGTCCGCAGACGATTTTTCATACGATATTATTACCACGCCACCCACCCGCACCCTCATGTCGCCAGGTTGAACCACCACCGCCGCCGTTGTTTTTGCCAATCTCGCGTTCGAAGGTCGTCGTGCGCCGCTTTAATAATAATAATAATAATAATAATAATAATAATATGATATGTCCGCCGCCGCTGCTTCAAATTTTGCCGAAAAACGACGCGTTTTTATGTAATAATAATTATTTACGCCGCGTCAACGCGCAAAGGCCGCCGCTCGCACTGTCACTGTACCAGTATGACGCGCGCAGCGGTACTCGCGTTTCGACCCTCGTCAAATTTCGTGAGCGCCACACCGACGAAAACATAATATAATATTATTATTATTATTACTTTATTATTATTATTGCGATTTCGTTTTCTATGATGGGTATAATATTCAAAACAATAATATTATTATTTATTATATTATATTAAATATATTATAATATTAGTTTATTTGTATACGAGTTCATAATATTATATTATTTAATAATATATTACTGAGTTTTAAGGTTGTGAAGGGAGGGGGGAGGGCGAAAAAGGACCGTCACTCACTGCGCCTAAAATTACATGACCCGAGTCCCGAATAAAAATATTATTTTGCTTTTCCCAAAACGGTATATACCTAACTATAGCTGCACATGTATATAATATATGGTTAGAGGGTAACCTATATAGGTAAGGTACCTACCGCAGTGGCATGTATATAATAATAAATGTTATACACGGTGTACCTATATATATTCTATATACTTTATTATATAGGCACAAATCACTACTCAATTTTATTTATTATTATTACAGGTATAATGCGTATATACGTATATAGTGTATAATAATGGCACTGAACCCTATACATATAAGACTAACAATATAATAATATAATGATAATAATAATAATAATAATAATAATAATAATATAACCACGCGGGTATAGCGATAAATTCGCGTGTGTGCTGCAGTATTAAATTATATATACTTGTCGTAACACGGCGGGGAATTTACAATCGTTTACACTAACAATAATGTATAGCATATACGCTTCAAGTAAACGAGAGAGTAAACTGTATATCATTTATAGTACTTAGTATATATACCTCTACATTACTAACTACCCATCTTCAAAATCACTTCATACCTATATAAACTTAAATTTAACATTTAATATACAATTTAAATTAAATTAATTTAAAATAATATATTTAACGTTAACATTTAAACACTATATATTAAATACTACCTATTACTTTTACATTTGTATCTACTTTCGATTTTTAATATTTATTTGATTTGTAAATTTTGGATGGTTGAAAATAATTTATTGAATTTCTTAAATTTATTTTGTTTTTGCACTAACGCATCGCTGAAGAAAGTGGCCTTGCTCAATACTTCCACTTGACTTGAATTAAGATTTTTTTTCATCTACCGACTACTATATAGTACCTTTATAATATATGTACACACATGCCTAAAATGGAATTATTAAATTGTGCTCCTTTTTCGATTAAGAAAAAAGTTAACTACAACCTATGTGAATTTTCTATTGAATATACCTACTAAGTATTAATTAAATTAAAAATAATATGTCATAATAAATTTCTATTTTATGAAAATTAAATTGTATTCTCATAAAACAGTTTAGAAAAATATAAAAATATGTTTAAAACTTATTATAGTTCAAATTATTAAAACTGTCTTATTGTACCTACTACCTACATAATATTATAAATATAAAATAAAACACCCTCTTATACTTCATTGAATGTATTTATATATAATTTTAAGTAGGACAGACGGTTAATATTCTTTAAAATAAGTTGGTTTCAAAAAATGTGATGAAAATAATGTAGGTAGTCAACTAATACATTTACCAAATATTAAAAAATTTAGAATTTGAAATATAAAAAGTATTTTAAAAATAATAATAATACCTATTGTCTTAAAATATGTATTTCAATCTACAATTAATATTCCTGAATATATACCTGGGTATTTCAAATAATAGATACTTTATGAATTTAAATATTGGTAGTTAATAGTTATATGACTATCGACTATAATAGATACCTATTGCAGTTTATCTTGTTATAACATACATTTTAAGAGGATATTGAATATTTAGGTATAACTGTAGTAGTATCATAAAAAAATTATTTGCGAACTTGAACATATTAGATAAATATAAAATATTGAAATCAAGTATATGAAATAAATATGTACTAAAACAATTATCAGAAATTAAGTACCTAAATCTGTAATATGAACAATAAATGTATTAGTTTATGTCATTTCTATAAATATTTTTATTTTTTACTATGAACGTACCTCTAAACAATCTAAGCCATAGTCGAAGTTTCAAAAAAAGAATCATCAATATTACAGTCTCAATATTGTGCATTATAATAGATATTACATAACAACATTCTCAAAAAAATTATTGTTCATACCATTTCCATTAGCAATGATCATACAATTTAGATGCACATCTTGCCTAAGTCCTGAGATTTAAATAAGTATGATCAAGATATTCAAGGTTATTTATACGGATGTGAGATGAATTATGATAATATTTAGACCAGAATAAATAAGCGGGAATAGGTACATAATAATATATTGAAAAAAGAACTGCTGCAGTGGGCCACAACGAAAAATCGTTTGAGATCAACTGTGATCCGCTGGTATTAAGTCGGCTTTACAACTCGAAAGAAAAACACTAATAAATCCCACTTACTTCTCACTACTGTGTTTTAACTGAGCAACTCGTGCAAATTTTAATTGCTGTTTATATTAATTTATCCCGTGGTTCTTTAAACAAAAAAATGATTCAGACCAATCATTGAAAATTGTAACGTATCAGTGCTAATTTTCAAGCTATATATACCTACATATAATAATAAGTACCTATATATTAATAAATTTAATTAATATTAATCATAATGTGGTTAAAATCAATAATAAGATTTTAGGACAGTGAAGTTTTTTATGATGATTGGACACTCATAATTTCTATTTCCTTATAACATGAAACTTAGGCAATAACAACATAAATATGATGATAATTTGAATTTTACTCAAGTAATATATTGTGCTAAATTACGCTAACTATTAAATCATTTACAATATTTTGTGTTATGTAATAAACGAATATACCTACTGCAAATGTATTTTTGCACATAATTAGGTAATTTTTTTCAATGTTATATTATTTAGGAACAGTATCAAATACCAATATATTATATAGTACCAAGCTTAAGGTATACTTTATGTATTGAGTATTTTTATTCAAAAAAATATTATGTAATATATTTTTTATTTATATTTAATTTTATATAGATACAGTAGGTACTTAAAATTGAAAATTTTAATAGTTTTAAAGTTTATTTGACATTTTTTTTTACATTATAACTATATAATATAACATGATAAGAGACATTTATATTATCATTTATCCTAAAATAAAATAGGTTATATGTGTACAGTTATTTAAAAGCATTTAAATTACATGGAGTAAAACTATAATTTCTTTTTATTAGTTTTAAAGCCTTGGTGTCTGGACAATTAGCTTGAATTAATTATTTTACACTGAACATTTAACATTTAACATTTAATTTAAAATATTTAGTTTATTATTATTTATTACTATTTTCATTTGATTAAAATTCTAAAAATTTTGTTATTACTGTTGGTGGCAACTTTATAAATTAATACTTTGATTAATATAATTATGAATAGAATGAATTGTATAAATTATGCAAATTTACGTTTTTATATAAAATAAGAACTGCACATATTTAAGCGTATTTTAATCTTAACTTGTTAAGCTATTATTTAAAAAAATTTCAACCATGAATTTTATATGATGACATAAATATTATAACGTTTCTAACTTTAAACACTAGGATGAAAAAAAACCTTAACTTATATGCCGGACATATGAACTGGAACTGAACTGGCAGTAAGACATACATATTATATGGGTTTAACTGGTTTAAGTAACCTATCAAATGTTTCACGCATACAAACTTAAATGTGTGCACTTGATATAAAATTATACATTTAATGTATCAAGTAAATATTCATCGTATATAATACAAAAAAACAATAATTCTAATATCTAAAGCTGTGCACCTATTGGGTATTTCTATAATACCCACGTAGGTTTATATTAATTTAACGGAATTTCGTCACGTAATATATAATATAATATTTATAATGATATGATGATATCACATGACGAACACGAGTTAGAATCGAGGGGTAATAGGTGGAGAAGGGGCTAAAGTGGTAGTGAATGGAAGGGGGAGGACGAAAAAGAGCAAAACACTAACCTGATACTGGGTAGCCGTTCCACTAATCCAGCGGGATCAACATGCTAAGCCTGGGCTATCCGGCGGCGCACTGAGGGCGACACTCTCAGAATCCTCATCCCTTCCTTCCTGTACCGTCGTCGTCGGCGGCCCAACTCCACCCCCTTTTTTCCTCGAGCGGAGGGGTTGAATATACACGCCACCGCTACCCCTACCAGCAACAGCAGCAGCAGCAGCATCAGTACTACCACCACCGACACTCGCCCACATCGAATCTCTCGACCCCCTCCAACCACCCCGTGCTGCAGGTGTGTGCAGTGATGTATATATATATATATATATATATATTTGTGTATAAATATATTCGCACGCTATCTCGTGCCAGTGTCTTCGTTGGTGCAGTAACTAGTTGCATTAATAATTATATAACATAACACCCACGTACACTACGATATGCTTATCCCGAAGTAATAAAATAATTTATATTCAACGAGTTATATATGTATATATACATATACACTCCGATGAGAAAATCCGGAGATAACGCAAATTATTTTAAGCAAGTAAAATCATATTTAAATAAACGCTGCACAATGGACATCCTGTACGAATACGGATAGAGATCTACAAGACTACAAACCGTAACAAATATATTGCATATTGCAGTGCGTATACTGTATACATATGAACAAATAAAAGAAACTGGTTCAAATAAATTCCTAATATATATTACAATCATATTATTATATACTAATATAGTGATGTACTGATATAATATAAAAACACAATTAAATAAACTCCTTTCAAATGCTATCTCAATTAAATATTATATTATTCAACAAAATAAATATCTTAAAAATTTAAATATTAAATTAATTCCTATTTATTAGGCTGTAGTTACCTACCTATACCTAAGTTATATTATAATTTATAGGGAACAATTTTTCATGAAAGGTCGAACCTGCTATAGGCACACATCAAGTATACTTATATGGCTATATGGCTATATGGCTATATATTATATACTCTTTTTCACTATAGGTATGTAATTTATGTTCTTCGGTCCATATAGTAAATTTAAAGACAGTTTTATTGAGGGTCGGTAAATATATTATAATCATGTCAAGCATTACCTGATGGCCATAAAGGGAGTTAACACGCATTGTGATTGGTCGTTAGAATCAGCTACTGTAATATTTTTTCCCCAATCAATAAATCACTCATGGATTTTGTTCGAACTAGTGTCGATATACACTATGCCAAGTGCTCTTCAAATTTAATGACTGTAAAACATAACATTAATAAACACTTAAGATTACAAAATTTTATGGTACGTGTATTATTCGCAAGGTACCTGTATTATATTTTATAAGAATGTAAATTTAACATTATGATATAGACTGAAATGTCTTTTTATTTACAATTGATGGACGTAAAAAAAACTAGTGATTACTACATTTTATACTAATCAATTATTGACTAAAAAATTATTATCTTTTAAATCCTATACTTATGTTCGTGTAACTACACGTCTACACTATTATAAGTTATAACAAACAAAACAATACTAACTAATAAAAGATATAATATTTTTAATGTTCGGCGACCACTTTGTATTTGATTATAATATACACTCAATATTGTCATCAGATTAACATCTTAAAAATATGAAACATTAATTTATTTAGTCCAACATCTATTAGGTATTTCTATATTAGATAATAAATGTTGATGTTTGTCTAAAATAATATTATTGTATTATATTAAATAACCTTAATATTACCAATGAAACCAAATTGTAAAAATATTTTAATCAAAAACATAATTTTATCAGTTCTAGAAGGATATTTATATATTAGGTATATTATATAAATACTAAAACTGTAAAAACAATAAGTCAAGGATGTTCATCTTATGTTAAAATAATTTTAACTAAACCTGTAGATATAAATTATACTAGAATTATTTCAATACTTCTAAAATCAACCAAATGTTTAAAAAATACATTTTAGAATAATAATTATAGTGATCGTTTAAAACAATATCAAAATTATTAAATAATATATTACTGCTTATAAATATTTAGTTTGTAGGTATTCATAATTCTTATTAATTAAATTTGTACGATCAAACCTTTAAGAATCTTAAACCAATAAATAAATTATAATAAAGAACATATTACTTATACGTATATAACTAGGTATTAAATTGGTACCTATACTTAGTAGTTAATATATAATTTTCCATGATTTGTACTTAAATCTTGAAACACATTTTTTAATGTTTTTGGATAATTTTTAAATCACATATGTAATATATATATAAAGACTTCAAAGTTTTGCGGTGGATAAAAACGCAATTCCTGGTGTTCACTTTAAGTGCAAGGGCTGTTTTAGTTTGTTCGGACGTTACTGGGAAGTGGAATTAAGGTTAATCCTTGAGAAACATGCTGGCAAAGGTTCTTGTTTCGAATATATACCTCTAAGTAGTTTTATCGTCTATTTGAAAGATTGTTAAGTAAAAACAAAACCGGAGAAGTCGTTCTTCTGTATAGCAGGTTTCGAATGAACCTTATCATTGATTAGGATATGTATACGATGTTAAGGATGTGTTAAATTTGAATTCAGAGATCAATCATCGGGGAGATTGTTTGTCAATTTCTATTTCAAAATAATAATATAGGTAGGTACGTCGTAATAGCATATGATTATTGTTTTGAGTTACAAAATAATTTAACTAAAAAAATGTACGTCCTTTTTAATTATTGTCATTATTATTTTTATTAAGTTAGTAGCTACCTATGTATATTACAGTGATTATGTTGGAACATTCCGAGTTGCCCATTGTACTTCTTTTTTAGTCATGGTTCAATTCAAGATAATGATTTTAAAATGACCTCCAAAAATGTTGTCAACAATTATAAACCTGAAATAATACGCCTGCTTTAAGTTCGGCAAAATGGAAAATTTTTTCCGCCATAAAACTACAAAATAATTAGAATATTTTCATAATTTTGACGAATTTTGTCAACATATGAACTTTAAATGCTTTTAAAAATTTGTAGTTTGTACCTTCATATATATATCTTTGATATGTTTAAACTACGCAATATAAGAACTTATCAGAAACCGTGTATTTATCCTATCTTCATGAGCTTTTTAACCGAGCAAAAAATATTTTATCAATATTTATCCAATAAAATACGATTATTTCAAATGTCAGTATAATCTTCGTTATTTTTGTAAGTTTTTCTCAATTGTTTTATGAAATACCAAGAATTTTTTACAATCTAGAATTATTCTAGATCTAATTAGCTACCAAAATCAACCTTCAAAATTGAAATTTGAAGTATTTTTCTGCTTGAAAACGTGATAACATACTTACATACATATAACATAATCAAATGAACACACATCGCTGTAATATGTGCAATCGATCTTAAATTTTAAACACTAAAATATGTTTTTTTTATACTTGCACTGCTACAGATATATTAATAATATATATGATTTTATCTCAATCAAACTATTGAAAAAATATCTATATATACCATCGAAATTGATTTTTTAAACACTATATATAGTATACCTACGTGTTTCATGGTAGTGCATATTTTTATTAAGTTTTCAAATTATAATATAATGATTATAATTAAATAATACAAAATTATTGAAGAAAAACATTATACTTTTGAAAAATGTTTATAATATTGGGTATAATTGAACCAATGCAAATTTGAAATTATATATGTCTACCTCACAACAATAAATTATATACCTTTCATATATAATATATTAATATATATTTCAGATTATTTTTCAAGGTAATAATTTTCTGATGATAAATACATTCATATTTTTTCTCTAAAATAAAATGTTCTCTAAAAGTTTCAACACAATATTGTTTTGTATTTTCGTTTGTATAGCTGATATATATCTGCAGCGGAGGCGGCGGCGGCGGCGTAGTCGCGTCCTGCTGTCTATCGTTTGGAGTGGCGCCGCTGCAGGATGACGACAATAATCTCGTTTAGCCAAATTATTAACAATATTATATTATGATATAAACGCACCGACCGATGGCTTAAATACGCGCGCATTAAGGTTCGACCTTTTGTGACAATCGGACGGATGTACACGCGCCAACGACGAGGGACTACGCCGCGCGATCGGTGCAGTTCGCCTCTCGTCCAGGGCCGATACTGAGCTGTATAATGTATATATACAATATTATTATTATTATTATGTATACGTATCGCTCGCGAGAGTCGTCGTTAATCCGTTTGACGGCACAGCAGCGTCTGTATATATAAGCGGGACTTTCGGAGCGAGGTATTTATATGCGTGTGTATATATATATATATGTATTTTATGTCCACGGATGAACGCGACTAAACGGACCGGAAATATAATTGTCAGATCACAATTATTTCGGACTTAGATTGGGTACGGAATATCAGCGGGACGGGATCGCGCGCGAGACGTGCCCGCGCGTGTTGGGAAATTTTTCGATTTACTCATACATGTCATTATATATATATATATATTAAACGACGTATGTGGAGTGTGTGTGTGAGTGTGCATATTGTTTTGAGTGACGTGCCCGTTGTATTATTGTGTAAGAGGTAAATACGTTGTCGCAGGACCGCGCGACCGTATTTATATATATATATTATATTGTAAAACCCATACACTGAACGCGCTCCGATCACCCCAACTGGCTGCTGTAGTAGAGGAGACGTCTAAAAAGCGATATGTGGAATTAATGCGACTGTCATAATATACGTTGTCGTTCGATTGTTGTTTTTTTTCTTTCTTTTTTTTCCCACTCCCCCGCCCCGAGGCGGGTCGTTATGTTTTCGTTACATGTCCCCCTATATCATATTATTATTATTATTATATTCACTATCGCCTCTCACACGCTGCACGACTCTACTAAATATATTATTATTATTATTTGTGTCGTTGTGCCCGTGTGTGTGTACAACTGTAGTACACGCGCGCACGCGATTCTTCTGCTCTTCCGACGACGACGACGTCGCGGGGGCGACAGCGCTCTGCAGCGTGGTAGCGGATGAGGCTGCAGTAGCGGCGGCTTGCCGGGTGGGCGGGCGGGCGGTCGCGCGCGCGTTCGTCCGGGGCAATAAATTTCTGAACGGTATATAGAGTTTAAAAAAAAAATGAGCAAAGGGTTTATACTCGGCGGTGCACGAGTAAAGGAGATATATTATCTACCGACTGTATATATATAAGACGTTCGTTTCAATTTGTTTCGTATTTGACGGTCCAGTTAACCGCCCGAGAACCACCCCCCTGGCTATGGCCCATTAGATGTGTGTGTGTGTCTATATATATATATATATATATGTGTGTGTGTGTGTGTGTTTAGTTGCAGAGCCCTCACGAGAGGGATGCCACCGCATCACGAGCTGCGCGCCGTCGTGTATATAAATATAAGTTAGGTATATAATATATATGATATGCATGTAAGTATATTGTATATACATCACGCGGTTATGATGACGTACCGCCGTGTGTTCCGACCTGCAGACCGAAAACAAAATAAATACTGCGTAATGTATACGCGGGGAGGTACCTACATCAATATCATATTATCATAATATTCGTAATAATATGCGGAAAACAAGGAAAAAAATTGAACGCGCAAACTGAATTATTGTTATTAGTATATTATATATAGGCTGGCAGGTAGCGGGGTTTTTTTTTCACGTTTCGAGAGGTCGTTAGTTTCCATTAAATAAAAATTACCATTTAAAATCCAACACTCTGAACGAGATAAAATATTACACCAGAGCAGTCGAAAACGCGATGATCGTATTCGTGTGCATATACATAATATGTATGTATATATTATACAGCCATGTCCGTAATACATCTCATCGTATACAGGTACCTATTATTAAAAAAAAATGTGATGCTTTTTTATAATATCTTCCAGTGTGTTAAAAACGTATTTATCATAATCCTTTCGGGATTTTATTCGTGTGTAATTGTATACCATTTTGTTAGGTACAATACATTTTCATCATTTTTCTTTAATCAAGTAGTTCGTCTTAATATTATCACATAAATAATATTGTACACGCTTATACGTATAATATATATTTATACGTGGAACATTCCCGTTTAATTTAATGCATAACTTACTCACGTTTTAAAAAAACTTGATAGTTGTACATTTTTCTCGAACAGAATTATTGTTACTAAAATATGAAAGTTTCGGTTTCTTAAAAACAAAATTAACCTTGAACATATATCTCATTTCAAACATATGAACATAATATTTACAGTTAACAGTTACTTAAAAATGAAGGGCGTTGTGCAATAACCAGACAGCTTCATTTTTATAAAAAATCTGTTTTTCGTGGAATATTATTCATGGAAGAAATATCTATATGTTGGTATCAAAATCAGAAAATTGATTTATTATTCCCAAAGAAATTACAAAATTAATTATTTCCCGCCAATAGTGGTAAATAAGATAACGGCATTTCTTTTGCTCATCCTGAACAATTATGTCTGGTTATTGCACAGAGCTCTTCGTAAAATGTTTAAAAAACAAAATTAGTTTTTGCTAATTGTAGATCTTTTCATTTTAAATCAAAATGTATAAAATAATTGGTTTAAATAAATGATTATAAATAAAAAAAACACTGTATCTCTTATACAAGTTTTTTTTTTATCGAAGGAGTAATATAATATATATTTAAAATCGTCGGTGAACTTAATTTTTCAATAATATATTGAAATAGTTCGTTTTTCAACACTATGATATATCATACCTTGAAGACATTTCATTAATTTTGTATCTACCCCCTCGTAAAACTAAAATTGATATTTTAATAATTCTTACTTATTGTGATATCATACATTCATACCTAATTAATTTCTGGATACCTACCAGTTAAAAACTAACAGAATTGTCTGTGAACGAGCACGCGTTATTTTATTTAAAATCAGTTTTAGTATTTAACCTTATTACTTATGAGACTATATTAGAGCTCATAAGAATTTTTTTAAATTTGTGATTAAAGATTACTTATAATTTATAAAAAATATTATCATTGAAAATTATAATAATATCATATTATAACTGCTATTTACTCAATAATATTTGTTCCCAAATAGTAGTTGGAATTACTGTAGGGACGCTGCAAATGTCATCACACAGCAATACAGCATATTCAATAATAATAACAATAATAAAATTAATTGAAAATTACACTTTTGAAAGAGTATTTGAAAACAATAATAGTTAACACTTTTTTTCACATAATATGGGTAGGTAATCGAAAAAGGTCACATATAGTTGTAAATCATTTTCGGGGTTTTTCAAAAAGTAGGTGTATATGTGTATAATAAAATCACACATACCTATAAATATTAAATACATAGATATGTATACCGTATGAAAAAAAAAACAATAACAACCAAACAAACAAATGGTTCAACATTCGAAAATGGCCCATTACCGAAAAAGGGTTTAAATGATTTAAATTAAATTTCGTCACCGTTTGCGGTGTAATTTTTATAAATATCAAACCCCTAAACAACCACACCTACATGACAATATATATATATAGGTATATACCGGCACAACTACCTCGTGCCGTACCCGATCATCCCCCACCGCGGCTGCTGTCGTTATATTCGTGGGGGTTTATATTCACCACCGCTGGCGGCGGCGTCGTATATGGAAATCATAAACCCGCACACCCACCCGTTGTAATATCATAAAACTATCGTTGCAACGGACCGGTGTCGTTGATTTATGTCATATGAAACTGTGTGTGTGTGTGTGTGTGTGTGATGTATATTTATATCTGTATGTAGATCGTCTAAATGGGAATACGCGCTAAACCGGTATAGGTGTGATATTATGTATAATTTTATACAGAGTGTGTGTGTGTGTTCAAAAACGGCGGCGGTGGTGGCGGGCACGCGACCGTATTGAATTATAATAAAACGACAACGGCGCGTATTTATTATATGTACCTATACATAATCTAAGTGCGAGTGTATGTGGGTGTGTGGGTGCGTGCGGGTGTGCGTGTGTGCGTGTGTAAATATAACGGGTGTCGTCAGAGCAAACACGCGCGCACGGCGGCACCCTCCCGCCGCACTCCCCCAGACGACCGCGGCTGACGTTTTTGGCGGACCACCACCACCACCACCACCACCAACAAGGGGATGACGACTAATGTGTCGTGTTCAATTGGCGCGCGCAAGACCAAAAATAATATTACGAGCCGCCGCCGTGTGATATAATTGAAAAATCCCCGCGGCATACGTTCGGTGTTTGTTTAGAGGAATCGGAAATGGGAACGGGAAGGAAAAAAAATCTGTTGTCCCCATACATATATGTATGTGTGTGCAGTTTATATATTATACGAATGTGTTCGTCATATTATTATAATATAAACCACTGCGGGAAAGAGCGAACCGACTGGCGAATGCTGCTGCTGCTGCATAAGCACAATGTGACGACGGAGGAAATATTATTTAATATTATTCGTGAACGTTTAATTGTTATCATTATTTTTTTTTATACAATTATTATTGTTCGAGACCGTGAGAACATTATTTTACGATTTTGGTTCAACGTAGTTTTTGTATTGCGGTATAATACTGATATCGTATTGAACAATTTGATAATGCACATCAATATATTATAATATGTATGTTAGGGACCGGTTTACGGTTCTTATCGGTTCCTTCGGTTCGTTGAGAATCGATGGAACTGATAATTATCGATTTCAACATAATTATTTATCGGTATCAGTTCTTTCCGGGTTTTCTTGTTATAAATAATAAAGTAATATATACAGGTAACTAATAAAGTTCCTTATAAATGTATTATTTTATTCTTAGGTAATTCTTATTTTTAATAAAGTTTAAAAAAAATCAGTATCGATAAGATTTTAAGAACTGGAATCGATGATTCTTTAAGAACTGGTCCATCCCTATTATATACAGGATAATTTGTTAAGCATTATATGTTTAATTGAAATTATACATACCTATCAATATTTTAATTCTGGTATTTGGAATTTTTAAGTACACTTGAAGACTAATATTACCACGTCTGTTTTTCAAATAAGAACCCCACTTTTTCAATTATTCAACAGGTATATTTTGTTGAGCATTTTTATGTGGCTCTCAATCAAAATTTGAGCCAGTAGTTTTTAATTATATAGCTTTATGTATACAAAGGATATTATGTTTATAGTAATGACTAATATGGGCTAAGTAGATATGAGAGCTTAGATAATTTGAAAATGTCAGTAGTTAATATATTGATCTATCAATATAAATAATTTATAAAAATGATCCATATGTACCTATTTAATAAATACTACATCTAAATACATAATATTAAGTACATAATATAATTTATATTTTTGTAAAACCATTTTTAAGGATTATTATCCTTAATATAAATACTATAATCACTCATAAACTACTATCTAGAATTTTAATCTAGAGTAAGAAATGGGGGTTTTCATTTAAAAAATAAAAGTTTGTATCGCCACAGGACGCTCAAGTAGTACAAAAATATCAGAAATTCGGAAATATGGACTTTAGTACTCTAAGGTATACATCATATTTAAAAATTCTAAAAATCAAAATTTGATTAAATGTACTTTTATAGAGGGAAATGGGGATAAAAATGCTGAAAAAATCATTCTGTACATTTCGATTCGATTATTTCCATTTAAAATATAGGTAGTGTTATACGTATATCATCTGAAGCAGTAAGATGAATAATTAAGAAATCCGATTTTACTATTATAAATTATGTAAACCTACCCGTAAATTGTAATAACAATAAATAATTAAACTAAAAAACAAACATCATTAGGTACATAATATATGGTATAACATAATACGTGGGATATTATTGGCAATTAAAAAAGTACTCACTTCTATGCACTTATAATAATTATTAACAATTATACTAGGTAAATTTAAATAGGTAGGTATTTCATAGGAATGGTTAAAATATTAGTTTTGATGTTTGTTGTTTAAGATTAAAAATGTATTATTTGAAATAAGTAATCAAGTAATCGCAGGTAAAAATGTAGGTATATAGTACCTGTATGATAATTCCCGCACACAGTCAAAACGAGTATATTATTTTTTGAAATTCATACATCTTTTTTTGTAGGTAGGTCTTATAATATTATACATTATGTTTCTATTTCCAATTTTTTTTACCCTATGCTGAATTCTCAACCTAAATTAGTATCGGTTTTTATAAAATGTCTAAAAATTTTAAACTGTTGTACCAACTGGAAATAAACAGAATACCTTGGGACTCAGATTACGTATACGTTTAATAACTATCTAGCCGCAATTTACGCAGTATATGAATGTCACCTTTTTTGGAAGACTCAATTTACCTACTCCGAGTAAAGATATATACGAAAATCCTTGAATATGAGTTACCTATATCGTAAAGACTCCATAGTCGAATATCTTTCCGATATTGTGAGTATGGCATACATATATATTATATACGTGTCTCCTTCGCCGAGCGTTACGTTGAAAGCCCATAGGTGCAAAAAATAATTCCGAGAACTTGACTGATACGTTAGACGTTCGCGCGTCGTATAATGTCAAAAAAACGAAATCTAAGAATTTCTTAAGTACGTTTTATTATACAATTTAGTAGGATTGTTATCAACTGTTAATGTGTGAAGAAAATCATTGGGTAATTAAATGTGTTTTGCACCGTGGGAACTGGGAAGTTTGCTAAGTTTAAAAATGGACTCCGTAGAAATTAGTTGGTGACCCCTGCTCTATACCTATTATAGACCAGGGACGCAAATAAGTGGCACGCGTACCATGCTTGCAGGCACGGGAGACATTTTCGATGGCACCCAAAAGACTTTCATTTGTTTGGCGTGTCTATATATATTTATATACCTTGCAAGCAAAAGCGCATATTAATCAGATATAACAAATCTTTCAAGTAATATTAAGTATAATGTTTCTAACAATCAATAAAAGTTGATTTTTTTCTACAATATTATCATTCATTTTTCATTTATATTTTGTAAAAATGCTCTGTGTTAACAAATATAATTATAGTGGCACGGATGAAATTTTTTTTTAATTGTATCATAAATTGGAACGATGAACAAATCCTATTTGCCATCCCTGATATAGACTCCATAGGATAGAAGTTACATTATTTTTAGAGACGTATTTTGAATACTGCTAATTTCGATGATAATGGATTTTCATAAACTGTTGTTCTACCTATATTATATAACATCTGATTAAAATATATTATAAAAAAAATGATAATAGTTGTAAATTTTATATAATTTGTAAAACCTTCTACAATGTATAATACTTAATATTTAAGAAACACATAATATGTAAAATTCAATAACAAGCTAATAACCTACGATGTTGAAGTCTTAATCTTTAAATAATAATAATATACCTTTATAACATCTATAAATGTTTATAATAACTAATGCCTATATAATAATATAATATTTTAAACAGTTGAATTGTGACTATTTTTTTGTTAAACCTGTGTATATTTATTATTTTTCACCATAATAATATTTAATTTTAAAACAGTAACATGAAAATTATTTATCAACTTATTACACTGTCATCTGACCGTAATACTCTTTATAGTCTACATTCACTGACGAACGTCGCTTAATAATCGATTTACTTTGCACATGAATTTAAAAGAAGTTTTTTCCCTTCAAAAGAGATATTAATGGGTATGAGGTGTTTTATTAGGGTCGTTGACGATGTAGATACAAAGAACGCTTTAGATATTTTTTACTTAGAAATAAACGAGGTCACTTCTTTGGATTAAATTAAGATTAATACAACTAGTATAAATAAAAACTAGTGTTTAATTTTATTTTTATACCACCAGGGGTTTTAAAAAATCGAGGGTAATTATGGGATGGAAAAAAAGGAAAGTTTCAGACGCTCGGTAATTACAGCCGTTTGTCAGTCGGTGGAAACTCCTGCTGCTTCACACTACCGTTTGCCGTGATAGTGGATTTATTGCGAGGGGATGACTATATACGTACAAGGGTTGTTCAAAAAAATAATAATAATAATAAGACTGCTTTAAAAACACGAGACAAAAACTTGCATTTTACTATTGCAGGAAAAAACATCGTTAACAATTAATATTCTAGTGTTTACCTTTACCTGCAGAACTTATACATACATATATACAAAAGCAACACTGCAAGGAGGTGCCCATTGCACTGTTCAAGTCTCAAGATCTTATATACAGTATTATACACCCTTGAAAATGAAGAACGTTTATGTTTTCAGTTTTTTGATGACTTCTAACCTGATACTTAACTTTATATATATATAAATTTATGAATGTATATTTTATACATAAACACATATATCAATATTTAATGTATTATAATATATACTAATACATATATATATATTACCTTTACTACCTATATAATATACACATAGGTTTATATAATAAAAAGAAATAAACTCACATTAATTGTCTTATGCGTATTATAACTTTACCAACTACTTATAATTAATATATTATTAATATTTCCTCAGAATAACAATTTTAAATATTTTACTCTATTAGAAGAATCATAATATTTCATTAGTTTAATTTTAATTTTAGTCATAATGGTTTTTACATCATATTATGCGTTTTTAAAAATCTCCTAAATTAAATAGCTTTGGATAATAACATTTAATTTTTATACACTATATATATTATACCTATAGCTCACATTATTATTATATTTAATACCTCATTGTTTATTAGATGTAAGGTATATGTTGTAAATACATTTGATAAACTTAACTCATTTAAATTATTTGTATGAATAGGTACTTTGGAGTTGAAAAACATCCTATATGACTATAGGTATAAACCTATTCACAATATAGTTTCTCTTCCTCCACTCAGTATTGTTTAGCCATGGCAATAAACTAATTAAATTTACTTGACGTATTAAACCTTAAAATTTAAAATAACAATACAAATATTTATAGCTATTATACTTACTTAAATAAAAAAATAAATATTAACTTAACATTTTATTTCACACATTTTTTCAATCAGAAATATAGGTACCTATAATGTGTTACAAAAAATAAAAATATAAAATAAATTATATTTATTATTTTTATCATCTATATAGGTGGTTATATTACTACTATATTCAGTAGGAGTAGAATTAGTAATTGTTTGTACTGTATATAGATAAATAAAATTTTGTAGCAGGTATAGTGACAATAGGTATACATGCATAGATTTTATGAAGTTATAATTTTATTTTCAATGAAACATGTATTTAATAAACATTGTTTATTTTAACAACGATATAATATTATGTATAAAATACTGAATATAAGTAATAAGTAGATACTTATATAAATTATAATGACAGTTTAGGTGCCTATATAGTTGTCATAACTAATATACAAATTTGATAAGATAAATGTATAATAAAACGTGTAAATATGGATATACCTATAGGTAATAGGTGTATTTGTGTTTAAACAAATTTAAATCCGCAGTATAATAATATTCAGAAAACAAATTATAATCTTGCCATAATTGAACTACTATAGGTATGCAATCTTTATTTGAAATAATGTATTCTATTGCAGTGGTTCACAAAAAACTTAGAACATAATATTATTTTAATTTTAAATTCATTTTGAAGTAATATTATTAAAGAGAGCCCATCAGGCCGGTCAATCGTTGTAGAATTTTTTAAATATATTACTTACTGTGCTTATTTGATTATACTGCAGATTGTAAATATTCGTTTTCTTAATAAACATAATAAAAATAATTTTATAATTATTGAATAAATAGCTTTAATGAAATTTAGAAATAACGTGCCGCGTGTCTGCTGCAGGTATACCATATATAACGCACTAAAATAATTGTATTTAAATTTACTATGTTTATATGTATTAGGTATACCTACTAAGTTAGTATATATATATACTTACATACCGTAGTAACTATAACATCGTGTCATGTAGGTATCTAGTGCAGTGTATTGTGAATAATATAATATAGATATCTACCATCTACTGCAGTCTGCAGAGTATATGATACAAAATTACTCTACATACAGGCATAGGTGCTCTAAAAGTCTAAAATATAGAGTTGAATAAAATAAATATATAATGCGCAAATTTGTTGGTCATATTAGTTATATAAAATATAGGTACCTATAATCTATTTATTATAACTTATAAGTCTTACAACACTATATAGGTATAGTATAGTTATTCGTTCATATATAATGTTGTTTAAATATAGGTATATAACAGTTTTTGTTCAAACTGAAACTGTAGGTAGATTAGGTTATAATATATAACCTAACCCCCCAGGTAGCATTTTGTGTTTATGATAATATTATAATATTATAATAATAATGTTATACGCTAATTATTATTATAATCACGAATAATATTAGTATAATGTTACAATAATATTTTTAAACAAAAAATTGTTACGTGGGTATAATATGTAATATAATATATAACGATATATATCTAGTCATTGAAATAATTACAGGAGGGTCCATACCACAAAGACACCCCCCCCCCTCCCCCACAAGTGGCGTTATAAAACGGAAATTCACAGGCAATTGCCTCTGAGATTTTTCTTAAATAGAAGGGTGGGTGGCAGACGGTGGATCACCTAGTAAATATAATATGATATACTCAATAATGTAGTCTATAAAATGATCTGAAACATAATTTGTTTTATTATATTAATATATTATTATGCATTATTACTCGGGATGTTTGTAACTTGTCTCCTTTTCAGTTCGCCGAGCCACTGCCCTCCCCCCCCTCCCCACCAGATACAGCCTTGCATCATATATTATAATAAACAATAATAATAGGTATAGGTGCTTTTCGGCCGACATACGCCAATTTATTATCTTTACAACATATGTAAGACGTTATACATGTACCTATATACATATACATTGGATGCAGAAAATGTAGACATATTTATAATATATATTAATACATTGCATAATAATTGTATTATATATTATATATACCTATCCATATAGTATACCTACTACCTATATATAGTTGGACACTGCAGAAAAATCTGAACTTGCAGTTATCTTAATGTGTACGATCTACGCATAATATTATAAATTATTATTATCACGATTTATATAGATAGGTTATGCGTATACAATATAATAATATACATGGCATGATATGGTTGCTGCAACGATACGCTGTATATAATATACGCTATGCACATCACGGACGACGTAGACGAGGACGGAGGCGGTGGTGGTGGCGGTGGCGGTGAGACGTGCCGACTGCGGCTGCGGCGGTGAGTGGTGTGGCGGGCGCGGTGGCGGTCCCGCAGCACGGCCGAGCATAAAATATTCGATAGCCGCGCCGCCGGCGGTGTACCGTCGCCGCTCGAGGGATTCGCGACACTCCTATCGGGCTCCGCCCAGTTTTCAAAATGGCCGACACCCCATGTGCGTGAAACGTGAGGCGGTGGCGGTGGCGGCGGCGTCGGCGACGGTATATGAAAAGGCCCGCGAGAACAGAGGAAAAAGCGAAACTAAATATATATATATATAGGTAGTGTGTAAAGAAAAGAAGGAGAAAACACTCTCGATTCGGCAGTCTCTTTTGCGAGCGAATTTTTTTTTAACCTCCCCCTCGCTCTCTTACAACCCCATGACGTGGAAAACCCCCGAGTCCGCGACCCCCGCGCCACTACGCGCATACATATATATATTATTGTATATACGACGACGACGACGACGACGACGACGAATAGTTGATAAATTTCCCTTTTTCTTCTCGTCCGCTATCGCCACCGTCCGCGTGTCTTTTCTGCAGCGCCCTCACTCCTCCTGCTTATCACCACCGGGTCTCGACCACCCGCGCATCGACTTCAACGGGGCGCGGGAGGCAGCCCTGCGCAAATGGCTCGAATAATGGACTCCGCTGCCACGACGGATAGGGTAATCATGGCCGGAATTCCGACTTGTTCAGAACAAAACCACAATAACTTTTCTTCCCCAATCCGCCTTCCACAATTTCCTCCGAATAACGCTACATGCGTCTGACGAACGATCGCCCCCGCCACCGTTCTCTTTTTCACTATCTATAGGTTATAACTTATAGGTATACATTATGCCATACACAAACGGTTTAAATATATAATATATTATAATGATATATAGGAATATATAGGTATATATATAAAGGTACATAATTTAAAATGGTATATGTACTCTTTACAGCCTATATATATAAGATCTGATTGTAAACCATTAAATAGTAGGTACTTAATAATAATTATTATTTCTACAATTTTAATACATCGCAATTATATATAAACTGCATTTTGCGAAAAACGTTTGTTTTATTAATATTTTGTATACGACTCGATATATGATATGTTTTAATGTTTAAACAGCACAAATTGGTACAAAATAAGGCAGTCGTATTTATACAGGCGTTTTTCTATACTTTAATAATTCAATTTTGCGCAGTATTCTTCCCTTCGTCGCAGTATTGCTTATCGAATGATAGCTAAAAATATTAAAACAATTATTGTTGTGCTTTACCGCTGTCGACACTCGTCGCTGCAGTATATTAAACGATATTGAGTATTGACATAACATAATATAATTGAATAGCTTATAATATAGTGCAAACTATACCTAACAATGTATATGTTACGACTTGTCGACTTCGGACTTACGGTTGACAAGTTGAGTCGTGAATGACTGAGACGTTTGTTTTGACTTATGTGCATTTGTTTTTTGTTGTTTATCTCTTTACTGTTTATTTTTATTTATATTTGATAAATCAAACTGTCAAAGTTTTTTCGAAATCAACTTGGACATTATAAATGACAGTGATAGTATATAGGTAGTTGTATATAGATTAATCACCACCAAAATAATTAAAACTTATAATAAGAACCCAATTTCTAACTTTCTTCTATAATATACTATATTCTTCTTATATATTATGATCCAAAAGTGCTTATTGATATGTTAATTTAACTTGTAATGTGGAACGTGGATACAAGACAAGTAGGTATACCTTGTATACCTATTGGTACCTATAACCAGTTTAACTGCAATCATTAAATATTATCCTCATCAAAACATTTTTGATTGAATAACTGTATGAGAATTTTAATAATAAATATATTATATAATATACCAACCTATAAAAAAAATGCCTATTATAATATAATTGTAGATCGTTACTATAATATATTATTACCTGACTATGAAATTAATTGAAAAACTAATATATATTAAAATTCTCTTTAAAAAAAATACATTTGTATGTAAATTATATAACCATGTCTGTCCTAAATGTTGATCCTTGACACGCCTCTGCTCATACTTCTATACTGTGTGACGTGTGTGTCTATATGTATACAGTACATACGAATCGTCGGTATTGCAATATATATGGAATACATGTATTCAGCAATGTATGCACAGTAATGTACTTATATGTATATAGGTATACTTTTTTATTAAACTTTAATGAATAATTTGTATAGGCACACGTTTTATAATGAAAATCATGATGAAGTTTAAATTTATTACCCACAACATTGTATGTATTATATTATTATATTTAAATACTACATTATATTATACTGCACAATGCTGAATGCTAAATGACGTATATACATATACAGCAGAGTGATTCATCAAAGCATGCTCACCACCATTATTGTTTAATTTAATAGTTTAATATAATGAATTTATTCAAATTATGATGTTTGGAATTTTTAAAGATACCAATACATAAAAAATCATATTTTCAAATTCTTGAGATTTTACTACTGTAGGCTATCCTGTCGTATCTATACAAACTTCTGTTTTTCAAATGAAAACCTCCTATTTTTACCGTAAATTATTTAATTGATATTTTTTTTTAAATGTTGATGTTACGTATTACGTATAACTAATTGTTGACCTATACCTAATTCATAATTCGAACGAGCCGTTTCTCAGTTGTTAAATTGTTTATTCTAAGAATATTAGTCCTTAAAAATGGTTTTACACAAATATAAAATATAATGTGTAACATAATTGGATCTAGTATTTAAATTATACTTGGACCATTTTCACAAATTATAAATGCTGATTTTTATTAGATTATAATATTTATTACTAAAATTTACAAATCACTATATTCCCCACATATTCAAACATTTCAAACCCGTCATCGTAATTAAAACCTACTGTTCTTACTCCTTAGTGCACAAAGTTAAACATCTAAAACACTACTCGTTCGAATTTTGATTTTGATACGTCAAAAATGTCCAGAAAAATTATCTGCTAAATAATTTACAGTAGAAAATGGGCAGGGGCTCTCATTTTAAACAAAAAAGTTTTATCTCCACAGGACAATCCGTAGGTAGACGAAAAAATATCTAGAATTTTAAAATATGGTCTTTAGGTATATGTAGGTATCTATAACGTAGTAACGTACCTAACTATAACGGTACAAAATCTAACCTATATTTAAAAATCCGAAAATCAGATTTTGAATAAATAGATTATTGAAGAAAAAAGGGGTGGCCATGCTTGGGTGAATTACCCTGAATATTTATATTTATATATACCTACACTTGTTTTTATTTTATGTACTCGTACCCATATGTAAGTACATATATTATATATATAGGTACATTAAACATAACAAATTGTTTGCTTCGGTACATAAATTCGTAGCACTTTTTATTCACAATTTATTTCGGAGAGAACATTAAATATTATTTACGGTAAAACATATTTATTTATATCTTTTGATTTTTATAATATAATTATACTAGTAATTGAGTGCTAGAATATAGCTATGGTATACGCATATATTAAGTATTATAGCTGCAAGCTAATTTAAAATCTCTTAAACGAGTTGTTGGAAATTCTTTAAACGATTATTATATGGCTTAAACTTTGTAAGTACTTTTTGGTTCACCAAAACTTAAAAAAAAAAACAATATCATATTATCTAACTGTATTTTTGTTTCCGCGTGTGACTTAAATAAAAAATCTGAGGTGGTCAATTTATATTACATATATTATATACCTAGCTGCCAGCCGCTAGGGCTAATTTATGTAAATATTTTAAAAGTTGAGTTATTACATTTCGTTATATCAAATATAGTTATTCAAGTTTTAAGGTACCTAGTTATATGAAGCCACATAAATATTTATATAATACATAGGCTGCATCAAAGATATAGGTTAAATATAGTAGATATATTTATACAAGGCGATTTTTTAAACTTGCTCACTCCCATTCTTTTCTTTAATAATACATTTATTCAAATTCCGATTTTTAGAATTCTTAAGAATATCTAAAAGACCATATTTCTTGTCTTACTTAAGGAGTGACTCTTTGGTGATACAAACTTCTATTTTTCAAATGAGAACCTCCATTTTTATTTCAAATTATTTAGCAAATGATTTTCTTGAAAATGTTGATGTTATATCAACATTGAAATTACAACAAGTACCTAGTTTCTAGTTTCTGAGTTATTAAAATGTTTATACTAAAGATAATAATCCTTAAAAATGGTTTTACAAAAATATAAACTTTATGTACCAATATTATTTGTAGTATATTTATTATACTTGAATCATTTTTACAAATTATTGATACTGATAGATCGACATTAATTACCAACATTTTCAGATCATCTAAACCCCCTACTTAAACCATTACTATAGGCATATATTGTCCTTGATACAAAAATGTATAGAACTCAAAAACTACTGGCTCAAATTTTGATTTAGAATATATCAAAGATCTCAAAAGAATATCTGCTGAAATAGGGGTAATTAGGCCTATAACCTCCGGGAATGCACGAGAACAAACAAAGACGTGTATGGTTTATACCTATATAAATAATAAATATATTATAGCGTATTAAATACGTAAAATATGCCTAAAATAATGTGTTATACGTCTATCAGTTGTATAATATATGACCGTATAAACTATAAAGCGTTAACGTTTAGGAAATCGTGCTTTTATGGTTAGTACCTACCTATTAATATAATATACTATGTGATTTTTTAAATCTGTAGATAATTTCCATCACTGACCATAGTGACCAGGCAAGTGAGATAGTTATGATACTATTGATACTGTTTTACACTAAGCCAATATAATACCCAAGCTTTAATGCTTCGGTTGACTTTTTTTTTATACTCGTCTATAGCACGCGTATAATATCATTAATATTGTTTATGAAAAAAAAAAAACAACAGTAAATCAGCTTGACGAATATAGGTAGGTACCAATATAATATATTTTATACTGCGAATACGCGATTATTGCCGATTAAACGTATTATATATTTACACATGCCGCTCTGGCACTTTGGCTCGATATATATAGCTGATCTTATAATTCATTTTAAATGTATTATAACAATTCGTAATATAGCTCGTTATCCTCGTGGATATGATAGTATAAGTAATATATTCATATATATATTTAATGTGTATATTATGTACAACCACAGTAGCGAATCCAGTGGTTGTTCAGAGGAGTGGTGTATGATTTTCAAAATTAACTTTTTTATATGTCGAACCTTTAACTTATAGAGGAAATTGTTTTTCTGAAATATTTTTATTTCTTTTATAATTACTAATTGAAGCTTTATAATTATGGGGATTTGAGAGGCATATTATCATAATAGGTAGGTACGTATTATTATTTATGTTAAAAATTGATAGTTTCTTAGTTATCAAAATGATATTTCTATTGAAGTGATACCTAGATAAAACATTTTATGATAATATAATGATTAACAAATATGATTATCATTCAATTATAAATGCAAATTTCAAATCAATCATTACATATTTTTTTTTCATTGGCGAATCTATGAAATTGCATACACATCAAATATGAATATAGGTACAATGTCCCTATGCATATATATATTGCGTGTGCAAAATCGCTAAACCAGATGATCGTTCTTCTCATATTCGAGATCTTAGCTAAAAATACCGCGATCACGTACAATGTACATAATAACTTAAAAGTTATATTAGTCAATACTCAATATCGATATAACACGACGTATTTATATAGGTGTTGTATACCACGTGTTGTATATTATATATTTATATATAGGTCTGGGGTATAAGCACCTTAAAAATTGTCTAAATATTATCGAAATGTTGGTGTTTATAGGAAATAAGAACATATCTTTCTACGAATTTGTTGAATTAAAAAAAAAATAACTAAAATCGTTTGCGAAAATGTCGTTATATTTTGTTTAATGTCTGTATAAAATATAAATTAATGTTATGTAAAAAAAAAAACCGTGAATATTTTGGTATTCTTTCACTGCTGTAATTACAATTTGTGTCGGGGAACCTCCCAATTAATTTCCAATTTATTAATTACAATAAATAGTGTCCATACATGTGTAATTTTTTAATAGCACAATAAAACAATCTGGCCTCAACTAATCCCGATTAGATAAAATTGACTTCTTGAAACCAACCTCAATGTCGAAGATTGAAGGAGAAGATCTACAACTTAGGCAAACCCTGACGATAGATAAGAGAATAATATGATTACAAAAATAATGTATTCATGAAATTATTTTACAAAATTAATTAATAAATAATATTACTAAAATATAACACGAATATAATATACTTTTTTGTTTAATGCATTTGATTTCAGTGTTAGACTAAAATAATAATATTATTTTTAATTAATTGATTAAATAGATAAATAATAAATATATATGTTTGAAGTGTACAGCAAATTAAAAATTATTTTTCACATTAATAATACAAATTCACACACCTAATATTTAAATAATTATATTGTAATATTATTAAATTCGGAGTGCCGCCACTGGGTGACTTCCCCCTCCCGTCTATCAAATCAAATTTGTTTATTGTATAAGTGTATAACACTAAATACAGCTTGTAAATAAAGAAATTTTTGTACAAAAAAAAATAAATATTATTAAACTAAAATGTATGATGTTGGTTTATAAAATGAAACTGAATAAAAATGAAATATATTGCAGTGAAATAATTATAGTAGGTACTATAGAAGCTGAGGCACTTTTGAAAAAAATTACTGAACGTATATTACAATATATTACATATATATTAAGATGAATTTCAAAAGATGTCAAGTTATAAATAAACAGAACATTTGAATGCATATACTAAAAGTTGAAACCTACTAAAACTGTGTATTTTAAAAGAAAAAAAATAACAAGACTAAACGCATTATTTAGTCGTTAATCAACCAAATGGGATGGTTTAACGCGTTTTATTAGCAATTTTAAAACAAACCTTAGTTTGAAATTAGTTTTGGGTAAACTTTAGACGCGTTTAGAATAGAATTATAATACCCAAATAGACCACCCTTTTAGGGAAAATGTTCAACGATCTGAATATTTAACTCCCTCTTCGACCTTCCATAAATTTCTATACATATAGAGCAGAGCTTTCAGGTAAACCTTTCAAAACACTAATAAATAGTAATAATATTATAACATTTTATATACCGGAAAATTTTAATTTTATGAATAAATTAACAATATTTACACGCACGCACACCTAATGAAATAAAATATTATTTTCGTTTTGCTTGCAATTCGAATAAAGTACCACAATAATATTATAATACACGCAAAATATACCTCAATCTACCTGATCTACCTATCTATATCGTATTTGTTACGCACAAAAACAATAATATAGTCCTCATTCATCTTTCGTTCTGCAACTGCTCCATTATAACATGTTAAATCTCGAAACGGTTAACGTTTTTGAAAAAATATCAATTCGCTTTGTTTTTTGTTGCGCGCATATTATATGTATATTAATCACTCGCCGCCGCTTTAAATGGAAACGAAAATAGAAGTTTTATAGTTAATTGCCTTTCCGACTCTTGCTGCGTGCATTAATATAATAATATAATATGATGAGAGTGACTGTACGTGGTGCGCACAACGCGTCGAAAGCGAAGGGGCGCAAGTTGAATGAAAATTACGTTTCACGTTTTGTAGCTCCTCATAAAGGGATTAATGAGCGTTTTATTTGTCGTGCGTTCACAAAAATGTCTTGGCTGCCAACCATTGAACTATTAAAACCAGTAAATCCCCAACCAGATGTACCTACTGATGTGGGTTGTATTTATTTATTATTAGGTATTTTTTTTATTTTTTTTTTTTTTTCTCGGTGAAGATATACCTATGGGCTATGTTTATCTTATATACTATATACGTATATGTACAATGAACCCCTTGAATATTTTTAGATTTTACGAGAAACGTTGTATGATTTCAAGAGGTTTTCGTTTAAACGTTTTTATTCATATAATGTATCAGAGCTGCATTTACGACCATGCATATTATATTATTATAATATTATTATACTACAATAATGGTCAATAAGTCGTATAAGACTGATACATTGATAATAATATCAATATGTGACTTAATACCTGCTATATTTATGAACTAGTAATTACTAATACAACTAAATTATAAATATATAGATAAATTAGTGTTTCAAATTTCAAACAAATAGCTATTTTTAACAAAATTATGATAACTGATTAGTGTAATAGTCTTGTGTATACGGTCGTTCAACCTTTATGACTATTCAGGACTTAGGTGAAGCACTTCAAATAAAATATGAATATGTTATAACCTTAAAATTATACATTTTATAATTTCTTAAGAGTATACAGGGTGATTTGCCAAGCGTGCTTACCCTTTTTTCTCTTCAATACTTCATTTATTCCAACTATAATTTTTTTAATTTATGAATTGTTATACCTAGTACTTACTAAGGAGTAGGTACCATTTGGATTTACAAACTTCTTTTTTTTCAAATGAGAACTTCCCTTTTCTACTTTAAATTATTTAACGTTAAATTTTTCAGAAAACGATAACGTATTAAAGTGAAAATTTGAATGGATAATTTTTAGTTATTTAACTTTGTGTTCTAAGAATAATGGATCCATGATAATAAATTTGGAAGATATAGGAGCTACAGTGAATTGAAAATTGTAGTAAATCAGCATTAATTTATCAACAATTAGCTAGGTACAATTTTTAAAATGATCCAAGTATAATGAATATTATATCATCCATATTGGATTTGTACATGTATTTTATATTTCTGTAAAATCATTTTGAAGACATTATCCTTACTATAAATATGTTAATAACTGAGAAACTACTAGTTCGAATTTTGATTTTGATAGGTCATCATATTCAGAAAAAAATATTGACTAAACAATGTACACACATTTTTAATAATTACTTATGTAAATCACACATTGACCAATCCAAAAAACAAAATCATAAACAAAAGTTATACCTACGCTAGGAATTTAAAAATGTTGTTTCTATATGTTTGTAAGTTTGTAACAATAACTTCAACCCTAAGAGTTTGCTTCGTATTTATTTTTTTAAACTAGTAAATACTTCCGACAATATTTTCTACAGATTCTTTGGCTTTTGTTTACGTTTATATATAGGTATATACCTAGTGTATTTCATTTTTCATATCTTTATAAGTTCAATATTGAGTATCGTTTCATGTTGGTACCTACGACTGCAGATTCTTTGAACATAAAAAAAGAAAGTATTAAAATGTTGTTTTTTTACAATTATTTAGTCATCACCTACATAGCATAATAATATACATATACATATATATCATAATCTTAAACTAAAAACGTTTTAAATTATTTAATATGATATATGTGTAGGTAGTGATTACGAAATATTCTAATATTATAAATATACCTATAAATATTTAGGTGTTTACAGTTGTGTATTTATAATATATATGTTTATATTTTACTGCTCTATAAAATTGAAAATTATAATATCCATGGACTTAGAATTTAGAAATCACATTAAAATATAAACATTATAAGGTTTATAATTCACACGTCGAATACAAAGAGATACTGCGGGGTCGTGATCTTTTGAATCCCGACCTATATGAATGATCAAATAAACTTATCTCCCAAAAATGTCAGAGGATTTCCACAGTGCATTGGTGGGCCTCCCTCCTCACGTTTTTTTTTCGTGTTTTCATATATTTTAAGCTTCCAAATTTACTTATTGTATACAATTATATTAACGATTTTAAATACCTATAATTTTGTTTTAAATATACAAATATGTTTATAATAATACTTAGGTATATGTTTTAATGTTATTTCTAAGTCTATGGACATTAGATCTTCTAAATAAATAGATATTATATAATAATATAGTTTAGTTTAACAATATAACAGTGGACTACTAAACATAAAAATATCTTATGATTTTACAGTTCCAATCGATACCATTGGAATAGCGCTCGCCTATTATTCATATTCACACTAAATTAAACTTGATCTTGACCAAGTTGATCCAAACCAACTCGTGTTGGTTTTAGCCAGTTGAATAAGGAACCCATGTACCTATGTAAATAATTGTTAACCATATAAAGCATAAATAAAACAAACTATTTCGTTTGTTCGGTGCAAAATATCGAAGCTCGTCCCCTAATTGAATTTTTATTGATTCGTTGTTTCCCTTATTTTCTGTACACTTGCGTTTCTGTGCTCTTTTGTGCATATTGCGCCTGCAATATATATAATACGTCAAAATCGATTAGATTTTTTATCGCCAAAGAGAAAAATCATTTTAAAGTAATTAGTCATATGTAACTTCTTTGTACACGCCGTGCGGCTGCAGTAATTTATTCATAGTCGTAAAGTAAAAAAAAAAAATCATTGACAAACAGTGTATAGAGGGTTAGATCCCTCGCGCCGCTGTGTACGTGTACGCAGGGACAAAAGAAAATGTCATATGTTCCCCATTCCCGGAGACCTGTCACGCAGCGGAGTTTGGGCGGGGGCAAACCTAAAAAATAATTTGTACAACACTTAATGGCTCATCGGTTTTGCATAATGCACAACGACACCCCGATGTACAGTATAATGGATTCGGAGAATATATAATATATAGGTACTATATATACGCGAAAATCGAGTATATACCATGTATATTATACATTATTCACTAATGATATATTTTATGTCTATATAATGACTAATGAGGAGGAAGCTTGGAGTATAAAATTGTATTATAATAAACAATGTGTGTGTATGTGTGTTTTTATATTATTAAAAAAATGCAATTTTAACGTCAACGTGGTACTATGAAATTTAATCTAAAATACCACTTTTTAATCGGAAGTCCTTATCCTATGTAAAAGAACCGTAATATATAGAATCGTTTCTATATAATATATTGTAGTAGAAATAAAAATTGCATCAGCATAAAACTACGAAAGTGCAGTTTATAGGTCACATATCCTTGATACGTGTTTTACTATGAGCCTTGTACATAGTAAAGTGCGAACTACTGCTTAAAATGTAACGCATTTACTAAAAACAAACTAATAAATAATATTACTTGTATAATAATTATGACCATCGCACTAACTTACAATGCCAAAATGATTATATCGATATTGTATAGTAAGTAATCAACCAACGATATAAAAACGAATTCAACCGCAGTTGTGGTATATATAGGTAGTCTCTAACAAATCGTTCTCAAATAAACGAGGAAAACCCAATTCATTCGATCCGCTGACAAAAGGATTAACAATATGTTTTTCCTTATCTGCTATACATGCGCGCAGCATACCTGTGTATATCTAACGTATACTCAGGACATTTGAATATACCTTAATCTATAGTATTCGGTTTTGTTTATTCATCACTATACATTTGTGCCAGCATTGCACGGCATTACCGTTAACTGTGGTATTTCTAATATTAATCGCAATTATTACAGCAATTTTTACTAGTTGGATTATTCTGAGTCGGAGTGATGGTGGTTTTCTCATAGAAAAGAATAATATAGACGATTTGGCTTCTACAATAATTAGTAGAATATCGATAGTAATAAAGGTATAATAGGGGGACGAGCGGACTAAGGCGTTGGTTTGCGATGCGCACCGACGTCGGTTCACCACGGGTGACATTTTTCTTCAGGCAAGTCACGGTGTCCGGAGAGAGATGCCGCCATTCCCCCCCCCCTAACCTACGGGTTCCCAACTTGAAATTCTGCCAAACCTAAAAAACGTGTTTAAACCTGCAGCCATTACAAAAGCAACGAAACCGGTAATGGTTGCCATAGTTGCCAGGCTTAAAGTTCAATGAAAAAAAAAAGTTAAAATAGGACATTAAGACCCCCAAAAAAATAACAAACATAATACCTGTATAACCTATTAAGGTTATACGCAGTTCTATATAGTTTATAATTTATATAGGTACCTCACTACTGTCCACCATTTTCTTCCCAGGAAATGTTCAACGTAATTATAATCAAACAACGAAACTTAAGCTTACTCAGAATAAAAATATACATATATTAAAAAATAAACAGAAACATTCAAACATTTTAAATTCTGAGGTGCTGCATTGTGAACAGTTTAAGCTAATTTCTCCACAAGTTATTCATTTGAACTTGTTATTTTTACCATGTACCAAATTTATTTATTGTTTAAGATAACCGATTGTAAATATATTTATAATAGAAAAAAAGGTAAGTACCTACCTCAATATACCACTAAAATATGTAAATACCTAATATTAAATATACCATTTATTGTTTCGTTAAAATTATAGTAGGTAGTTATATGTACTAGGGTGGTGCTTAAAATTCAACTTTTAAAATATAATTGTGGCACCTTCCCAATTTGTTCTATATGATATAAATGAGCTGTAGGAAAAGTTTCAGGTGTAATAATTAAGTTTTAAAGGTCGCTACCAGCAGATAAAATAATGCTACAATTTCGCCAAAAATAGGTATAGTCGATAATTTCTATAGACCTATAAAGATAACGAGAAACACACTATTTCGATAATATGGGCACAATATTATAATCGATAATTTCTATAGACTCATAAAGATAGGAAGAAACATATTTCACTACGGGTGTCTTGGTCACAAATTCATAATCAGTTTACATTGTCATCTTATTCGTGTTTAATGTTTGAAATTGTTGTAGCTTTTTATACTTATTTTGTGTTCAATTTATTTTTTTTAACGTTAATCTCGCAGTTACTATAGTTTATTAAACACGTCTATTATGGAAACTACTATTAATACAGTGGTTTCGACGAGACAAACGACTGAAGTATGGTTGATCGGTCAGATGTCACAAAATTTAATTGAAACTAAATTACCTTCAAAAAAAGAGGTAGAACTAGAGGAGTTTCAACCAAGAGATGATTATAAAGAATTATTGAACCTATGTATTATTTTCTTGGGGGGAGTTCCTAAAAAAGGTATATATTTTAGATCCCCTGGTGGACTTCATCGTGCTCGATGGATGGCAAAAGCCATATATTCCTTAAAGATATATTTATTTAGAGGACAATGACGAAAAAAGAATATGTAGAAATTTGTGACATTTGTATTTTTACTGTAAGAATATACATAAAATATTGGTTTCAAGCTGCTACAGCGATTTACTCATATATAAATGACCTACATCTATTAAAAGATTTAAAGAAATACGAAGAAGTAAATGTAATGATTTCTAAAAAAGCTATGAAGAAATTCCTTGGCCATCTTTGGTACTTATCAGAAGAACTGATCGCATTCGCCTTTTTTTACGAAAATGTTTCTTCCGAAACAAAAAGAAACCTGGTGGTTGCTATGCAAAATGAAAGAACGGAGCACCCAGTGAAACGCATAAGTTTGGAACCTGATATTGTTTTAAGAAAAAACTTAGAAGATTTTGTAACCGACAACACTCGCAAATTCTTTGACATATTAGGAATTTCTTCTCAGTTTTTTAATAAAGATGTCGACCATTGGGATGAAGACGAAGATTATAAAAAAATTTTTATTAATATTAGGATTTTATTAATATGAAGATTTTACTTAATATTAGGATTTTCTTAATATTAGGATTTTATTAATATTAGGATTTTCTTAATATTAAGATTTTATTATAAATTATAAATTTATTTATTTTATTAATAATATTATTAATATTATACATATGTTAATTACTAACTAATATTATTAATATTAATATTAACTAAAAAATGGGGGGTCCTACTAGACCGAAAACAGTCGGGCGGGAAATATCCATTTACCCTATAATATAGATAATTGTTTTAAGAAAAAACTTAGAAGATTTTGTAACCGACAACACTCGCAAATTCTTTAACATATTAGGAATTTCTTCTCAGTTTTTTAATAAAGATGTCGACCATTGGGATGAAGACGAAGATTATAAAAAAGTAAGGCAATCGTTCAGTCAATGAGAGTTGTCAACGATATTGCAGAGAGAGGAGTGGCTTTGATGGAGGAATATAATAAATTACACACCACAAATGAAGAACAAAAACAGTTCCTTTTGTTACTAATAAAACAGTTTAGGCAAAAATATCCGGACAGAAAAAAATCAACTTTAATATTATAATAATGTAAATACTTGTAGAATGTAATTATAACATAGCTAATTAAAATAATAATACCTACCTTATATGTAAAAATTATACTAGATAATAAAATATACAAACAATTAATTTTTTTCGAAATTTATCAATTTTCAATTCCTGGTAGCGACCTTTAAAAAAAATTCAAAAAAAAAAATTTTACATGTAATAGTATCTCCGAGGTAGGTATAAAATAATTACGAGGTGCCCTGAAATAAATTGAAGAAAAAAATTTATTTGCCCATATAAGCACCACCCTAATATGTACCTATATGTACCTAAAGTTGAATAGGTGTGTGCAATTTGTATAATTTAGTTCGAACAAATAAATTACAGTATAGTTAACACTTAAGTACTTAACCTTACGTCGTTATTGTCATATATATTGGTATAGGTACCAATACTGTAAGCTGAACGCCTGAACTTAATATTTTGCATTTTAATCGAATCTAGTGCAGGCTCGTGTACTTTCAGATATTTTGGTTGAATTGGAGTATTGGACATTAAAATAAGATATTCAATAATATGCAAAACTATAAAAGTCATTACATTACTATAACCCTATTATGTCTAATAATAGTAATATTATTATTAACCACAATAAAAATAATAATAATCACGTTAAAAGTAATACAGTAGCCGTTAGATAGTTTAGCTTTAATTTCCTGAAATTATTTGAATTCGAATGTTTGTCAATTTATATAATAACACGGTAGTATTTCATTTCTTGGCTTTAATTCAAACAAACATTTATTTTTGGTAATTTATTTATAAATACATTTATAACAAAACAAGATTCAAAAATTAAAAATTCAATTTTAAAAATTACGATAATATGTTACACGCGTCACAGACATAATCTAAGAACACATCTACATACATCTATACTTTCATTGAAATCTTTTTTAAATTATTATTCGAGTAATCATCACACTGCAATGTACCTATAACTCTTAGGTGTAATTTTTAGACACTATTCCGCTCGTCGACCTTCTCACTAGTCTGTCATTATTTTTTTTATTAGATAGAACAGTCCGCGGCGTCAGAGGCCATTGGACGTATTACATTAAGATACATTTAAAAATTATAATTTTTTTCAATATTATACGTTATAATAGTATGTACAATGTACATTTAAACTACCTAATTGTATGACAAAAAAAAAAGTACGTATCCTACATATTATTTTTGAATATAGTCATGTCACAAATGTCACGATGGGTGTAATTAGAAATGTCAAATGGGGCCCCCCATTATAAATTATTATTTATTCGTGTATTTTAAAATATGTACGGTGCCATTTTCACACCAATAATTATCAGAAAATTATACAAAATCATCAACAAATATGTAAACATAAAATATATGTACATATACGCATTCGTCGTGTGGTTCTGCATATTATGTAGCCCACATCATTCACATAATATATGATAACAATGTATGATAATATCATGTACCTGCCTACAACTGCTGCAGTACCATATAGTCACCGTTGCTCTTAGAGACCGCCCGGTAAACGGTGGAAAGGATGACGCAATTTGCAGGGTTTTTCAATCGACACGCGACTGCGGCGATTTTTTTTACAATTTTTTCTTCCGGAGTGCGGGCGTGTGCTCGAACGTCTTTACATTACATCCGGTCACCCCAACGACCATCGATCTCCCTCCCCGAAATATCAACCGGAATCGGGAACGTGATTTTCCGCGTATTCGCACTAATCCCTCGCCGACGACGTGTCCAAGCGCGCAAATACGCGAGCACCGCTCTTTATATACTTATACAGCGTGGCGGCGGCGGCTAATTGTAATTCTATTGGTAAACACTCGTTTCGCGTGTAAAACTCGGGCGAGGGTGTAGTCAGCGTATACACAGACATTATAACGATGTTATAACTGCCGTGTTTGTGTTTGCGCATAGTATATGCGGCAACGTGATCACACAACATATATTATATTGTGACGTACAGGGTGCAGTTGTGGACGGGGTGGACTTTTTTCAAATATAATATTTTATTATAATATTATCTATATAAACGTATCCATACCACGGTGGTCGTTTTCAAAAATTGCGAACTTCTTGAGTGTGCGTGATGGCATGACGTACCTATTATACTGCTGCCGCATTGGTTTTCGGTTAAAAGATCACAAATATTATAGGTATAACGCGTTATAGGTTAGGTATGTACGCGTATACAGGTCAGTGTATATTATCTATATACCTACGTCCATGTGGGCGCTGTCAGATTTGGTTGGAACGCGATGGGCGATTGTAAATTCCCCATAGATAATATAAGAATGGATAGGACATGCCTATACCAGTTCCATATGGGGCCGTGTGCTTTTTTGGGGAAGAGACAACGTAAAGAGAGAAAGACGATATGGGGCTTTTTAAGGTTATGTGCAAAACTATTTTATTAAATAATAATGATAACATGATAGTCAGTTATATTTAGATATTTGTCAGTTTTTATTTTGATTGTTGTGCCACTTGTGCCTGGAAAATTACTCTAAACTTTATTAAATATTTAAAATATTTATTATTATTTATCAATTATCATATCAATATTTGCCCCATATAACCTTAAAAATAGTATCACTAAAGTTTCATGTGATAAGTTCTTATGTCCTATCCATTCTTATATTATCTATGAAATTCCCCCGATTTGTAGGTAGTCGATTTTAGGGTAGGATTTATAGCATTGCGTATATTATGCGCCGCGGTGATTTTCAGCGGTACCTTTTTCATGACGCGATTCCGTAGGTTGAATTGATTATATATTTGTGGGATGTCGCCAAATGTTTACAATTTTACAAGCCAAAAGCCAAAAGCTTCTATAAATACACAGCCAGTTGTATAGTGCACACTAACGCATATATTATATGCAACGACAACGTTGAAGCTAGTACGGTTGAGTCGTATTTAAAGGATGTATTTTTCGTCAAATATATACGCTGCAACAGTGTTCAAAAAAATTCAAAAATCATATACGTAATGTTGGATTCTAGTTAAGTAAGAGCCGCGGATGAGCAAGGCCATTTGCGCCTCACGTGTTTACGTTTTAAATACGAGCAAAATTAATGTCTGAACCAGAAAAAAATTATGGGTGAAAAATGTTTGAGGTGACTAAAATCTTCCAATATTATAATCATTGTATATTTTCTGAATATACTTAATAGGGGTTTGTGGAACCCATTTATCCTCGCAAAACCTTGCGCTGCCTTAGTATCTATTATAATATATGTATATACACACTTCACGCATATTATTCGTATAAGTACTATATATATGTGTATATTTATACATAATATGTAGCCGTCAGCAGTATGGGAATATTCTTTTAGGTTTGAAGTGTGAAGCACAGAGTGGTGGGTGATGCCAGCTGGACGTTGCAGACACCGACAAGAGAACATTTTTTTTCGCTGAATCGGTGCGTATACACAAACTCTAGCGAGACGTTGGCTAAAGTCTCAACTGTTTGACGTCTTCTGCAGCAGTTTCAATACACTGCAGCCGTGCCAATCCGCGCACGTTCGGTAGAAGGATTTGTTTATTGTATAATATTATAAATACCTATCATAATATTATATTACGTGAAGACTTCCGAAAACGTGGTGATTTACACTCTGTACAACACATCACAATATGACGAGTAGGTGAATATAAACCTAATATTATAGACGTCAGCAGTAGGAATATCTGTTTAGGTTTAAAGTCTGCAGCACAAAGTGGCGATGATATGCGCCAGCTTGAAGTTGGCACCGACAAGAGAACATTTTTTTTGCGCGGGATCAGCGCGTATTGGCGATGGAAAGTGATAAGCATTAATAAGCTTTAAAGGGCACGCTGCGTAACATTTATACATGTGTTATACTTTCAGTGGCCCGGTACAGATCCACCCCCCGCCGACCTAAAAACTGATAAGCTTTCTATCGCCAATGCGCAAACTCCAGCAAGACATTCCCGAAAGTTTGAAGTCTGCTGTTTCGTAAAGCCGCCGCCACGCACGTTCGGTATGGACAGACTTGTTTATTATTATATTATTATAGATACCTAATTACAGAATTATATTATTACCAGAGAGAGGATCTCTGCGGACGTATGGTGATACATCCTGTACAACACATTATACGACGAGTAAGTATGTATGATGTATATATATATTACACAGTTTACACAGCAGCAGCACCCGTCGCCCTCGCACGCGTTCGATCGCCGTCCGCCGTCGGTTTTTTTTATTTTATTCGCCTCATCTGCGGCGGTGGTGCGCCATCGTCCGCTGGTGGATGGCGGCGGGTGTGGTATCCGGTTAGGTCACGTGTGCAAGTACGTGCATGTGTGTCTATGTGTGTACGAATCGTGCGATGCGTATCGTATTATGTCATTACTATGCACGACATTGGCCGGTCGCGTGTCCGGGGAAAAAAAATAAACCAGTGAGAGAGAGAGAGAGAGAGAGAGAGACGCGCGACGACGATGTTTACGCGTCGTTTTTCCGCGTCGACGCGCACCGCGACCAAGTTATTATAAGGGCGCACGTGTAGAGCTGATCTATATAAACACACACACACACACACACACGCACACACACATTTGTGTACATAATATATATATATATAAATATAACATAATACGTATACGTTGTATATACGCAATATATGCATGCGCGCATATTATAATATAATGTAGCATAATATTTGCTTCCTAGGAAATATTTTTGTTTTTTTAAATATAAATCTCGAAATGTATTCAGACTGCAGGCGAACGCACGCGGGTTTCGACGCATGCGATACGAAGAAGTACATTGAAGTTTAACCGCGCGTGCGATAGAATTTTAAATTATTCGTCTGCAGCGTAATATCATCATTGAGTTAGATAAGGTTAAGTTTAATTAATGATGGTATCATATTGTCGTGGATAATAATATAAGAAATATGTATTGTATTATAGACGTTTTGTAGGTAATCATATAATAATATGTAGGTAAGAATTCGTGTCGCTAACAATCGCCGTGATTTCGATTAAAATCAAACTAATTGCGTAACTATAATACGCGTGTACGATCACCGCGTAAAAAAGCCACGCGCCCTTTTTTATATATATATATAACATTCTCTGTATCGATCTTCAACATCGCTTTCGAGCAATTAAGTTTAACGCGAAGTTTGTTATAATATGAATACATTTTCTCCGCGGTGCGTCTAATTTCGTGAAGGGCTTGTCAAAAGTTTTCGCCTTATATAATAACTTTGACGGGGAAAAAAACCGCGTTATTTACTATACAGTATATTATACGTATATAATATAATATATAGGTACCTAAACTCGTTATTCATCCACCGCCGCACCCTCCCCCGCACCCTCAGAGTCGCGCGCGCACGACGACGATGACACTATAGTTTCGCATTGTGACCGAATTGCATTATTCATCAAATGTCCGTTTTTTGGCCGTGCGCAAAAAAGCGGTAAAAAAGTGTGTGTGTGTATATATAGTTTTTTTTTTTTTTTTTTTAAAAAAAGGCAGACAGGTCGCTCAAAGGCAATAATTCATGAGCTGCCGCTGCTCCCGCGAACACAGTGTCAGAATAAACAAACAAAACACCGGCGGCGGCACATCCTTCGCGTCGCTATCATCCTTTCCCCCATCGACCGACGCAGGTCTCTACTAAATATATATAATATATTATACGTATACTATTATTATTATTATTATTATAATAGTCATCGCGCCGTCGTCGTATTTCGCCGGGGCGGGCTTACGAGCGATCGTCATTATACGAGCGGACCGTTGTTCTATATATATATATATACGCGCGCGGGGACCACCGCCAAAGGTCCCTCGCCTCTCTATTGATATGGTAATGTATAGCAAACCCTCCCCCCCCCCACACGTATACTTATGTTGTATAATGCTCAGTGTGTACATTATATATATATATATAGGTAAGCGTATGTAGTGAACTTCGTTTTATACTTCGTGGCAGCAGACTGCTGCAGTATACGCCATCATAATACACATATATATATATATATATGTGTACGCGTATATAATGTGTACAATATGATATTATATTTGTTACGTTATTACAATCACGCCCACTCGATATACCGCGGTCACGCTCGTAATAAACAGCGCATGGTGACTTGAGCTGCAAACAATGCACAGCCGATGCGCAATTGTTATTGGAATTACTTTTTGTATATATACATTGTATATAGGTAGATTTATTTAGGTACGTATATTATTGAGATTGGACACTTAAAGTATGGAAATATGGTCAGCGCCAAATTTGCCTTCGGTTCGAAAATATCATGTAATATAATATGAAAAACAATTTTCCGTTTGATTCAAGTAGGTAATGACGAGTAATGACTAATATGTGGTACATATATATATATATAGCGTTGGTAGAATAGGCTGTACTATATAGGTTAGTCTAATTAAAATTATTCCAGTTGTATTAGAATTTATTTTCTATGGACGCCAATGATTTCTAGAACCATTAAGTCAAACGCGTATATTTGTCGATTGTACAAATTCGGTAAACCCTTCTTAGAGTTGAGAAAGTCTTTGGTTTCTAAAATGCGGTATCCCGCCCTCGAGGTGTGGTTTCAAACAGACTTGTTGTCTAAATCTTATTATACAATATTGTAGTATCCGTAACACTCACTCGAATACAATAATTAAAATACATTAATTTATACGTTGAATGAATTGATTAATGAAAATTTCAAAAATGTGTACTGTACCTATAACGTTGCTTATGTAATATTTATATGACAATGAACGAATAAACATTTTAGCAACATTTTAGTAAGTAATATACACTTGTGCGCGTGGTAGTTTCACAATTATTGTATTACGCGTATACTGTGCAGTGTCCCCGAAAACAGGGTAAAGAGAAAAGGTTAAGTTGTAGCGCATGATGTATGCGTTGTATGCGCAAAATATACAATAGTTAAAAAAATTGTAAGTCATAGGAATTTATATGGTCCAATAGTTTAGTCTCGTATCCCGAACAGCCTTTAATAATAATAAGTTCATAGGGTGCTGAGTAATATATAAGTAACTGAGTTAGTGAGTTATAGAGTGCACCCTTTTTTGAGGACTCACTGTGTATATCTGTTAAGAGTATATAGTGTATTTTGCACTAAAGTATATTTTAGATTATCTTTTTTCAACTGAAAACCGCTACAAATACTTGAAATATATTCATACGAAATAATCCACCATAACTATTCATAAATTAAATTAACATCAAGTTCGTGTTTTTTTCCGACAATTAATCGGCAATCTGTACCTTCAATAAACTCATTACGTATGCACTCTGCATTGTATACGACCGACAGATAAGCCATTATAATAAACGTATTGAATTTTGATCACGTATATAATATCAATCATTATACTATGTGCATAAACTGGGTCAAGTTACGCTAATTTTATCTAAAAATAATCAGAGATCAAATGATGAAATATCATGTATAATTTGTACCTATTTAATATTTTAATCTTATAATTATAGTATTTTTTTAATCAGTCAATATTATTACTTCCCAAATCACTTAAAATATATTTCTGAAACTATTCTAATACATATAGTAAGTGAAATTGTTTTGGATTTCATCGATATAATTTAAACTAAAATATTTTTTTATCAAATCCAACGATTTATGTCAATGCGTTTGATGTGATAATTTATCGATTAATTTTTTTTTGCAGTCTAAATATTATCCGAAACCATTAAAGGACCAAATCAATTATTGTGAAAACGTCATCACAAAAGGGATGAAAATCCATTAAGCTCCCGGTATAACCCATTTGTTTTGTACTATGATTATTATTATTATTATTTCTAGTAACAACTATTTTGTAGATCGTCAGTGACTGAATCGATTAAATTCGACTTTGTCATAATCAAACGGTCGTTATTATCAAAGCTCGTTTACATTATAATGGCTTAGTGTGTATAGCAACCAAATGGCAGTTTACACTGAACAAAAAAGATACACCTACTTTAAAATTTAAAATTGATTTTTTTTTAAATTCAGAAAGGATATTATTAGTTATGGAAAAAACTTAGATACGAATTTACCTAATTTTTTTAACCGTACGAAATAAAAAGTTAGTCAAATGTTCGAAGTTTATTTATTATAGTATAAAATAATGTCGTAAATTATAACTTATAACTTATAAGTAAAAGTATTATGATTTTGTTTTTATTAAACAATATGCATAATAGTATACCTAATTATTAATTTAAATTTAAATACCTACAATACAATAATTATAATTAACTATCAACAAACAAATAGTTGTTTATGTTATATAAAATTCAAGGCTATTATTTTTTTGATTTATAATGTTACCTTAAGAAAATCAGCCAAAAATCAAGAACTATTATAGACAACTATTTTTGAATTATTATACTACGGAAATAACCAAAGTTATCTAACTCATTAGGTACCTAAGTACCTCGATAATTATTATACTTGGGTTAAAAATTTAAAATGATCATGTTTATGATTTTTACATATTTTTTCTTTCATGCACATTGTAGACCAAATTATAAATATGTTTGTATGACATATATACGAGCGTCATTTTATGTAACCACATAAACTTACCACATTTCATTCGTCATTATAGCTATATAAATGTATTGTATAATAAATTATAATGTATCTACATATTAAATTACCAACAATAACGATTTTAGTGATTTTGTTGTAATTTAAAAATATTATTCGAAAGTACTTGAAACTTTTAAAATATATTATTATAAACAAATATGATAATATATACAAATAACATTAATTCAACTTACCGGCTACCGTATTAATAATAACATTATAAATAGGGCTGTGAATTTGTAGGAAAGTGAATTTTTTTGGTGATTGTGAAACGTAGTTTTGTAAGTACATAATTTGAATTATGTAACTACGAATCTATATATGAAACTTATATTTTGCATTTTTAGGTCATATTTTCCTTTTTTAGTTAATTTTCCGGTATTTTTAATCAAATTCCGTCAATTGACATGTTTGAAAAAACATTTTTTTGTTTTTTTTTTTTTTTTGTCTAATGCAATAGTAAAGACTAAAGATGAATATTTTGTTTAAATTGTCCAACCAATCAAATATGGCCGTTGGGTTCAAATATATATAAATAGATATTCACAATATTAAATTTACTTTCCAAGTAATCCTGCAATTTATCTTGTATGGAATGTATTGACAACTTGTCAATTTCAAGGCAATATGGTGTTTAAAACTAAAAAAGACTTCAAAGGTTAGGTTTGATTATGTTAGGTAAAACATCCTTTATAAGATATTAAATTGTTCTGTTATTGCTCTCAAATTGGATTCCATTGAATCGTCAATAACACGATTCGAAAAAAGTATAGAAAAAACGACCCTTTAATCGGTCTGGTATATCGTATATGATGTATGAGTTTACTTCATTCTATTCTAAATTGATGGTGACATCCATGTTTATATACTTCATTGGTCAAAGCATCTAAAAGTGGCTAACCAATTCTTAGATTTATGAACTAGCAGATCGCGATTGTAGCGGTTTTTAAATAATAATGTTGTGAAACTTGAATACATTTTTGTCCAAGATAACATTATTATCGAGCATAATAATATACACGAACTCAAAACGTGTCACCCATTAGCTATAATATAACTTCTCTGACGATTACATCAACATCAACGCCCTATATTTTGAAACACGCGAGGACAATAAATTATAGATACCTACAGAATAGGTAGCTAAGTATGTAGTTAATATCTACTACTAACAATTTTATATTGTGATAATCTTATAATAAGACGCGGCCACACCCGCCCGAGTTGACATCGGCTTACTACATACTATAGTATATGACATGGAAAATTTGTGTCGTTAGCTCTAATAAAAATGTAGATTGATGACCTTTCATAAAAATCCAAAGGTAAGAAAATTATCTGTGTTCCTGCGTCAGTTTTTACGATATTTCAATTTTCAAGAGATCTTATAGTTAACAAGATATTGCAGTTTAAAAATTGTCATATAATTTATATTACCTATTGCTTAATATAAATTAAATATTTTATGTAGGACCTACCAAGTACAAACACAGATAATGTTGACTTTTAGTTTGATATAATATTAGGTCAATTTGCTATTTTTTATGACGATAACGGAGCAACGCATGCTGCCATGCAGGTATAGTGTTCTCTTATATGCAAATTAAGTGGTTTCAAGTTTACAGTGTTTATGGTAGTGATATCAAAATCGTTTCAAGATCCACGTAGGTGTAGGTAGGTACAATTATTTAATCTTATTATCGAATATTAATTAAATTGTTTCTATTAAAGACTTGCACCGCATAAGTTATTTACAAAAATGTGACCAGACAAAAACTATCGTATATGACTTATATTTTGTATAATATTATAATCCCAAAACGTATAAAGCTATAATAATATAATATATATAATGATTTTTTTTCAAAGTATAATCTCGAAGACTATTTTATTCGAATTTATTAATTTTACTTCGCTTTAAACCATTTTTAGTAAGTAAATTAAAATCAATAACACTGCTACCTAAATATATTCAAATATATATCATTCATATTATTATTTAAATTTATCACATAAAACGGCCTCATCAAGTATTTATTATTATTATATTTTGTCTATTAAAGATTCTTGCACTGGACAACCTATACGAAAATGTGAACGTACAAAAACTACCAATGCAGAACTTATATTTTATATAATATAACTGCAAAACGTATCTGACCTTTTTTTTCAGTTTTTAACCGACGACGCCGCGGGAATTGCTTTTGCATTACTGCCGCAGCTCAAATACCTATCTAACCTACCTAGCCTTCATAAAAATTAAAATCAACTTTTTTCAAACCAATCTCAAATACTATTTTGGTCGAATGTATTCATTTTATTTCGTCTAACGTAAATATCCGTTGGTAGTTTTATGCCGCTATAAGATAATTATAATATCTTGTCATAATTGATTAGTTTTGCGAACAGTTGCGTCGTGTGGTATGCAATATTGAACCCATACATTATTAACCCCAATTTTAATCGGAATTTTCCCGGAAACCGTCAACCCTCAAAGATTAGACATTGGCATTATAAACGTAGGAGACTAGAGAAAGCTTATATAATATCATGTATTATTATAATAGTCCCTTGAAAACCTTCGTGAGTCCAAAGCCAAACCCTTCTTCGAATTTTGCCAAGTCGTGATTATTTAATAGTAATAAAGTAGCAGTAAGATACTATTACTATTACTAGTAAAGTAGTAATATTAGTAATAATACTAGCTGTATAGCCCGACTTCGCCCAGGAAAAAATTCACGATTGAACCCATTCCGACCGCACCGAGGTGCCGATCGGGTCATATTAATGTGTTATTATTATTATTGTTATTTGCTGTTCAATTCTATACAAACCGACTCATATATTATGTGGAGTTCTAATTTATTATTATTATTATTATTATTATTATTATTGCCATTGTAGCGCGTATATTATTAATTTCCCGGGCGCTTATAAATATAATTATTATTGTCAAACATATGCATATTGTGCATTGCGGCCAATCAGATTGGATAATCTTTGTAATAGGTATTGTAGGGATCCTCCTTCCGTCACGGACATCCCGCAAATCGTTGCCGTGAAACTAAAAGTAGGAGCGGAACGGCGCACAAACCCCGTGATTAAAGTGTACCTCAGTTCAGATATTATTGCACTTGGTATATTATGGTCTAACGTGGTTCAGACTACTCTTTTACCTTGCCTGATATCTCTAAGAATAATCTATGAAATGTTCGTTAAAATCGGTCAAGTAGTTTTTGAGTATACATGACAAATATTATATGTATAGAAGAATCGTTTTACAATTAATAATCACTCATATTTGTTTTGAGATATTAACATCTTTGTTCGAGGCCATAAACGCGACGATTTGATGCCTTTTATCTCAACAGCTCGATAAACCAATGGTAAACCATTTATCAACGAAAAAAAATTCAATTTTCATCGTGAATATCAAAATCCATGTGTGCAAAGCACCTCTTTAAAATGTAAATTTTGAAAAATCCTTTCTTGCCTTCTTGGTGCAACCCTACATGGAGGTGCGAATGTACCATGACAATTTCAAGTCTCTAGCTATCATAGTTTATTCTCTTAGTTAGTCAGTCAGTCAGAACCCCGTTACTTAGATATTATACATACATGATATATATTATTTAGAATTGACAACAGTTATAGGACGATGACGCCAGAGCATATCCATAAACGGGTTTCCATCGTAAAACTACTATGGTACCTACGGTTTATAAATGTCAGGTATGGGATCTAAGCCAGCAAACCAGTGTCACGATTCACGGGTAGCTATAATACTGAGGTATACTATGTTACACTCGGGTCACGGTAATCCAATATACCCAATTCCGGGTTGGTAACAGTTTATACAAATATGTGGTGTAATAATATAATATATGTGTGTTTTTTCGACTACCTACTATATTATATAATATATATTAATAGGGCTCGTGTTTTATACAACAAACAAATACCATAAAAAGCACAAAATTGTATGTAAAAAGCAAAATTAGCATGACCAAAAATCAACTTAAATTAGGTAAAAAATGTAATAAAATAAAAAATTATTTTTAATTAAAAAAGCATTTACGATCATGTAATTTTGTTAGATTTTCACTAGTGAACCTGACTCTATTATGAGACGAAATGTTTTTATACATCGAAAACGAACGCTCTAGATCCGCTGAAGTGATCGGCGCGTATACCTATATTTCATATTGATAATAATATACAGTTTACAGACTGTAATATTATGTTTGCGACGGCATATTATATGTGTATCGTCCCATTACATATACCACCTACCTTATTATAAAATTATGTGCCTACATAACTATAGTGTTACGTATACTATTATAATGTAATAATTATTATACTACACGATATATAATATTATAATATACAGTACACACCGTGCGTGTATCCGCAGTGATAAACATCGTAAAGGTCATCTCATCGGCATCGATAACGGGCAATTGACTTCTAACGAGAAAATGGGGCTTATAAATCGTGGAAGAGGGTCGTATATAATGCACAGACGCGATTATGTACACTGCAGTGTGCGTCTAAACGCATAATATGCATTACGTATACAGGGTGGCCGGTGGGCCATTCCGTACGTCAATACAATATAATATTATATAATAATACAGAAAAACCTCCTTATAACGGACACTCTACAGGATCCTCTACAGCAGAAATTAACAATACAGTCCCGTACAACCCGTACATCCCGTACATTATATTTTAGTCCCCCTACACCGAAAACTCCATCATATTGGAAAAATCCGTTGGCGGTTTGGCACCGAGCGATTCCGTTATAAGGAGGTTTCACTGTATAGGTATAGGCGTTTTCGCGACCAGACACGCTGATTCGAACGAGTTTTTCAGGGACGACGCGTGCTTATATTATATGGCGCCCGCGCCTGTTGTACAACAATAGTGTAACATAATCACAATAAGAGTGATGTTATGTACCTAATATCATCATACTTACATGACTCGCAGTGGAAGAAACCCGCCGCGAGAGCGAAATGCAAAACTGGCCGTCGACGGGGTCTTATATAAACACTCGTAATTATTGCTCATAATAATAATAATAATAATAATAATAATAATAATAATATGTATGTTAATGCGGCGGTCTGACGGTCGTAAAACCGCGCGCGAGAAATGACAATGTATATATATTATTATTGTTATTATTATAACGCGGGTATATATAGGGTGTTTCTCTATTGTCACCAAGGGTCCAAAAGGCATAAATAATGGCTAGAACTCCTCCACCCCGCCCCAACCACCCATGGCAATCCCGTCCCGAAAAGTCTATTAGGACTCGGGTGTGTGTGTGTGTGTTTGCGCGCACACCGAGGGGACCGGAATATATGAATTATAGATCTTATTAAATCGGTAACGACCTTTTTCCCCGCCGCCGTTTCGCTACAATATTATAGTGTGTCCGAGAGACGAGCCCGATATGGCGTATGTTGTGGTTAAACAAACAAATAGCTTATATTATTATTATTATTATTATTATGTAGGTCCCGGGGAAAATATATTATATAAAAAAAAAAAAAAATACTGGTATAATGTAAACATTAAACATCTGATTATACGATACGTCGTGGGCGACGGCGGCGTGACAACAATGCACGGGGTCCGGATAAACAGGCTATATTATACGTCATGATATTGTTATTATTATTGTATTTTCGACGGCGATTATTCAGCGATATGTGCGTATCATCGTTATTATATTCCGATTTTTTCCGTTTCGAATCTCCGCAGTAATAATAACATCGTAATACCATCATGTCGGACCGCGGTGGTTCGATCGCGGTAATCGACCCCGGGCAACCGTCGGATCGGACCGTACGACCAAAAGGTAGGAGGTATAATATTATAAATTATAATGTCCTGCCGATTCGCCAGGTTCGGATGTTGTGTTGAATAAAAAATTTTGCGAATCGAGTAGTAAGCACCTACCTATGTAACAGTACCTATTATCTATATGATATAGTCTGCGATTCCACAGCTTCAGTAATAATAACCTAGGTATATCGTAAATAATACTACAACCCATACCGCTTAAAAAACCTTCTAAACTGCATCCTTAACCGTAGGTGAAACTACGGGTCAAGCGGTACGACGGCCCGTCCTAATTCTGACTTAATTAGAATTTAAAATTAACATTAAAAACTTATTTTATAATTAGAATTTATTTTCGTAAATTTTATCATTATTTCATACTGTTTATTATCATCTAATAAAATTGTCTAGTTTCGCTAAGTCCTAAATACAAACACCATGCTGGACTTCGCACAATGCACAATAATTGCTACTAGCTGTTATGAATAATTTCTTGTATTAGACTTATTAGTTGAGACATAATGATTATTAATTATTTATGTGAAAATTTCAATAACGGTCTGAAATTGGTGAAAATTAAAATATTATTCTTACAGTAGGTACCTACCCTATATGGCTATATCAATCAACTATTATCATATTTTATTACATAAATTGTATATAAGCAAATACATTTCTTGCAAAAAAAAATCGTCATTAACTAAAAATGTTTTAACATAACTATGGTAAATAACTATGGAAATATTCTTTATTTTTTTATACTAAAAATGGAAGTTTTAGGGTTCTAAAAAAAATTAGAACAATAGAACAACTTAATAAATCCCCGTTTTGTCCGTCTGTATGATAGTTAACAGTACATAGTTAACAAATAACTAATTTTATAACGGTTATATTGAAAGTAAATTTATACTATTAAGCATTGAAAAAGTAGATATCAAAATATGAGTTGTAACATGAATATGTTTTTGTGCTGGATTCACGATAAAATGTTTCTGACCGATTTGTCTTGAGGTTTTCGTTGTCATGGTTACTTATTAACAAAAACGTATATTTTATGACTCATAGATTTTCCTTGTGGAGGAAAAATATCGAGTAGCCAGCTATGGTTTTTAATATAGATTCATACTAGCCAACACCAAAATAATCGGCACCTACCTACTATTTTGAAAATTAAAATATTTAATTTATTTAGGTTTCTATATATATATATATATATATTTATTTATACATAACCATAATATTTAAGTTACCCAGTTATTTTAAATTTGTACTAATTGTACGTATATGGAATTATAGTTTATTTAAATACCTACTAAATACGTTTAGAAACCGGGAATTTAGCACGCTCGAACAGTGAGCTTTTCCTAAATTGTTTATTTTACTGTAGATTTCAAACGCATAAAATCATTGCTATAATATGTTAAACATGACGTGTGAACTGCGAATATAGTACCTATTTATTTTGTGTACATATTTACCTTTTCCTTGTTCAATAGTTAAACAATTATCGTTCTTTTTGAGTACATACACTGAAAATGTAATTTATTTGCGAATAATAAATATGTATAAAAACCCGTTATCCGCACGATTTCTTAAATTATTAATTTTACTGCACATTATAATGTTATATAAAATATATCAGAGTTATAAAATTACACTATCACTATCGTCAGGGTTTAACTATACTTACACAAGAAATTAAACTTTAAACATGTGTAAATAATATAACTAAACCACCGCGTCATTAATAAAAATAACTATTAATGTATCTACATTATATTATATTATTTTTGTATTAATTTACATTTCATGTTCACAATGAAACTGTATTTTATTCATACGTCAACCAAATAAGTTGTGCGGAAAATATGCAATATTTAACGCAATTGTTTCATTCGGTAGGTATGTGTTATTTGAAGTAAATATTACAATAAACTACCTAAAGTAATATAATGATCATAAATTCCTAAACAAGAACTCGTGTATATTATATTTTTACGACTTCGCGGTGATACAATTCATTCTAGTTTACGGCTGTAATTCAATGAGCATAATGTATTATTACTGTTCTGTATTATTTTATTTTTTTTAAATGGCTCTACCTACGCGTATTTCATTAAAAGTTGTAGGTAGTTCAAAGTTACGAAAATTAGTAACTCGCTGTCACTATCATAAGTTACCTGCATTTTTAATTTTTAGCCCACAAATATTATAGCTATCTACAATGTTACATTTTCATCGCTCGTATAAAATTACTATTTTTATTAAGTAATAAGTAAATATATGCATTCCTATATAATTATTTAAATACAATTTTAAAAAAATAACAAAACAAATTGTTCTTAAAACTGAATTAAGTTTAAAATACAATAGTGGTAACTTTTTGCAGTTACCTTTTATTACCTAATCAAGAAAATTAGGTATTATTATTGAACCTTATAAATTATAATACATATCAGAGTGCCTAACGTTGGCTCCAATTAAATTTAAAAACTATGATTGCATCATAATATATAATCTATTGTCTATTTCGAGACTAGACGAAATTTATTTGAAATAATTTATCATTCTTATTAGATTTTATAAACTATCCTAACCGGGACGCGCTACCGTCTTCACGTTTTATAGTTATACCTAGATATTCTTTAATTGTGTATTTATTTTATGTATTTTAGATTAATATTTTACCGTTTGTTTGACAATAAAACATAATACATACTACACAATATAATACAATACACGTAATAGAAATAACACTATATTATTCTTTTAAAGAGGTAACAAACAGAGTATTATATAGCACTCATCTGCGTCCCGCACAGTAATGTCATTTTTGATTTATGACCTACGAGGGACTTCGATTTATCTTTAATTTACTTTTAAAGATTACACGTTTTGATGGTAAAAACTTGGCTTTTTAATTTTACGACGTTCAAATGTTTATCTGCACTATAGCACTTCTACTATATTATTCAACGATAAGAATACACTTATTTAAATAATGTAAGTATACAATATACAGAAGTTACTTTGTCTGTTTGCACATTGTTTTGTTTAGTGCCACCAAATCTACAACATGTTGTAAATTCTTTATTATAGAGTAAATAATATTATATTCTATATAGACAACGCGCACATCGTAGTTTCGGCTGAAAAATATTGATCCAGTAAACGTTCATTTATCGTGGCCTAAATTATTAACTCTTTACGAAATTCTGAATACTATTGGTTTGTAGCCATATGTGCCATCATATTTTATAGATTTATATCAAAATGATAAGGCAGTAAAACGTTTAAATATGATTTTTAAGATGATATTTCGTCCTTGCGTAGTGTGTGTCTATGCATTAAACTTGTTGATGTATTTTCCTTGATTTGTAATAACAATATTATTGAATATAATAACGCACACAAATTAAAGTAATTATAATAACAATTTACAAAAAAGGTGGATAAGTGGATGTCGCTCTGCTGTACAGTAGGTTACAAGTGGGTCACCGTAATGGATGGTGTTAAATTTGAATTCAATGATATAATATCATTGTATAAGAAAAACGATTCTGAGCGAAAACGGTCAGTCAGCCTATGATTTTACCAAGTATATTTGATGATATTATTGTGAATAAAGTAATTTATATTTAACCTATTTACGTGGAGCCTTGTATTAAATTTTCAATCCTTAGCCATAAAAGTTAAACATTTTATACATTTTTAACTACAAAATAATTAATAAATTATAAATTTGATAAATGTTGTCAAAATTTGAACTTTAAATGCTTATAAAAAAAAATTGTGCCTCTGTATTTTTAATATTTTTCAACTGCATTAGAACGATATATCAGGAGCCTTATTTACATTTTCACGCTTTTTTACCCTACAAAAAAATTTTTATTGATATTTATAGAAAAAAAAATTAAAAAAATTGAAAACTGACAATGTCCGTAAACAGCTCAAAAAGAGTCAAAATATTTTCAACATTTTATGGTGTATAGAAAATGCTAATATAAACATTCAGTGAAATTTTCAAGTATCTACAGTCATTCGTTTTTTAATTACAATAAAATAAGAAAATTGTTACATGAGAAATCAAGTAAATATCAAATGTTGTAAAAATATAAATTTCAGACGCTCATAAAAATTTAATTTAAGTTTCTTCTAGACATTTTTTTTTTTTGATAAAGGTAGACAAACTTATGAGTAATGTTATATTACATTTTCAAATCTTAGATTTAAAAATAAAATTTTTTATGAATTCTCAACTCAAAATAATTTGCTATTTTTCGTGATTTTTCCGTATTTTGTCAAAATTTGAACTTTAAATGCTTATAAATAAAAACTGTGACTAAGGATTTTTAATTTTTTTCATCTACCTTTGAAACAATAACCTAGGAGCCTTCTATTAAATTTTCAAGCTTTTTTACTCAACAGATAAAATTTTATTGATATTTATAGAAAAAAAACTAAAAAAATTGAAAACTGACAATGGCCGTAAACAGCTCAAAAAGAGTCAAAATATTTTGTAAATTTTATGGTGTATAGAAAATGCTAATATAAACATTCAGTCAAAATTTCATGTCCCTACGGTCATTTGTTTTAGAGTTACACCAAAAACCAAAATCGATTTTCTCGAAAACAGATTTTGCGTAAAAATTCCCGTTTTTCCTTAATTTTTTTTTTGTTTTTCACGTCGCTTGTGAAAACTACTGGGAAATTTTTACTAATGACCCTAACTAGATTCACTTTCCTATCAGAAAAGTTACTATTGAAGAAAATCCAAGCACTTTTACTGTCCTAAAAGGTGATGACAGACACAAAAATTAAAAAAAAAATTTAAAAAAAAATTAAAAATTAAAAAAAAAATAAAAATAAAAACACACATCATTGTAAAATCAATACATTTATCGCTTCGCTCAGAATCTAAAATATTATAAAAACATCCGCTATGGTCACAGCCGTTAATGAATTAAAAACAAATTCATCTTCCATACTCGTCCAAATTATTATATTTATTTATAGATATACTTTATATTTTGCTTCAAAATATGAAATTAAAAATAGGAATATGTCGTAAATCAAAAAACTAAAAAATTAACTGATTGTCGATTGATAACATTATTGATCAAAAATCAATGAAATCACATAATATACAATTTGTAAAATCGTAGGTAATAGAGTATTATAGACTGTTAATAAAAATAAATCATAAGACAAAAAAATGTAATACAAAGTACTTAATTCAAAAATATTTTTTAAAAAAATAATATTACTCAAATTCAAACTTGGGGGGTGGCCATTTCAAAACAATTTTTATTTTACTTCAGATGCGCCGAAAATAGTGTTCAATAAGTTATGCTTTATATGCAGTGAAAAAACATGAATCAAATTCGGTCATGCGCGTTCAAAATATTGATCGTGTTTCCTTCATCATCGAACACACTATATTATAATATTATATAGAATATACAAATAATTAGATATATAGTAACTACAGACGACGGTTTAAGTTTGCACAGCTCTCTATTATCTAGAAGTAACCTCTCCAATTCACTATTGGCTTTTAAGGTGAGTCTAATTTGAATGCCGGCGGTGTGGAACATATAATTGAATTGAATTAAACAGTGGATGAGGAGTTTCACGGTGGAATTCGACTTGCGCACACTGTACCTAATTCTAAACGTATTATTATAAATTATGATATATACAGGGCGTTGCAAAAAGAATGCACCGATTTGAATGACAAACCCTGTATTTAAAAATGGTACAGAAAAAGTAAATATATTTCATGAGTTCTATCATTATACATTCCTGCAAACGTTCAATATGGGCCACCTGCACCCGTAACACGAAAAATATCGAGGCGGTACACAAACCCCCTCATATTGGTAACGAAAAGTTCACACCTTCCTCATACTATCCACAGCCCTGCAGGATAGGCCGCGGTGAAGGTAACCTGCAGGGCCAGCAATTTCTGGCCCACGAGATCACCCGACCTCACACCATATAATATGTTGCTATGTGATTCCTCACTGTGGGGCTACATGATTACGTGAAAGATATAAGGTGTTTGTTTCGCCGAAACGCCGGTAAAACGGTGCATTTGAAACGCCCTGTATAATATATAGCCAGATGAGTGTCTTCCGCCGAGACGAGATTATTATAATGCTATACCAAACGACGTATTTTAATTTAGTATAATATTGTGCATATAACTATATACCGTATACACTAATGCTACTCTCGATCACACTGCCACGCATTTCAATTAGCGAATTTGGGATGAAAATAAATTATGCGATATTATATCAATGATATTCTGACACGAATTTCTCGGTTTGCAGTCACGTGGAAGACCCGCCAAATCGCTCTGGACAGAAACGACCGTGAATCGTACGTCCAGCTAACAATCAAAGAACTAGCCATTTACGCCGTGTTTTTCGTAATATTCTTCGCCTGTAAGCGCAGACCTAAAGCAACATGTCAACATATTATTATTATAAATATGTGAAAACACTATGCTATTATACCTACCAACGTCCGACGACTGTATATTATACAGGGTGTAACAGAAATACCTGACAAATGAAATAACTTTTGTTGTAATAAATATTTAAACATTTTTTTATATACAGGGTGATTCATTAAGCGTAAACACCCTTTATCTCACAAAGTATTAATGTTTTTGAAAATATTTATTTACATAGTTTCATGTTGTTAAAAAAAACAACGTTTTTATTAAAAAATTATATTTTTTATCCTTATAATTGTTTAAGTTTTGTACTTTTTTGAATGACAGCTTAGAGTTTTAATTTCATATTCCAAAGCAGAATATTTTTCTAAGTATTTTGATTCATAAAAATCGAATTTAGGACGAGTAGTTTATGAGTTGTAAGTATTTAAAGTTTAGACAAGCGGAGTAGTGGACAAACAATTTGCGAGGTAAAATGTTGTTTAGGTTCTGCAAATTGTTTGTCCACTACTCCACCCATCTAAACTTTAAATACTTATAACTCATAAAATATTAGTCCTAAATTCGTTTTTTATGAATCAAAATACTTAGAAAAATATTCTGCTTTGGAATATGAAATTAAAACTTTAAGCTATCATTCAAAAAAGTAAAAAACTTAAAAAATTATAAGGATAAAAAATATTTAAAAAAATATTTTTTTAATGTATTTTAACAACTTGAAACTATGTAAATACATATTTTCAAAAACATTAATACTTTTTGAGATAATAAGTGTTTTACGCTTAATGAATCAACCTGTATAATGTAATGCACCTATACAAACTTGCACTACAGTCTACAAATACAGTATAACATTAATAAATTTATTTTTTAACGCTCAACATTTATAATCTAAAATGTTATTAAATTTCATTTACGAAAATTTAAAATAGTCAATTTATAAATCTAATTTTTGGAAAAAAATGTTGATGTTAAAAACGTTTATTTAAATAAAATAATTTATTTTTACAATTTTAAAAATATCAATATTTTTTTGGAGTAAATTTATTTAAACGAAATATTTTTTCGAGGAGATTTCCTAACATATTACTAGAGAATATTACATATTCCTAACTATTTCTTAAACTATTTATCATCCCTATAATTTTCATAATTTTTGTGGCACATTTAACTAGTGTCATTATTAATTTTTATTTATCAGGTCTTTCTGTCCCACCCTTGCATATCGTATTATACTTTAGTAGGGTATTTGAACAGGCGTTGTGGGACCATCTCCCTCCCCTTTTGGTGAATTTTTCTTTTGTGTCTATAATGATAAAATTTTTAATTTATCATCAAATGAAATTAGAAAAGAAATTAATCTATTAATGTATTAAAAATCAACATTTTAAAAAATTTAGTCGAAAAAAAGAGTCCTCCCCCTCACATCCAGTGTTCAAGCTTGAGATACGCCACTGTGCGTGTACCTATAAATATTATATAGTAATTATTGTGAATATTATTGTTGTTAACGATAATACCGTGATGCAGCATGTACCCGTCTGTACTCGTACGACACGTTCGTGATCAACAGAGAAATATCCTCGTTGTTCGTGGAATCAAGTTTCTCGACGTACTCGGACGACGATTACGACGTGTCCTTAAAATTTTACGACATCATCACCATGACGCACTTCTGGCAGGTACCGATAATAATATTACCTATAACATTAAATCCGTCCATCGATCAAAGTTCCGACTTTGCAGTGTTATGCCCTATAGGTATCAGGCCTCGGATTTAAAGGGGGGCTATGAGTGTTCGGGCACCCCCTGTCGGCTAAGGCTTAGATTCTAAGCCAAGAACAAAATACATTTTTCTTAAATAACGTAATCTAAAATAATCAATTTTTTTTTTTTTTTGAGCACTCCCTATTAAAATCGTCTGGACCCGCACATGCCCCGTATAATATAATTATATTATACTCGTGCGGGATGTATACTGTGTACATACACGGTATAAGCAGATATATATTATATTATAATTCGGTGTTTCGTCTTTGTACAGTACTTTCACAGCGTGTTGTGTGACAAACTGTACGAAATTCCCACGGTCGTGGACAAGGATGACGGTACCAAATTACTGTTCGAAAACAAATTTCTGTTCAGGCCCAGAGTGAGACAGGTATTATACAATGTTTAATAGGATATATGCCATAAGATAAATAAATAAATAGGATACAATATAACCCGCGGTCCTGCAGTTCATCTCGACACTCGGCAACCAAACAAAAATTTGTGGTTCGAAAACTTTATTCTTGCCAATATAATACTTACAGTGGTTTTCGAACCACAGTTTTACAAAACCGTAACCAATCAACCGCGATGTAATAATATCGTCGTCATTTCAAATAGCGACGACGAGTCTGCTGCACGTCGTAAATTATTATTATTTGATTATTATGATGATACTACCTATATAGTATATAGTGACACGGCGCGTTGATACCTTTACCTATATACACCATAATATACGAAATATCATGTTCGCATCGCGGTGTGGTCGTATTGTATTTTTCCCAACGACGAGAGTCTGTTTCCAGGGGGGAAAAAATAAATAAAAATAACTACAACAATTATATAATGTCATTATCTATAATACGGTATTACGCGTGGTCTTAAGTAGTACCTATACACATCATAAGCCCGTCGGGATTTATAGACGCGCGTCGGTGCATATAGAGGTTTATAATATAGGTATACGAGCTGTACGCAAGATTACCGTTGTATAAATACGCGACTGCTCGCATCCCGCAAGTTATGTGGCCGTACCGGTGACGACTATAGGTTAGTGTTTGCTTTTTTTGTATGCGCGGCTTCTCCGCAATATCAACAGGTAGGCACCTTATAACTATTGAGCTACTCTTACCTCACACACACAACTGCGTCAGTTTACATTGAACGCGCGACGACCGGTCGTCGTTATTAACTTATTTATTAAAAAAAAAAAAAAAAATGTTTTCTCGTTGAAAAAAATTCGTAACGTTATCGAATACCGGTCGGACATACTGGGTAGCGTATCCGCTGGAATGCATTTGAAAAATATAACCCAATATACGTATGATTTGTTCAAGTTGTTGTATTTTTATATTTATACCTAGGTGAGGGTCGAAGAAGGACACTGCGAAATCAGAAACCAATTCAAAGGATTATTCCAAGACTGCTATGTCCCGTACGAAATTAAATATGAAGACAAAGCAAGTTTTGGACCGAAAAAAGGAACACAGTAAGTCGTAGTATAATGAAAAAAATCGTCTACACTACTAGATTATAATATTTTATATAACCACTGATAATTCTTCTGTATTGTGGCGAAAAATTTCGGAAAGAGTTATGCTCAAATTGCATGTCAAGTTAACTTTTCAAGTACTTCTTAGTTTTTAGTTTTTCAGTTTTCTACCCGAAAGTTAATTTTTCTGTTTTTTACTCGTAAATAAGTTGTTTTTTAAAAGTAAAAAACGAAAAAAAAATATAAAATAGCTATTTTACTTTGTAAAACAAAACTGAAATAATTTACCTAAGCCTGTTTTGAATAATAAAAGCCGAAGAATTTCCCGGTATCGGTATATTATAAGTTCTACGATTGCAAGTTTTATGCGCATTACAGACGCGACTCGCCGAGCAAGTCTCGGTATTATTTATAGAACAACATAATTTATTACAAACCATAAATAGATACCTCCAAACTTAATTTAATTTTATACGAATGACTACATTATTTAATCGTTGCTTGTTCGGCATTCCGTTTCCGTGTGTATATAGATGGACGTACTCTGATAGCTCCAAGACCCAGGGCGTGTCCTTCAGAGGCGAAATCGCGACCTACGGACCCGGTGGATTTTATTTCGATTTTCCAAAGGATAAAATAAATGCAAAAACGACGATCAAAGACCTCGAACACGACACGTGGCTGAATCGCGGTACCAGAGCGGTTTTTGTGGATTTCGCCATTTACAACTGCAACATAAACGTGGTCTGTGCTGTCAAGTACGGACCCATTTCTAATTTCTTTTTCGTCCACCTACGCCTAGAACAGAACAAAACGTGTATACATGCGACAGCCAGTGGCGTAGCCAGGATTATGAAATGAGGAGGGGGGGGGGGCGTTTAAGTATAAATTAAATCAAGTTTTTACGGTTTTTGGTGTATAAATAATACATTTATTAGGGGGAAATGTCAATTGGGGGGGGGGGGGGAGGAAACACTTAAACCCCCACGCCACTGGTGACACATATTACTACAGTAATGTATCATTACTGAATGTATACGTCAGCTATGCTCAACCAGTGGCTGAGCGGTCCGCCGAGCTTTTTTATGCGGACTATTCGCGCTGCAAATACGCGGCAATCGTCTTGGTATAAAAATTGATTTAAGGTCCCTGAAGATATTATGTAATTTTTAAGGGGTCGTGTTTAGGCAATTATTTCGTCCCTTGCGGTCACTGCTCGCCTTTGTGGGTGTAGTAAATTATGATTTGTGTATGTATACTCCCCACCGATCACCCGAATCATACATATTATCGTATAACGCCACGCGCCCACGCATGTATGTAAACCAATACAAAAAATATATAATATACCACGAGAATATGTGGCGGTCCCGAGTAAAAATAAGGTTAGGTTAGCACGGTCCACCGACGTCCAAGCGTATCATTGCATCCGAAATCGATGTTATACATATTATTAAAACCGGATGTTATTTGGTTGTCGTCGATCTAATTTAAACGTTCCGCCATCGTCCGCAGATTAGTGTTCGAATTTCCGGCGTCGGGCGGCATCGTCTCGTCGTCTACGTTTCGGACCGTCAAACTGTACAGGTACGCCGTGGCCGACTCGTTGTTTACGTTGATCGGCATGCTCGCCGTCGTCGGGTTCCTCGTTTATTTCACGGTGGAAGAAATATTCGAAATCATGTACTTCCGGAAGGACTACGTCACCGTGTTCTGGAACTACGTCGATTTCGGCATCGTGGCCGTAAGTCGTTATTACCTATAGTTTTTTTTTCCACAAAAAGGTGATTGATTGCCTATAATATATTTTAACGGCCAACACGCTCGCGCGGCGTTGTTTCGGAAACGATTAACTTTTTGACTTAATTATTGTTGGTGCTCTTAACTTAAAACGTGAATTTTTTTTTTTTATGTCAGTCAATATTTATACAAAAACACTTTGGTATAAACTATTATTTGCATTGAATAATGAAATTAAAATCTTAAAGATAGCGATTTAAAAATTAAAAGTTTGTCGTAGCTTAACCAAGATTTAGTCAGAACAATATGATATAAGGGCTGTGTATCAACTATTATAAGTGCAAAAGTAAACAATGTGTTTTAAATCAAAACGTATGTATATACACACAGTGACACTAGTGACAGTCGTGCAGTAGGCCGTCCAAATGACAGAGTATTCTTGCGAATACAACAAGTCGTATTATATTTAATTATTTTATAAATAAGTAGCCGTGTTATTTTTTGTTTAAAAACGTTGTGGAAAAAATGCATCTTTATTTTTTGATAAACCTACCAACCTATTATGATATTATTATAATATGAACAATAATAATTAAAATGTGATCTTTATACGCCGCCTCAGTTGGGATGGTGGGCCATCGGTGTGACGCTGATGATCGTATTTAAGGAGAGGTCGTCGTCGGGTAGTAACCCGTGGAACGCGATCGCGAAAACCGTGACGGACCGCAAGTCCGTGGAGCGCCTGGTAGCAAGACATGAGACCCTCGTACAACTGGCGGCCTACTTGTTCTTCCTGGTGTGCATCAAAGTCATCAAGTACACCGACCTGAACAGATCGATGACCATCGTGTACTTGAGCGTGGGCAGGGTAAATAATATTATATTATAAATTATCGTATTATTATTACATCATATTCTGTAACCCGGTGGTCGATATATATTATATTCAGTGGCGCAGTGGCGACGCAACCGAGATTTTTCGGGACAAATGCCCCGAGACAAAAATTGGTGGGTAGGTAGAGGTATAAGTGGGTGGGTGGGTGTTATCTTAGTGGACAGTGGGCTGCAGTTGTCAGTTGTCATCGAATAACTTTTCTGTGTAACTTAATTTCAGTATTGTGAAGCAGTGTGGCGCGGTGTCTGGCTAGTGGCTTCAGTCACTGATGTGCTCTGAGTGGCAACACCGGCCGGTGCCACTAATTCCCGGAACAAAGAATTTCAGTATAAGCATTTCCTCGAGTATTTCAGGGGTAAGTGGGTCGAAACGTCTAGAACTGTCCCATAGAACTGTCCCACTGTTCACACCATCACTGCAGTGGCGTATCGCCGGTAATGCAGTGAGTGGGAGTGGGTGGGGCTTTACTGACAGATCAATTCTATTTCATTTCGTTACAAAAATAATTCTCATATAGAATGTACGCCGTTCGATGGAGTTGGCCCTTCAACTTCGTTCAAAGATTTCGTAGATTATGCCTGAACTTTTCAAATGGTTTGAGAGTATTTGAGGGGCAATTTTTTTTAAATTAGCAAGTGCGAATTGGTCTATAGTACGGACATTTACAACGCATAATATATAACCTGTGGCTGTATTATGGTTGTAAAATACGACACTGATATAACACCAAGGTGATCTTGAAGTCGAAACTCCCCCAGTTTCCCCCTTTCCACCCATCAACGAATTTAGGTAAAAATGTCCGAGGTAAAATTGTTCAAAATCATAAATGTCCTTGACATAGTTGTTCAAAATCAAAAATATTAAAAAACAAAAAACAAATCAGCTGATAATATTAAACACGTATTAACATCATTGATAAAAAATGTTTGACACTTCTATAATTATGAATAATTATTAATTACATTTTAAAAATTATATAGTGTTTGAACAGGTCAATATATTAGTGTTACAGGGTAGGTATCCTTTTTTCGTTCTATTTCAATACTCTAAATATTTACTTTTTGATTTTTGATAATTTCCCCAGGGACATTCTTGATTTCGCTCACGCTCACGCTTGGCTTGTCTAGCGAACCACCGCCACTGATTATAAAGGATCTGCAATACAGATCTATTAAAAATTACTCTAACACCACCGACGAGTATAGTAATATTAATAATAATTGCATTTATACGGCAGTATAATAAATTGTTGTTTATCACTACAGTGTTTCAAAATCGTCGCTGGATACCTGGTTATAATGATGTTTGTCGTGAGCGCATTCGCGACGCTCGGTTATTTCGCATTCGGCTCACAGGTAATTAAGATTAAATACGATAGGTCGATATATTATTATTTTCTATAATAATTGTTATGTTTAAATTGAAAAACGAGCAGTTAATTAACGCCGTGCGTTGCCATATGGAATACATTACCATTTTTTACAATCATTTTTGAGGTATAACATATACGTTTTCAACAAAATGTTGGTTAAAATTGTAAATGAAAAAACTCCAGCGCTAATGGGTTAAAAATCAATCCACGTTGTGATATACATATTATATATTATAATATAAAATATGTATACCTAAATGCATACTTGTGTTCACCAAATCAGTGTTGTTTTATATGTGAAGCGGAAATACTTTAGATTTTTTACACATCATAAACTATAAATTCCTGTATAATATGATGCTTGTTACGGGACAAGCTTTAGTAGCGGCTTCCAACCACTGCAGATAATAAACAAAAAAAATACAAACTATAAGTTTCAAAAATGAACAATAAACTATTAAAATATTGTAAAAAGTGTTGTATAAATACGATTTTTATACTCAATGGTATTACCTAAAAAAGGATGTCTCTAAAAAAAAAAAGTATCAATAACCCTACCCCTTGTGTTTGCCCCAGGAAGCAAATTTCGGTAAAATTTGTTCGTAAAAAGGACATACCTAATATTCGACGTCGGCCAACTTGTAAATTTATACTTCCACAAATGCGCATAATATATATGTACCTACGACGTATAATTGAACGCGATGTCACCCTCATTTATTTTTTTGTTTTTCTCTAACACACTCTCGTCCCCAAACCAGGTAAAAGGATTCTCGACCATCTACGATTCAATTCTTTCGTCGCTCAGAATACTGATGAGGGACTTCGACTACAAGACGCTTCAAGACGCGGACGCATGGTTCACCACGTTCTTCTTCGTATTTTTCACGTGCGTGGTGATATTCGTTCTCTTGGTAATTATGATGTATAATTTTAAACCTATTTTCTGTGATTCTCATGTTAGGTAATATATATTATATTTGATAGCGCAACGATATCGTAGGTAAGCAATCTGCCTATTATTTTTACAGTTCTTTGTACGGATAAAATATAATTTATAAATGGTTTATACAAAATATGTATTGAACAAATTAACTTTATTAAATATTAATTTATCAAAAAGGTTTATACATAAAAAAAATATTTTAATATTTAAAAATGTAGTTACATAATAATATTAATAATAATAAATTACTTATACAAAAGGTTTCTTCTGTGTCATTTAGAAAGTCTTAAATTATTCAGTCATCTCTCAAGCATAGATCTCCACCATTATTCTTGCAACTTCTTTTCGATAGCAAAGGAGAACCAAGATTGCCTCGCGTATACCACATTTTTGTTTTTTAATACACCATAAGATATAAACATTCAATGTATTTTCAGTATATGGACTCCGTTTTGTGGACCTATACAATTCTCACTGTAACTGATTCAGAGTTGCGTATAATATAATATATGATTTCCATTTATCACTTATGGACGGGGCGATCCCTATATTATGTAGTTATTTATTATAGTTATAGTTGTTTTTTTTTCTGGTCAATTATTGTCAGCGCGATAACCTTATCACGTGCTTATCACAGCAAGGGGTTGGCAGAAGAAGGTCAAAAAAAAATTTGCTGATCGCTCACCAATACCTATGATCGTCTATGCGCGGGTGTGTAGAGCTATCTTTTTTTTACCTCGCATTCGCTTTCCAGACGATGCTAGTGGCGATCGTGTTTCACGCGTATTTTGACGTGGACGTCGAACAACTGTTGGGGGACCGGCAACAGTACGTGAGCGACAAGGTTTCGGCGTTCGTGGACCGCGTGCTCTCCTGGATGGGTTTTGACAAATGGGCGGGGCGTCGTCGAACTGACCGGCTGAACAACGAACTGGATCGCCGAGTTACCTATCAGGACGTTTACAAGATACTGAAACGGTACATGGTATTATAAGTGTATAACCATATAATTATGTAAATAGGTTTGTCATCATAATAGATATAAGAGGGTTAGGTGGGTGAAGTGAGCATTTGTGTCTCTACTGCTTCCGCCCCCTTCACCCAACCAAACATATAGGGGCATATTCGCGATATTTTTCTGCGAGTCTCACAATTAATCCTAAAGCCGGATTCAGAGCAACGTCGTATATCGTGTCGTACGTGGGCCATGGGCATGGTAACTATATTGGTTTTGAAGTTAAGATGTAATCTAATAGTCGTGGTATACTCGGTTGCAACTTGGTTATTACACGATACCTGCTAAAAGAGCAACCAGAAATCAGAATGAGATTTTATCGAAGTGGCACACACACGACGACGAAGCTGTGAACCAGCATAATGGGGGGATCACAACTGCCTGTGTCGTGTCATGTAAAATAAATTAAATTAAATTAAATAAATAAATATACCGAAATGTGTTTGTAAAAATATGATAGTGTCGACCAACACGATGCCGCAAATACCGTGAAGACGTGAAGTTAAATATATTCAACTTTTGATCGTGCTTTCACAATGTTCACGCTGTGGTAGTGTGGTTTACTGTTATCTATTATATTTTGATTAGAAACAATTTTAAATATTACATTTTATTCAATTTATATTCGTGTCTTCTGTTGATCATATTTAATAATTGTTGAACATATTTTGTCCCGAGTCCTGATAAAACAAACGGAACAAACGTGCCTACAACACGAACCGTGTAAAATTAAGATATATAATAACCCTGGTAGAATTTATGATTGCCTATATTGTTGGTAACGTCCTGATTCGGAACGAAACTTGATTCCGAAGAACGAATTGAATTCATAATTCACACGACACGACACGGGCAGTTGTCCTTCACTATGTATATTATATGCTTGACTACCTGCAGCTATACCACGGTGGTATATACCTATGTACAGTGGTCGAAGTGGCTCAAAATGCATGGAGGGATGCCTTTCGTATTTTATACAGTTTTATTATATGAAATTAATTATAAGGGGGGTACATTATTTTCGACGAAAAAAGTGAAGGGATGGAAAATATAAATTATAAAAAGTGGAGAGATGTCATCCCCCCCCCTCCCACTTCGACCACTGCCTATGAATAATGATAGAAAGATTCCACATAGATCGACTGCGCGTAGATTAACACCAACGTAACGTTTCGTCCTCGTCCCGCAGCTGCCGTTTTACAGACTCTGAAGTGGAAAAGATTCTCAACAAATACGGAATCGAACCGCAGAAGACAGTACACGAAGACGAAGCCAAGCAGATGTTCCGGGACGTGCTGCAAAACGCACCCGAATCGAGTACGCGTCTTATCATTATTATTTGCTCATATAATGTACGATTCGATCACGACAGTCTATCGCCGTTTTCGTAGTAAATGCCAACTATTACTGACCACTGCAAATAGTCATACGCGTTTGGTGGACGATCCTCCATCTAAATTAGTTTTATATAATATGCGTATTGCGTTTATTCGGATAGATAGTAATAATACACATTTTAAACGAATACGTACTTATCGCACTCCGTTTAGCAGACGGATTGCCGACGTCTTGCTAACTCCAAGAATATTTTATTTAAAATAGTGTTATATAAACTTATAAATAATATACCTAGAGTGGCTTACATTCTAAGCCAGAAAATTTGTAGTTGAGGTAAATTCCCCTACGCCTTTTTGCGGACGGCGCGCGGCGCCGTATTGTATATAGCTATACATGGTACATGGGCGTATAGCATTAACCTTATACCCAGGTGTAATGTTTGTTTTGATGATAACATAGATCTAAAAGTTGAAAAATACCCGATTACTGAATACTTATGTAGCATATCTGTTAACTGGGCTGCGTATGAGTTGATTCGCAGGGACCTGTTTACCTGCACCGATATACCGTTGAATTGATTCCAAATCAACTAATACATAAAGTAAGTCTCGGGAATAAACGTGACAATAACAGCGGTTAACTGTATATAAAAACATTAATGTACGTCTATATGGGGCTCATAGACTTGGAAACTACTAAACCAACCGTCATAAAATTTCTGACATAATATGGGTTTCTTTAGGATGGCTCACATATGGATTTCGCTTTAGCTTACGAATAATTTTTTTTGTTTATACATAGAAATTCCAATGGTTAAAGAAATACATTTTTTTTAAATTGGTTTACACTAGCCAATCTGCCATGCGTTGCTATGGGATTTTTTATAAATAAAAGAAAATAATATTTAATTACCTAATTGATGTATGTTCTTTAAATGTATAAAAGGTATAATATCCACATAGGTATATCTGTAACTATTATTATAGCCTTAAAAACTACTCTGCCAAATTTGACGAATGTATCAATGATTATTCTTAGAGATATCAGGAAAGTTAAGATAGTAGTTTGAACAACCTCAGAAAAAATATTCATTACAGATTGATTGCCTATCTCGGCCGAATTAGTTCACAAAGCTAGGTACATCAATGCCGATTCTCCCGTGAACTGAGGTACTTACACTAAAACCGAGAAAAATCAATATAGCACCGTATTTTATGTTTGTTCATTTTTTCCCCTTACGAAATCGGATTAGGCACATACACCTAGTATTTAATAAAACTAAAAATGGTTATTCATAATTTATTATAAGTATACTTAAAAAAATATATAGTAAAATAATTTATTTATTATTTTTTAGGTAAAAATGACGAAAACTCAACTTCCAATGAATCAGATATCAAGTGGCAAGTATACAATATCGAAATTATTGTTTCCGAGCTGATTTTTAAATAAATTGAGGTTTCAGGTTGATTAAGAGAGTAGATCTACTTGAAAATGCATTGGAAGATGTTCATAAGAAATGTGATATCGTCATAGCACGACTCGATGCGATACGAGTTCAATTACCACCAAATTACGCAGAACAAAATCTGCAGAATAACCCTACTTCTTCTTAAATGCGTAATTATCATAAGAATATTTCTTTTGCAATTTCCCGCAGTATACTAGCTATTTTTTTTATAAACTTAGTCAATTGTAACAAAAAAAAAAACCATACAAAATACATCAATAATTACTTTGTATTCGCGCAGTTCACTGTCCGGGTCCTATCAACGTGTATGTTGTGTTGTTTAAATTACACTCAATTGCCCCAGCCTTGACTTGGCAACTGATAAATCAATATTATCTCTACACATAAATCAAATCACACAAACAAACATCGATAAACATACTTTTACACATACGAATAATAATCTATTTTTCGATTCTCGTTATTTTAATATTTTCAGTTATACATTTAAATTATTTAATATAATATTATTAGTTATTAGTTTATTACCTATGTTATGCATAACGTATCATGCCATACGTTTTGTTTTATAAAGTGCAGGAATAGGTTATTTTTTATATATTATACATATATATTATATAACCTATATAATATTTGAAGAATACAAATTACAATTATGATATTGATGCCAAATTACGTAGGTAAACATTTATAGTAGGTTGCCGTATAAAATAAATCACAGCAGTTGAAACCGTTGTGTCCTAATCTCTGAAATCAATGTCTTGAACGCCTTCAGAAAGCGGTCAGCATTGGCTCTGCTGAACACCATCGGTGGCTTCAGTTTGATGACGTTCACGTCTGGTCCGTCGCTGCTGACCAATATTCTAAATTCATCTTTCATTCTAAAACACAATTTGTACGTTATCAATGAATATTGTTCTATTAAATATTCCAAAAACCATCTGGCGATATATAATAGTTTTAACTTTAGAAGTTCCGCGAAATATTATACACTGCACATGACACATAGTGGTCAAGCGCTCATTATTTCTACCGTGAAAATCGTTTCGCTAAGACAAACCTTTCACGTGAAAAATAGAAAGTTTTCTTGGACATATTCTTACTTGTGAAAAGATTTTTTAGTATACTAGTACGTAATTTATGTAATATTAGCGGGTCCAATTGTGAATCTAAATCATTCAGCGAACCACACAAACAAACCAAAATTCGGCTATTACCTGTCGACGACATCTCGGGCTTCCACCGTTGCCGGAGTCTTGGTTTTCGGGTCCTTTATCAGTTCTACACCCACAAATAGTCCGACACCACGGACATCTCCGATCACGTCCGGGAACCTCCGTTGCATGTTTTCTAGTTCGGACAACAGGTACCCGCCCACGTCTTTGGCGTTGTCCACCAGCCGTTCTTCGTCGACGGCGGTCATCACGGCGATGGCTATTGCGCACGACACGGGATTTCCACCGTACTGAAAAACCACACGAGAGTTTTTCGCGTTAACTTGGATTAACTTGAATCCAAGTTGGATTAGCGGAGTAACACCACTATACAATAATAATATGTTATTGATAATACATAAACATTTTATTTCGTAAATACATATTTAATGATATATTATGTTAATTAATAATCGTGAACGTGAGTATAGGATTTAGAATTTACTCCACATGGCTGAATTAGATCATCGCCACTGTAGGTACATCAATGCGGATAAAAATAAATATAATTATTAATCATACATATATACTGAAAGTAGTGAAAGTGGTGTACGCAGCTCGATTAAATAGTACATTTTTATTTTTTAGTACATTTTCGAAATTGATGTGATTTTTATTTTTAGAAAATATTTAACTACTTAAGTACCAAAGTCGTAGAAAATGGTAAATCATTCTCCAGATTACGAATTCTTTGTTCAACCAAACATGTTCGTGTAGATAATGAGACATGAATTGTATGTGCTTGATACTTGTTGATACAATTATCGCAAATCTGACACGAGTATAGGCTACACGTATACCTACTATCCATGTTGTGATCCGTTTATTATATTTTATATATTTATGTCACAGACAAAGAATAGAAAACTAGTCAATATACAATATTTTAATGTTTAAATACTTCAATATGCACATAAACACATAATAATTAATATTTACTGTAATATATTAGATATATCTTCAACTATATAAGGGCCTAACAGCAGTATACTCAAGATATAATATGTTATTGAATACTTTACAAACTTTTTTATTCTTTTTTTCATGATTATATGGGTTATAGATATGGGCGTATTTGTGGGAAGGGGAGGTTCTACTATAAAAAGTGTCTTCTGACACAAAAATAAAAACACACATCATTGTTAAATCAATACAATTATCGCTCCGGTCAGAATATAAGATTCCAGGGAATAAATAGAATGCCCAGATTTTTTACATTGCCTGCCATAACATATTTAATGGGTGTTGGCGTGTTGTGTGTACCCACCTACTAATTTTTGTGGCCAGCATTCCATTAAAAGGCACCTAAGTTACATATTTTCAAACTTTATATGGATCAAATAAAAACGCATGCCCGAGGTAGGTACTCAAATCACGATTCATACCTAAACCAATACGCATTTTTACTCACCGTGTTAAAATATTGTATGCCAGTGGCTTCAAAACTTCGGGCCACAGCTTCCGTGGTGATGACGGCGGCGACCGGATGTCCGTTGCCCATAGGCTTGCCGATGGTCACGATGTCAGGTAGTACGTCCGGTCCGTCGATCTGGAACGCCCAATAGTGCGTACCCGACCGGCCAAATCCCACTTGAACTTCGTCAGCAATGCACACGCCACCGGCTTCCCGCACGTATCTAAAATCAAAAATAATACTCTAATTATTTACACCATCCATTGATCCCTTACGTACATAGAATAATTATATTCCCGCACACGGTTTCAATTTAAAATGTCGGTTTTTATCAAAACACGATTTCAAAAAAATGATATTGCCGAACGATGAAAAATGACTTTTTTTACAATCTCATCGTAAGTCTTACAAATTCGAATTTTCCAGGTAAGCGTAAAAATATATTACATTTTTTTAATACATTAAACACTAAAATTATGTTATCTCGGCGTCGTGTATAGGCAACTTAAGGTTTGCTATGAAAGACAAGATATTATTATACCTTTATACAATTATAAGAAATCGTGAATTCATGAACAATTAATACATGTACAGACTACAAATCCACTTTTCCTTAGTTAGGAGTAAGACTCAGCTATTAGGTACAATAAACAAATTCCGTTGATTTTACCTTACTGGCTATACGGCTACACGGCTATACGCAATATATTAATATTTTCAATTCAAATTAGCTTACCGTAATTTGAAAATAACTGATAATTTTTTTTTATTAGTACCTAGCACTAAAGGCTTTGACTGCTAAGGTCATTAGCCTACAAGTTTTAAATTGGTTAAAATTTTACATATTTTTTACATATATGTAATTGAGAATAAAATTTTAAAAGTATTTATTAAGCTTTGATACTTATTCGAATGCTAATTAGTTGTATTTACTTTATTCGACGGGTAACTACCTAAGATATATTAAATTGTTAGTTTATAATAAACTCTTAACACTGTACACGTGCAACACGCACAATGATAATTTATTGACAAATTGGTTTATTTAACCTTGAATTCAAATAAATACATAATAATATAATGGTAAGCGACAATATTTGATCAGCACGATAAAAATATTTAGTTATGTTATTACAAACCAATTTTATCTGGTTTAACCTTTAGCCAATGATAAATTTACCAAGTTTTAATCGAACGAATGTGTTTTAAAAGTATTGGCATCGTACCTACATGTAAAAATTATGACTACCTAGGTAACGTTTAACCATTTATTTCACCTATTTATATAGTCTTTCGAACTTAATTAATATTAAAGTCACTTACGTGTAAACATCTCGCAGATAATTATGTGGTAAAATAATCTGGCCACCACAGCTTTGTAAGCTTTCTGCGATGAAAGCGCACACTTGTTGACCACGTTGCCCGATCACGTTTTCATCAATAATCTTTTTAACTTCCAGAGCGTACAATTTTCCCATATCCTCGTCGGGATGATCATCAGCTCTTATTTTACCTCTATATACATCCGGAACCGGAGCCTATGTAGTAAAAACATATAAATTAAAAGGATTTGTATATGTGTGTTTGTGTGTGTAAACATTAAACCACAAGAGCGACAATGGTTAAATGAAAATAATATGAATGACATTCAAAATCAAAATTACATATTTTATAACGATTTAGTCGTAATTTGTGAATATTTAACAATCGACTAAAGACTACATTTTAAACTCATAAGAAAATAAAACATCGGGGCTATTTTCAAATTATAGTCAGGTTAACACACGAATAACCTTGAATAAAAAATAAAAGGTTTTCAAAACTAAAACTTCCAGTTTTATTATAAATAAAAAAACTCAATAAAACTATTTACTATATACATATAGTTCATATTAATGTACGTATTATTTGATAGACAATAAAATATGTAAAATGAACTAGAATAAGGTTGAATAAAGTCAAAATTAATAATTATAAATATAACTTTTTTAAAAAAAATACATACTACGTGCACGTGATCTGGTTTTTTTGGTGCTCCTGGCAAATTTAGTTTATAAGGTGAAATATCAATTAGTGAAGTCAAGTGACCATGGTACGCACTGAAACATGTATAAATATTTATTAAACTCTAAGTTACAGCGATGTATTTTGTAAAATAAATATTTTTTTTACTTATCAAACTTAGGTTAGGTTATTTCTATTGGTATAAAATAAATAGTTAACAATAAACATATAATACAGTAATACATATTAAGTAGTTATAAGTATATCTCGTATATTATGTTGTTTTAAATGTCATAAACCAATATGGCAATATAGTAGGTAAATAAGTAAATTCAATAGCAGTATACAACAATGTTGACAAAGATTTTTTAATATATATTGTAGTTTTGAATTATATAGGTATTTTATCTAAATATATATTATGTAGGAACAATAATTATTTTAACAGTAAACAGAGTCAATACAAAACAATATATTTGAAAAAAACATAAACTTTTTAGTTTTCCTACATTCTGTAGGACATCTTTTCTGAGAATCGTTACATACATACAAATCAAACTTTGGAGATTGAGCGATGAGCCTTGAAAATTAAATAAGTGGACCAACATTTTGCCAGGATCTTGTGCCACACAAATTTGTTCATTTAAACTTAATTTAACCTTGAAATACTTCGTTTGAAATTAATATTTTATATATTGAAGATGAAATTAAAAATAATTGTTGTAAATTTGTAATGCAAAAAGCAGAAATTAAAAACTTTTAAGTAGGGCTGGGATTTTAATGCCCTAATAAATATCAAAAATCCAAAACTACCTTAAAAATATTAAAATATGCACCAACAATTATTTCAAAAATGTTTTCTTACAGTTTTAAAATACTAAAGACACTAAAAGGTAGTATCAAAATAGAAGATAAATTGTTTTCATTTCTAATTATTTGTAAATATGAAAACGGTGGTCAGCGAGTATAATATATCTACTACACATTCGACATTATCTGACCACCAACTATACGTCTATACCTCTACCAATATGCTTCAATTACAACAATAGATTGTGAAAAAGTTCTAAAAACACGAAAATTCCCTAAAAACATAGAAAAAAATATCAATAAAATAATCAGAATACCCTAAAACCCAAAATCCACTTACAAACCTACTAGCCTTTAAAACAACAGAAAAAAACATTGCCTCAGAATCCCAGCCATACTTATAAACAATTAAAAAAATAAACATCAAAAATTCAGTTTTATAATGACTTGAAATCATCAAAAAAAAAATGTCCAACAACGTTAATACTTTTCGAAGTAATGAATATCGATTTCGTTAAAATAATCATCCATTAACCTAACCTTGATATAGGTAACGTCAAATTGTAGATTAATTGACTATAATATTATTAGATTCAGTAACATTTTATTAAATATAAATTACTAAAATGTGCCTATATGCGTGATTGTGCTGACTGAAGACGGTTCAATTATAGTTTATCTGCACAGATGAACACTGACACAAATAAAACATAAACGATATAAACAATCTTATATCTATGTGAGGTACTATCGCGTGTAAAAAATGCTATCATCTATTCTAAAGATTAGACTTCTTCTATTGCATAATATTTGCGAGCCATCATAATATAAAACTGTTACTCGGAGTCAAAAATCCTAATCAAACTGTTACAACTTATATCAAAAATACCCACAACACTTAATAATATACATTAAGGCTCAACAAGATATTAAATTATATATATAATATATATAATTGTTATTTAACTCGTTATTATTGTTATTGTATAATTATTTTCTATAATGATGATTAGTTATAATTTTAACTATTCATGTCAATAATTTAGTAGGTATAGGTATTATATTTTAACCTTTCACACTTTAAACATGAACAATTGGAAATATTGTTGTATTCTTATGTACAGTCTATATGCATAAAAAGATAACATATAGTATATATATTATATAGGTACCAATCTACTTAATTTCAATGTCAACTGTAATACATTTAAAATACTCATACCGGGCTAAATTAGTGTAACACTACAAAGTATGTTAAAGTGTGAAATATTAAAAAAACAAATTATTTATATAAAAATATAATATTTCTCAAATCTGTTTTTCTGTTTATTTATGATTTTTTGAACCACATAAAAGATAACAGCAAAGATAAATTTATTAGGTAATTAATATATTAAACAATTTAACGATATGAATAAAATAGGTAATAAGATAGGTATTTAACATTTTTAATAATTCAATTCATTTCATATTCCACCAGAAGGTAACCCTCTCGCATATACATTGACATCGACATTCGTGTAGTAGGTGATGTACCCTATAACTATAAGTGTAGCAGGTGATCTATACCTTTCAATTGAAGTGTAACGTACTCACTGAAATTACCAGTTGGTGATCTATCAAATTGTGTAAACATTTTTCAACGTTTACTAACATATTTCCTTTTAAGTAGGAGGTACCAATCTTAGTAGAGTCCACAAAGTGTTCCTTTTCGCTTATAGGTAATATTATATAGTTACCTGTTAGTTATTACATATACACGAAATTTATGCCAAATTTTGATAATTCTATATTTTTATAATTGATTACGATCATGTTACCATGTGTCTATGTACACCTAATTTTAATAATAATATTTATATATGAAATGGAAGTGTTCAATTCATATTTTTAATACATTTTTATTTGATAATTTGATTTATTTATTCTTGTTATAGTTTTCAAAATCTTTAATTACTAATAAAAAATTAATTTCAATAGTAAATACTAAATAATCAATTGTAGGTTTGTAATCGAATTTTGTAGTAGATCGCCGGCTACACGAATGCCTAAATATTATGTCCACCTATACGAATATGAGCAACTGAGGCAGTTGTGAGACACGAGCTATTATAATTATTAGGTAATTTAATATAATTTTTATATAACAGAAACTCACTGGTCCAGGGTGATGACGTCGGTGTTGCCGGTGTGTTGACGGGCCAACCTCAATGCCAAGTCATTTGCTTCGGAACCGGAATTGACGAAGAAACAGACGGAAAGCGATTCCGGCATTTTCGACACGATCTTCTCCGCGCACACCACCAGGTTATCGTGTAGAAACCGGCTGTTGGTGTTCAACTGTTGCATTTGCTCTATGCCCGCTCTCACCACGTCTGGATGACAATGGCCAACTGAAAACAATACATAACAAACGTTATAGACATAGATAAGATACAGGGGTGGATAGGCGCTTATTTTGTTGTGCGGGAAATTTTTAAAAAGCCACATTAAATAAAATTCATAAGAACAACGTAGTTTCTCCCTGGACCTCCAATCCTCCAACCGTTAGGACCCAAGGAGAATCTCTATATCACTGTAAGCATATGTGTCCCTGGGTTTGAATTTGTATATGTATAATTTAAAGCAAAACATCCACAAAACGGTATTAAAAATTGAGTTTAAAGTTCAAAAATTATTCAATAAATATAATATTATATACCACGCGCGTTACAAACTATATATTTGTGTAAACTAAAATTTGTAATAAATGTAGTTATAATACAAAATGTTAATACAAAATGCTTAGGATAATACTCATATTATAAACTTATCGTATAATATTATTATTACTAGTAAAACACTTATATATCCATTAATCCTTTAATAGTATACCTACCTATATGGATATATACAAACAGCATAACATTGATTATTAATTCTAATATACACCTTATATTATTACCTGTGTTGGTTGATTTTTTATTATTATATTTATATTATGATACGGTCGTTATAACTCAAAAGTATAATACCAAAACGTAAGCTAAATTTGATAAGTTTAGAATGTTCAAAACCGTTTAATTTACTAATTAAATTAGTATTTGTGGACAGATAAGTTATGAACCCTATCTATAGTAGGTGGTATCTACGACCTACGTACTATATAACATGTGTTCACAATAACGACAAAAGTCAAAAATATCGTGTCTGCACTTTTTAGTCCTTATACTTTATAGTACCTACTTAGCCACTTGGGTTTAGACTAAAGGTAATAGTAATAGGTACCTATAAACTCTAAACGTAAGTACCAATATCTATAATTTATGTATTTTTATTTATTATATATTAATCTTAATTTAATGTCTAGTATAATCGATAAGTATTAAAGTATGATTAGGTAGGTTATTACTTATTATGATATAATTTAGTATTTCCATTTTCATTATCGCAGCTCTACTATTACTAATAAATTATAATAATAATAATTTTATTTAGATAAAGAAACAATAAACAAAAAGGTATAATATGGATATAATAATCATCAGAATTAAAAAAAAAAATAATGGCACCTATAGATAGGTACCTACTTAATCGGCATCAGAATTTTCGGATTTATCGTAGTATGATTAATTGTTATTCTATTATTACTTACATATGAAATATTTTAAAATGTAAATTATATTGAAAATAATAAAAAACTGGGAAGATGTTGCACCGCACTATACCACCTATACTGTATAGTAGAGTTTTGAGCGTATTTCGTCATTAAGTAGGTCACTGACTACTGTAATGGATGAGTTCAATGTGTTTTAAATTCAATAATAATCATAGCATACGAGATACGAACAACGATCTGATCAAAGTCACACCGTCTCAGAATATAATATAGTCAAATGTCGTGCAGACACACGATCAGCCTCTATTTCTTTTGATATTTTATAGTTTACCTATTATTAGTATTACGGTATGGTACTACGATATAGTATTACGGTAGCCGGTAGGTTAAGTAAAATATAAGTATTTTATTGTTATCAACTTATAAAATATTACAAGTCAATACTAGCTTAAAATTAGTTTAAATATTTTGAAAAATTAATTGTGTATATAATAGAAATAAAAATATATTTAAAAAAATTCCAAGTCCATAGAATTAACATTTTTTAACTAAAACAAAATAACTTAAGTCATTGACAAATAATAAAAAAATATTTTTAAATATAAATAAGAACAATTTTTTTCAGGAATCTATATTGTACTAAATTGTTTAAGCCTTAAAAGTATACAATTCAAAATTTAAAAATTTAATATTTTTTGCGGATTTTGGAAAGCTTAAAAAAATAGACTATAGGTATCTATGTATTTTGTATACATTTTAATTAAGTGTGGGTGACACTGTGACAGTAATGGATGGCGGAGACGGTTAGTAGCCTATGCTTTAGTAATATTTTTTAATTACAACAAAATATTATTATTATAACCAAATAAAAAAAAACTGTTTAAATATTTTTTTGAATTTTTGGTGACAGTAGTTCATACCTATTTATGAGAAATCTCGTTTTAAATTTTCAATCCTTAGCTATAGAAACTGAACAGTTTATACATTTCTAACTACAAAATAATTTGAAAATTATCGAGATTTTGTCAAAATTTGAACTTTAAATTTTTTTTTCAATTGCTACTATAACAACATATGAGGTACCTTACACTAAATTTTCAAGATTTTATACCTAAAGAAAAAACACTAAAAAAAATTGAAAATGTCTATAAATAGCTAAAAACGAGTCAAAATATTTTGAACATTTCAAGTATTTACGGTTATTAGTTTTTGTTTTGAGTTACACCAAAAAAACTTAACATATTTGATCAAAACCTGATTTTGCATAAGAAGCCCCGTTTATTCTAATATTTTTCCTGACGCTTTTGAAAACAACTAAGAATTTTTTACTTTTACTTTTTAATTTTTACCCCCCATACCCTCCCTCTAAAAAAAACTGACTACTGAATAGACGCTGAAGTTAAAACCAAAATATTATTTCAACTAAAAAAAATGTTTACAGACAGAAAAAAGTGCTTAGGTTCGCTCCGCTCAGAATCTAAAACAAATACCTAATTATAAGACCAATTATACGCCATGTATCACTCTGCTCGGTAATTATAATAATACAATAAAAAAATGATTTAAATTAAATTAATATGGCATAAATATGAATAATATATTATTCTAATAAATAATATTATAATATCAATTCAGACGTTTTCATATACCCAATACCTATATGGACATGTGGCTTAGTGGCTATATATATATTTATACAGTAGGAAGCAGGAACCCAACGTGTCAATACTCAATAATTTAACAAACAAATTACCTATGTCCATGAATTTGACCCACCCACTTTCTATGATAAGACCCAAACCAATACCAAAAGTTAGCAAATAGTTAGCAAATAATAGCAAATTTACTATAGAAGTTAGCAAATCATTATTGAGGCAGTTATAAGCATTATTTATTTGGGTGGGCCAAGTTCAGGTAACCCACCCACTTTGTCCGATCGTCTCCAAACAAACGCCGGTAGTTAGCAAACAGTTAGCAAATAATAGCAAATCAATTTTTGAAGTTAGCAAATCAAAATTCTATTTTTGGCCGATTTTAGAAAAAAAAATTCCAGCCCACCCACTTTGTCCGATCGTCTCCAAACAAACGCCGGTAGTTAGCAAACAGTTAGCAAATAATAGCAAATCAATTTTTGAAGTTAGCAAATCAAAATTCTATTTTTGGCCGATTTTAGAAAAAAAAATTCCAGCCCACCCACTTTGTCCGATCGTTTCCAAACAAACGCCGGTAGTTAGCAAACAATTAGCAAATAATAGCAAATCAATTTTTGAAGTTAGCAAATCAAAATTCTATTTTTGGCCGATTTAGAAAAAAAAATTCCAGCCCACCCACTTTGTCCGAACGTCTCCAAACAAACGCCGGTAGTTAGCAAACAGTTAGCAAATAATAGCAAATCAATTTTTGAAGTTAGCAAATCAAAATTCTATTTTTGGCCGATTTTAGAAAAAAAAATTCCAGCCCACCCACTTTGTCCGATCGTCTCCAAACAAACGCCGTTAGTTAGCAAACAGTTAGCAAATAATAGCAAATCAATTTTTGAAGTTAGCAAATCAAAATTCTATTTTTGGCCGATTTTAGAAAAAAAAATTCCAGCCCACCCACTTTGTCCGATCGTCTCCAAACAAACGTCGGTAGTTAGCAAACAGTTAGCAAATAATAGCAAATCAATTTTTGAAGTTAGCAAATCAAAATTCTATTTTTGGCCGATTTTAGAAAAAAAAATTCCAGCCCACCCACTTTGTCCGATCGTCTCCAAACAAACGTCGGTAGTTAGCAAACAGTTAGCAAATAATAGCAAATCAATTTTTGAAGTTAGCAAATCAAAATTCTATTTTTGGCCGATTTTAGAAAAAAAAATTCCAGCCCACCCACTTTGTCCGATCGTCTCCAAACAAACGCCGGTAGTTAGCAAACAATTAGCAAATAATAGCAAATCAATTTTTGAAATTAGCAAATCAAAATTCTATTTTTGGCCGATTTTAGAAAAAAAAATTCCAGCACACCCACTTTGTCCGATCGTCTCCAAACAAACGCCGGTAGTTAGCAAACAATTAGCAAATAATAGCAAATCAATTTTTGAAGTTAGCAAATCAAAATTCTATTTTTGGCCGATTTTAGAAAAAAAAATTCCAGCCCACCCACTATTCCGAACGTCTCCAAACAAACGCCGGTAGTTAGCAAATAGTTAGCGAAATAATAGCAAATTATTAATTATTATTTTTGCATTACTCTTTTATATTATTTTTAGATTATGAATTACGATAATATCCATAATAAAACTCATATACTCATATACGATATTAGTTATTACTTATTAGGTGTAATTTTTAGTGTTTTATAAAATAGATACGTGTATGAGTATGATTTTTCGTATCCTTGGTGATATGACAACTTCTAAAATATTCTCAATCTGCTTGAGTAGCGTACATAAGCCTTTTTTATGGGTGGGGGGTTACAAAAATATTTTCATATCTACATTATATGGGATTTGACCATGTTATAAATAGTATAGTTAATATCTACATCACTTTCACGAACTTCATGCCTGTGTATTATTTGGCTGTAATAATATTATATACTAATTAGTGACATAAAGCAAATAAACGTGTTGTGTTATTTTACCACCTCAATCCAAACTAACACTACGACCGGATCATGATCAACCAGTGTTCAATCATCGTGTATGCATCCCACTCTGTAGTCTGTGTTTTTTTCACACGATTAATGTCTTCTGGTATCATCACATATCGTGGTTACTGCTAATAAGATGAACACGACAAATGTAAATCTATTAACGGACTAAGATATTAATATTAAACAGGATTATGGAACACAAATAATATTTGTTGGGGACTTCAGCACTTCACCACTAGTTTGGATTGAGGTGGTAAAATAACACAACACGTTTACTCATACTCATACTCATACACGTATCTATTTTATAAAACACTAACAATTACACCTAATAAGTAATAACTAATATCGTATATGAGTATATGAGTTTTATTATGGATACTATCGTAATTCATAATCTAAAAATAATAATATAAAAGAGTAATGCAAAAATAATAATTAATAATTTGCTATTATTTCGCTAACTATTATAAAATCGGCCAAAAATAGAATTTTGATTTGCTAACTTCAAAAATTGATTTGCTATTATTTGCTAACTGTTTGCTAACTAACGGCGTTTGTTTGGAGACGATCGGACAAAGTGGGTGGGCTGGAATTTTTTTTTCTAAAATCTGCCAAAAATAGAATTTTGATTTGCTAACTTCAAAAATTTATTTGCTATTATTTGCTAACTGTTTTCTAACTACCGGCGTTTGTTTGGAGACGATCGGACAAAGTGGGTGGGCTGGAATTTTTTTTTCTGAAATCGGCCAAAAATAGAATTTTGATTTGCTAACTTCAAAAATTGATTTGTTATTATTTGCTAACTGTTTGCTAACTAACGGCGTTTGTTTGGAAACGATCGGACAAAAAGGATGGGCTGGAATTTTTTTTTCTAAAATCGGCCAAAAATAGAATCTTGATTTGCTAACTTCAAAAATTGATTTGCTATTATTTGCTAACTGTTTGCTAACTACCGGCGTTTGTTTGGAGATGATCGGACAAAGGGGGTGGGCTGGAATTTTTTTTTCTAAAATCGGCCAAAAATAGAATCTTGATTTGCTAACTTCAAAAAATGATTTGCTATTATTTGCTAACTGTTTGCTAACTACCGGCGTTTGTTTGGAGACGATCGGACAAAGTGGGTGGGCTGGAATTTTTTTTTCTGAAATCGGCCAAAAATAGAATTTTGATTTGCTAACTTCAAAAATTGATTTGTTATTATTTGCTAACTGTTTGCTAACTAACGGCGTTTGTTTGGAAACGATCGGACAAAGTGGGTGGGCTGGAATTTTTTTTTCTAAAATCGGCCAAAAATAGAATTTTGATTTGCTAACTTCAAAAATTGATTTGCTATTATTTGCTAACTGTTTGCTAACTACCGGCGTTTGTTTGGAGACGATCGGACAAAGTGGGTGGGTTACCTGAACTTGGCCCACCCAAATAAATAATGCTTATAACTGCCTCAATAATGATTTGCTAACTTCTATAGTAAATTTGCTATTATTTGCTAACTATTTGCTAACTTTTGGTATTGGTTTGGGTCTTATCATAGAAAGTGGATGGGTCAAATTCATGGACATAAATTACCTACGTTAGGATTGAAAGAAACAAAGATGGAAGAACCTATAAATACGATGTCTAAACGAAATAACTGTACTACTGGACTACCTAGCTATTATATCTACCTATGTACCTACGTATATTGTAAATTCACAAGTCACAACACACAGCAATAAAAAATATTAGGTATTTTGTTTGTTTGAATTAATTAATACTTAAGTACTTAGATACCTACTATCTATATATTATAGTACATACCTACTATTTTTTTTTAATAACGGCTATACTTGTAAACTCAATCGTTGTTGTTAAGATAAGATAACACTACATATTACAATAATACGACCTGTAACATCAATACATGCGTAGGCATGACGTACTATTGAGTACGTCGTACCCGCATGTGTTGTATACATCTTACACACGTACGACATAGAAAATTTTGTTCAGCGGTTACAATAGTGATAACTATTAGTAATATAGTGTGGTGTTAGTTTTGATATACTTAGAGTTAATTGACCTATCACCTGTTATTAAACTTTTAATTAAGAACATTATTTATGTTCTCTCGATCGATTTTTTACGATATTTTAATTTTTAAGTGAGTTATGGCTTATGAGTATATAAAATATTAATATTTTAAAATACTCTTAATTCACTTAAAAATTAAATATCGTAAAAAACCGATTAAGAGAACACGGGTAATGTTCTTACCTCAAAGTTTGATTATAGGTCAATTCACTCAAATATCAAAACTATTGAAACTGATGAACGAAAAATTGCCATGTCGTACGTGTATAAGACTGAGACAACATATTACGCGGATATGACGTCCACGTCCTCTCAAGTGTCTTATTGCCTACGTGCGACTACCTATATTATTTTAAATATCGACGTAGCAAAGTAATGTTTGGTTCAGATGCACAAATAATATGTTTAGGTCATTAATACAATAACATATATATATATATACCTAGTACATTACAGATTTGCAGATATTGTAAGTTATATAATATATTATATACAAATAGGTATATAGGTATACTAGATAGTATAAATATGGAATAGGGACAGACAATACAAAAACGTTTTAAACTTATAGTAAGACAATAGGTAATATGCAAAATATATTACCCGGAAGACATACATATACGGCTAACCTACCTTCTATTTGTAATAATTTATCGAATTAAATTATTATATAATGAAGGTATTATTTTTATTGGATTCTTTAATTTCAAAAGCTTTCAAAGCTTTCATTTTAAACTATGATCACTAATAATTGTTAAAAATTAAGAAAACGTTCAATTCGCCCGATTCTGATACGTAAAAACAAGCGTTATGCAATAGGTATATCAGCTGTGAGAATAATTTATTAAAAAAGTTCCTAGTATCATAAGCGTAGAATCGGGGAGAGAGGATGTAAGGGGGGGCAGGGGGCTATAATCACCCTGGAATTTTGTTTAGCCACCATTCCGTACATTTTTTTTAGTTACATTTTTAGAATATATATTGTGTATACCAGAAACATAATAGCCTATTAGCCCCCTGTATAAATTCATAACGTCTATATTCACTACGTCTATACACCTAGTATTCGAATTATTTAGTTAATTTGTTTGTTATGATTTTATGCAGATGATTATTTGAAAATGTTAAATATAAAACCATATAAACATCCTTAAGATGTCAATCATCTGTTATAATTACTTATGAATTATTACCTACCTAAGAGTTATTATAATGTGAAATGAAGTGTAGCTTGGCAAACCTAAAAATGCCAATGAATTAGGTACTTGCAATTTTGTAGAAAATAATTTCATAGGTGAACAAGTATATCCAACGTGAGAATATATACGAGGTATATTATATACCAATCTATAGCTTCAGTAGAACACGTATACCTCACGAAGTCACAACAAAAAAAATCCATCAAATTGTTAAACCAATTCCTCACAATAATCAATAAGGAAATCCTTAAGTCTGCGATTACATTTTCCCATACGATTATCTGCACAAGAACCATGAATATAGACGTCCTATCTGCACATTTATATTTAAGAGGGAGATATAAGGATTTGTATCCCAGTCCCTGATTCTCAATATTGTATAGGTACCTAATAGCTATTAATTAAACAATAAATAATTATCTACATTTTATTCAGTTATTGCAATTAAATTATTTTGTTATTGCCTACCCCGTTAAACACTCATAAATACGCCCCTACAGCCTACGTCCTACTAATGTTTAAAGCCATACCGTGGGCTACGTTATTGATGCAATCCAAGTATTCTCTTCCGTCTTGGTCGTACAAATACTGTGCTTGGCCGCGAACGATTTTCAAAGGATTCTTCTTATAAAACAATTCGCAAGATTTCCTAAAAAATACATACATAAGCAAACCTATTTTGTACAGAAGACACAAAGAATGTTTGAGTGTCAATCGAAAATTAATTGGGTTGTTAAATATAAAAATAATTATATTTACGATTTAATCGTGTTAACGGTTTTTGTATTTGAATATAATTGGTGTATAATTTATTTTATTCAATTCAATAAAATTAAGTGAAACTTTTGCAGTTGGTTTGAGTTTAACCCAAAATAAATACGTTCAATAATTAGGTAAGTTAAAACGGAAATGGGGGGGGTTGAAGGGGATTAGCCCCCAAAAGTCCGTCAAGTCCGATCGAAGCCCCCCCTCCGCTCACATTGATATTATTAATGACCCCCCTGAAATTTTAATGGCTTTCCGCTTATGGACTAGCCTGCCTGTTCACATCAAAGAAAAGCCGCGTGGCTTGTTCCGATCGATTATGTCACGTGTGTGTGGACGTTTTTTCGGAAAAGTCTAGCGGCAACAGTACTTTTTTTAAATCATTTTAATCGAAAAACAAATGCTGCATCGTCTGGACACGTATTTGCCGCGCGGCACGGCGCTACCGATGGCCGAGCGGCTGTGCCTCTGTTGCGTCTGGACGCGCCTTAGAAATATTATAATTTATAAATTACCTACTAAATTTGATCAAACACATATTGGAATTATATTCGTTACTATACATAATGTGGCTTATTACCAAAGGTAATTATTATAGTAAGTAAATAAGTAATTTTAAAAATCATCAAATGGGTTATTATTAATTAATTATATAAGTATCTAGGTGGCTAGGTATAGAACAAACTTGGCGGGTGTGAATAGGTATAAAAGAAGAAATATTTTTTTTTTTAAAAACTGAACAAAACATTAATATTTAATAACCGAAAATTTAAAGTTGACCTTTGGGGATGAGGTGGTCGTAAAACACTAGCCTATCTCCGGGGCTTGGCTTAAATTGAAGCCCCGTAAAATTAAAACACTAGTTGCCACTAGTTTTTCAATGCATTCAACAATTAAATACACAAATTAAATGTATTATTTTTAAAACCATGGAATTAAAATAATAGCAGGTAGCCGGTATGTACGTGACGATCACGATATTAATAAACACGAAAAGAAATATTGGACACGGGTCAAAAAGAGACAAATTAACTAGTAAACTATATTTTAAAAATAGCACTTACCCGACATATTTATTACGCAGATCGATTGTTTCGGTAAATGTGAGCTTTTTACTTTCCATTGTCACCTTGTTATGTTGAATATGGAAATATCAGAACAATAAAAGATACAGCTCTGAACACGACCGTTCTAATACTGCATTAGGTTAGTAAATTATAATTACATACTCATAGATTTACGAAATGGTAACAGAGTGGATGACCTTCATAACACAATCAAAACAAGTTATCACACACAACAATAATATATGTATAATCACATAATAGTATTAATCTATCATAAATGGTAATATTGAATATTTATTTTATTATGTATTTAAAAAAATATATATATATTGTTTAATATTACAACCTCCGTGGTTATATAGATAGACTCAATAATAGTAATAATAATAATCATAATTGTAAAAAAAAATCTAAAACATATAAAATACTGAGTGGCAGACATTGTTATAATAAAATATAATAATTAAAAGTCAAGTGGAGTTTAAGCTTTCGAGAACATCACTTTCAAAAAATATATTTTACTAAAAAGAGTCATATTATGTATTTATGTGAACAAATTTTCATTGTAATTACATGCAACAAGGCATTAACAAAACAATAATTATGTTTAACTTACTACTCCACTTCACAATCAAAAAATAGGGCTTATCCGTACAGCTTAATGTAGATCACAATAGTTGGTGATCACTTGTTATCTTAGATCTTCAATTTACATAAAACAAATCAAAGTTACAATAAAGAAAATTGAAAAATAACTAATAATAATAGTATCATAATTCATAACAAATCTTGATATAAAATTGAATTACTATACAGAGTGTTAAACGGAATATACAATATTGCAGGTACAATTTTATCATTATCATAGTCATAGTATATAAAACAAAAAAATATATATTTCAAAACGAGCTTATAAAATGATTAAATAATGTAAACCTATATATGATCACTTGTTGAACACTCAGTATAATACAATTTTATTGATGAAATAAAATTAATTATGTGCCTATATTATTAAATAATCAAATTTAAAAAAAATGTCTTTCAATCAATACAAGATATAACATAATAACATATTGCAATAATAATATACAGTAATAAAATAATACAATAAATAGTCATTAAAACAATGTATTTGTTATAAAAACAATGTCTTATTGTTTAAAAGGTTTTAAATATAACAACTGAAAGTAAAACCGAAGTCTTATAAATGGCCCAAATTACAATAATGCTGGCACTATATTTTTGGTGGAAAAATAAATATAATATAATTGTACTCATAATATAGATAAACTATTTAATATATTGTATTTGTATAATATATATTATAATATGTATGTCCATATGAGTATATGACAAATCAGAATTTAATTAATTATATATAAATAAAATACTAAAAACAAAAGTAGATCAAAAGAAAAAATAAGGAAAACTAGCTAGGAATACATTTAAATGGTGGAAAAAATGTATCATCCCATTAATGGAACTCTAATCATACTTGGGAATGTTAAACAAGAAATGAACTTTTTAACTATACAACAAATAATAGGTTAAAAACAAATCTTTTAACATGTTACATCATAGTTAATTCTAATAATTTGATAGTTTTTAATTTTGCTCTAATTTATTATTATGATTTATTTTTATTAAATAATTTTATAAAACTATTGTTAAATAGAAAATTATGTTTTAAACTTGAGAGTTTAGAGTTTTTTTAATTAGATGGTATGAATATTTAATAAAATAAATAAGTCCAAAATTTTTCCCAGTTTCCATATTATATTGAAATAAAATCATACTAAATATAGAACAAAATTAAAAATGTATTAAAATGTAATATAGTAAAAAAAATAAACTTCAAGATTTTAATTTTAAAAATATACACAAATTCATAATTGATATTTGATAGACAGTAACTATTTGAAAAAAATGAAAATGAATAAGTTAGTTAAAAGAAACCGATATAATAGACTTTTGTAAGATTCAAAATAATAAACATATTTAAATGGCGCCTGTTATCACTATCACATTATCCTTATTTTTTGTTTAAAAAAAATTGAATTAATTGAGGATCACACTTTAAATGGAGAATATAGTATTATTCATCAATCAAAGCTTATACCAAAAAAAAATTATATTGCCATAATACTATTTAGGTATTTTATTTATTTTATACTCATAAAATTAAATTAAATATTTCATACACGTTCAAAATGTATACTACTATGCATTTATTGTTTTATGGTGTTTTAATTTTCCATGATTCCTCTTGTATTCGATTAAAGCAGTCTGCTAGGAATGTAAACTGTATATATAAAAAGTGCATATAAAATCAGAAATGATACAACAATAACATAAAAATATAAATTTGTTTTTAATTGCATCAAATAAAATACTCACATAAGGAGTGTGTAATTTAACACATTTGGGGCTTTTTTCTTCACGTTGAAACTGAAAACTAAATAATCCATTAGTCTCATCAACCTCCCAGCATTTGATAGTTTTCCATGTGAATTCAACAATTTGATTCTGTAACGTTAACATTTGATGTTACAATATATTTAATATTTGCTAGTATTATTTTAATTATTTTTCTACTCAATGTTTATTATAATTATTTAATTGAAAATGTTATATAAAGAAACATTTTTTTACTTCTGTACAAACAAATATCAAAATTAATATTTTAAATGTTCAAAAATATACTCATTTTTTTTAACTGTAAGGAATCATTATAATAATATTTCCCGTTAATTACTTACGTTCATGATATTCTAAATGTTATTGTTAACATTTTTTTAATATCAAACTATCAAAATAAAAAATATGTCAACAAACAAATACAACATAATATTTAATTTATATACAATTAACAGGCTATTTTTGCTTTAATTTTGGTGCAGTTATAGGATGTCTTAAAGATACTTTTAAGTTACCAACAATTACAGCAATCTATTTACTAACAGCCTACTTATTCCAATTACCAAGCATTTACATATAAATATTTTACTAAAATAGATAATAATTAATTTAATTTACTAAATACAGGAATTTTATGAATTAACATGTTTTTACTGAAATTAATCTGCATAATCTGGACAATTTGTCAAAGTTTTCATTATTTGATAAATTGAAATACTAAAGATTTTATAGCAAGCAAATATTGTATATTTTAAGATATTAAATAATATTTTTTGCAATACAATAGGTTTTGGAAATAGTCCGAAATACAACTCTATATTTTTATTTTTTTATAAATATTTATCCAATGAAACATTATTCCTAATCATATTTTCTATACATTTTTGGAGGATAAGATCATCTTAATGTAAGTATTTAAAATCATAAACATCAAGTCTCTAGTAATAATTAATTAATAAATATTACCTCAAGAGTACCATCTTCAGTGCATGCTATAAGTCTAAGACCTAAATAACCAACTGCTGCCATCACATGACCAGTCTTTCGAGAGTCACACGGACAATGTGGAAATATTACTTCACCATAACCAGGTAATTCTTTAGCCATTTTTAAATACTGGAAAAACAATTTTTTTAATATTAAACTATTTTATTTAATCTTTTACATTCATACATTAAAACTTTATAAATTGTCTCATAAACTGTGGTTAAAAAATAAAATAAAAAAATATGATGAATAATTACATCTAATTTTTTGGAAGAATCTTGCAAAGCTTTTAGCTCATATAAACGGTCTCCTACAATGATATGATTACGATCAACTTCGTCTATAGTACTCCAGAAAACAAACGTAGCTGCTAAATTATCTGATTCTATGAGACGAGTTTCAACAGCCGGATTAAATAACCATCGCTTTATACATAAACAACTAGCACTCGCCGTGCGGTAGTTTTGAACATAAAGTTGATGAGCTACTTCATTTGGTTGAATTTTCCTTTCTAATAAAATATAATGATATGATGTTATAAGTAAATAATGTATAGTATATAAATTTTAAATGTTTTAAAGTCATGACAAAAATATACTATGTCTTGTGTTAAACAATTTTAATACTCACCAAAATTATACTCAACAATTTCAAATAGGTAAAAATAAACTGCTGTATTTTCAGCCATTTGTATTTTATCAATAACACTGTTGTAAACACTATCAGCTGTTGCATTTTTTTTAGTTCTAATAACTACTATTTCTCGGTCAGGTAATATTATTTTTAAATCCACTATAGAGTCAATATTCTGTATACAAAATTAAATTAAAATATTAAGTACCTATATTAAAATCTAACATATTAATAGAATTACCTGTATGTTACCAGAATCAGCTAAAAAATCTTGCATTATTTCACATTCAGCTATAACACGAACAGCACATACCTTTTCCAAGTATAACTCCAAACCCCTTCTTCTAGAATCAAGTTGTTGTTCACTTAACCTGTTTCAAAAATAGCATTATTTATTGTATATTTGAATAAGATAAATTAATATATTTAGAACTTACGTAAATGGCCACTTTCCCGGGATTTTAGGAAAACTGTACCCAATAAACTCTCTTTTAAGGTTAGCATGTAGATTGGCAAATTCACTATATCTTTTTGAACACAAGTGTCGACCAGCCATATATATATTGAACACCTAAATAGTATTTTTATTTGTTAATTAAAAGACCTCACTATATTCCTATCTAGTATCTACAATGGTTAAAATGGATAGAAACTAAAGTTTAATATGCATTACATTAATAGAAGAAAAATCCAACAAAGTTATACTTTTTATGAGGTTAGGTTATCAAATAATATGAACTTATGATCAATTTACTGTTAGTGTAATATTATGTAAATAAAAGATTACAAGACAGTGGCGTCATTTGGGGAGTGGCAAGGTGGGCATTTGCCCCTGTCTGATTTTAAAAGCAGCCCAATGGGCTGGTGCCTAGTGGTTTTCGATTAAACATTGTCCATTTTTATATTAAAATAAAATACCTATATTTGTTGGAAAATATTTTTTAATTTATTGTATAGGTAGGTATTAAGAAATTGTCACAATGTTAAATTGGTAATTACTAATTAATTGTTGGAATATATTTATATTTAGTCTCATGTGTGGACGTGCTTAAAAGTAGGTATGTATTACATTGTATTTGTTTAATGAAGTAAAAGGAACATAATATATTAGTAATGACTAGTCAAAATTTTTTTCTCCCCTCTATTAATAACTGAATTTACACCACAGTTACAATATAATTTATAAATAAAAAAATTAATAATACTTCATATTCATAACTATTTCTTATATTTTTAAGGATCTAAAGACACTAATATCCATATTATAATTTTTATATTTAGGTGGGTAAAATAAGTTGTTTTTAAAATTGTAATTTTTTAATAAGTAAAAAAATTATTCAATGGTATTTAAAAAAACTATGATAATATAATATCTTAATTATGTTATTTTTGAGCGTTAAATATTTTAGAAATCTGGTAGTTAAATAATTACATTTATGTTTTAAATATGTTGGTATGATAATCAATTACATACTTATTAGTAATTACTCATTAAGATACATTTTATAATACCATAATAAAAACTAAGATATAATAAATTCTTACCACATATTTGTCTCCATCTTTATCAACTGTATGATAATCTGGTACAGAAATTGGTAATGATCTTTTATCACTATAATCTATATAATTATATATAGATTGATCTTCACTTGGTTCAAGTCTTTCGGCTTCCTAAAATATAATAACAGGAATTCAGTATATTATGTATATTTGAATGTTTTAAAAATAATTAAAAAAATATTTTTTTAAGTTATATTTCTAGTTTCTACCATTGAAAATTGGTTCCAAGTTTTGTTTCCAAGAAAAAAGTTACCACAAAGCCAATTGAATAGTTATAAATTTGTATCTATCAAAGTAATAATAATAAAAACAGATTCATGTATAAAATGTTTTATTTTTTTTTTATTATTATAGCAATAAGGCATACTATATCACTGTCAACTAATAAATAATGCCTAAATAATTGTTTGTATAATTTTAATTATCTAACTTATTGATGTATAAAAATATTATAGTATAAAAGTTAGATTTTTTTATCTCAGATAATTTTTGTTTGCTGCAACAAGGATAAGTTTTCAAAACATTGTATTGTGCATATAAATTGCTACACAAAAGTTAGGATTAAGGATTAAGTTTGGGTAAATCTACCAGACTCCTGTCATAGCCATAATGGAAACAATAAAGTATGACAACTAATTAGTAAAAAAAAATAAGTGACAATTATGAATTATGATTCATTGTTATAAACTATACACAATAATTATTATTATGATCATAATTCATAATGATTCATGCTTATAAGAATACAAGATTAGTTTTTTTTTAATTATAGGTAAGCGAATATACCAATTTATGTTACATAAAATATCACATATCCATCATCTGTAACTTATGTTCTGATCAACAGTTTTATATGTTAAATTATTAAGAATCTATATTATTCAAATTCTGGTTTTAATTTATTTTGTTTTAAAAATGCACAGATCTATATAGCAATGTTAAACTCTGATAAATCTTATATCTACATAATAAGGAACAAACTATAACACCACTATTTTAAAAGTAAAATTAATGTTAGTGTATCTTTAAGAGGAGTTATACCTGCATGAATTTGTTCAGTCTTAAAATGGATAACATATTAAAATGTACATTCGGAATAATGCAACTCTGTAATATTTAATTCATCTATTATCAAATTTAAAGATAAGATTATTGTCTAGGCCACATAGGTTTTTTCATATTTTAAATATAAGAGTATTTTAAAAATTTTGGAAAATTTAAAATACTTAAAACTTGCTTTAAAATTAAAATATAAAAAATATATAAGTGGAGCTCTTGATAATATAGGTACTTACCTACCTTTAAACTCGATAATAGGTCAATTCACTCTAAGGTTAAACATAAAAGTAAAATGTAATATACTGAAAGTAAAATGTGGTAGTTAAAAGTTAGTAAGAAAGAAACAACACAAGAGGGTACAACGTCCTCTTAATGTAATCAGGTCATAACTGATAATATTTAAAAAATTTAACCTTTACTGTTTATCAAGTATATAAAACTAATCTTACATTGATTTCTTTTTAAATTATGAGTTGGAAATATTGTGTTTCTACAATTCTTCTAAAACTTAACTTAGTTGGATAATGTTGAATATACGGGAAACTCTAGAAGCCAAAATTGCTATTTGTTATTTACTGTTAAATTCAATCAATCATTTTAAAAATCAGCATATGTTTTTGATTAACTACAATAATCTACTTAAAACATAAAATAATAAAAATATTAACATACTTGAGGTGTAACGGAAATTACCGTCAACGTCAACACATCACCGCCCGATTTGATCAGGTCTACAACTTGTTTGTGTGTTGATCCTTCGACATTCACATTATTCCTGGATATCAAACACAGTATTATAGAGTTTTTAAGTTTTATTTCCACCACAAATTAACAGGGAACCCCGTCCCATAAACAATTCAATGACTTAAGACAAGAGGAAACATGGAAGCATGAGCCTTACACTTCGAGTATCCTGTCTCCTTTTCGAATCCCCGCGTCGTAAGCTGCTCCTCCTTCGAGTACAGCACTGACGTGCTGCAGAGGAGCGTAGAGTTGACCATTTATGCTCTTAAGTTGACCGCCCTCGCTAACCTGGCCACGAACGTTAAATCCGAAGCCGGTGACGCTCTTTGTTATGGTGACTTCACGGGGGCCCGCCGGTACTTTCGACGACATCGTCCATTAACACTCCATCACCTAAATGAGCAATAAAAACATGTGATCGTCCACGGCTCAAGTACGAAATTAGTGTTCATTTATTTTGAAAATCACTGATGGGTCAAGAATATTATCATCCGACATTTCGATAACACGGTCACTATCAATAATAATATCATTACAATATGAATAGTAAATATTACGACTCAGATTTCTCAACAAGAGAGACATCTACAATACAGATTAAAAAATGTTAGTCTTGTTAATATCCGTTTGTTCGTCCCATATTCATAACAACGACAATTTATTTATTTTCAAATTGGTCAAAACTATATATAAAATGAATTTAGTGTTTGAAATATTATCAAAAGCTTTCCTACACGAAAAATGTAAACATACATTATATAAACGGAGGGAAATTTGAAAATATCTGAACGACAATACAGGTATTTATATTATTAGGTTAAAATAATAAAATGAATTGATAAATTTAAAATTGGTTTGTATTCAAATTTACACGATTTCAACCAATAATTAATTAAATAGTGTTCAAATTTCAAATAGGTATGAAAGGTAATTTTTTAACACTACAAATGTTAGTGAAATTAGTTGATTCAATAATTTATTTATTGATTACATAACTTAAATCCAAGTTAAAATTACTAATCGATATAAAAAAAATTGACAAGAGGGTGTCGCTCTGCTGTACAGTAGGTTACAAGTGGGCACAAGTGGGCAGTAATAGATGGTGTTAAATTTGAATTCAATGATAAAATAATATCATTGTATACAAAAAATGATTCTGAGCGAAAACGGTAAGTCAGCCTTAGATATAAATATATTTGATGACATAAAGGTGAATAAAGTAATTTATATATAATCCTATTTACGTAGAATCTTGTTTTAAATTTTTAACTACAAAATAATTATTACATTTTGTCAAAATTTGAACTTTAAATGCTTATAATAAAAATTGTGCCTATGTATTTTAATATTTTACAACTGCTATTATAACAATATATCAGGAGCCTTGCATATAATTTTCACGCTTTTTTACCCAACAAATAACATTTTATTGATATATTTTATAGAAAAAAAACCTAAAAAAATCGAAAACTGACAATGTCTGTTAACAGTTAAATAGAGTAAAATTATTTTCAAAATTGAAAATGCTATTATAAACATTCAGTGAAATTTTTAAGTATCTACTAGATACCTTGTAGTACCTACAGTCATTCGTTTTTTATTTACAATAAAATAAGAAAATCGTTACCTATAATATGAGAAATCGAGTGAATATCAAAATCAGGGTTTCAAAAAGAGTAAAGACAGCCCTGAATTTGCCTGCAAGATAACCGATAGGTATATTAAAGTATATGAAGTTGAAAATTCCCAGGGGGGCATAGTGCCTTTGCCCCCCCCCCTGTGGGCGCCTGTGTGGGAATGAAAGGTCACGGCTTAAAATATACTTTAAATAAAAAGGTGATTATGAATATTTTAAACCGTGACCTATCACTCTCACGCAGGCGTCTACAGGGGGGAGGGGGTAAAGGCACTTTGCCTCCCCTGGGAATTTTCAACTTAATATACTTTATTATACCTATCGGCTATCCTTCAGGCGCACTCAGGGCCGTCTTTAACCTTTTTGAAACCCTGGGCAGTGGTATAATGGAGCCCCAACGACTAGGACAGAGTACTATTTTATTAAAACGGGCAAACAGGGAGCCCCATCGATCGTGGGGCCCTGGGCACGTGCCCAAAGTGTACAGTGGGAAAGTGGTGCTTGGGCGCACCTGTACTCCCGTCTTCCACATTCCAAGTTCCAAGTACATGGATAATAGAAGAATTATTTATTTATTTATCTATGACGAATAATTTAAAATTAGTTTAAGCGTTCATACCATAGTCTTGAATAAATCTATTAGATCTAATAGATCTATCTCCGTGGTTTTTAAATTTTCAACACGTGCCTGCGTAAAGATCACAGACTTCTATACTATTCTAGACGTCAGTGTTAAAGAAGGACCCACAAACGTGGTAATGACTTGTTAGCATGAATCGTAGTAGCTAGGTGGCGCCACCATGTATGTGTTTTTGTATTTCATTTTCAAATTTCCGATTTCCGTGTTGATGTATCATAATCCTACTATAGGTATTGAAAATTAATGTCATATTTTAGACTCTGAGCGAAGCGATGAATATATTGATTTTACAATGATGTGTGTTTTTTTTTAAATTTTTTTTTATATTTTTTTTATTTTTGTGTCTGTCATCACCTTTTAGGACAGTAAAAGTGCTTGGATTTTCTTCAACAGTAACTTTCTGATAGGAAAGTGAATCTAGTTGGTACTTTGGGGGGTCAAAAGTGAAAAATTCCCAAAAGTTTACAAAAACGACGTGGAAAACAAAAGAAAAATTAAGGAAAAACGGGAATTTTTACGCAAAATCTGTTTTCGAGAAAATCGATTTTGGTTTTTGGAGTAACTCTAAAAAAAATGTCCGTAAGTACATGAAATTTTGACTGAATGTTTATATTAGCATTTTCTATACACCATAACATTTTCCAAATATTTTGACTTATTTTGAGCTGTTTCCAGACATTTTCTATTAGCATTTTTTTTAGTTTTTTTTTCTATAAATATCAATAAAATTTTATTTGTTGGTTAAAAAAGCTTGACAATTTAATAGAAGGTGCCTAGGTTATTGTTTCAAAGGAAGATGAAAAAAATTAAAAATCCTTAGTCACAGTTTTTATTTATAAGCATTTAAAGTTTAAATCTTGACAAAATACGGAAAAATGACGAAAATTAGCAAATTATTTTGAGTTTAATTCATAAAAATTTTTCTTTTTAAATCTAAGATTTTAAAATGTAATACAAGATTATCCATAAGTTTGTCTACCTTTATCAAAAAAAAAAATGTCTACAAGAAAGTCAAATTAAATTTTTATGAGCGTTTGAAATTCATATTTTTACAACATTTGATATTCACTCGATTTCTCGTGTAACGATTTTCTTATTTTGTTGTAATTAAAAAATGTATGTCTGTAGATACTTGAAAATTTCACTGAATGTTTATATTAGCATTTTCTATACACGATACAATTTTGAAAGTAATTTGACACTTTTTGAACTGTTAACAGACATTAACAGTTTTCGATTTTTTTAGTTTTTTTTTCTATAAAATAAATCAATAAAATGTTATTTGTTGGGTGGAAAAGCGTGAAAATTTAATGCAAGGCTTCTGATATATTGTTACAATAGCAGCTAAAAAATATTGAAAATATGCAAGCACAATTTTTTTTTATAAGCAAATAAAATTCAAATTTTGACAAAATTTATTAAATTTAAAATGCAATAATTATTTTGTAGTTAAAAATTTATAAAATGTTCAAATTTTGTAGCTAAGGATTAAAAATTTAAAACAAGGTTCTACGTAAATAGGTTATATATAAATTACTTTACTCACCTTTATGTCATCAAATATACTTATATCTTAGGCTGACTTACCGTTTTCGCTCAGAATCTTTTTTTATATACAATGATATTATTTTATCATTGAATTCAAATTTAACACCATCCATTACAGTGACCCACTTGTAACATACTGTACAGCAGAGCGACATCCACTTACCCACCTTTTTTTATATTTATTTCTTTGGAGTATGAGACGAGCAATAATTAAGACTATATTATAGCGTATAGAAGTATACAAATCGTTAGGTATTTTACATGCTTATAATGTACAAAACTACAAAGTGCCAACTGCCAAGTAATACAGGTATCTACGTAAACAAATCCTTTAAAGTTTGAAATCTATTTAAAACGTTTGTTTTCAGTTTGATTATTTAATCCTATTAATTACCTACTAACTATTAGAACTGTAAAATACATTTTTCTCTGGACATTAAGTTTATTCAATTATAATTCTAATATTTCGTTAAACCTTATATTTTGATTAAATACATTTCATATTTTCATGTGTCCTATGAATGTTTTTGGTTAACGAACCTAATACTTGTACATACCTAAAGTGTATTAGAGATTGCATTTTGGCCTGACTATAGTTTTTCAGTGTTGGGCAAAAATTCTTAGATTCATCTCTATTCTATACTGCGCCGTGTCTTGATTTGAGATTTAAATTAGTATTCATTATCAAGGGTGCCCATAAGCCCATTAGGGGGTGCAAGGAGTTACATACCATCCCCTAGACAAATTCGTGATTTTTTAATTGTAAATAATAAACTATTTTTACAAATGATATTATATTAGATGACCTTTCATAGGTACATCGTTTATCTATATTGTACATCTATTGTCTGTTATTTAATAAAAGCAATTATAATGTTGGTTATTGGATTTTTTATGATATTATCACCACTCCTACTCCCTAGGTTCTGATTGATTTGGTTTCAAATTGTTATAGTAGGTAATAACTGTGTTATATATAGGTACCTAACTCAAAATGAAACCATGCATTCTGTAAATTCCTGCAAATGTTTGATTTGTAAAGCACTAGGGTACCTACTTTAACTCTTTGCTGATCTATTTTCATTATACTTCAAAATGCACAATTAAGTGACCTCTCTACCAACGTCTAACATACTCAATGGTACTATCTTTGACTCAAATTGGAGGTATATAATATATATATTGTATTTTAAAACCTAAATCAGGTTCGTCCACTAGTCTCTAGATAAATACTAATTGCTACGGCCCAAGGTTATTTAAAATTGTTTTCTTGATTATATCGATTTAATAAACTGCACCTACCACTGATTCTATTACCCTTATATTCAGCCAGTATCATTGTAAAGCGTTGTCATTTTATGGGCATTGGGCACTACAGGACTCTGAGCTCAAATTAGCGGTATAATAATATAAATCTAATATTATATTAAATAGGTAGTTTTATTTTTGTCAAGTTTTATGACTTTATACATTTTTTTCTTTAAATGCCAATCTTAGTAATTTTGTGAGCTATGGCATCTTGCCATTTACAATACCCTATTTTTATTTCTTTACATATATTATATTATAGTTTTTTTTAAATTTATATTGGCAATACATTTATTGAAGAAATGCCAAGTTTGTTTTAAGCTTTTCAATTATGAATTAAAACCATCAAAAATAAAATATTACCTAAATATTATTTAGATATTCTTACCTACCATTATTATTATTATTAGGTTACATTATAATCGTAGTACATAATTAATTATTAATGTACCTACTTTAAAAATCTTAAGTACCTATATTGCAGTGGCGGTTTTAAGGGGGACCAGAGACCTCCCCATTGGTCTAACAGCTAGGTTAATGAATTGGGCCATTTTTAAATATTTGTATCACTCCCCCCCCCTCAAAAAAAAAACAAAAAATTCTAGATCCGCCACTGCTATATTGCATCTAAAGATTAATTGCGTTTGTAATTTATAATATTTAGGTAGTATAAATAAATAATTTAGTATAATGGATAGATAAGTATAGTCAACTACATAAACAATTGCTGAGAAAAAAAACGACACAAATATTATTTTTCAATTTGTAAGTGCATCAACACGTTCGTGTATTTATTTACTGTAACCCAAAATTCATAATCGAACTATACTTACTATCTTGGCTAGACAGTAGACACATTTAGGCTTTACCAGTTACAGAAGTATAGACACAACTATAGGTATATATTTTTTATATTCTGTAACCTATATGTAATGTTTGATTGTTTTGACTTTTGAATTTTGAGTTAGGCAAGCTAGCAAGACAGATTGCTGCATAAATGTTGCTTATCAGTACATAATATTACGGCGGGATTGTGAGAATGATTTATAACAATTTAAACTACAAAATATACGTTATACCTATATTATATACTATATTATACATTATATTGGTACTACCTACCAGGGACGTAAATAGAGGGGGACAAAGGCGTACCTACCATCGCCACTGAAGGAAAATTGTTTAGGGGTTTAGCATCGTAGCGGCATAGGCACAATTTCAATTTTTTCTCTGAAGGGGCTGAACAAACTCATGTCAAATAAGTTAGTGGGGGAGGGGGAAAAACCCCCACACAATCATCTTTAACTTACCTAAAAAAACTTTTTAGATCTTAAAAAAATGTATTGATACATTATAATTATTACTCGGCTTATCTTGAGAAGAGATGTAGGAGTTGTCACACCCGCACACACTAATATACAACAAAATAAACGATAAGAAAAAAGTGGTACCTATCTAGCTAAAATCCAAAAGAAATTAATTGTTAATGGATGGTACCACGAATTAAGATAGTAGAATTATCAAAATTTAAGAATTTAGCGTATGTCAGTGCATCAGATGTATTACCTATAGGTATTTACAATTTTGTTTTCTATTTAACGCGCGTCACATATTGTGCAACATAGCAAATTTGTGTTTAGATAAACTGATATCGTGTTGCTAATATTAGAGCTTCAATATTAACCTATTATCAAACTTGAAGTTAAGAACAGTAGGTATATGTGTTTATATGTTGCCATGTTGGCGCTTTTACAATGTTTAAATTTGAATATGATATAGGTAATGATCATTCTTAAATTGTAATATTTCGCACTCATAACTTGCATAAAAATTTTAATGTTGTAAAAAAGCCAAATTACAAACACAGATAGTGTTCTTATTTTTAAATTTGGTAATAGGTCAATTCTTTCTAATATTAAAGCTAATAACAGAATATTGGTTCTGCAAAAACGAAAATTTGCTTTATGTTACAGTACGTGGTTCAGAGAAAAAAATAGTGTGCTGACATCCAGTCATCGTATATATTTTTAATGACAAATCTAAATTACTAAGCCACAGTAATATTATGTTTAATGTACAGCAGCTATGGTTGCGGTTGGTTACACTTTAGTGATGTTGATTTTTTTTTTAATGTACCTACCTACTTTTTATTCATAATAAATTTCTTAAATTAGACATTTATTTGATGACAGAAAAACCTGAAGATTTTACATGTATACATCTAATGTTAATTGTTTGTAAGTTCTGACTTATTGCAAATCTTTTTGTACCTATCTAAATAATTATTTCCAGTGACACATTTCTTCTGAGGAGAGTAGTAATAAGGGTGGCATCAACGCCTAGGGCGTTAAAACTCTAAACATTTTTCTGTATATACTACATAGGTATACCTGTGGTAAATGCGGTAATATAAAAAGTAGGTACCTAATACCTATATAATATTATATTAAGCAATATAAATAAGATTTTATCTATCTTAGACTTTATACAACACATTACAATGATTGTGGACTATAGTGTTCATCTCCAACACAAAAATTATATCCAACTGTAAAACGGATACACTCAATTTATATTAATTTAATTTATTTGTTTGTCAATAAATTTTTTCTTGTTAGTATAAACATATCATAATTCATAATAGACATATTACTTACGTGCATATCACGCTGTTTATACTTTACATATTATAACATATTACGCATAGTATTTTAAAATGCAAATTGATTTCCATGAACAACTCCGGACTCACTAATATTTACATCCCTATGTTTCAATGAAAAAAAAACCACCGAAGTTGCGTGATAAAAAAGGAATAATGCGGATCGCTGTGGGTACAAAGTACTAACAAATACTATATAATGAATAACGATTAATATGGATATATTTATTTCACTTCACGAATCATGGATCTCAAAGCAAACGTATTGAATTATTTTAAATCCTGTAAATATATTATAGCTAATTTTTACTATTAAATTAAAGAAATGTAAAATTACCTTATTATATTAATTTAAGTACAGCCATACATATGATGCCTGCATTCGATATATTATACAATATGTCAATCGATGGATGGGGTAGGTACTGAATGCAGTGGCGGCGTGAATAGCTATTTTATAAGGCGTCCGCCTCATGCAAAAGTGGGGGTGGGTATCCCAATGACTTCAATCTCCAAGACCTAGACGGCTAGACTACCTAGTTAATAATTTATACTCGCATAGTCACATACTCACATATGACCTGCGTTTAAAATGTGTGAAATGATAAGTGTAAAATGCGAAAAAAAAATGGTGAGTGGGTATTTATTTAAGGTAGTTACTTCATGGGAAAAAAAAATCACCCGCCACTGTCTGAATGAGGATCATTTTTCTGCTGCCTCTCAAAGTATAATTTATACAAATGACTATACGCATACCAACTTAAAAAATATTTAGTTACAAAACTAGGATAAATCAATCTACCGAAATAAAACGAAACAAACTTTTTAACAATGCAATATTTGCAGTTTATTAATAACATACTATATAGTTAACATATAATATATTAAAATACTTTATACTAGTGGCGTAATTGCGGGGTGGCAAGGGTGAGCATTTGCCCCACAGGCATTTTACTGGGGGCAACTTATTATTTGACCCCCCCCATATTTAACATTACAAACTTTTGAATTTCTTATAATTCAACTAGTACCTACTAAAAATATTATATATATATATATATATATAGCATTAGTCTCACATAGTTGCATGATTAAATATATCATTTAAAATCATATTTATTGTATATAGTTGTATTTTATGCGCAGTCCGGGCAGACTTACTATTTTTTTGTCTGCAAGTTTAATTTGATATTAAACTATAAGCGTTTTTTCTTATAAAATATAATATAATATATTCAAATTATATTAAGATACTAATATACTAATATTCTATAGTACTAAATAAATGTAGTTAGTCTTAGATAATTTAAAATGCTATTTTTTTTAAATTTTTTAATAATGTATTAAATTTATCAACTATAAATACTTAATATGGTATTTTTTTTATAAATAAGCTATTATGGGTATTTTTTTTCTGTTATACTATTGTTAAAGTTCTAAATTGTATTTTTACGTCATAATGGAGTTAAATTGTTATGGAATTTTTACATCCATGATCTGCATAAAAAAATATACAATTTTTTTCTTTTTTTTTGGAGGTTTTTGTTGAAGATGCATTTTATTTTGGCCTTCCATTTCTCCACAATTACACCACTGCTGAATACAATTAAACATTTGCGTTCAAAAATAATTTGTTTTGACCACTATTCATAGATTGTAACAAATTAAAAACTTAACATCTTATAAAGTATCAACTATTACTAAATTAACAGGGTTGGTATGGCAGAGTTTGTAACAATTATGTAATAATTCAAATATTACTTACAGCAAATAAAAATAATAGTAATAATAATTATAACAATTATAATAATAATTGGGGAAGGCATATTGCTAGTTAAAAATTTTAATTACCACAAACAGGTATATCTATATTATATATTATACACAATATAATATATTACAAGATTACGTAAAGATATACAAAATATAATATATAATCCCGATTGTAACCATAAACAATTTTTTGTTGATAAATAGTCTGAATAGAGATAATTAATTAATGATAAGGTCTAATTCATATGTTTTGTTTACACGCTTTATCAAATTTATTAATTACCTAACTCGTTGATAGTATTTAATGTTAGATATAATACTATTTAGTCACTTAACTTATTAACTAAGTAACGTAATATCAACAATAATTTAACAAAATTATGATGTTGTACAATATTTTATTGTTAATTTGTACTATTTCAAAACAAAATATTACATACAAATTCTCTAAAATAACACTCCATATAGTTATTTAATTTTTTACTATTTTTCCGTTATGATTTTACTAATTACGAAATATAATGAATAAAAGCTCGTCACTATACGATTGTAGTATTGTAAAATGATTGTCACTAGTCACTACTAACTGTATTAATAACAAATATAAATAGTATGTAAATAATATATTATGCACTTATTAAAGTAGATATAATTACGCAAACAAATATGTAATAAAAATATGAGCAAATCGGAAACCTATAGTATGCTGCAGATTACAGATACTATGTAGATTGTAATCAAAAAAGAAAATCACTGATTTGGTAACAAATAAATATCATTAGAGCCCAACAAGAATAACAAGATCGAAATGATTGAATTTGGTAATGGAAGTGCTGACGCAAAGACCATTGAATAATGTTTGATAGGTAGCTCTGAAATGAAGCTGTACAATGAGCTATAAAACGAATCATACATAATATTATTATTATTATATATTAATACGACGTTGTCACCATCATTGGCATCTGCCATCTTTAGTGAGCAAAAATTCATTTTATAGAATAAACTTACCAATGTCAGATATATAGTCTATTTATTGATGTAAAAAAAAAAATATTGAAACTGTGTGTAGTAATTATCACTCATTCATAACTTCATAAGTAGCGTAATGTAATCTTATTTAAAACTGTATTATTGTTACCAATAGTTATTTAATAAACATTATTTGATAACAGATAGATGACTTAAGAACAATTTGATAACTCGCATCGATTTTTATTATTTTCATTTTTGCTTAAAACACTGTTGTGACGGCAACACTGTAGTCTGTACCTAAACGTTGTTAACGCATTTTCGAATTCGAATCCCCTTTCTGTTAAAGTTTCAGCTAGGGAGTAGGGACCTACTTTAGTGGGTTCGACTATAATGAGATGAGTTAACAAGGCTGCCGTTCGAGAATAAACGGTTCAGAATAACTGAATAAACCGATGTCTAATGTAGTGATGTATTCTCAATATCTGCAAATAATTAGAGTAGTATGCCCTATGCTATATTACTATAGTATTATAATGAATAATCAATAGACGCTGAATTCTCTGTGTCAGTGTGTCATAAACAATGGAATTTATTAAATATAAATTCGCAATACCCTTTGAATAGGCAAAAAGTCGTTTTGCAGAGTATCGTTATGTCAATATACGTTTGAGATTTTAAAAACTATACAACTCTATCAAATATTTTATCATTATAATATTATAATATAATAAAATATATAGTTATACAGGTATATCATTATTTATAGCAGCAGTAGCCAGTAGTATTGTGATCCTGGCCCTGGTTTCCAACTTGGACTCCAAGTCAGCCAAATCTATTTTAAATTTGCACATACCTCTGAAAGTTAATTTTAAATTAATTTAAGGTATTAATGCGATTGATCCAATAATATTATGCCTATTTAAATCCAGAAAACGTCGACGAGTTCAGCTTGAAAACTCTATTATTGATTTTACAATGATGTGTGTTTTTATTGTTTTTTTTTTGTGTCTGTACACAATAAGAAGTCTAAATAATGCTTCGATTTTCAACTTCAGTATCTTGTTCGACGGGAATATGAATCTAGTTGGTGCGTTGGGAAGTAAAACTCCCTCAGTTTTCACCATTACCAATTTATTTGAAAATTAAGTACTCGTGGTGGCCATGGAGGGGGCAACTTCACGCATGTCTTTTTCAGTTTTATTCAGTAGGTTTAATAACATTTTTGTTTGTTAGAAAAAGTTTGAAAACTTTATACAATATCCTTACAAAGCCTAAAATTATATGTTCTCTGACAAACTTTGCATCGTTGTACAAAAAGTAAAGTGTGTAAATACTACGAAATTTGAAAGTGTTTAGTAAATTATTTTCCATTTGTTATAGCCATTCATCCAACCATTAAAAATGGTAACATTTTTTTCGTAATTGTTTATAAATATACTTTATAACAGACATTGATTATTTTTGTTCAATATTTTAAAAACAAAACCAGCGTGATGAATGATGATCTAAAGTTTGGGTACCTAAAATGGTGAAAAATATAATTATTAATTACCCTTTTGGTTCTAGAATAAAAAATTTGAAAAAGAAGAAGCATATTATAATAGTCTAAAAAAAAGTAGGGGGCAAGTAGCGTATACTATATAGGAATATAGGATTTCTAAAAAGGACGATAAAACACCTTAAAAAAATTAAATTTGTATTGTTTGCATCAGGTATAACTTTTATACCTACTTTAACTTATTGTATGACTATATAATATTCAATCATTCTACTTAAATAGATAATTTTTTAACAACTTTTTATTTATATTTATTTATTACAATAACTAATTACATCTTTATGAGGTTCTTATAATTAATTATAATATTATATTATTATCGTGTAAAACTTTCATTCATCTAGAGGTTTTTTATAAAAACGGTCAATATAATTTTAGATTCTGAGCAAAGCGATAAATGTATTGATTTTACAATGATGTGTCTTTTTTTTTAATTTTTAATTTTTTTAATTTCTGTTTTTTGTGTCTGTCATCACTTTTTAGGACAGTAATAATGCTTGGATTTTCTTCAACAGTAACTTTTCTGATAGAAAAGTGAATCTAATTGGTACTTTGGGGGGGTCAAAAGTAAAAAATGCCCAGTAATTTTCAAAAGCGACGTGAAAAACAAAAGGAAAAACGGGAATTTTTACGCAAAATCTGTTTTCGAGAAAGGTTTTGGTTTTTGGTGCAACTCTAAAACAAATTATCGTATGTTCATGAAATTTTGACTGAATGTTTATATAAACATTTTCTATACACCATAACATTTTCCAAATATTTTGACTTATTTTGAGCTGTTTACGGACATTTCAAGTTTTCATTTTTTTTAGTTTTTTTTTTCTATAAATATCAATAAAATTTTATTTGTTGGTTAAAATGCTTGAAAATTTAATAGAAGGTTCCTAGGTTATTGTTTCAAAGGCAGATGAAAAAAATTAAAAATCCTTAGTCACAGTTTTAATTTATAAGCATTTAAAGTTCAAATCTTGACAAAATTCGGAAAATCACGAAAATTAGAAAATTGATTTGAGTTGAGAATTTATAAAAATTTTTCTTTTTAAATCTAAGATTTTAAAATGTAATACAAGATTGTCCATAAGTTTTTCTTATTTATCAAAAAAAAAATGTCTACGAGAAAGTCAAATTAAATTTTTATGAGCGTTTGAAATTCATATTTTTACAACATTTGATATTCACTCGATTTCTCATGTAACGATTTTCTTATTGTTAAAAAAAACGTAAATAAAAAACGTATGAATGTAGATACTTGAAAATTTCACTGAATGTTTATATTAGCATTTTCTATACACGATACAATTTTGAAAATAATTTGACTCTTTTTGAGCTGTTTACGGACATTTTTAGTTTTAAATTTTTTTAGTTTTTTTTTCTATAAATATCAATAAAATTTTATTTGTTGGGTAAAAAATTTAATATAAGACTCCTGATATATCGTTCTAATAGCAGTTGAAAAATATGAAAAATACATAGGCACAATTTTTTTTTACAAGCATTTAAAGTTCAAATTTTGACAAAATTTATGAAATTTATAATTTAATAATTATTTTGTAGTTAAAAATTTATAAAATGTTCAACTTTTATAGCTAAGGATTGAAAATTTAAAACAAGGCTCCACGTAAATAGGTTATATATAAATTACTTTATTCACCTTTATGTCATCAAATATACTTATATCTTAGGCTGACTTACCATTTTCGCTCAGAATCATTTTTTGTATACAATGATATTATTTTATCATTGAATTCAAATTTAACATCATCTATTACAGTGACCCACTTGTAACCTACTGTACAGCAGAGCGACATCCACTTACCCACCTTTTTATTTATTTATTGTTATATTCTGCAAAAATACGACCAAATGGGGGATGGCTCAATGTTTTAATGTTTAACTCCCTAATTTCACCACTGCGGCAGTATACTCACCTACACTATAATACTTATGTATAAAAATATACCCATTTATATACCACATATATCAAAGTTATACCACGATCTATATACCATATACATAATGGTTATACCACGCTGTAAGATGTATAAGGTGCTTGTGTGCAGTAACTATGGTTTATTCTAAAGATATCATTTATTGTAGGTACCTAAACATAATTATTTATATAGGACACAGAGCAAATAGTACCACGCGTTTAATATTTTCAAATAATTGTTTGAAGGCCGTTTTAAATTTTAAATTCTGTTTTATTATATAACACGTTGGAAATTTGAATAATATTAATATATTTTATATTTTTATGTATAGGTAATATCGCTTTATCATTTATCAAACCTTCCAGAAGGCAGAAAATGTATAAATAAATATATTTATAGACAGGTTGAGTACAACTTAAACTTAAATGCAATATGTTGAAGGCATTTAGTCATCTTAAATGTAAACCAAGGTAAAAGTATAAAAAATATTAATTTTCAAAATTCTAATTTACTATTAAAAAATAACTGGTGACTCACATTTTTCGACGCATATTTATTGCAATGAACCGGATCTTATTGAATATCAGTCATAAACGTTAAAAATAAACATAGGCACATCGCACATCAATATTCAATATAGGTACGTCACAACTCAGTAGGTGCTCACTGCTCACACTATATTGTTTGAAACTTGAGTCAACGCATAAGTGTTGATACAATATAATATACATTATACATTTATACAATTATACATATCACATGTGCTTCCATGGTATCACTGGTATCACTAGTATTCACTATCCACTGTCCCGTGATCACTGGTACTCGGGTACTTAAGTATATAAATTGGAGTAGGGACGCAGAGAGACCAATTTAACTCCCCCCGCGTAAAAATGTTGTCACCCTAAAAGTATAATTATTCCTCATCACTAAAATTAAAACTTTTACATTTAATTACACTTTATGTTTTTTGGACGTATTACTACCGATTTCTTGTTTATTATCTTTTATATAAATATCTATTTTATTACTATTATAATACTATTTAGAAAAAAACGACTAGAATGGTTGGAGAGCAGATGGACAACTAATAAAAAAAGTACTTTTAGAAAAAATTAACAAAACAAGGTCCCTAGGAAGACCAAGAACCCGGTGGATCGATGTAATAACCCTAGACCTTAAAGTAATAGCATAATGGCATAATGTAACTTTTGAGCTGACATACAACAGAGAGAGATGACGAGACCTCTTGAAGGCAGCAATGGTCCTCAACGGACCGGTAAGCTGAGAAGAAGAAGATAATATTATTTAGTACTATCGAATCATTGAGGAATTATAAATTCCACTTGGTACTTACCACTTTACGGGGTCCAATATGGCAATATCTACTCAAAACTTACGGATGTCTAGTTCTAGAACGTTCTTTATGCACCGATGCACCATACATTATTGTAGTTTAAATTATTAAATTATTATTTTGATTCTATACGGGTTGTCGGTACTATTGTCAACGATAATTTATTTTAAAATCTTTCTCCCACTTGTGGATTGTGCGTCAAGTACAATTTGTGGATTATATAGGTACACATATGTACATATTATAATTTATAAGCAATATTATACTACATAGTACATACAAGTATACAACATAGGTACATAAAGATCAAGATCAATGATCATAATACAGTTAAATACAATATACACATATACCTACATAAAGATTTTACATAAGCATAAATGCATAATAAATTATACGTATTATGTATATATAGTTTACGCATGTTTAATTTAAGTGAGCTTACATTTTAGCTTGAGTACATTTAAGCTTTTTATCCATTATATATAATACGATTCTGTGATAATATGTGTAAACTACTTACCATAATATATTAATATTTATAAAACTGCTTTTAAATTCAGATACCTAGGCAATTAACAGTTTTCTTCAGTCTGTAGATATCGAGAATATTTGTGTGGAGGGTGGTATTAAAAACATTGTATAATATTAAAAAAATAATTATGGATAGTTATATCTTATATCCTTATTTATATACCTACATCTCCATACGATAAAATGCATATGGAAAAAAATGTCTTAACAGAAGCTTGAATCCTGCAGATATCCGGAAATCCTTTGAATACGAGTTACGACTATGTGTTTAGTGATATAAATAGAATAGGATAGATTATAATCATATATTTTATATTATATACATTAGTGTATTGAACAAAACATAAAACGCAGATGCATAGATGAAATATACTTTTATAATAGGTAAAACAAAATAGCCTATACGGCTATACCTATTGGCTATTGCCTATTAGATATAGTTACGTAATTAAGTTCATAGCTGTAATAAATAATAACAATAACGTATAATTTATAGACATAATATGGTACCTATACGGCTATATCTAAATATGTACTAATTCAAATGATCAATAAGGATTTATCAATTGTGATATCCACACCGTATATCATTTATTGTATATTTGTGTTGGACTTAATGCAATGGTGTGCATATTATTATATACAAAGACAACAGGTATACAATGCCCTTTAAAATTTGAATAAATTATTCAACATTCACAAATAAATTGTTGACGACCAAAGTAAATCTAATAACCTCGAAATCTCGACGATTCACATTTATGAAAAATTAAATATTTTGATAAATGTATACCTATCTATTTAATATTAAAACACGGCATGATTTCTAATTTCAATACAGAATTAACTATTCAGAAAGTATATTTACAATAGGTGCCTATTATAATATATTATTACTTAAAAACAAACTGTGAGTATAGATATGCTATTAGACATTAGTGTAATAAAAATAAGTTTTGAGTAAATTAAGTTAAAATAAATTCCAAATTTTGCTTGTTTATTTATAGTGTCGATATTATAAATCGACATATAAAGAGTATTTTTCTATAGAGAATAAGATTTTATCTATGTATCTACGACTACACAATTACACTACCTTTAGTAAATGATAAATTAGTATGTAAAAAATAAAATAAAATAAAATAATATTCATGAGTAAACTGTAAAAATACTAAATAGTCAATTAGGTATATATTATTATAGTCAAGTTTCTTTCTGGGTTAAGTAATTGAAACGAATGACGAATAATTTATTATAACATTTACAAGTTATAATACCAAACTGAATATATTTCGAATGGCAATGGTAGCTAGTTGTGAAAAAAAATATTTCGTAAAAACCAGACGGCTCGTAAAACCTTTTTGTAGTTTTGTTAACACGTGGGGGTCAGGTGTTTGGACGTAATGAAGGTATTTTTTTTTTTACCCAAGCCGATTGAACCGTTTTGGGTACCCGTGGAATTGTCACCCGCACTTTCACCTTCGAAATATTTTATGCCACTGAGTGACAGTTTTAAAACCAGCTAGACAAATTTTTAATCAATCTAACACCACTGTTTTTTGTTTGTCTATTTAGGTACGCATTAAAAGACCACAACAAATTGTCAATAAATATTAACCTACAATACTTATCAGCTATATTAATTATTATTAATATTATTATGCATATAAATCAGTTATTATATAATAAATAATAATATTAAGTTGCATAATGTGTGTACCGTGTGGTTGTGTGGGCTTATAATAATTCCGAAAATAACAAACAATAGGTACATAAATACATAATATACTTATAACTTGTTTTATATGAAAAATGTTTGTGTAGTTAATGTTTTTTCGAAAATAAACCGTACCATTTTCGGTAATAATTAAATAACATTATTCTTCGTCGGCAGATACATATTTTTAATAATTTGTATTGTAATTAAATCAAAAATAAAAATGTTCACCAAAAAAAACTTCAGAATTCCGACGTTTTTATCGTCTTTAAAATCATTCTCAATCTCAATACACCAGTGGCGTGTATATATTCACGTTTTATTATATTTTCAAGTTGACCGTCATCGAATAACCTGTTTTATTATTGTTTTTTTTCTTCTATAATATTTTGATCCAAATTATGACGAGGGTAGTGGGGATAAAGGGACGTTGCTGATTTGCTGAAAAACCATTAAACCGAAAGACGGAACAAAAAAAATAAAACTCGTATGTATACTACTGCAGCAGCCGGCAGACATAAAAACCTTATCGTCTTGGGTGTACAGTATATACGTGTGATATATATGTATATTGTGTATATATATATATGTACTGTGTATTTGTGTATATATCTATATGACTATATACATGGTACGTACACAGTATTCCTGGGACGGTGAACCTCGCGGGTCGGGGTAGTTTTTATTCGGTTACAGGTGCATGCGGTAGGTATACAATATAATATACACTAAGACACATACACGCACACAAATATACATTATAGCATATACACAATACCGTGGCGTGGGAAGCAGCTGGGTGTTTGAGAGCATTGGCGTCGTAGTGTTGTATACTTGTATAAGAAAGGTGATGGGAGGGAGGGGGTAGTCACGAAGAGGTACACGAAATCCCATTTATTTGGAATTTTTGTGATTGGCTGGGTTGGGATTAGTTGTGAGGGTGGGGGGGGGGGGGTGAAGCGGGGGTGGTATATAGACATAATATAGTTGTAATATTTGTGGGTGGTTGTAGAAAAATGCTCGATCTTAGGGGTTTTGAGTCTCCACTCCGACAATATTATAAGTGCGCAACGTCACCGCTCTGGAGCATACAAATAAGAACCCACACCCGATGGCCGATATCACTGCTATACACAACTTGGAACACACCATTTATATAATATTATTATGAATATTACTGCGGCGGCGTTGAGCACGAAAACGAATATCATTATAATAATGTGGAAAAAAAAGAACAGCCGTCGGGCAATCTGATCGTGTGGCTGTGTGGCCTGCGCTCGCCGCTCACAATGCTACGGCGGCGACGACGTCACGACTCACAACGAGTCGATGGCGCGGGAACGGTGGGGAAAAAAAGGCGCTCTGCCGCCGCCGATTGAGAGATCAATACACCCTGGGCGCGGCGGCGGGGCGAGCGCTACACGCACCAACAACTACTACAACGACGACTGGTGTGACCGCGAGCCGGTCTTCGACCGCGGTAACCACGGTCCCGGGCAATGTCACGGATGTTACAAGCGTCCCGCACTTGCAACGTCACCGACATCGTGTCGGCCGATTGATGTTTTCGTTCGGCATTCCTGTCTGCCGCCGTCCTTGTCCAACTACTAAATATAGCGCGTACGCGGATCCGTTCTCGCCGCCGTATCTCGTCCGTACAATGCACGCGCATTATCGTTTCGTCTCCGTCTGATCACCCCCGGCCGCCACCGCCGCCACCGCTGTTCGTGTGTATTATTGTTTTGGTTTTTTTTTCTCAAACATTTTTTTCACATTATTATTATAACTATTATTATTATTATTATCATTATTACTATTATTATTATTATTATTATGTCGCCTCCCTCCACCCCGCGAGCCAGACACCGCGACTGAAGACGACGACGACGTTTTACGTTTTTCGCGATTTACGAAATCCTTTACTATCAACGTTTTCGGACGCACAGAATCCGGCCGCCGCCGCCGCCGCCGTCGCATTATTATTATTATTATTATTATTATTATTTTTAATATCGTCTTCTCCGCGGTTGAACAACACGTCCGTGCCGGCCATTGTGGCTGTCGACTGTCGAGTACACACCACCGTTCGCCCTTTTTCATTACATTATTATTTCATTTTTTTTTTTTCACTTCACTCCTCTCGTCGCGCCGAGTATATCCGTGCGTGCATGTGTGCGACCGTATATACGTGAGTTTGTGTGCGTGTTCGTGCGCGCGCGTCGTCTTGCACACATATATTATATATGTATATACGCGATATATAATACATATATGTATATAAATAATAACAGTTTATATACATAGAGAGTGATACGTGTATGTGTGCGGCGGTGTATATGTATTACAATAATAATAATAATATACGTATCGTACGTTTATACGCTTTATATGCGATACTGTACACGTTCGAAACGTAAACGGAAATAATTGCCGGCCGATGGCAGCGTAGGCAGAGCAGGCGGGTGTCAGCAGCAGCATACTCCGGTCCTCGGCCGCTGTAGAAGGAAGAATCCAATCGCGTCCGTCACAATTTTCCGTGAGTGGTGTAAATGTAAAAATACGATCGCGCGAACGGGAGGTTCTTTTTTACACCTACGTCTCCACACACTCGACTGTACGGCGTAGGCATTCGGGTTTCGTTTTTCGTCGTGTCTCATGTACGATGTCGCTCGATCCGTCCGAGTCTTCACTCCGATGGACTCGATTTTAAAATAGACGATCGACTGTACAATAATATCATTTTGTTATAACAGTATTATGTATTTTTACCTGCACAATTCAACAATATTACCGTGACGCGAGATATTGTGTAGGTACTAACCTGTGTTTGGTTTTTCGTCAGCGTATTTCGAGTTAGTTTATTTTTCGGTTAATTTTTTTTTTTTTTCGTTTCCAGATTTTTACGCCACAGTCATCGCTGTGATGCATTTGATACTCTGAGTTCCATCTATCAGCAATGAGCCACAACATGGGTGGTATGGCCCCTTACGTCACGTAAGTTGCTCTTAGTTTCCGGACATGCGTTTATCTACCGTCGTCCATCTGTGTACATACTTGTAATGGTCATGTGTGTTTGTTTCTAATAGGTTACCGAGAGGCCGTAATCAAATGGCGTACTACAATCAATGTCAAGACATGACGCCTCATATGCAGAGAGGCCACTGTTATCCAGACGATTTCAATAAAATGGGTGGACCCTGCTCGTATGTATTCTTTTTTTTTATTAAATAATTAGAAATTATGTTTTGTGAATGGTAATTCATATAATAAGGTAATACCGATCTTGAGTAAAATGTAAAACACCCTATAAAACTATGATATACCTAATAATCAAAATATATATGATAATACTTAAAATAATAAAATCAACACATAAACAAATTATTCTAATAACTAATCCTTATTCATTATTTTTTGTAGGTACTTAAAAATAATTTAAAATGTTTAAACAATTAATCAGGTACTTACCAAATTGTTTGCCAACCTTTGTTTATTATTATTCTATTAATTATATTTAGGTATATCATCTTATTTTTCTATTTTTACTCTTAAAATTAAGGTAACTAACAAATCATATAATTTAACAAAGGTACCTTAGTTGTACTTGGAATTTGAATTAAACCTTTTAACTTATTGTTAATAATATAATATTATTATCAATAATAGGTAATGTGATGTTGTTATTATTATTTGTTGGTGAATGCAGTAAACAATTTGAAATATAAATTAAAATAATTTTTTAGTAAGTTTTGTCTAATTTTTAAACTATCATTACTCTATTGATTTTTTGTCGATGACAGGTATTAAAAATTACATTATTTTTTGTGGTAGTTATAGTGTAAATATATTATTAAAATTAAAATATTAAACAAATGTTGTTATAAGGTACTTGCAATCGTAAATTAATTAGTTTAAAATAATTCTTTGAAGGTTTAACTGAAAATTGTAGTTATTAGATTGATAATTAAAAAGTAGTAGGTAATACAAATTGTTCTTATATGTGCTATTATTATTTTTATTTTTTTTCAGTTAGGTAGTTTTCTATAGTAAAAAACTGAAATAAATTTATTGTAAATAATCATTGATGTTTTAAAACATATTTTAATTTTACCAAAGTGCCAATGCCGACTTGCCTCAAGAGATACAATATTCTAGTGTTTTTACAAATAAGATCATTTAGGCTTGTTTTATTAAAAATGTACAGATATTATAATTCTCAAAAAATAAAAATAAAATATCAAAATTTGTTTAATTGATAAAAAAAGATATTATTCAGTAAGAATCAAAAACCATTTTGCCAACTATAATATAAAATGTTTTTAAATCTTAAATAAAAACTGGGCAATCATTTTATTTTGTTTCAAGTATTAAATTTTTATGTATAATTTGAGTGCCTCCAACATTATAAGTTAAGACTGATGATATTTCATTTGGTACTGAATAATACATTAAAAGCTAGTACCTTGTGATCAATAACGTGAACTTCAATAATTTATTTCTAATAAACTCTAATTAATTTGAATTATCTATTTATAAAATAAATATTTGAACAATTTGTAATTTGTATTTACCTATTTTAATTTTATAGGATGTTGCCTATGGGCAATGAGTTTAAATCGCCCATGATGACTCCAGATCCACCACCACCACCCCCAGCTAAGAAGAAGCGGCGTACTTCCAATGCTGCTACTGTGACGAATCATGCACCTCAACCACCACCTCCATCACCTCAAGATTTACTTCCACCACCTTTAACTGGTAAAATTAAATAAACATAATATTTAAGCTTTAGTGAGAGTTACAATATTTATTCCCCCCCAATATTAGGTATTTATTGTGCTGGCCTTCAACTAATGAACCAAACCAATATTTTATTCGATAAGGGTAATTTTTTTTATGGATGTTTGAAGAAAAATTGACTATACTACGGAAACTATACATGGAACATAATATGGGAAAAATGTGTAAGGATTAGTAGTATATACACATATGTCATGTAATAGACCTAATATTATCATTAGAATATATTCCTATTTAGACCTAAACCTTTATCTACTCAATGTTAGACACTTAAGTCCTAAATTTAATTTAACGCTAGGTTGTGTATTCGTTTAAAATGTGTATATATACATTGAAAAATATATTAAACAAAGTTATTTTATCTTTTTTGAAACCTATCTAATTTTATTATAGATAGTCCCAGATCCATTACCTTATAACTCATTTCATTGATAAATCTTAAATAGATCTCAATAAAGAATTTAGAATAATATGCACACAAATTCATAGTTATAGATAATAGCTCCATTTAGATTGAACATTAAAGATAAGATAAGTATAATACACCATACATTTTGAACTTTTAAAGGTCTTTAATGTATTTTAGATTTATAAACAATCAAATATATGTTAACAGGTATAGACTTCAAAATTATTTATTTAATTCAACCTCAATTAAAATCGACTTTAATAAATCGTCATTAATTAATATTTAGTTTTCCTACTCCAAAAACTTAATAAATATTTTTAAAAATCTTCTGAGGAATTTAACGAACTATATTTTCTAAATTAAAACTTTTAGTTCATTTCTAATAATATCTCTATAAAAACCTATTCATATGCGTACATTTTATTTCATTAATGATGAAATAAACATTTATTTAATATATATTTATGTCAATACTCAGTACTGAATAACATTCTTGAATACCTAGTCTTTAAAAAATCCAAAACTTAAAAGCATTTAATTTAAAGGATTTGATTACTAATTTTTTTATGAAAGTATAGTTTTATATTATTTTTCCTCAAATTATGTGTTGGTCAACGTTCTCTTGCCAATAAAGATCTCAACATTTTATTTGGTATTTTAGAATAAACCATAGAAAATCTCACCTGTTTTATGATATTGTTTAATCTATTTTTTTATTGAGTTTTAATTAGGAACTTTCAAAATGTTCATAAAATAATTTTAAAAATAAAAACTACTAATACCACAGCGGATAAAAATATTAATTCACACGCATACATGTCACATAGTTTAGTAGGTCACGAACAATTGTTAACTAAATTTTCTTTGTAGTAAATTATGAGCTAACATCAAACTTCTATCTAATTTATCAAGAACGTGCCGATAAGCATAAAACATGTGATTAGATATGACATAACTATGATTTAGCATATTTATACTGTATGAGAACCTGTTTTGGCTGTAGACAATAATGTTAAAACAAATATAATATTTTGCTATTACATGCTGATAATAATGATTAATACAGCTTAGATTACTGCACGTAATTTAAGAAAAAAAAATCTTCATACAATATTAAAATTAAAGCTTCTAACCTGTTACAACAAAATCTAGATATTTTGTTTTTTTTTAATTAAAACTTTAGCGCTTGAACCAGAAAAAAAAGATTCATACATTTATATTATAATACTTATAAAAATAAACAATTTTAAACAAGAACATAATATCAAAATTCAATAAATTCTTAATTTTCTTCGCTAAGAATCCTAAACAACATGTTATTAATTGGAAGTAAAATCTATTAGTATACTACTGATAAATATTGGAAATATCTATAAATCAACTAAACTTAGTACATTCAACGTCACCGTCAATTCTACATGCGAGCATTGGTGGACATTGTGATTTTACCTGCGAGCGCCGGTTGCGGCTTGTGAATATGGTAGATTTTATATAATAGTCAATACGTTAATGAATTTCCATTTCAAATGTACATGGCCCCATTTACTCTTGTCAGTTACATATTTATTAACATCAGCCATGGATGCCCATTTACTGATATAAACACTGTATTGATATAGGTGTTGAACGTGTTATAGCTTAAAGATTGTTAATCCTTGTTTAACTACTCGATATTGCTAATGTTTCCATATAGTAGTTATAAGTATATAGTATTTCAGGTACCTCAAAAACAGTTGTTCACCTCTGTATATCTAGTATATTATGTCCTAAGTAAAATGTAAAACTATAATGCCATTACCATAACCAATTTATATCTTGTACTTTGGTGAATTATTAAACTATTATTATCCAACTAACCATATTTTGCATTTAGTGAATTAAATAATAAATAATAATAATATGTTATAAATTATATTAAATTCATATTAATAATATAAACATTCAATTTTTTTTTAGGTTATGGAGATACTATAGTTGCTTCAAACCCTTTTGATGACACCCCACCACCACAAGTTATGAACACAAATCATATGAACAGACAAATGATGAATTCTAGACCCATGATGTCTGGTAGCCCTTGCCACCAAATGGGTGGCTCACCTATGAATTGTGGTCCACCTATGGGTAGCCCAATGGGTGGACCTTGTGGTAGTAGCCCACATAGAAATCCTATGGTATGCGGACCCCCTATGATGAGTTGTGGTGCACCAGGGAATAGTCCACATGCCTTATCTATGAATCGAAGTCCTTCTGCTATGGGCAGTCCACATATGGTGCCAAATATGCGTGGCAACAGCCCTATGGAATGTGCTGCCATGGTAAAACCGTCTCTGAATTGTGCTTCGCCTATGGGTAGTCCCATACCTCAAAATACCAATATGAACATTCATCCACCAATGTCTAGTCCCATGACAATGGGTCCTTCACCACTTAACGGTCATCCTAACTCAGGTCCTGGTGGCAGTCCCATGATGATGGGTCGAGGTGGGCCTTCACCTTTAACAAATAGTCCAATGTCTATGAATATGCCAGTAAGTTCAGCAGACATGAATGATATGGGTCCACACATGTCAGTAGACAATAATGGGTGTCCAGTACGTGGGCCTCCGTGTCCAGGATCCAACAACATGACATCTGTTTCCATGGCTTGTAGGCAACCAATGTCAAATCAGCAGTGCAATAGTATGCCAGGACCCAGTAATATGATGAACTGTCCAAGAGGTATGCCCTGTCCCCAAATGATGCGAGGTCCACCACAACCTTCTGAACAACATAGACTTATGCCCCCTATGATGCATCATTCTCAAATACCTAATAGTCAACAACCAGGTGGATATGGGCCTGGACCTAATTCTAAGCCAATGCCAGTATCGGCTGGAAAGGTACAAGAATATATTATTAAATCTATAAACTAAATTAATTTGATTTGATTTATATATAATATATGTATTATATGTATAAACCATATCTGTATTATTATGGGTTGATTTAATGTTGCATTTTTAATTAAGGGTTCTCGCTATGGCTATTATTTAAAGGACAACATTTTGGCAATTTTTAATCTAATTTTAGCCGCCTGGGATATGTGTTAGTTGTAAACGATTATTACTATGAGTGAAATTCAATGCGGGCATCACTCTTGTACACACATGCACATGTCAACAACTCGATAACAATAAAAAATTTACTATACACATTTTACGACAACTTATTTATTGTTTTGACAAAATTAACATTGTCTGATTTTAATTCTGAAAAAATATTTGAATTCAGCAGAAAAATTACTGTAGGTTGTACAAAATACTTTCCAATTTTAATTATGATTTGAAAAAACTCATATTTTCAAGTTTTTAATTACAGTTTACAATAATATAAGATTTTTTTTTCAAAAGGTATTCCGTACGATCTATAGACAATTTTCTGCTGTTATAATTTTTTTCAGAATCATTTCAGATAACGTAAAATAACTTTAATTTTGTCAAAACTTAAGGTCTTTTGATCTAAAATTGACACGGTAGTCAGGCTTCTTAATGGTTTGTTTGCGATATTATTTAAGCTCAGCGGTAATCAATGAAAATAGTTTCTAACTAACACTACTATATAATTTAAAATTAAAATTAATTTTTGAGATAATGATTCTGATTAAAACTGTGTAATAGAGTTCAGTGGGATGATTTAAAAGAGGTTGTTATTGAATGTAGCTTGGAGATCTCGAATACTTATGATTTTTATAAAAATAATATATAATATAATAATAATATAAAAATATACTATATGGTAATCACAACTTGAAGTGTTTCTAAATATTTGGCCTGGTTAACCAGTATGATTCGGTCTTTTTTTTTTTTTTAATAATAGCCAATAGAAGCAAAGTTATAAAATAAATATTAGATATAATTTTATAAGTATTAAGTAAACCTGACATTATTTAATATTATACGACTAATCTGTTGACTGTCAATAAATTGGAGTACCTACTTAATACAAATATTTCAAAATGATTGGCTTATTATTAAATATAAAAATAATTTATCAAATTTGTTGATTGTATTATGAAGTAAATATTTCAATTTAACTAATAAAAGTATGAAATAAAAATATTATTCATCAAAAGAAAATACCAATTGGTTTTTCATGGTAATTATATTTTTACATTTGATTGAAGAATTAATCTATTTTGAAACAAAGTGTTTTTAAAAATAAGCATAAAACTGTACAATATATTAAGTAAAAAAAAAAAAAGTCTGCTATCAACTATACTTAGACAATTTTTATTTCCAATTTATTCTTTCCTTCGGTTCATAAGTTAATTTATACATTAGAAAATGTTTTAAACATTCACATTTTAATCAGGTATTTACTTTAAAATCTCAACAATTGTTTTTAAATTTAGAATAAATCACAATCATTAATATTCTATGCAGATTTTAAAGCAAACATCCATGGTAACCTATGGTGAAGTATTTAAGTACTAATAGTACCTATGGTAAAGTACTAAAGTTTAAAAAGTCTTAATTTTATTGTTTTTTATTATTTTTACTAATTATATTGTATTATTTAATTTTATAAAACGAGTAAAGATTAACAATTATTAAATTGTTATTGTGATTACTTCAATTAAAGCTTGAATGTTCATCCAATTAAAATCATTCAAGAGTAATGAACATGAATTTGGCATTATATTTACCCAAAGTGGAATTATACCATTTTTTTTATTCATATTCTATACATATATCAAAATATGTGTTACAATAATTAAGATATCAGTAAAATTGACTATCTTTTAATGAATTTACAAATTTAATACATCTAGTGTTTTTATCTTGACAAATCCAAACTAAAAAAAGGTGCAATTCCAATTAAAAAATATTGTTTTGCTACGCATTTTATGAAAACAAAAAGGTTAAATAAATTGAATGTTTCAAAATCAAGTGTCATTATAAGACCTTAAAGGCCCACACATACTGTGTTAGTAGCGTTGACGTCGCTAAAACAATAGAATACTGCCACCGCTGCAGTGTATGCAGTAAACATATTCCTAATCAAATTAATGCTCATCTAGCTAAAATATTTAGTGTTACTTTTAATTGTAATCACATTGTATATTTAAATGCGAAATATATGTATAAAATTATTTATAAATTATAGTTGCTTATAATCTGAACTTTTAATGATTTAATGATTTCAGATATACCCTCATGATCAACCAATGGTATTTAATCCACAGAATCCAAATGCCCCACCAATTTATCCTTGTGGTAACTGTCATAAAGAAGTTCATGACAATGATCAAGCTGTCTTATGTGAATCTGGTTGTAATTTTTGGTTTCATAGGTATTTATTAAAAATATGAAATAAATATATTTGTATTATTATATGAATGTATAGTGTTGCACAACCATTTTTTGTTAAGTTTAGATATTTTTTCATTTATATTGATATTGTATCGTAATATTAAATAACAAACAATAGGTATCAATTTCATAATATCGATAAAAAAGTGTATCAACAGATTTTTTGGACTCTTAATAGCTCTTTATTACAATTCTGTCAAACAAATTATATGTAATATACTTATATTGTTGTTTGGCGTTATCTGATGAAAAAATTTAATTTATTTGTTATCCAGAGATAAATAAATAAAAAATACAAATATTTTGATATCAATATTGATGTTTTTTCGATGTTTTCTCACATAAATATCTGAAAATGTATTCAATATTGATAGCATTGTGCATCACACTATTATTGAATAGACATTTATATAATAAATATATAATTTAATTTAATTATAATATTAATGTATTGTAAATATTTTCAGGGTTTGTACAGGCTTAATGGAGCCTGCGTTCCAGTTACTTACTGCTGAAGTATACGCTGAGTGGGTGTGTGACAAATGTCTACAAACAAAAAATATACCTTTGGTAAAATACAAACCCTAACGAATACATTTTACATCTCTCAACCCTAAATTACTTTAGCTATCATGCACTGAACGTTACAATATTAACAGTACTTCAAACCTTCAGTGGATTAAGTACTTAATCTCAGTTACGAGCATTAACGTAATTTCAAATACTTATTATTCATGTATGGATTATAATTTATATGAAATCAAAAATAATTATTTTTGAGTTATTATCAGTCTTATAATTTTTGTTTTATATTTATGTATGTGTGCATATATATATATATTATATATATATTACATATATTTTTTTATTGAGTTACGACTGAGGTTCAAAATGATAATGTGTAGCGTATAAAAATTCCTCCTTTGTACTCATCAGTATTTCAACTACTTGCATACATTGAGCGTTTTGCCATTTGATTTTTATTTGGCATTTAAAAAATCTAAAGTTCCTTCAAATATACAACAAATTGGGCCTTTTCCTTTTCAATCTACTAATGCATTGTCTTATTGCCACTTTTATCTTCTTTATAATTTTACTTTTATTACTTTTTTCACAAATGAATTGTTTTTATATAATGCAGAATGCTCTTAACAATGTCATGATTTATTATATATTTGTGTATATCTATTATCATTGATTATAAATACTTGTGTTTGTAATCAATGATGTAATGAAAAAATTTTTTTTTTAGAAAATAATTTAACACAATCAATATGTTTGTACATAGTTAGTTCAATTAAAAAATATATTAAAACCGAGAAACTTATGAACTTGAGATTGTAAGTTCTAAGTGTTACATGTAACTAAATAAAGTAAAATAAAAAATTTGTAATCATTTTTGTATTTTTATAATTCACTCTAGTGGCTATTGTATTTCTCTCAATTTAATATATAATAATGAAATCACACTATTTTGCAGATTGTTCAATGAATATTTGTACATCTAGAGCAATTAGCAGAACAATCAGTTTGTATTTTTTCTGGATTATAAATGTCATCAAGTTCCAAGCAACCATTTATTACTATATTCAACTGATCATATTGAATGGTGTATTTTTAAAAACTTCAAGTACAATTTTATATTATATTGTTTTCAGTGAAATATTTTATGGCTTTAGTTGTATTATAATTGATATGCTAAAGCAGTCGGTATTTATTTCAAATTTATTGAAATAATTTAATAATTATACCATGATAAAAAAATACGGCAAATGACTATAACAAATTTATTATATTATATTGTATAATACATTACCGCCAATAGTATATAATATGTTATAATATCATATACCTATTCATAACAATATGATCTAAGTCTGAGATCATCTCGGTCACAATAAATAGAAATTAGCACAGCCTTAGACAAGATGGTCTTAATATTTTTTTATCTACCAAAGACAAAACAAAATTACTTATTTAAATATATGGGTATTATAAAAAATTATATTATATCACTAATTTATTCAACAATTTCAACATAAAGCACGATTAAAGATATACATATAAATATATATATATATATAAAAGTGACATAAGCTTACTTTAAAAAAAAAAAACCAATTATTATGTTGTTTTATGCAACTGAATAACTAGAAAAGTATGTTCTAACAATATTTATTTAATTATACACTCGTGAGGATTTAATAGCGTTAAAATTCCAAGACCCCGTGGACTGGGATGATTACCAAATGGAACAGGTTTTCAATTTGTGCGTCATGGCTCCCAGAGGTGTCACGGTTATTATCACGAACAAAGATATCTTAGTTTCTGGTTATTATCAAGGAAATCACGACCGCAATAAATAATGTAAATTTGGTTATTTTATTATCATTTTTTGTATGAAATGTTTAAATTATTTTTGAAAATCATAAGAGCTGTGACTAAAGTTGAAAAACCCCTTTCCCCTGACATAAAAATATGTTACAATTTAAATTATAATTAAGAGTTAGATAAATCTGATAATTATTAATTTGTTTCATCAGATCTATTAACTAAATAATGATACATCTAGTTAATATTTTTAGCGTTTAGGCTTGAAAAAGCATTTATTAAGATAACTTAGTCAAAATATTGTTTATTAAGCGTGTGAAAAATATTTTGAAAATACTCCTTGAGTAAAACTATTAGTTATACTGTTCTACTATTCAACAGTCAATATACCAAACGGCATGAATTTTTGTATTAGGTACAATATTCGTCTAATTTACTATTTAATCATTTTAATGAATCACAACTGGTTCAAAATTTCATTAACGCATGGCGTAAATACAAATTTCTCTTACACTGCTACCTTCTTGCATATGTTGAGGTTCAGTTTGAAAAAAATTGAATTCCTTAAATACCTTCAATTTTTTTATCCAACTCATTGCTTATTTTTATCTTGTACTATGTTGTGTGTATTGTTTTTATAATAAAAAATAGTTTTAAAACAATTTCACGATTTATTATATAAAATATTTGTATATACATTTTGCCATTGAATGCAACTCATAATTATTTTTAATTTTATTATTTTCAGTGAAAATTAATGACTTGCGTGGATTCAGATTATAATAATTGAAATGTTAAAACAACTTCTATGTATTTCAAAAGTTTAAAAAAATGATAATTGTTTGCAAGAAATATCAAAACAGCTGAATGAATAAATAATACTATATCAAACTTAATAAATTAATAACCAAAGATACATAAAATCTTCACAACAAGTTCACCTTATCCAAATCACTTTCAACAATGACAATTTTCTTTAGTTGTGGTTTTGGTATAACATATCACATTTAATCATTGTACCAATCTAAAAATAGTAAGGTAAATGAAAGTACTAATATAAAGAACAATATATACACTCTAAGACCAGCGTTGGTTTGTATCGCTGATCTTATTTCAGTGTTAGCATCAACAATGTTCTCAGTAGTATTAACTGCGATTGTGTCTATCCTCTCGAGATCCTGATCTTGTTCCAATATTTTTTCAGTAAACAACTCTTGTAACTCAGCGATTCGTACAGCTTTGGACTCTATATTCCTCACCTAAGAGAAAATTCAGCTCAATAAGAAGTTAGCAAACGAAACAATTCTAAAGTAAAGTTGTACATACTTCATTTGATAATTGATTTAATTCATTGTACATTTCTATATTTTCGGCTTCGAACATTTGCAATTCTTCTGGTGACAATTCATCATCTAGTTGAGCTGCATACTGTCGGTCAGCAGCTTCATACTCAACAGCGGCTGCGTTATTGGTTTCTTTTGGGGGTTGAAAACCGTGAGTTAAGTTGCTCAACTTTGAAACGTTTTCATACTCTAGACACCTTTGGGCTCGAGTTGCTTTGATCTCTGCAAACAACTTAGTAACGGATTTTTGCCGCCATTCAACATAGCGTATGATCTGCCATCTATGATCGTCAATTTGACTGCAATCACCTGTCAAACTCTTTTTGAGCACGATCAACTGTTGACCGCACGTTTTGATGATGTGCTGCGCGCCAATATCGATTTTGTCACGGTCCGCATCTGTTAACGTAGTCTGCTGATTAAAAGCCTGGACGTCGATATAGTCCTTAAAGTGGCGGTTCAAGAAGTCTGTTAGCTTGACTAGATCGTTGACGATATCCTTAGCCCTACGAGAAAATTCGTCTCTACGTGGCTTACGTTGCTTCAGAATATCCACCTGTGGCGGTGCTGGAGACCCGAACGCCCTGTTTCTCGTTTTGATAGTCTTGACATACGCTTTGAACACGGCTGTCTTGTCCATTTTAACTACAGAATCATCGTCTGATAAATTTAAACTAAAAAAATTGAGGGTGACGAAGAAATTCGGAAGAATTATATTTTGAAAATTCCCCGCTATCATTATTTGTTATTTATTATTGTCGTGATAGCAAATATTGTGGTATCTATTAAGTCGTGGATTTAAAAAATATTAAACCGTGGTCACGGTGATAAGTCAGATAAATAGTGGTACATAATAGACCGCCATTTTTTCGTTCAAATATCATGGCAATAATACAAAATTGAAAATAATATTATTATTATTATAGTCTATGATCAAAGATCAATGTCACTCGGTATTTCGTTTGAATCGTTCGACGTACACCATTGCTCTATGCTTATTTTTCTAATGGATTAACTGCGTATGTTCGTATCAATATATTTCTAAATAGGTAACTGTTGTAGCCTTGTAGGGTATACTCCGTTGCCGACCATCCCTGATCTTCCTTAAGAGGATATCAACGTACTGTTTGTTTTCTCCCTATGGGCCCACGCGCAACATAGAAAAACGCATTTACGCAGAATCATTTTTTTTTTATGTTCTGAATACCTAATCTTAGGGTATAATCACCCATTACAAAAATGATAGAGAATAATATTTTTGAAGGTATGACATTGTATGGATGTTTAATATGTATTGTCTCAAAACAATTTAAACATCATTTAAATTTACAAAATCATAAAAAATGATTTTATGTGAAAGTGTTTTATTTATGTTGCGCGTGGGTCAGACATAAAACAAATATTGCACTGAGCCACTGACATCGTATTAAATACTGCTATATCAGTAATACAATTTTTTTTTTTTAATTCCACGGTTAAGTATTTTACATTAATATTATACTTAGGACGCATTTTAATCACTGTGACACTGCTAGCTTGTAATTAGGTATACAATAAATAAAGAAGACAATTATTATACTCTTATAGTCTTATAAAAATGTAGATACTTAATACTTACATAGTTAGGTATATGATTAAGACTTATATAAGATTGAAAAATGTATTTCAACTGTTTAAAATCTTTAAAATTTGTACTACAACTATATTATTATTTATTATAATATATTTTAAATACTGTCCATATCTCTGTATGGCTTTATACCGCAGACAATCAGACAATTTATATTCAATTTATTATACTATACCTATAATAATTTATAATATTATATACTATATTACTACATATTAAATACCTTTTACATTTTATAGATACCTACTAATATGTTAATTTCTTCTCTGTATTATTGCTTAGTTATTATTAGTACTATTATTTAACAACAACAATAATTCGCAATCATTATAATTTATAAACGATTAAAAATGAATTACTAACATTCTTCGCACAATTATAATAAAATCGTGGATAAATGGAGGCGTGAAAATCTGTAAGAGAGACACAACACCATGGATCACAGAATAAATTAAATTACATTATATTATAAAATGTAATATTAAATTATACCAACTTCATTACTTTAATGTTTCATAAGGTAACAATATTATTATATAGTATATTAAAATAATAAACATTTTGAGTACCTATTCACTTATTTATTTGTAATAAATTCGAATTTAAATACCGTATAAATACATAATATATATACCTACTCAAAATATTTATTATTTTCATTCCAATGTATGAATGTAGATTTTTCTCGATTTTTTTTGGTAGTTTTATTTTATGTCTACGGTGTCCCTAATATATTTAGTTTTTTATATCTTAAATAGTACCTATCTAAAACATTTATAATGGGGTTTTGTTAAAAAAAAGTTTTTAACTGACACAAATATTGTATTAAAATAATATAAAACAATGAAGTGTTAACCTGTGGTAGTCTCAGTAAACGAATTGAGTTACCTGAGGTAGTCAAAATAACCAATGAGTACCATATTTTTATTTTTTACCTACCTAAATTATTCAAAAACAATGTCATCATGACCAGGTCATGAGTAAAACATTTTAGATTGAAAAAAAACATTTAAATGGGAATGTTTAATATTATTACTAAGTCCAAAGAATATAAATTAATAATTGTATTCACGTGCTAACAACCTATACAGGATGTAACTTTGCAGTCACCCCTGCTTGCACACATGACCATATGTTCCTGATGTGTCATTTTGATTGGTAATTTTCAACGGTTTTTATTTTCCGGTATTCTACATTTGTGTATGAAAATTGCCTACTTCAAACGCCTTAAACTGATTAATAAATTATATTATATTATATTGATAACTGATGCAGTGGCATACTATTCTATAGAGTATAGGCTATAAAACACATGCATACAAAATCATCTAGAATTTTCTCTAATAAATTAAACTAAAATATATTACAATACATAAACTTGTCTTAAGCATTATATTTAATAAGTTAGTTAATATTCATTAAAGAATTAAGTATTTATTCAAAAATTAATATAAAAAAATAAAATATATTAAAGGGAAAACTATTCAAACTACTCAATTATTTTATATTATGAACTAACAAAAATTAATAAATACTAAATAAGTAATAACCTTAAAATCATATATGATATATTGTATTAAACATTCAATTTTAAAAGGTAACCACGACCTAAAAAGTAAAAATTAAACTACCATAATATTTTTGATAAAAACTACCAACGGATTATTATAGCACAATATGAATATTTTTGAAATTATTTGAATGTTGTGTAGTTTAAAATAAGCCGAAAAGGATACAGAGGATGGAAACATGTTTTTTTCTAAAAGTACCTAACTATGCAGCTATTAGTATTATAAATGTATGATGTATATTTTGTGGACAGCAAATACATTATTTAACAGTATAGTTAGCTTATTTTATAATATTTTTTTTATGTTCTTATTCTTTTGTCTCGTGTTTTTCAATAAAGTATTCAAAAAGTAAAATAATGATCATTATCTTGGTGGATAATGTTTTGATGGTTGATAAAAATATGATTACCTTTAGCAGCAGATAAATCACAAATAATGTTGAATATCATAAACAAAATATTGTTTTTGTGATTATTTTATTAGACAAAATAAAAATTTTATCTTATTTTCTAATATTATAATAAATTGTGTTTGTTTTTATGATTGATCTATATTCTATACATAGGTACAAGGTACTTACTAACATACACAAACGATTCGTGGTAAAATTATTCTGAATTACATTATGCGCGATTGTTTTAGGAAAAGTCGATGTATTAAATGTATAATATTGTGTTAGAATATCATAAATATGGATTATAACAACATCATTAGGTACTAAAACTCAAAACTCAAAACAGTCAAAACAAAAATTAAAATATATTATATTTATCTATTTAATTTTCTTATAACATTCAGTGTGATGAATTATTTATTATTTTCATTATTATTACCATAATTGTGTTTATTATGAAATACTATATAATATACCAAGACACTAGGTCCTTGTATTAACTTATAGTTATATAATTGTATATTGTTATTAATAACTATAGATAGAACACCTAAGAATGCCCAACAGCATAATATTAGAAATATTTTATAAATACGATTATTCAATTTTACTAGGTATAATTGTACATTTCCTTGATTAGATGGATTCGACGTATTCAGTGTTTATTCACTTTATTCTATAATATTGCTTATTGCTTATGTTTACCTTTATTGCATAACATGGGCTGAGTAGTAAATAATATAATGAACTTTATAATATAATAGTTCAATGGTTGCATTAACTATAATATATTTTTATATAAATATCTATATCCGGTTATCGCCATGATATTTGGCATTTCGATAATTACTTAGTTAATTAGTAATAATAAGTATACATAGATCTTAATAATATAATATGTTAACAATTTATAAATTAGTATTTAGTATATTACACAAGAATAATTGTGTCCAAAAATATTCCAAAGAAAAATAACCGAACAAAAATATATTAAATGGAAAAATATGTATAAGAAATTATATTTATAACAACATTTTTGCACCTAAATGCTTTGAAAAAAGCCAAACTAGTTTCCTAATAACTTATTTAAAAAAAATTAAGTAACAAATTAAACATCTTGGAAATGGAAAAAAAATGTATCCTAAACCATTGTTATTATTTAACATATTTGTTGACCGTTTTGACAAGTTCATTTTTTTACACTAAAAAACAATTGAATTTTGATTTCATTAATTTATATTCAACAACAATTTTCGAGGATAACATTTTTTGAAAGAGATACCTTTGTCGAACAAATATGGTGGGAATCTTTTTGCTTTACATTTTAATATTTTATACTGTTTTATAAAAGTTTGAATACCTATATTATGTTCTTGTTTAGGCTGTTACAACTTATTTCGATTAAATTTCAAATCACGTTCAAAAGTGTAAATATTAAACGTTTTTAGATTCTGAGCCAAAGAAACGAATAAAAATAAAAATAATGATTTTAGTTATTTTGTTGTAATGTATAATATTAGTTCAACTTACAGGCTATAATAAAATATAATATCCAGACTGACAAACCGTCTCCGCTCAGAATCGTTTTTCGTAAACAATGATGTGATATCATTGAGTTCCAATTTAATACAATCCATTATACAGTGACCGACTTGTCACCTACTGTACAGCAGAGCTACATCCACTTACCCGCTTTTTATATTTAACATTATGCAAAAAATCGTAGTATTTTTATTATGCTAGTAAAATTAATAGCGCATAAATGCATTTAAAATAATTGTATGCTGTTTCACATTACAAACAAAATCTCTTTAGACGTATCCCATAATTGCATCACATGATGGGAAGAACACCCTTACGGGAATCATGAGAAATGTGTGTGACGGTATTCAACGGAAACAGGGCAGCCAGGACGGCCGGTGTATGTCCGGGATGTGGTTTCCGCATGACACGCGATATCGTCTTCCGGCGTTCATGTCTGATTATCGGTTGAAAAATCGGTCAAACCTGTTTCTTTGGTCGGAATTGATTTTTGTTATTTTTGAACTTATTGCCACGTAAAACTTTATCGTGGTTTATGTACAAGAACTAAGAAGACGAATAAAACTAAAACCCTACTCACAGTACCCGGCTTCTCGGTTAAGGTACTCATTGCCAGTTGTAGACGTCCCATATTGGTATAATGTATCCATTATCCACAAAAAATCAATTCATTTAAAACCATTTAAAATTTAACTAGTTACGTTGAAATACAATAACTTCAACTGGGTGTACAAAATCAACAGTTGGCAACCCCGAGGGTTGTTTTAACGGTGTATAGGCGTATAGCAACTGCCCTAAAGGTTGAGCATGTGTTTAGTTCGACTAGGTAGGTACCATCGTTATAACAGCAAACTATATAATATAATAATAATAATATGAAGAGAGTAAACATATTTATACATTTAAACTATTGATACACCAATAGTTTTTGACCAATAGCTATAATCAATATTCTAACGAAAACAATTTTTCAAATAGGCAGAATGAAATTATAATTTATGCATTACACGTCTTTTGTGTGTACAATTGTTAACTTTATACTATCTTGAAATAAATCCTCATGTTTCAACTTTTAACTAACAACACGAATCACATATTATTAAATATTAAACGTATTGTTCAGTTATACGCTTATACCGAATGTTGAATCCCGAATAGTGAATAATTTAATACTTTGTCAATGCCTATTATACCTACTAAATAGTCAATACGCATAGTCATCACTCAATGCTATAGTTCAATTTATTTGATATCATCCAATGTTTTTAAACACAAATTATGACAAAATATACGAAACTTAAGTTTACATACCTATAGATATCGTTTAGGATATTATTATCTACAATCAAACCGTTTCTTGAAATAATTTAGTGTATTATGAATTATTTCCTATTTATTATAATAATTTTACTATAATAGTTGTCGCAAACAAAAGTATGAAATTTCACGTATAAACCAAACTATCATGTCTGGAATTTTTAATAATCATATTATTATAATATTTGAAATTATTTTCATACTTTTGCACAGTTGCAACATTGTTAATTTTATTTATTGCTTACGGTCCATAAACGTTGCGTACGTCGTATGAAGTTACTATTGTTACGACTACGAAAGTGTACACATGTGCCCCAAACTACACAAAAGTGTCTAAACATTTTGCATTTCGTGTGACGCGTTTATTCGCACGCTTTGTGGGTGGCGGTTTCAAAAATCGTTACTCACTGACCGGAGAAATCATTTTGAACGCTCCACCGTCGATGGAACATATTTATACATTTGAAGGGGGAAACTACGATCAATGTTATATGTATATAATAATATTAAATAAAAACCGTGGTGAATTTTTCTTCGATTTCTGGCCTTTCAATGTGTTTTATGCTGTAAAGGTGTACACGGAAGTACAATGGATGAATACCTGCGTGTAGCTCACATATTTCATTCCTAAATAAATATACGCGTTTTACCTGCAAATCAGCTACGCGCCATGGTATACCTTTATAATAATAATATATTAAATATAAAAAAAATATATATATACATATATGTCTTGTGTATACCTCCCACTGAACATACGTCGTCGTTGTGTGTGAATGCCAACAATGCCGCAAACCAGTTTAATGGTGCATCTGCCTTACTTAGACCAACATCCAAATTGTCCCTGTTTAATGTATATTATACAATATAATATAATATTATATATTATGTGGAGTTACACATGATGCCAGTAATGAGCAATGGCTATGTCATATTGTAAACATCGATACGTTTTAATTTATATACATAAATATTAGTTATAATATAAAACAACGTTGATGTATAAACAATTGTATATAATATAATATATTATATTTTCATTTTTAAAAAAATCTTGACGAATACCGGTGTCCGGTGGACGGTGGGCCATCAATACTATTGTCATGTTTGGAAAGTAACTGGTAAAGAAAATTGTGTATTTTTGAAACTTATGTCATAATATAAAAGCCGTTTTTTTTAAATACATGTTTACAATTTTGTTTGTTTCAGAGCTATTAGTTGGTACTCGTTAGCTCCTTATTAGAGCCTCGTTTTTAAACGAATCAAAATACGACTCCGGTCCTAGAAAAAATATTTTTTTATGTTTCATACAAGTTTATCAATTTTTGAAAACTGTCCTCGAATGTTTTGGCCACCCGATGTACATTACTTCACAAATTGCTCATCTGCTAGTACCTATTTATGAAATCTTGAACAATTATTTTGTATTTCTTGATTTGTTTTGTTGTAAAAAGAGTCTTTTGTATTAGATATTTAACATTTCTAAAATATGCATTAAAAATGTAAATACTTTAAAATACTTAATATGCAAAATCAAATTTTATGAATATCTATGCAATCCAAGTATGGGGTTCAGCCTATAAATCTCAAATCGCACAAACCCTCAAATCTCAGAACGTTCTAGAAATTTTACTTCATTCATCTTTGTCAAATTGTATCTACTTCAGTGGCGGATCCAGGGCTCAATTTTGGGAGGGACATGGGGGAATGCCTACTTTACCCTCCCCCTAGATCCGCCACTGATCTACTCCATGGTATATAACGTATAATAATCTCGATAAAAACCTTATAAGTCAAACACTAAATCAGCTAACAAAAAGTCATTACACCTAACTTTACCAAAGAACTAAAAAATCATAAAATTCCACACTAATCAAACTTCTATCTTCTTGTACCATCCCCAAAAATCTTAATTATTATTGTTATGTATAAAATATGTATATTTTATGATATTAATATCATAATTATAACAGCAGGTTAAATTAATTTTTGCTGAAAAAGCGCCGCTAACATCATGCCAAGTCAACGGGCAATTTTTTCTTAAAACGTTTTACCACAACTTACCTATGATAATCGACCAATCAATAATCTAAAAGCTACCTACAACAATTTGTACCTTTATATTTTCAATTTTGTCATAAATTATATAAACAAACTAAATAATAATTACATTACATCATAATAACTACACAAATAATTTGTACATTTATGCTATGATCTTCATTTAAATAATTGAATTATTGGTTATGTTTATTTAATCTATTTGCATAAACAATGCGAACTGCAGTCTGCAGAGTGAAGGTTATTGTTTTAACCGATTACAGTTACATATAAAATCAATTTGTACTCTACTGTCTATGACTATTTGAGGTAATTAAATAAAACGCAATTTAGTAATGATAAAACTTCAATCAAAAAAAACCTGTACACTATTTACATTACTTTACGTGTGCTAATTGTGATTCCCTAGTTCTGGGTTGTTTATTTATTATTATAATAATATGCTTAAGTGCAACATAATCAAAACAATTATATTCCAACAAAACTTTATTCAAATACAGTCTTGACTAGAATTAGGTATTTGCATTTAATATATTATAGTTTGTCTACAGCTGAATTTTACAAAAAAATGATCTCTGCATGTTAAAACATTAGTCATCATATCCAAATGTTATATAATATCATTATGTATTATATCGTATAATACTATAATGTACCTATTGTATATAGACTTCAGAATCGGATCGATAGTTATTACTTATTATAATAAAATGTTTTATTTCAAAGTCAGATCGATACTTCAATATTCAATGTTCGAGGTATTAAATGTAAACATTTGTGTGTAATATTTTATTGTTCATGTTACTGCTTTTGTCATCTGTGTCCACACTAAGCGCCATAACGACTAGGAACTATACCCTATCATTAAATACGTTTTACGATTCGTCATCGTACACGGTCTTAAATCGATAAGCGATAGGCTTCTATACAGTACTACTAAAATATTCCCCTCTAATATGTTAATATGTCCAAGTTCGTAATTCAATAATTGGACATTTAGACGTCTGTTTTGGAATTAATACTAATAATTTATTGACATTTTGTTAATACATATTAATAAAATAAATAAATTGTATTCGTGTATATTGTATACTATACGTCATATACATATATTCTGCATCTCTACACTGCATTGGCGTATCGTGTAATGTGACTTTGCTGGTACTTAACTACTTAACCTTATACTGCATTTAAAATGTATGGTTAATATGCATTTAGAATTTAGATCAGTTAAAAATTATTATAAATTATAACTGCATAAAAAATGGGTTCTACCCAGTACCCGTTTATACTAGATAGTAGATACCAATATACCATTAAAATAGGTCCACTATATAGATTTTAGGTAGTACCTGAACAGTGGAGAATTTTCTCAGAAATATCTTATTCTTATAATAAATTTACTATATTGTAGGTGCTGTAGAAATAAATATGTACCCACATTTCTACGGCCACTACATTACACTCTTAACTAGTAATGATAATCTTTAGACAATTGATTCATCGCATTTATTTTTAAGATCATAATCACAACGTCTGTACCTACACTGTAATTAGTTATTTAATGAACTAGAAAGTTTGTAGAATTAATTTGTAAATTGTTATGAATACTTGATATTATAATTTTACCATTTTACAAGTTATAAATGAAGTTACTACCTATACGTAAACATTAAAAAAACACGTTGGCGCGGTGCGTATCTAATGTATACATAATAAATAAAAAGATTCTACTGATTGTAATTTGTGAAAATAATATATATCTACTGACTACTGATATCAAGAGTGATGTTTGATTTCATTGCAAGTCTCGCAGAACACGCACATTGCAGTATATGCTCGGGTATATTATGCATCATAAGATATAATATAATATACATTAGTCATATTACAATAATAATCATTGCATCGTTGAAAATAAAAAAAATGTCTCAACCACGTACATGATGATTACGTGTTCCGCGTTTTCAGTCATATTTTCCAACCGCATTTTTTTTTTGTTAAAAGTTTACAAGCCAACAGCATCGCAGGCATATAATAGATATAGCGCGATGGATGCCTAAGGGTGTAATATTATTACATTTGAAACATCGTCCCGCACGTACAAGTCTCCAGTAAGAATCGAGTTGAACGTCCCACTAAAATATAGGCGTTAATCGTAACGCTCCGGATCGAATGACATCAATGAACCTAACCCTGGGGTTCAGACATTCAATACTGTACGAAAGTCCGTCGATGTAATAGAAAATATATTGGGTGTAACACGACTGCGCCCGTCTTTCCCTTTTTACATGCAAAAAACGTAACACTATTGCGCTCAAAAAATTAGCACAATTTCGCCCCGTTCACCTATTTGTGCCGGCAAGAAACGCAACACGATTGCGCTCAGCGCGAAATGTAGGTGTTGACGTGTTGTCCTAATTACTTTTAATAATTTTCCAACTCACTATTTAAAAATACAGCGAGACTTCCGGGTAAACCTGAAGTTGAAGTTAAAAGTCCGAGGTATCGACGATTTCGAGTTAACCAAGTTCGACATGGCATTATAAACACTTGTCATATTTTATTTGAACAAAAATTATTATAAAAAAAAATGTAATTCATAGTTTTTTATGTCATGTATTAATAGTTTTAAATAGTGTACTGAGCAGGGATGGCTACATTGTGTCCTCCCAAGTCTGTATTTCTAAAAAATTGGATATTGTTACAGACAAAATTACAAAAAAAAAATCATATTATAAATTATAATATCAAAAGTTTTCTGAACATTATGACTTAACCCCCATCTCCCACCATATTTCTGGAGCCAGATACTTCTGATACTGTGTGTAGGTACTGATGTCTTAATATGAAATAATTTTTAACCAAGCCAACAGGTAGCAACAATTTAATTTTGTTGTCAGTCTTAACTCTTAAGCCTGTAAAATGGAGGAGGAAAATTATTGTTAAAAGGACAACACTTATATAGCATGGAGCGCAATTGCGTTGCGTTTTTTGCATGTAAAAAGGTAAGGCGAGCGCAATATTGTGTTGCACCGGAAATATTACTCAAGTACCAATAATTGTGCAAGGTGCATCAGGAAGATATGACAATTTTCCGTATAAATTATATTTAAACGTGTCAGATCATCGTGATACACTCGGCGTATTATACATATATATATATATTATCCCTATAGGGGTGTGAAATTCACGCACGTGATTCATATAGTAATATACAGCCGATAACACACCACAGAATAAATGAAATGTATAAATTTTATTCGGTTGGGTGTACCCGTTGCACGTGTACATACTACATATAGTATACGCGTTTTCGATCGTGCCTACTGATCAGATATTATTCTTATTATCATACCTGTATGAGGAGAAATTCGAAAAAAATATTATCGACTTGTGTCAATATTTAGTAGGTATTTTCAATAAACTATTATAATATCATGTGCATAATATATTTCATGTAATTTATACTGGAAGCGTTTTAAAATGTGCCGCAGACAATAGATTACCAATCTCGTCGAATTTATAGTTCATAATATAACGACGTAACAGCACAATAACGCCTCGAATCGGCTTCGGTGGCAGATGTATTCCGTGGTCGGCGCGGACTTAGCGCCTCTAGGCCCGTCGCATCGTGCACACACTACACACGCACACACGCACACACACACACACACACACACACACACACACACACACACACACATATATATAAGTATATAACCATCACGTAAAACCACGTTGTCTGAGCCTGGGTTTCGAGGGCGCGCGCGCGCGTACCTATACATATAATAACGATAATGATATATATTATTATCATAATGTTATAAAGTATTGTGCCGCCGTCTTCGTCCTTGGGTGCTTATATTATATTATGTCCTTAACGGCACGGAGCATCTTGCAAGCTGCACACACGCACCCGCCGCCGACGGTCTTCTCGGACGGAACAGCTGCTGCCGTCCTGCCGAGCCCGTCGCCGCTAACCACCCACCCTGCACCCACCCCGCATAAGAATCCCGTTGTTCCTAGCACACACACACGATTTCTTCTTTTTATTATTATTACCATCGTTATTATCATTACATAATAATATAATATTCCTTAATCCTCGAGCATAATATTTCCGAGGGTCGCGTCTCGTCGCGGGCGCGCGCACGCATAAAAACCAATCGTCTTTGGATACCGACCCGGGCCGGGTGTTTGTGCGCGCCGACTGCGAGACGTCGTATAATGTATAGACGAGGGGCGCGTGCCCGACACACGTATAATATTATTATATATTATATACGAGCGCGCGCGCGCACGCGTGTACATATCCATAAGACGGTTTTCAGCCGGCCGAGCACGAGACAATCGCGCGTCTCCGTGTATAATATATTATATTATATTTTACGTCTTTTATTTTTTTTTTCTCGGGTACACACGGCGCCCTTTGTCAGGGCTCCCATTGCGCCCTTTGCGCGCGGCGATATTGTCTTTTTCTTCCCTTATTCTTTCCCTACCGTCTTGTACACATTTTTCTGCCCAGTCGTCCTCCGCACAATGTAATAATATATTATATTATAATAACTCGTACAATGCACGCTGCACAATATATAATGCATATGCGCGTGCATAATAGGCGGCAATGGCGTGTCTTTTTCGCTTTCCTCCGCGGTCTTTGTGTCGTCATTGTAGCTATAACAATTTTTTCTTTTCTCCACGTCGTCGTCGTCGTCGTCGATTTTTTTATATTATATTTGTGAGCGAGCTCGCGCGCGCGCGCCCATTCCTCTCCTCCTCCGCCCACCGAAAAGACTACTATTCCTCTCTACAGTAATCAGCGGGCGCTGCACGCGCTGCAGCTGTTCGCAGGTGTGCGGCCACGACGACGACAATAATATATTATAATAACGTAAAAAATCTGACGCGAAAATTTCGGGAATGCGAGCGCCGCCGCCGCCGTCCGTCACCTGCGCGTTCCGATAAGACACTCGCCGCCTCGGCGGTAGTTTTTTTTTGTCTCTTTTGAAGTCTTCAAAGTATGTCGTGTCTCCTACTGCGCTCCCGTAAACCGTGCATTCCGTCCTGAAAATTATGGCCGGCTTGCGAGTAAAAAGTTCTCGACTAAATCTTGAATTTTCCAAACCGTGTTCATGTAATTAAACTGTTTATAATTTGACGGCGCATATTTCGCGGTATTTTATGATAAATAGGTTTCATAAAGACTTTAAAATATGTTCGTTTGAATAACGACAACACCCCATCACACCCATAATCACACTGTAGGTATGAAACGATAACTATAAACCTATAGAAAGTCCTAATTTTTCAAAAGAAAAAAACTATTTTTTGCGTTGTTAAGATGAAACTGTTTTGGTTTTGAAAAAATATACCTATACGGCTGTACGGAATGAACAATTCTATTTCCCTACCAACACCAATAAAATGTATGATTTTCATTAATTTTAGGATAAAAACATTATGTATAACTATTAATTATAGGTTGTATACTTGTATATTTAACTTGTACAAAGATCATAGGGAGACTGGCGGACTATGCCCCCCCCCCCAAACATTCCATTAACCCCCTCCCTTTAAAAACAGACAAATTTTTAGTTGTTTGGGATCGAAGCCCCCAAGGCTCACATTGATGTTGTCCCTCCTAAAATTTTAATGAATTTCTGCCTATGAAAAACGATATACCGTTCGAACTATTTCCAGTTCTTCAAAGTTATAGCTTTCACGCGTGTTCTTAATAATTTATGATGCTTTTATTTGATTACAGTTTGAAACTTTTAACCAGCACATTTAATGGGTGAATATTGTATTATAAATCTAGTGCTACTTTCATATTTTATACTAACTTGCAGAAGGGTCTTGAATCCTCAACTTGCTGAAGCCGCCGTGAAAAAAAAAAACCCCAAAACCATAACGCGTTGAACTTTTTCGTCTCAAGCCGACGTAGGTATATCGACTAGGTCAGACTTACAACAATATACCACATAATACATTCATTGATTAAATATCAATGTATAAAATATTAAGCATATTCAATCAACGATACACTATACGTATATAATACGCAGTCATGCCGTACTGTATAATATTGTCGTTCCGCGATGTTTACACGATAACATTGCAGCGTCACTGCACGTCTGCCATCACTCAATAATATAATATGAATTATAAAATTACAATATTATTATTTATAAATACAGTTTAAAAGTTTACGACGCCACATCATAACCATTAACTTTTAAACTGTATTTATAAATTATTAATGTAAAAAACCGAATTGTAGGCTAATATAAACTTTGCATTTGAAGCCTTAAATTAAATACAAAAAAAAAAAAAAAAATATTATTATTGCCTAGGTGCGTTTCTTCTTTTTCTTCTTCTTCTTATTATTTCTTCGCGTGTGTACGCGTGTGGCGTGTGCGTCCTTGCGTATACAATAATATATTATTGTATGTGCACCTCGGACTAGTTTCGATGGCCGCGCGGAATCGTACGCCGTGAATATTATATATTTTATATGACGTGTTGTGTATTATATATACGCACAAACATCTGGACGGCCGGTCGATTTTACTTAACATAAATTACACGCTTAGCTATAGTATACTTTTCTTCTTAAAATTTTTTGTGTTTTTTTTTTTTTTTTTCCACAAACATCTGTACTCTGTTACACGCTCGCCGGATAATGCGACAGATAGCGGCGAACGCGTTCGACTGTATAGCGGCAAATATATATATATTATAATAATATTATTATTATATTATTATATTATATACTATTAAGTGTGTATATATTGTATATTTGTACAGTAATAACGCGTGTCGCGTGCGAGCGTTTGTTTGTGCGAAAGTATATTATTATATTATCTTGCTCTCGATCCATAAGCGTTTTTAATGCAGAGCCCCGGGGCCTTTGTGGTGGGAAGGGATGTAGGGGTTGGATCTCTCGGTGGACTTTTTTTTTTCGTTTTTTAAGAAATTCTATGAAATTATCTAAAAATATAATATTTTTGTTCGTATATTCACAAAAAATAAAATTATGTTATTTCATTTCAATAAAAATTTTACACACGTGTTATAAATTATGATACACGGTGGCAACGCCTAATGAGGCAATGGGTAAATATTGGTGATGGCAATACCAATACGAATTTGATGTAAACTATTAGATCAGCAACGGTCCCTGCAACTAGGATTTCGGAAAAGACCAAATATTATCTTTGAAAATTACTCGCGGGCCGCATGCAGTAAATAAATATGAACTTGCGCATTATGACATTGACCTAAAAATAAAAAAGGGTCTTCGTTGGACGGATTTTTTTCCCTGGTTATAAAGATTTCTAGTTTCTAGTTAAATTTTGAAATGTTGAATGATAATAATTAAAAGTTATAAAAGTTAAAAATGCTATTTTATTTACTCTTTAAAAGTGTAGAATGCTGGATTTTAGAATGTACACTTTGGTTTTAGTAAGGGTCACACATAATTTGTTAAAGGGCCGCGTATAGTGGCGACCGCTGTCTTACATAGTTACATCATATAATATCATATAGATTATAAATAGGTATACAACATAAGTATATAAGGAGAGTAGTATAGGTAAGGTGTAAAAAGACCTGAAAAATTAAATAACTTTTGTTCCAATCAATACTTGACATTCATTTTTAATTATAGGTATATTTGTATACTTACAAATTAAATGGTAAAAACTTTTATTTAAGTCAAGTGATTTATGTTTTAAACGTTTTTTAAATGTCAATATTGTTTTAGAGTACCTATACCTACATAAATTTATTTGAAACGTAAAAACTTTTTTCAACATAATATTCTTGTTGGAAATTTCCTGATGTAAGTATGTTTCTTAAATTATATTTTCTATCCATATAATTTTCATAATATAGTACATTAGTATCGATTTTTTATTTTTATTTATCAGTTCTTTCAGTTGCACTCTTTACAACTGTACCTATCTAAAATTTAAGAGTATATAATACCTACCAAATTTACACTAAATAGTATGAAAGTATATTCAATATTGAATACTATACTATATATTATATACTACACAAGATAATATAGACGATAATTTACTTATCAGTAATCACCGATTATAATCTCACTACCACTCTACAATTAGGTCGTAAATATTTTTTCAGTTATTAGCAATGGCTTACATAGGTGTTTTCAATAGGGGAGGGTTACATTAAAACAATTATATACCTATATGGCTATAATATATTATATGTACGTCAAAATATATTTTATAACGAAGATTTATTTTTAATATAGAACAATATCCATCATGCATATAATTTCCTGGGTTTTCTTCCCGACTTGTAAATATTAACGACATGGTCAATCCATTTGATCCGTCCCGTTTATATAATTATTGTTCAGCATGAAATGTATTATTAATGGATATGGATTAAAAATATGTATAACCTTATAACTTATTCGGTAGCTTATAATACATTATAAGGAGTGACTAAATTAGATACAGACCTAACCTATCATTACTGAAGATTTATTAGACAAATCGTATAAAAAATAAATTAAGATTGAGTTTTATGATTTAATTGATTTAGTATATTATCGTTTTGAAAGAAAAAGTGTATACAATTTGTATTTGTTTTATTATTTATTAATTATTATTATATAGTGTACTGTGTACGGTGTGCTTATTTGTTAAATTATTAAGTATTAAGTCAACAGTCCACAAGTAATTTATATATATTTAATAATATCTAGTTTATTACTTATCAAAGTCTTTGAATTTTTTGGGGTAGAGATTTGAGATACATGACCTTTCTTTAAGTACCATAAATACCTTTACTTTGCCTTATTTCTATACATATTATAGGAGATTATGTTTTTATCCACTGCGTATAAGATATGTGTGCAGTGACTTATTTTACCAAAACTTAACCCTAAAGCTGCGTGGATCCAACATATCAAACCATGATACATTATACATATATATATTATACATATATTATGTTAAGTATTTATATTTGTCCACTGCGATCGCTGCTATTACGCTTTTACAGAATATTAATTATTTTACCGTATTAGAAACGAACGAATAATTTAATACATAAAATGGCCCGTTAAACGTGCGTAACTATTAATTAATTTAGTTATTTTGCGTACATCAATTCCTTTATTATAAGTTAATTAATTTAAAATGCGTTTCTAAACGTGTACGAAAATATGTTGGCGTTCTCAGGGAAGACAGGAAATGATTAATTGACTATACTACGAAGATTGATACATCACAATTCTTTCAAAATTTGCTACTGATTTTCAATATGAACTTTTAGTTTTGTTTATTATCGGTTCACTTTGAAATGTTCGGTCTTCTAGGAAATTATTTCAAAAGTACACAAGTATCAAAACACTTCTGCCACGCATAAATTTATAACTTTAGATTCTGATCAAAGCGATTACAATGATGAGATTTTTAATTATGTTTTTTTTGTGTATGAAGACACTTTTGAGAAAAAATAATTTTATTAAATTAACTTTTAGAGAAGTAAGAAATTTTCCAATATTTTTTTTAAATAATATGGAAAAACAAATTACGAAATTTTAGTTTCTACTTTTTTATGATAAAATAAAATATATTCATTATTAGTTAGTCAGTGGCGTGTATCATAAAAAAATTGGTGTTGCTCAAATAATTTTAGGAGACCTACCTCTCATAATACTGTTATACCGACCTATAAAATTACCTAATTTTCATCTATAAATACCCACCCACCCGTATTTAAGGTGTTGCCCGAGCAACACTTGGACCCGGACCCTATTATGTTACACGCCACTGTAGTTAGTAATATTGTATGAAATAATATCATAATTACTACCCATTTTATAAAATGCGATTTACTTTTAGTAGCAATATAAAATAATATATAATAAAATGTCCTTAGAAATATATTATGCTCACATATCGGAATCGTTTTTCATAGTATAAAACGATATTTTATCATTGAATTCAAATTTAACGTATCCATTAGTCACCTACTCAATGAAGAGGTACACTCGACACCTATACTGTTCATCAGAGCGTGGTAACCTACTTTTTAAAATATAAATATATTCTTTATTCATTTAACGTTGATGATATTATTATAAATGATAATTTTTATTCCAAGCGTATGTATAAATTTATCATGCAATTCGATTTTCGTGAATTGAATTTAAATGATTGTTATTAGGGTACAAGTGTAGGTACTTACAATACCGCAATATGCACACAAAACACATAACAATAACACTAATAATAGATACATAAATATAAGTACAGCGGTTAAGTACAGCCCGCGTTACTGTTGTCAAAATTATAGTTAACACGGATTGTATAATAAACTAATAACTGTTTTTTTTTCTCCAAAGGGGTCGTGTTCAAACGAGTGTGAAGGTAATACATACAGAGCGTGATTTTCTTAACTATTATAACCATTAGGAGGTACCCCACAACGGAATTTCGTCGAGAGAAGAGACGAGGTTTCGTTACACAAGGGTTGATTGGGACTTGATTACCCGCATTAACATCGGATTATGTTTCAAAACGAACGTCGTCGTATAACATCTCGGCGTATAATATACAATATTATATACAAACTGCCCTTCGGCCATATAATATTATAATATTATACATATAGGTAGGTATTATGATTATTACTCTACACGTGGCCACATGGCACACCGGTGTATATAAACCACTAGGAGGTATATACAATAATAATAATAATAATATTATTATTATTATTACACGTTACTAACTACCTGGGCACGCGTCGAGACGATAATGAATATACATATATATACTTTCGATCAGGTTTTAAGCTATTGCTTATAGTCTTATACCACTATATACCGGTACCTATATCTACGTAAAATCCGCTATGTTGTTACGTACGCACGCGTCGAGTTGAATTAAAAAAATATTTTTTATTTTTGGATTTGAAATTCTATAAGTGAATAGTATAATATACTACGTACATAAAATATAATTGATATATGACGAAACGACGACCACTTGTTGAGCAGGTGACCACGTTGTTTTTTTTTTTCGTACAAGGCGTCGGTATTTAAAAGCTGTTCCAACTGTCGGGGCCACCTGTCGATCGTCCGTGTTGGCCACCTGTCCCCTAGTTTTTGTCAGTAGACTCGTGCCACTCTGCCATCAGAATAATATAAAAACCGTCAGCTGCTGTTGTTGTTGCTGCTGCTGCTGCTGCTGCGTCTGTAGACTGATGTAGGTTTTTTCGTCTTGTAATTATACCACAGACGCCACTGAAACCGGCGTTTATATTAATGATCCTAAAATATATATCGCAATCATCAAGATCCATTTGACCTGATGTTATGTCTAACATGTATGGGTTATCGTTTATTATCGCGTTTCGTTAAATATTTTAGAGACATTGTTGCTGTAATAATATATTGTGTAGTAGATACTTCCTGGTCAAAATCATCAGACGAACAATATTACCAAAACGTTTTTGTGAATTGTATACGTTATTATAATATCAAGTGTTATTACCACTTCAGGGTGTACATTTCAATGTTAATATTAGGTAAATTCAAAACTATCCATTATTTTACTAAACAAAAATATCATCAATTTTAAATACAAAACTATTTACTGTAATGTGGTGCCCACCTATACCTATATTTATTATTAACTATTTGTATACAATTCTATCAAAAAAAAAAGAAGACACTTCATATTTACACATAGTATTCAATAAATCATTTTATATTAAAGGAGATATATCGTGTATATGTATATATAGTAGTATAATATACGTACCAATTTACGTATGTATATTGCGTTTTATGAACGTCTGCAGTGGCTCAAATAGGAACAATTTTCAGAGGAGCTCTAGCCACCAGAATATATTTATTATTTTAGATTCCGAGCCGTGGAGCGGAGTGTTGATCTTGCAATGATGTGTGGATTTTTGTGCATGTATATACTATTTATAATAGAAAAAATGCTTTGACATATATATTTTTTGGTAAGAAAGTTAATATAGTACTTTTAAGAGGTAAAATTAAAAATTCCCTGTACTTTTCAAAATAATTGAGAAAAACTGAAATTTTTACCCAAAATTAGTTTTTGATAAAATGTTCTTATTTTGTTGCGATTAAAATAACCACAGATACCTGACACCAAATGCTTATACAAGGATTTTTTTATACATGGTACAATTTTCAAAATATTCCGATTATTTTTGAGCTATTTATAGACATTGTCATTTTTGATTCTTTTAAAAGTTTTTTTTCTAAAATATTGAATAAACATTTTTGATTAGTAAAAAATCATGATAAGCCTTAATACAAGGTCTATCTAATAATATTAAACCATAGACACATTTTTTTTTATAAGTATTTTAAGTATAAATTCGTCAAAATCTCGAAAATGTGCAATTATAAAATGTTCAATTTTTATAGCTAAGGATTGAAGTTCCTCTTAAGTACTCTAATACTGGAGAACTATACAATCTAAGAAATATATTATAAACACAATTTTTTTATGGATATTTTAAGTTCAAATTTGGACGATATTATAGATATTAAAACGAAAAATAACAATTTTAGGTAGGTGTGTACTTATAGTTATTCTGTATTATGTAATTCAAAAACGTTTTTCGTTGGGATTTGTTACTTTTACATACCTATAGGTATTACTATATTTATATATACACAAAGACATTTTCAAAAGTCAAAACATTTAGATGAATAATAGTTGTGTGCTATATGTTGCCTATATTTTTATTATATTTCATATGTACCAGTATCATGAATCTATTCACACCGTTCTACGATAAATTGGTGTATTGACTCAAAAGTTAATAACAATAATATAATAAATTTATGAAACATTTAATTATTTTTATTATATGCAATGTTTTCGACAAAAATTAATTCAACCTATTACTTATATAGTAAAATGAATATACTAAACCAAATCACTATAATAGCATTTGAAATATATATAGTATATAAAATATACTTTAGATTTATATAGGCTGACAGTATGTCTTCGCTCGTTTATCGTAAACGATTATTTATTATTGGAGTCAAATTTAACACATAAATAATTACGGTAACTTACTCAATGACGAGGTACACTCAACACCTACTGTACCTACAGCTAAGCGGCTACCTTCTTTCCCCCTATTTTAAAACGATTATCAATTAAATACCTATATTCATTTTAAATTACGAAATATATAAATATTTATTATATTATATAATCTATTCATATTATTCGAGAGGGCTTAGTAGTGAGTCTAAAGTCACCAATTAACCACTTGCATGCGGTGCACACATGATTAAAAAAAAATTCTAATAAAAAAAAGGTGGATAAGTGGATGTCGCTCTGCTGTACAGTGGGCTACAAGTGGGTCACTGTAATGGATGGTGTTAAATTTGAATTCAATGATATAATATCATTGTATAAGAAAAACGATTCTGAGCGAAAACGGTCAGTCAGCCTATGATTTTACCAAGTATATTTGATGATATTATTGTGAATAAAGTAATTTATATATAACCTATTTACTCGGAGCCTTGTTTTAAATTTTCAATCTTTAGCCATAAAAGTTAAACATTTTATACATTTTTAACTACAAAGTAATTAATAAATTATAAATTTGATAAATGTTGTCAACATTTGAACTTTAAATGCTTATAAAATAAAATTGTGCCTATGTATTTTTAATATTTTTCAACTGCTATTAGAACGATATATCAGCAGCCTTATGTCCGTAAACAGCTCAAAAAGAGTCAAAATATTTTCAACATTTTATGGTGTATAGAAAATGCTAATATAAACATTCAGTGAAATTTTCAAGTATCTACAGTCATTCGTTTTTTAATTACAATAAAATAAGAAAATTGTTACATGAGAAATCGAGTAAATATCAAATGTTGTAAAAATATAAATTTCAGACGCTCATAAAAATTTAATTTAAGTTTCTTCTAGTCAAATCTTAGATTTAAAAAGAAAAATTTTTATGAATTCTCATCAAAATAATTTGCTATTTTTCGTGATTTTTCCGTATTTTGTCAAAATTTGAACTTTAAATGCTTATAATTAAAAACTGTGACTAAGGATTTTGAATTTTTTTCATCTGCCTTTGAAACAATAACCTAGGAGCCTTCTATTAAATTTTCAAGCTTTTTTACTCAACAGATAAAATTTTATTGATATTTATAGAAAAAAAAACTAAAAAAATTGAAAACTGACAATGGCCGTAAACAGCTCAAAAAGAGTCAAAATATTTTGTAAATTTTATGGTGTATAGAAAATGCTAATATAAACATTCAGTGAAAATTTCATGTCCCTACGGTCATTTGTTTTAGAGTTACACCAAAAACCAAAATCGATTTTCTCGAAAACAGATTTTGCGTAAAAATTCCCGTTTTTCCTTAATTTTTCTTTTGTTTTTCACGTCGCTTGTGAAAACTACTGGGAAATTTTTACTTTTGACCCCCCAAAGTACCAACTAGATTCACTTTCCTATCAGAAAAGTTACTATTGAAGAAAATCCAAGCACTTTTACTGTCCTAAAAGGTGATGACAGACACAAAAATAAAAAAAAAAATAAAAAAAAATTAAAAAAAAAACACACATCATTGTAGAATCAATACATTCATCGCTTCGCTCAGAATCTAAAAAACCTTACTATGTTGAATCTTTTGGATTTTTTTATTTATTTTTCAACATTTAACACGCTTCATCCCGATTATTTAATCTATCGCGAACAAATTTTGGCAACGGTTTCGCTTTGAAAGCCGGCAAGGTGTCCGGTCGCTCTGCCTGTTTCAATTTTGGAGCCCAGCCTTTTGGCGCACCACTTGGACGACTTCTGCGTAGGAAAGTTCCTGAAATACGATTTAGAAAATTTTAGAAAATTTTTAGGAGATGGATTTTTTTTATGATGTTAAATACGTGTAAGAAGACTATAGGTACTTTTATTAATTGTCGTATAATTACTTTTATTTTCCGCAGCAGGATTACAATCTTCTTGAGGACAATCAGCCACTCTCTTCGGGGCATTACTCGAACGCGGTCGTCCACCACTAGATTGCCCTGAAGGATTTGATAAACTTGAAACTGGTTCTCTAACATTAGGTGGCCTCTGGTTTGGCGGCTTCGGACAAACTTGTCTTGGACACGATTGTCGTATTGGGCTAGGTTGTCTTGGACACGGTTGTTGTACTGGACTAGGTTGACAGGATTGTTGTCTTGGACATAATTGTTGTGGAGTATTTTGTGGACTTGGTCTATAATTTTCTAGCGATTTATCAGGTATAGCAGGCATTTTTTTGTCTTTATAAAAATATGTTTCCCAAGTATTTCTTGTAATAAGTTTGACGTGTTCTAAAAGCATATCGTTTTTGAGTCTTGGATCACCCAGATCGTAGTGTATATGATACAGAGTGGACATAATGTCATCTAACATATTTATACCATAATCTCGCTGTGTTTTCGAAATATATTCTAATTGATTATGTACGCTTTCATAAAATGGGAGTAAACGAATGAAATCCTTGTCGTGAAATGCATTATCGTTCCATTCACAATCATTGAATGGCTTAATAATTTTTGGTGGATTTTTATAGATAGCTTGCAAGATCATCTTGGCACTCGGACTGTTATCACACGGAGGGTCTGCTTCTATTGGGTTCGATACAAAATTTAAATAATGTTGTGTTAACATATTAAAAGCGTCTGTTTTTGTCTGAAGGTCTTTTTTCGCTAATGACAAATTAGTAAATGCGTTGGCCACTAAACTTGATTTGCATACTATCTGCTGTATACTTTTTACACTGTTGATAGAATCTGAATCATTACAATCTTCGTCGTTTTCAGTTACAGAACATTGTAGAGCATTTGTTCTAAGCTCTGGTTCAACTGGTGTTCTTGGCAAAGGCCGACATGTATTATTTTGATTTCGTTGCGGGGACGGTGTGTTTGCAGTTATTCTGTAATATTCGTGTTGTGTAGTATCAGTTCCAGCCATTCCAGGATTAGGCGGCTTAGGCACAAATGTCGGGCCACTGCCGCAGGTCGGGCCACTACTACAACTAGGTACGCTGTGCGGGAAATAAAAGTCATTTCCTGCATGTTGGCGTTTGCATTGCGAGGTGCAATTTATTATTTTTATTTTTCTCATAGTTTCTTCAAAACCGACACGACACTTTTTACTTGTCGATTCATCAAGTTGTTCCAACTGACACTGGGTCCCAGGTATTTTTTCACGGCACTGTTTCGAATCCAATTTAAACGCATATTTATCTTGGTTAACAGTACTTTGAAAGCGTGGAGAATTTCTTCTTGGTTTAGAATTATGTGTGCATGGCAGATTATCAGAACCAGCGGCTTGATGATCGAAATCCATACATGGAGGACTAACGTCGTATAAGCTTGGGTGGGAAACAAAATCACACATGTCTTCAAAATTTACATGTTCGGGAGTTCTCTGGGCGCATCGATTTTGTCTGCGAGGCGTTGAGCACCGTTGAACGCAGTCTTCATTATTGGGTAATTGATTTACGGGGCATTGTTCATTAACTTGTGAGTTGCAATTTTTAGTTTGCGTTTGACATGGATTACAATAGTCGCTAAAATCTATGAGATTGTCATTCTTAACAAATTCACGTAACGATACCCATTCTTCAACTGTCGACCCGGGGACGTAGAGCCAAAATTCACTCCACAACTGTTGGGTTCTTACAGTCTTAGCTCTCCAATTAATCGTTTTCATAACGTCTATGGGATGTATATTTGGGTGAAACAAACGATAAAAAGTTTTACATACCTCTCGAGCTACTATTCTTGCATACGGATTATTAGTGTCTTTAATTAGTCTAACAAATGGATTAAGTATTCGAACAGCATCACGAAGCTCTTTGGGATCATACCTTGGTTCTTGATCCTCGTACGGACAACTTTGATCTTCAATTATTTGTGAATCGTTATTATTAGCACATTCCTCTTGGATAGGTTCAATAACTCTACACTTGGTTGCTTGTGGCCGTCCACATCTATTAGATTCCGAACTTTTCGTTCTAGTCCTTGGTTGTTCTCGTGTGCATGCATTTCTTGAAGATGGCCTTTGACTCATATTTAATAAAATATTTATAGTGCGTTATTAAAGATACTAATGTAATAGTTGGGATATGTAAATTTAAATGTAAATTTTGTTTAAAATGATTGTTATTCTTATTTGTTAAAATGTATATATTATTTGGTTTAATCTAAAATGTTCCTTAGTAACTATAATAGAATCAATAATAATATAAGGATGATAATAAATTATTATTATTAGTATAAATTGTAAGCATTTAAATCACAGATTTCTATATAGTGTAGTATAGAAGTCTGTGATTTAAATAAAATTCCCACAGTAGTCTATAATTCTATATTATGGTAATATTATAAGCAAATGTAAAATCATACAAATAATTTATGTACATCGAATTTTTAAAAATTGTAGTTTGGTTATTCTATGTTTATTTAAATATTATTTGTATTTTGAATCAAATCAATTATTTATCATTGATGGAATATTGCTATATCAATGCCAATACAAATATTAATTATTTATTTTAGTAATTTACTGTTTAAATCGAAAGAAGTAGATGAAATAAATAAAAAAAAAAATAAAAAAAAAAAAAAAAAAAAAAATTAAATTAGAATTTGCATATTATTTAAAATGTATTAGTTTTAGATTCTGAGCGAAGCGATGAATGTATTGATTTTACAATGACGTGTGTTTTTTTTTTTTTTTGTGTCTGTCATCACCTTTTAGTACAGTAAAAGTGCTTGGATTTTCTTCAACAGTAACTTTTCTGATAGGAAAGTGAATCTTTTGAAAGTTGGTACTTTGGGGGGTCAACAGTATAAATAACCAGGTAGTTTTCAAAAAGGACATGGAAAACAAAAGAAAAATTAAGGAAAAACGAGAATTTGTATGCAAAATATGTTTTTGAGAAAATGGATTTTGATTTTTGGTGTAACTCTAAAAAAAAAGTCTGTAGGTACATGACATTTTGACTGAATGTTTATATTAGCATTTTCTATACACCATAACATTTTCCAAATATTTTGAGCTGTTTACGGACATTTTCATTTACCATTTTTTTTAGTTTTTTTTTTCTATAAATATCAATGAAATGTTATTTGCTGGTTAAAAAAACTTGGAAATTTAACAGAAGGCTCCTAGGTTATTGTTTCAAAGGCAGGTTATTCATTTCAAATATTAAATGAATAAATTATAGTTATATTCACGCCTTACTGCTCAGTACTCGCTAGTTATTGTATATTTTAAAGTTTCAATCTGGATGAATAGTTAACGTTTATAATAAAGACAACTTATATGAAGGTGTAGGAATACATTTTTTTGCTTATAGATTTTTTTTTAATATGATTTACCTATTTAATTTAATATTTTTCTGGAAATTGAATTTGCTCAGAGGAGGCATAATACTAAATACTGTACCCTTTCAGTTCATTGAAATATTTTTGAGAACTGAATTTATTTAATTAATTAAATTAAATTTATTTAATCTATTTAACAAATTTCTCTATAATACGAATTGTTTTTGTTGCCCATGAGACTTCGTAATATGGAAGTTTGTATATAATAAATTATAATATCCAATTTGATTTGTTTTGGAATGTTTCCGTTAGACTTATTATTCATGGTTTGTAGACCAATTACATTTGTACATGTATACATTGATGTAAACAATTAAGTATTCAAGTGAAGTTTTACTATTTCTACATAGTATAAATTATATGTCACTGTTGTGCTCGAATAATGTAACGGCCACAAACCGCGTGTCGAAACTATTAAGTGTACCTAACTCGTATCTGTGTAATAGTATAACTTCAAGAAACGTCTGGACACAATATTATAGAAGTGCAGTGTAAGTATAGGTACGTACTATAAAGTATAAAGCATAAAATAAAACGGTAACGTGGAAAACGTTTAGTTAAAAACTTCATGGTGTGGTAATTTGTCGGAAACTTTGAAACTAATGACTAACGACTGTTTTTTATAGATCTCGAACATCGAAGTATAATAATTAATAATAATAATAATAATAATAATAATATAATATGTAACCTGCTGCATACAGCATATATACCTATGACAGGACTCTCGCAAGGGGGAGGGGGGGGCTGTTGGACCAGGAATAGATACATGTGCCCGGCTATTTTAGGGGCTCGTTGAAATGTATTAGTAATTTTTGAAATTTTGATAGGAATACATATTTTATAGTAATCTTGTTATTTTAAGCTGTGGGTTAACCTTTTATCACCTAGAAACCGTGGGACTCCAATGTCGTTTTTAATGGGTTATATTTTTTTGAAAGTTTTGTATAGGGCCCTCAAACAATTTTGTACCGGGGCTCACAATTTGATGTGGGGGGCCTGCCTCCTGTAGACATAATATAACATACCTATATAGAACCTATACATAAATAGTAAATATAATATGACATATGTTATAATAATAAATTGATTTAGATCAGTCGTAGAAAGCTTCTTTTTTTTTTTGAATTACCGCCGCCGCGGAAGTGAAAACGTTCATCCACGTTAACCACCTGTTCAAACGACCGTGGCCCTCGGGAATCGTATAATAATTATACAACAAAAATAATTACTAATAAGTAATAACGATAATAATACTAAAATAAATAAGTTTTGCTTAATATTATGAAAAAATATAACGTATAATACATAAAAGAAATGTGTGTCGGAAAATATAAGTATAACAAAAATATCATATAATAACGAGATGTAAAACGAGGGGGGTAAAATGAAAAAAATTAATAACCGTGTACAAAAAACATCCTCAATAACCCGACGTGTTCCTACTTTGTAGATTAATGGCTGCGGCGTCAAGACAATAATGCGCGGCGGATATAGTTGCGTGCTTCGGTTAATGGAATCGTGAACGTTCAACGTCGTGTACAACAACAGCAACAGCAACAACAACAACAACAACAACAACAAACAATAACAACGACTGCGAAGACTATACGGTCGGGAGCAGATGTGTCATGAACGTATATACCATGCCAGGTAGTAGGTATACCCTCAATATAATAGGTAAGGTGGTTATCTAACCTATATACAAATGTGTACCTACGGACCAAGGAGCGAACATATTATGCCTAGGGAATGAGACGCCCGGCGGCGACGTCAGTGTGCGTTGTGTATAGATGATATTAATATAATATTATTATTATTATTATTTGCCAAAGAAACGCAAAACACAATAGCTGACGGGGTATCGCTGCCATGTCCGTATAATATAAGTACATATTATTATTATTATTTTTGGTCTTCGTGTCTTCGTAATCGTCGTCGAACCGTGTGCGGGCCGCGGACGGCTGCAGTCGTGTCTAGCTGCACAGCTCTGCCGCGCGGCAGCTGCTGCGTCGTCGATGGATACGGCGGCGGCGGCGGCGGCGGCGGTCGCGATCAATGGACGACGCGAAGGAACAACCACACCACCACACGTCCCTCGGGGGGCCTCCGCGCGTACAGAACATTATTATTCTCTCCGAAAGGAATAATACGCCGACGAGTCGTCGTTTCCTTCTTATTGACGAGATGGCGGCCCCGACTGTACGATATATATTTCCACGGATATTATATATTTTAATGTTGTAATAAATGTTATATATTATTATATTTTGTACGATATATTATTATTTCCGACGACGTGGTTGCACCTATATTATATCGTATGACCAGTATGATGAGGGCTGATGAGTCACCCACCACCCCCATTTCCTTACGGTCCTGCAGTCATATCGAAATGCATCAACCCATTCATTTTCAAACCTTGACACATACAATACGGTTGTAAAAAAAAAAAAACCATTATTTAGATTTTAGATAATAGTGCAGAATTGTAAACTAATATTTGTATAACACCTACAGTCTGCACTCTGTATACGGACAAGGAATAGGCCTACCATATTGTGCACTCCGATGAGGTCCTTATATAATATGAAAACAAAGATTGCATACAAAATACATTTCGTTTAAATGAAGCATAAACGCATCATCGTAAAATAATTGTAACAAAAATAAAAACGGGTACAGTTATAATTCAGCAATTAGAACATTTTTATATTTCAACCGAATAAAAAAAAAGAAAAATACAGTACTTACAGGATTTCGAAAAATAAAAATCCAACCAGATTATCTCTTGTCAGCTGCCGGCATTTTAGTACTTACAAATCGACAGTCGTCTTAACATGCTATACATTTTGACACGACGACACCGTCGGATAAAATACATTATTCTTTTTTAAAAAATAATATTGCACCATATAGATTATACATTTACCTGGACATTGGATATAATATTTTCGGTCTATATTGAATAAATTTAAACAACTCCGATAACCTATGTATACACATAAAAAACTGAACCATATATGGGTACCAAATTCGAGACACAATTGATGAACAAGAGCGACGAGATCGACCGATAAAGGGTGGTGGTATTATATTATACTATATATAGAGTTCACGTGAAGACAACACAATAAATGTCGAATTACACATCTTTTAAACTTCTCCGTTAGATAAACCATCTTGGGTTACACCGCGCTATACATTGTCGGTATATGGTCGGTATACGGTCGGTAGTTTTAAACGGTGTAATATATTCAAGCCAAAAAAGGAACGTATTTCTCACGAATTTTTGGACCATGGTCCATAGATATTGTAATTTTGGGTTAGGATGGTCTGATCGACTACCTACGTCGGAAAGTCTTCAACGCTGCATTATTCTATACACCTCTAATCTGTAAATGAGATTTCAAGAATTTTTAATTTGATCGCTTTTAATAGTCGAGCAAATCTGTTGTGTAACCGCTGTAACCTATCGCTGTGTATAGGTACACATATAATATACAATATACAGCAGCAGTAACGAAGCCGTTGATATGATTGAAATTTATCATATTAAATTACTCGATATTCAACTTAAAATCCTTATGATGTTCCGCGTGTTTGAAATATTATTGGCTATTGTATTACTACGCGCAGCATCACAGTGTTGAGTTCGTTGAAAATAAACAGAAAAATAGATAACCTATACCTATATTTTCTCGGACGCGAGATGGGTTACAAACATTTTATTTTATATTTACTCGAAACTACGTTTGAAAACTATTACTGTACTATGTAATATATTTTATGTTTATTGATTTTTATTTGTTTTCTATCAAATTTTGAATCGTTGAAATTAGGTCACTGCTGGAAAATGGCAATTCGTTATTGTTTAATATATAATATATTTAAGTGTACATTATATGCACAAACAATACACTCAATTATTCAGTGAGTACAGAGTGTAACAAATTATTTCTGCTATTTTTTTTCTATTATAAATAGCTGATTATGTTCGTTATTAGTGATAATTTATCACACGTTATCGAAATACCTTCACACGTGGATGAACTAAACTGGGTTAAATTTGATAATCATCTACCGTCTTGTAATAATCGCATTTGCCGTTTTTTTTTTTATGAATTACGAAGGGAAATGCTCTATAAAAGTACGCCACCAGTGCCAAAAATATTATCTAGTTGAGTAGGTAGGTACATAATATGCGATGTCTGACTGGATTTAAATCGATATAATGAACCATATAAATTACTGTGATATATACTTTTGTTTCTATTCGTGTATAATTTGAATGATTTTCATTGTCCATTGAGTATAGTACACATTTGTAGGGCCCAATGTGCATGTAAAAAATAATAAAATCGCGTCACTAAAAAAATAGAGCTCAGCCACCGGCACAAACTATATTATAATAGGTAAAAACAAGTAAGTCACCACCATTCACTATATGTTTAGTAAGTATAGTAACCGCGGTTGTCTACTCCGACAACTGACTGCTCTAGACAACCGTGGTAGGTTTATTTACTACTCGGTGAATCCTATATGTTTTAAACACGAATTTCGGTTTTTGTATGGTTTTAAACATCATAAAATGTTTAGTTGTAATTATATAGTTTTTCATAATAAAAAAACAATCAAAAAATATTAACAATATATGTATACAAATATACAAATTAGTTAATCTCGGTATTTAATCGGCGCGAATACGAATATTAAAATCGATAATGTTCGTTGTGTATGTTTAATGTTTATAACAAATTACAAAAACAAATATTATAATTATTCCATCAATTTATTATGTTAATTTGTATTTCGTATTTATTATAACGCAACATATCAACATTAATTACTTGATATACATTTTTTCAAACGTTAATTTCTTACAACAGGAACTCTCCAAAATAACCATTGTCAATTAATAAGTACTTGCCATGTGCTTATTTTGCACCTGTTATGTATATTGTATACCATATAATATATAAATGACTACAACTGACTACCGTTATTACTTTATTAGCTACCTAGTTTTTTTTTTAAATGGATTAAATATTCATAAAAAAAAAAAATATCAAACTTGTATCTGCCTATACAATTATAATGAGCATTTTAAAATATCACCTACCCATATATGATTATTAACCACGTGAATAATATAAACGCCAAAATAAACTATGTATACGAATCTTATAATTTATGTCATGTTTTATTATGTGGAGTTCGTATTAACAGTATACTATTATTTGTTAAAGTTAATTATAGTTAACAGATTTTATATGGCAATATCAAATTATTTCCTTAAAAATAACAATAGGTACCTATATGTATACATTGTGATACTATATAATAATTGATGGCAATGGCATAATATATCAAACTAATTAATAGGACATGTTTTGTATGAATTAAATTATATACTGTAAGTACCTATACCTACCTATTATATTGATTCATTGCATTTTATTATTTACTAGGTAGCTGTATTACCCAACTTAACCCGTTTAAAATTAATGTATCTTATTCTATCGTTTTCTGTATTTATTCAGTTGAAATATATAATACAAATACAATTACAGTGGTTTATGATTATTGGTTTTCAACTTCTTAATGTCTTTTACATATTATGTTTTATGTAAACACAAAAAACTGGAGACAGATTCGACAAATGCTTAAAAGCCATACGTAAATCCAATATCATCGTTAATATTGGCATTTGTCTTTATATTATGTTAACATAAACGATTTGTCCAGAATTATGAAAGCAAATCATATAATTTATACTTATGACGTAATCATTGTAATTGTATTCATAAGTATTTGATTTTAAAATTTGTTTTTATTATATTATGCCATATTTCTACTAATACAGTAATATAATATGTAATCAATGAAACCATTTAAATAAACTAAAAACTATTCAATTTTCGTGAGTCAAAATTAAATTCACGTGTGATTCACCCTGTAACAACTTATGGGGGTTAAAAAATAAACTTTAAACACACTCAATCTCGAGGAATTTATTGATACAACTTTTATTGAAAACGGTCCAGTAGTTTTTGAGTATACAGATGACAAACTAAAAAATAATTATTTATTTATATAAAATATAATATTATAATATAGATTAAAATGATTTTCGTGAGAAACTCATTGCACGTATGTCGTTATTTAACAACATAATTGTATCTAAGGGGAACGGAGTGGCCGAGCGGACTAAGGCGTCGGTTGCGACGCGCACCGACGCCGGTCCAAAACCTCGGCTGCGGGCGGCATATTTCTTCAGGCAAGTCACGGTGTCCCCCGACCGGGCATGGCAGAAATCTATGGGTGCCCAATTTGAAATTCTGCCAAAACTAAAACACACGTGTTTACCAAACCTACAGTACCCTCCCCACAGTTAAAAACCACCCAATGGCCTAAGTTGCCACGGGTTAATTAATAAAAAAAAAAAAATTGTATTTAAAATATTTTTAATTCGATAAAACAACGGCGTTCATGGGCCACAATTATAATCAAATTTCAAATACCTTATGGTTTTATTATTTTAAATTTGAAACACATTACTCTATAAATTATAATGTCATAATATACTTAATTTATATAATTTCTCATAACTTTTTTCCATTCATCTATTCTTTGAAAATATCCAATATTGGTTTCAAATTTCCAATATAATTCTGATTTGTTTCAAGTTTACCAATGAATGACAATCGTTCGGGGTATGAGCTAGTTTACCTCTCACACCGGCCCCGCTGGTCACTGTTGGACCAAGTTAGTAGTGACCATTATTGGCTAAGTCGTGTGCCCACGTCTGTATGTACGAACCGCATGGCCAAGACGACTGCCAACATATATATTATAATCTTTTACGGTACTTGCGACGAGCGAGTGACCAATAGCTGATATTTTCCGTCGGTCAATTTTTAATGGATACATTCGAGGGATACTTCTTCGCTATTCTATGACCACTCGCTCCGTTTTCGTGGGTTTTTTCTTTCATTTTTCGTGACTACAAGGCGCGAGTTCGTGGATTATATAGTAGTGGTATGCCGCAGTGCGACGAAATTCCGAGCGTGAATCTCGATCTATATAACCAACGCAAAACCGTTTTCCTATGAGTGCGTATTAATAATATTATAGTATTGTGCATTTATACATATAGTGACGAAACGATGAATCGTCTTGATCACCCATAATGGCCGACGGGTGACGGGTGCGGCGAGACGACACGTCAGGTCAGGTGGCGGACTCAACTTAAATTTTAAATGACATACAATTTCTTATTTAAGTATTTAGTATATACTACCACAACCTCCCCATCCCCACAATACACTCTAATATATACCTATATAACAATTTGAAATTATTAAATGTAACTAAACTGTTATAATAATGTATTATTAATGTAACAGTGTAAAGGTTTAATTTTAGAATTTTAATATATAAAATGTTACGAGATTAATATACTAATCAACTCTTCAATTTTTACTTTTCAAATTATGAAGGCTTGATAAAATTATTATAATATTTCTATCTTTAAATACATTTTGAAATTTGTGATACACGAACAGCCGGTATCTCAATATTGAAATAAACACGTTTTAGGTAGAAAATTATATAACATGCAAGTTTGTAAATTTTAAATTTTTTTTCCAAACTATACTAAGATATTGGGTATTTACTATTTTTAATTTTTTTCTTCTAGAGGCCTAAAAAAAAATTTGCTGCGGGAATCCGAAATTCTAAATCTGGCCCTGCCAAAACTATACGTCGTCATGTCATTTGCGTCAAGGTAGGATGCATAGGCAATATATATAGTCACATATATATTATTCACACTTCACAAGTTCCTTGTAGGAATGGACAGTTGTTTTATGCCTCCACAACCGTTTTTAGGTAACCGCCGTAATTAGAAATCTGCAGAATAAACTGTATAAATAATAATATATAAGTAATCTATTGTGGTTTATGATTTTATGAGTTATTCATTTATTAGTTATAACTCGGTAAACAAATTGTGGTTCAATCCTGCAATATGGAATAACAAGGTGCTGTTGGTGTTGTAAGAGTTGTTTTATGAATTCTACATAATACACGCGAAGTTACTGTAGTTGACACTAGTTGCATAATTTGTAATGCAATTTCAGGCATTCAACTCCGAACCATTTTGTAAGAAAATACCAATAAAACGTAACTTATAAAACTAATAGGTTGAAAAAATGTAGCAGTTGAAAATTACCTAACGAGAATAGTATATTGACGTCATATATGCAGAACCTTTGATGTTTTATTTGTTCTTATTAACTTCCCGGATATTTGATGCGAATTGTTTTCTGAAAACTTTAATGGTTGGAAACTCAGAATTCGTGATGTTCGACTGTAGCCAAAAATTGAAAAAAAATAAGAGTACTAGAGAAACTAGGATATAGAAACGGATTCCATTGAGAACTTTTATAAAATTCGATAAAAAAAATGTAAATAATGTGTCGGTGTTTCATACTGAATTTACAAGTTGATTTTGTCAAAGAGCAGCTTTCTAAAAACTGAAATAACAGGTGTACAGCGAGTTCAGCAATCCCAAGGAAAAAAATTAAATACATTTTTATGAAATAGCTTATATTAGTCATAAGCATGTGTGTTTAGACGTATTATAATAGTGGATTATACATATATAGGAAATTAAAAGTTTTCTAGTTTCTTAAAATATTATTAATTACTCTGTATACGTGCGAATATAAAACGTATTACTGTATTAGTACCTAGACAAACATTATTAGCTATTAATTATTATTTTAAAATCATTAGATTATAATTTCTTGTATTCGTGGGTATTATATTTTATACCACTGGCGAATAAAAAATAATAATAAATACCTACACGTTAACCTATACACCGTGTGTCTACGAAAACAGAGTACACTCTATAACACAGTTACCTATAATATCCTATTTACGTATTTTTGAATTCTGTTCGCGGGACACGAGACTATAATATTATGAGCTATTGGATCATAAATTCCTATAAATTAAAATTGTCGAACTCTTATAGTGTTATAAGATGTTTGCCAATCACTACTCAATATCGAACAATATTCATCTTATTTTATACGATTTGTAAACACACTAGGGGTAACACGAAGGAAACTTATACACATTTATCTGTAACAATGAGTCGCGAATGCCAGTGCACAATGCTGTGCGTGCACACTGAACGTAATTGTATACAACTATAGAGTACTCTCTCTCTCTCTCTCTCACAATCACACATATGTATTCATATAATGTGTGTATGGATTTTCATCCCTGTGGTATTTCCGGTACTGATATTATGTATGTGTATTGTATATTATGTCTAGACATCTCTGCGTTTTATTCAAACACGTGTATCCGTTATAAACGTACTATATGTATTATACAGTCATTTTAATGCAATGCATCGTTTTATATTTCACGGTGTATTGTCATCGACGGTCCCCGCAGATAATTTACTCACATTATTTTGGTACATATATATATATATATATAGGTGTATACACGCAGAATAGACCTTATAGTGTAGTTGAGTGCAGAATAAAATGAAACGCGACACGAACTCATATGCGCTGTGCAGTAATTTACCGAGCACAGACACTAAAATGGCATATATTATACCATAGTAATATTATTAATATGAGTATAAATTTCTCGCCCCGTCCCCATAGTAGTGTACGCAGGATTTCAGTTCGCGGTAAGGGTTTTCTTTACCTAAGATTAATCACAGACCCATTGGTGGGGTGGGGGGATTCATCACCATTTACATTCATTTTTTGCTAAATAGTTTTTATATAATTGGTCAAAACGAATTATATAGAGTTAGTCTCAAATTTAGTTTACGTTTACACTTTTAGAGTACTTAACCTGGTCATCTGTAGAGCCTCTCTAGGCCGTAATATACGTGGTAATAATCGGTGATACAATTATAATTGCAGGCAGACGTTTAACATTATGTTCTCGATTAGCCGAAAAAAAACTGAAACTAAGATTTTCGATGTTACTGCCGTTTTACAATGTAGTTTATATCTATTATAAATGAATAACAATTTTTAATCTACCCTAACTTCTAAGTATTGATTAAAGTGGTAAATAAGATTTTTTTGTAGAAGGAAAAAATTTCAGGGGGAGTTATATAGACCCTACCCTTGCGTACCCTGATTAGCCATTAAGTATATAATAATATGTAGTACAGTGGTTCCCAACCAGTGGGGAGGGGAATTTCCCCAGGGAGGAATTTAGATTCTGCAAGTGGGGAATATAGTGATGATGAAATAACAAAAATGTTGTTGTTAAAATAATTATGCCATTCTACTGTTAGTAAAATTGAAAACTATAATTAATTAATTTTACTTATAATATTTTATTGTTATTTATAAAATTTAATATTTAATTTATAAAATTTATTTATAGTATAATATAGTTATTTTGTATCAGCAAAAATAAAAGATCGTCTAAACTCTAATTTAAGGGAAGGCGTGAGATTTTTGAAAATTTGCAAGGGGGGCGTAGAATAAAAAAGGTTGGGAACCACTGATGTAGTAGATATAGATTATAGGCATAGGCGTGCGCAGGAATTTGGTATGTGGTGCGTGCCATGAAGAAAACTCCAACCTTCCCTTAAACGGGCCTTAACAAAGCTATTACCTATAACCTTCCCCTTCACCATGCAAAAAAAAATGCAAGAAATTTAATGCAAAAGTTCATAAAAACTCATATTGGTTAGTACTTACCCTTGTACCTACTTGTATTTCACAAAAACATTTTTATATGTTTCAACGAATAGATTATTTTAAAAAATATATAGGTATATTGCTTATTTGTATAACCTAACCTAACCTACTTAGGTATATTTTATTGTATTTTTAATTTTTATAGATATTATATTTTAATAGTAAATTATAATACATCTACATTAGAATATTAAATATAATCATTACCCATTGTATTGTTACACATTTTATGGTTACGAATTGTTAAACAATGGTTAAGATGTCCGGCGCCAATGTAATTGTGAACACAAAAAATACGTTCAACGGGAATAATGATCATGTTCTGTAGAATCAATCAAATTTAATATATTTTTGTTTTTACTAATAGAGCATAATATCCCAGAATATATGCATATTTTGTATTCATATATTCTGTGAAAATATTCTACAGGCCGCATCAAACTCTGTTTTTCAATATTTTAATGTCAAATTTTATAATCTATGAAGTATAGGATACTAGGATCATTGGACCTCCCATTGTATACATTTATTACAAATTGTAATCTGATTGTATATTATATTCTTGTTTTATAATAAAAAGAAAAAAAAACTTTATAATAGGTATAATAATACAATTTTAAGCTTTTACTTACAAATTATATTATACCGTTATCAAAAATAAAATAAAAAATCGGAGTTCGATACGGCCTGTAAGAAGTCTTCTTCTTTCAGATAAAAATTCTACAAGGCCTGAGAATTATTCCCGTAAAGTAATTTTTTCAATATAATATACACTCTATCAGCCATTCAGTTACCCTCCTCCTAACTAGGTATAGGGTTGTAGATTAGTGGAAAAGTATTATAGGCAATAGGTGGCAATTAAAATATAAAATTTAATTTTCAAATTTTATAGAATTGCGGAAAATTCGAAAAACAGGCCCTTAACATAATACCAAACAATTTTCAAGACGAAATTTTATAAGGGTGGTAAACGCACCTATTTTTTGGGTATTTAATATTTTTTATAATCAATCATTTTTAAAAATTATTAAAATCTAAGCATCTAAAGTTACAATAACATATGTACCGATAATAAATTAAAAAATACGAATTAATTGTTAAATCAAACTATCAAAAATAACACAAACGTTTCAGATTGTATTGTTGAGTATTAGGTAAAATATTAGGTTAATGTACGAAACAACAAAATAGGAAAAATGATTAAATGGAATTCAAATCAAACTTGAAAATTGCTTTTTATTCGTTTAGAAAATTACAACTATTAGGTACCTATTTAGATTTTAGAACGTGCGTTAAAATATTGAAAGTCTAATTTATTTGTATATAATTATATTTAAACATTCTCTCCGTATATAAAACCAAAGGCTAATCTTTACTGTTAGTGGCGTATATATTTCGTTCGTGACAAATATGAAGCAAGGTACCTATATCATTTTAATAAGGATTTTAATAGTTGTAAACATCTAATGGGAGTAATTTTAATAAAAAAATAATTAATTACTGCATTTATTAACCTTCATTTTTCATCTTAGGGCCGTAAAAAAAAACTAGCTTAAGTAATTTCATACCCGTAGACTGTATTTAATATTTTTCCCCTTTTATCCTTAAAATTATATTTTAAATCATTTTGATGACAACTATTTAACCCCTTTAATTAAAACTTAGCGTAAGACAAATATTATTGTTATAATATATTTTTCGTTTGGAAAAAATTTTAAAAATATCAGGATTTAACAAAAACATAGTTGAATCAATATTTTGTATGTTGAGTAAATATAAACATGATTAATACAATTAATAAATATACAAAAATTCGTTTATATTTTAAATAACTATACTGGATTATATTTCTATATTACCAATAGAAATATAAAGATGAAAAATAATAAATAATAATAATATGCCCGTTGATTCCGTTTGTCTGTCCTATTTTCGTTAACATTTTTAATGATATCAATTTAATACATTTCATACAAAATATGTTGGCCAAATATTGCATACTCACATAGAGTCCCTTATAATAATATTGTCGTTAATCGTTATTGGATGAAGCATTGACCAAGATGAAATATCATATTGATCGTTTGTTATTTATGAAACACATTATGTACAATTGTTGTAATGACACTTTGATGTACTATTGAATTATTGTCTATTGTACCTACTATAAAGTATAAGACGTCAGATATTCAGACCATTCAGTTTATAATACATCAACAGAAATTTGGATTACGCCATTAGTATTGTATTATAAGACAGTATTAATTATTATTGTTTAAGTAAGACTAAAGGCTGTACATAAGAGTGTTTGGCAGTTTCGCTGTAGTATTGTACCCAACAATGTCCTAACTATTTTTCAAGTAATTATAGCCATCGTTGTTGTCTTAAAAGTCTTATTATTTTTAATTTTATTGTATTTAAAAAAAGTGGTGGTAATATAATTGAATGGTAAATAAAATAAAAATCATAATTTTAGAAGTTAAAATATACCTTATTATTATTGAATAATTATTTAGTTATTTTAATAAAAAAAACATTGAGAGCGAATAGACATTAGGCATTATTATAAGCAAGGTGCAGCATAATTTATCTGTAAACGCTAATTGAAAATGCAATACTTACTATACATTATACAATGAACCTGGGTCAGATAGTTCCATGTTCCATTAGTTTAATTTTTCTAATTCGAACACCGAAAAATGTTTTATTTAGGATAAGAATTAACTAGAAACATATTAATTAATAATATATAAAAATATAGGTACTGCGAAATAAATAAGTTAAGAAGTTAATGTGTTATTACTGATGAATATTAATATTAGTGTCGAGTGTGTGAGTTGTGTTACTAATACTTACATATAATTAGAATGTCGACATTTATATTTTATAGGTAGTGAATTAATCAAAACTGAAAACTATATAAAAAAATAACAAAACAATAAATTAAAATAAATTAAACCATCTTGACAGTCGATGGTGTTTACAACGTTAATTTGTTTTAATATCGTTTCTCAGGAGGCCATACACACTATACAGGAATAAAAATCACTATTACGAAGTTAATTATTATTTATTACTGCATTATAGTTATTATACTTATTAGTTTTTACTAATTATTAATAATAGATTCGGGAGAAAGTAGATTATTTTTTAACAACAATATTATTTTAATTTTTTTCATTGATTAACCCGCGGAAACTTAGGCCATGGGTGGTTTTTTAACTGTGGGGGAGGATACTATAGGTTTGGTAAACACGTGTGTTTTAGTTTTGGCAGAATTTCAAATTGGGCACCCATAGGTTTCTATCTATCGGGGCAATATTATATTACAATAATTAGGTAAGTATAATTTGTACTTATATTATGAAATCGGATTTGAAATTGAGATTTTATAGTAGGAGCAAAAATATCGTTTTGACCCGGGGGTCAAGTAAAAGAAAAATAGTAACCCAGGGGGTGGTTTTAGGTTTAATTGATTGTATATTACAAATTTACAACACATTTGTTTTACATAATATGTATATATATTTACCTATTTATATATAAATATATTACCTATATTTGTACCCATACTTGAAGTTATGCACATTATAATATGGATAATAATTAGTTAATAGTGAACTAAGTATCAACTTGATATCGTGTATTTTTACAAATTTTGTAATTCTATAAGACTTCAAAGACTGCCGCATATAGTGTCCAATTTTTTGGGGGGCATTTATCCTCCTCCCGCGACATATTTTTAGGCACAAAAATTAAAAAATTCCCCTCCCGCGGGATAAAAATAAGATACTTGCTCAAAGTTACGCCTCTGATTTCGGGTGTTCGGCGAATAGCAACAAACTACTGCAGCAGTCTACAATATTAATTTAATACGCTCATGTATACATAATATTATGGCGTAGTGACGTAACTATAGTGTTATTACTTATTATTTGCTCTGCCATGTACGTACAAAGTCGTGGTCATTCCGGTCATATTTTAATAGCTCATAGCGTGTCCATTGTTTTCTAAACGACTTGACCATAAAACTACCCCCGGTCTTCGATGTACACACTACTGCACAGTCGTCTGGCGTGTGGTAGATGCATTTTATGGTAGTGAATCTGAACACTCGACGACGTTATTATTGTTATTATTGTCGTCATTACTATATGGCGTACACGATGACGTATTGTCTGTATAGTATGTAAACTGCAGTAAGCTGTCTGCGAGCCTGCGTGAACACTGCGCTGTCGTCAAACGATTGCAAATTTTAAGCAACCCCCATAAATTGCAGCGTGGAAACAAACAAATTTGTTTTATTGTTTTCGGCCTTTCCCTGGGGGGGGGGGGGGTATTGCGGGACGTAAAAAGAAATTTAGCGACATTGCCCAAGCCTGCAACCTAAAAGCAACCTCAATAAACTATTATATGTTATTATAATATTACTACAATACCCGCAAGACAATAAATAATATTATTTTCCGTCTGCGCCAGGAGTGGAAAAAACAAATAATAATAACTCTGGAAATATTCAATAATAATAATAGTTACATCGCTTTTATGTAGGTGTATAATATAAATATACTGTACAATAATATTATTTATAAACTATAATATTGGCTAAAAACGTGACTAGCAGTTCATTTATATTTTATACCGAATGTGCATCTCATAAATGTTTTTCGATGTTCGTGGATAAATGGACAATGACTTGACATTGTGACATTATATTATATTGTTTATGTGATTTCGGTGATTACTTATTAGTTACTTCACGGTTTAAGTGCCCAACGGAGTACGGACAATATAACATTATTAATTAATTATTATTATACATAATTTAATATAAACAATTTACAATAGACATAATATTATATGCACTGCACCAGCTTTAATACATGAAACGTGACATTCAAATTAACCACGAACCGTGGTGTACAATCAATAATAAAGCTCACCAACGAGATCGTTTTATTTTAGATTCAGACCGGAGCGATGAATGTATTGATTTTACAATGAAGTGTGTAAAAATTTGTGTTTGTGTCTGTGTAGTGTGTACACGATATATAATAAGTCAAAATAATGCTTAGATTTTCAAATTCAGTATCTTTTCCGGTGGTAAAGTGAATATAGTTGGTGCATTGGGGAGGTGAACATTTAAAATGCACATTAGTTTTCAAAAGCGCTTGGAGAAACAGGAGTTTTTACGCAAAATTGATTTTCAACAAAATCGATTTTGATTTTTGGTATATTTTGGTGTACTTTAAAACAAAAAACCGTAGACACATGACATTTTCACTGAATATTATCATATTATCATTTGCTATACACCATTAGATGTTCGAAATATTTTGACTTGTTTTGAGCTGTTTACAGACATTTTCAGTTTCAAATTTTTTTTTTATCAATGTCAATAAAATTTGTTAGGTCTAAAATCTGTAATTTACTTTTTATATCTGAGTTTTGAAAATGTAGTACAAGATTCAACATAAATTTGTTTACCTTTATCAAAAAAAAAAAAAAATATCAACCGAAAAGTCAAATTAAATTTTTATGAAAGTTTGAAGTTTAAATTTGTACAACATTCAATATTCACTCGATTTCTCATTTAGTGATTTTCTTATTTTGTTGTAATTTAAAAACGAATAACAGTAAATAGTTAATTTTTTTAGTTTTTTTTTCTATAAATGTCAATAAAATTTTATTTGTGGGGTCAAAAAGCGTGAAAGCTTAATACACGGCTCATGATATATTGTTACAATAGCAGTTGAAAATTATTAAAAATACAATGGTACATTTTTTTTTATAAGCATTTAAAGTTAGCAATTTGACAACATTTATCAAATTGCAATTGAAAAATTATTAAAATTTATAAAATGTTCAAATTATATTGCTAAGGATTGAATGAATTAATAATATATTATTTATGTGGTTAAAATTTCACAGATGTATAAAATAAAATAGATTGATAACTGTGCTATGATTCAACGTCTGTGTAATTAGTTGAAGCCTCAGATCATATATGATCTAAGGTTGAAGCTATTGGCCGCCATTTTAATCGAAGCCAATTTTCGTTATCACTCGTGTTAGGATAAGATAACATAAAATCATTTGTATTTTGTAAAAATTATTATTTTTCTACATATTTTGCTTATATCAACATTAAATAAGTGTGATAAGACCTATCGGACTCTTTTTAAATGGCAGATGGTAACTACACGTCTCATCACAGTTAGCAATCTAGTTTATTCTATATATTATCTGTGGCCTGTGGGTTTTCATTCACTATTTCAAAAATCAAAATATAAAGTAACTTCACGTCTTCACAGAGTACTGCACGAATACACTACATCCGACGGCTTGATCTACAGTCTTCCTGGCTCCTACCTACCTCCCCAAATTTTTAAACGACATTTTTTCCGGTAACACATTTCAGCAAAATATTTGAATTATTATTCATGTCAATCACTGAATAACTACTGTACTAAAAAACATGACTAAAATAAAACATAATGATATATTTTGTGAACAACGCCCACGGACATTACAATATTATTGTAATCCCTTATATCTGTGATCCAGTAGTCGGTATAAATAGTCACCTGACACCTACGAGTTCTCCAAAATCGTTAAATCTAAAATGAACAAATATTATGTAATTAATGTAAAATATAAATAATAACGCGATTGTTACTAACTCGTTTCGTCCAATACCGTCCAAGCATATAGGTAATAATAATAATATCTTGTTATTCGTGATTTTTCTTTCCCGTGTTTGTGAATCAATTTTTATTTATTTATGCCTGTATGTTAATAAAAATCGAATATAAAATGTAATTAATCAATATAATTACATTATGCCGTATGGACATTATACACACGTCTTATAATTAAATCAGAAAACAATATAGATGCATGTCTAGCCCGCGTCCCGTGCGTAAGTATACAATATTATTAGAGGAAAAACGAAAGCCTTACAAAAAAAATTGCGTATAATTGACATTTTGGATTGCAAATTTTCTCCGCGGGTTTCTAAATAACGGACGTTTATGTTGGTACTATAATACTTGCCGGAATTTATGTCAGGCGTGACTGTGTAAAAGTGTAAACTGAGAAATGTACACCCACGTGGCGTAAAATGTCACTTAAGACAAACGCCGGTTACCGGGTTGCAGATAAATTGTTCGTATGCGTCGTTACGTCGACTAAACATTATGACATAACACGACCCAATGTATACAGAGTGCACGGTGTGCGAAAAATGCAGAATAGGATTTAAATTTTTTTTTTTTTTGAAGACGCCGGCGGCGCACAATGTAAAATACAAACAATAATATTGTGTTTTCAAACAGCTCTAAATAAATTACGACTATTCGACTTTTTTTGGTGGTTTTTTTTTTTTTTTTTAATAAAATCTTGCTCAGCTGTATATTTTTGAAGAGTATTAAAAAAAAAAATACACCCAACCGTTGTGTTTCTGGCGGGAATTTGATTAAAAATAATTATTTAAGAAACAAAGCATTTTCCGATCGATTATTAAATTTCAACCGTCTCGGCTTTCGGTATATATCATATAGGTGACCGATTAGGTTACCGCGACTATACCTATACGATTTTCCGGTAACCTCGATTTATTCTTTTATTGCAGCGACTGCCGCCTGTCACAGGTTTAACACTGTGTTATTATTATGTTTTAAGACAATTTTGTAGTCTAGGACTGCTGCAAGACAAAGTAATACCTATAAATAGGTCTGCCAAACAAACGTTAATATTCTTATCCAAAATTCCAATACATTTTTTTTCAGATGATTTTACATTACATTTTCAATATGTCTGTCACATAATTTGGAATTTATTGTGACCCACATACTCGTCTCCTCGATAAATATTACTATTAACAATAGTAGGTTCTTAACACTATGGAAAAGTCATACCAATTTTTCTTCACACTGAAATTCTAGATTTTTGAAGCGAAAATTCGCGTTAAAGTAATTTGGTTTATTGTTTATTGGGAGTCGTGTACGTCACCTTTATAGTTTTATATTACTATGTTTTACGCTTTAAGTTTTGTTGGGCAGACCAATTTCAATTTGTTTTGTCTTGTACACGATTGTCTTGAAATAATATAACGCAGTGTTAACCCGCCACAGTCGGAATAATAGAATTGAGTTTACCGGAAAATCGTATATATTATAAGGACCCACAGTATTTCATCTTATCATCATCCCAACGAAACACCCCAGCCGTGTTGCCTTGGAGATGTTGAGACTCGAGGAGGAGGAGGTACGTCACATACTTCCGAAATGTCGTCGTGAACTTGCTAATAATACTATTTAAACTGCGTATTTTATGTAAGATGAACACCGTCATACTTGTTAGTGGTATTTCATACAGTTCAGCCGAACAATAAAAGTAAACTTCTGTCGTTTCGTCGGCTCGACTTCCACGTCTTCACGGAGTTTTTTTACACATAGGATTTAACTATCTAAAAATAGGAAATCGTGATACTTAATGTTTTTGGTAGACACGTGTTCTTATTTTATTCCATAATTATTTATACTTGGACATAAGTTATTGTATATCGTTATAATATAATAATTTATTATTAAAGCGTGATTATTTACCATAATATGATATTATTACGTGAAGTTTTTAAGAAAAAAAAAACATTTCACCGACAGAATAATTATCATTTATCACCATGACACCATTATATGTGATGTTCAACTAAATTTTACATTTTTACATACATATACTTGTATAAGTATAACTTATAAGTTGTAAGTGTAATATGACTAATTTATGAGTAATAGTTTATTAGTTTATAAGTGGTTCATATTATTATATTAATAGGAATTATAATTTAACGCTAGCGAATTTACGTAATTGTCTTAATTATATTAAATTTATTTACTCAATCGGGATGGTGCAGTAAGTCAGAAGTACCTACTTAATTTAAATAATATTTTATTTTTACTTTTATACCTTATTCAAATTATTAATTCATTTTATATAATTTCATACTAATATTAGGTACAAACATATATAAATGATAAATTTGAAATTTGACCGTGAGTTAAACTTCGGATTGTTCTTCGTTGATTTACTAGTCAGATTAAAATATGATTATGCATGCGGGTAAACCTTAAACTTCGACAACCTTTACGTAATTTATAACTTAATAATCTCATGGTTCCATACATTATAATCCTTAGTTTCACGTCCAAAGATCTATTTGTTGATAAATAATTATTTGTTTTAAATGTCTAGTTTTATTTAATAAATTAGTGGTTTATTACGGTAATAGTATTATAACAATATGCAAATAAGTAATACGCCAATACGGTATCATTGTTTTTTTTTTGCATGATATTACATAGGCAATAGTATATTTTGCATTGTATTCTCCTCGTGGTTTTGATTAGGCACTTCAGTACTTGTATTTAATCAATTTCGATTTTCACGATTCAATTATCAATTAATAATAATTTGGAAAAAAATAAGCATTACATTTTAATCGAAAATAATAATTGTTGTAATTTGTCGCACGGGTGTATAATATTTTGTTTACTATTTTACAGATTGGTAATATCAGTTTATAGCTAAAGCTAACCTGTATAAATATGTTCAACTATACACACAGTTGAATAAGCTCAACGTTCATAGTTTCATACCTAGGTATTGACCATTATAACATTATGACATTTTATTTTATAGCCCAGTAATAACGGCGGGGTAATTAATGTGATACGTAACAAATAATAAACACTTTAGACGATTTCAATCGCGTTACGGTGAAATAAAAAAATAATTAGAATTACAGCAAATAGCGTCAACTATTCCTATAGGGATAATAGAGACGGGATAAGAGTGGAGCGTCGTACTGTTGTATGGTAAACAATTACCGTAACACAATACATCGATCGATGACTATAATAATTATTATATTTTAAACGTATTTATTCTTTACGTACAACGGTTGTCGACGACCGGTTGCAATAGGTATGGAGTTAAAACTTAAAAGCCAATGGGAAGTTTAAATAACTGTATATATTATTATGCGTACAACTAAAATCGATTCGTACTTCGTTTCAATGACTGTACAGCGATGAACGTAATAATATTATAATATATTTCGCACGGCGCGACAGCAACGCGAAAGTTCGTCGATGGTAAATTGACTTATACAACAGTTGTCAAATCGAATTATTACACGCTTACACGTTTATGATGAATTTTAAGCCCGCCTTGCACGCACTCGTACTATACACATAATATTTTATATGATATTCATAAATACGCATTCGTGGGTTAAGTTTACCTGGTAAAACTAGAGGATATCCCCGGCGTTTGCGATTCAGTGGAATACCGCACCCAATTAATACAGGAAATTACGACGTATACGTGATAATATTAATGGGTCAATCTCTAATTATTATTATACGATTTACCGGATGTGATTGAATAATACCTATAAATACGATCGTTAAATACTTCGTTATGTCGTAGGTACTATTAAGTGTTGTTGACATGTTGGCTTTGAAAATAGCTCTACAATAGTGTGAGATTAAAACGGCGTTTCGGGAAAAACTTCTTTTACCGGGAATCGGGAAAACGACTGTTGTTGTCCGGCACTCGTGCATAATATTATACACACTATAGAAATATAGAACGACTACGCAGTAAAGTTGTATCCAAAAGATATAAATATATAATATAATTTTATACTATTGCAATAACCTTGTACACCGTGCTATAGATTACCAACACCGAGTTGTTTGATTTATAATTATATACGTAGTAGGTACTACCATTGATTAAAATGTATACTTAAATATATTTAATCAATGGAAGTATTTATGTAGTACTACTATAATACTTCAGTGAAGGATCACGGATACGGATATTCCTGCGTTTGGCACTCGACGTCAGAGGACTTACGATATATATTTATTATTCTTGTAAAAATTAATGACAAATGTCGTTATTAGTTTACATTTTACAAGACGGTTACATATTTTTTACAATATTATAAGAAAAATACAAAACAAAAAAAAAAAAACGTTAAAAGTTAAATTTCTCAAGAAGTTGATCATACTGTTGATATTTTCTGTGTTTGGACCTAAAGCTGCGTCTAAATTGGATGGGACGTTGTATTTTCCGGGTCACTTATATATTATTATCGTGTAGCGACTAGAATACCTATGTAATTTTCAGTTTCTAAATTGTCAGTTCTCGACGAACGGTTCGATCGATCGATCGGCGTGTTCACACGAATAAAGGACCTTTAAGTCGATTCTCGCCCGATCGTCGTTCCGAACCAAAAGAAAACAATAACAACAACAAACGTTGGAAACTCGCAAACAAAGTCGCCGCCGCGTGTAAGTCCGATCGATCGACGGCATTCGTGTTATTATGGTTTTTCACCACACATCACGTGCGTCTCTCATCGCGTCTCGGCCGTCCTCTCGCAGTCTCGCGAACTCGCGGTCGACGCGTTTTCTCATGGCGAATTTTTTTTTGGTTCTCGCGCGAACGGTTCACCTGCGGCCGCGACCTTTTTCGCGCGACCAGGCATCGTGTATACATTTAACAATAATGATAATAATAATATAATCGTATCCAGAACGCCGAACCCATCATTCGAACGCGTCGTCGTCTTCCGTCTCGCGGGACACCTGCGCGACGCTTTTATATTCATACCTAATATATTACAATATCCGTGTGTACAGGTTAGGTTGGGTACCTACGTATACGAAAGCGCGTGGGAATCGTCGTCGAGTGCAGTGCTGACGCGACGAGAAGACGGGCCCCGTGTTCTCACGTCGTACACACGCACACACAATAAAAAGATAGATACAATATAATAATAATATAATGTGTATCGCACAGGTAAAGGGTAGCGCGCAGGTATAATATTATGCGTAGGTATACGCAGCGCAGCAATACGACGGTCGTGTGATTTTTTTTCGGTCGGACACCGCGACCGGGAAAACAGTGGCGTGCGTGTACCGCGTATATGGTATATATACACATCGTATATACTACTACATGGGTATATACGTATGGGTTCTCGCTAGCCGGTAGCTCGTCGCATTATGTGTGTGCTGCTGCCGTGCACAGGTAATACAACGCGACGACGACCCGCCACCCGGCATACGTATTATATAAATCCGATCGATATCCGGGCGGTGCGCCGGCAGCATCCGGCGGCGGCGGTGGAGCAGCCCCACAGACGACCAGACGGCGGCCGACCCTTCTATGCCGGGGCAACGTTCTCATACATTATTGTACGCGCAAACACACACACACACGCCGATACGGCCCGACGAGGGATTTTTACCTTTTATATTTTCTTCGCTTTCCCACACCCCCATCTTCCCCGCAGCATTCACGGAGATGTTATTATTATTGTGCGTGCGCGAGCGCTTTCTGTATATACATACGTGACGTTTATGTAGGTACAATGCGCGCGGTTTACACCGCGTATACCCATAGGCATCCTGGTCCGGACTTTTTAATATGTAAATCGACGACCCGCCGCAGGTTTAGATCGCGAACCCTGCAGAGAAAATCTCGGTCCGGCCGGACGCTCGATACCGATAATATTATAATGTATTACGCGCGGAAAACTCGAATATTCTACGTGCGGGCAATATCGACGACACTCGGTCCACGCACAGTTTTTAATAATAAAACGTACAATGTGCAATGCGCTATTATATTTTTCACACCGCGCACATCGAATACAATACACAATAATATTGTTATAGTACGACGGAGAAATAATTCAAACCTCAGAGTACCTACCGATCGAATCTCGTTTTCCCGGGATTTATATTTTGGTGTTCAGTGTGTTACTGTCGCGGTGGTCTCCCCCAGCGAGTGTAACTTCCATAATAATATGTATATATACCGTATACACACAATATAAAACATGATTTTCTGTACAGTATCAATGCGCATTTCTGGGTGCACAAAATATTTTTATGTTTTTATTTGTATTTCGTTATTGTACGACAGCAGACACGGATTTGTTGTCGCGATTATGAACGAACGTTATCTACCGCAATATCAATGCTGGTGGCTTTATAAGATTTTATCGATGAAAAGGTGTTCGTATTTTACGAGTCCACTATTGTAGTTGTCATCTACCATTCGAGATTAATATGTTTCGCCCACACCATATTATCTCCGACGACCAACAGTGTTCGATTATCATATTATTTACAAATAACCATATGGATATTATACCAACGACTACTTTTTTAATGAAACCCTGGCATTTATTGCATATCGAGTTACTAAAAATTTTATTTAATAGTACCATATAATTTTTTATCGACTATAGTCTAACATAAAATCAATTTATTTTAAAAAATTCCGAATTGGAGAAAAAACAATATAAATACCGTAAAATATCCTTGAAGTGTTTACTTGGCCTTTATTTTATAAATTGCAGCGATTTGGTTAAATTAAACATTCAAACTTACTTGTATAGTTCAGGTGCTAAATACGTTGAGTATCCTCTATGGGTATAATGTTCATCAATTGGTTTGGTTAAATAATGCAAATCACATAAATTGAAGTACCTACCTAGTGTCAAATAGTTTATACCAAAATTATCAGAGCTGTTTCTAATATTCATGTCGGAATCTTTTTTAATGTAATACTGAAATCCAAAAGTTCAAAATAATTCAACATTAAGTTCTTTAATTATCCATTTCAATACAATTTAATAAAACCTAATGATTTTCACTGTATTCGATGTCCTTGTAATGCAGTATGACGCAATGCCTATATGTATAAATTATTATGAAACTTGGAATTTGAAATATTATTTAATTATTATATATATAAAAAAAAATATACACGCATTAAGCTTAGGATCATCAAATATTAATAATAATTAGCTCAATCAGACCCATACAAGTTGGGATGGTAATTTGATAAATCATATATATTATATTGTATACTGATTACTACAAGTCATATGGGTGCAAATAGGTTTTGAGATTCCTCTCGGGCTGAAGCCCTACTATAATAATATTGAAAAGCTTATAAAAGATATAGGAAATGTCGGGGGGGCTTAGCCCCTTAAACTCCCCCTATTTGCGTCTATGCTACGAGTACCTACATATGCGAGTACCAAGTATAATCAATGGCGCCCGCAGAAATATAAACCAGGGGGAGGGGGGAGGCAAAGTCAAAAATATCTGATAACACGCAGCACATATACTATTTAAGTGATAGGACAATTAATATTAACAAAAAAAGCGGGATGGGGCACCACCCTACGGGTGTCAATGAGTATAATACTAGGACATAGTCCTATATTCATACATCGAATACTTCAAAAAGGTCATAAGAACATATATAACGATAAAAACAATTGAGAATAATATGTCTGTGGAAATGAAGGTATATCATTCGCATTATATCGAATGGCGTATTTATTGTTGTAGTTCGTCAATTTATATACTTATTTTTTAATAATTATTTAAATAAATCGAAATGTTGAAATGTTTCGGAATGTTCATCCCTTCTTAAATATTTTATACTCTTCTATTTCTATCTAACTTTCAACTCGATATTGCAATCACTTAAATTAAATTATTAATAGTATCTATAAGTTCCGATTGTGCAGCATTTATTTTACCTACCACTGATGATAGTTTATAAATACTATTTTGAATTTTCATCAATGATTATACACTAAAGTCTATCAACAAATCTGCATTGACAGTTGATACAGCTGTGCGAATAATTTAATAGCTCTTAAAGCCACTTGACTTATCAGAGACATCTGAATTTTTAAGGTGACATTTTATTCCAAAATGCTTTCTATATTCTATCGTAGTGGCGGCGTACCTATTGCCAATCGTATTATTTTTTAAATTTAAATCAGTTTTGAACAGAAAATAACTGTTGTTATACACTTGTACCATCAATCATTTTTTGTTTTTATTTATTTTTTGACAAGGTTAGCCAACTAGATAACTGTATTGAATTCTCATTATTCTTTAACCTTAACAATTATTTTTACAATGTTGACCCTCGGAGGGCGATATTAAATAAATTAGTATAAAGGTAAAAAATGCTTTATTACAGTTCATCAAAAATATACAATGTACATTATTTCAATTTTAATAGCTCTTGTACCATTAAAATGTTGTTGTAAATATTTTTAATAATATTTTGGAAACGAATTCAGTAAATTTGTTTATTAAATCATAAAACAAGTAAATTATAAAAAAATATACATAAATTAATGTAATGGAAACGGAAATAACTTAAAAGGATTTAATTGGTAAACTGGATAGAATTAATAAGGTAATGAATATAATATATTTTGTTTTCACGCTGTATAATTTATATTTTTATACATTTATTAATTAATCACATAAAAAAAAAAAAAAAACGAAAACACGGCATTAATTATGATACATTTGTATTTTTTTTTCAAGAAAAATATTTTTTAAACGTAATTAAAATAAATTATCTTAAGTAGATAACAAAACGTGACGCTGACCTCTAACCACTACATTATGATTTTATGGTTTCCCGTACATCGGTGTGTATTGTAATCGGTATTATGTATAATATTTTTTTTGAATGAAACGGAACCAGTAAATCATTTTGATTTCTCGCAAGCAGTACGTCAAGTACAATAAACATTTTGTGGGACACCCTTTTCGTAATATGGCTTAAAACTATTAAAGAAATGAAATTGTGCATTATTGACACCCCGTGTAATAATTTATTGACAGGTGTGATTGTGTGAATGTTTTCGTATGCTTCGTCAGTTCCTATGAATGTCTCCAGTTGTACGCATTATAATAATAATAATAATATGTATATAAATGTATTATATAAATTATGTCTTTGTATTTAAAATGATGAGATTTATTCGTTTCTTAATGGAATTCAATCGGAGACGTACGCATTCAGCATCGAATTCTTTTGAAGTACAATCAATAACACATTTTTGCGATTCGGAGAAATGTTATTTATGGTCGTTTTTATTTTTATTTTTTCGCTGTACACTGCAGAGTATAATATTATATAGTAGTCACTGTACACGCTCTTATACAGAGCGATTATCTTAACGTACCTAAGGTACTCATTATTTTGAAAGCTATATAATGTCATTTCACATAATTCGATATCTTTACAAACATTTTTTTTTTAAATTATATTTATCGTTATTAAGTTTTACTATTTTTAAATTTTTTTAATGAACATTCCATATTTAATATACTATTCCCCATAAAAATAATTTTTTTGTTAATTCGATGGATGCAAATCTAATTTCGAACAAGTAGTCAATGGATTTCAAGTATTATAAATTAAAAATGTTTGCTGTCGTTCAACAAAAAAAAAATATAAAAAACTTAAACAAATAATAAAAACATATGTTTTTTTAATGTGGTTTTGTAATCACTTCAAATATTAATACCTACGCAAGCAAATATCCTCAAAAACGTCGATATAGTATATGCACAAGAAATGACGAGTACATTAAAAAAAATCACCCTGTATACTGCCACGGCATGAACCTAAGTGGACGGGTGACATTATTGCTTTTCATTTTCGAATCAGGTTAAGTCTCGAACGGACAATTTTGACAAATCAACTCGAGTATGAAAATAATAAATTATTACAGCTGATTACACTCTCAGACTCGTGCTACACAGAATAAAGAAATATCGTATTATTATTTCATCAAATAATAACCGGTTTGGCGTGCCTGCACTTACTACACAGTACACGTCGTCTTGAGGGAATGAAGGATTCATTGTTTGAGATTTCGGCGGAAAATAGGGAAACGTTTGCGAAATATTTGAGGGCTGACATGTGCAGTCGTTGTGTACATTCGTATAGGTATTACGTGTAAATAATATAAGCTTGTGCAAGTATGGCCAGCGGCCATATTTACGCGGGTACAGTGAATTAGGGAACAAGATTTACACGACTATTGTATTATGTTATTGTATTTTAGTGTCTTAACGCGAAACGGGATTCGATCAAAGCGAGTAGGTCTGTAGATGAATGGGCTTTTTTTTTTTTATATGTTTTTGTTTATTTAGGAGGCACACACCTTTTTTTGACGATTTTTCTCCGGCATACAACATAAATTGAATTTATTATATTATTATTTCCTACCGGAGATTTTATTTGGTTTTGTCTGACGCCATTCCATATAAATGAACGACACTTGTTCGAATTAATTGTGCACAAGTCCTACTACAGCGCACATTCTTGCAAACGATTTGGTGTAAATCACTGCCACCGGATTTTCTACACCTTAACCATTATTTTCGAATGATCTGTAACGTCACTCGGTGAAATAAAAAAGTCGCGCATGGGAATTTATCGGATAGATGCGTTTATCGACGGTGATAAATCAAATAAAAATCGATATGAGACAATTATATTTCTAAAGCTATACAGTATATAGTTGTGTTAGGTTTCGCGTAGTAAAATTGTCTTGGATGAGTAAAATGTTCGTGTCAACAATAAGAGATTTATTTATATTTATATTCTAGAACACTCATATTATGATATTGTAGTGAAACATTATAATATAATATGCACCTTTGTCGGTTCGAAAAACTAAATGATTTGTTTGCACTTCGCTACTACGGAATCGTAACATTATTAATAATTACACTCTTTAACTTTACACATTATTTCCACTTAGTTTATAGTTGTTAACATCCGAGCATGTAATATAATAGAACTTATAAACTCAAACTAAAAAGTGGAAACTGAATTGAACAAAAACAATAATAAACTTTACAATTATATTTACAATTTTAAATCTAAATTTTTAATTAACAACATGTCATTATGAAATAATGAAATATAGTTATTGTATTATAGTTGTCATAAGTTATACTGTGACTGTAATGTTTTATATTTTATGATGTTTCGTTAGATTGTAGTTATGATTACACTATATCATTATTTCTTTACTTTCATCAATTGCATTTAAAAATAAATTAAAATTCAATAAAAACCATGCATAGCATATGTTTGAAACTTAGTATTCGTAAATAATAATTACAGCTTTGCTGTACAATTATAGTAATCGATAGTGTACACAGTCATTGAGTTGGCACTGTAACGGATGTGTTAAATTATAATTCAATGATAAATCATTGCAATCGATGAGCAATAACGGTCTAACTTTTTGGTAACAGTGGTTACCAAAAAATTATAATTTTAATAATAATATTAAAATGCTAACAATGAATATTCTTATTTTTTCTACTCGGATATTTTAAAAAATCTGAGAATTTTCAATTTTGACCTCTTAAAATGACCAATACTAGATCTAATTCATTATCAAAAACCTCCACCAGTTGATGATCACACAATTTTTTTTAGAAAAAGTATCTTAACACACGAAAATATAATTTTTTTAAAAAAACATCTAAATAAAATCAATACATTCATCGCTCCGCTCAGAATCTAAAACACCAATCAAACTTAGGTATAAATAGGGTTTCAGACGCATGACAATATACCTAAAATAAATAGAATCAAAAACATTTAATTTGAAAACTTAATTGAAGGTTTACACTATAATAACAATATAAAATTTTGTTTATATAATAGTATTCAATTTTCGCAATGTGTAGCAAATAAAAATAATTGAGTTCATATTTAAATAAAAAATTAAATGCATAGAACGAGGTATAAAATTATGTTTTTTGCATTGACTAATCTGAAGTATTTTTAGGTCAAATATTATATTGAAGTGAAATTATTATATTATTTTATTAAAATACAAAAATTATACCTTTTTTGGCTTTTTTACCATCCAATATCTACACCTTTATTTTTTATACGGGAATTAGAATATTTTAAATAATATTTTTTCATGTTACGTCTTATATGTATCAGTTAAATGTAATTTGTAATATTATGTACATTTTAATGGTGCTATGGGGTATAGTTTAATACTTAATAGTTTAGGTACCGAAGAGTATGTGAGAAAATATGCAAATGGCAGTATTTCCGGTCTATTAGTGGCTAATAGACCTTGTGAATTACATTGTTGGCTGTGTAGTCGTTTATCGGATTAGAAAAACTGGCTATATGTATATAATGTACTGTACAACCGCAAAACACTTTAAGGAGTATAATTAAAACATATTTTTTTTATTTCCAAAGGAATATCACCGACATTTATTTAAATTATTGTATTGAAGTCGACAATTAAGCATTTCTTAATTAATTCCGTTTGAGTGATTTTTTTAAATAACAGCTGCGCTATTCTGTATTACGAAATAGTAAACAGTATTTGATAATAATAAAAATGTATTTAGACACAGGCGAATAATCCACGAGTTTTAAGACCAAAAAAAAAGTCGGGAACGTTACAGAAACACCTCACGGCTCACTTAAAACCAACACATTTCAAGCTATGATGCCCAGAATCTAAAAGGTTCGACACGGGTACCTATACTTTATACAATATTTAATATGATTTTAAATAATATGCTTCATCAACGGAAACACGGACATTGACTCTGCATCGAAAACTCCACCGAATTCGGTATAATATAAAAAAAATATTTCTCGATAAATTTCCAGGACTACACCGGAGCATCTCGTGCACATATTACATATTTGTATATACCGTGTAACACCATAAGTTGTAATAACAATTTAGCAAATAAGTACACATGCATCGAATGATTATTATAATACAGTTTTTTGTTGTTGTTATACGATGTGTACTTCTGTGCATAAGCAAAACTAGAAAATCTTACTACAACAGGCCAAATGATGAATATGAAAAAAATTCTAATTACAAGATAACTTTTTAATTTTAATTTTAAATCCTATCAAGTCAGTATGTTATCCATTGATTAGATCAGGCCATGGCTGTAATGGATTTGATTCGTCTTCCAGGGGGGGGAGGGGGAATATTCTTTCAGTCCAAAAACTCTGCTTAAAAGACAAACAAGAAATTATTAATTATAGGTAGTTTATGATGTCAAGAGGGGCATGGCCCCTATTCCACCCCTAAACGCCGTGCCCGGCCATAGCCTGACTGGCCTGAGCAGTAGTTTCACCAATGCTTCTTTGTATATTGAACGTATGGTTTTTTTACCTAACTTATCAATATTTAAATTAATTAATTTTTAATTCTCGACCGACTTTAGTGAGTTGGGATAGGTAGTTACTAGTTAGACACTATACAGCTACGTATATAGTGTACACTGTGCGTAATATTTTTCGTACAATACATATCTAGATAAACTATACATTTTGGAACAAAAAAATGTTAATCATTATTTATGGTGCTAAATATATTATATAAATAAAACGCGTGAAAATTAAATCATTATTCATTTCTCATGCAAACAGTTGGTGTTTTTTATCGCTGGTGTGCAACTGTATGTATAATACTATAATATGTATATTGTATAATATACACAATAGAACATAATAATATATAGGTATTGCATACTCTCAAATCTACAACTCCACTGAATTCAATAATGTAATATTACAAAATAACTGCACGATTCATTTCCAGAACTGCACCAGAGCATCTAACATAATATATACTATATAGGTTATATACATGTACGTATAACACCTTTTTACTTAACCAATTAATACTTAAATTATTTTACTTTAATTCTTGACATCTTGAGAGTTGAGATAGTGTACTTTTTAAGATTTTTCGTACAAATACAGCGTCGTAGCGTATTTAAATATCTTGATAAACAATGCATTTTGAAAAAAAAAATTTAATTATTAATTATAGTGCAAAATAAATTACAATATAAAACGTGGAGTCCTTCTATTTGCATTATTTAAATAATATAAAACACGTAAAAATTAAATTATTATAAAATTCTAGTGCTAACCGTTTTTATCGCGGGCGTGCAACTGTTTATATTATGATAAAATGTATATTATTGTATATAAGTACATATAACTGGACATATTATACATTATCAAATCGACGCACATCATAATAGGTCCGTCATCTAAAACCAGCCATCCGTTTATCCGTTACACCTATACATATAATACGAATACCCGTCATTGTGCATATAAGATTAATATATTATATTATTATATATCAATTGAATATATCATATTAGGTATAGGTAAATCGTACATTGCATACTTGTACATATTAGTATATATTACAATACTAAACGTTATCGAAAACGTCAAAATATATTAATGAATTAATATTATGTACAATGCGATGATGTATTATATATTATTATTATATTTGCGTGATTATTAAATGAAAAGTATAATATAGGACTATATCAACGGTTTTTTTCATAATAGAATATTATACTCGGCGGCACTCGAGTATTCCGAAAAAGTCGCGATCCATGTATCGAATACTATATAATATGTCGACATGTATACGCGAGAACGTGTAAGGTAGGTACACAAATATTGTTATTAAAAAATAAAAAAAAAAAAAAAACATTTCCTCAAGCCCGTCACAAAGACACGTGTGCATGGTGTGCACACATCATATCATTATAATGGTCGTCGCAATAATAATGCGCGTGGGCGCTCTTCGTTAATATTTGTAAATACGTGCACACGAGTGTATAAAGGAGGGGGGGAGGGGGTACGTATATTTGCATGTTTGTGTATATAACGTATCCTAGAGTAACGCTTCTCCTTATCGTTGAATAATTGAGGTGGTGCGTTCGATATTCATATGCATACGAGCGATCGAGAGTCTTGAGTTTTCTTCATATTTTCTCGTTCCGCTGCAGGGCGAGATTTTCCGCACGGCGTTTCCTATACCTTTACCCACCGACCATAATGATATCGTCATTATTATAAACAATATATAAACATTACGTATAATATGCGCCGTAATCGATACAGCCGTGTTCACTGATCAATTCATATCCATCACGCATATCCGGTGACGACGAACGTCTGGGGGGCATCGAGCTTACACACCTTATAATATCGCACATCGAGAACGGCAATTTATTTCGTTCGCAACCCCCTTGGAAATTAGCTGGGTATAATGTTATTATGCGAGTGAGTCGTTCTGGCGATACATTTAATATATTATACATTTAAACACACTCAGTAGTCATAGTATAAGTATAATATATAGAGGCACGTATTTTAAAAAGGGACGTCGTCCGGGATATCGGTCATCGCGGGTCCCTGCACTCTCAGGGCGTTTTTAAGGAGATTCCAAGAGTAGAGTTTGCCGCATAAAAATGGTGGACACCGAAGGGTGACACGTGCGTTGCTTGGCGACACACGTTACCATTGAACTGAAATAAATTGCAAATTATACCGCCGAAAACGTGCAAAATATTTGCGCATAGCCAGAAAAGGTCGCACGGTCCATACACAGAAGTATATAATAATAATAATATATTCCAAGTATATTATAAAGTAGGCTTATATCATGTTCCCCGGAGTATCCGGATTAGAAAAATGGTAATTCCTGTAGCAGGTGATCTATCAAAATATGTTATAAATTGTTCACAACTGTTGCACCCGGCACATTTATTTATCTACTGGTAGAGTCGATTTAGTGCACTTTTACTATTTTATTTTTAATCACCTGTTATAATACAATATGAGTAGTACATATTATACCTATACGGAATTTTCGCCGAATTACGATGGTAATATTATCTGTGTAAATAGAGTGTAACGGATCAACGAAGATAAACAGTGCATTTTTAATGCATTTTACTTTGCCAATTTGATTTACTTGTATGATCCTTCATAACTATATTATACTATTGGTAATAAAAGTACATTTTAATGATTAATGATAAATTGTATTTTTTCAAATTTTGGGGTATAGAACACCATCCAATAGTAGATCGCCCCCTTCACTAATGCCGAAAAGATTTAGGTCTAGAATCTAGGACAAAACTATACTTCAACTCTTGGCCCCATTTCTTAAACAAAAATAGGTGAACAAAAAAAAAGAGCTTATATAATCATAAATACACCCTCTTCGTTTTTCCAGGTTAATAACTTTTTCTAGCTATATGAGATTATTCCATATTTTAAAAAACAAACTAAGTAATCAAGAAAATAAATTTAATTAAAAACTATAAAACACTTATTATTTGAGCGCGCACGTGATTGTCGGTCTTGTTTATTTTTATATTATATTAGCTGCTGTTTTAAAACTATTATTGCTATGCCAAAATTAAAAATCATTCAAGTACGCTTTTTAATTATACGTTCACAGCACAGGCCATAAAACTATAAAAGCCGTAAACCTTCCCGCTCAAAGCTCTTCTCAACAATACCATAGCACCTCCTATACGGTAAAAGTCTGAGCACGTCTAATTATAAAATATAATATGATTAATTTATTATACACAATCTTTTGCAGTGTGTGTACTTATATGAGGACTTTACGCCCTCTTCCCTATTTCACATGTTTTGTGTGCGCAGTACGATTTATCAAAAACTCAAAATTCCTAAAAAGATTTGTCCACATAATGAATGCGTTAAAACTTAAAACTGTAGGGCACTTTGTTTATCGAGTACACGCTTTCATGCGATTCACGTAAAATTAAGGTTCGATTTATAAGACCCGTTGCTTAAAATTTCCCGTGAATTTATAATATTATTCACAAGTATCCCTGAATTATTATCTATTTATATTTACGTATACCAGTGAATTGTGTATTCACGTGGAACTTATTTAGTTCTATATTTGTATTCGTAGGTTGAAGATGATTTCGCTCATGATATTCATATCAAAATACATAAAATACGACAGAATAAAAATACCGTTCTTAAAACAGGGTTTACTGATGCGATATCTCACAATTTTTTATAGGAATCATTAGCTAAAAACTATTTCTTATTGTAAAATTAAGAACTATATTTACCTACAGTCTCGAATCTCGATAGTCTTAGTCCTTAGACTATCTCAAATCGTGCTATTTCTGATATTACTAGTATATACTTTTAGTTGATCCCAATAAAAATTATTAAAGTGAATATGACTCCGATACGTGTTCACGTATTTTAGCATTTATTAATTCCCGTGTTCACGGTATACTTGTTTTATTTTGTTACGTTAAAGTGTTCTCGAATCCGTGATGTTTGTGTGTATCCACTTAAAAAAGTAAGACCCCTAGTTAAAAGTGCAATGTTCGAAATTCTTTTCGAAATGTATAGGTGCTGATAAATACTGAACGCTGCATATATTATAATATAGTTTATAAATTAAAACATAAAAGTCCTGCATGCACGTCGCGAAAACCGCGTGGAGTGGAAAAAATTAACCGCAATATGACAACACGACGACCTCAAAAGTAGTTTTCGCCCTTTTTTTGTCTTTCGATCCCTCGGGGGGAGGTGGGCGCGCGCGCACTGAGGCTAGTAGGTATATATATATTATATACTACACGCGAATTATTCCACCACTTCTGCCGCGGGTACACCTACACTCCGTATTATATATATATATATGTGTGTGTCGACGAAAAGACCGAATTGTACGGGCGGCGCGCGTGTTTGGACGCGGAAAATCGCACCCTCTCGCCAAAGCGTCGGCGGCATTGTCGGCACCGCCGCCGCAAGCCGGTGGAAACGACTACGACGAGGTGCGGTACATAGGCTGCAGCAGACGGGCGCGGCATGTATATAATATACATTATACACACACACACACACAGTGTACGCACTCGTTATATTTATATATATAGTGAAAAAGTTCACGTATATATATATATATATAAATGTGTGTGTTTTTGCCGGGTTCCGGGTATATATATATGTGTGTATACACGCGGGCGCGATGGATGCTGTCGGCGGCGGCGGCAGCGGGCGTCGAGCTCTCTCGTGGTCTCTCTCTATCTCTCTCTCTCTCTCTAGAACTCGCTGCTCGCTCTCCGCGCGGTCTCTCTTCGCCCGGGAAAAGTCGTTTACCCCGGAAATTCGGTCGTCGGCGGGGGATGAGGTGAAAAGCGCGGCGCTCCCGCCGGTTCACGGGCCCGGGTAGTCATGGCAACGCCCTCCGCGTATACGCAAATATATATATATATATATATATATATAATATGTACGAGCATTATATCATGTATATATACATATACGGCGGTCGCCGCTGCAGACTGTAATATATATAATACGCCACCGCCGCCGCGCCGCTATATTCGTTGGGCGCGCGCGGCGGTCCGCTACCCCTCCCACACACCCGGAAAAACCCGACGCGCCGACGTTTCTCCTCTTTCGCGGCATATATACCATGATATACGTATAAGTATACCCATTATATACGTAGGTATACTGCACATTACCCGTATGTATAGTGTACAATATATATTTTAGCTGATGCCGGTATATGTATACAGGGTGATGTGCAGTATAATAATGTGTATGTATATATATATTTTCTATATATGTATATAGGTAATGTATATACGATGAGACGTGACTGCTCGATTGCCCAGTGCTCTATATATATACATAATATAATAACATGATATAATAGGTACATGTATGCATATATATTATTAGATTTTAACTCGGCGGGGATTTGATCGGCGGCGGTGCTATACGTATAATACCAAGTACTAAGACACCAAGTGAGCGGTCTCAGATAGTCCTAGAAATCATTTATCGCTATTTCTTCATTCCCGGTTAGGTTAGGTACTAACCTAATATACTTAGATGTTTTTTCGTTACGTTTTATCTAATTATAAACACGCGTAAATAATTGCGTACAAGAAGTTATAGTACACCTGCAGCTATACCTATATATACGCGTGAGATTTCAAATATGATCCGATGCTCGACATACCACGCGCGGCATGTATCGTGGATAAATATAATATTTTTAAGCCTCCCCGCGGGAATAATTTGTTTTATAATAATATTATATGTATGCCATTATTTACAATGATATATATACATACAATATACACACAATCTGCCCAGTAAAACGTCCAAGGGTCGATAAAATATTAGCAACGGTGCCAGTGGTTGTTTTCGAATTCCGAACGGTCCGGATGGTATTGACTATTGTTTTTTTTTTTTTTTTTGTTTTTAGTAGAAAGAGCTGAGCGTCAAAAGTTCAACATGCCTTCACGTGTCACGTCTATAGTACAGAGTAGTAATGTTTCTGTGTAGGTTGAAATATATCGCCTTGTGCATTGTGCGCTCAATTGAACTTCTTTTAGAATTTTCCGGGAATACGGAAAAACTTTTTTGTGAAAAAGAAACTGTGAATTTTCCACCATTATACGTTTACCACGATCGCAGTTAGTATCGTTACGTATTATATACATAAATGATTTTCTTCGACGATTATTAACCGCGTTTTTGGACAGAAAATTGCATGGTTCCGCGTGTTATACTAAAATATATTAATTAATTTATAATATACGACCATGTTCAACGCAATATCTCCATATTAATATATTGTATAGCCTGCATCGAAAAGTTCGTTATCATCAAACATTTTTTTCCTGGTGACGAAAACGACGTTGTTTTATATAATATTAATCAACCGTGCCACCATCACCGCCAAATTTAAGCGTATAATATTTTACGCAAATTTGAGATTATGCATATTATGATGCGGGTAAAGCAGGAAGTTCGGGCATATTGTTATTTGTTGCCCGATAAATTTGGCCGATGCAAAAATAATAGTTTTAAAACTCCACAAATATTTCCTAAATATATATATATACTGCGATGCCCAAAGTAAACTCTGTCAGAATCTTGTGGCCGCTGTGAGCAATGTGAATTGAATCAAAAATCGGAAAAAGATTTTCAAAGTTTCAAAAGAACCGCGGCAGTGCTGCACGTTGGACAGTACTGCATTATAATAATTTTTCATCATATTGAAAAATATCGGCCAACTTGATGTCATCATAAGAACTGCAAACTCAATTTAGAATCTGAAAATTAATATTTTCCGCTTGTAGTTTATTTCCATCCAACGTGCGCTGACGCCCGCACCGTCGTACCTGTATATAATGGAGATTCTGAACTTTGAAAGGCCAATTAAATTTACAGATAAAAATCTTTGCAGTCGGTGCAGCCCGCTTTCGCTGACTACGTGAGACAACAATTTATAAAACTACCTATATTGCAGAGGTATAGTAAATTTATCGGTATATCAGCTGCAAAAGGTCAATCAACTTTATCCCGAATTTAATTGGCCAGACCAGATAGTAAAACGTACTGATTATTGTCGCCAAACTATATATTATAACTATATATTATACGCACTCTGTTTAATCAAATTTTGTTTTACTCGTTTTAATAGTTTAACAATTTCTTACATGATAGTTCACATTTATTTTCAGGTCGTTGTGCCCGCGATGTCTGGACAGTGGAGAATTTTTTTCGTACATTGACCACTATAAAATCGTACGATTATTTAATTATGTAGCTGTTAATTATAAGTTAATTTATGGACTATTAATTTGCCCCGATTTCTTAAATAAAATAAATTTTAAAGTATCAGCTTTCAACTTGAGAAATAATCCTCCCTTTCTGCAGGATCGTTATCGCTCTAGTAACTTAATTGTAAATCGTTCAGAGTATCGACTTTTTAACCACTGTAATAGTATACCAAATTTCGATTTTTGTTTCGGCTCTCGCTTGCCAGATTAGAAAATATTGTAATGAATATTTCTGAAATTATTATAATTTCTACCATTCATTTTCTTTTTTTTTGTATAATAATATATAGTTTTAATAGTATACGTATATCTGTACTACTGGTGTACTCATTACCCCTCTGGGGTGTTAAATTTAAACGAATAAAATTATTATGCACGCGGAGTAATTTCGGATATAATATTATGTGTTGTCCACCCCGCCACTGACATAGGCGCAGAACCGCCGCCGCGCGTACAAAATATGTTCGTCCGCCGAGTTTTTATCATAATATTTCACGTCCACCGCCGCGACGTGTTTGCGAATTAATATATATTTATGTGCTATGCTGCAGACACTGTATAACACGACGAGAAAATGGAGGGTTTTGTTTTTTAGGAGAACATAATAATATACAATATGGCTACGATGTATAAAAAAATCATAAATAAATTATATATTACACTGCGCGTCAGATTTAAATAGCTCGCGTGTGCTGCTGCATGCATGCACATATAATAATATTTTATTATACTCTCCACGTTCTTCCCGCTTAATTGATAAAACGGAAAAACTCGGTGGATCGCCCTGTAGGTATATACCGCGTGTCCACGAAAACAGGGTACACTCCATAACTCGGTTAGGTGCTCATATACTATACTCAGTGAGTACCTACCCTGTACATATTTCTGAATTCTGTTTGCGGTACATGATACTAAATTATTTGGATCGTAAATTATTCCTATGACTTACATTTTTTTATCTCTCGTTCGTGGACACACGGTACAATGTAAATTTATAATTTATAATAATATGTGGAAAGGGAACATTATCAGTGGGGCGTAGCCAGACATTTTGTATGGGATGGAGGCGAAAGTCCCACCAAAAATTCTCCATTAAACTTTCTTTCACTTACGCTTTTTATAAAATCGGCCCAATTTTTAGCCTCTCCCTCGGCTGCACCTGTAATTACATTACCATCTACTATGTTATAATGCTTTCAACTTGGTCGTGTCTTATTGCTTACACGTACCTCAATCGTATAGATCTATACGATTAAAAAATATGTTAAATAATGTGTAACAGTCGTTTCGAGATGAAAATTTTAAAAAAAACCAATAAATAATAATACCGGCAATGGTGTTGAGGTATAACATATAATTATGTACCGCCTACTTATTACAGATCATTTAAAACATAATTGCTCACATAATATTGAATAGGTATTTAGTTTTTACTGTATAGTTTTCAGTACCTATACCTATGTATGGTCTGGTAAAGCATCGCATAAACATAGATTTATTTGTCGCTTATCGTTATTATTGTATTATTACGATCACTAATTTTGGATGCACTTCAAATTTAGGTATATTATTATTACACATGTATATACACAATACGTACCTATGTATAGTATTATAGGTACTTGTGTTGTATATCCTTTAGGGTCGTTAAAGGGTGGAGTCGGGTACATAAAAATAAATTCGTACGTAAAATTGATGGACATTGTATATACGCGTAATGATAAATAAAAAGCAATGGGGGGTTTTCAACCCCTAAAAACACCTCCCTGGTTACACCATTGTTTATGACGAGATATTTTGACAACTTAAATGTTAAGTACAATATTATTAACTTTAACCCGACCTAACCTACCTATTCAAGTTTGATATAATTACTTTCAATTCAGGTGTCATGTCTACAACCGAGACTTGTTATATTATATAAAAACTTAGCAGTGTATATTTATCGATATGAATTTGGGAGCGACATTTTTAATGAATTGAAAATATTACAAATTATATAACAATACCGTCAACATATACTATTTGGTTCGATCTTATTAAACATTCTTTTCGGTTTATGTTTTATAATAAGTACCCATAAACACAACAAATTTAAAATGTTATATTTTATAATAATCCTTTATTCGTTTAGGTATTCATATTTTAGTCATTATTTTTTTTCGTAAGTTATACTGAAAATTCAATTAAAAATGTTGTTTGTTTTTTTTTTAAATAACAATATTATAATTTAAAAACGTAATCATTGATGTATAGAAAAATGTATTTTCATAATATAAAATCATTAGGTACCTACCGTTATTATGTGTACAATATTCTTTTATGAATAACAAATGGACCATCTCATAAATTATTATTGTAAATTAATTCATAGTTATCCTTTATTAAAAATTGCCATTTTTATGTACCAACAGAAATCATTTCTAATCATTTATAATATAGTACACAGGGTAATACTGAGTAACTTATATATAGTGGCTACTGAGTAATGAGTAAGTACTGGTCATTAAATCCACAAGATACTTTTGGCATCCCTCTCTGTTACGAAGAAGAAGAATACTACTAATTCGGAAATATAATATATCAAAATGTTATCCCGAATAATATTTGTACAGCTGTTCCAATACCCCCCAAACAATAGAAAAAAAGTTTCGGGATTTCAAAGAGCAGCTCATGTATATAGCGTCAGTGTATGTATATAAAGTTTAAGGACGAATTTAAAAATAATTTCCACTCTGGTTGAAAACGAAAAAATCCACGGAAATAATATTATTAAATAATCATTTGTGAAACAATTCCTAGTAATTTTAATTTTTAATTTATATCATTCCGGTTATAACCCTGCTGCAGGCGCCCAAAAATTCTTTCGCTTTTATTTTTGCAATGATAATATGATGTTGAAAAATAATGAAAACACGTAAACGCCATTACATAGCTGCGCACTCGGATAAAAATATTCTTCATAAATTGATATTATGCTTTCATCGCATGCGTTCCATTTGTACATTATTTATTAAAAACCATCATTGCGATTCAAAGCATTCTGTATACGTGTGACATAAATTCAGCCACTTGCGTGCACATTATAATAATATATTTATTATTTATATGTACTAAGTACTTATTGTAAGTTATATAACGTGTGATATTTAATATTATGTATATAGGTAATTCGTCTGATTGAAATTATTGCCGTTTGAGATTTTCGTGTAGTCCTTTGAACTTTTAAGTGTCATAGACATCTCGGTGCGTGCATTATGAATACTTGATGTAGGTAGGTGTTAAATAAAGCCGTTTGAAGGATTTTTTTTTATATAGGTACTCTTATGGTAGACACATGAGTGTAAACTTTGAATCGCATAATTATTATTTGTGTATGTTCAACTATGTTGTTGTGATTCGCATGAAATAAAAACTTGTAGAGTAAAATAATGCGCAATACTATTATTATATACAGTATAGGTACACACACTTTACAAAATGTTTATTTGTTGTTTAATGTGGAAAATCGTTATAGCCCTCGGAAAAATAAAAACGAAAACCCCGGTTAGACGTTCCGCTGTATAGTATAAGTTTCGAGTGTGTCTCGTAAACGAGTAGGTCACCGTAAAATGGATCTTAAATTAGCATTCGATAATAATTCATAGCATACTGTACGAAGAATGATTGTGAGCGGTGTCTGGCAGAGACTGTACCACTGTACTGAACCACTCTCTGTTTTTAGGGATATTTTATTATTTAATTATTTTAATACTAGTTAATAACATTACGATATATTGAAATTCTTACCAAATCACTACATTACATTATCATTGAGTATATATATGTACACTCAATGATATTATATTAGTACCTAATAAATAATTATTATTTTGATATTAAATCATAATAATATATTATTTGTATTAACTCATAACTTATAAGTGAATACCGACGTACCGTAGAAAGGCGTGAACATAGTTGTGTGACGATAGCTTAAAATTAAACTAAATATTTTAAAAATTCCATATTAGGTACCTACATAAAATAATAATATGCGTTTAATATTAATGGTGAAAAGTTAGTCCCAATGATTAAAATATTTTGAATTACAACAAAATAAACTCAAATCATTAGAGGGAAATATAAGATCGTTATTTTATTCGTTTAAATACATACCCTATTTCATAAAATGTTGAAACTTCATTCGAAGTTCGTTCAAATATCCATGAAAAGCGCGTATATATAGCGTAGCTCGCTATCGCTGTCGCTACTTTTTCGCTAAAAATGTTCTTATTGAAAACTAGTATTTGTAGTTTCTACTGATTTGACATTTGGTCACTGGACAGGACCCGGGAAAAAAATTTCACTAACACACTCTTCATTATCATAATATAAATAAACAAATTTAATCATAATTGATATTTTAATAATCACACATTAGATTGTAGGTAGCGAAAAAATAGTTTTTCTAAGGCGTAATGTAGCGACGCCTACGTCTATCGCTACAAATCGAGCAGCGTCGCTACAATTGGCGGTCTAACTCCCGACCACTGCAGTTAAATATTATTCCAACCACAGTAAATATAATAGGGTCGCTCGCGTATAATATCAGCGATACACATAATTAGCTTTCTCTAGGTTTCATATAGAAATAATATGTCGTGTTCAAAAGTATTGAAGGCGGTAAAAACGTGTGCACTGCAGTGTACGCATAATTTTTCGTCGAAATTTGTATAAATGGTCAAATTTTAATATTATGTACCGCGGTATAGTACGGATATTATTTTATAGTCCGCTCCAACCGTGTCTTCAACTGTTCCGGTGTCGGATAAAATGGTAAGTACATTTATATATATATATATTATTCACGCAGTCGTGTTGGTCGTATAGTTGGTGCGTGATACCTCCGACTGCATCGAGCTGGAGTTCTTTTATTGCATTGCAGTGAAATTGTATTTGCGGTTTTTTCCATCGTCGCTATCACTGCACTATATAATATTCTTATGACCAAACCGTCGGACCACGCCTCGGAACCGCCGAACACGAATCGAATTACTGTAGACCACGTGCTTATAATATTATCCACGCATGTGTTCCCATAAATATTATAGCGCGACGTATAATATACATACGTATACAAATATATATATATATATACAGGCTTAATTGTAAAGATTTACCCCATCTGAAAAAATATAATTTTTGTTACATTGACTTGTCGGGGGCTTCGATCAAAAAAAAAAAAAAATATATTTTATTTTAATAAAAAAATACAATACGTCGAGAGTTTTCAGAAATGATGTAGGACCGAAGACAATTGGCGACGATCGCCGATAATATTATACAATCGATTACACAGTAGGTACCTTAAATAAATAAACAAAAACATAGGTATCCATAGGTATATCTCACTAGACATTAACTTGGTTTTTTTCGTATGTACTTTTGCTAATACAACAAAGCAGTGAATTATTTATATTTTATTAATTTCGCAAGAGCGTTAAGTCGACTGCACATTTTATATTTTCTACTGCACAATCAGTGTCCTACTTGCACCCCTTACACCAAAGACTGTATATATAGGTATACAATGTAATATATATATAGGGGAACTAATAACTGTTACCCCTAATATATTTATGTAAATCGATAATGTTCTTAATAATGCGCTATCACGCACTTGTGTAAACGTCGTTAATTTCGTTGTGCGTTACACGACTGCTGCAGGTCGTGTTGGGGCTTATGTTTTCCGTGTGATAAATAAAGACGAAACGTTTGCGCCGCTTATATTATAATTGCGTCACAACAAGCGAATTAAACGACTGCTGCGGCGGCAGTATAACATTATATAGGATCGACTTGTAAATATTGTCAATTACGTGTGCGCTTGTGCGTTTGTACACGTAGACGAGTACCCCACAATGTATAATGTAATATTATGTGCGAACCCTTTCGGCGGCCTCGGGGCGCGATCATGACGGAATTATTCAATTATACAGCGCGCATAGAAGATGCGGCTGATATTGGGCGTTTTGCAGTGCCGGCGGTTCTCTTTTGTTTTAAACCCTTTTCTCGAGTTGTTTTACGCGTCACTGCTGACGCACAAAGCACGAAAAACTCTCAAGCGAATTCCACCGCGGCGGCAAAAATACATTTAAGAGCTCCGAAAAGTATATAATAATATACGGCGGGCCATAAAGGCATTGAGCGTATTTCACGGAATTTTATACGGCGCGCCCGTTGCCGGTGCCGTTTATGTACGGCTAGGCCGCTATAGGATACATAAACATACAGGGTGGTTCACGCCGAGCACGATCATCTCACACTTTTTTTTATCCTTTGGTGCGTTCATTCGAATTTTGATTTTTGACATTTTTAAGTACACATAAAGACCGTATGTTCAAAACCTGCTGCTATTATCCTTAGTAATATTTAAGTAATAATAAACTCGGAAAATCATGATTCATATACATTGACATTTACGGAAAATATCATTTCCATAAGAGGATGTTAGCTCAGTATAATATTTAATATTTGTTTTCTATTTCTATTTCTCACCCACGCGCAACTTACCAAATTTGTGTTAAGCAGAACAAACCGTGATAGCTTTAGTATTCGAGTGAATTGATCTAATATATCAAACTTAAAGTTAAGAACTTTATCTGTGTTCTATCGTTGGTTTTTGTACGATATTTCAGTTGTTATGGTATTCATGAGTGGGTACAAGGTATTCCTGTGTAAAATTTTATAGTTTAAAAATGCTCATATCATGTTCAAAATTGAAATATTGTGAAAAAAGCAAATACAATAACACATTTATAATGTCCTTAACATTTAATTTTTTAACAAGTCGGTCACTCAGTCCACTCCAATACTAAAGCTAAATATATAATAAGATTGGTTCTGCTGTAAGCAAAGTTGCCATGTTGCGCGTGGGTATACATAAAAGAGTGGTTTATTTGGAGAAAAAGTTTGTTTGACACAGTTCACTGGTTATGTTGCATTAAAAAAAATCAAAGGATCCTTACAATATTATATTCTAAAATTGCCGATATCAGGATTTGAATTGGTTCATTATTAATGGCGGTTGACAGCTTATCAATTATCAGGCCGGCGGGGGTGGATCTGTAACGGAGAACTAGTAAAATAACATATGAATGATGATACACAGCGTCCCCGTTACATCTTATCACTTTCAATCGCCGATAAATGTATTTGGTAGATAAGCATGCTCGGTGATATTATATTTACTGTTATACAATATAGAATATACCTACGTTAAATCCGCAGGGTGTCTGTAGACACGTGGGTATGGCTACTTACTTGGATATTTTAACAAGAAACGACTACGCATTACCATTATATTACATTTTAAAGTAATTATACTATCGGTGAATATAGGTTCCGTGATCTGGTCAATATGGTGTCATATTTATTGAAATTGGCATGCCTTATAATTCTTTTGTATGGATTAATAGTGAAAGTATTATAATATCTAAACAGTAAACACTGTGACAAACTAATATACCTATATACAGCTATACCTATATTATATTCGTTGTTAGAATAATTTAATAACCATATTTACCATTTAGTTTTGAAAAAGAAAACGATTATAGTCTTGTGAAATAATTATTATTAATAATTTAATTAACTATTACGATGGTTCTACAATTTAATATTCTATAAACTTTCTTTAAACATATCTATCATACACATTAATTATTAAAATATTGTATTGTATTAATTTTGTGAACTTACAAGTCTTCACATGAACTTGCAGTATAGTTTGTTAAGTAAGTTCTTGAAGAAATAAATAAATAATAATAAACACGAATTTTTAAGTAGGTAAGTATTAGCCACTAGGTATAGCAACTTAAATCGAGACCAATGAAATAGATTCGTAGTATTCCGAAACCTTAAATCAAACGAACACAGCTATAAGAGATGTGATATTTTTGGAAATAAACAATATAACTGTAGTAATATTTTATTAATATTTCTTTTTAGCGAAATGTTGTTAAAAACCTGCATGTTTTCTCGAATTTCTTTTTTATTGATATTTTAAAAAACTAAATAATATAATAAAAATGACCAGAATGTATACATTAAGTATTTATTTTACTATCTGCAGTAGATAATAGTGGAACAGCAAGATGAAACTTTAAACGTTTTTATAACTCACAAATAAAAGAAACACGTCATATCTACTGTAAACATACATTTAAATCAACACAACTATTATTTGCTCCACTATAGCGATTAGGATATTATGAGTGAAAAAAAAAAAGAAAGTTTCGTATTATAATATAACTATATAAGTAAGTGAAGTTTACATACACGTGAATGGAAGTCTACAGAGGTGATCGAAAAAAAAATATATAGGTACCTGGGCAATATATATTGTATAATTGCAATCAAGCTAAAAGTTACCAAGTAAAACGTTCAACTAACGAAGGCGTAGCAAAAAAAAAAAAAAAACAAACCCCATTGAGAGTAGAATATTGGAAGAGGGGTGTGACGTCGACCCCTCCTCAATAGACTGTCACTGCGTTATTTTTTTTTCGGGTTTTTTCCTTTTGCCCGGGTCGAACTTATCGGCTTGCTAAGCTTTTCGTGGTGGCCACCCCTTCTGCAGCAGTGTATGTACACAGAGGCATTGGCTTGGATAAATAACGATCCATTAGCTATGTATACATTTTGTGAGAGTTATCATATCAGTTTGCGGCGTGGTTGTTTCGGCTAAATGTTTTGCAGAGGGACGGGGATTATTATAGGAATTATATTGGGGTCAGATAGTGGATAATAACAACTTCAGCTGAATACATGCAAGTTGCTGATAACGAAAAATTTCCGTTTGGATTACCTCCGTGAAACATAATCATTATATCGATTTTGTCTATGGTATATTATATATGACTATATACTATATACATACCACATACTATATGCATATTTAATATTGTTATTTTAAATATAATATAATATCAGCGTGGTTCTTAAAATGTTGAAGTACACGTGGATCTCTGATGTAATCAGAGACTTTTTCAAACCGTGGACCACCCTTTCCCAATTTTTTTTCATTTTTACAAGAAACCTCATCCTTGTCCTATCATGGCCAACCATCAGTGGTCAGAACATAAGCTTATAAACCCACAAGTTATAATATTAACTATTAAGTAACCATGGTTTATTTAGGTCTATGGGCCGGAACCTCAAACAGCGCCGCCTACCCTCGGCACGAGCGGACCATTGAACCGTGGATTATATAATATAATAATAATAATAAATGTTTATTCCATCAAAGACCAAACAAACAGCCATTACAAATTACAACGAAATAATATTTAACAAAATTTAAAATAAGTGATGGGTCTCCTCCAAACTTAATGGGTGTATAAGAGGAGATAGTTCCACAAAGTATTATAGTTACTTAAGTTTATACAAAGTTAATAAGACAAGAATTCGAGTAACAGATCAACTTAAGTACCTATAGTTAATTGTTATTAATAAACATATTAAAATAGGGTATTATTAAAATATTTGTATACCTATAGAAATGTTTGAAGTTATAACATTGAAATCGTGGTTACATAACAAAATTAAATAAACTTGTATTTAAGGCATTTTGGGCAAAAACTGTTCTTATTCTGGGAACAATAACATTGGATTTAGATTTAAGACGGCTAGAATAGTTACTATGACTTGGAACAAAATAACAAATAATATTATTTATTGTACAGTCGACGAAATAACTATATATTTCTGGCGCGTAAAATATAAATTGTCAATCGTTTGTGATACACTTATTTACGAACCTTTTCGTATCTCTTATTCCATTGTCTCCGCGGCACTAGATATACCTATAACCAAAAAGTGTCTATCTATATGCATAAATAATATATTTCGTACTTTAAACACGCACAAAACAACTGGACAAGTGTTACTGAATCGCTTTACGGCTAACCACCACGTGATGTCAGGTATTTGCCCGGGGTTTCATATACATACCTATTATACATAGTATCATATATTATACTGTAACTAGACGATGCAAAATAGAAGCGAATTTATCATCTCGTGCGCGGTATGTTGAATATACGGCACAAATGCACGACACATATACGTGGGTAGGTATTATATATATTATACATGCGCACACAAGAGTTTTGGCTTTTTGATTTATGTCCGGATACGCGCGCATATTATAAATTCTTAATAAAGAACGTGACACCCCTGGGTATATGAAGTGCAGAGTAGGTTAGGTACTTTTGTGCATACTACAGGTAGGTGCGGTAGGTAGGTAGGTAGGTAGTAGATTACCTACGCGTATTATCACCCCGAAATCTCAAAGGGTGACAGTGTAGCACTGCTTCTCGGATTCAGTATATGTATGCGTCGATTGTATAAGTTCATCAAAGTGGCAGCTTTTGGTTCGGGGATGATGGAAATTGCGCCGGTTAGTGAACCGTACAAGGAAGCTTTAGTATATTATCCAACACTTTTCTCGTCGTCGGGATGGTAAATTAGAAACTAATATTATAGTGCGGGCGAACACCGGTCACGGAAAACGCGCATGATATTAAATCGTTAATAAAGCCGACGTTTAGGGTTTGAAAAAAAAAATCGATTTTCGCGTACGCTCAACCCGTTTTATTATTTGTTTTGGTGCACGGCGAGCGCCTCGTATAATATTTAGCAAACTAGGTGCTTGCGTACATATTTTCATACTGCTATTAAATATACCGCGTGTCCACAAAAACTGCAGGGTACGCTCTACAACTCCGTTACTCAGTACCCAATACATATTTTTGTATTCTGTCTGCGAGGCTGCACGAGACTCAACCATTGGATCATAAATTCCTATGACTTCCAATTTTTTAACTCTAGTATTTTGCGCGTGCTAAACCATTTCACCACAGAATAGATTAAATCAGAATGGTCACATCTAAAAAAATTACATTATTCTTATGGGAAGCTGATAAGAAGGTCCGCCATATTGAATGCATACGTCAGTGTTGCCTAAAAAAAAAAATCTTAAATTTACCTCTTACTATACAATAGTTCAGCTATAAGTTTTATTTTTATTTATTCATATTTGTAATTATGAATACTGTTATTAAAATCTTTTGTGCAATTTCGTTTGCAATTTCGTGCAAAATAAAACTACGTTTAAATTAATCTACTTCTCATGATTCGGATTTATAATTTGTTTTTTTATGTTTTAAAGCAAAGGAAAAAAAGTTGCAATTGCACGAGAATCCGGTCTCTAGTTATTATGTTGTAAGACGGGCTGAATAGAAACACTTTTAACTCAGCAATATCATTAATTTAACGGTTCCATTATGGGTTTTGTTCTAAAAAGCTGATCAATGCATCAAAATACTGATCTGTTTTAGAATGTATGATTCAAATTTCAAGATATTTGTATTTATATTTAACAGATTATTTAATATTCTTCTTTTCTTTTTAAATACCATATTTGGTAATTTGGTAACGTTATTGAGATTTGGATTAACTCATAAATATCCAACAAGATGTTAAAATGTATTACACATAAATATATAATATTCAAAATAAATTCAATAGTTTATGTGGTAAAATACTGGTTTTTTCTGTACTATATTTTAAATAATTATAATATTGGTATAAACCAAATGTAACACAACTATAAATCAATAATAGATTTTAATGAATTAAAAAAATATACACTAATTTGATATAATTAAAGAATATAGGTGACACACTTCTAGGATACAAATAAAACATAATTCATCATTGAGTAATAATTTATTTTATAAACAAGTAATAAAAAGAGTTACTTAGTAGTAATAATAATAATAATAATAATAATAGATTATTTTTATTTCAAAATTGAATACAATTAAGAAAATCAGATATTTAAAAAATGCAAGTGTTTGTCTTCTTAATATCTTCTTTAAAATCTATAAAAATACTTTTTACAATTTTTATCATTCTAAGTATTTTTCTATTTTACAAGTCAACATACATTTTTAATATCATATTGTGAAAAATAATATTTTACATGACTTTTTATATTCCAATAATACCGAGTGATCCATAAATTGTGTTAACACTGATTATTTGAAAAAGTTTAAACTTACCTTAAATTAACCTTATATAATTTGATGTAATTTTATAACATTTCTGAACAAAATATTATTTTTATGTACCTGCTATTAACGTTATAATTTGTAAACTTTTTACATTTTTAATTGAGACCACACATTTTTATAATCATATTCTCTGAGTATTTCATTTTTTTTAAAATCAAGTTTCTGTTAAGAAGTTATAAGTATTTTCAGATGAGATGAGCGGAATATAGATCAATTTGATAAGTTTATGATCGCCAATAACTACTTGATAGAAATTTGATTAAAAAAAAAATGAAATACTCAGATGGCTTTTACAATTGATCAAACAACATTTTGAATACTGTTTGGCCCGTTTATTAACAATAAACTCCATTGTGAATAAATTAACAAAGTTACACAGTAATGCAAGTGAACAATTCAGTAAACTTGAAAATTACAGTCAAAAATTTTTAAAACCATATAATAAGGTACAAAAAGCCGCGACATCCAAACAACAACAACGGCGGTAAAATGTAAAATGTTTGGTTAGGAGATTGGAAAGTAAATTGTAAACATCGTTACAACAGTGTCACCGTAAGCAACATAAAATTGAAAAAACATTAATATTCAGTTTGTGGTCAATCTGGTGCTTGCATTCAATATGGCGGACTGTTTTTCAGGCGGCAGAAGTGTCCATTCTGATTTAATCTATTCTGTGATTTCACCTTTTTCTGTGTACCCCGTTTTCGTAGACGCGCGGTGTATGCTCGTAATGTAATGTATACGCATATTATATTATGTAGTCGTTTTATTATAATACATGGAACACCGCTTCCTGCAGGCTAAACGACGCATCTTCGCTTCGTCTCGGCAAAATACTACACGTCATACACAATAATACGATGTGACGTCCCGAGGAAATCCGGAAAAACGGCCGTGTCCGTACGCATTAAGATCACCGACCGTTCCCGCCCCCTAGGCGCTGCGATTATTGGCCTCGGTCGTGTGATGTTCACGGCAGCAGAGACGGCCGTGTGTGATGGATTCATCCCTAAAACGCCGTCGGAAAATTCAAGCTCGGGGGCGCGCGCGCACGAACGATCACGCACCCTCTTGGCCGGCGACGAGCACCCTGCCACGTGTATATACATATTGTGTGTGGGTGTGTGCGCGTGTGTGTGTGTGTCTGTGTCTGTGTTCGTGAACGGGGTGCACACATATTATATTATACGCGAGACCGAAATAACAGTATATGTATTATATTTGTGTGTGTATATGTGTGTGGGTGGGTGTTTGTGTGGGTGCGTGGTGTTCCTGTGTGTGTGTGTGTGTGTGTGTGTGTGTGTATAATAATAATATTATATATATATGTTTACATTGTTGTGTATATATATATGAGCTCAAACAATGGACAAGCCAAGATCAATATATAATATTATATTTATGTACATATATGTAACGTATAATATTATTATTATTATATTCCTCGGACGGAACTCGATAACGCGAAACCGGAACACGCGGTTATTATTATTATTATTATTATCATTATTATTGTACTAGAAGTGCTATACACCCCCTTCCGGCGCGGCTGTCGGCCATACCAATATGACGATCGACTTTTTATATTACATAATTATATTATATTATCTGCAGTGGCGTGTGCAGAAAAAAAATGTTACACTCTTTTTACTTTAAACTTGTCGCACACTCGCACGAGCATAACATAATATTGTTACACGCGTGGCGAGTAATACGCGTTTCCATTTATTATTATTATTAATATAATTATTTATTATAGTAGAAAAAATATTTAAATTCCCAACCATAACAGAATAGAATATTATCTTAAATATCTATATCATAAAATGTCTGTAGACAAATTTTATATTTTGTTCCTTTGGAATAGTTCGAACACGCTATTTCTTAAATATATATTTATTATATATATTCCTAGTATAGGCCCACTGCACCAGACTACTGTCTATATACAGGGTGGTTTTTTTAAGCATGCTCACCCCCATATTTCCCTTTAATATTACATTTTTTATTTCAATTCTGATTTATTGAATTTTTAAGGGAATATAAGTTTGTGGTGTCACAGCCCACAGGATCATCTTCAAGTGGTACAAAAATCTCAAGTATTCAAAAAATGGTCTTCAATTGTATTTAAAAATTCTAAATTTGAGAATTTGAATTTACGCATAATTTAATCATAAAAATAGGGCGAGCATGCTTGAAAAATCACCCTGTACGAGCTATACAACACTATTATAGACGCATCGATAATCATTCTTGTTAGCCCGCCTTCCGCCCAGCGGTGATATATACCTAAATTATAGTGTTCATTCTCCAGGATTTTACAATAATATGTACATAATATTATCACAACGTATTATAATATTATTACATCTTGGAACATTTCGATTTTAGGTAGTATTTTCGTTTGAACGGGGGAGGGATAGACAAGTCCCGCCTACCTATAGTTACGCCTATGATTGTATTTTGACTATATTCTGTCGACGTGGTTCTGCCACTTCTGTGCTGCGACCCAAGTCGTACTTGCAGCGCTCGTTTCTATTCGACACGGCACGCAGGCTGAGCCAGGGTATAATATTATGCTGTTAACACTAAAAATAATATAAATACCAGCATATACCACATACGACAATAACTCGAAATGTATTGTGTACATGTAAGTATATCATGGCTAAATATGTTTAGCCATGGTAGGTATATCGTACGACGCGATGTTTTACGATTTATTAAAATTTATATTTACCTATAAGTACTCCAAACAGCTAAATAGTATAATTTAAAACATTTTGTGTATCATCTATATATTGGTAGAAAATTCTTGTTTTTTTAAACCATCGATAAATACAAACATAGAAGGAGATTCGATAACATTTGGTGGGGGGTGGGGGGGCTAGAATTGTATCAAATAAAGTGACCCGCACAACCAAATTTATTATCAATTGACAAAACCTACTATTCAGTATTCACTATATACATTAGAAATGCATATAAGCGCGAAAACGTGAATAATTATATGCCGTAGGGTTACCAATTAGGTATCATAAACGTCAGTTTAAATTGCATTCATTGAAAATCTCATAATATCTTTGTGCACCTATATCAATAAAAACTTATACGAAATAATACAAACTATTGCAAAATCTTAATTTGAATATTCGAGAACTTGTTCGCTTATGTAAAATAAGTATTTTATGAGTCTGGATAGTATCCAATAATTTGTTATTTTCTTTTTTTCGAAGGGGCTTTACATTTTTTCCTGGCGTATAAAATGATTTAATTTTCACGCTAATGAACGAATTTCATATTTTATATGGAGATCAATGATCATTATAAATAAAATTATAATACAAAAATATCCAACACGTCTACCAAAGATTTACATATATTTTTATACTATAAGTATAAACATTATGCATATTATTTACTATTGTAAAAATGTCTCTCGTTCTGCGTATTATAGTATAGTGCAGGGTATAATAAACGACGTTTCCTTTGATTATTACACGAGAATTTTTCAAGAAAATGTAAATATAATGATTGTGATTGTCGGTATATAGAGTATTTAAATAAATAAGCTAAACACTGCAGCTCTGCTACATTGTAAGTTGTATCTAAACCTATACTATATAATACTATGATATGTTGACATAATGATATTGACATATTAAAATATATTTAACTAACATAATATAGTAGTCGACTAAATAATATGGTTATGGTTAGTGGTGGTTAAAGGTTTCATAGTGTTTGAAATCTAAGAGCAGTTGATTTTTATAGGCAAAACTATTATAGGTACTAAGGTACTAAAAATATATGGTTTTATTACAATTAAATTTTCAAGAATATATAAGTTTGAAAGGTTTTATGTAATGTATATATATATATATATATATTTCAGATATGTTTATGTATTTAAAAAAAATCAATTAAAAACGAATTATTGTAAATTATAATACTATTCATTATTATTTTTTAAATTTATACATTTGGCGCAAATAGAGTTTGCAAATAATTATAATTTACAGAGATAATTTCTGTTGTCTTGAATAAAATGATTATTATATTATTTATAATCAAGAAATATAATTTTAGAATAGTAATAAATAAAAATATTAAAAAGTAATATTAGTTATAACGTTTGATTTCTAACAAATATATCATTTTTATTGATTGCAATTTATGTTAAAGGTTAGGTTAGGTATAATATTTTATCTTTATCTGGTATTCGGTAAAAAATGCGGAAAAAAATCCCCGAAATAAAAGTACGGTCGTATAGCCCCGGCTATAAGAAAATAAAGCCCCGGAAAAAATTAATTTTAATGAGTTAATATATTTAATATAATAAATTAGGCAAAATTATACTTACCAACATAACTTAGATAAGTAGGTACTATATTTCTAATATACTATTGTCAATTTTTCAATTTTTCAATTTTTCAATTTTTCAATTTTCCGATTTAATATTTTTATTTCATATGATTTTTCTGTTTACAAAAATGTTAATAATATTAAATACGATTACATAAATATTTTATAATATGATTAATGAATAACAATGCTGTGTGTATTTACCAGATTTACCTATTGTTATTAATTAATATGACATACAAAAATTAATAATTTTATATTAACCTTGTTTAAAGAAGGACAATGCATTATATTGAAAACAGTGTTGTATAATATTGTTGATTAATAAATAATATCAATAATTCTGATAATTCTGATAATTCATAGAACAATTGGAAATTCGGAATATTTAGAGCATAATCATTGAATATTAAGTGTTTGTTAGTAAGGTGCTTTTTTACAATTGCCGGGGCTTTTTTACCAGATTTTTATTTAGGGCTTTTTTTGGGGCTTTTTTTGAGGCTTGTTTCCCTAAGTTGCTATCTTTGATATGCGGGAGTGTGGCAATAATGACGTTTAATAAGTAGTTGGTTTTAGTAAAATATTATAATTTATAATATTCATAATCGTAAAGTTATAAATATGAAATATTTATGATATTTTACAGTGGTAATATTATGTGATTACCTATCATGTGGTTAATGTGTATCTATAAGTTTAACATTAATATTGAAAATTGTTAAAAAATTGATATCCTCTAGGGCCGTGTCTTGAATAGTTGTTGGAAACAGTTCTATAATTATAAGCTTAAACGCGAATCCTTAAATTATCTGTGACTACGATATATGCACCGTGTCGATAAAATATGTCTGAGTTTCGTGAGAATTGCTTGTCGGCAAAGTTGTATTTTAAGTGAGCGTGTTGACTAGTAATAGGTATATGTATTATAAACACGTTACTTTAGAGCGCGTTATAAAATGTATTTTCTGATCAGTGCAGCAAGATCAAAATAAACACAATACTTTACAGTTAATTGTGCACATTATATTTTATAATTCGCGCGCCAATATATACTTGCATCGCCATGTACGCATGGAGGTACGTACATTTTATTATTATTACAGTATAAACTAGGTATACATAAAGTGTTATTGTTCATTTATAATAATAATATTATATAAGACGTGCGCAATAGTTTCGAGTCGTATCGGACCAAACGGCTAACAATAATATATTATACGCAAATGCAGATGTTTTGTATACATATAATAATATATTATATACACATTACCCTGCGCAGTATAATAATATTATATTAAATATTTATGCACAAGTCGGACCGCTGTCGCGTAGGTTTTTTTTTTCTTTTCGAAATTCAAACGGCGGTTACAAGACCCAAATTTCGCCACATGTCCCTTGCTCCTGTGCATATATGGTTCATTATGTTTTTTGTTTTTTTCCCGGAACTCGCCCTTGGGAAAAAAAACGGAAAGGGCGCCCCCTTGCAGCAGTACGCGGCGTATATAGGTACCTATATACTCGCTTCTCACGATATTTCACCCGGGGGAAATGCCGACACGTCGCCGCGACGGATTTGTAGACACGGAGGGTTGAACACGAGTCCCCCGTGCGCGCGGAACACAAAAGGCGAAAAAACCGTTAAGACCAGTTCTTCCTGCGTCTTCGGAAGGAAGAGGAGAAACGGACACGTCAAAGACCCCCGGAACGCGCCCCGGACTCGTTGCCCCCCTCCGGCTGCCTCTGGACCGGATCCATTGTGCGATACCACCTCAGACACTATTGTGTTTGTATTATTATTATTATTTAATCGTAATAATGGCCCAGACGTGTGGGGAGGGAATGGGGGGAAACGGAAAGAAAAAAATGTAAATCGGCGTTTCATAATGCACAATAATGCTCGTTCGAGGCACGGCGCACCACTCGTGTGTATATATATATATATATATATATATCGACTACAACTACTACTGCTGCAGTCGTCGAGGCCTAGACGAAATTTGGCAATGACTTGTGTAACACCACCGGCCCGAGACTACATATCCGCGAGTGAAGAACACGCACAGTATACAATACAATATATGTATGCAAGTGGGTTCTGAGAACAGAGTTTAAAGGCAAACAGCCTGCGCAATGCGACCTATTATATCATTATATTGTACGTGTGTGTTATAATATGTATAGTATAGGTACCTTTATATTAGACGTTCGTCATTTCGCGTTAATCCTGCAATGCCATTTGCCAAGCTGCACGTGGTTTTCTCCATTATGTTAACAAATTTTCAACACGATAAGTCTAACCCTTTATTTCGACCAAAAATTGCAAAATACTAGTATTCATAAAAAACTGGCTTTCGAAAAATAAATTATAAACATAATATATTACGATACGCTGGCATATACCCCGTACACCGTACACCGCTATAGGTATACCCTGAAATATCTTTACATTTAACAACTAATTTATTTTGAACGTTTTAGAAATTTAACCTTTAGAAATACATGGACATTTAAATTTAAAAGCGACGGACATTGAAAAAAAGAAGACTTAAATCATTTAATATTGTATTGGGTACTTTATTTTGATTCCAATTTCATGTGATTACCTATATAGTATTGCAGTAAAAACTATTAATTTTCTAATGAAACTGATTAATTATGTTTCGTTAGTTATTTAGTTGTTTACTTATCATTTTATGGGTAATACATTACTACTACAAATTAGAAACAGTAAAACAATATGTAATTTAAAACAGCCAACGAAACGAAGTAAGGAATAGTAGTATTATAGTACTATTGTAAATTTGTAAATCCTCAGACCAATTTTTAGATATTTTTGCCATAATACTATTGGAACTTAGTTGAAGATGTGTATGTTAAGCTCACAGTGATTAGAAATGTATATTAAACTATACTCGAGTAAAATTGTTTTAAATTTAATTTAATGTTAGATATTATTATAGTATAGCAATATTTACCTTAGTATGATGTTTTATTTATTTGATTACTTAATGCAAACTTAAGCTATACAATGTCTTATTGTGTGAATATACACTATTTCGGGCTCAATCTCATAATAGAATAAATTAATTAATTATCATAGAAAACTGTCATATAACGGAAGACGGAATGATTCAAATTCTATCTGTACTTGAGTAAAATTATCTTATCCAAATCAAAGATGTTAAATATTATTCAAAATTTTTTGATCGAATCATCATAGTATTGTGTAGTATTATAGTAGTATGTATACCTAACCTGTCAAATATCTAAAAATCATAATATTTATTGTTCCAAAATAAAGACATATAGTGCATTATATTATATAACATTAATACTTCAGTAGGTAAGTTATTTGTGAAAGTAATAGAGTATAATATTATAAACATAAGTAGTGTTGATTAGTAATGCAGAAATTATTAGAGCGAGGAGGCGGTGCTCTTAAAGAAGTTAATTACAAAGATTTGCGTGAACTTGAAGTTTGAACACGTATTATTAGTATAATTATAATTTTTTTTAAACCAATAAAAGCTTATGGTTTACGGGGAGTGTTGCATGTCCTCGGGACCCTGCTTGGTGTCGCCACAATAGTGATTATATGCCACATTAATATATAATAAGTAAACAATTTTTTACACAAAAAAATAATTAGATACTCTATAAGCATTTAACTTGCGCAGAGGTTGTGAAATACGATTAATATAATACATATTATGTATTATACCCTCAGATTTAATTAGTTATAAATTAATTAATTAATAAACGGTTTTGTTACGAGATTAATATAAAAATGAATTTCAGGCCAACGAGCGCTAAAATAATTGTATAATACCCTAGGTACTAATTTACTTACTTTAATTGAAAAAAAAATGTGTATTTGATTATTATTTCCTAAGTAGACCGCCGAAAAAATTATAATCACTTATATAATGGTATAATTAATATTATAGACATTAGAGGTATCTCAATCAAGTGCCTATATTATAATGCAATTAAATGTATTATATGATAACTTTTTAGTCTAAAAATCACTTTTTTTTCATCGACTGAAGCCACCTTAAGAGGATGTCAGCTCACTATTTGTTTTCTCTCTCTGGCCCACGCGCAGCATAGACAAAATGCATTAACGCAGAATCATTTTTTCTACATTTTTAAGTAATCTTAGAGTAAAATCACCCATTACAAAAAAGATAGAGAATAATATTTTTGAGAGAATGACATATCGATTTTATATTATATTGTTATTTGACTTTTTATTCGACTTTCAAAATAAACAAAAAACTGTTGTACATTTAAATGATGTTTTAATTATTTTGAGACAATATTTAGACAAATCGATATGACATTCCCTAAAAAATATTCTTCTCTATCTTTTTTATAATGGTTGACTTTACTCTAAAACTACTTGAAATATAGAAAAAATGATTCGGCGTAATTGCGCTTTGCCTATGTTGAGCGTCGGCCAGATAGAGAAAACAAATAGTGCGCTGACATCCTCTTAATAAAATATTATTATTTTATATACCACACGAATAGCAGTATATGTTATAATATCGAAAAAGTTGTATGAGGATACGATTGAATTTTTTAAATATTAAACTTATTAATTATTTTTTCAATTAAATCATTGTTATTTTTTAGTGTTAAAAAATAAAACTGTTTGAAAATCTATAGAAATTAAATCATGATAATATAACAATAAGTAAAAAAGAATATTATTTTTTTTTTTAATACTTTTTTTTATCGAAATTTAAGGATTTGCGGGGTGGCAACGATGAAAGATATTAAAGAGATTGTACTTATTTGTTGGGTCGTTGGGTTTTATTGTTATATAATCGTTTTTATGTGCTACAAAGTATTGCGGAATTAATAATAACAAACGACACATCTAAAAGATTGCAATTTGCAAACATTATTCCCGGGGTGTAACGTAAACCCTTTTGGGAAAGTTTCGAATTTGTGAAATTATTGACTCCACGACGTACCTATACTTAACTTATAGATTATAGATTATAGATATTATATACCGAATGGTGAACACCGAAGGTTCCGGCGGCGGGAATATATTTTATACCCAAAACCAGATTACCAGCTGATGTCTATATAGATACCTATTTAAGACGGATCGTATATTATAGTTTATAAAATAAATATGCTACAAGCTGGCACGTTATCTAAACTATAATAATACATTGAAAATAAACGGAAGATCTCGACGTATTATGTTTATGTATATTGTGTATAGCCATCAAATATAAAATAAATTGTCTATATATAAGAACGTCTTGTCTTGACTGACTGACTGATCATCGCCTAGCCGAAACTGCCGAAGCTGTGAGTATGAAATTTGGTCAATAATTTCGTTGTGTGACGTAAAGACCCACTAAGAAAAGATTTTCCGAAATTCTCATTTTAAAGAGGTCCTCAAATGTCGACTACACGACATGTTATTAATATTATATTATAATATGTTTTGGCGATATAGTGGTGACGAGGAGCCGAGGAGGAGTAGGAGGAGACTCATCGTTGAAACAGTTTTCGTGCGAAACGAGAGCTTACGAGATATTTCGTTAGGTATTAGTGTATATTTTGCAGATAACGGTCGTCAGTATTTACTTTTTATATTTAAATTAATTTCAATACATATATTATATTATACTATAGTGCTGGATTGCACAAAAAATCACTGAGCATTTAACGAATCAATAGTGAGCTCTAAAGGTCCCTTAAACACGTTTAGTGGCCCACGATTGCAGGTCCATTAGACTTCATTGAACCATTAAATTAAAAAAAATGTTCATGCAACTCGGCGTAGGTGTATGAGGCTATATAATAATATTTCGGTGCCATTGTGAGTGCACACCGGACGAGAAGAATTAGTTTCTTATACGGTCTACATGTGTAAAGTGGTAGCGGTATTGCAGTGTATACCAGAATGTATACCACTACCGCTATAAATGATACCAGTGCATCAGTTGATTATTATATCGATGTTGTAATATTCTTATATATTAGAATGATGATCTGATCGTCGACGTCGCGCATATCCCGGAAGTATTTCTCAGAATACCCGTCGCGGAAGCTAGGGCGGTACCTCGAGGCGTATATGTATATACACATCGCGGTCGTCTGCGCAGAACGAACAGGCTTGCGCAGACTGCGTCAGGGGAACCGTCTCCAGAGGGTATATATACCGTATAACGCTTGCGTCGAGGCACACGAAATGTTTTAAGTAGGTACCAATGAATGTTGTTCTAATATTATTTTCTAGCACGACGAATGCAATAAAATATGAGTACCCCCCCGGGTTCAAAACGTCACGTGATTTTCCGGCACCAGTATACGGGGCCGGGGCGGCGTGCAGGTGCGGCGACAAATACCTGCAGGCGTATGCCCTCGTCATAACACGTGTTCGTCGGTACTTAAAAAACAACAACAACAACAACAACAACAGCGGCGGCAGCAGCGGAGCGCCGGAGTTGACGCGTGCCTATATACCTATAACGTGCGATTTCGCCACCAGGAAGAGAGCGCACGGTAGTACGGTATTAATAATAACAATAATAATAATACACGGGAACAAGCGCGACGCGCGGAAGACGGATTGCCGTGGAAGGCGCGCAGACAACCGGATGACGGCTGCGGAGTTAAAGGGCGGTTGTGTGTGGGTGTGTGTGTGTCCGCAAGAGGGGTGCGAGGGGTGGTAGCACGGCGGTTGCTAGGCGATCGCCGGCGAGCCGGTCAAAGCTAATTGAAAAGTCGTCGTGCAGACTGCAACGCGCGGGAACGCGACGCTCCGCGAACACGCGGAGTTTTGCGCGCGCGCTGCCCGGCGCGCGTGTTCGTGTTCGGCCCGGTGGCGGCGGCGACCAGAGGGCGAAGCAGATCGATGGTGCAGCCACACGCGCGCGCGGCGGCGGAAAAGCTCCGACACCGACGGTCTGGGTCGTACGGGTACAACGACCTCTTTCGCCACATTATAACCGGCACCCGGCGCGTACAAGCGAACGTATAAAGTAGCGCGGGCGCGCGCGCACACCCGACGTAACCGTCGTCGTCGTTCTCTCGGGGTGCGGGACCGGATCGCCGCCGCTGCCGCCGCCGAGGATCCCGGGAACCCGAGAGCGCGGCCCGGCTAAAGTTGTTAAACGATATTCCCGGATTCGGCCGCGCGCGCGTCTCGGTGTGCATACACGACATCGTTATATACGTATACACGCGCTGCAGTACGTGGGCGGACCAACGTTTTCGTTTTTATTCTTTTCCCCGTCATCTCGCCAATAATAATAACAATATCGTGCGATTATAATATTATAATAGGTACTTGTTTATTATCTTTACATTCGCCCTTGATGACGAAAATAATTATACATTTAATTGTAATTATAAAAATTAATAAAAAGAGTTTAAAAAAATTGTTTACCCCGCCAATGACACGCTGTATTCTATATTATATTCGTAACTGACTCAACAACAGAGACACAACTTGAACGGTTTGTTTTCAGTCAAAAACCGGTAAAAAGCTTGAATATACGGTTGCAATTTGTTCGTAAATTCAAAGAAATAAAGATTAAACTTCAAAGACCGGTATAGGTCTAAATGTATACTGTATAATGATCATTGATCAATTATTGAATAAGCAGTCGCCGTAAACCTCTCTCGGAGGTAGATATAGTCATAGAAACGATCCAAGGGCGTGGATATAGTTATTCTTTGTAAGCCCCTCCCCCTACTTGCTTTTTTTTCTAAAAAAATGTAAAATACAAAAATATGTTGAAGTACATTAGTAGTATATAGTAGTGTAGTATGTATACACTATACGATGTACGACCATTATAGGTACACGATATTTATTTATTTATTTTATTTCATATACATATGAATACTGGGCCCCACTGATAAGACTCGTGTGGGTGGGGAGGGCATGAGTTATAAATAAATTAGATAAAAATATTAAATAACACTTATATTAGGTAAGTGCATGATTAAAATTAAAATTATCTTAAATTGATTACAAATTATAAATATTAAAATAAATAAAATACAATACCGATGTCAATATCTAAACTATAATATTATAACTAATTCGTCAGGAGATACATTATAATATTATATAATATACATTTTATATTTTGTTTCAAATATTCTAAAGAATATCAAATTATATGACAACACATTCGTTTTTAAAGTAGAAATCATCCCTTACAATGACGCGCGTATCATATCGATGGGGAATTCAACACTCGTTGTAATTTAGAATAAATAATTTTTCCATTTCCCGGGTATTGGAGTAGTTGTTTTTTTTTTTTTGATATTTGAAAATCGAGAATTTATTACATTATACACTTCCGGTTTCGATTGAAATTTTTTTCAATGCAATTTAAATTACTGCGTTGTATTTCAATAACAGTGGAAAAAACCCGGGGAGGGCACTCTGCTATGTGTATAATATTAGGTGTCTCGAGTGTACTTATACTTCTCGTCATTCGGTAAATCACTGGATGTGTTCAATTGTTTGAATTCAATAATAAATCATGGTAGGTATACGACGAAAAACGATTCTAAGCGTAGATGATGGTCTATCGCCTTGTAGTTCTAAGGACATTTAATTGTGTATATTTATGTTGCCGTAAACAATTTATTTGTCTATTAGTAATATTATAAGGCAGGTCGAAAAAGTTGTTTGCTAAAAACAAATGGCATATTATATTAGGTATAATATAATATAATTGTTTATTATAATAGTATACCATATAGGTAGCTTTTATTAACGTATAAGTCAATACCGACGTACCGTATAGAAGGGTGTGAATCGGTTCGTAGCATAAATAGCTTTTTATTTCTAAAATTTCATTGTGTATATAATATAGTAAATAATAGAAGCATTTTTACCGATCCAAAAACTGTCCATGGGGCACAAAAAAACACCCCATTGTAATACCAATTCATCGCTTCGATCAAAATCTAAAATCGCCGCGTTAAAGACAGGTTTTAATTCAGAAGTTATCTTGTCTAAACAAGAACATTAATGGAATTCGAGATGTTTTAATACAATGGTTGACGACCGTGGTTTTAGTGTGAATAATATTATCTATAAATTATAATAATTTATATATATATTACAATTTATAACTATTATATAGGTAGGTATTATCGATGTATATGCGTACAAGAACGCTGAACAATGTTAAAAAATAAAACTTTTTCTTAAAAATGTGTTTAGTTGAATAAGTAGGTAATATTCCCATCGTAATTAATGTATCCCGCTATAGTGCTATAGTAATACTTATAACTTATAAGTTATATCAATAATATGTGCTTTGTAAATTCAGTATTAACCATTAATATTGAATATTATTATACACCAGATTTCCACGCTTCCTGTTGTGATATTTTCAGACATTAAAAGTTAATAATATTATGGTTAATCAGTGGCATGTAAAATATAGGCCTAAATGATGTATAGACGACAATTATAGTTCGTAAATGAAAATGGCTTGTCTAGATATGATTTAATACCAACTGAATACGTTTGTATTGGGCACAGATATAAATAATAAACTAAATTTCCAACTCGTGATAATAATTAAACTCGATATCCAAAAGTTTTGTGGGAATAATATTATTATGCAAAATAGCAGAACATTCTGGCCATTCTGCGCAATCGCCGCAATCATCCACGGTTAAATATTTATATATTATATTAATATATATTTAATATTTATTTATGTAAGTACGCATTTCTCATTGATTGTGTCTACTCTACCGCAAAGATGACGGCAAATGACGACGATTTCATTCATCCTAATAGTAAGCATACAGCAGTTAGCAATCTATAGCTATTACTATATCTGTATCAGTGGTGGTACCGGTGGGTGGTGGTGGGTATACTGAATTGAACTTGGCATCAAAAACATTTTAACCTCGGCACGCCACGACTGTGGTGCGAATAACTGTAATTACCGATTATTAGTGGTGTTGTCAAATTTGCTTTGAACACAACATGACGCACTAATCAACATGATACAGAAATTGCACGTGGCAAGGATGAATAAATAAATACAATTTGTTTGTTTGTTTTTTTTATTTTTAACAAACTTTTTTGTTGTAAGTTTTGACATTCATATATCAGTTCAGGAAAATTACTCCATACTGTAGGTACCTATAATGTGTAAGTATATAAAAACAAAACACGAAATCGTTATAATAATAACTATAATAATTATATTACATGATACATATATCACACGAGACTATGAGAGCAAGTTTAAGTGATTTTTAGTTACTTTTCAAAGTAGAACTATATCAGATTAATACATTAAAATAATAATTCTGTTGAAGAGTCATTGATTTTATAAGGTATAACTGTATAAGTAAGCTGTATGGTGAGTTTAATTGTATCTAGTGGCGCAATTTCGATGAAAAATCAGGGGGTGCCAAAGCCTCTTATTTTTTTCAATTAGTCTAAAAATGGCATAATTTATAAGAGAGCTAAGCACCCCTAAGCCACCTCCCAATGTCTATGATTATTACATATATTGTAGTACATTTTATTTACGTTTTTTTATTTAATATCTATAAAATGTCCATAGTAATAACTATAAATTACAACATTGTTTATTCGGTATCTTTTATATAAAAAAAAAAAATAATTTACATTTTGAAATGTTAGTTCTATCGTTTCTTAGTTTGTTTATTAGATTATTGTTCTTTATAGAATTATTTTTTTTATAGAAAATTTATAATATTTCATTTTGAATTCTTAGATCTTACAATGTTTAATAAAGTACATAATATATTATTTTTAACATTATTAAATATACATAATATTTTATAAACATAGAAATTAGTATGTATATTACACGCGTGTTGAATATAATAGGTAGTAAATTAGCGATTTTGACAATTTTATCAATATTAAAAATCTTTAAACTTGTCTCAAATAGCTACCGACCAATTAATTTTTATATATAGGTCAATAACATTCTATACACTATTAACAAACGGGCCACCTGTTCATTTAAAAAAAATACACAGTGCATTTTCAGTGAACAAATATAATAATATTGTGCCATTGATCTTCTTATCGGACTTCTTTTGACGCGGCCTTTTCATTTTGAATTCCAAAAAAAAAACGACTTAAGCGATTTTAAATACCTACTTGTTATTGCACATGTCAAACGAAATTTATATGAAATCATACTTCTGTATCTATCGGTAAGTTATTATAAAATATATGAGTAATAGCAATTACATATTCTTAACTTATACTATTGTAATTATTGTGAATCTTAAAGTCAATTTTTGAATCAAATCAAATTAATATATATGTATGTAATGATCTATATAATAGTATTATTGTTATTGGTAATATGGTGAAATGTTTAATATCACTATAAAAACATTAATAAATATTTTAAGGATATAGTGCATGTAGGTAAATAATTCAAGGGCTTATTTTGGAGGGGGAGCTTAAACAGAGCATCATATTTTAGAAATATTTCCGCTGTAATTTATTTATGAAAAAAATTGTCTTAAATAATGGTTGCATGTTCTAAGTAGGAGAAGAAAAAATTGCCCAAGTTTGCTTCAGGTTCTAAAATATATGCTCCAGTTTAAAACTTTAAAATTTAATTATAGTAATATTTTCATTAAATAATAATGCTTTCACTCAAAACTTTTTTAAAATATAAAACGTACATTCTTTTAAAAGCAATCTGAGTGATTTATAAAATTGAATTTGAGGTATCTGAGAAACCGATATTCGAGACGATTTAGATTAAAAATTAAAGTAGATATTTTTGTATATAAATATTTAATATATATATATTTGGTCCACTCACGAGTCACGAGTAACATATCGAGTTACGTTATTACTTATAAGCTCTCCTTAAATGGTGTTAGGGTGGCTTGGAGCTAAACTTTTCCTTACCTATATAAAAATAACCTCTCAGGTAACTTTTTTTTAAAAAATCGAAACTCAAACCCATCAATTATGAAAATTGTTTTTTGTTTTTCACTCGACGTACACTCCATGATTTCGCACTCGTAATAAATTGTGTGTTCACGAGGCATTTGGCACAACTGTGGTAATTTTGAAATTTGAACGATTATACTCCATATCGAGCCATTAACAATTAAATATATACCTTATCGTTGCGTATCGCACGCCGTGCGAGGTTCAACGGACTCAATTCAAACATATATTAAGATGATAAACTTGACTCAGTTCAAACCCCTAAAAGTAGCTCAATTCAACGTTATCCAAAAAAAGGGACATAATAAGGCATTATTTGTGTAAATAATTATAAGCTTATAAAAACATAAAGCTATAATGATCACGCATATCAGTTATAAATGATTGGAAATACAAATACCTAACCTGAATATTCATTTATTTTTAAATATTTTTGAGGGAATCTCGTACATTATAATGTTTTTTCTTACATCAAAATATTGTGTATAGACACAATTTTTACGTTTTATTTCTGCACGTCACGTTTAACGAAAAAAAACTCAGCTGTCTGTTATAATTATTTGGTTAAAGACCGGTTTACTACTATTAATTATCATTAGTACACTATTATTACTATACACCACACTACATCCACACACTATACAATTTTCAACCACCACCACCACCACCATCACCACCACAACTACCAACACCGCCACTAACCACCGGACACTTTCAAATCCACATTCGACAGTTTAAGGACACCGCAGTGCAATATAGTCCGAGTGCCTTCAGTTCGTAATGTGTATGCACGCGCGTAAAAAAGTCCGATAGCCCTGAGGATAGACTTCCGGTGTTCATTCAGAAGATATATTATAACGACGTCGCCGCCTCGCCGTTCAAGACGCTGTATAAATTATGCTATACGTACAACACCGGTCCAACTGGATAATTGGACTATATTCATTAAGGGGCGTACTCCTGGCGCTACAAGCCATACACCGCACACCCAGCCATATCATACAACATATATTATTATATTATATTATATTATATACGTTATGATTTTAACGTGGGCGGCGGCGTATCGGTCTGCACATTGTATTTTATACGTCGTGAGTCGTGACCGTGTGTATACGCGGTATACTCACGTATTATATAGGTATAAAAAAGAATGCATACACGCTGTATATATCTCGGCGGTAATCAATAGAACACATTTTGGACGAGCCAGACGCGAAAGGTGTCCGTCCTCCGTATAATCAGTACATAAGTAATAATAATTATAATATAACAGGTGGATGTGTCGCGAGGGGCAGACGAATAGATAATAATATATATATATATATATAGGTAGGTAGGAGGTAGATACACCGTATAATATATATTAAAATATTATCATTGGTGTATATTACAATTTATAGCGATATCGACCGGTGTAAATATTATTATAATATTATTATCGTCGTGTCCGTACAGTCCAATCGGACCGATGAGTACATAATATAAATAATAATATATAGGTAATGTAATATACGTCATGTATAAAATTGGTACATCTATACAATTTGTATATTTAGATAATATTTGATCCGTATAGATCTGTTATCACACGACCGTCAAAATATGTGGTGTCGTGGAGGTGTGCCACACACACACACACGTAAATACTAAATACACACGTAGGGTGTCGAAACAAAATACTTATTAGTTAAATTACACATCGATTCCCCGACTCCGGGCGACAACGGAAACCACGTGTAATTTTACAATGAATGTTAAATATTATAATGATGCCAAAACGCCGTATATATGGATTTATCACTATACGAGATTAACCGTCATACCTATGCAGTGGTAACCATCCACATTATAATATTATCATATTATAGCGACGATGTTTAAAAAAAAAAAAAACGAATTTATCATTGTTTTATCGTATTTTTTTTCCAAACATCCCAGAATTAAAGATTACATAATAATTGTATAAACATTTTTGTCGGTACAATTGAAGAGGAGAACAACATCAATGCCGCAGATTGTTTTATTTGATGATTCCGCCGATCATTGCGCTTTACCAGCTATTAGCTAAGAAAAGCCGAAAGGAGGTCGAGCCAAAATTCAATGCTACATAATATTATTATGTATAATACTCGTCTTTATTGTTCTCGTTTATAATACACATAATATTATTATGTGACGCCACACAAACTCGTTTCCGCGGATTTATATTGCAATAATCATACTATGCATTTTAAACTATCCGTAAATCGACCGTAAAATCGTCGTTGTGAAAACGATAAAAAAAAACAACATCGTTTCCAAATAGAAGTATAAGAAAATTCTAGGTACCAAAAATCAAACCATATTATAGTGTAGGTTTAAAATTCTTTTCGCTGGACTTTTTTTACCCGTCTTTTTTTGTCCGACTTTTAGATGGAATAGTATGCTGAGAGGTATAATGATAGTCACACCATAATACAGTATAATAATATAATATAACGTGCGCGGTGCGCTTCGGACACGTCTGCGGAGATTATCCGCGATGGGTGATTATTAATATATGCTATATTGTATACCTATTACCTAAACCCCTAACGCATATCACTTCGGTTTAAGGGGTCCTAATAAATAATAATAGGTATGACTAATAAGTAAACTCTCTATATCGATTTTATATATTTTATAGACACCTCTATCATTGGCGAATCTACGGTTTGTACTGCAGAGTGTTCCAAAGCACACCCTGCATGACTCGTTAGTCGTTGTGGCCTGAATAGAGCCCACATTAGGTACTCGCTTAGATTTATAAACTGTAATATTTTTTCTTTTTTATACAATAACACAAAAATTGAATAAAGTGCATGCCGTGTTATATTATGATGATATAAAATTTAATATTATAAATATTTCCATCTTAAATGGGAAGCATTTGTAAAACTTATGATGGATAAGATTCGTTTTGGTCTACAGAGAGTGCTCATTATGGGTATAAGGGCGCACTCGGTGATGGATTTCTAGATTCGCCTATCACCTCTACTGGCTCTGCTCTCTAGCACTCGCGAACTAGTAGATAATATATAGTCACCAAAGAAGAAAACTTCGAATTAAGTCTGCTATGGCGCTATTAAAATATTCTCATCAAATGGAAGAACATTAATCAATTTCTTATCTTTAAATTGATGTTCCCGTCGCGTCGAATAATATATGAAATACAAAGCAATGAGTAATCACACCGGTTATCATAATATTTTGTGTACAATAAAAATGTTATAGGTACCTGATAGTCCAATACACGCACACTAATATACTATACAATATGTACATTGTGCATATTTTTTCGTTTGATAAAATTAAAATACGTAAAACTTGAAAATCGACAATAATCACGCACCGATCCCATCGTAAAAATTAAGTCATCGAAATTAAAAATACGCGTAAATAATCGTATGACCGCCGCACTGAATTCCGGCGGAACGATACGAATACTAATTAGTAATATTGCTCGGTACTACGTTATAATTTTAGGGCTGACGAGGCTTAAAATGTACACGACAACGTTTTGGTCTGGCATTTACATTAAAAGAATACCAACAGTACATTTATTTTGTATGGACGAATTCCGCGGGCTTATATTATAATGTATATTGTTATCTGGGGTCAGTTGATGAACGAATACGATTTTTAAACGAAATCCATTGTGATTGGAATTGTTAACAACAAATCTACAAGGATATTATACAATGATTTTATACAACAATGACGACGACCATCGATATCATAAAACTAGGCACGATTTGGGTTTTACAGGTGCTATTTTTTTTTTAAATGGTCAAACTTGATTAACTCGAACTGTATTAATTCAACATTTTTGATCCATCGAAAATCTTTTCCGATCTCTAGAATTTCCTATTTAAACATTGTAAAAAATAATACGAAGTTCTAATTTGATTGAAAGTCATGTGTTATCGGGTTTCCCGTATGTTGTACCACTATTGGCGATAAAGTCATTATAATGTCATTGTTGCTGATTATTAATTATTAGGTATAGTATACTATCGACTCGTCGTTATCCACTAGCTTTTTTCTGCATTTTTAAAAATTCAACGGTTTAGTAGAGGCCATGATGAACAACAAAAAAACTAATTTTTAAAAATATCCATAGACCACTAAGCACTCATAATATGTATGACTAATGAGTAATGAGTAATAATTATACATTCAACGTTGTAATAATTACTATGTAACATAATAATTAATAGTTTATTAGTGTTAACAAAGTACTTTTATATTTACTTTCTTGGATAACTAGAATTTCTTTTCCGATCTCTTCAACTAAGCAAGTTCGACGGTATTACATAAACTCTCTAACCAGCTACATTCACACTTCTACTCAGCACTCCAAAGTTTACCAGGTCAACGTAAAAATGAGAAAATATATGAATTTAATATTTATGCATAATAAATAAATTTATGAAAATTAACTTTTTATTTCAGCTTTCTTCAACGACGGTCAAAACTGAATTATGTAAAATTGTCATTATTCGTATGCCTCTTTACTGGGTCTTATCAGAAACCTCTTTTCATTAAAATAATACCTAAAAATTAAAATAAATTAAATTTGAAAAACTTTCAATATTAAAACGTAATTTTTATTTTCTTCAAATAGGTAAAAAATCAAAACGGCCCTTCTAATTAATTTATTAAGCTCCTTGATCTGAAGTCTAAAATATGTATAGTAAGTAATTAACTAATAACATTTCTTGAATCAAATTTGTATCTTATTTATTTTGATCTCGATATTAAGTCATTAAATTATTGCACCTGATTCTTGGATAATGCAGTTATAATTAGTTTAATTTATTTTGACACAAAATATGAAGAAGGTAAAACAAATTATATAATATATTTTAATCCTTAAATCAATATAAAAAAATCAAAAAGGTCAGGACTTTGGAGCATATTTTTTTTAACATTTTATTGGAGCATCTCAATTAATGTTGTGTTGGGCGTTTATCAACTATAATAAGCCATATTTCATTAAAAGTGGTACAACTTACAGACAGTCGTAGCTTTTTATGCATACAAAATACACATAGGACTTAAAATATTGAAAACACAACTAGGTACTACCAATGGTAGGTTAGGTTATTAAGGGGATTGCAAACGAATAATTATTTCAACCTAAATACCTAGGTGTATATTAATAATATTAGTAATTTGTAATTATTTAAATAATGTATTAAGTATCTATACTTATTATTTACCCACTAGTTTCTTTAAATAGATTAAAAAACTTAAAATTTTTAAATTTGTATTAAATAATTATTAAGACTGTATTCAAATATTGAATTTGTACAAATACACTATCGAATTATTAAGAAGCTTATTGTTGAAAAATATAGATAATTGCAATTAGTATATGTTTATGTAATTAAATATATTATGTAAATACACTGTGACTTATGAGACCGGGTGATTACCACCTAGCCACCTGGTACCATGAATTAAAATATTATATTCGTGATAGGTATCGATATAGTTTATCAGTTTATAACTAAATTTTTCATATTTTACAGGGGTTATTGATAATCATATATTATTACTTATTAGTTTTATTTTATTTTGTTTTACTTGTGTCCTGTATACAATATATTGATTTATAACATTAACCTCGAAGGAAACATCAAACTTGCTTAAAATAAAATAATTTATACTTTGTAGACTGGAGTACTCCCAACTCCCAAGTTAATATGTTTTTACAATAATATTATACATTTTATAGGAATTAAATTATATTTTCAATATCATGCGGGAAGACACAGGTCGTTGAAACTTGCAGACATTCCACAAACGTTTAAAATTAAAAATAAATAATAGTAGGTATTACTAGAGAGTAGATAGGCTTATTAATTAATTATTTATAAACGGGAAAACAATTTGTTATATTGTCGTTGGAGAAACATCACACAATGTGTATTTTAAACGGAAACATTTTACATTATTTAATCAGCAATAATAATTTTATAATAATAATATAATAATAAATTATATAATAGCCAATAGATATTAAATAAAATCATGTAATCGGTCTTGGAGCACATCCTACAGTGTCGACGAAATATTGTTATTTATTTAAATCATAATCCATCCAATTAAATAATTATTGAATCAATACACATTTTAACAATATAATATTGTATTCCTAAAGTTTTCTCCATAACTACACCGTACTGTGGCATTAATAAATAAATAATTTAAAAATGTTTAGATTTATTCTAGTTCAACAATTGTTGCAAGTTTTTCTTTAAATTGTTGTCGTCTTATACGGTTAGCGAAAATATTGTTGTAGATAACAATGCACATTTACTTTATGCCACGTTGATTTAAAAGTACGTGAAAAGGGGTCGTCTGATATTCATGAAGGCGGTAAAATCGTAACAAACAACTCAAAGACGTCACAAACACGCCCGTTAGTTAATAATATAGGGGCGTTATAGGTCTTAATGTATGTTGTTCAAAAAGGGCAAGCTTTGTTTTAAAGTCCAATTGGCGAATAAAAACACTGCTCGCCACTCACGAGTAGCAAAATGAATTTACAGGGTGATTCATCAAACGCACGCTCACTTCCATCTTTTCTTTTTAATAATAAATTTATTCAAACCCTAATTATTGAAATTTTTAAGTATTATAGGTACTTACCTACTTATATTTTAAGCTATTTAGATTTTTATATCGTTAAAGTAGCGTCCCGTGGAGATGCAATCGTCTTTTTTTCCATTTTATTGAGACACAACGTTGCTTACTGAAAATTATTGAGCAGATGATTTTTTTTAAATTTCAATTTGACGAAATTACAAATCATCTTATGAACTTAATAAACATAATATTATATGGGTTGACGGTCGTTACCGCTCAGAAACGTTTTACATCTACATAATGTTTTGTCGATGAATTAAAATTTAGCATATCCGTTAAAGTTAAGGCTAATGACGATGTACACTTATCTAAACCTATTACAGCAGTTACTTCGCGGATATTTTTGTTGTCTTATGATACACATAACTAATACGTTGCCGCGTAGGTATCGCATAAAAGTACAAAACACACATTTAATCAACATGTTATTATTATTATAGTAGTTTTTATTTTCTCTTTATTCTGGTAAAATACGTTTATAGAACTTTATAGAGTGAGTATATTGTGGTACCTACATTAATTATTTATACCCTTTATGTCTTTATGGAGGGCAATTTTTTAACAGTATACGCGCATTACCTCGAGGCTCAAACCGTACCTCGAACGGTTTTGAAAATATAACTTTTACATAACTTCAAGTCATCACACGAAACAATGTTTTTGACATAAATAAATACCTAGGTATGTGTTTCTACTTTCTACAGTCTTACTATTGGTTATCGTTATAACTTTTTAAGTATGTACATACTTTATTTAATTAGACAACACACAATTATTTTGATTTCATATTCCTGAGCAGAATATTTTTCTGATAATTTCGATGCATGAAAATCAAATTTTACTGGTTATAAGTATTTAGGGTTTGAGATTATAGTAGAGCAACATTTTGCGTGGCTCCCTTGCAGCAGAACCACTCAACTCCGCTTGTCTTAACTTTAAATTCTGTATAAAAAAATTAAATACTTCGTGGGAAAAAACGATTTTTTCTCGTAAATCCAGTCGCGAAAAAAACTGTACGAAAGCAGAAAGAATAACAACTGTGGACTGTGGTGTCTAGTATATTCCATATAGGTCCATAATATAAATGCTCGTGTGAATGAAATGCTATCGCAGAATGGTAGGTATACAATATTATATTGTTACGTTTTTGGGCGGTTTCGCCGAAAAAAATACATCGTGCATTATATTATGTGCTTTCAATTTTGAAAAGAAGGCGGATTTTATACATGTACACAAATATAATGCTACTACAAGGTTGATATCACAAGTAAAAAAAACCATCGCGAAATGTGCGTCAGGTGCATAGAAGGTTTAGGTGGTACAAAATCATCTCTCTCAATGGATACTGTTTTTTTTTTCGCAAAAATTCAATTCTCATATTTTGTGAAAACGTTTTTTTTTTCGCCACCGTTTTTCTGAATGGACCGGAAAAAAGGTGTTGAATAAAATATATATTAAACACTTACTTAAAAATTGTTTTCACAGAATGTAACAAGACTACACGTATCGGTTTCAATAATAATTATAACGAATCTAGATAATATAAATCAATGAAAAATAATGTTTCGTCTACATATAATATAGAAAGAAAACATTAAACTCATATAATAGTTGGGATAATATTAATAAATAAATAATGAATATAATAAAATATGGTGTAAACATCTTATTAAAAATAATATAAATAAATGTTAACTTGGAGAAAAACAAAAAAATTATGAATTATGTAATATATATTTTATATTTTCTCTATAGCTATTAAAGATGTTTATTAGTCGGTACAGCGTAAAATAAAAAATAGCAACCTATTTATCACTACCATAAAAAATTAACAATATTGCATAGTTGCATGAAATTATAAGATATGTTTTTAAACTGAAATATTTTAGTATTTTTGTGTCATTCTGTTCTTCTAAAATATAAATAAAATCGAAAGATTTGTTTTAGTAATCTGCATAAATATATAGGTTATCGAATACAGTTATTTTCCTTTTTATCACACACTTATGGAATGTTTTGCTTGATGATAAACATTTTACATTTCATAATTTCATAATAATTCATAAGCTATGTTTATTTGATGTCGTAATTGATCCTAAAAGTTATCGCTTTTCTGCAAATGGAAATTCTTATCATTTCAATAATTCAAAATGTAACTTGTAGTTGTGTCATAAAATCAATACTGTACAATTCCAATTTATTATTGTTTTGTTATTTTAATTAATTGGCAAACGTAAACGTGTTTATTCAACTTTCCACAAAACAATTGGACGCAGACGTCAAATATTTTATTCACGACTTCCATTCTCGACCAACCAGATGTTGTTTTTCATCAGAACGTTCCCGGGATAAAACTATTGATCTTGAAGAATTCGAGATGAATATTTTATTTTGTTTTTTTCATTGAAATATTGTCATTGTAAATGCAAAAACAAATGTTAACGCCAGTGGACACGTGAATTATTTGAGAACGTACCTACTATAGAAGTACGCACAATTACAAAATGTAATATGATTCCTTTAACGAATTTTCCACCACTTTGTTTAGATCTCGCCTGACAAATATTGAAGAGTTACGGGAAACAATAATTCTTATTTGAAACTAGACTCTACATTTTAATTTTAAGTTAATTTCCTTTAACCCTCCACTTCAGTACCAAGTGCAACCAATATTCGAGAAAGGTTATTGCCGACGTGTTTGAAATACCAAAGAAAATTAATTTATTATTAGCAAACGAATACTTGTACGTATTTTTTCTTAAATTTTCCAAACGTGTAAGTATTATTGAAAATGACGTCAAAGTGTACACTTTTAAATAATTAATAAACTAATGAGTAAAATACTCTTCAGTATTCTTTTAGATGAAACTATTTGGACAGGGAGTATCAGTGCGGCAGTGCTTAAATCTTTTAACAGAATAAAACTATTATTAATTAATTACACTATAATCATTAAGTATATCGTATATTATGTATATTCTATAAAAATACTTCAATAAGATTTGAGAAACACTGTATTTTTCCTTTTAAATGTGGTAAAAATGCTTGATAGCTTCATCAAATATTTGTTTTTAAGTGAATGAATTTGATAGGTTCAATCTTGTAATGAATTTTGAGATTTGAGAATGTACATTGTATAGGATATTATAATATCCATCTGAAATTGTTTTTATAATTTATAATAAATAATAATTGTTGAATAATAGGTATTTAATAAATACTATTCAACTATTATTGTATAAAACCATTAACCAAATCAATGTCAACAACATATTATAATAATATATAAATAAAAATAAAATTGGTAAATAAGGATGTTTAGGATTCGTGATGTACTTTAGTCATTAGTACAAGCTATTTATATAGTTTTCACGATTTATTATTTTAAAATCTAATATTATAAAGATTCTTCGATTTAAATACGGGTATGAATAATTTGTAAATCGACTAAAATCAAGTATTTTCAGCTGGTAAATGTATAATATACCGGTTGCTCATTTCAGCAGGAAGAGTATTTGTATGCATGTTTAATATCACACGAATTAATAACTAATTATATATTTTAAATACAATAATAATAATCATATTAATAATAATAATAATTAATAAGCAATAAAATATATGCTACATATATAAACTGGTATTATTGCCGTGTACATGTATTTTACTTGGTTTACAATGCCAATGTCACACATAGCAATTGTTTTAATTCAAACGGGTGTGCTATTATTATATATTATTGAAAATTACCAAAGGTTTAAGCGTACAAGACTGATAATAATTATTGTATACCTATAACAAATAATAATAATATAATCGAGCGACGTACCTACGACAACGCATCGAACCTGTGCGCTAAGGCGAACCACCGATAAGTCGTTATTTTTAAAAATCGTATGCCTAATACCGTTGCGTCGGCATTGACGACAATGATAATATAATATTATAAATTATTATAATACAATGCGGTCACGGAGGCTCGCAACGGTTTTTGACTTTCGAAATTTTCTATTCGAACGCGCGTAAAATAAAACAGTATTAATTCGATGGCTGCAGCGGTGGGTCGTCGTCGAAAAATGCATGCGGTGATGAATATTATTGTAACGAAATGATAAATAACGTACGACATCATTATTAATATTTCGAACTATTTGCACCGGCAAATTACAAAACCATGTGCCAAATATACCTGTGGCGGGGCGAGAGGGGCGATAAGAATAAACGCGGCGGCGGTATTGATTTTTGTTCTTTTCGTTAACAATTTCGTCGTAGGTATCACAACCCCCGCCGCCTCCCTCACGCGGCAGTAAACCCGCGATTTCGTCAGAAACCGCTTTAATTCAACGAAATTATTAAATTATTAATAATCACAGGTATTCACAATAATAACGATCCTAATATTAATAATAATAATGATAATAATAATAATAATAATAATAATAACAACGCGTTATTTAACGTTCCGATTTATTTTCTTCGTTTCGAGGGGGAAAAAAATCACGTGGTCTACCGGCCGGTCTTTCGGCGGCTGTACCGGTGCGTGAGAAAGACGGGTGTTGAGGAGGGTCCCCCCGGTCGCGCGTTCCTCGACAGAGTACCATCGGTCGGCGGCGGGTGGGGTGGTGGCGTTCGAACGCGGCGGAGGTTGCTCGGTATTGATGGGGAGGGGGTTCGGTGCGCGGTCGGGTACTGGCGGGGTGGCGAGGAGAGCAAAGACGCCGGCCGGCCGCCGCCGCATGACATCCCTACCCCGCGGCCGACGCGTAGCCACCCCACCACGCGCGCGCGCGCACCGCACCACGGGAAAAAAAAGCGGCCGGCGGCGCGCGCGAACCCGGCAAGCAAACGCGCACAGCCACCCCGTCTCAAACGGCAGTCGTTAGAAAATCGTTCGTACAGTCAGTCCATCGAGTTCACACGCACGCTCACCACGCGCACTCGTCGTCGACGCCGTCGTCGTACACTCACCGTACACTCAAACACGCGCGCCGAAAATCACTACTTTTAACTATATTATTAAAATATATAAATAAATATTTTTTACACGTACGGTAAAATCTCGCGTCTCGTCGACTCCACACATTTGCGAACCACACAGACACACGGACAACGGACCACAGACCGGCGAGCGTGTACTCCGGCTGCCACTGCCGCCCGACTATAAAAATTCGAACGTAAATTCCTTTTTTATTTGTATGACTATATTACAGTATACGACTATACGAGCGAATATTTGTATTTTTTTTTGATTTTTGAAAAATTATCTTTTCCGCCGCAACGCACATGTAATTCGCGCGGGTCACGCCACGAGTATACGAATTTAACGTAAATTACATTATTAATAATATACCTACCGATTTTCGCCGACCGGATTATCAAAGGAAAAAAAACGCTTTTATCAAGTTAACGTAGAAATTTATTTTTCTAAAAACCACACTTTTTTTTCTCAAAAACCGTCGTTTCGTCGAAAACCGTCGCAGCAACAAAAATGCCGGCCACGTTATTTTCTGAACTGGAATTCTCGACCAACCAACACAACAACAAGGTCATCGAAGACACTCGCGCCCTGCAAGTGGCCCTGGAACTCAGCATGTTGTACATGAACGGCGAACAGCGACAACAGAAGGTGGACAACAACACTCTGTCCGGCGGCCAGAACATGGACCAATCCCCGATGGCACCCAATTACATTCCCCACGGATTCCCGGAAGAACCGAGGAACAAGAAGAGCCAGAACATGACCGAATGCGTACCGGTGCCCAGTTCCGAACACGTGGCCGAGATCGTTGGCAGACAAGGTAATATAACATTATTATTACATATTATTATACCATAACATACCATACCTATTTATAAGACTCTTTTATTATTACTATTGTTTCTGGTTGTTTTGTCTTGCACACTTGTGTATGTAAGCATATTATTATAATAGTATTATAACACATAATATACCTATTATTATTTATTTTTAATATATTATTCAACAATTCATGCATACGCGCGCACGCACACACGTGGGTTTATTTTCGGAACCGGTGGGGATTCCGGCGATCGGGGCTTATCATACACATTCGTGTACATTAGATTTACTTTACGTCTCCGGGTATTTCAGTTTCATTTTTAGCCCGACTACCTGTTGGCTCAACAATAATATACATCGGTTATTCGGTATTCCAGATAACGGCGCGAGATTACCGTCCGTCGACGACGAAATAACAACGATAGATCTGTGGTGTGTTAAATCGTAGATTTAATTCGTTTGTGGGTCTGTTGACTGTTTTGAATTATTATATTTTATTCATTTCGTAATCACATTATTACATTCTCCGTGTACGGTCATTGGTTTAATCTTTTCCGATTTTCACTACCGTCGATGAGATTTGCGCGCGCAAATTCCGTGCGGGCGGCGCGAGCAATCCGATCCACCGGCGGCAGCCCCTATGCACACGACACTCCGCGGTGGTATCCTGTACCGCGGTATACCACACCACGCACGTAATAACAATAATAACTACGACGACGACGAGTTGAAACCGGTCGTCAAGTTTCATTAAACAAAAGCGTCTGGTGGCGGCGGCGGTGCAGCACCTCTCATCGTCGGTTATGTGTTTGTGTGTGTGTGTGTGTTCGCGTTCCACACGGCGAGACAGCTGGCAGGAAACGGACGGGGCGCCTCCTGTTCTGCTGCCGGGTAAAGACCTCGTGGTCTACACACACACTCTCGCTCACAATTACGACACAAACAATATCGGATCGGTCGTGCCGGGTTTGCTTGCGTGTGTGCGAGCGAGAGAGCGCTCGCGTGTGTGTGTGTGTGTGTGTGTCAGATGGCGTTCGAGTTTTTTTTCATTTCGTATATAACCTCGGACGACGGCGACGACGGTTAGACTTCGGCTCTCGCACAACCTTGAAACCGGTGGAGAGAAACCGAGAAAGAAAGAAAGAAAGAAAACAAACAAATAAAATAAACCGTCTCGTTTTAACGCGATCGTAAAAACCATTTTTCGTGATTTATCGCCTCTGCGAGTTTTCAACCCCGACAACTATAGACACATCCCCTCGCCCTCCCTTCGAGCGCGTATCAATCAGCCGTCGACGACGACGACTACGATGACGCCGACGCTAATTAGGGGGCCCCCTCAGGACCATTGACCCAATGCGCCGGTGGTTACCAAGGCCACGGTCTTCGGCCAAAACATTCGCCTTGCACACAACAGTGTGTGTGCACATATAGCTCGCCCATATCATAACATGGTCTGTGTGTCGACGCGTGGGTGCGTGCGTGCGTGAAAAAACAACAGTCTAATAAAACACGGACAATGTGTTCCCGCCAAACGGACAACAACAATATCACATCGGTCGTCCCAAGGTTGTCGTATAATATTTAACGTACATCGGTCGTCGTCGTCGTCGTCGTGTAAACCACGTGGTCGTGTCTCTCGCCGGAGCACGGCGATTTATTTTATAAGTATATGTGTGTGTATAATAATATTATATTATATTATTAAGTGCTTGTGTGTGTGTTGGTTATGCCCGGGCAGCGGGCAGGGAGGGACTGGTGGTAGTGGTGTCGGTGTATCCTTCTCCCGACGACGATGACAATAAATCGATTTTTATAATATTATTTTCCCGTGTCGGGCAATGTCGGTCGCATCGCGTCGTTTATTCTTCGGAGTCAGGTGGTCGTGAAACGAGATGAAAAAAAAATTAGACCGTTTCCCCGACGGGTATATAGAATGCCAGCTGCCCACCGTGGGGTTGGACCACATTCGCTGGGGATCACAATGCTTTTTTTTTTTTTTTGTGTACCTGTTCCTCCTTCTCTTCGTCTACCTGTTCAAACCGTGCGACCCGATCTGTGTGTGTGTTTGAACTGCGAACCTCTACGGCGGTACCTCTACGTATAATATATTATAACCTTCGCCGTGTATACCGCCGGCGAGAGAGAAGACCCGTATTTTCTACCCGAATATACCATGAACCTCTCAACAACAATACATTTTTTCCCCATTTAAAGGAATTCCTTATTTAATAATAAATAATAAAAGAAACACAATCCGACGAATCTTTATTTTTCGTCAGAATACCAGATACTGGTTTTTTTTTTCTCAAAAACATATAAAAAGTGGGTGGGAACCGCCACTCATATTATAAATCGTCGTCCTCCGTTTTCGGCGATAGATTTATAATACCATTAATACCTATTGCCGTAATAACAGACGCAGTGGCTGTGTCGATTTCGACGAAAGTCTTGCGAACATTTTTGACACCTCGGTGAATTATTTTTCGACGATCGTGCGTTTTGAGATTGTTAGAAAAAAACGGCACGTGTATAATGTGGTATAAGGGGTCGTGCACCCCACCACTGGCAGCGGTTCCGTGTCCGCCGCCGCGTGTACACAAGACGAAATCGATATTGCAGTCTGGGCCGTCCGTGTGCCACCTCCACCCTCCCCCAACTACCCCTCTCACTATAATAGTCCACGCATATCTACCCCGTAAATATTATGCTGCTAGGGTGTGTCAACCCTTTGCGGCGAGGGTAAAACAAAACGCGCCGATAAAAACAACACCGATAGGTACACCTGTGTCCGTGTGTGTATTGACCTTAAAAAACTAAATAAAATCGTCCAAATGTCGAATGAGCGATTTTTACCGACGTTTACGACCGGATTTGCGGCCGCGTGGTATCGTAAAAATGATCTTTTTTTGTGGAAATGTCTCAATATATTATTGTCTTGAGGACTCTGAGATGATTATTTTTTTGCGCTGTTGGTTGTTCCCATTATTTTATATCGTATTTTGTTTATAAGAAGACGTGGTCGTAGTGTTTTGCTTTTACTCCACCGCCCGGCGGCCAACGTCGTCGTATAATATAATCCCGTAACACCCTCTTCCAACCCTCTCCGGTCAGGCGAAGACGACGGGCGAGCGAGTGGAAGATTATACTTCTCTGGAAAATCCGCAGCCGCCGCTTTCCCCTCTTTGCACAGCGCACACACACTTCCCCATGACAACGGATGTTGTTGCCTTGGATACTGCCGCCGCCGTCGCGCCCCTCGTCGGCGGCAGCGGTCGTTTGCCTGCGAAATCGAAGCTCACGTGTGCGTGCCTTTCGCGCGGCGGCGACGCGCAGGGATCCGGACGCCACCCCCCCTTTTTTGCCGCCGCTTCCATCCCCTCGCCATCGGCGAATTGATTTGTGTAGGCCGTTCAACCCGACGCGCAGACACCTACCCTCCGCTTTCTCGGCACCACCGCCGCCGCCGCTCGAGTGCTATGTGTGCGGCCTACCCTCATCCCCCTCTATTTATAATTTCATATACCCGCCCTTGAATGCCGGCGGCGAGAGGGCAAACTTTTCGGTACCCGAAAAAATAAATTCCTTTTCCGCCCCACCGCTCTGCATCGAGTTAACACGCCTGAAAAATGGACTCTCACGATTTTTGTCCGATATTTTCATTTCCGGTGACCGAATAAGAAAACGAGTGTTTGATAATTATGCGCAATATCGGATCCCCTTCAACACAGTACCGTCGTAAAACGAACGCCTCGATGAATATCGGTTGAGTCTCGACAGAATATTATATTACACGTTTTTATTATATTATATCTTGTACATATTACACAACACGACAAATCGGGTTCTTTTTCTCGAATTTCATATCCAATATAAAGCGATCGGCGGGTGGGTGGGTGGCTGGGTGAATGGAAGCGGCAGTAGTTAGTAGTATTAGTAGTTGGGATAACAACAACGCACACAATGCGACGATATGGTGTCGGCGGCGGTGGTTCAAATAATTATATATTATTACGTTTTTTTTTATTATTATTAAATAATGCGTGCACCAGCCGTCGTTTGGCGAGGTTGGAGACAAAGCGCCGCGCCGGTTGAACTGCCTCTATCAAGGTGAGCGGCGTCTGCTTACCACGGGTTTCCGATAGACTGTTAAACGGCCCCTCCCTCGTCTCTTCTGTCTCTGACACGATCACACGCGCGCCGCCCGCCCGCCATCCCGTCCGTCGGTCGTAACTCGTAATACTGCACCTCATTAATTTATTTTGAAACTACGAGGACGAGTACGGAATCGATATGACGCGTGACTTTCGTGTGGTCGAGTGTGATGGAGGGTGGAAAAAAATTAACTAAATATGCGTAACATTTGCGATGCAGAAGCGGGGATGAATTTTAATCGAGGTTTTTTTCTTCTTGTTCAGGTTGCAAAATTAAGGCTCTCCGCGCCAAGACCAATACTTACATTAAGACTCCGGTGCGTGGCGAAGAACCCGTATTTGTAGTGACAGGACGCAAGGAAGACGTGACCAAGGCAAAGAAAGAGATACTGTCGGCGGCCGAGCATTTTTCGCAGATCAGAGCTTCTCGCAAGAACATGGCTGGAACTCTGTCACCGCCAGGACCTCCTAGTGTTCCCGGACACGTTACGATCCAGGTATGTTCAAAATTTACATGTTATCTGTGTATAACAGTGAAAGAGAATAGACACTAATAGCTATTGTTTTTTTTCCCGAATGTGCAGGTTAGAGTACCATACAGGGTTGTTGGTCTTGTTGTTGGTCCTAAAGGTGCCACCATTAAACGCATTCAACATCAAACTGGCACATACATCGTAACTCCTTCACGTGACAAGGAACCCGTATTCGATGTTACCGGCCTGCCAGACAGCGTGGAAACTGCCAAACGTGAAATTGAAGCACATATAGCTCTGCGCACTGGCAATGGCATGACTGATGAAGAGAATGGTGTTGCCCTAGCTGCCCTCTGCAAAGCCAACCCATTGGCCGGTCTTTTCGATCTTACAGACTCAATGGGTCCAGCTATATTATCTGGCAGTTCAGGATGCAGCTCTGGTTCAGTAAGCTCATGCGGTTCTGGTGTATCGGCACTTGGTGACTTGGGAAACATATGGTCAGATGAAGGAATTGGCGGAGAATCACCGTCGTTTGAGAATGTTGGCCTCTGGGGATTCATGGGATCGTCCAGACCATCTCCTGCAAGTTCAACATCTCCACCGCCAGCTAAGAAGACTTGTTTAGTGTGTCACATGAGAGATATTGACGCCGCTCTTATTCCATGTGGTCACAACTTATTCTGCTTGGATTGCGCATCAAGCGCTTGCGATTCAAACGGACTATCTCACTGTCCGGTATGTAAGATACCTGCGCGTCAAGCTATTCGCATCATCTCTTAAGCCAAGGACAAACATAAAAAGTACCATAATAAATCCCTTTTATTTAGTACCTAAATGATTCCTAAAAACAGATCCAAACATTTAGTATTAAACTTAGATTATAGTAAACACGACATTTATATCGCTCTATTTAGTGGAACGAAAAAAAAAGGGATTCAATCGAAGGCTGATTGATTTAATTGACGAACATAACAAAACGAGTCATTTTTTTTATTTAATTATTATTATTAAATTATTATTCTTTTTAAAGAATTTTTATTATTATCCATTTGGTTATTGTGTATTTTGTTGATAAAATATGTTATTTGTTTAGTTTTTTTTTCTCAAAAATTGACCGACGATCTCTATGAGAAGTCGTGACTAGAATGTTCTCGTCAGAAAACATGACATTTAATATAAATGATATTGCCAGTGTTAGTGATTAATAATTTATTATCAACAAATTTTTCTCTTGAGTTTTTTTTTTTGTAGGTGTTAGATTTTTAACACAATTACTGTGAACAAATGTTAAAAGTTTGTTTCAGTTTTCCTCACGACTGTGTAAGATTTTAATAATGTATACTGACATATCCCTTGTTAAGTTTTTTTACAAAAACCATTTAAAGAAATAAACAGCACCTACCTCCAACATCCTTGGACCTTGGTGCTAAATAATATAATAATTTTTTTCTTCACAGTTTACACAAAGTTTTTACAAATATATGTAACATAAATTTTATTATATATAAAAGGTATATAATATATATTATTCAAAGCTTAATTTACATCCATATAAGCCATGGTCATTTTTAATATTATTTTCATTCATTTTCTTTTTTTTTACGCAATTAAATAATTGAAAAATTTCTATATAATATATAAATATATATTTTATAAATTATTTAAAAAAATTGTTCCATTCCGAAGCGGCACATTTTAATAGTATAGGTGTGGTGATCGGGCTGTGATTTAAACTGCCAATTTTCCCTTATACCTCGACACCCCACCATCTCGAACACCTTATTTACATTTAGACATTTTTTACTAGCTAATTAAAGCTCAATTTAACTAAAATACAATCATATGGTAGAGTAGAATAAAATTAATAAAATAGGTTATATATTAGTGCCAACACCGCTCGTCAGACAAAGACTGGATGAAAATTAGGAAAATAAAAGTGACTCATTTAATAATAATTAATGTAAAAGCTTAACATGAGTGTGTGCTTGGTGCGTCAAAGGCAATGCAAAATATAGACCTAAATTTTATATCTACTTGTGTAATATAATTTATAATTTTTATATATTAAACTAAAATGACAAATATTTTATTATTGTAAGTCCTAATATTGCCAAATTTAAGAACCTTGAACATTAAAATGTGCCATTTCGTGTTAAAATAATAAAAATAAGAAGAAAAAAATGATATTTTTTCCAATAAAATTGTTTACATTTTGATATGTAGCATCATTAAAATAATATTAAATATATTTATATATAAATATAATTAAATAAATCTTAATTTAATGTCTAAATACTTATTCTTATATATATTATATATTAAAATAATGTTGTGTAGTAATTTTGGTTTTTAGAGTGAATGAGGAAATGTTATATCGTAACTATTTAAATACTCTTAAGAAAACATTTATTTAAAAAAAACAAAAAAAAGTTTTCGTTTTCTAGAGATATTATACTTAAACAAATTGTATATTTTTGTTATTTATTAAATATCCCCGCCCATAACCCCTCCCGTAATCATTATCGCCCTATCCCATCTCCACTGCATTGTTAAGTATGTAGTTAGGCTACTTAGTTAACTTTTTCTTTTTATTATTTTTATACTTTTTTATTTCATATATTTATCTGAAAAAAACTAAATAGTTATTTACATTTTAATTATTACATATTTTTATTATTTAGTTGTGATGTGTTATTTTTTAATAGTATTTGATGTTAATACTGATACTTAAAAAATATACCGAACTAGTATTATTTATTAGGATATTTTGTTTACTTTTTGATATAAACATTGTTCTGGTTTATTTCTTAGTGCACATTTTTTTTATTCATACTTTTTTATTTATATAAAATAAAAAAACCTTATTGCTTTTTATATTTTGTGTTCTGTTTTTTTTTTCCATTTTTTGGTTGTATATAATAATTATGTATTGTGTTTAATAATCTAGATACTGTGTTAGGCCCAAAGAATATTTTTCTGCATTTTCAAAACATACAAAAATTGGCTTGAGTCTTCATAAATTGCATTTAATACTTTTATTTCTAAAAAAAATATTAAAAAATTAATTAAAAAAAATTAAGAATTATTTATTTAAAAATAATTTTATACGTTTGAGAACTGTTTATAAATTTAAAAAACAGACCAGATTGATAATCATAAACATAATTCAATTTATATATGCATATATAAAAATTTAAATAATTATATATATAATAAATTTTATACATATATTTATACTCGGCTTTAATTGTTTTTTAAACTTTTTTTTTTGTGAGAATTTCATAAATTTCTTGTTATTAGCAAAATTTAGCATAAATATATTATAACTAATAATATAGACATATTATAATATAAATTAAAATACAGTAATAGGGTGCAATCAAAGTGTGATTGTTGCCCATTACTGGTTAAGGTAATTTCTACTAAAAAGTTGCGTTAAGAATTAATATTTTAGACTAATCGAAATATATGGTTGTCAAGCTTATATCATATTAGAGACGGGATTGATGAGGAATTGTTTTTTTTTTTTGAGTATGTTAAGATGCAGTTTTCATTATTTTATTTCGGCCTAAATCCAAATCAGTATTATAAAATGGTGTCTTAATTGTACACATGACTTGTTTTTTTAATTTAACAGTAAAATATGTATCTTGTAATAATTATATTGTCTGAAGAATAACTAGATAGTTTATTATAATGTAATAATATTATATTATATCCCCTGTTTTTTTTTCGATCTCAATATTTTTACTTTGCATTATTATACTTGCAAACAACAAGGACTGATTATAAAGCAATAATGAAAGTATAATAATATAAATAAAGTAAATATTAATTATTTTTATTTTTATTATTATAATTAAAATGATACGAAGTAATTAAAAAATAATAATAATCAAACATCCAAAGTATATTATTACGATCCCCGTATTGTTCGAAGTGTAATTTATGTATTGAAAACTGCTCATCATCCTTATAATTAAATGAAAGTAAGTTGTATTTAGCGTTTAAAAATTATATAATTATGTTTTTGTGTTTCTATTTATAATATTATATTATATTATAAAAAAAGTAACGAAGATGATTTGTAACTTGTATTATTATAAAAAATCCTAAATAATTGTTTTTCAGTATAAAAAATATATTATAATATATATATAAAAAAAAAGAAAATGTTTATTTATTTTTAGATATATATTCCTGTTTCCTTTACTGCTATCATACCATTATAAAATGTATGTCAATTTGATAGTACAGTACTTGAAATCTTGAGATCTATCTTTTCATCAAAACTCAAAAGTATTTAGAAAAATAATATTTTGCAATTATATATTATTATCAATAATCCAGCGCTGGTTTTCATAGTTGGCCTATTTGATAGGGAGATTTCCACCGCCTTTCATTATTTTGCGAGTTGTTAGGTATCAATGATGATAATTATCTGTAGGATTTTCAGACTGGTTATAGTCAAACAATTGTACAAGTTAATCGTTAACAATTTTTATTTCATAAAACTACCATATAATTCTAATAAATTGGTAGTTTTGAGATGTTTTCAGCTTACAAAAAAAAAAAAATTAAGATATTGGTTTAAGTGTACAGGCAGCATTTGTTAGACCAATATTATAACAATTATTGTTGACAACGGTATAACATTATTCCGAATTCGACATTTGTGCACTCAAAATTACATATGGTTTTAAGTTTTCTCTGTCACCACTGGCGACTGATTGCCGGAATAACGATACCAGGGAAACGTCTATGGCTATTTTAAAATTCTCTGTAAATTGATTGTCAGTAGTTGTGACTTGGATTGAATAAACCTCGTGGGGCGGCATTCGACTTCGTGGCGTCGTCTGTTCGTCTTTTGTATATATTCAATATAGGAGGTAATTATATAAAAAAAAACACTGAATCTCCTGATCCCGGATCCATGGCAGTTCAATATCGAAACTACCTGCTTTGCCTTTTGGGACAGTTTCTATTTACCGCTGTGTCGGGTGAAAGAATAGTAATTCCAACAAAAAACTTCCGGTCCAGAATTTTTTTTTTTGTTAGTTTGATTCCTATACCTACTTTCCGTTTTATTGTAATATATTACATGCCCGCAGTTCTACTTTCGTTACAATTACCCCTCTTGGGGGATGTTGTGCGGTTTTTTTTATCGTATTCGGTTTTTTATTTTCTTCACGTTTCGACGAGTTACTGTGAAAAATGAACGTTTTCACTAAAACGTAGTTTACCTACCTTCCGCACTCGTTCAAATAAAATGTGTACATAATAGGTGTATCACGCTATTCACGGTCGTAAATTATAAAAAACCTTGTCTGTACGCATATACTTTGTACCATGATTGCACCATACTGCGGTATATAGTATTTTTGTGTAACGGTTACAACTATGGATAGGTTAGGTCCACGCGGTGTATGATCTAAACCCATAGGTAATATTATGGCGCTATATAATAAATTATTAACTCTTCACATTTTGAACCGCGCAATTAACTAATGCGTTTTGATCCTCCCGTACTATCTAGGCGCATAATATAGTCACGACACAAAAAATAAATTTAACAACGTTATTGGTATGTTTACACTATCGGTTTTTTTATTTCATTTATTAAAAATCGAAACTTATAGTATTATTTTTAATTTTCCCGAAATTCCCGTACGGGTGTTTTTTATACACGTTTTTTACATGTATAGGCATTTACATATTGAAGAATAATATTAATATATATATTTTTTTTAATATTCGCATTTTCCTATTGTTTATTCGATGTATTATGTGCGGCGGCGAAACAAAATACTGAGTGAAATATCCATAGGTAATACATAATTTATTTAATGTTGGTGGCGAGGCGTCGTGGTGGACCAGCGTAGTAGTAGACCACTATAATAGAAATGTTTGTGTCAACCTACATTTAATTCGAAAAACAAATGGTAGGTATAGTACCTATTTAATTTTAAAACAAAAGTATTTTGTGAAAATATCAATGAAAATACCCGATTTTATTTTAATCGTTATTATTTTTTAATGTATATTAATATAATAAATAATAATATACTATTATATTATATAGGCACTATGGTTCGTAGCTGTTGTCCGATTGCGATTATTCATTTTCGATCTTACGAAAATAGTATAAAATATTAAAACATGGAGGTTATAGGTACCTACAACAACTGGTGTCTGTTGACAAATAACTCGCGAGTGTCGGTGTTATGACGAGGGGCGTCAATCGCGATGGTATAACATGGCTGACGGGTGCGTGGTAAATGGTAATTACACGGCGCAATGAGACGTGTCTCCTCGTGCTCATCGCTCCGACCGTTATACCGTATACCTATCGTCGTCCGGTCGTCTTCACTCGCGTCTTTGTCGACCGCTATATTGTATAATGTGAATGTACTTCGGTATTTGTCTATAATTTATAGTTGTCCAAATGCCGTCATGTTGTTGGACGCTACACGCTGTTTCGCATATAATATATCGTCGAGAAATTCAATCGTAGCTTAAAAAAAAATTGGATGGCAATAAACGTATTATAATAAGTCGCACCCACTGTAAAAGTATCGACTGCAGTAACTTCTATAACAGGTACCGATGATCATATCTTTCAAGTTTTATTTTTGAAGGAAACGTTAAAGTGCCGTTCGTCGTAATATTATAAAACCGGAGTACCATAACATATTATTTTATAAAATATATTACCTATATCGTAGAGATATTGATTAAGGGGGTGGTAATTTAGTTTTACGAATTCGTTTCCCCCCCGACTACTGCAACGCACATATAATATTCATCCCCGCGCTGTATTATATATATATATATATGTACGTGTATATATAATATGCGTGTCGTCATAATACCTACCAACTTATTCGTTAAATAACATGTACTAATTCAGACCGGGCACCTATACTACATTACATACTTTTTAATCAAACGCCTATTATAATATTATGTATTACACTTTGTGGTATATAATTCATATTTTTTGAACATCACGTAATCGGTATATGCATGCATGCGCGTATTGTATTATAATAATATGCGTTGCTCGCCACCCTTTCAAAAATGTATGTAATTTACATTTTACATGCGTAAATGCGTTTGCACGACATTGCTCGGGATTGGCATGATGTTCGTTTACCCCCGAAGTAGGTACACACAACAAACGAAAAAAAATATAATACACATAGTAATAATAACAACACTGTCGCGGGGAAACGTTACGCCGCTGCACTTTCCGCCGGTGTACAAAAAATACCGTTTTAATATCACCACCACAATATTATATAATTAATATACATTTAAACCTCTAAATACCGGACACTCTCGGTCACTGAAATTTTGTCCACTATTCGTAGGTGTACCAATAACACAAGTCTATTCAGATGGTTCAGTTTGTGGAAATTTTGAAATTTGTTCCCCAAAAAAAGTCCGCTATATTTAGTGGTGTTTGTTACTCCGTTAGGGGAGGTTTCACCGTAGGTGTTATTAATTATTTACGAGCTTATGACGATAATACTCAGTTGGTTCTAGCTTCTGAGTGAAGTGATGAACGCGTGTATTGATTTTACGCAATCAATTGTGTGTTTTATTTTGTGCGTGTGTTTCTGTGGAGATACTGTTTTTATGGTATAGAATAAATGCTTAGATTTTCAACTTCGATATATTAATATACTGACAGTTGGCAATTGGCACTTGGCATACTGCCATATTAGTAGGATAAAGTGAATCTAGTTGGTACTTTGAGGGGATCATAAGTAAAAAATTCCCAGTACTTATCTTAATAATAATAGCGGGAGAAACAAAAATTGATCAACAACTGTCATTTTTACGTAAAACTGCAGTTTTCTACAAAATCGATTTCTATATTCTGTTGTTATACTTACTTTCAATTTTTAACAAATGTTTATATTAGCTGTTATTATACAGGGTATAATTTTAACAATATAATAGTATAATATAAATGTGTTATACTATTATTATTTATTGCAGTGATAAGATATTGCCAATACCAGCAGGGGCTGACTATGATACAATCGGCCCACTATTAATGAAAAAAATCGGCCCTATAATATAACAACCTAAACTTTTAGAACTTTATTTTTGACTTTTGGTTAGGTACTCACCAATCACTATAATCAACAGGTGATAAATGTTTTTAAAATTAAAATATATTATTATTAATAATATTAATTTGTTTGTTATTTTTATTGTACTTTAAATCATATATTGTAAACCATAAATAATATTTAGAGTATAAATGTGATAGATATAGATGGAAAATTTTTACTTAGGTACATAATAATTTAATGGATAATGGTTAATGGTAACTCATAGTAAACTTATTTACAACAATTTATTTAGTTGTACTTGAGTCTTGAAGTGACCGATCTTAATGATGGTTGTATTGGGTCATTGGCAACGGCCATAATATATTTTTTTTTTACTTATTTTCAAGTTGAAACAAATTTTTTCGTATTTTAAAGCATTATATTTTTTTAAATACTTATAATTCGATATGATAAAATCAAATTTTGGATGAGTAGTTTAATCTTTATGGGTTTATAACCACGGGCCTGCATTTAAATGCCCTAAAATTCTCTAAAATAGCAAATATGATGTAAAAAAATGAATTTTAACCGCAATAATGTCCTTGAAAATGACCAAAAAATTGTTTTAAAAATATTGTCGAGTAAACAAAAATACAAACTTAACGAAATAAACGCGATTATGATGTAACACCAACTGACCAATATTGGTATGTACTCGTTACTGTTCTGTAGATAGAAAAAGACGTTACTGATGTATCGAAATCATAAATAGTACAATAAATAAATTATGAATGGTCGGAACTAAATGTTTTGATTTAGATACCAATTAAGTTTAGTCTAAAAATGTATATCATCTATAAATGTGCATTAAAAATTAACAAAATTAACTAAAAATTATTGCTCAAAAAATGCCAAATTAGAGTTCAAGTTTTAAATTATTTGATGTATGAAACTAATTTTGTACTTGAAAATCATTACCGGGGACTTTCTAAAAAATAATGCATTTTGCATTGAAATAGTTAGGCCCCATAGTTAAGTATTTAAAGTTTAGTTGAGCGGAGTGGATCATATTGGTCAACTACCAAGTTCTTCTAAATAAAAGAGGTCCTAAAAAAATCGTCAACAATAATAATATTATACCAGGTGGATTATTTTTTACCAGCCCGGGAAGCATAATATGACACCGGTCCACTGTGAAATTGCACAGTAGCACAGTGGCCCAGTCCGTCCTTGCATACGGCATACAAGACAATACACATTAATCAGAATAAATGTTGATTACATATCGACGATGAACTATATATTATAAATTATCATTAATAAATATTGTTGTTATTGACAAAACTACTAATGTACAATAATAGTTGTCAGTGAGTATATAGTATGGCCAGTGTACAACGCGTATGATGGGAGTGTGTGTCGACTACCTATTGTTCAATCGTTATACCATTGATAAATACTATATAGTATAGTCTACCGAGTAACGTTAATGGTTATACGTTTATCATAAGTCCTAACAGATAGGTAGGTGCCTAATGGATTATGAATATTATAACGACGGAAGAATCGTAATAAAAATATGTTTCATGATGTGATCATGGTCAGTGGCGCAGCTGGTACCTATTTATTTTTCGAGAGAGTTATATATTTTAGGAGTACAAACTATACCTAATACCTATGTAGAGTGACCTGGGGTATAATGGCGCACCTAACATTTAACAGCTGGTATGTGGTAACATACACGTTTTAGAAATATTGTTATATTGTTTTCATATCATAAATATTACGTAGATTTCAATTTTCCGGTCAAAAGTTGATTTTACCAAAGCAAATACCAAAAATTCTAAATAATTAGAAATTATAACAAATGCGTCTTTTTACCCCATTGTTGGATAAAAGTGCGCACCTAATGGGGTAATAGACCATATGCTAAATTAATTCATAAAAATCTATTTTATTAAAATAATGTTATCTATTTTATTTTTATCAAATGGTAAGTTATAAATATATATATATATATAATATGCTTGCATAATATAATAGTTCCTGATATAATATATAAATATATAATTAATACAGTATTAGTAGTAAATACTAAGCCAAAGTAATTTTTTTAAGTATAATTATTTCATAAATATTACATAATATTATTTAATCATTTGTTAATACATCGTAGATATAATGTACCTATTAATTTAAATAAATTAATAAATACATAGGTAGATATAATTACATTTTTAGACACTCAATTTTAAGCTAGACAATTTAAATGTTTATAAAAGTAGGTAATCCATAATCATATAAGAAATACTGCGCACTCTTACCCCAAAATCCACTAAGCCATTTTACCCCAATATGATTTTCTGCATAAACAGTATTGTAGTATATTCAGTTATCATATTAATATTTTACTAGTATTGACGTTTAGTCACCTACTTGTACTAAACGAATATATATAAAAGCAACATCTAACGTGTTGTTATATAGTACACATTAGTACATTACTACTTATATACTACCCAAATATTACATCAGACGAATACAATTAATATTTTACCTCATATTGCTGTCAAAACTTCATCAACTGCTGAAAAAAATGTTTTATCACGTTTGGCTATGATAACATAATCTTAATAACAAAAATGTTTGACCAGATAGCAATTATTAAATTACTTATACACAATATAATTATAAATAGTTACAATATATTTTGCCTCATGCGCCATTATACCCCAGGTTACTCTATTGGGGAAAACTGTACCGGTCCTGTATGTGGCCATTGTCAAATATCATAAAAAATATGATAACTAGGTACCAGAATCTTTTTGACTATATTAATTACCTGGCTGTGTCTAAATTACTTATATGTGTTATACCGTTATGTAAGAACCTTGGTAATCAGTAGGCCAGAGACCTGTGTCAGAATGGCTGGTTAACAACTGG